>NC_057867.1:55502491-56959991 GCF_019393635.1 Dromiciops gliroides
ATATTTCAGAATTTTTTAATGTATACTTCTTCAATTGTTAGTGATTTTGAACTTTTTTTTTCCAGGTGGTTAATTTTCATTTCTCAATTTGAAAATTGTTCATACCCTTTGTCTATGGTGGTATTAATATATCTTAATCATATGGATTTATGTCAATTTCTTATGGATTTTAGATGTCAGAGAAAGCAAAATGAAAATGGGAAGAAATTGTCTTTTGCTTCTTTTCTCCCTTACTAATAGAGAGGAAATGTAGAGAGAATTGTAAGAAAAATAACAAAGAAAGGAATTTTCTCTGTGTAACACCAGTAGGTGTTGCTGTTGTAATCAGCCAGCCACCAGTCCTAAATCCTTTTTGCTTTTCCTTCTCACTGCTGGGTGGGGCTGAATCCAGATGAATCCTTCCCAGGCCTTTTCCTTCCTCTTCCCTGAGGGTTGTTTTAGGGTGGGATCTTTTCTCTGGTCTCTGCTCTGCACAGTTATAACAATTACATCACTTTTTAACATCTGGACAATATAATGCTCCTTAGGTCCACATACCCTCTTTCTCTGTGTTATGGAGTTTATATCAGAGAAAATGTTACCAATACAATCTCAATAGTTATGAACCCCTAACTAGGAAAATTCCTAACATTTAGAGGTTTGACTCCCTGCCCTAATTTAAACTTGTATATCTGTAGCTAACTCCTGGCCTTTTTTAACATTTGAAGTAAAAATCTGGAGACAGAAAATGTTTAGTTAAATGAAGTGCACAGTATATTACAGTGTTAGTGAAGTTAAGGAAAAAGTAGACCTTTGGTGCTGGGGTGGGGGGGTGGGGTGGAGAGGGGAGGACTTTAGGTCTTGAAGGGGTGAATATGGCTAAAAACTTGAGTTCTAGTACTCTATTCCCAGATGTTTGCAAGATCCAGTCACTTACTTCCATCTGACCTCTCCTTTCCCTGCAGTAACCCAGCCCTCCTTTTAAATTCCCCTTTTCACTTTCTCCTTTTGATTATTGCCCCAGAGCTACTTATTCAATTTCAACTTGCTAAATACTGGGTTTTTCCAATCCCCACTCTTTCTGCTCAGTCTATCTCTCATAAACACTATGTGTCCCTTTAAAAACTCCTGGTAATGATTCAAGTCCAGGCTTTCAAGCTTTAAAATTGCAGTGGTCCCAAATCAATTGCTCTGAGGACTAAGAAGGTTTGTTTGTCCCTCCGAACTACAAATCCCAGGATGCCAATCACTTCTCAAGCCCTTATTATACCTCTTTCTGTTTATCCTAGTGAAACAGAAACTGAAAGGGAATAGAGAAAAAGGAAGAGTGAAAGAAAAAGAAGAAAAGGCAAAAGGGGAAGAAAGGGAAAAATAGAAAAAGGAGTAAAAACAGGAATAAAACTAGGGTGGGAGAGAGAAAAGGAAAAGAAAGGGGAACAGAGATACTGTTTCTCTAATAATAGTTGTTAATGGTTCAGTGGCCAATGTAAACATGGCAGGAGGTCTCCAGTGGAGTGCCACAGGGGGATCTGTGTTTGGTCCGGTGTTGTTTGACTTTACTTTTAATTGGTGACTTGGATAAAGGCATAGACAAAGTGGATAAAGTGCTGGTCAGGAAGATTACTGGCCTCTGACGCTTACTTCCTGTGTGACCATAGGCAAGTCACTTAACCCTCTTTGACTTAGTTTCCTCATCTGTAAAATGAGCTGGAGAGGGAAATGGTAAACTGCTTCAGTATATTTGCCAAGAAAACCCCAAATAGGGTCATGAAGAATCAGACATGACTGAAAAATGGCAATAACACAGACAACATATGTGTCAAATCTGCAGATAACACAAAGCCTCTATTTGATGGATTCTGGATGTAAAAAGATTGTGCCATGTTATTGAATATTGGAACAAATCTAGTAAGATGAAATTCAATAGGCATAATTGTAAAGTCTTAGACTTGGATTCAGAAAGCAGCTGTATAAGTAAGTAAAAGATGAGGAAGACATGGTTAGATCACATTTTGCAAGGTAGATCACAAAATGATGTAGAATCATGAAAAGCTACTGCAGTCTTGGGCTACATTTAGTGGGATATAGCTTCCAGGAATAAGATGATGATAGTACCACAAGTCCCCAAGTCACACCACATTGTTCAGTAGTAGGTGCCACAATTTAAGAAGGATATTGATAAGCTAGAAAATGTGCAGAGGAAAGCAATAAGGATGAGGAAAGTCCTTGAGTTCATTTCATATGAGAGTTGGTTGAAGGAACTGAGCATGTCAAACCTGCAGAAGAGAAAAGTTAAGGGTGAGATGATAGCCATATTTCCGTATTGGATGGGATGTCATGTGGAAACATGATTAGACTCATTCTTTTCATCCAAGAGATCCAGTTGGAGCCAGGAGTAGTGGGGGAAAGTTGCAAAGATGCAAATTTAGGTTTGATATTGGGGGAAAATGTCCTAAGAATTGGAGCCTTGCCTTTAAAAATGGAATGGGAGGGGCACCTAGGTGGCACAGTAGATAGAGCACCCGCCCTGGATTCGGGAGGACCCGAGTTCAAATTTGACCTCAGACCCTTGACACTTACTAGCTGTGTGACCCTGGGCAAGTCACTTAACCCCAATTCCCTCACCCCCCCCCAAATGGAATGGGCTTCCTTTGGAGAGAATGGGTTCTCCCTCACTGGAGCTCTTCAAACAGGTCTCTTAAAAGTAGAGAGCAAAATAGAAATAGATAGAAAACACTAGTTTACTACATGAAAGAAACTGCAAAATGAAAACTCCCAGCAACATTATAGCAATAAAATCCAGAGCTTCCAGGTCAAAGAAAAATTACTGCAAGCAGCCAGAGATGAGCCATACACAATCAGATTCACACATGATTCTGCAGCCAACCGTATAAAGGACTGGAGAGCTTGGCAAACAGTATTCAAAAAGGGAAAGGATATAGGTTTATAGCCAAAAATTACTTACCCAGCAAAACTGGGTAACTAATCCTATGGGGGAGAAAATGATCTTTAATGAAATAGAGGATATTCAAGTATTACTGATGAAAAGACCAGAGCAGAATAAAATCTTTGAAGTGCAAATGCAGTACTAGTTAGTACAGTGGATAAAGCACTGGGACTGGAGTGAGGAACACCTCCTTCCAAAGTGGCCTCAGATACTTACTAGGTATGTGACCCCCAGGGCTCTGTTTGCCTCAGTGTAAATCTGTAAATTGGAATAATAATAGCACTTACCTCCCAGGGCCCTTGTGAGGATCAAATGAGATAATAAATATTGAGCATTTAGCACAATGCCTGGCACATAAGTACTATATAAATGTTAGCTATTATTTAAAAAACATATATGATTATGATGATGACTCTAGAGGTAAACATGAGTGAACATTCATAAAGCACTAAACAAAGATAAACTGTTTACATTTTAATAGGGGGAAATGAAATATGTATTCCCTCTGAACCTTATCATTATAAGAGAGATAGCAGTATGATTAGATGAAAAGTCTGGGAATGGTTGTTATTTCTTGATGATCATAAAAGAATGGAAAAGGAAGGGAAGAGGAGTATGTTGGGGAGCAGGAGGGGCAAGAAAGTTAGGGGAAATTATCTCACATAATTGAGATATGAAAGTAGCAGCCTATACAGACAATTAAGGATTGGGGAGAACACCAGAACCTCATTTTCATCTGAAATAGTCAAAGGAAGAAAGAATACACAAATACAACTGGGTACAGAAATATTTTACTAAATAGAGAAACAGGAAGGAAGGGGGAGAAGAGAGGGAAATAAGGGGGAGATTCTCAAAAAGAATTAACCATAAGCAAAAAAACCGCCAACCTCAGAGGGTAGATTGTGAAAATGATTTTAAAGGGATAAAAAAAAAATGCAGTCTGTGCCTGGTATTTAGTGAAGGGAAGAGAAACAGGGCAGGGGAGCAGAAGCAGATTAAAGCACAGAGAAATAGTGCCCAGAACTCTAATTACCCTCTTCTTTGTAAAGCAGAGATAAGGAGCAAAGGGAGTGAATGAAGAGATAGGATAAAAGGAAATACCCCATAGTCCTAACTCTGAATTTGAATGGAATGAACTCACTGATAAAATGGAAGAGGATAGTAGAATGGATTACAAAGCCGAAGCTTTGTTTCAAAAGAAACAAACTTGGAACATATGGATTCACATATAATTAAACTGTGTCTAGATAAAAATCTATTATGCTTCATTTGATGTTAAAAAAGGGATAGCAATCATAATATCAGACAACACAATCATTAAAGATTTGATTAACGAAAAACTGGGAAACTTGATTGTGCTGCAAGGAACCCTATACAATGGATTAATATCAATATGTAATGTTTATGCTCAATGGCAAAGCATTTTAAAAAATTAATTACTGAGAGAAATAGACCCTAAAACAATAATATCGGGAGCCTGTGTTCCATCTTTTAGTTATAGATAAATCTGATGGAAAAACAAGCAACCAAGAAAGAATTTAAGGAATTAAGAATTTTAGAAACATTAGGGATGATAACTCTGGCAATTATAGCATAGGAATAGAAAGGAATTTACATATGTCTCAGTTGTGTGTAATAATTTTACAAAAATTTACAATGTATTAAGTTGTAAAAACCTGACATGCAGAAACACAAATATTAAGCACATCTATTGCTGCCCACAATGCAATAAAAATTATATTCAATAAAGTGCCTCTGAAGATACTATTAAAATTAATTTTAAAGTAAATAACAATCCCAAAGAATTGGCGTGTTAAACAGAGCACTGAAACAATAGATAATTTCTTTAATGAGAATTACAGCAATGAGAAACAATGCACGTTTTTGGTATGTAACCAAACCGTTACTGAGAAGTAATTTTTAAATCTTTACTCCTTTCATCAGGAAAAGAAAGGACAATTAACTGAGCATACAACTAAAAAATCCTAGAAAACCAACACATTTTAAACCTTCAATTAAACACCAAAATAGAAATCTGAAAATCAAAGAGATTAACAAAATGAAAGGCAAAAAATAATGGAGCTTTTTCCTCAATCATGAACAAATTCTCCTCTGGTCATACTTGACCCATCCCATTGATTCTGAATCCCTGGCTATCATCATTCAAATTCCATCCCCTATCCCCTACTACCAGATCTCTTATTTTTAATGCCTCCCCCCCCACCTCAGTCTACCCACCCCTTCCAAACTGGTCTCTAGAATGCCTGCTTCATAGGCAACAAACTTGCTTTTATCTTAAATCTTTTCCTTTCCCACCCCTTTCATCTTCTAACTTTCACTGAGCTAAGCTCAGGCTCTCTGGCCACCATTTCCAGCAATAGCTATACTTTAACTCATTGGTTGAAGTGGGGAAATTGAAATAATCCTTCCTCTCTACTGACACTTCCATGGTCTCTCTTTGCCACAATCTTTCAGCAATCTCTCCTCCTTTGAGGTTTGCTCAATGCACATTCATCACCCAAACAGAATCTGATGCTTTTACTTACTGATTCCCAGGGTATTCCCCTTCTTTCTTTACTCAATGAGTCTGGGGACTTCTGTATATATATATAGAGAGAGAGATAGAGATAGAGAGAGAGAGAGATAGAGATACCCCTTCAAGTACTCTGACCTCACAGGTACTCAATTCAGTCGTTCACAATGTGACCTGTGGTCCTTTGACTTTGTTCTTTCCCAGGCCACCAACTCTACACTTACTAGACTCAATTCCTTTCCCCATTTTTACCTCTAGGTGAACCAGATCACCTTTACAATGTATTCTTGAATTCTTTGCCTCCCTACTGAATCACCACTTGTGTCCTGCCAAGCCTCAGCCTTGGAGTGCTCCCACAATCTTCTATCTTCACTTCTACACGTGCTGAACAAAGCTGGAGAAAATCAAAACCATGATGACTGAGTTCACTTCAAATTTATGCTATATAACCTCAACTGAGACCTCATTGCTGCAAATCAATCTTTTTACACCTTTCCAATTAATTCACTATTGCACTGATCACAGCAGCTTTTCCAAATATTTTCATTCTCTTTCAAAATCCATTACTCCCCATGTCCCCACTTTCTTTGGTGACGACCTTGTCTCATATTTTACAGGAAAAATTAAGCCCATTCACTGAGAACTCAATCTTCTCTTCATCTCACATCATCCAGATGCCTTCTGTGCCTCCTCCTTTTCTCCAGTTTCACATGAAAAGGGGACCCTACTCCCTGTCAAGGCAACCCTGTCTACATGTACAAGTGATCCCATTCTGTTCACCCTCTAATACATTGCCCTTTTTACTATTCACTTATTTTTAATCTCTTTGTGACCACTGGCTTCTGCTTTATTGCCTATAAACATGCCTATGTCTCCCCCATCCTCCCCCCAAATATGGTTCATTTATCTCTACTAGCCACCATCCAATGTCTCTTCCATTTTGTGGCTAAACTCCTTGAGAAGCCCCTCTACACTACATATCTCTACTTGCCCTCTTCTCAATCTCATAAATCACTACAATCTGGCTTCTGACTTCCTCATTCAACTTAAACTGTTCTCTCCAAAGCTACTAATTAATTACTAAATCTAATGGCCTTTTCTCTTTTATCCTTTTTTACCTTTATGTAGTCTTTGATGCTGTCATTCACCTTTTCCTTGATACTGTCTTCTATATAGGTTTTGTTACAGTGCTGTCTCCTAGTTTTCCTTCTATTTGCTTCTCTTTTGCTGTATCTTCATTCAGGTTATGCTGCCCATCTGTGGGTGTTCCACAGGACTCTGTCAGGTGCTCTCTGCATTTCTCCCTCTATACTGTTCCACTTGATCACTAGAGATCATCGTTGAATCCAATCATGGATTCAATTTTCATCTTTTTTCTAATGGTCCTCTAACCTACTTATCCTATCCTAATCTCTCTATTGACCTTCAGTCTCTAACTACCTATTGGATATCTCAAACAGCATGACCTATCTAGATGTCTTAAACTGAATGTGTTCAAAACTGAACTTGTCATCTTTCCCCCCAAATCTCCTTACAAATGCTTTTATTACTGTTGAGGGCACCACCATTATCCCAGTACCCCAGTTTTAAAATGTAGGTGGCCTGATCTACTCCTTACTCTCTCTCATGCCCTAGATCCAACATGTTGCCAATGTTGGTCAATTTTACCTTTGTTACATCTCTTGAGTACATCACCTTCTTTCTTCTCTGACACTGCTGCCATCCTCATCACTTCATGCTTAGATTATTGGAATAACCTGCTTAGCTGGTCGTCTGCCACATATCTCTCCCTATCCCTATCCTACAATCAGCTATCAAAGTGATTTTCGTAAATCTCAAGTCTAACCATGACAGGCCTTACTTAGTCAATTCCAGTGTCTTCCTAGCATTTCAAGGCTAAAATATAGAATCCTCTATTTGGCATTCAAAGCCCTTCATAACCTCCCTTCCCACTCCCCTTTCCAGTCTTCCTAGACCTTAACATCTCTCTATGTCTTTTTCAGTCCAGTGATGTTGGCCTATTTGCTGTTTCTTGAACAAGATATTTTCTCTCTCGCCTCTGGGTGTTTCCACTGGTGTTCCAAATTCTTGGAATTCTCTCTCTCCTCATCCCTATTTCTGACTTCTCTCAATTCTTTCAAGTTCAAGATACAACCTCAGCTTTTACAGGAAGCTTGTCCTGATCTTTCTTAGTTGTAATGCACTCCCTCTATTGGTTATTTCCAATTTATCCTGTATATAGCTTGTTTGTGCATAATTGTTTGCATTTTATTACCTCTTTTAGACTCTAAGGTCCTTGAGAGCAGGAGCTGTCTTTCTTTGTATCTCCAGTGATTAGCTTAGTGCCTGCTTAGTGCTTAATAAATGTTTATTGACTGACTTGTTAAATATCAATAAAATACATCATTAAATAGGTTTTAAAAAGAAAGAGGGAAAGCAAATGACCAGTTTTAAAAATGAAAAAGTATTTATAACAAATGAGGAAGATGTGAAAGAAATTACTAGAAGTCTTTTACCCATGTATATGTAAATAAAACTGAACAATTGACACGGATGAATTTATACAAAATATTTAATGTAATGATCAGGAGAACAAGAAATAGAGAATTTAACCCAATCTCAGAAAAAAAATTTTGAGTCCTAATTGGACTTCCAAAAGCAGGGGGACTCCATGATCAGATGGATTTATAAACAAATTCTATTGAATATTCAAAAAACAATTTCTTATATTACATAAATTGTAATCATGGCAGGAGGGGGGAGAGCCTACCATTCATTTACCTCAATGATATGAATATGAATATAGTCTTGATATGTAAACCATGGAAAGTCAAAATAGAGAAAGAAAACTATAGACAAATATCTATAATGAATAGTAATGCAAACATTTAAAATAAAATACTAGCAAGAAACTTAATACAACATATAAAATGTATTGTATCTAGATTGTTTTCATACCAAGAATGCATAGTTCATCCAATATTAGGAAAACTACAAATATAATCAAATATATTAATAACAAAAGACAAAAATCATAAGGTTGAATAGGTGTAGAAATACCTTTTGATAAAATACAGTTCCTACTTGAGAAAAAAATTCATAGATAGATTTTTCCTTAATATGAGTAACTTCTATTGAAAACCAAAAGCAGATATTGGGATAAACAGTAGTAGGCCTCTCCAGTAAAATCAGGGGCAAAGCAAGGATGTCCATTATCACTACTATATAATATAATGGTAGAAACAAGCAATGAGAAGAAATGGAGTGTATAAGTCTAGGCAAAGAGGAAAGAACATCATCACTTTTGCAGCTAAAGCACAACCTAGAGATTTAACTACAGATTTATTGTAACAATAACTTCAGTAATGTAGCAGTATAAAAAAGAAGTTTTCATAAATCACCTGTTTTCTTGTATATCAAAAACAGAACCCAGAAAAAATAAATGAAAAGAGAAATTGCATTTAAAATACCTGCACAATATATAAAATACTTGGAAATCTACATGCTAAGACATACAGGGACAATATGAAAATAATAAGATACTTTTTATGGAACTATAGCTAGACCTAAATAATTGCATGGATATTAATTGCTTGTGGATAGGCTGAGCTAAAATAATAAAAATGACAATGATACCTAAATTAATTTAATTCTTTATTGTCATGTCAAAGGGTTATTTTAGAGCTAGAAAACATTCTAACAAAATTCATCTGGAAGAACTCAAAAATGTCTCAGAAAAGCAATGGAAAAAAGTGGGAGACAGTCTTCAAGTACCAGACCTCAAACTATACTACAGAGCAATAATAATCAAAATGATTTGGCAAAAGAAGCAAGAAAAAGCTTATACATTGGAGGGGAAGATGGGGGAGTTGAGGGACAGTGAACCAACCTTATGCGCATCAGAATTGGTAAAAAGAGGAAATAACATACACACTCAATTGGATATAGAAATCTATTTTACCCTGCAGGAAAGTAGGAGGGGAAAAGGATAAGGGGGGGGGGGGGAGGGATAAAAGGGAGGGCAGATTGGGAAAGGGGGTAGTCAGAAGCAAAACACTTTTAAGGAGGGACAGGGTGAAAGGAGACAATGAATAGAATAAATTGGGGTGGGAAATAGGATGGAGGGAAATATGGTTAACAATAGTAACTATGGGAAAAAATTGAAGCAAGTTTCTCTGATAAAGGCCTCATTTCTCAAATATACAGAACTGAGTCAAATTTATAAAAATAAGAGCCTTTCTCCATTTGATAAATGACAAAAGATATGAACAGTTTTCGGATGAAGTAATCAAAGCTATCTATAGCCATATGGGGGGAAAACCCACTAAATCACTTGATTGGAGAGATGTAAATCAAAATAATTCTGGGGTACTGTCCTATAGCTATTAGATTGACTAATAGGATAGAAGAAGAAAATGACAAATATGGGAGGTTATGTGGGAAAAATGAGACATTAATGTACTATTGGTGGAGTTGTAAACTGATTCAACCATTCTGTAGAACAAGTTCTCAACAATGTTGTGAAATGATCACTTGTGAATGTCTTGGCTATTCCTAGCAATACAATGATTCAAGATAACTCTGAAGGACTTATGATGAAAAAAGGTTATCCATCCCCAGAGAAAGAACTGATGGTGTCAGATTGAAGCATAATTTTTAAACTTTTTTTTTCTTGAGATTTTTTTTCTGTTTTCTTTCACAACATAACTTATAGGGAAATGTTTTGCATGACCACATGGATAACTTATATTAAATTTCTTGCCTTCTCAAAGTGGGGGGGGAAGAGGAAGGGAGAGATTTGGAACTCAAAATTTAAAAAATGGATGTTAAAAATTCTTTTTACATGTAATTGGTGAAAATAAAATTTTAAATAAAAAAATAGAGGGGTTGATGAATGTTATAGGTTTAGAACATACAGAAGCAAATGAGTCTAGTAGCCTAGTGTTCAGTAAACCTAAAAACCTATATATTGAGGTAAAGACTCGGTGTTTTACAAAATTTACTGGGAAAACTGAAAAACATTCTGACAGACGATTGGTATAGACGCATACCTCAAACCACATATCAAATTAACTCCAAGTGGATACATGAATTAAATTTAAAAGCTGACATCAGAAACACATTGGCGGGGGGGGGGGGGGAGAAATTTTCTTTCATATTTATGGATAGAAGAAAAGTTTAGGACCAGAAGATAAGGTTGATTATGGAAGATAAAACAGACAAATTTGATTACATAAATTTAAAATGATTTTGCACAAATAAGAATAATGTAGCTAAAATTAGAAGGGAGGTAACTGGGAATATGTTTATAGCAAGTTTCTCCAATAAAAATTTCATTTCCAGTGTATATCAGCAATTACTTCAAATTTTATGGTGTATAATCCAATCCCCAATAGGTAAATGATCAAAGGATATAGACTTTTTCTTGTTTTTTTTTTGCAGGGCAATGAAGGTTAAGTGACTTGACCAGGGATACACAGCTAGTAAGGGTCAAGTGTCTGAGGTCAAATTTGAACTCGGGTCCTCCTGAATCCAGGGCTGGTGCTTTATCCATCCACTGCACCACCCAGCTTTCCCCCCTCCCCACAGACAGACTTTTTTAAAGGAAGATGTACAAGCTAACAATCGCTTATGGAAAAAATCACCAGATTACTAATAATCAGGTAAATATGCACATTAAAATAGCTCTGAAATAGCATCTCATATTTATCACATTAGCAAAGATGACAAAAAAGGAAAATGACAAATCCTGGAGGAGTTGTGAGAAGATAGGCACATTGACACACTGTTGGTAGTTTTGAACTGGTCCAGCCATCCTATGGAGCAATTTGGAAGTGTGCATAAAAAGTGACTAAAAATTAAAGTGTTTTAAATAAATAAACATATGAATGAATGAATGAATAAAAATAAAGTACAAGTCTAAAAGTAAAAAAAAAAGTGACTAAACTGTGCATATCCTTTGATCCAGTGATACCCCTACTAAACTTATACCCGAGAGATCAAAGAAAGAGTTCCCCTGTATTTACAAAAATAGTCTAGCACCTCTTTTTGTAGTCGCAAAGAATTTGGAACTGAGTACCTGCCCAGCAATTGGGAAATGGCTAAACAAACTATGGCATATAAATGTAATAGAATACTTTTGCTCCATAAGAAATGACAAAAAGGGATGCTTTCTGAGAAAACTAGGAAGACTTATGCAAGTTCATAAAGAATGTTGTAAACGGAATTAGGAGAACAATTTATCTAATAACATTGTAAAGACAAACAACTTTGACAGACATAAGAAAGCTATCTAGTCATTATTTCAGAGGACTGAAGATGCAGAGGTGTGATGGATTCAAAAGGCAGAATAAGACATACATTTTTGTATTCAGACAATATAGGAATTTGTTTTGCTTTAGTATTCATGTGTTATAAGCATTTTATTTTTATTTTAAATTGAGAGGGAGTGGGAGAGATAAAACAAATGCATATTGAGAAACAATTTTAAATTATATATATATAATGTTTCCTGTCAAATTTTCCTCATGAAAATATCTTTAACTTCTAATATGGTGCCCCAAAGTTTTGCCTATCCCATTTTATACTGGATTAACTATATCTCTTCTCTCATAAAATCTAACATTCATTTATTGCATCAGTGGATTTTATCAGTAGCTGCAAAGTATTCTGTTAAATAGTTTAGAATACTTTCTTTTTTAATGTTTCTTTCTACATCTTTTCTTTGTTTTATTGTGTGGGGCAATGAGGGTTAAGTGACTTACCCAGGGTCACGCAGCTAGTAAGTGTCAAGTGTCTGAGGTCGGATTTGAACTCATGTCCTCCTGAATCCAGCTTTATCCTCTACATCTATTCTCAAAAACATGAATATGTACATTCCATTACATAGTTTTTGGTTTTCATGCTAAAACTTATCAATTTTGATTTTTGAAAAGTTGTCCTGAATATATAAGAGGGGAAAATCTTTAGTTTTATCTTTTCTGAGGAAATGAGGATTCCTTCAGGCAATTCAAACATAAGGGGTAGTAAATGGTACTCTAGCTATGACCATATTAGCCTGCTGTCCTTTGTGGGAGGCCAAGATGAGGAGAGATTGGATTGTGGTGTACCAATATGGTCCCTTGGCCTGGTTACAAAGCTCTAAGTGGAATGCATTCTTAAAAAATGTGCATGTTCAGCAGGAACATATGGATATTTTGCAATATTGAAAGGGGAAATGTGCACCAATTGGCACAAAGGCAACTCATGGCTTTGCTTGTTTGATTTATTCCATAGATGCTCATCACTTTTAACTATTTATCTGGCTTTAAACTATATATTTGCCTTTTTTAACTTAAGAGAAAGATAACAAACAAAAAATATGCAGTTATCAGGAGCTGAACTATCATTTTCCTCATAAAAATATATCAGAGAAATGAAACAACATTTTTTTTACTCCATGAGATCCCTGCTATTGAACATAATTATTATCTGATCAAGACGTCAAATTACAGTTCATCATTAGCATCATCATGTTATCAAATATAATTTGTACTGTTTTGTGCAGTGTATCCATTGGGCTCTGGGGAAGATAGGAAAGTAGGTCACTGTCTCTGCCTTGGAGGGCTTTCTGTCTAATTGAAGAGGTGTATACAGAATAGATGTTTCAAATGTAAATAACACAAGGTAGTTCAGCTCCAAATAAGCAGTACATCACTTTACCAGCAGCAGCAGTACTACAGACTTGAATTAGTCAGAAAAGGTATCATAGATGGGAAGGGAAAAACTGGACTTTGAAGGAAAGAAAAAATTGAGCTGTCCAAAGGTGAGATCATACCTTAGACTTAACCATTATCTAAGACTGCTCTACCTCCAAAATATCTAACTCTTGATTCACAATCTCTTTTATCAAAACATCCTGTCCTTATATCTTCTTTGTCTCACATCTCCTAATCTTGCTTTTTTAATCTATCATGACCTCTGTTCTTCTATAATTATCTCTCTAACATCATTGTTCTGACTCTTTTTTTTCTCTTTACCATCCTGACCCTATAGTTGGTCATTTCAACACGCCACTATCTTCCATCATTGATATTGCCCTCAAAGCTTTCCCCACAGTCCTCTTATTCTGGGAGGAACCTACTAGCTGTCTTCACTGAGCATTGGTGATGTAAGTCTCAAAACTGAATTGAGTAGATCTGGTAAAAGCTCATGCTGTCTAAATTCAGTTGGGTTGTCATGACTATACAGAAATCCTTTTACTTTTTATCTGACTGGATACTTACTTTTTTCCTTAATAGTATTTAGTTTTTTCCAAATTACATATAAAGGTAGTTTTTAACATAAATTTTTGTAAGATTTTGAGTTCCAGTTTTCTCTCCCTCTTTCTTCTCTCCCCATCTCCAAGACAGAAATCAATCGAATATAGGTTACACATATGCAATCATGTTAAACATATTTCCACATTAATCATGTTTTATAAGAAGAATCAGAACAAAAAGAAAAAAAATACAAGAAAGAAGAACAACAAAAAACAAAAGCGAAAATAGTATATACTTCAACCTGTATTCAGACTCCATAATTCTTTCTCTAGATGTGGGTAGCATTTTCCATCATGAGTTTTTTGGAATTGTCTTGGATCATCATATTGTTGCAAAGAGCTAAGTCAATCATAGTTGATTATCACACAGTGTTGTTGTTACTATGTACAATGTTCTTTTGGTTCCGCTCATTTCACTCAGCATTAGTCCACTTGTCTTTCCGGGTTTTTCTGAAATCTGCCTGTTCATCATTTTTTATAGCACAATAGTATTCCATTGCATTCATATATCCCAACTTGTTCAGCCATTCCCCACTTGATGAGCATCAACTCAATTTCCAATTCTTGACCAACACAAAAAGAATTGCTACAAATATTTTTGTACATGTGGGTCCTTTTCTCTTTTCATGATTTCTTTGGGATATAGACCTAGTAGTGGTATTTCTGGTTGAAAGAGTATGCACAGTTTTATAGTCCTTTGGGCAGTTGCAAATTGTTCTCCAGAATGGTTGGATCAATTCTCAATCTACCAACATTGCATTAGTTTTCCACTTCTCCCACATCTTCTCCAACATTTTTCATTTTCCTTTTATGTCATATTAGCCAATGATAGGTGTGAGGTAGTACCTCAGAGTTTTTACTTTGCATTTTTCTAATCATTGGTGATTGAGAACTCTTTTTTCGTATGTCTATAGATAGCTTTAATTTCTTTATCTGAAAGCTGCCTGTTCATATCCTTTAACCATTTATCAATTGGGAAGTGACTTGTATTCTTATAAATTTAATTCAGTTCTCTATATATTTGAGAAAAGAGGCTTTTATCCAAAACATTGACTGTAAATATTGTTTCCCAGGGGCAGCTAGGTGGCGCAGTGGATAGAGCACTGGCCCTGGATTCAGGAGGACCTGAGTTCAAATCCAGCCTCAGGCACTTGACACTTACTAGCTGTGTGACCCTGGGCAAGTCACTTAACCCCCATTGCCCCGCAAAAAACCAAAATATTGTTTCCCAGCTGTTTTTCTTCTAATCTTGGTTGCTTTGGTTTTGTCCATGCAAAAGCTTGTTAATGTATTCACACTTATCCATTTTGTATTTCATAATTTTCTGTGTCCCTTGTTTGGTCATAAATTCTTCTCCTCTCTCCATAGATCTGAGAGGTAAACCATTCCTTGTCTTCCTAATTAGTTTATGGTATCATCCTTTATGTCTAAATCATGTACCCATTTTGACCCTATCTTGGTATACAATATGAGATTTTGGTCTATGCCTAGTTTCTGTCATACTCTCTTCTCCGGTTTTCCTCAAAAGTTTTTGTCAAATAGTTAGTTCTTTATCCCAGAATCTGGAGTCTTTATTTTTATCAAACAGTAGATTTCTGTAGGCATTTACTACTGTGTCTTGTGTACCTAACCTATTCCACTGACCACCACTATATTTCTTAGCCATTACCAAATAATTTTGAGGATTGCCACTTTATAATATAGCTTTAGCTAGGCCACCTTCCTTTGCATTTTTAAAATTAATTTTCTTGATATTCTTGACCTTTTATTTTTCCAGGTGGATTTTATCATTTTTCTTGCTCATAAAATAATTTTTGGTAGTTTGATATGGCACTGCATAAGTAAATTAATTTAGGTAGAATTGTCATTTTTCTTATATTAGCTTGGCCTACCTATGAGCACTTGATTTTTTTCGATTGCTTGATCTGATTTTATTTGTGTGGACAGTACTTTGTAATTGTGTTCATATAGTGTCTGTTTGTCTTGGCACATAGACTCCCAAGTATTCTATGTTGTCTACAGTTATTTTAAATGGGATTTCTCTTTCCATCACTTACTGCTGGGCTTTGTTGGTCATATATAGAAATGCTGATGATTTATGTAGGCATGTTTTATATCCTGTAACTTTGCTAAAGTTGTTGTTTCAAGGAGTTTTTTAGTTGATACCCTATCATCATATGATCTGCAAACGGTGATAGTTTTATTTCATTATTGCCTATTCTAATTCCTTTAATTTCTTTTTCTTCTCTTATTGCTAAAGTTTACATTTCTAGTACAAAATTGAATAATAGTGGTGATAATGGGCATCCTTGTTTTACCCATGATCTTTTGGGGAATACTTCTAGCTTATCCCCACTACATATGATACTTGATGATGGTGTTAGATAGATAATGTTTATCATTTCAAGGAAAACTCCATTTATTCCTATGATCTCTAGTATTTTTAATATGAATGTGCCCTGTGTGTTGTAAAAAAGCCTTTTCTTCATCTATTGAGATAATCATATGATTTGTGTTAGTTTAGTTATTGATGTGGTCAATTATGCTTATAGTTTTCATAAATATTGAGCCAACCCTGCATTCCTGGTAAAAATCACACCTGAGCATCTGTATTATCCTTGTGATAAATTGCTGTACTCTCTCTGTTAATATTTTATTTAAAACATTTGCATCAATATTCATTAGGGAAATTGGTCTATAATTTTCTTTCTCTGTTTTGGCTCTTTCTGGCTCTTAGGTATCAACACCATATTTGAGTCATAAAAGGAATTTGGTAGAACTCCTTCTTCACCTATTTTGCCAAGTAGTTTATATAGTATTGGAATAAATTGTTCTTTAAATGTTTGGTAGAATTCACTTATAAAGTCTTCTGGCCCTGGCAATTTTTTCTTAGGGAGTTCACTGATAGCTTGTTCAATTTCTTTTTCTAAAATGGGGTTGTTTAAGTATTTTATTTCTTCTGTTAATCTGAGCAATTTATATTTTTATAAATATTCATCCATTTCACTTAGATTGTCAGATTTTATTGGCATACAGTTAGGAAAAATAGTTCCTAATTATTGCTTTAATTTCTACTTCATTGGTGGTGCATTCACCTTTTTCATTTTTGATACTGGGGATTTGATTTTCTTTCTTTTTTTTAAATAAAATTAACCAAAGGTGTATCTATTTTATTTTTTTCACCACAAAACCAGATCTTAGTTTTATTCAATATTTTCCTTACTTTCAATTTTATTAATCTCTCCTTTGATTTTCAGAATTTCTAATTTGGTATTTAATTGGGGAATTTTAATCTGTTCTTTTCCTAGCTTTTTAGGTGTATGTTCAATTCATTGATGTCCTCTTTTTCCATTTTATTTACATAAGTATTTAGAGCTATAAAATTTCCCTTAAGAACTGCTTCAGATGTATCACATAAGTCTTCATATGTTGTCTCATTGTCATTGTCTTTTATGAAAGTTTTTATTGTTTCTATGATTTATTGTTTGACCCACTCATTCTTCTCTTTTTCTTTTTTTTCCACTTAATATTATGCGATTTTGTCCCAATTACATATAAAGATACCTTTCAACATTTATTTTTGTAAGATATTGAGTTGAATTGTTTTCTTCCTCCCTCCATTTCCTCTCTCTTCCCTAAGACAGCAGGCAACCTGATATAGGTTATACTTGTACAATCGTAAACATATTTCCATATTAGTTATGCTATGAGAGAAGAATCAGAGCAGAAGGGAAAAATCATGAGAAAGAAAAAACAAAACAAAAAAACGAAAATAATATGCATCAATCTGCATTCAGACTCCATAGTTCTTTCTCTGGATGTGGATAGTGCCTGGTCACTGGCTTTTGTGCTGGGGTTTTTAAGGCTGGCAGTTAGCCTACTGTGCTAGGGTGGGCCAGTGTCTGGCTTGCTCAGACATTGTCTGCACTGGGCTGTGCTCCCTTTTTACCCAAATGAGGCAGACCTTTCCTGAAATCCTTTTAAGTTATCTTAAGCTGGAAAATATTTTCACTTCATCTTTTTGTGGGTTCTGTGGCTCCAGAATCCATTTAGAGGCTTGATTCAACATTGTTTCTGAGTGAAACTGGGGAGAGCTCAAGCAGCTTCCTGGCTTCTCTCTGCCATCTTGGCTTCACCTCTCTTTATCACACTTCCTAATTAGGCCATTCCAAGTTGTCTCTTTTCTCTTCAAGCCCCTAATTTTACTTTCATTTCACTCCTTCTAAGTAAATATTCTTTCCTTTTTATTGAGAAAATGGAGTTGTAGTTGTCATAAGCTGCCTTACATCTCCATCATACTTGATATAAAAGAAAATATAACTAATTGGTGAGGTATTCAGTGATCAAGCGTTGGATGAACTAATATACTGAAGATGACTATAATATATATTGTATTCATTAGTCTACACATTTAGCATCCATATGCCAATGGAATACTTCTTATTACATATAAAAGAAGAGGTGAATGATTGCTGAGGTATTCAATGTTCATGGGTTGGATGGACTAATATACTATATATGACAATACTATACTCAGACTTCATATCTAAAATCAATTTGTCAAGGGAACACTTTATAGAATTAATAAAAATAATAGTATAATTGTTACAGAAGAAAAATATCCAGAATGTAAATGGAAATGATGAAAAACATAGGAAAAATAGATAACACTCAAATTATAATCTCAAATTATACTATAAATCAATTATAAGCTATCTGATGCTATATAATAATGCAATAGCTAGCATTTATAGAATGCTTTAATCTTTATAAACACTATTTTTATCTCCTTGGATATTCACAACCCTATGAAAAGATATTCTTATCTTCATTTGGCAGATTACAAAAATAGTAATGTGGATTAGTGGAATAGATTAGATGTATAAATTGTATAACTACACATTTGTAGCCAGCTAGTGTTCAACAAATTTAACAACGGAAATTTCTAGGGGAGAGTTCATTATACAACAAAAATTTCTGTAGAAATTGGGTAGCAATTTGTCAGAAAATGGGATTAGTACAAAGCCTAACCACATATATGATATTATATTTTGAATGCATCAGTGACCTAAATATCAGTTATACAAAAAATATGACAGATATAACACTAGCCTGAATCATTGATAACTGGAGAAGAGAAAAATCTTAATCATACTTGATATTAATATTTTAATGAATCATTGATCTGTTTGGTGTGAATATTCTTTCACATTGGTAACTATTCTACACCTCTTTATCTTGTGCCCTAATGTCTATGTTCTCTGGTAAATCTTCTACCTGAAGTCTATTGTTTTGGTGGAATAAGGATACCAAGTTACGTCCAGATGATTTGCTTAGCCGTACATGTGGTTGTAGAAACAAATTGGGTCCACACAAGTACCCAGAACCTTGGTTACCACAAAGTTAATACGTTTAAAACAGTCAGCTGATCACCTGAGACACTGAGAGGGGCTGTAGTCGTGACTTTCCATGAGCAGGTGACTTAGAAGAAGTTGAAACTTAACTTCACAAAATGGTGGATAAAGGCAAAATGGAGTTACTTAATCTCTTTTTAACATAACACTATTCAGTGTACTGGAGGCTTTTCTCTAGATCTCTGGGCACTGAATAACAGTAGAGCTCGTGGACTCACCATTTATAATTCCTTGTTCTCATATAACTTTCCCCCCTCACTTTGCAATCATACTTGTCTAATGATATTCTTTAGGCAACTTTAAGTAATTTAGTCATTCTAAAAAAAAAGATAAAGGACAAAAGAGACCATTTCATTTATGTTAAAGAACTTTTCAATAAATACAAGTATGACATTAAGGATAAGAAAAGATATAGACAGAATGAAGTTTGTATTGGATCTAATTTATAAAAGTACTCTGCATATATACATACATATATGTGAATGTGCATATTTGTGTATTTATCTACATGTGTATCTAGCGATCTCTGTTTTTATGCATACACACACACACACACACACACATATATATATATATCCAGATAGATGTATAGATATATTACTTTAGATATAGATGATGGTATTACAGATGTGTTAATATAGATAGAGATAATAAACTACTGGTAAAGTAATTTCAACTTATTCTCTAACATCTGTCACAGAGGTGAAGAGTTGGAAACATAGCATAACTTGGTAAGACCCTCCAAACTACATCAATATAGTAATATTTTTTAAATTTCTGACATTAACAAATACCAACTGACATGAACATTTCCATAAATACAGTAGAACAGAAAGAGTCTTGTACATGAAACTGAATCTCTATTGTGGACAGCTTCAAATATCTAATAAATTCAACTTTTAATTTTAAAAGCTATCCTGTTTTCTGTTCGTTTTGGTACATTTACAAGTGCTTCAATGACATATCTTTACTGGGGGGTGGTCATAAAGGATCCCTTATCCATACTTTACTTGTTTCCCTCCCAACCCCTCTGTTCATTGAAGAAAACATTAAAGACACAGACACAAATGTATGTGCATGCGTATATACACACACACACACACACACACACACACACACACACACACACACACACACACACACACACCTCTTTTCTTCCAAATATATATAGTTAAGAAAAACCAATTTCCACATTGGAAATTTCTGGAAATGTCTCATTTCTACCACTTTAGTCCACTACGTCTTTATCAGGAGGCATGTAGCATTCTTTATTATCAGTCTTCGGGGGACATGGATAGTCATTTCATCACTTTCCTTAAGTCTTTGAGGTTTTGTTGTGTTTTTTTTTTAATTTTCAATATTACTGTTATTGAAATTGTTCTACTGGCTGTTTTCACTATCTATATAGAGAACTATATAGAGAAATACATACACAGATTTTTTTAAAGATATATTTGCATGTTGTCTCCCCCATTAGTTTGTTGCCTCCTTAAGGGCAGGCAATGTCTTTTGCCTTTTTTTGTATCCTCAAAACTTAGCAGAGTTCCTGGTACATAATAGAAACTTAATAACTATTGATCGACTAATGTTGCATAGTGTGTTAAACTATTACCTAATCATTAAGGTTTTTTTTTTTTGTTTCTTTTTCTTTGCAATTACAAAAAGCACTGTTGGGGCAGCTTGGTGGTGCAGTGGATAGAGCACTGGCCCTGGATTCAGGAGGACCTGAGTTCAAATCCAGCCTCAGATACTTGACACTTACTAGCTGTGTGACCCTGGGCAAGTCACTTAACCCTCATTGCCCTGCCCCCCCCCAAAAAAAAATCTCAAAAAAGCACTGTTATAAATACATGATGTCCTAAAAACATTAGTGCATTTTTTAAGTTATGCATATTTAAACTGCACTAAGGCTTTTGGGACACCATGCATTTTTATACAAAAGAGCCTTTTCCTTTCTTTGATCTGTTTGGGGTACAGGCCTAGTAGAGGTATCGCTGGTTGAAAGAGTATAAACAACTTAGTAAATTGACAGACATTATTCCAAATTGCTATACAGACTATAAGGAAGACTTCACAGGCATATAGGGTCACTAAGAATTGGACACAATTAAAACGAACTGCAACAACAAATAAGAACAAAGAAGTGTGAGAAGTACAGGACAACTTGAAATTTTTAAGCTGTGTAATTATCTGGTATATAGGTACCTGTGGGGAGAGACTGAAGAAATGAATCTATTTTCACTGGCTGCTAAATACTATATTTCAAACCACATAGTTTTGGGGCCTCATTTCTTTAAAAAATAATCCTTGAGATGTTTACTAGCCTTAAATACAAAATCTCTCTCTGATTTCATTTGGATGGATCTGAGATAATTGATGACAGTCTTTCTGCTAGTGCAAATCATATCCCTTTTATACCTTTTCCTATGTGATTTCTGTCTGTGTCCTCTTGTAAATCTTATTCAGGGTTTCTAGGCTATGTACATAGTTTCCCAAATGTAATCAAATCTTGTGTCTTCTTCCTATGCAATTCTAGGTCTAGCTCATTGTCCATCTGTAATACTTGCTCATACTATAGATACACTGATCAACTAACCAATGCCAATACAGTGAGCTACTGTAGTCTGGACAAGGTGCAGCTTTTGTCTACCTGCTTTACCCAATGCAGATTAATAGTAGGCCATTCTTCTGAATAGCTTTAGATCTATCTTATTGAGGAAACCCTATAGAACTCCAGGATGAGATGTGCTGAGCACAGTGTGAGAGAACCTTGTCATTCATAATGAGTTCCTCTTCTTTTGACCTCAAGTGTGATATCCTTCATGACAGAGTGTTATAATTTGTTGACTATTATAATTTATTTTGAATTTTTTAAAAAGATCCCTTTTATTTGACCTTTTCTTTAGCCAACTCTAAAAGAAATTCTGATGTAGTGCTGACTACTTGGAGTCAGGAGCTGATTTGACAGGGACAGGGAGTGAATTTACATTTTTACATATATTGGATTCCAAATGATAAACATACAGATGGAACTATCTAGCAGATGGATACAGATACAATGTGAAGGTTCAGAAAAGGGATTAGGACTGAAAATACAGATTTGATGAGTCATATCCAGAGAAATCATATTTGCAGTCCTAAAAGCAGTTGATATCTCTAAGGGATAGTATGTAGAGAATGAAGACTAGAACCCTGAGAAGCAGGCCCCATGGTGAGCTTAGGTTTAGGAGGAAGAAGTGTAACTTGTCTGAAGGAGACAGGTAATATGGAGAGAAAGAAAGATATAAACATGCTAGACTGAGAAAGAAGTCTTTGATGCACAAAGTCCTAGAGAAAATGGGAGGAGATGGACAGAGAAGGGATACATTTCATCTACGTGTATTCTGAAGTATACTTTTTTTTCCTCTCTGGGAAGGAAGAAATGATGAAGTTAAGTAATAGAAAGATATTTGGAGTTAGAAAGGAGCATGGATGCAGGAACTTACCCTGAATGATTGCAGTCTCCTCGGTAAAAGTAGGAGAGAAGGTGCTCTGCTTTGCAGGGAGGAGAGCTTGGAATCTGAGAAATGCGGGAGAGATTTTGAATAGCTGTTGTAGGGAAAGAATTAGAGAATCAGAAAGGTTTACCTGGAAGTCTACAGAAAGAGTCAGACTCTTATTTTTAGTTTTTGAAAGGTCAATTTTGAATTCTCAAATCACACATCAAAGTTAATTTTATTGATTCCATTTCTAAAATTTCACCTGTCATGGAATCATGCCAGTAGACACATACAAAATGAAAGCATTAAAACAGATAAAACATAACAAGACCAGAATATTGTAAACTCAATTACTTATTTAAAAGCCATTAGTCTTAAAATGTTAGCCAGCCAGGGGGGAAAATCCCATTTTACAAAAGCTGGGTTTGAAGGTCAGCTAATGGGAAATGGATAAAATTAGGACAGGCAGAGAGTTCAATAAGGTGGCCTTCTAGTGGAAAATACCTGGCCTTATTCTCTTGGTAGAACACTTAGTAAAGCTTCTTCAGACATAACCTTGCAGATCTGAGTTGTCTTGATGGTAAACTGAGAGGAAAAAAGTCGATCACCATCAAAGTTGCACAGACCTCAAATTATATGGTACTCTCTCAGGCATGTGTGGGCTCCAATATAAGAATACTTACTACTTGGAAATTCTGATTTACTTAACAAGTATCTTAAGAACTGTTGGTGATGATTCATATCATCAAAGGATAATTTGCAGGATTCCTTTAAAGAATGACCTCTCCTGGAATGTAAAATGTCATTTGATTTACATGAAACTTTTCAGGAGTAAGCATGTTGTAGAGTGTTGCACAGCACTGTTGCCTAATTCATTACAATTCAGCAAATGTTTTTAAGTGTCTACTATGTTCAAGACATTGTGCTGGGGATAAAAAGCCAAAATTACAAATAAGCCCTACCCTCAAGGACCTTACATTCAACTGGTAGGGTTATAACACATATACAGAAAATACATTTGAGGAAGGAAAGATAAATAACAAGGAAGCAGCTAGGTGGTGCTACAGTGGATAGAGCATCTGGCCTCAGACACTAGCTGTTTGAACCTGGGCAAGTCACTTAACTGTTAGCTATTACTGTTACCCTTTTAACTGTTTAAATCAGTTTCCTCATCTGTATGGGTCTTTCCTATTTAGTGTCAAGGTGACTGATGCTTTCTTTGATCTGTATGCTTCATGATGATTTTTTAATATATCTAACAGTCCTCCAATACATATGACTTTATGTTCTTTGTAAAGCATTATTTCAGAAGGGACTAACGTAGTTGGTCTTTGGGTTCTGTTGAGCCATCTAGCTTTAAGGGAGTTCCCCCACTTTGGCTCTGTGAAAAATATGTGCTTTTCATCTGGGATTTTGGTGCTGCCAAATGCTATCTTGGAGGTGTTAATCAACAGTTCAGGACTGAAAATCTCTAGACTGTATTTCCTTTGTGTGCTAAAAGAAGTATTTACCCTGAGGCCTCCAGCTCTGTTGCCTGGGGGAGAAGATGCCTTTGAAACTGACACTAGTGGGAAAGACTCCCTTAGATCCTCCAGGGGCAGCTAATGTTATATTTTGTGGTGAAGAGATTGCTACAATCTAAGCATGCACTCATATATAACCAGGAAAATGAATTTTACTTGTAAACCAAGGCAAATCCTCTCTTGAGGGAATTTACATCTCTCCCCAAAGGGGGAAGACCAGAGAATGCAAAGGTCAATTTTCAAGATATAAATCCCCTTTTTCTTTAGAGGGAAGGAAACCAGAGAAGGACAATGCCTGTAAAATTAAAGAAAGGTTTATTAAGCAGGGAAGAAAAGAAAAAAAATAAACATTCTGCATGAGTAATATCCAGCTTATTGTTGAATAGGACACCAGGTAATAGATTGTGTGGGTTTATATGTATTTTAAAACTTACTCTTTTTTTGGTGAGGCAATTGGGGTTAAGTGATGTAAGGCTAAAATTCTAGCTAAACTGTCTAAAATATCTAATGAGTGGTCGCCAATAAATTATAAGCTTTAGCAAGAGTTAGACTTTTAAGCATTTATTAAGGAGAAGAAGAATTTGGTAAAGAGAGAGGGAAAGGCCTACATTCATCTATTAAAGGGAGAGCACATTTCTAGCTCTGCTCTCTGCCAGAGTCCACAGGAAAGAGCCTCAATCAGAGCACCAGGCTCCCCCTTCTTCCTCCTACCAGCAAACGTCACTTCCTGACGCCAAAGAAAAGACGCGTGGTCTTGCCCTCAAAGACCTTCACCTCATGGCAGAGCTTTTCTACAGTAAGTCTCCAGCAGGTGGCGTCATTCCAGTCATTCCAGTGACTTGCCCAGGGTCACACAGCCAGGAAGTGTTAAGTGTCTGAGGCCGGATTTGAACTCAGGTCTTCCTGACTTCAGGGCTGGTGCTCTATCCACCGCACCACCTAGCTGCCCCTGTTTATATACATTTTAAACAAAGACAGGTAAAAAATTTTGGAGGGAAAGGGGGGCTTAGAAAGGAATGAGTCAGTGGGTCCCATTCCCGAGGGGAGGGGCAATGGGGAATTACAGGGGTCAAGGATATGGCCTTTGATACACAAATAGGAAGTTATCCTTGGTGATAAGCAGTTCACAGTTCTAGACTTAAGAGATGTTTTGATAAGGAGATGTCCCAAGAAATAAGATAGTTCTGAGAGTCCTATAATAAAAATTAGGGGAGTCGCTAGAAGTAAGTTTGTCTCCAAAAAGACATACCTTCATCATCTTATAACCTATTGTCAGATAAGTCTTTGAAGATAGGAATGTCTCTTAAAGGTCCATAAACCACCACTATCAAATGGCTCAGGATTTGCTTCCAAGCTAATATGAGCTTAATTGACTTCAGAGTTACTAATTTTCAGCATGTCCAGCTAGGTTTACTCTCAGTCACTGCAAAGAATTGTCAAGCAATTATGCTTCTTAATCAGTACAGCTAATAATACTAATAGTGCAGCTCTTTTTGGTTACCTGGGTAATTAGGGAGCTCAAGTAAGTCCACATAGTTAGTATACTCATTTAAAAATATACTCATGCATACTCAAAACATATCATGTGGTGTATTTGAAAGAATATGAGATTTGGAGTCAGGGGTCTGGGTTAGAAGCCCAGCTTTTGCTTATTTCTTGTGTGAATTCAGCACTTTCCAAAGTACCTGGTGGTACCTAGTTGATGCTTAATAAATATTGATCGATTGAAATTGGGAAAGTCAATTTTCCTCCCTTAGTTTGCTAATCTGTAAAATGATGGGATTGTACTATATGACCTGAAGTTCCTTCTAGCTCAACTCAGCCTTTAGCACAGTGTCTGGCACACACAGTAAGTAAATGTTGGAAATAAAAAAGGGCAAAAATACAGTTCTTGTTGTCAGGGGACTCACATTCTAGATACACAATAAAAGCTCTCTGGAGGTACTGAAGTTGAAGTAAAATTCATAGTCTCTTCAGACTAAAAGGAACCTGAGATGCCACATCTGGTTTAACCTTCCATACAGTGCAGTAATTGCTTCTTCAGCAGTTCAGGCAAGTGGTCAGCCACCTCTGTATGAAAACATTAAGTGATGGAGAACTCATTGTCTCAGACTATTCCTTTCCTGGAGGGCTGTAGTTACTAGGCATTTCTTCTTTACATTGAGCTGAAATGTGTCTCTCTAGAACTTTCCACTGAGTCTAATCCCTTCTGAGGGGATAAAAGTTGCTAGCTTTTTTGTATATGAAAGATCTTCAGATAATTGTGAAAAGTAATCATGTCTCCCCTTACTTTTCCTTTCTTCTGACTATATAGCCCTAATTTTATCAATTCTCACTTATTTTCCATGGTTTCTAGAACTTTACCCTGATTGTCATTCTCTGAAAGTGTCATTATTCTTACTCCTCAAAAGGTTTTTTTCAAATGTGGGCTGACCAGCAGAGATCAAAGTGAAAATGATGTGATTCATTGAAGTATAGAATGTCGATATTGGAGAGGGTGTTAGAAATTAGTACATTATATATGGGGGAAGTCCCACCTCCACCACTACCTCTCTGCCTTTACCCATATATAATGGACTAATTTGACTCCCACTCAAGAGCTTGTTCAACCATAACATCTGGCCTTTGTAACTGAGCACAAGCTTGTATTGTATTTTTATATATTCATTTTAGCAGCCACATCTTACTGTTGGCTCATACAGAACTTGTGGTCAACCATAACTCTGAGCTCATTCACATGAACTGCTGCCAAGCTAGATCTCTCCTATCCTGTACTTCTGCAATTGATTTCTTAAAATATAAATGTAGGAACTTATGTTTACTCCTGTTAAATTTCATCTTGGTGGACTGGGCCTAACATTTCTGCCTTTGGAGATAGTTTTCTTTCTGGATTTTGACATCTTAAGTTATTATCTTACTCCTTCCAGCTTTATGTTATCTGCTTAAGACACAATAAGAAAGCTTTCTCTGAATTTGTCCAAGTCATTATCTCATATAATAAACATGCATTAAGCACCCACTAAGTACAAAGGACTGTTCCCAATGTTGTGGGGGAAACAAATAAGACCTTTTATGTTGTGTTTTTGCACTGGCTGGCTCTTGGGATTGAAATGCTCTCCCCCCTGACTTCAGCATCTCTGAAAGACCAACTGCCTTCAAAGACTAAGCTCTCGGCAAAATTGCCACATCCCAGAGAAGTCTTTCTTCCATCTCTCAGGTATCAGTGGCCCTCTTTTGCCTTATATTTATGAGGTAGATACTTTCTATTTATTAATCTGTGGGTAAATTGTTTTCCCCCAGGAGAATGTATACTTCTTAAGGAGATGGATTATTTTATTCACAGTTTCTTATGCAAGCCTCATTCTTATTCTGTGTGTGTGTGTGTGTGTGTGTGTGTGTGTGTGTGTGTGTGTGTGTGTGTGTGTGAGAGAGAGAGAGAGAGAGAGAGAGAGAGAGAGAGAGAGAGAGAGAGAGAGAGAGAGAGAGAATGTTTGTTAAATTCAAAATAAAAAAAGAAAATTTAATGGGGAACATACACATAACAGTAATGCAAATAGAGCCCATGGGTGTGACAAACTAATTGCTCTTTAAGGTCTAAGGAAGGAAACATCATTTCTGACTGGGCAATGAGTGGCAGGTAAGGGAACTCATGAGGAACTCTGGGTGATCACCAGACACCTCACCTGGTCCAATCGGAAAGAGATCTGGCCCAGAAAGGAAGCTAAGAAAAGGAGGAGATAAGGGAGAACAGAATCTACCCCAAGTGTCAGACTTCTGCCCTTGATGGTCATTACTTCTACCTTGTTGCCTGAGACTCTGCTCCACACCCTCACCCTATTCTCATTTTTCATTCACTAGCTACTGTGGACTTTTCCCATGGTGAAATGCACAGAAACCCAAGATACTTCTTGAAAACATGTCCAGGATTAATCTGTGTATGCTAAACAAAGAGAAGGTATTTTTAGGGCCTTTTGCCCATGCTTGTCTTAGTTGGAACTCTTTACAACCTTGCCTGTGAGCCCCATTTCTTTTTTTTTTTTCTTTTCTTTCTTTATTTGCGGGGCAATGGCTGTCAAGTGACTTGCTCAGGGTCACACAGCTAGTAAGTGTCAAGTGTCTGAGGCTGGATTTGAACTCAGGTCCTCCTGAATTCAGGGCTGGTGCTTTATCCACTGTGCCACTTAGCTGACCCCTGTGTGAGCCCAAGCTACTACATTACCAGTCTCCAGAGCTTCAGGATAGGCATCACAATCATGCACATTTCCCTATGTTTATTATAGGCAGCACTGGGGAGATTGTTGCAAATTAGGGACTAAAATTCTGTAATACTCTGGCTCCAATCTACCTTTCCAGGCTTATTATACCTTATGCCCCACACACAATCTCTGGTCCAGCCAAATGGTTTTACTTGATGTTCCTCATGCACAACATTCGATCTCTCTGTCTCTTCAGCCCATTCCCCAGGCATGGAATGCACTAACTCCTCACCTCTTTGTCTTAGAGTCCCCAGTCTCTCTTGGAAATTTTTTGTTACTTATTTATTTTAGCATTCTTTAAAAACAGTGAGTAATGAATTCTCTTTCTACCTCCTGTCCTTCCCCCACCCATTGAGAAGGCAAGAAATGTGATATCAATTATGAATGTGAAATCATGTGAAATATATAGCCATATTAGCCTTGTTGCAAAAACAAAAGCAAGAAAAATAAAGAAAGTGAAAAAATTATGCCTTGATCTGTATTCAGGCTTCATCAGTTCTTTCTCTGGAGGTAGATAGCATTTTTTATCCTAAGTCCTTTGGGATGGTCTTCAGTCATTATATTAATCAGAATAATGAAGTCATTCACAGTTCATCATCATACAGTATTGCTGTTACTGTATACAAAGTTCTCTTGCTTCTATTCACTTTGCATGGGTTCATAAAAGTCTTCCCAAGTTTTTCTAAAATCCTCTGGCTCATCGCCCAGTCTGTTTCAAAACTCACCTTAAGCTTGATGTTGTACTTCAGCTTTTCTTGATTGTCTTGGCCATGAACACCAACTGGTGAACAGCTTCCACCAACAGTATGTCTAAGTGCCCTGGGAATAGTAGGCTCTGGCCTCCTGCAAGACCCCAGGTACCTGGCTTCCCATTTGCTATTGGAGCCCTTTCTCTTGTGCTGATTTCTCTGTTGCTTAGGCATGGGCTGCCTAGGCACTGGGAGGGTATTGTCTCCTAATGTGGTTCAAGCCCTATTTCCAGAAAAGCCTCAGCCCTGGATGCTTGGTGTTGAGCATTGGTCTTGCCCATCTCCTGCTTTGTCTGATTCTCGGGTGGCAGTCTGATGCTGTTTCCTTCTGTGTGACCTGACTTCTGTGCATGCTTTGCCTTCTCTCTATCCTGTCTTGTCTCCATTTAGAGCATCCACAATCCTGTGGAGGTCATTTGTGCAGTTCTGGACTTTCTGGAGTAACATAGAGTTCTTTCCCATTGGTTTTTTTTATCATTGTTCTTTCTATTGTATTTTTAGAGCATTACTGAAGTGTTTCTGGAAAATCTGGGCTCCTATAGGTCCTAACAGACTGATGCCTTTCTACAATTCATAGATTTCCCTTAAAATCTTTTTATTGCCTGCCCTAGGTTGGCAGTCTGCAATATTATAATAGTTGATAGAATTATTCTTCATTTCAACATAGTTTGGTCATCAAGTTGAGACCTGAACAGTGTGTGGTGGAGGGGTGGAGGTGTGGGGTCCAAATGCAGCATCTACCATAAACACAAGTAAAGTGACGGCTACTATCCTGAAATAGCAATTAGCATCCCATTGAGCATTGTCCAAGGTTTATTTTTAACACTGCAATTTGAAGAGAAATGTTGGATATAATTTGTATCTTCTATACCCTAGTTTCTGGATAAGCAAAACTGAAGGACTCAATTTCAGAAGTTCTCTTGATTCATTTATAGAACTCATATGTGCCCTAGGCAAATGTTTATTTACTCTGGCATTTCTGAAACAGCTGCAAATCCTTCAACTGCTTGTGGGGTATTCTTATCTAAATGAAGTGGGAAGGGTGGGATAACGTTAGTATTATCTGTTGTACCTGCTTTCCTTTTCCCTTGTTAGCATCAGACCAGTTAGCATCGAAATAATTAAAAACAATCCCAGGTGGCCTAATGAGAGTTGAAGACTCAGGCAGGTAGTGACATAGATGGAAGGAGAGAGACAGAGGAAATAACTTTGTCTGGGGCCCAGTAAGTACAGAATGCCTAAATATAAACCTAACTCTATTTCTCTGGACTAGTCACTTTCTAGTTCCACATTACTTGATGATACACTTGTTCGATTTAGGAGGGGTAGCTAACCTCTGAACCCTTATATATCTTCACCATTCCTTTGCATCTTGTCCATTTGTCCTTTTCACCAATGTCCATAAGATGTCTTCTTTTTTCCCCCCTTTGGGGCAATGAGGGTTAAGTGACTTACCCAGGGTCACACAGCTGGTAAGTGTCAAGTGTCTGAGGCCAACTTTGAACTCAGATCCTCCTGAATCCAGGGCCGGTGCTTTATCCATTGCAATACCTAGCTGCCCCCATAAGATGTCTTCTTACCAAGGCCAGCTCTTATACTTGTATCCTCGATCCCATCCTCTCTCATTTCCTCTAACACCTTGGCCAGGATCAAGAAAAAGAAAACAAAACAAAATTTGGTTCATTATAGCCATATGTACCCCTATAGGTTCTTTTCAAGCAAGATTTCTCTCATGCATATATTAAAAATATGTATTATCCTACAATGGGTACAAGGACCAAGATAACTGTTCCACAACTTTCCGAACATAAATCCTACTATAATAAGTATGCTTATTAATGTCAAGCTAGATTTAAATAAGATGATATGTGGTCACCTAAGATGCTTGCTAGTGGAATGGAGGAGTGAGTTCAGGAGTACGGTTAATGAATTTATTCTTGGCAAGGAAAGAGTCTACTGCTTCCTCAGAGATGCAAGAAAATAAGGAGAGTGGTCAAAGATGTAGAAGGGTTTTGAGTAGAGCCATAACTAGGCATTTCAGTACCTGGAGCAAATTCAGTGGCGTAGAGAAACACAGGTAGGTCTGTGGTAGGACTGCTGTTGTGTGTGGTTCAATTAAACCAAATCCAGGGATTTCATGAGATCTTAGAAGGTTTAGGGACTGGGGTGGGGATGGGGTATTTGAGGAGTTCGAGAGTTGGATGAGAGACAGACTATGTTTCAAGTAACTGAATTTATTCCAGAGGAGAGAGAGTGTCCCAGAGGTCCATCAAACACAGGTATCTGAATGGGATGGTGTGAACTTTAAAGAGAGAGGGTGGTTGTTTAATGATACTGGCAAGGGTAAATCTGAAAGTAGAAATGGGTAGCAAAGAATACACCAACTCCTCTCTATGTTACTGTGTGTCAGATATGAGAGAGAGAGAGTAGCCAGCTTTGGAGAGGGTACTAAAAGATGTAGTGATTTCAGGAAAAAAGATTTCAATGAGTACCAGAAATGGAAAGAATCTGAAAGAGATCCAGGATAAAGGGAAGTTTATGAAAAATGGAGAAGGGCTCTAGAGGTCATGATAGAAAGGCTGGGTAGAGGATAATGAGCACTGGGAATGACTAGAACCAAAATTACTATTTGAAGGGAGGGGCATTATTACCAATGTTGCCCTTTTGCAGATAATACCTTATTCTGTGTTTGAATTAATTTATTGAGACTAGATGGGAAACTAATATCTCTTGTTTGTTCTCCACCATTTAATAGCAATTGCTCTTTAAATGGGCAGTTACACAGTAAGACTGCCAGCCTACCAAGGGTGTAAAAAGGCAACCCATGCATAAAACTTATGCATCCTGGTGAGGTTTATTGAAGGATATAGTTAAAATTGACAAGTCTCAAGTAGAGTGAGAATTAAGGACATAATTCAAGTTCTTCTAGCAGGGAGATTTATCTGTGTCTGGGCTTATAGATCACATCTGACATCAATTAAATTCTACTCCTGTGAAGGGAGCAATACAAGAGAGGTATACTTTGGTGTTTTCTTATATAGAGAATATTTCCTGTCTCTGATATGCATTGGGGAAATTCTGAGACATTACCATTCTTAAGGAGTTTTTAGGTAGATAAGAAGTAGACAAAGGCAGGATTGATGTTTGACCTTTTTCTTTGTTGAAGAACTTTGGTTAGATTAGGGATCCTGAGATCCCCATCTTTACATTCCTGTGACTGAGGAATGACAAAATAAATCCCTTTCCTTCCCAAGTGGATGCTCATCTGTAAGATTATAACTTTCCTTTTGGACAAATGGACTTCTGAAGAAAGATAGTGTATCACATAGCAAAGGAAAACAAAAGGAGGCATGAAATTTTGAGTGAACAAGAAAAAAAGCTATCTATGTATATGTACCCAAGTTATCTAATACAAGCATCTCCATCTTTATCTGAAACCCTACTTATGCAGAAAGGGCTTGATTCTTACAATTATAATATGGTGAAAGATACAGATTTTTTTTTAACAAAGCAACCTTTAAGCATAATCCTGTAAGATTTCTTTTATCTACTTCTGCTGCTGCATACAGAAAAGTAGACTTAGCAGGTAAACAGAGTCACAAGTTTTTTCTCGAAGTCTTTGGGGAGGAGAGTCCAGAAGGACCTGGGAGGGAAAAGCATCCCAAAGCACAGCCTTGAAAATCATCAAATACAAAGTAATTTGAATAAATCCATTTAAATAAATTCAGTTAATTGAATATATTTTCCAGATAGAAAAGAAAAATAAAGGTTTCACACTGTAAGGATGTTGTTGATTGTCAAGGTAGACTAGGAATTTTGTCATAATAAATAACATAAAAGCATATAGAGGGCCAGCTGCATGAATAAGATTTCCTTCCCCCTCCAGAAGCAATATTCACTTCATTTATTCACTTAAGACATTACAAAAGGAGCTTGTAGCAATAGGTCAGTGGCAGAGTATGATCATGCTGTTAACACATCATCGAATGGGAAGAAACAATTACAAACTGATTCATACTAGAAGCACTTCACCCTAGTAGAAAGGTAGGTCCAAGGAGCAGAGTATGGTACTCTGATGGCTGTGGGATCCTAGAAGGTGACAGCATGGGGGCTGGGTGAAGGAGTAGGGCCTTCTAAGATGTGGGGAGAGGGCAAACATGCCTCTCTCTTCAGATGTTGGTGCTTGTATATCCAACACTAGTTCTTGTGATTTTGAAATATGGAGCAGGGGGAGCAGAAGGAGCCCATGGAAAACGGCCTCTGTTTTCTCAGTAAAGTAGAGGAAGAGGGAAAAGTGGAAGAGGCATCAAAGACTAGAGAGAAGAAAGATTTGTCATAGTTACTTAGCAGAATGAGAGAAGAAGAAAAGTTTTCAGTGTAGCAATGAGAGCTCCGGTAATATTAGATAATTTACATTTGTAGTGGATTTAGTCAGCACAGTGGTATGGCCTCTTCTGACAGTGTTTAGTAGTTTAGAAGGATAAGCAAAGAGGATGGATGACAATATATGGTTGAACTGCTTAACGAGATTCAAGACTGAAGAGGAAAGTGAGCTTGGAGCAGGGGTTAAGAAGAGATGGAAGGATAAGAGATGTACTTCGGAGTGATGTTGTTTCCTCCTTTATTAGAGCTCACCCAGTATGTTTACTATGGGTTTAATCATTTAGTCATTATTGGTTTTTTTTAATACTCCAGGGAATAAAAAAGTCATTCTCTCCATTTATGAAACTGTCATGTCTCACAGGCCCATCTGGGAGCAGAGAGGGTACCAGTATGTTCCAGGGTTAGGTGAGAGATTAAAATGTGTGAGTCAGTCCAAGGTTTGAGAGAGTCAACAAGCCTGGAAGAGATAAAGCAGGCTTGGTTGGAACATGATTCCAAGATCTTGGAATCAACAGAGCAAATGATAGCCAGAAATCCACCAATCAGTGATATAGCAGATATAAAAGCTAGCCAGGAAAGCACAGTCTGAGGACAGGTGCAGTGTGTGAAAAGCCAAGAAGGATACACGTGGGACGAGGTCAGGAGAACAACAGGGGAAGAGGAGTGTGGTGATTCAGATAATGACAATTACTTCACTCAGAGGATCAGCTCAAGGCAACATCATTTGATGGCAGTCTGCTAACTGCCCTCCCCCTGCTCCCACCCAACAACACTGCAGCTGTGGGTTCAGACAAACATTTAATACCTTGAGCCAAGCTGAGCCTATGGATGTGTCTGTATAGACATGGTAACTTGGATGTGTGGGATTGTCTTTATGGCTGTACTCTCCTAAGGGACCTAAAATGTGTATCACCATGACAGGGCCAGAGGAAATGAGAATGGCAGTTTTCGTTCTGGGTTCCTACTATATTCTTTTTGCTACTGGGCATGGCTTAGCAGCAAGAGTCATAGTTGTTTTACATAGCTATGTAACCTGACATCATTCCCAAAGAGTGTTGTTAACTCTGCCTGGACCATGGAATAGCATCACCCCAATCACATGAGAGACCCTGAAGGGAAGAACCCACTTCATCCCACTCTCCTGGCTGCTTTTTTACAAGGTTCAATGGAAAAACAATCATTCAGGGATCCATGACCTCCACATCTGAGCTTTCTCTGCTTCTTCCTCCATTTCTTCATTCTTCCTCTGCCAGAAAGGATTCTATCTACTCCCTTGTTTCAGAATCTCAGCTTCCCAAAGCTCCAGATTGGGTGAAAATGGCACCATATACTCTCAATGCAAACAACCACCCCTGCTGCCTTCCTGTGTCTGTGATTCCACAGCCTTACATCTGCTCCTTTACTAAGGGTTCTGATTTACTCACACCATGCACAGATGCAGCTAAATATGCAAAGTGGAAAAGTAGAAATTATTAAGGTTTTTTTTTTTTAAAGATTTTCATCAGAAATGCTCAACTAACTGAAACACAAAAGAGACTTTTGGTTTGCATCGTTCAAAAATTACTTGGAATTTCTACTTTGGCTATTTCTACATAATGTAATTAGAAAGCTAGGAGAGTCATGGGCAGTTAGCAGTGAATCTAAAAAGAATGAAGTGATTTGGGAGGAATTCAAGCTCTATATGAGTCAATAGTATGATGTGGCCATCAAAACAATGAATTTAATGGTAAGTTGCTTAAGAAACATAGCTTCTAGGTTGAGAGAGGTTACAGGGCCACTCTACTCTGGTCTGGTTGGTCAGACAGCAAGAATTTATTAAGCATCTACTGAATGCAAAGCACTGTGCTAAGATCACACCTGGATTAGTGTTCAGTTATGGATACCACATTTTCCGAAAAACCGTGATAAAGTAGAGAACATTGATGTGAGCAACCAGAATGATGAGGGGCCTAGTCACAGGGGGCTCATTTGAATAAACTGGAGATGGTTAGCCAGCAGGAGAGAGAGCCCAAAGGGAATGTTGTAGCTATCTTCAAGTATTTGAAGGGCTATGATATGGAAGGGGAATTTGTCCCCTGAGGACAGAACTAGGAGCAAAGAGTCCTAGTTGCAAGAAGGCAACTAACCAGGATAGCTAGACTCTAGAGAGTACGAAGAGGAGTAAAATAATAGAATACTGGAAATGTAGGGAGGGACCAGGTTGTGAAGAGCTTACAATGCCCAAGATAGGGTTTTATATTTCGTTTTGGAAGTAATAAGAAACCGTTGGAGTTTATTGAATAAAGAGATGGCATAGGTTTACATTTTAAGAAAATAATTTTGGTACTTGTATGGAAAAACAGATTAGACTGGGGAGAAACTTGAAGGAGGGAGTTTAATTAGAAGGATTTTGCAATAGTCCAGGTGAGAATCTATGAGAGTCTGAACTAGGGTGGTTTGGGGTCATGTGAGAGGAGTGAAGAAATATGCAATCGATGATGAAGAGAAAAATTACAAACTGTGGCACCTGATTGTATATGTAGATTGAGTGAAGTGAGAATACTATGAGGTTGCCAACCTGGGTGGTCGGGAGGATTTTGGTGCTTTCAATAGTAGAAGGAAGGTTTTCAAGAGAGATTTGGAGAAGGGAGGAAGATAGTGAGTTCAGTTTGGTACAAATTAAGTTTTAGATGTCTATGGATATTCAATTTGAAATATTCAATAGGCACTGTTGATGAATGACCAGAGTTCAGAACAGAAACTAGGGCTGGATAAATAGATCTGAGAATCATTACATAGAGATGGTAATTGAACTCTTGGCAGCTGATGAGATCAAATGCGAGAGTATAAAGAAAAAAAAATAAGTGGGTTGAAGAAAGAGCCTTAGGGGCCACCCACAATTAGTTGGAACGATATGGATGATGAACCAGCATAGCCGACTGAGAAGAAAGGATAGGACAAGTAGGAGGATAAACAAGTAAAAGGAATGTCACAAAAACCCAGAGAGACAAGTGTATTATGGAGAAAGAGGTCAGCAGTGTCAAATGCTGTAGAGAGAGCAAGAAACATGAGTATGGGAAAAAGATAATTAGATTTGCCCATTAAGATTTGCCATTGATAAATTTGAAGAGAATAATTTCACTTCAAAGATGAGGTTAAAAAACCAAGTTGCAGAAGATTTAAAAGAGTCAGGAAGTGGAGACATCAAGTATAGAAGACTCTTTTTTCAAAGAGTTAGATGAAAAGGGGAGGAATGATATATAGTGGATGGGGTCAGTAGGATCTAGTGAGGATTTTTTTTTTAGAATGGGGGATACTCAAGCATGTTTGGCAGCAGGAAATACAAGGAGATTGGGAAAGATTGATGATAGAATGTAAATGATGGTAGGGTGATACACTGGGGAAACTGGAAGGATGTATATAGGACTGTGGAAAGATGGTGGTATGTTAGGAGCCCAGGTCCTTTCTAAACACCTTTGAAAAACTCTAAAATTTCACTAGAAGGAACACTGATGAAGCAAACCAAAGAGAAATCATTATAAACTTGTCCATCCTTTCCAAGGCTGTACAGAGAGTCTGCCAGAATCCCACAGAAGCCCTGAGCAGAGGTAAGCCAGGATGGATAGAAGGCCAAGTGCAAAGCAGTCTGGTCTCACAGCAGGAGACAGGGCCAGAACAGCATCCAGGCAGCCTGGGCCTGAACCCCAGCAGGAAACAAGGCCAGCCAATTCCTGCAGAAGATGGGGCCTAGTCTTAGCTTAAATGGAAACATATGATAATTATAGGAGATGCTGTTCTGAGAATTGTTATGTAAGCCCTTGTATAAGAAAAAGCCTCTCTAATAACTGTCCTAGTCAATGATGAGGAAGAAGCATTAGAGGCAATTCTCTATTGCCTACTAGCCTGTGCTCACAAATGGCCTTCAAATAGGTATGATTTGGTCTTGTTATTTGAAATCCGTTTTAAATGACTACAGACAAAGCTCATTGCAGGCCAAAAAGCAGAGAAAGCTGAATGATTGAATTGACGAAGGTTAAAGTAGGTAACTGATGATCCATTATGTCAAAAGTCAGTTTAAAGTTCTATATTATAAGCTCCTCTACATGGTGGTTTCTTTTTTGTTGTACTCTTCTTTTTAGAAATTTTCCTGTGCACAACGGATTGTATCCTAGCCGTATCTTCACTGGAGTTGTCTGGCACCATAACCCTAAACACCAGTAACCTTCTTCTTCTTTGTACCAATTTACAGATCCTGTGAGTCAAGAGAAGAGCGCTCAGTAAGTAACCGTTACCTTCTTCAAGTCACTGGGGAGTCTCTGATGCACACTCAGGAGATGCTTACAGCTCTAAGCACCATTGAATGAATTAAACTACAGTGTGGAATGACAACAGAGATGCCTGCTTATGAGATCTGCAGATGACGCAAAGCCAAGAGAGTACCAAATAGGTCAGTATCCAAAAAGGGTTCAGTAGAATAATGAGAAAATGTAATAGGAACAAATATATTGTTGTAAATTTGGATTTTAAAATATACAGTAGCAAGTACAGCATAGAGGAAGCATTGGGTAGACAGTAATTTTTGTGGAAAGAGGGGAAAAAAGACCTCAGGTTCCAGGGTGCTTGCAAATGCAATATGTATCTGTAGTGTGACAGGTCAGTTAAAGAATCTAATACATTGAGAGACTTGGTGTCCAAGAGAGACACAAGTGATGGTCTGTCCAGTTGTCCTCTGCACCGATGAGATCATATTCACAGTATTGTGTTCACTTCTGAGTACCACTTTTTAGGAAGGACCTTGATAAACTAGAGAGCATTGAAAGGAAGTGTAGTTGGGGTGCTAATGGGCCTTGTCTTCATGCCATATAAAAATTGTGTGAAAATTAATATATTTAGCATAGAGGAAAAAAGACTTGGACAGAGATATGAGAGCTGCCTTGGAGTATTTGAAAGGATGTCACATGAAGAGGGATTAGATGTGTTGTTTGGCAATTTGGGGAAGTTCTTAAGAGGCACATTAGGTGTCAGGAAAAGCTGCCTGTGATGTAAAGCTCTCCAAAAGTGGAATGAACGGCTTCCAGAGGTGATCTTCAAGTAAAGGTTGATGATGACTTGTTGGGCTTCTTGTAGAAAAACTTTTTATTCAGGTGTAGATGGGGCTTCTGGCCTCTGAGATCCTGTGATTCTGTGATATAGATAATAAGGAGAAAGCTGCACCAGACTTGCCGGATAGCTGCTTATTTGTCATCCCCTAGACACTTTCTGCATCCTTAAGTGCTTGATCCCTGTTTATCTTAGAAGAGTTCAAATTATCCTGAAGCATCTGCATACAAAGAGAAAAAAAAACCTGAGCAACCTGTGTGGATGTTTGGCTTCCTGGATGCCGCACCATTTGGGATGTGTCTAAAGTAACTGCATATCATTTTTCATCTGGGAAGCTCATACTTGTATGGACAAAGCCTGAGTCTTAGTGTAAACATAAGTTTTAACAGTGAGACGGAGAGTAAGTTAGTAGATTATTGATTTAGAAGGAGAAGGAACCTTAGAACGTCATCTAATCTTCATTTTTAAGATGAAAAAACAAAGGCACAGAGAGTTTAAATGATGTGCCCATGGTAGAAGTAGCAAAACCAGGATTGGAAGCCACTCCCGATAACCCTTTGTTATAGCTCCCTTATTTTTTATGTCTGGAAATTTATTCCCCGAGACAAGTGTCCAGGCTCACAAAGTTACTTAGGGAGTGACAGGATACTTAAAAGATTTTGTCTCAAACTCTTTTCAGTTTAAGCTGCAACCTGGTCTTTGTGTTTTGTACAGATTTTTAATTGGTTGAGTGGTCTTTTTTTAACTAGCTTGAGCTTTCAATCAGAGCTATTTGGGTATTTTGGTTATTTGTCCAAGGCACAATTCTGCTCCTCTGTGTTAAGACCCTGACTTGAAGGAGAGAAATGTTTGTGCCTAGAATGAATAAAATGAAGCTTTAAAAGAATTTCTTTAAATATTTAAAGAGCAGTGGGCATTCATCTCTTACTTGTAAGCCTGAAAACCTTTTACCACAGAGTAGAAATGATGGGAGCCAATTTTTGTTATACACGAAATCAGGTTAACAAGGTAAAATGTAGTCCTAATACTTTGTGTTGTGCTTCACTATTGCATGGTATGTTGATCCAGGAATGACATGAAAATTGTACTCTAAGTATTGTGGTAAGGCACATGATTGTTCATGGTTGGAGCTTTGGGAATTAAATCTCTTCCCACTGCCCTTCTATCTTCCTTCTCTCTATCTTTTTCTCTTCCTTCAAAACCAAACCCATATTATAGTAAATTAAGGCAAAGTGGTAGAAGAGTTGAGTAGACAATTATCAAATTCAAGCCAGGAAATTCAAAAATATTAAGAAAAATGAGGTCAGTTATGATAAATATTTTATAGTATATCCCTTTAAATTTTTTCTAGCAGTGTAGTGGAAAGAGAATGGGATTAAGAGTCAGGAGGCCTCAATGGTTCTTCTCTCCTCTTCCCTTCTTCTTCTCCTGTTTCCCCATCCTCTTTCTTTCTCTGTCAGATATTCCAGACCTTTTCTAGGTCCTCTTTTCTCTGTCTCAAATTCTCATTGCTCTGTTCTTGGGCTTCAACATCGTAAGAAAAATGCACAGTACGTCCTGAGAATGTTATACAGGCCAATCTGAGATCTACGGACATCATAATTTCTCCTACCAACAGTTGCTTGATTTCTCAGTGCTCTCCCATTTTCTTAAAACAGGCCTCTGTAAGCTAGGCTTAGAAGTGCACAATGGCATATTCCTCTTGGGAGTGAAATTGGCAAAAGGAGACATTACTATAATGCTCCATGAAACTATGCAATCTCCAGGAAGCATGTTAAACTTCAGAGGCAGGGTAATGTAATGGATAGAGTGCTAGACTTGGAGTCCATAAGGCCTGAATTCAAATCCTGATTCTGACACTGGCTGTGTGGCTCTCAGTAAGTCATTCGCTTGCTGTGAGCTTCAGTTTTCTCATCTGTAAAACTGGAAAAATATCCATAGTACTTTGCCTCGCAGGCTTGTTGTGAGGCTCAAACGAGTTAAGTATGAAAAAGCACAGCTATTATTTATACTAGTCATGTCCCTTAGGCACCAATATATGGATGCTTGAGCCTTAGCAGATGTACAGCCAATGGAGAGTCAAACAGGATATATCTTCAACATTTTTCAGAGGACTGAACTTTACTTGCAGGATTTCTTAACCCTTTTTTTCCCCTGGCTTGGACCCCTTTGGCAGTCTGTGTAAGGAAGTTTATGGATGCCTTCTCCAAACAGTATTTTTAAATGTATAAAATAAAATACATAAAGTTATAAAAGGATCAATTATAATGAGATACAATCATCAAAAGAGTTTTTTAAAAAAGGAACTTCATGGACTCCAGATCAAGAGCTTCTGATGTTAGAGCTTTCTTAGTTTTTTCTTCCAATATGTGGGTTTATAAAACCAATTTTACTTAATTGTCATGATTTTACTTGACTGGTAAATAGCCTGAGCTTATCCAAGATAACAGTTATTACATAGTCCTCTGGACATTTATGGAAGCAAACTTTTAAAAAATGCACTCTTGTATTCATGGTGAATATGCATTTAGAATACGTGGCATAATTATAAAATGTCAAAGGTACCTTCTTGAAGAGCATAGAAGACATAATAGAGAATGAATGATGTAGCATCCAGAAGCTATTTACTATGGCAGCATGAGGGGAAATGAGATGTGGAAGCAAAACACAGCAGAAAAGATTGCCAAAATACAAGTGGTATGAACTTTTTAATAAAGAGTTCCTTTGTGTGTTTTGGAAAAATTTATGTGTTGTAAAAATATTTTTTAAAGCCCTTTAAAGAAGATCAAGTAAATGTTCCTCAAGTAATTAATGATATGAAAACATTTAATGGCAAAAGTCTATTTACCCTGAGAAATGTCATCTTTCCTTAAGACTCTTTTTGAATATTAAAATATAATTCTCCACTTTTATAATGCCACTCTCCCTACTCAAAAGCTCCAGTGGTTCCTTCTTGCTCACAAGATAAGGTTCAGACTCTAGGTTTTCAAGGCTCTCAACAATCTGGGCATAACCTACCTCTCCTGTTGTATTTTTTCTTATTCTCCTGCTGGTACCATCATTCCAGCCAAACTGGAATCATTTTCCATTCAATGAATATAACTTGCTCTTCCTGACATCATGCATTTCTCCTCACCTGAAATGCCTTTTCTCTTTATTCTACTTGGACCCATGGAAATTGAATTGATTCTTCAATGTCCTGCTCAGTGCCATCTTCTCCATGAAGCCTTTCTTCTTTTTCTTTTTTTTCTTTCTTTTTTTTTTTTGCAGGGCAATGAGAGTTAAGTGACTTGTCCAGGGTCACACAGCTAGTGTCAAGTGTCTGAGGCCGGATTTGAACTCGGGTCCTCCCGAATCCAATGCCAGTGCTTTATCCACTGTTCCACCTAGCTGTCCCTTGAAGCCTTTCTTCTTTACCCTACCTGAAAGTGGCCTCGCCCTCCTTTGAGTTCTCATAGAACATCAATTGTACCACTCATAGGAAACTTAGAGCATGCTATTTTGTCAGTAACCATGGTTAGATTGTAAGCTTGTTAATACCAGCAGCCTTCTTTTCTAGTCTCTCAGTGCCAGTTATAATTCAGTGTGTTTGGTAAGGACATTAACAAGCTTGAGAGTAACTTTAGAAGACTGACAAAGATATGACAGGATATGGTGGCCTATAATCCCTGCCACTGGAGAATCTACGGTTGATGGATCACTTATGCTCAGAACTGATCCAGCTGGGATTTGAAAAAAGTCAGTAGTTAGAGTGGAAAAAGGAGAGCATTGTAGGTATGGATGGCAGCCTGAGAAAATTCCTGGAGCTAAAATACGGGGTATCTTGTTTGCAGAACAGCCAGGAGGCCAGTGTCACTGGAGTGAAAACTAGGGTATTGGGAAGTAAGGTGTAAGAAGACTGAAAAGGTAGGAGGGGGCTAGGTTATGAATGGCTTTGAATGCCAAACAAAGCATGTCTTATTTGTTCCTGCACACAACAAGAAGCCACTGGAGTTTGAGTAGGGAGATGACATGATCCTACCTGCATTTTAGAAAAATCACTTTAGCAGATGAATGGAGAATGGATTGGAGTGGGGAGAGACTTGAGGCAGGCAGACATACCTTCAGGTTATTACAGTAATTGAGGCATGAGGTGATATGGACTTGCTCTATCTAGATAAGGACTTCTTAAACTTTTTCCACTTGTGACACCTTTTTGCCTGAGAAATTTTTACATGACCCCAGGCATATAGGTATATAAAATAAGTATATATAACCTTTTACTGTTGCCAAGTTTTTGTGACTCCCACATTTACTTATTTGACCCTATATGGGGTCACAACCCACAGTTTAAGAAGCTTTGCCCTAGTGTGGTGGTACTGTCAGAGGAGAGAAGGGGGGCATATTCAAGAGATGTTGCAAAGGTAAAATCAACTGGCCTTTGCAACAGTTCATACATGGGGGGTGAGAGATACTGAGGAATCAAGAATGAATTCTAGGTTGCAAGCCTTTCAGGATGGTGTTGTCCTCTATAGTAATAAGGAAGTTAGGAGGTGTGGAGGGGTTAGGGAGAAAGATAATGTCGAGTTTAAGATATCTACTAGATATTCAATTTGAGATGTCTGAAAGGCAGATGAAGAGGTCAGCAGAGAAATTGGGGCAGGAAAGGTGGATTTGAAAATTATCAGCATAAAGAAGGTAATTTAATTCATGGGAGCTAATCATGAAGTGACTTACAATGGAGGGGGAAGAGAAAATGGCCCAGGCCAGACCCCTGAGGGATACCTTCATTCAGAGGGCATGATTTGGAAGAGGATCCAGCAAAGGAGACAGAGAAGGAATGGTCAGAGAGGTAGGAGGAAAACCAGGAAAGAGTGTTGCCCCTAAATCGTAGAGAGAAAAGTATATCAAGGAGGAGTGATGAGTGGTGGTAAAGGCTGCAGAGAGGTCCTAGAGAATGAGAATTGAGGAAAAGCCATTGGATTTGGCAACTAAGACATTATTAGTAACTTGGGAGAGAGTAGTTTCAGTGGAATGATAAGGTCAGAAGCTTGAATGTAAGGGTTTAAGAAGAGTGAGAGGAGAGAAAGTAGACACTTATGGCCTTTTTGCCAAATTTGGCTACAAAAACCCCCCAAGAGATCTTGGGAATCATAGCAGGGATAGAAAGATGAAATGAAGGGATTTTTTTTTCAGGATAGTGGAGACATGGACTTGTCTGTAGGCAGTAGTGAAGGAGCCAGTAGATAGTGAGGATTGAAAATAGAGTGGGGATGACAGAGGAAGAAGTCTGTTGGAGATGAAATAAAATGAGATTGCTTGAGCAGATAGAGGGGTTAGCCTTGATAAGGAATAAGGCCTCCTCAAGACTGCTAGGTGCCACAGTGGATAGAGCACTGGGCTTGAAATCTGGAAGATCCATTTTCCTGAGTTCAAATCCAGCCTCAGACACTTCTTAGCTGTATGACCCTGGGCAAGTCACTTAACCCTGTATACTTCATTTCTTCATCTGTAAAATGAGTTGTGGAGGGAAATTGCAAACCACTCTAAGATCTTTGCCAAGAAAACCACAAATGGGGTCATGGAGATCAGACAAAAATGAACAACAACAGCAACAACAATTAGGCTACCTCATCATTTGAGAGAAGAGGGGTAAAGGAAGAAAGAGTAGAAGTCACCTGAATGATCAGAGATGAGGAAGAGGGGAGAAGAGAGAACCTAAGTATAGTATCTATTTGGAACTTATCTTAGTATATATACAATGTGAGATGTTAGATTAAACCTAAATTCTGCCAGACTGCTTTTCCATTTACCCTACAGACTTTGTCAGATCCTGAATCCTTACTCCAGTAGTTGTGGTCTTTGGCTTTATTGAATATTACACTACTAGGTTCATTTGATTTGGTATATTGTGTATTGAATTTGTTACACACATCAACCTTTCTATTTTTTTTAGCCAATAAGAAATTATTTTATTTTAATGATTATTGCTTTGCATAGTGTAGCTTGAGATCTGGCACTGCCTCTCACTTTATTTCTTTTTCTTTTCTTTTTTTTTGGGTGGCAGCGCAGTGCGGTTTAAGTGACTTGCCCAGGGTCACACAGCTAGTAGGTATCAAGTGTCTGAGGCTGGATTTGAACTCAGATCCTCCTGAATCCAGGGCCAGTGCTATATCCACTGCACCACCTACCTGCTCCCTTTTTTCCTTTATTTCACTTGAGATATTTGACCTTTTGTTACTCTTTTTTTTTTTGGTAGGGCAATGAGGGTTAAGTGACTTGCCCAAGGTCACACAGCTAGTAAGTGTCAAGTGTCTGAGGCTGGATTTGAAGTCAGGTCCTCCTGAATCCAAGGCCAGTGCTTTATCCACTGTGCCACCTAGCCACCCCCCCCCCAGTTTTGTTACTCTTGAGGAATTTCTTTAAGGTAAGACAGAAATGCCACTCAATATTTTAGGGGCACATTATGGTTATATTAGAGTTCTCTAATTGATAGCTATGAATTCATTGTCCTTTGTACACAAATGAGATCAATACATCTAGATGAAAATCTGCAGCTTATTGAGTAGTTCCCATGTAAAGGATTTACAAAAGGATATGAACAGGGGCAGCTAGGTGGCACAGTGGATAGAGCACTGGCCCTGGAGTCAGGAGTACCTGAGTTCAGATCCCGCCTCAGACACTTAACACTTACTGGCTGTGTGACCCTGGGCAAGTCACTTAACCCCAATTGCCTCACTTAAAAAAAAAAAAAAGATATGAACAAGAAGGCAGTGGATACATTAGAGTCAGTATCTGTAGTGGGAATGTACACATTAATGAGTCCACAAAATATCAGTGTCCTTTCTGTTTACTTTCTGTCACATCTCTCAAGGAGGGGGGGCTAATCCAAAAGTCAATGTCCTCAACCTTCTTTTTTTCCTTCTCCCATCCTAATAGTATAGTATTTCTAGAAGCTGGGTAGGATGACTCACACGAAGAAGGCTGTATAAATCTCCGAAGGGTATAAAGCCCCTGGTAAGGTTTTCAAATGTTGGCCAACGTGTTGAACCTTAATAACATTCCATCTCCTACCTCCGTGCTATTGTCCAAGGTGTTTTCCATGTGTGGAATGCCTTCCTTCTTCACCTCATTTTGAAAATTCAGCTTTACTATACCCACTTTCAAAAGGGCTTCCTGGACTCCCAACAATTATTAGTGCTGTCTCCAAAATTGCTTCATATATTTTTCCATTTACTTAATTGTACATATGTTGTTCCACCTCTCCCCACAGTGCCTAGCACAGTACCTGGAACAGTGTACACACTTAGGAAATGATTATCATATGGAATTGAATTCAATTCAGATAAAATGCTCAAAGGTAGAGAGCTCTTTGAAGCTCATACTAAAGTTTTTATGAACAATGTTTTCCCCAATTACATGTAAGAACAATTTTTAACATTCATTTTGTAAAATTGAGTTCCAAATTCTTTCCTTTCATCCCTCCTCTCCCCACTCCTTGAGACTATAAGCAGTTTATTACCTGTGTGACCATGAGCAAGTCCCTTAACCCTGTTTGCCTCAGTTGCTCATATGTGAAATGAGATGGAGAAGGAAATGGCAAAGCACTTCAATATCTTTGCCAAGAAAAACCCAAATGGGTTCACAAAGAGTTGGGAATGACTGAAAGGACTGAACAACCACAACAACCACAGCAATATGCCACTGAAGTTAAAAATTTGTATTTCATGGTCCCCTCTCCTCAAAGTGTGGTGTCCTACAAAGAATCTTGGGACTTCCAGTTTCAGCTTTGCCACCAACTACCTTAGGCAAGTTATTTTGCCTCTTTTTCCTTATCTGTACAATGGGGATTGTGAAGTACATCAGTCCTGACTTTCCTTCCAGCTCTAACATTATATGCTTCTGTTCTCTTTCATATTTATTTTGAAAACTAAACAGAATTAGTTAGTTGTATTTTTTTTAAATTGTGATTAACCTCTGAGAAAAGGGAAGGTATCCAGGGATATTTCTAAACTAGGGTTTGGAATTGCTGCTTAACCAATGCCTGATAAGGAATTGTGTATACAATGCAGTCCTTTTCCACATAGGTTATGTTTTTGCTAGAGCTCAATTAAAATTCAAAGCCCATGCAGTTGAAATGCCAAACAGGGCTTAAGCTAGAAAGCTCTGCTTAAAATTAATGACTCAAAAGGAAGAAATTCTTCATTTTCTTTTCATCAATAGTCAACGTCAATGATTAAAATTTAATGAGGATTTTTTTCCCTTCAACTAATTTCTTTGCAATTCAGAAGTTCTGAAATGTTGGGTTGAAGAAGTTTCTGCCTTAGAAGTACATTGTCTAAAGTGCCGTTGTGCAATGGTGAGTTCAGAGAGATGAAAGCCAGGCATGAAGAATCTGCTGACAAACAGAACAGGCCTTAGCTCTGCAGCAGAAAACATTTTCTGATAGGTATTGGAATAACCAACTCCAAGAACAATGATTTACAGAATCATTATAAACACTATCTCACAATTCTTTGACCTGTTAAAGATAGGTTACTACTTAGTGATCTCAGGTTTAGTTCTGACCAGTAAGACAAGGCCAATCAGACTCATGTGTTGTCTAGATCAGTAGTATCTATTGCATAGGTGACCTCCAGAGTCCCTTTCAGCCTCTAATGACTTATTAGCTCTGTGATCATGGGCGAGTTCATTTACTACTCTGAGTTTTAATTTCCTAATTTATCAAATAGAAGTAATACTCTCTATAGTAGAGGTTCTTATCCTTTTGTTGTATACTGTGCTCATTTGGCAATTTGGTAAAGCCAAAAGATAGATCCCATCTCAGAATAATGCTTTGAAATGCATAAAGTAAAATACCTAGGGTTACAATGGAAACATGTTATACCAAAATACAATTATCAAAATATTTTTTTAAAAAACTAAATATTCAGGGACTCCACGTGAAAAATCTCAGCTCTCTGGGCATTGTCTTAGTGGCAAGAGGACTAGTCTTTGAGTGAGGAAGATGTTGAGTTAAGTCCTGCCTATGCCTCACTGGCTTTGTGACCCCCATCAAGACACTTAACTCTCAAGGTGAAACTATAGGGGGCCCAATAGTTAGTTCCTGATCTGATCTCCATCCAAAAGAAGTTCAGGTTCAAGACCAAAGTGATTGTGCCATCTCCTCTACATACTTGTTGTGAGAAGATATTTTGGAAACGCTAGACAAATGTTCACATTTGTTTTTTCCAGGTCTGGTGTTCTATGACTAGATAAGTTAATCACTGGAGAGATTCACCATCTTGGAATCTGCAAACTGACACAGTTTCGGTAGAAGCTGGTGGAAAGGAGACAATACCTGGCTTAGAGATATGTCGGGTAAGACTTTGAGCATTGCTAGTATATCTCAGGCCACCGGTTGGGGCTTCTGAGTTTAGGCATTTTTAAACCAAGAGGACTCGCTACTTTTAAAAATATCCTTTGTGTTCTTTGCACTTTAATTCCACAAATATCTCTTTAGCTAGGGATTGAGGGAACAAAGACAAAAAAGAAATTATCCCTGTCTTTAAGGAGCTTTGATGTATACTTTACTGGGAAAGGATATATTAATTCAGCCTCAGTTTATTTAGTACATAAGTTTAACTCCAGCTGCAGGAGGGGCATCCATCAAGACCCACAATCAAAAGGCTCTTCACCCTTTCTCTGGGGCCATACCTGTGGTAAAATATGCTCTTTTTTGCTTCTACCTCATTCTTCCCAATTTCTTTATTACTTTCCAGCTCTATCCCAGGGAAATCATCATGTTGGTAATTTAGATTATGAAATTGATGACTCAAAGCATCCAAATCCAGAGAATTTTTTTCTGAGCACATATAGGAAGGTGCTATTTTGCCATGAAAATAAAGACCATAAAAAGGAGTTTTTGCTTATCTGTAATTCACACTTATCTCATCCTTGGATTAATTTAGTCTAACAGGAACCACTTGGCTGAGACTCACAGGGGCTCGAGATCTGCACTGCTCCCAGTTGTGAGCTCAGGCACTATAGTTGTAGATAAGGTCATTGTTAGGGGACCTTTCCTCTAAATAGGGGGTTAAGATTTCTTTTTTTCCATACATATGGTCCCACTAAATAATCCCTTCCTTGTATCCTAGAGATAATGTTAACTTTGGGCTCAAATTTAAGATATTCCCCAAAAAGGGGAGTAGAAAAAGAGGTGCTTAGTGTAAAATATTAGTTGGGTGTGAAGCAGGTAGTTCATTGTAACAGAGGAAATGCTAAGTCACATCAAGTCAAGAAGTACTTGTTAAGTGCCTACTGTGTGCCAAATGCTGAGTTAAGCACGGGAGACAAAAAGAAAGCTTTTGCCTTTATGGAGCTCACAATCTAATGGAGAAGACAAGAGCAAACAAGTATATATTAAAAGGATATATGCAGGATAAACTGGAGATAATCACGAAGGGAAGGTTAGCATTAAAGGAAAACTAGGAAAGACTTCTTGAAGGAAATAGGATTTTATCTGAGACATGCACACTTGCCTTTGCAAAGAAAAGGTTCAGCTATTCATGGGAGACAAGGGTGAATGAGTAGATAGTTGTGAAAGACATTTGATGTGAAATGTGGAGGAAGTGATATGAGGAAGCTCTTGGTGAATGGCCTCAATTTTTTTTTAGGGAAATGTAAGGAAAAGGCGGAAGCTGAGAGGGTAGGGCAGGGAAAGCCAAAAGGGGTTTGGAGAAGAATTAAAAAAATTGGAAATTTTTTTCCCAAAGTCTAAGTGAGAGGGTTAGTAAATCAGTTAGGGAGGTATAAGAGAATTGCCTTGTGGCAATGAGAGCCCCATTGAGATTACATAACATAAATTCGTAGTGAACCCAAGTAGTGTGGTTTTTTGATTTTCTCAAATTTTATTAAACAGCATGTTAAGAGAAGTAAAGTCTTCTGATGGTAGAAGTATTCCAAGGCTGGGACTTAGCAAGGCAAGATAAGTAAGGAGTTCAGAAGGCAAGGAACTGAAGAGAATAAGAGTGTACATTTGAAGGTGTTCACTGACAGGTCAAGATGTGGAAAACACAGGCAGTTAGCCCAGTGTAAGGGTGATGACTTGGGGGAAAGAACTGAGGGATGGAGTGATTGGCAGTCACATTGAGGATAAATAATGGGGTTATATTTTAAGGCAGAGGAAAGGTAGAAAGACACCAGGAATGTTGCTAAGCAATAAAGCATCACGATGAACCTTAACAGAATGATTGCAACAGAATTTAGTAACAGCGTATAAATATGGCAGCCCAACTGTCTGATGTAGAAGCTTCCTCTGCCATCAACCATTGTGGCTCTGGTGGATACAACTACTGGTGCCATCATAGTAGCAGACATTGTTATTGCTGTTATACTCATAGTATCACTGAAGCTGTGAACCTCTAGACTTAAAAAAAACAAGGTCACTTGGATACTTATAGCTTTAGGTTGCTATTTGGTCACCTACTTGGCAGAAGAAACATCACAGAAATAGTCCTATCCTAGGTCCAGGCTTTCCTAGTCAAGACCTAGGCTCTGGTCAGCTGCCCTTTGCCCCACACAGCTCTCAGGAGGCAGATTAAAGCACTCCTCATCTTTTGAAGCCATAAGGGAGAGAGAGGTGGAGGGACAGGGTGCCACTTCTGTATATTCACTAAGTTCCTGCTCAGTAGCCGATTAGGGAACTCTTTCATTACCTCTCATTGCAATCTCCTAATGATGAATCATGTATGAACAGAAACAAGCTTCCCCAAGCTTATGCATGGTAGACTGGGATCAGGCAGAGAATACCTGCATATGCTCCCAGTAATGGCCTTTATAGGTCAGTTCAGCCATGGTACATTAGCACTTTGAGCTGTGAGAAAATATATGTCATGAAGTTTGCCCCACAGATTCCATTCAAAATGTAAGAAGGACTTGGGCTGTGTCTTAGCGAAATTCCATGGAAAAGAGCTCTGCACACAAGAGGTACTTAATATTTGTTGAATGACTTATATTTGGTTAGTGGTGCTCTGGGGCAGCTAGGGGGCTCAGTGGCTAGAATGCTGATCCTGGAGTCAAGAAGACCTGTGTTCAAATGTGGCTTCAGACACATGTAGCTGTATGACCCTGGGCAAGTCTATGAAACCCTGTCTGCCTCCATATCCTCATCTGTCAAATGAGCTGTAGAAAGAAATGGCAAACCTCTCCAGTATCGTTGCCAAGAAAACCCCAAATGGGGTCACAAAGAGTCAAACCCAACTGAAATGACTGAATGACAATAGACAAATGGCGCTTTGACTGGATTTGGAGTTTTCATCTATTAGAAGGGCTCCAAATGTTTTTTAGTAGTTTGGTATTTTTTGCCCAGTGATTGTACTGACAGATTGATACTGTAAAAATTGGTCCATAAGATGGGTCAACAAACTCTAATATTTTTCTTCATGGAGAAAAAAACACAAGCGCAGCAAGCGGGCCTGTTGTCATTACTATGCAGTTGAATGGACGATCTATTGATCTGGTTCATCAGTACATATATTTTCAAGAGAGACTGCAGGTAGATAATAAGCTGGGTCAAGAAATGAGGAAGAGAAAAAGCTATATTGCATTTTGGAAATTGTACAGAGCTCTCAAGGACAAGGAGCTAAAACAAAAACCAATCTTTTAAACATCATTTTCCTTTCACTGATGCTATATAGTTGTGATTCATGAACCCCTATACTTTGTAAAGGGCCAAAATTGTGGGTACCCCAAAGGACAGTGAAGAGACATATGATGGGTATAAATAGTTTGCAGAATAGTGTAAGGTAGGAACAGGGCTAGATTTGGAAGAAAGAATACTGAATTCAAATCTTGTCTGACTTTTACGAGCTATGTGATCCTGGACAAGTCATGTAACCACCATAGGCTCCTATTTCCTCATCTGAAAAATTGAGGTATCATACTCAGTGACCTGTAAGGTCCCTTTCAGGTTTAAATGTATTATCCTAATAATATAATTTATTCTCTGGAATTAAAGGGCCTTCAGTGGCCTTCTCATAAATATGACTGAGAGATATTCCAATATCCAGAAGTTTGGACACGGAACTCTGAGACTACTTGTTGTTGTATGTGTCTTCTTAGATTTTGGTAGAATTTTACTCAGAAACAGCCTGGCATTGTTGGACATTGAACATATATATCCTGAGATTTGTATTTGTTAGCCAAGGAGTATTTACTTACCAACTACAGCTAGACCTAGTAATACAGTCTGTATTTATCAGTAGAACAGTAATTAACTGTTTGGTCTAATGAATATGTATTCATTATAGTCAATTATATAATTTACAAGAAAATGAGGTAGTAAAAATGTTGTGATAAAGAAAAACAGAGGAAAGGTTTGCACAAATTGAATTCTGTGTCAAGCTATAGTATAGTATAGGCTTCATTTATTGGAATGAGTTGAAGGGGAGCATTTTATGATTGGGATGAAAATGCACAATTTAGCTTTTTTTTTTGGTAAAATGTTAAAGTGGATAATCATTAGTTCACTTGATAGTCATGGTAGTGACATTAATCATAATGAATTCATTCAATGATAATGTGAATGTAAGATGCAATGTCACAAATTCTAATTTAATTTATGAAATAATTAACATAATGTCCTTGGAAGCATTGCCCTCTAGTCCTGGACAATATTTTAAATGGAAAAAAATGTTAATTTTATTGGTGCTACAATAATAAGATGGAACATGATAGTATTCATCTAGATGTAATGAGCAATTTCAGTGTAATTTACAATTATATAATAGAGTTTGGGCAAATTTGATTTTTTGTTTTACTTTGCAGAAATTAAAACCAAAGACATAATAATTTAGTAACAGTATAGAGCATGAGAAATAATGATATTCTTGCATAGGTAAATCTGAAAGACATCAATTTTAATTAATCCCTTTTGGTGTTGTATATATGTATTATAAAAATGTAATTGTGCAGTTATGCTACAAAAAACCTAATAATGTATTTTAGGTGATAGAATACTTACACTCAAAGAATGTTAAAATCCATAACCGTAACTATTATGAGGTGACCAGGGCTTTGTAATGCTTACATGGATGGGGGTGAGTAGGAAACTTCCATCATTCTTTATGCCACCACAGTCCTCTGCTATTCGAGTTTGGAGTAGTACCACTCCTAAGTGTTCCACCCCTTTCTTGGTGCCCACCGTCCTCTGCTGCAGCATGTTTCTACATGCCCCTAGGAAATGGAAGGCTAGCAATATTTGGCTCTTAGCCACCATCCACCTCCCTGCTCAACCGAATTTGTCTGATTGTCAGAATTGGAAAGGAACCGAGAGAAAAAATTCTTTCTACATACATATGGGGAAATATAAGGGCCAAGAAAGGGAAAGCACTTGGCTAATATTGAGTTACCATAAGAGCCAAGAAGGAAGCAAAGTCTCTTGAGTCCACTTTTCTCTCAGCTGCACAACTCAGTATTTAGCAAATGAGAAGAGATTTTTGTGAGAAAATGACTTTTTTGTTTGCAATAAGAATAATTTTAATATTACGGATTTTAGTTTAATTTAGTGAGCTGAATCTTTTTCTCAAAAGCATGTACTTGCAGATGATAATATATTTGTATTCATAAGTAGAAATTTAATCTTTATTGTTAGTTGTTAGCAGCCATTTATTATCAGATATTATCCTCAGCTTCAAACATTATTACAAAACAGAAATTGGATGTTTTCTCCTCCTGTGATATAAGCCTACATAGTTCACACTGAATATAGTGGTAATTCAGAAAAATAAAGATGGGATGGAAAAGTGACTTAATTAAAAATTCTCTTTAAAAAGGAATTTAATGACTATCCTTTGTGATTGACAGAAATGTCATAAATCATAGGTTTCTTGAGGACAAGCAGTGCCTTGAACATAGTAGGTGCTTAATAAGTGTTCGCTGAATGAATTAAATTGAAATTCGTTTAGCAAATATTTTGACATCTAAAGTTAGTGTATTTGCATTACAAACTTTTTTTAATTAATTTTTTTTTTTGGCGGGGCAATGGGGGTTAAGTGACTTGGCATTACAAACTTTTAATTATATACTCATTGTTAATTAATTCAATAGTTAGGAAGAACCCTACAAATTGATCTAATAATTTAAGGCCCAAAGAGTTTTCATTAAAATACTGTTTTCACTTTCTGCACTTACCAGCATACAGTTCATAAATCAATCATCAAATTGAGTGCGTTCATAACACACTAAAAGGGTGACATCACAAAATATTTTGTAGGCTTAGTTATGCAAAACAGTGTACTCAGGAGGCTATTTACATGTATCCTCCTAGGTGCTCTTCCTGCAGCTAATTGGAATTTTGTTCCACCAAATAAGTGGTGTTTGTTGGCAAGGAGTCGGAGGAAAGATTTGGTGTGTATGGCCATTGTTTAGTCACAAAGAATTTATTAAGCACCTACTATGTGTCAGTACAGTTGTCCCTGCCCTCAAGTGATTTATAAGACTTTTAACAGGGAAGATGATGTTTACGATATACTAGCAAGTTCAAACTTTTCTTCTTAAACCAGACCTGTGACTTCATGAGTGTAGGAAACTCCAAGTGAAAAAAAAATCTCTCTACAGATGCAGGTCAACACCTCTTCTAAAACTTGTAGTCTTAGGGAAGTGCCTAGGGCATGAGAGGTTAAGTGACTTGCCCAGGGTCCTAGCTGTACCCCTTTGAGCCAAGTCCCAAAAGTCTTGGGCTTTGGCCCCTCCACCGAATGAATGACAGTTCATGAATTCAGAGCAACAGGGCTGTAATTTATTCCATGATCCTGGAAGAATTACAATGTAAGGCCCTGAAAACTTTTGCTATAAACACTATTGTGTCTAATATATTGAAGTGACTGAATCAAATGCTAAAAGGCTCTAATCTCTTCTCTCCAGGGACCTGACACCTGATTTGGGATTTTTGTTCATTGCAGCTGCAGTATCACTCCTTATCTATCATTTATAGATGGAAATGACATGTAAATGAGCCTGTGGCTGTGACACTTTCTGTACAGAAGAAAATATCACTAACATTTCATTTCTAGTCCATTTTCTGGAATCATTTGTGACCCACAAACTGTGTGAATATTATGCACGAGTGACTTTTACAATGAGATGGGAATTTCTATGATATGTGCGTATTTGGAATACCTACAGATCGAACACAGACGGGCTGCTGAGAACTCCAGAGGGAGCCAAAGCTTCAATTGCATGTTGAGCATAGGAGGGTCTACGGTTCAGTGACGAGGATTATTTTTTGAGGGATGAGGGGTAACGTGAAGAAGAGTCGTCTTCAACCAGGGGTTCAGTAAGTGTAGCCAACACTAAGTAACTTTTTTTCTTTTCTTTTTGTGGGGCAATGAGGGTTAAGTGACTTGGATAGCTAATGTCAAGTGTCTGAGGTCAGATTTGACCTCACGTCCTCCTGAATCCAGGGCTGGTGCTTTATCTACTGCACCACCTAGCTGTCCTCTAAGTAACTTGTTCTTAAAAGACTTGAGAACCCCACCAGCCATGCCAGGCAGAATACACATTAGGTTGGGCACATAAGATAGCATAGTATCAATCTAGATAGGAATGGGTAGAGCTTGAGTGAGGACAAGAACTAATAGGCAAACCACAGAAAGGAAGGCGGAAGTTCTGAAAGACCAATGATACATAACTAGGAATTTGGAAGCCAGAGAAAGAAGGGGTCAGTTGAGCTATAAGGGGTATGTATGAAAGAGGAGCTCAACTTGGGTATGACAACTGCAGCAGGGGAGAGGCTTGAAGAAGTGTGTGTGACTTGAGGGTAGTATATGTATTTTATACTAAGGGAGAATTAGCTGTTACTGGAAGGGGAAAAAAGCTATTAAGCAGGGAGGCCAAGGACTGGAGGTCCATCTATTAGAGGGAGGAAGCAAATTCTAAGACAGCTGTAAGCATTCTCTAAACTCTGGCACTTCAAAACACCACTTTGGTGAAGATCAGAGTTAGCTTTTAAGACTTGTCACTTTTCCCTTTGACTTATTTTAGGCTCCTACCTGTTTCTCTGTAGAAACTCAGTAAACTTTTAGAGTAAAAAAAAAAGAGGGGGATGTATGCTTACTCCATAGAAGGTGAGACAAGAGCTATGGGTGAGAAAAACAACCTCTGGTGTAGGTGAGCAAGTGCTCATGGGATAATCACAAGAGCTGGCTCAGTAATGAGCTATGTCTTGAGGAGGCAGCTAGGTGGCACCATAGTACATAAAGTGCTGGATCTGCAGTCAGGAAGGTCTGAGTTCAAATGTGACCTAGGACATTTCCTTGCTTTGTGACCTTGGGCAAGTCACTTAACCTCTTTGCTTTGGTTTCCATAGCTGTAAAATGGGGAAATAACAGCACATACCTCTCTCAGGGTTATTGTGAGGATCAAATGAGGCAATATTTGTAAAAGTACTCAGCAGTGTTTGGTACATAGTAGAATGTTCTTAATGAATTTTAAAGTGACAGGAAGTCTAGGTTAGCAGAATTAAAAAACAGTGAACCAGTTAATTAATCGTGGCCTAGTTTATACATCTAGTATGAACATAGGTGTGCCTAGATCCAGGATTCTTTACCTTCTTTGTGTGTATCCTGGACCCTTTGGGTAGGGAGTGTGATTATGCCTATGTTTTCCTTCTGAGAATAAGGTTTTTAAATGTATAAAATTTTAAGGGGCAGCTAGGTGGCGCAGTGGATAGAGCACAGGCCCTGGAGTCAGGAGGACCTGAGTTCACATCCAGCCTCAGACACTTAACTAGCTGTGTGACCCTGGGCAAGTCACTCAACCCCAATTGCCTCACAAAAAAAAAATGTATAAAATTTTAAGACTCCCCTAGGATTACAAAGGAAGCCAATTATATATTTATATGTACGTATATATACATATTTATATGTATATGTACATATATATAAATATAATTGTATTCTCTCTCTCTCTCTCTCTCTCTCTCTCTCTCTCTCTCTCTCTCTCTCTTCTCATTTATGTGTGTATTTAAAATAAGTTCATATACCCTAAATTAAGAATTTCCAGCCTAGAGGGCCTGTCAAGTGTTCTCATATACCCTGTACAGGTACTTACTTTCTAGGTATGCCTATAAGAATGAAAATTAATCATTTACTTCATTTGGTAAGATCCTATGAGCTTATTACTGGTGTGGTTTGCCATTTCTCTCTCCAGCTCATTCTCTCTCCAGCCTCAGATCTGAGGCAAGCAGGGCTAAATGCTTGCACAGGGTCACTTAGTAAGTGTCAGGCTGGATTTGAATTCAGGTTTTCATGAGTGGAGGTCTGTTGCTTTAGTCACTGTACTGCCTAGCTTGTCACTGGACCCAGATGGCTTTTCTTAGCCTGTAAATTAAGGAAACAATCAATATAGGAGAAAATAAGATCTTTAATCAGGGCAGAGGAACTATAGCTTGTGGTATTGCAAAGCAAGATGCTAGGAATAAAAGGGAACCAAAAGAATGCTCCAGAGTCCCACAACTACTTAATGTGAATGAACCTTTGACAAAAGAAACTATAGAACTGCTCCTGAGTAAAGTAGATGCTACTTAACTCTAAATAGAAACTATTTAATGTAGGTGGATCCTTTTACATAATAACAAAGTCCTGGAAGTAAGGAGTGGGGAGGGGGGGATCATTTTGCTTGGGGGAAGGTCTATAAGTCAATCAAGAGTCTGGAATTGACAAAGACTGGTCAGCCCCAGGCAATTCACCTGCCTGGGTGGGGATCAGTCATTTTTCAGTAAATTTGTAGTTATCCCTCTGGAGGAAAGAGTGAGGTTGGTTACTTTGCACAGTCCTGCCTACTTAAATCCAAATCATTTGTAAGCCATGACATCATAAAATGCTGCAGCTTGGTCATACCCACTCCACTACCCTTTGGGTGATAGATCTCAAGCCTGCAACAATTATAACATTCTGTGACTTGGGGCAACACAAGGTAACCCAGAAGAATATTGGTATTAAAAAGATGGGCCTCTGAGGGGTAGCTAGGTGGCACAGTGGGGGTCCTGGAGCTGACTAGGTTCCTGTACAGGAGTCCCTTATTTCTTTAGGTGTGTCTGTTCTTTGGTTTAGTTTTTCAAGGAGAAGGTTCCTTGATTTCCCCAGAAAACTTCTGAGATATTCCAGGCCCATAACAAACTTAAATTTTAATCTGGTTCCATATACACTGGTGAGTTTTCCTGCATCTTGAGGTCTATGCTAATAAGAAAACTTTATAATTTTCTGAAGAAAATATAGCCTGTGTTTCTCTCTTTATTAAATTCTGAACAAAACCCATTGTTCATTTGCAGTGCCTATATAAGAAATATAGGAATAGAAGAGATAATAGCTTTAATAGCTTAAATTGTCCTATGACTTTTAGGACAGCCTATATAAACATGCACACACACATAAATACTTGAAGTCAGTCAACAAATATTTATGAACTACTTGCTATGGACTAGGCATTTTGCTGGATACTGGGGAGATGAAGATAAAAAGCAGTCCCTGCCTAGAACATAAAATATATACACATATGTATACTTCAAGGAAAACTGAGGAGAGAGAAATGATGGCAAGTGAGATCAGGGAATGCTTCCAGAATAAGTGGTATAGGAGCTGAGCCTTGAAGACACATAGAAGTTGTACAGAATGTAAATGGAAGGTAATTTCTGAAGGATGGAAGGTACTTGGTAGGAGTATAGAGAGACAGAAAAGACTTCATGCAAAAGATGGTACTTGAGCTTAATATGGAAGCAAGGAGTTAGGGAAGGGGATTCTAGCCTTGGGAGCTTGCATGGAATGTCACAGAGTTGGAGGATAGAGTATTATGTGAGAAATAAATAGCAAGAATGCCAGTGTTGGGGCAGCTAGGTGATGCAGTGGATAGAGCACTGGCCCTGGAGTCGGGAGGACCTGAGTTCAAATCAGGCCTCAGACACTTGACACTTACTAGCTGTGTGACCCTGGGCAAGTCACTTAACCCCAATTGCCTCACCAAAAAAAAAAAAAAGAAAGAAAGAGAAAAAGAATGCCAGTGTTTCTGAGTTATAAAGTATATGAATGGAAGGGAAGTACAAGAATACTGGCAAAGTATCGAGGGGCCATATTATGAAAGGCTAACTTAAAAGCCAAAGAAAGGATTTTATATTTGATTCTAGAGATACTAGGGAGCTGCTGGAATTTAAAATAGTCAATAAGTAGTTGGTAATGCACAACTGGCACTCAGGGAGAAACTAGGATCAGATTGGCAGTCATTTGCATGGAGATGACAATTGAACATGTAAAATGATGAAGTGATCATTAGGATACAAAGAAAACAAAAATAGGTCCCAGGACAGAGCCTTGAATGAAAAGGAAGAGAGCTACATGAGCAATATCGTGAAGATAGATTGAGGACTTGGCGATAGATTCTATATGTGAGTTTAGGTAACTAAAAAGAAGGTAGTACTCCTGACAGTAATCTGGAGAGGTAGAGCCAAGATGGTGGGATAGCAGAAAGAATTAAAACCCAGAGGGGCAGCTAGGTGGGGCAGTGGATAGAGCACCGGCCCTGGAGTCAGGAGTACCTGAGTTCAAATCTGTCCTCAGACACTTAACACTTAACTAGCTGTGCGACCCTGGGCAAGTCACTTAACCCCAATTGCCTCACAAAAAAAAAAAAAAGAATTAAAACCCAGCTCCCCCAAGATAATATCTCCTCAAAGGCAGAGAAAATGTCCCTAACTAAATCCTAATCAGGAAATCCAAGAAAGAAAAATCAGTCATTTTTATATCCCAATTTGACACAGAGAAACAAAAGTCTGTAGACACTGGGTACAGGGTCTGGTCAGGAGTTGTCAGTGAGTATTTGAACACCCATGGGCTGAAAGAGAAATAAAACTGTGGTTCAGATCAAGAAGAAGTCACAGACCTAGGCTGGAACATATCAACCTCATGCAGCGTGTAGGAACAAATGCTAACTTACATCTTTGTCATAATCTCTTTAAGAAGAGACAGGAAACAGTGAAAGAAAGCATAAGAGAATATGATTGAAGGAAGGAAATGCACAATTCATAATCATGATTGTGAAAATGAATGTCATTAACTCATCCATTAAACAGAAGAGGATTACAGAGTCAATTAGAAAGCAAAATCCAACAACATGTATTTCAAGTTTGTTACACAAAATAGGCTTAAAACAGAAAGATGTACACAGACAGATGAAGTGGGTGGACCAAAATCTATTATGCTTCACCTGATGTAAAAAAAGGCAGGAGTAGGAAACATATCAGACAAAGCAGTAGCAAAAATTGGCCTAGTTAAAAGAGAAACGGGGAAAGAACATTTTGGTGAAAGATACCATAGGCGATGAATTAACAGTACCATACATATATGTACCAATAGCATAGTACCTAAATTCTTGAAGGAAAGGTTAAATGAGTTAGAGAAAGATAGAACAACCAAAATACTGGGAGACATAAATTGACCTCTCTCAGACCTAGAGAAATCTAACAATAATGAAATTAAGCACATAAATAGAATTTTAGTGAAGTTTTATGTGATAGACCAGTAATAGACTAGATAGGTTAGTGAATGAGTACAGAAAGAAGTATATCTATTTTTTGTTTTGTTTTTGCAGGACAATGAGGGTTAAGTGACTTGCCCAGGGTCACACAGCTAGTAAGTGTCAAATGTCTGAGGCCGGATTTGAAGTCAGGTCCTCCTGAATCCAAAACCAGTGCTTTATCCACTGTGCCACCTAGCTGCCTGAAGTATATCTATTTTTGAACACATAAAGGAATCCTCTGCATAGAGATGATAATTGAGTTAATGGACACTGATAAGATCACCAATTGAGATGAGAAAGGGAGAAGAGAAGAGGGTTCAGGACAGACCCATGAAAGAAACTCATAACAGATGGAATCTGAATGAAAATTCAAAAAATAAGAATGAGAAGGAACAGTCAGGCACAACATGAAAGAGGCTAAAGCAGTGTAACAAAAACCTACAGAGAGAGTATTGAGAAGAGGGTGTTGGAAAGGTTGTTCTGAGAGATCAGGAAGAATAAGGATTTGTTATATTTTCAATTGAGTTTGTTGTAACAAGTTCACAGGTGAATAAATACAAAGTATACATGAAATAAAGACCAAGTAATGATGAAAAGGAATGCAAACTAACAACTTGGGGGTGAGGGAGGTAGATCAAGAACGCTATTTAGGATGTGGCACCTGAATTGTACTTAGTAAGTTATAAATTCTGTAGAGCAGAGGAAAAGAGTGTAATCTAGAAAGAGGGGAAAACCTATGAAAAAATACAAAGATAGAAGATGCAATGTTTCATGTAAGACAGAGTCAATGGTTATAACAAGCCAAATTTACCAATTGTGTCATTCTTTAGTTTCATCAATTAATCTCTATGTAACCTGTAGCTGATTTGTGAGGGGGACACGTAATAATCTGCATCACAGAGAGGATTCCCACATCAGTGAGATCATAGATCCTTTGAAGTATAGCCTGTTTAGAATAGTCATGAGAAATTAATGATGTGGAGTTTCTAGTAAATGCCACAGGAAGGGCTAACTCAATAAGATTGTCAATATTATCTTAATTGCTAAGTGCACTTTTTGCTTCCCACTCTCCCCAGGCAATTCTTTCTTGGTTTGCAATGTTTACTCTCCCTCAGATTTTTCCCGACAATAACTCGTTCATCATTCAGGAGAGCTATAGGGTGCCTTGTCAATAGAAGACTATTGGATATCATGGAACATACAAACATCTGATGGCAGCACTATGTTTAAGCAGATTTTGGCTTTATCTTTTTTGCAGCAGAAACTGATAAGAGGAGGAGAAAAGTTCAAAGCTTTTGGTACATTTTAGGAAATAGTATTCTCCTAAATTGAAGCAATTGAGGATTAAAAGGTAAAATATCGGGGCGGCTAGGTGGTGCAGTGGATAAAGCACCAGCCCTGGAGTCAGGAGTACCTGAGTTCAAATCTGGCCTCCGACACATGACACTTACTAGCTGTGTGACCCTGGGCAAGTCACTTAATCCCCATTGCCCCACAAAAAAACAAAAACAAAAAAAACAAAAGGTAAAATATCAGAAATAAAGGTCGGGGCGGGGGGGGGACAGCTAGGAGGCTCAGTGGATAAAGTACTGGCCTTGGATTGAGGAGGACCTGAGTTCAAATCCAGCCTCAGACACTTGACACTAGCTGTGTGACCTTCGGCAAGTCACTTAACCCTCATTGCCCCACAAAAAAAAAAAAAAAAGAAGAGAAATAATGGTCAGAAGGTAGAAATCTTGAATATTAGGAATATGTCAATGAGATATAAAAGTATTTCCATTTGTAGTACTAGGCATGCACTGGGTTGTTTGAATATCCAACAGTGCAGTCTTCTTTCTTTTGCTTAACCACCAAGTCCATGGCTCAAAAGTGTATTCGTTCCAAGGACTATTAGATCAAAACATTTCCTGAAATATATTGTTTGTCACAAGGTTGAATATTTACAGTATGTATGTATATATACATGTATAACACACACACATGAATATAATTGTATTCCATTGGATTATATGGAGTATTACATAAGGGCCTGAAAGGCTATCAGTACCATTCTATGTTTCTATTATGAGTCATCAGAAGAGACAACATGGTACAGTGGAGAAAGCCTTCTGTCTGACCTTAGAATGTCTTATTTTGAAACTTATTCATGCCAGTTACTCTGTGACATGGTATCTGTAAAGTGCTTACTTAGCACAGTTCCTGGCACATTGTAGATGATTAATAAATGCTTATTTTTCATTTCCCTTTTGGCAAGTCACTTCCTGATTGGGCCTCAATTTCCTCCTCCATAAAACGAGGGAAATGGTTTAGATGACCTCTAGTCTTCATCAGTTCTAAATCTGAGTCTGTGATTAATAATGATAATAATGTTAATAATTCAGTTCATTTCTATAGCTATGAAGGGCTTCCTATGTACAAAATACTGGGCTGGGTACTAAAGTTACAATGGCAAACATGGGACTGCTCTTGCTGCCAAGGAGATTATAGTCTTTTTTTTTTTTTCTTGGTGAGACAATTGGGGTTAAGCGACTTGCTCAGGGTCACACAGCTAGTAAGTGTCAAGTGTCTGAGGCCAGGTTTGAACTCAGGTCCTCCTGACTCCAGGGCCTGTGCTCTATCCACTGCGCCACCTAGCTGCTCCCAAGAAGATTACATTCTACTGGGTAGAAACAACATCCAAAGTAATACGAAGTAATTTCAAATAGGAGACGGTGTTAATAACTGGGGTGCGAGAAGGTGAAGGATAAAGTTTTCATGGAGGAAGTGCTTTGAAGGAAGCTTGGGATCCCACATGGTGGAAATGAAAAGAGAAGCAGTGCTTTACATGGGGCACTACTTCAGACAGAGTTGGAGGCAAAACATGGAACATCATGTATAGGGAACAGCTAATATGCCAGTTTGACTAGAATGGAAAATCTATGAAGGAAAGTAATTTGAAATAAGCTTGGAAAGGTAGGTGGAAGCCAAATCATTGAGGGTTTTATGTGTTATTCATGAAACAGTAGGAAAACCACTAAAGATTTTTGGGTGGCAAGAGGGAAGAGACATGATAAAGTCAGACATGCATTAAAAATAACTACAATTTCTTCAGGAGGTTAAGGTTTACCAAGCACTTTTCTCAGAAGTACTTGAAGGGGGTAGACAGCACAAGGTTTATTCTCTCCATTTTTACAGCCGAGGCTTTGAGAGGTAAAAAAAAAAAAAATCTCTGGTGTCATATAGCTACTACGTGGCTGAAGGAGTATTTGAACCCAAGTCTCCTCGGTCTGGGACTTGTACTCTGTCTATCAGACTATACCATCTCAAGGTCTTACTTCTCATATTCTCTAGGACTCTTGAATTGTTTTCTTAGGTTATTAAGATAGCATCATTTTGGGACAGCTAGTTGGTGCAGCGGATAGAGCACTGGCCCTGGACTCAGGAGTACCTGAGTTCAAATCCGGCCTCAGACACTTGACACTTACTAGCTGTATGACCCTGGGCAAGTCACTTAACCCTAATTTCGTCACCAAAAAAGCAAAACAAACAAACAACAAAACACAGAATCATTTATTTTGTCCCCCAGAATTCCCAAGAATCGCTCATGTGACTGTGGGAGAGTAAATTTGCTAAAGGAACTCATAAGGTGTGAGTTTTAGCCAAGCAATTCTTTTTGTGTCTTGTCATGAGGTATATGAGTGGCAAGAGAAGTGATTCTGTTTTGCTACAAATTTCAGTGATTATTATATTGACAGGTTGACTGGCAAAGTTAGTTAGCAAAGTGGGTTTTCTTCTTTGTTCCAAAATTAAAATGAAGTTTAATTTAAATGTCATCCAAAATAAAGTTCTTAAATAGAGAATAACTTGAAATGATCCTATTTTGGTACATTGTAATTACATCTTTCTTGTTACTCCTTCATTTCAATCTTCTTTCAGGTAGAAGAGTATAATTTCTAAGCTTTTCATTTATAAATCAAGATACAGTAATCACAGAGGACATAAAATGTTACTTAAGGAGGAATTTGGTAACCTGGCTTCTTCCAAATCAAACTTATTTATTTTCAAATTTCTTACACAAATACTTTACACTTTTCTGTGATTAAAGGGTAATAGCCACTGATTTCACATTAGTCTTCCTCACAAACTGTAGCCAAACTGTCCTGACTTGCAGAGAATATTCTGTCTTATTTCTCCACAACATGGAGTATTATTTTCCTAAATACTATTAATGTCCTCCCTCCTTGTCTTATAATCCATACCTTCTTCAAGGCTCAGTTCAAGTGCTACCTTATTCATGAGGCCTTTTCTGACTCCACATTCCCTCCCCAAATTAGGGATCCTCTGTTCAGTAATGACTTTGCATTAAATTTACAGCCATTAGCTCTTTTTCTTTCTTTCTTTCTTCCTTTTTTTTTTTTTTGCATTTTTCTTACTTTCTAATCATTTCTATCAGACAAGGTATGAATGAAGGTAGACTTAGTCTGGCAAAATGTGGTTAACACTGTCATTCAGGGGGTCCAGGGCAAAATTCAAGTTGAAGAGCTATTCCATAGACATACTGAGGCAATCTGACTGCTCTTCTTTGTGGATGACACTGCTGCTGGCTACATCAAGCCCTACAACATCACTGAGCCTTCTAGATGATTTCCATAGCTACTCAAAAGATTTGAGCTTAACCCTTCACACAGGAAAAAACCAAATGGGTGAAGAATGACTATTGCCAGGACTCTGTCATGGAGTTAGGTGGTGAAACTGTAAAATTCATTCATTAGCATATATACCTTGGTCAGACACTGCAAGTAGACAGTGAGTTGGATCTAGAATTAAATAGTTGAGAGAAAACATGCTGACTTGCCCATGGAAAACTCCTTTTATGATAAACTTTCCCCTAAAACAAAGACTCATATTATAATACCAAATTTTAAATGGTATAAGTCACAGAACACTACTCTCCAAAAAATTAAAATTTTGTATTTCTCAGCTGTATGGTGAGGATGAGTGGATGGCAGAAAAAATAAATAACTGGAAGATGCCTGAATCATCACACAAATTTCTTATTCTTTCCTTCCTTTCTTTGATTTTTATGGTTGGGTACTTACCATATTCTAGGAACCAGGCTATGTATCTTGGTGGTATAAATAGTAACAATGACTGTATGTATGTGTATGTATGTATGTGTGTGTGTGTGTGTGTGTATACACATACACATACATATATATATGTGTGTGTGTGTGTGTGTGTACATATATATATATGTATATGTTTGTATATACATGACATACTTCTTTTTGGTAATGTATGATATTAGAGTTGTGTGGAGCAATGAGAAGTTTGGTTACTTGTCCAAAGTCACACAGCTAATACCATAGACCTTTCAGGAAGTAAGGAAGGAAACAAGTCTTTATTAAGTGCCTACTATGTACTAGGGACAGTGTTAAGCATTTTACAGTTGTTATATAATTTGATCCTGGGGAAGATATAGATAGACAGATATGGATATACCTATGACATGTAATTATGATATATTTATACATATATGTGTGTATATACATAGGCATATATACATACATATATATATGATAAATGAGAGAATTTTTAAGTTTGTTGTTAAGTTGTTTTTCAGTTGTCTCTGATTCTTTGTGTCCTCATTTGGGCTTTTCTTGGTTTGCCAAGAAAAAAAGATACTGGAGTGGTTTGCCATTTCCTTCTCCATCTCATTTTATAGATGAGGAAATGGAGACGGAGTGAAGTGACTTGCCTAGGGTCACATAGCTAGCAAGTGTCTGAAGCCATATTTGAACTCAGGAAGATGAATTTTCCTGACTACTAGCCCAACACTCTATTCACTGTGCCACCTAGGTACCCTATATAACAACAACAAAAATGGGGAAAAAAACCTTCCTAATAATGGGAGCTGTCCAAAAATAGAATGGAGGGGGAAGAGTAAGAGGTAATGACCTTGCCTTAGCATTTTCTCAACTTCTTCCACAATGTCCTAGAAAATGTATCAACCTGAATTCTGATTGAGAAAATTAAGACAAAGTCACAGTGAATCATTTTCCAGTCCAGGGCAGCTTAGGAAGTTACAGAATTCTGCAGCCACTGGGATGGAGGCTGGCCGGGAGGACAGTACAGCAGGACTATGGCAGCAGAGTATGTTGGTGGTGGTGGTAGTGGTGGTGGCAGTGGCAGTAGCTGCAGCAGCTTCAGCAAGGAGAAGTCCAGTGCTCAGGTCCTGTACGTGTCTGAACACCTGTGCAGAAAGAAATCCTGGGGATCCCACTGCTTTAGCACTGGGAGGAGGGATGAATGCCATCTGGAAGTTCTACCAGTCATTACCCAGTTATAACTCAGTTCCAGGGAGAAGGGGAATAGTCCTTGACATGGGGAATCAGGGTCCCTACCTGTGTAAAGAACAAGTTCCAAAAACCTAGCTGTATGACTCTGAACTCAAGAATAGAGTGGGGAACCAGTTCTAGCTTTTGGCTCTGTAAATAAAACTTAAGTAGAATAAACCAGCATAGGAGAGCCAGTAGTTCAGTCACTCTGAACCTGCAAAGCCTCCCAGGAGGCTAACTGTAACTGAGTCCAGCAGCAGTCTACTGAAACTCAGCCACATACAATCCAACGTACTGAAACTGGATTAGGAATTTGCAGGGTACTGACCAGGAAGGCAGTGAATTAACTTCTTCCTAGATCATATCACTTTGGAAGCATTTAAAGTTTACAGGGTCCCAGAATAAGCTGTAAAAGTATCAGGACATAAAAGACAGAAAATCATGCCAGATGGCCCCTCCTACCCACACAAGTGAGCAGCATCCAGTAGCGACATAAAGTAAAAAAGTAACATGGAAGAATGAGCAAAGAAACAACAAAAGAACTTGATTATTTAAAAAAAAAAACCTACTATAGTGACAGGGAAGCTCAAAATATAACCACAGAAGAAAATGATGTGAAGACGTCTATAAGCAAAGCCTCAAAGGAAAATGCATATTAGACACAAACTCAGCAAGAATTCCTAGAAGAGTTAAAGGAAGATTTTTTTTGGGGGGGAGGGCAATGAGGGTTAAGTGACTTGCCCAGGGTCACACAGCTAGTGTTAAGTGTCTGAGGCCAGATTTGAACTCGGGTCCTCCTGAATTTAGGGCCGGTGCTTTATCCACTGGACTACCTAGCTGCCCCTAGAATTTTTTTAAAGAAAAAAAAAGTTTAAGTAGATAAAGGCAATAAAGGAAAAATTTGGAAAAGAAATGAGTTATGCAAGAAAAATATGAAAAGAGAATTGATACCTTGGTAAAAAGAGATAGAAAATATACTAAAAAAGTTACTTTTATAACAGTGATACTGTAAGATGATCTACTGTGAATGACTTGCTTATTTTCAGCAATGCAATGATCCAAGAAAACTATGAAAGTCCTATGAAATATGCAGTCCATATATATAGAGAGAACTGATGGTGACTGATTACAGATTGAAGCATATTTTTTTTGCTTGTTAGTTCCTTTGTCTGAAGTTTTGTTTTTGTCTGTTTTCTTTCACAACCTGGCTAATGTAGAAATGTTTTCCATGACTACTCATATATAGCTCATATTGAATTGCTTGAGTTCTTGGGATGAGGGGAGGAGGAAGGAGGAGAATTTGGAACACAGATTTTTTAAATTGATGTCAAAATTTGTATTTACATGTAATTTGGGAAAATAAAACAATGGGAGAAAAAATAAAAAATAAGAAAGTTACTTTTAAAAATCAGAATTGGCCAAATAAGAAAAGATGTACAAAACCTCACGGAGGAAAATAACTCCTTTGAAATTAGAATTGGCCAAGTGGAAGCTAATGGCTTCACGAGACATCAAAAAAAATTAGTAAAACAAGAAAAAAATAAAAGGAAATGGGAAGATAACCTACAAAAAAAACTGCCTAGGAAAACAGATCAATGAGAAATAATTAAAGCATCATTGACATCACTGATTCACAAAAAAAGTCCTAGATATAATTTTCAAGAAATCTTAAAGGAAAATTGCCCAGACATCCAGGAACCAAACTCCACAGTAGAAATTGAAAGAATCCAACAGTTACCACCTGAAAGGAATCTCCAAGTGAAAACTGCAAGGAATATTATAACAAAAACCCAGAATTCCTGGATCAAGGAGAAAACACTACAAGCAGCCAAAAAGAAACAATTCAAATACTGTGCAGCTGCAGTCAGGATCACACAATATTTAGGCAATACCATTCTAAAAGAATGGAGGGTTTGGAATGTGATATTCTGTAATGGAAAGGAGCTAGCATTACAACCAACAACAACCTACTTAGCAAAACTGAGTATAATCTGTTGGGGAAACTGGATATTTATAGAAATAGGAGACTTTAAGCATTAATGATGGAAAAAAAACCAGCTGAATAGAAAATTTGATATTTAAATACAAAACTCAAGAGAAGCATAAGGTAAACATGAGTGAGAAATCATAAGGGGATAAATAAGGTTCAGCTATTTATAATCTTATATGGGTAGAGGATAAGAGTAGCCCCTCAGAATTTAATCATTACCTGGTGTTTTAAAGAGAGTTTAATTGGACAGAGGACCTGGGTATGATTGTATTATGTTTGGATGATCTCTAAAGAAGAATGGAAGGGTGGAGAAGAAGAATGCATGGGGGGGAAAGGAGAAGAATGGGGGAAATTATTTTACATAAATGTTGTTGTTGTTTGTTCTTCATTCTAGAAGAGGACCATGATATCAGGAGGTGATGTCATGAATTGCAGTGAATTGGATTTAAGTGAGGGAGGGCTGTGCAAAGTCACCAGCTTCACTCTCTGATTCAGAGCCATCTGTATCTAGTGGCAAGATATAAATCCAGGATGACTGAAGATGGCCCTGGATGCTTGAGGCAATTGGGGAAAAGTGACTTGCCCAGGGTCACACAGCTAGTAAGTGTCAAATGTCAGGCCAGATTTGAACTCCAGTCCTCCAGACTCCAGGGCCAGTGTTCTATCCACTGCACAACCTAGCTTCCCCTCACATAAATGAAGTATACAAGGGATGGTTTATACAATGGAGGGGGGAATGGAGAGGTAGTAGGCAACACTTGAACCTCACTCTGATATGAAATAGTTTAAGATGGGAAGACTATGTGTACACACAGGTATAGAAATTCATTTTACTGAGCAGGGAAGTTGGAGGGAAAGTTAAGCAAAAAGGGTTAGGAGATAAAATGCAGGGTAGATTAAAGGAAGAAAAAACTCAGAAGCAAAACAGACTTTTGAGGTAGGAACAGAATAAAAAAGGAAAAGTATAAATGAATAGGAGGGAAGGAAATATAGTTAACTATCATAATTGTGGATGTGAATGGGATTAACTACCACACAAAATAGAAGATAGCATGATATTTCAGGAAATTATAAAGGAAAAGTGCCTAGGCATCTAGGAACTAAAGGGTAAAGTAATATTTTAGAATGGATTAGAAACTACAATTCAACAATATGTTGTTTACAAGAAAAACATTTGAAACAAATGTGCAGGACTTAAAATATGGAATTGAAGTGAAATATATTATGTTCAGACCTACATAAACCTAATTTTAAGATAAACAAGTACAAAGTTAAGGAGATAAATAGAATTTTAGAAATGATATGTATGCTAGATTTCTGGAAAATATTAATTGGGAATAGAAAGGAACATATCTTCTTCTTAACTGTGTGTGACACTTTCACAAAAATTGACCATGTGTTAAGGTATAAAAACCTCAGAAACAAATGCAGACAATAATAAATGCATATTTCTCCCCATGATGCAATAAAAATTACATTCACTTAGACTTTGGAAGTACAGATTAAAATTAATTGAAAACTAAATATCCTAAAACCAAAGAATGAATGGGTTAAAGAATAAATTATAAGAAATAATCGGTGATTGCATTAATGATAATGACAGGACAACATAATAAAATCTATGAGATGTAGCCAAAACAGTACTTTAGGTAAAAATTATATTTCTGGATGCTTACATCAATAAAAGAGATAGCATATCAAATAATTGGTTATACAACTAAAAAAAGCCATAGAAATAAAACAAGTTAATCCCCCCCATTAAACATCAAAGTAGAAGTTCTTCAAATTTAAGGAGAGAGGAATAACATTAAAGGTAAGAAAATCTCTAATAGAACTGAGAATTGATTTTTTAGAAAAGAAAAATAAGATAATCTCTTGTCTAATTTTATTTTTGAAAAGAAAGAAAGCCAAATTATCAGTATCAAAAATGAAAATGGTCAATTCACAACGAATGAAAATGACATAAAAACAATTAGGAGATATTTTACCCAATTATAAGCCAGTGAAACTGACAATTTAAACTAAATTCATGAGTATTGAAATATGAAAACTCTCCAGATTAGCAGAACAAGAAATATACTCTATCTTAGAAAAAGAAATTCAAGAAACCATCAATGAGCTCTCAAAGGGTCAAAAAAATAACAAAAAACTAAGACTAGATGGATTTACAAGTAAATTTACCAAACATTTAAAGAAGAATCAATTTTTAATGTTATATAAACTACTTGAAAAAAATAGGTAAGGTAAGAATCCTACCAAATTCTTTCTATAGCACATAAGCTCTTGACACCTAAACCAGGGAGGGACAAAATAGAGAAGGAAAGCTGTAGACCAGTTTTCCTAACAAATATTGATACAAAAATGACAGGTAAAATACTTAAAACATTGATAATAAATCACAAAGATCATAGATTACAACCAGGATGGATTTATAATAGAAATATAGAACTGGTTCAATATTAGGAAAATTATAAGCATAATTAACCATACCAATAAAAATAATAAAAGTTATAATTATTTCAATATATGCACAAAAAGCTTTTGACAAAATTCTATGCCCATTCCTGCTTAAAACACAACAATAGAAAGCATAGAAATAAACGTCTCTCTAAAGCTAAGAGCAAGCATTATCTATAATGGGGATAAACTTAAAGTCTTTCCAGTAAGATCAGGGGTACAGCAAGAATGTCCATGATCACCTTTATTATTCAATATTATATTAAAAATCCTAGGTAGGGGCAGCTAGGTGGTGCAGTGGATAGACCACCGGCCCTGGATTCAGGAGGACCTGAGTTCAAATCCAGTCTCAGACACTTCACACTTACTAGCTGTGTGACCCTGGGCAAGTCACTTAACCCCAATTGCCTCACCAAAAAAACCCCCCAAAAAACAACGTAGGTATAATCATAAAACAAGAAATAAAATCAATGGAATAAGCATAAGCAATGCAAAAACAACACTTTTTCAGATGATATAATGGTTAACTTAGAGAACCCTAGAGAGTCAACTAAACAATAGCTTCAGCATAGTTGCACAATACAAAATAAACTGACACAAATCATCAACATTTCTTTATATACCAAAATATAGCAGAAGGAGATAGAAAGAGAAATTCCTTTTAAAGCAATTATAGGCTGTATAAATTACTTGAGAGTCTACATACTACGACACACACAAGAGTTATATAACCACGATTACAAAACACTTCATACAAATAAAGATAGATCTGATAACTGGAGAATTATTCATTACTTCTGGGTAGGCTGATCCAATAGAGTGAAAATGACACTACTACCTAAATTAATTTATTCAGTGCCATAACAATCAAACTACCAAAGAATTACCTTATAGAGCTAGAAAAAAACAATAACAAAATTCATCTGGAAGAATAAAAGGTCTAGTAAAAAAAAAGTGGGAAAGAAGGGGGCCTAGCAGTACCAGATATCAAAATATTCTACAAAGCTGTTCTCATCAAAACTATTTGATAGTGAGTAAAAAACAGAGAAGTTTATCAGTGGAACAGATTAGGTATACACTATGCCAAAACAAATGAGCACAGTAACCTAGTGGGTGATCAACTCAAAGATCTCAGCTATTGGGTTAAGAACTCATATGACAAAAACTGCTGGGAAAACTAGAAAGCAGTCTGGCAGAAACGAGGGATAGACCACCATCTCACACCATATAAAGTCAAAATGGGCACATAATTTTTATATAAAGGGTAATATAAGCAAATTATAGGAGCATGGAAGAAATTGCCTGTCAGATCTATGAATAGAAGAGTTCGTGACCAAAAATGAAACAGAGGTTCAAATGAAGCAAAATAGATAATTTTGATTATATAAAATGAAAATTTTGGCACAAACAAGATAAAGAATTAAAATGAGTAGAAAAGTAAGAAACTGGGAAAAATTTTTGCCACAGCTTTTTCTGAGAAAGGTCTTGTTACTCAAATATATGGGGAACTGAGTCAAATTTATAAGAATAAGAGCCATTCTGTAATTGATAAATGGTCAAGGGATATAATGGTGAGTTTTCAGAGGAAGAAATGCAAGCTATCAATAGTTATATAAAGTGGTTTAAATCACCAATTATTAGAGAAATACAAATTAAAACAACTCTGAAGTACCACTATAACCAATAAGATTGATTAAAATGAGAGAAACAAAAAATGCTGGAGAGGACATGAGAAAATAGGGACACTAATGCTCTCTTGATAGAGTTGTGAACTAATTCAACCATTCTCAAAAGCAACTGGAAATTATACCTAAAAGGTATATACTGTATGTACTCTTTGACCTAGCAATACCTCTACTAGTATTGTATCCCAAACAGCTGAAAGAAAAAGGACCCATATGTGCAAAAATATTTTGGGGAGGGGTTTTGGGTCAATGGGGGTTAAGTGACTTGCCCAGGGTCACACAGCTAGTAAGTGTCAAGTGTCTGAGGCCAGATTTGAACTCAGGTCTTCCCGAATCCAGGGCCGATGCTTTATCCACTGTGCCACCTAGATGTCCCTGTGCAAAAATATTTTAGTAGCTCTTTTTGTGGTGGCAAAGAATCTTAAATTGGGGGAACATCTATCAGTTGGGGAATGCCTGAACAAGTTGTAGTATATCAATGTGATGGAATACTATTGTGCTGTAAGAAATGACAAAGGGAATGGTTTTAAAAAACCTGTGAAGACTTACCTGAACTGATTCAAAGTGAAGTGAGCAAAATCAGGAGAACAACTCAAGAATAGGATTCTTGTAAAGATAATCAGCTGTGAAATAGTATTTAACTCTGACCAATACAATGACCCAGAACAGTTCTAAATGACTGATGATGAAAAATGCTATCCACCTCCACATAAAGAACTGATAGTGTGCAGACTGAAACTTATTTCCTTCTCTTTTTTTCTTTTTCTTGTTTTCTTTTGTTTTTCAAAATATGGATAATGTGAAAATTTATTTTGAATGACTTAATTTTTGTAATTTTTTTTGTCTCTTGCCTTTTCAATGTTTTGGGGAGTGGGTGAGGTAAAGGTAAGAATCTGAAACTGAAAATAAAATAACATTGAACAAAAATAGAATGGAATGCCTCAGGGGGTAATGAGTTCTCTGTAATTGGAAATCTTCAGGCAAATGCCAAATGTCCACTTGTCAGGTATATTATAGAAGTTTTTGGGGGGTGGGGAGAAGTTATAGGTATGATTAGATGGTTTCTGGGGGCCTTTATGTCTCCAAACTGTTATTCAGAACAAGTAGTGACATTTTCATTTTGACAGTGAGGAAACTAGAGTTGAGAAAAGTTATGATGCAGGTGTTAATTTGCAGATCTGGTAATTGAGTGTAGGTTTTCTGACTCCTTATTTGAATGATCTTTTCAATAGCCAGTAACCTGAGAGAGTTAACTGCCATCCTCCATCCCATCATCTAGGCTAATATTCCCTATATACAGATATAAAAACTCAGGCTCACACCAGGGAACTGAGTTGCCCAAGGACACACAGTCAATAAGTGGTTGAACCTAGGTCTTAAGCTTCCAAGTTAAGTTATTTTCTATTCAGGTTGTAGGCATTTGAATGGCTTTGTCACCAAGATAGAATGGGAAGCTTGCAATCTAAGAAGCCAAAGATGTATTATTCCTTAGATTTCCCTTTCTTTCTTTTAAATAAGAATGCTATAAATATGCATTATTGGCCAAAAGCTTGCACCATCTTTTCACAGAAATGGATTTTTGGTTTTATTCATAAATGCCATTTTTAGTTTGATCCATTTTATGTTTAGTCTTGCCATTTTAGTTCGCTTTTGATCTATTTGGGTCCAAACCTCAGGCTACAGGGGCTCCATGCTGGACTACAGGAATCCCCTTGTGGATTCACCCTGAAATAACCTCCACACTCCTGTCAGAAAGAAGGTCACAGGACTTGGTGATTGGGGGTCAATTAGATGAAGAGAATTGCATTCACCATTCAGGCTCTCCAAGAGAACCATAAGCTCTGTAGAAAAGAGTTTTATGAATACCTACAGTTAAGACATTTTGTTGCTGTGAAAATCGACCCAAAGCTTATTAACTTAAGAACTAACTCTCCAGAGACCATTTTATATCAAAACAGATCAGTGAGTAAATTTGTCAATTGAGCCTATCTAAACTCTCTAGTATCCTTTGAATACTCATACCATTTTCCCACGGGTTGACAATCTAAACTAGAATCAAACCTTGCAAACATGCAAAGACTTCATTACCCAAATTAAAGGTTGTTTGATGTGAACTAGATATAGATCATTTTCATTTGCTTTCACATCTGAGTGTTTTACATTTCCCAGAATTGAAATAACATCTCTCTCAAGACATCTGGTAGAAAATGCAGTAGTGATCATGGTGCGTGTGTGTATTTTTTTTTTGAACTGGTGAAGGATTTATTCATTCTGACTGAAAAGGCAAACCTTTGTTTAGGGTCTCGGTAGGTTCTGCTATACAATTGTTGGGCATTTTATTCACCTCCAAACATCTCTCAGGTCGATGCCCTCAGACCACAGCTGAGATTAGCTGGATAACAATCAGCATAGGAGACAGTTTTCTCAGTTGGCCAAAGCCATCACACTGAGAGGACCCCTCATCTGGGAGCTGCTGACTGAGTAGCATCGTCTGGGAGCACCACACAGGCAGTGTGGGAGAGGAAAGCTGACTCAGCTCCAGGGCCCTTAGGGCCATTTTATTTCCCAAATTTTACAGTGGACAATGCATGATGGGTACCTTCATCCATACCCCCAGTCTGGGCCACGGGAGAAATAGGCAACATAACAAAAGCTTCAGGAGGTGGTCTGGATGGTTGTCGGCAAGCACAGAGGAATGGCTCCTTCACCTTGCATTATTTCAAGAAAATTCATCTGCCTTCTCTTCTCACTTTAAGCTGCCATTTTGAACCAGCTGTAAATACTCTTTATGGAGTTTTTCCTGACTTTCCAAAAGTATCTTTAGCTCCTTTGTTTGTCCTTTGCTGAGTTCTTTGCCCTCTGCATCATGGGTGGGAAATCCATTTTCATCAAACTTGGAGTATTTGTCATTTTCTGACAGAAACATTTTGCTTGGTGAAATCTTCATCTTTTCAAGTTTGGCTGCTTCCTGTTCCTGCTGCTTGTGAGCAGCGTCCTCTTTCTGCTGCTGCTTCTGCTTCTTCTTCTGCCTTTTTTTCCTTCTCTTTCCTTTAATAAGGTGTCTCTGTCCACCAATTTGACCACGGTCGGGAGACTTTCGTGGTCTTCCAGCCACACACCGAGCTCTGGGAGGATGTCGTCATGAAGGGCGTCACCGAGCTGCAGCACCTCAGTGACTCTCTTCTCCTGGGCAATTTGATGGACTCCTTCTCTAAAGTCTGAGAGCACCTGCAGGTGCTTACCTGCAGTGTGTGTATTTAAAAAGAGAATCAGAGAATTGGAGAATTGGAAGGGACCTTGGTAGTCACCAAATCCAACCCATATGTGAAAGGAATAGCCTATATTACTCACATACCTAGTCTTTGGTTGAAGACCTTTAATGAGGGGGAGTCTAGCATGTCTAGAAGCAGAAGATAGAGAGAAATCGAATCTGTTTGTCACCCAGAGATTAGAGAATGGGCTTATCTCCAGCCTCTATCAGGATATGTTCTGTGTGTGCTCAAAGTTAGTGTGTGACAAAGTTTAAGTCCTATAGCTGTCCAGATATTCAACCCATTTCTCAGGTCAGCCACAACCACAAAACTTTTTCTTCAAAGGTAATGGGTATGGGGTTGAATTTTTCTAGGCAGTAAGTGAGGTAGCATATGACCAGCACTGGGGGTTTTTCAAGGAGAAAAAACAGACAAAATGACCATTGTCACAGAGTTGGCCTATGTCTGGCCCTGCAGCTGTCCTGTAAGATTCTAATATTGAGGCTGTGTTCATTCAGCACAAACAAGCTCAGAGCAGAGATGTGAAAGTATGTAGCAGCAAGACATTTTAGGCCTTGTCATAAGAGAGAAGCCATAGGAGAATAGATAGAAGAGGATCATAGATTTAGAGATGGAAGGGACCTCAAAAGCCATAGCTCAGAGGCAGCTAGGTGGCGCTGCAGTGGATAGAGCACCGGCCCTGGCGTCAGGAGGACCCAAGTTCAAATCCGGCCTCAGATACTTGACACTTACTAGCTTTGTGACCCTGGGCAAGTCACTTAACCCTGATTGCCTCACAAAAAAAAAAGGCATAGCTCAACTCTCTAATTTTACAAATGAAGGGATTTAAGTGACTTATGCAAGGTCACACAGGTAGGAAACATCAGAGCTGGTATTTAAACCAAAGCCTTCTTAATCTAGAGTCAGTTATTTTTCCACTATGCTGCTTCAGATTACCTGTAAAGCTGTTCTTAAAGTTGGAATCTGAACATCCAATCTGTGTTTCTTTGAACATCTTGGCTTTTGGCTCATTTATAGACAGAATTTTTTGGGGGGATATTCAAACCTGAGCTCCTAAATTGTATGTTCTTTGAATTGCCAAGCATTTGGCTGGCTTCAGACAGTATTTTTGGACTATCTAAGCTTTGGAGTAACTCTGAACTGAAAGGAAAGATATGTGGTTGTTGCCTCGTATGTATTTTTTATTCTCTTCCCTATTGTTAAAGAAACACATAATTATTGCCATGCTTGTCTGATTGAACTTCACCGAAATGCAGGAATTCAGAAAATGAGTGGAATTTACCAGTGGTTAGAGGTTGAGCTATAGTCTAATTAGATATAGCTATAATATTTGTAGGGAGGAAGCCTCAGATGTAATAAAGTGTCCAATAGAGGAGTACTGGAAATTATTGTAATAGGAAAAAAACCAGGAAATGTTAAAAACAGGAAGGCATTAAGAACAAGGACAGAGCTTTCCTATGAGGGAGCCCCCTGGTTTTCCAACTCCGCTCAATGTGTGGCTCATCCTGACCAGGCTTCTGTTTTTCTCAAAGGCTGTTAAGTCTAGGAATTCATAAAGCCTGGCTATCTGCTCATGTACTCTTCTGCATTTTGGAAATGTGTCTTTCTTGCTTGTTGGAAATCCAAGGGGAATTCATGTCCACTCCTCCAACCCCCATGTGTCAGCTCAAGGAGTAATAACCTCTTTCACAATATCTACCCCCTACTGTCATTAGCCACAAGAAGAGGATGCAATGGCTGCTTGATATACTTTTATATAAAGGAGGGGAAAGATTAAAAATAATAACATTAATGATAAGCAAATGAGGATGAAATGTTCCTATAGGGAGGGGGATCCAGAATGAGATCATCCACTAACATAATATAGATGGGAACTTAGAGCTTATCTCCTGTAATAGGCTAGGGAACAAGATGAAATCAAAATTCTCTGCAGTTATTCTGCAGTCTTTCCTGTATGCCCCACTGGTCCTCAGCTGTAGGAAAGGGTCATTCCTTAACTGACAACCCCTACCATTTGTAACAAGACCTAACAGGGTCCTAGAGGAAGGATACAGGGAAACAGGCACTTGACCCTTCCCTCATCCACTATACTTCTTTATATATAGTACAAACTATAATGTGAAATCTGGACCTTAAAGATCACCTCATCTAACCCCTTCATTTTACAGAAGAGGAAACTGAGGCTAAGTAGAGTCAGGATTTGGACTTGCATCTCTTAACTCCGAATCCAGAGTTCTTCCTACTCTCTTATCTTTGTACCTGCACATTCACATAAGGTATATTGAAGAGTAAGGCATATTGAAAAAGGAACAGGGGTAGAAACTGAAATCATTTACTCTAGGTGCTCTGATATGACTATTATTAGCTCGGTATAGCTGAATGACCAACATCCCATTCCTAATTACCATTTCTTGGACTAGTTAGGTAAAAGACTCCATAGATGTGAATTACTATTTACTTTTCAGGGCTTGTACTTATGGATTTTGTCACACTCATTTTCAGTCACGTCTGACTCTTTGTGACCCCGTTTGGGGTTTTCTTGGAAAGATACTGGAGTGATTTTCCATTTCCTTCTCCAATACATTAAAAAATGAGGAAACTGAGGCAAATTAGGGTTAAGTGCCCAGGGTCACACAGCTAGTAAGTGTCTGAGGCCAGTTTTGAACTCTAGAAGATGTCTTTCTGACTCCAGGCTCAGTGCTCTATCCACTATGGTGCCATCTAGCTGCCCTATGAGAGCCTAAAACCAGAGATGTCACTGAGCAGGGCACCCAAAACTTTGTCCTAGGGTGTTGAAATTTAGATAGTGCCGATAACATTGTCTCAACACATGCTTCTCCCCCCTCCCCTCCTCCCAGCAGCCATACTCAAAGTAAACTTTCATTTATTCATACCCCCTGCCTTGCTCTGGGTAAAAATTTCTTAGTTGTATCTCAGCCTGAGATAGCATTATATTCCCATGGTCCTGACAAGAAATGGCTGTGGATTATCTTCTTGATCTTGATGCTTGGCGAGTTGCTCTTTCTTTTCCTTACATGGTACTACTCTCTCCCCTCCATCAGCACCGCCCCCCTCGCCCCCGCATTTTCAGACCATCTATGCCACCAATGCAGCTGGTAAATACACAGTGTCTGCTCTTTACCTTTCAAATTCAGCTCAATGCAGAATTACTACCAGCAATTTTATATTCCACAAAATAACTTTTTTTTTTAATGTCACCACCCTAATCAGAAAATCCTAGTTCAATCAGACTTTCTCGGGGCTTAGCTTCAAAATGTCCTCCTATTCCAATTTTCAATCTCTACCTTGAGAGAAACATGCATAAAGGGTCTATAGGCAGTAGTTAATCTCGTAGTGATTTCTTTACATCAAAAATTAGTTTCTAAAATTATTTCTATATTTCTTTCATTCGTCTCAGAAAGTTAGACTGCACCAAGCTTTATAGCTTACTTCTTGCTTAAGTAAAGATGCTTTAAAATCACTCTTTCTCTTTCTGGGCAGCAACTGATATTTCCTGTATATTAGTGACAATACCACATTTTCTCCCCTTTTAATTAACTTTGTAGTTCAATTAAATAAATACAACTTTTCCTGACAATTTTCCCCCTTCTCAGATCTAGATTTCTTGCTGTGCTTATCTTTCAACTGTTTTTACTAAATAGAACAGAATAAGAAAATGAAACCACTGTGTGGGCACATCAAGCATGGATGTCAATATACTTGCTGGTATGGATCGTTTTTTATAAAAACTGTTTCCTTTTTGTTAACCCATGCAGTTTCATTGACTACTAGTCCACTGTTATCTTTTATTCTTACTGTTCCTGGATTTCAGAAGCATGTGAAAGGATTCACTCTTGGAATAGTGAATTCTTAGCACTTCAGTGAAGACAACAGCATCTTCTGGTCCATTAATAAAATACCTAGTTTCAGAATTATTAGCTGGATTACATTCTCTTAAGAATATCTTAGTCATTTGGCTTCCAATATGCATGGGGTGATCTTGACTTTTTGAATAATAATGCTTCCAGATGATGATGTAAACTCGAATGGATTGCCTATTGAGCAGATACACATTGGACAAACACTATAGATGGAAAATGAACCAGGCCCATTATTGAATAGGAGGAAGAGTTTCATTTGGGAAGTTACAGATAGCTTTCACGGATCTTGAGCTACACCATGATATATCTATATGTTAACTGCCATATTTGTAATGTTATGTGGTATGAATCATGGGTCACTTGAATCTTAGAAGAATTAAGTTTACAAGTCACACAAAGGGCACTAGAGAGATGCATGATGGTCATTATTAAGATGCAGTATATCACTCACTATTGTGTGTAAGAAGTAGCCTAATATTTATCAGAGACAGGTATGATCACAAAGGGAGAAGAGGTGGGCCAGTCACAATGTAAAAGTAAGGCATAAATAATGGACAGCTTGTGCTTCATCGGTACTCCTGAAATGTCAGTAGTCATGAAGAGAGGTCCTCAGCATATTGAAGAGTCTTGTATGTAGTATGTACAAGAATTCTGATGAGAGTAGCATAGGAGAAAAAAGACAGATTGGATTGTTATCTGCTCATATGGAGGAGGTGGTTATTTGTCCTTTGTTCTCGAGGAAGAACATGATATCAGGGTGATGGCATTTCTTGCAGTGAATTGGATTTAAGTGAGGCAGGGCTGTGCTAAGTCACCAGTCTCACTCCTCCAGAGCCATTTGGGTCCAGTGGCAAAATACATGTTAGGATGACTGGAGGTGGCCCTGGATGTTTAAGGTGCCTGGAGTTGTGACTTGCCCAGGGTCACACAGCTAGTAAGTGTCTGAGGTCAGATTTGAACTCGGGTCTTCCCAACTTCAGGGCCAGTGGTCTATTCTACTTGGCCACCTAGTGGATACCCTTCATATGGAGGAAGTACCCACATGGATGAGATCACAGAGTTATTGAAAGATATTGCTCTAATATCCTCCCCTAAATCCTTTGTGACAAAATCCCTACAAGAATATCCAAGTCAGCACTTTATTTGGGCCTTCAGATACATTTTATTCAAGTGATAGTACCCACTGAACTTGTATTTCCAGGGTATCACAGCTCTTTGAAACTTTTGTTTCCACTTAAAGAAATTTCATGATTTTAGGCAATAGCTTCTTTTTATTTGTTTTCCTTCCTAGGTCTCCCACCCCTGATGGGAGTAGCGTCTTCCTCTCACCTTACCAGATTTCTTTATCTAGCACATCAATAGACTCAAATCTCAGATCCTCCAAATCTTTCTCGAATCATTCGAAGAGATATTGATTTAACCTCTTGCCTCTCAGCTTGAGCAGGTGTCTCCTCTAGTTCTCTCTTTGCTCATTTGTTCCACAGCTAATCTGGAGTATAAATATAGAATTAAATTCCTGGAACCTTCCCATGCCTGGGAAGTTGTCTGTACAATGTAGGCTATTGACATCAAATATGTTGAAATCACAGTGAGTTTTTCACCATTGTTTCTATCTCTTTTCCCTTGCTTAGAAACACTTTATCAGCTAAAATTCTATAATATGTGAGTACTTGGTTGTGTTAAGGGCTAAAATTCTAGCTAGTCTGTCTAAAATATCCAATGAGTGGTCGCCAATAAATTATAAGCTTTAGCAAGAGTTAGGCTTTTAAGCATTTATTAAGGAAAACAAGAATTTGGTAAAGAGAGAGAGAAAGGCCTAGATTCCTATCTATTAAAGGGAGAGCACATTTCTCGCTCCGCTCTCCACCAGAGTCCAAAGGAAAGAGAGCCAGTCTCTTCCTTCCTCCTCCCACTACTCCGCGTCACTTCCTGATACCAAAGAAAAGACTCCTGGTCTTGCCCTCAAAGACCTTCCCTTCATGGGCAGAACTCTTCTACAGTAAGTATCCAGCAGGTGGCGTTATTCCAATCGTTACAGTTGCAAAACAGATTTCATGGTCGCTTATTAGACTTTAAACAATTCACCTTCCCCAATTAATCAGGATTAACAGCATTTTTGAGGAGTTTTAAAAATAAATGAATAAATAGAAATAGCTAGTTCAAACTCTTATTTTTCCTCAGTTTCACTAATTTTTCTGAAATGTTTTCTCTACTTAAGTGATAATTTCATTATCCAGAAATTGTGGGAAATAAACAATATCATGAAGGACATATACAATATCATCTTCAGTCTATTTCTATTTATAATAATGTTCTCCCTATCATTTACTCTCCAGGAGGGTCTCCAGTAGGAGATTAAAAGGAATTTCCCCCCGAAGCCATGTGGGTTCTTCCATTGACCGATAAAACCCTTTTTCAGAATGCAGCCTCATCAAATACCCCAGATCTTTCAAGAAGACTACTTAGTCTGAGCATATGGAAACAGAATTGACTGCACTTTTAATTATTTTTAGTCAAGTGAAAAGAAACTTCTTCAGCTGAAACACGTAGATCATCTGTCTTAGTATTGACACTTAGTAATATCATTCAGAGGTTGGCAAAAACACGTCTCTGTCTTTGACAATGGCACACTCAGTTTCTCCCTATTTACTTTAGGCACCTCACTGTGCCAAATGAACATATTTAACATGATTAATCTCTTTGGAGACAGAAGTTGGAATGCTTATCAGCAAGGCCTGAATGAACAAAAAATATTTGAACAAAACATTTACCCACAATATATTAAATCAGACTACCAAAGAGAGAAATCCCATTTAACCTTATCTATAAATGCTTCATACTTTTACTTGAACACTGCCTGACTTATTGTATATTTTGGTCCACAAATAGATTTCTGTGTCAGAGAAAATTTCAGAGGTTATGTTATCTCTTTTTTGTTTGGGGGAGGGGGGACTACTGCTTTCAGGGTTAGTAAAAAAAATCTTTCCTTCTTTGTGTAATGTCATAAACATAGAGTTCAACAGTGCTTCTGGATATGATCATATCCATCTTCTTACTGCCTTCACCTAAGAAAATAGAGATAGAGCAAGGTGCTACAATGAGAGTATAGGTTTGAGTGCTATGTGGGGAGAGTTAACATAGACTTGTCCTTTACCCTCTGGAAGCTTATAGTCTATGGGGATTGAAATCCAAAGAGAACTCTGGTTATATTTTTATGGCTAACATGACTAAATTATTGTATGACCAGTTGAAGTCTTTGGGCCATTAGAAATGCTTACTAAGAGATAAAGCTTCAAAGAAACAGATTGAGTGTGCCTTTACCCCTTCAGTAATTGACTGAAATCATTTATAATTTTCATAAGAAGGATTGCATATATTATATTAGCATGATCTATCAGGTCATCAAAGGTATTGGTTTAGAACTAAAGATGTCACAAAGAATTTTATTGCATTAGGGTAACTTAATGGCCACCTGAGAAAACCTAAGTTGGCAGAAACTGTGTTTGGAACACTCACTCCAACCCTACCCACCCCAGCCAAAAAAAAAAAAAAAAGATAGACACTGACAGAACCCTGCTGAACTGAAAAACAGAGGGAATTTGTGGAAGGGGTCAGCATATGCGGCTATAGCAGGCCTGGAGGATAGGGAACTGAAATCCACTTGGGACCAGTATGTTCCCTCATAAGGACTTTTGGGTAAGGATCAAGGCCTGTTGAGAAGTAAATTTTCCAAAGCGGGGGAGGAGGCTGAGATGGTTTCAAAAGAGGAAGAATCAAACTGATAGGGAAATAGAAGGCTAATTGCACCAAAAATTTCTAGAGGAAGAAAATTCAATTAAAAAATAAACTCATGGGGGCAGCTAGGTGGCATAGTGGATAAAGCACTGGCCCTGGATTCAAGAAGACCTGAGTTCAAATCCAACCTCAGACACTTGACACTCACTAGCTGCGTGATCCTGGGCAAGTCACTTAACCCTCACTGCCCCACAAAAATAAATAAGTAAAAATTTTAAAATAAACTCATGTAGCTCTATAAATGCTAGCTATTATTGTAAGATTAGAAAGGAAGATGTCTACCAAATCATACAAGTAATTACTAAATTTTCTCAATAAATATTGCAATGCAAAGGAAATTGAACTAACACCTGATGAAACTGAGAACCCCATGGATTCCGAAGAGACTATAAAACTACAGCAGGGTATTCCATGATAGTTCAAGAAAGAAATCAGAATGCTGAGAGAAGAAATTAGAAGGAAAAATGGCAGAATTTATGACTTGCTGAACAGAAATAATTAGCACAATAGAACAACTTGAATCCAAAGAATGGAAATATAAATGTGCTCAAGTGAAGGACAGTATTTAAGAAGAGAAGCAATAAGCAGTAACATAAAAACAAAATACTTTATCTCTAACAATGAATAGACAAAAACCTGAACACTATATTGCAAGTAGTACAACAAAACTGCCCAGAACTCCTGAATACAGAACACAAAGTGCTAATTGAATGACTTCCCATATCACTTTCAGAAAAAAGCAAAAAAATGAACAAAAACCTTACATTTCAAATTTCAAGACACTAGTGGTTTAATTTCATAATCCAATGACAAATAAGTTATCCAGTCTACCAGGAAGACCTTAAAATAGAAAGGAAGAAAATGCTAAAAACAAAAGACTATTCAGCATTCATGAAAAACCCTATAATGGAATAGAATACATTCTGAAAAGCAAAAGGGCTCAAGATGCTACCCAAAAATGATATACACTGCAAACCTGAATATAATCACCATCAAAATAAATGGACATTCAGTAAAAAGAAGCATTTGAAATGTTTCAGAAAAAAATTTAAAATATGTGAGTGAATGTAAGATTGATATCATATTGCTTGCCTTCTCAATGGATGGGGAGGGGTGGAGGGAAGTTGAGAATTTGGAACTCAAACTAAAATAATAATAATTTTTTTTAAAAATGTGAGTAGAAACATGAGTCATAAATAAAATGATTAAGGAAAGAATAAGTATTGAAATTACCACATCTTTAGAAACTATTAAAAAAAAAGATAGACACACATGGGGTTGAAAAACAAGAATAGCAAAGTAAAATAAGAAATTTCTAAAAGTACACAAGGGGATAAAGATGAAAATTGTATTTAAATATATTAGAAAAATAATAGAGGGGAGGAACAGGCTAAAAAGATTCTGGACTGTATTGTGTAATACACACCCCATACCCCTCAGAGATAAATCTTGTGGATTCAAATTGCAGAATGATATAGTGTGTGAAAGGTTGGTGGAGGATAGAAGGTATTATGTTATGCACCCTAATCAAGTCCATGGGTAAACAATGAAAGGAAAACAACTACTGTAGTCCCTCAAGTCAATTCAGCAAGCATTTACAAAGTTCCTAATATATGTTAGGTATTGTGCTAAGCTCTCATGGAACTGACAGTATAATAGGGAAGTTAACATGCAAATGACTATGTGCAAGCAAGATCTACCTCAACAAGAAGAGGGGAGAAAAAGGAGTGGAGACAAAGGGAAGTACTGAAACAAAATAAAACAAGTCTTGCATCAGTAGTGGGTGAGGAAGAGTTCTTACTTAGGAGGGAAAAGAAATATATTCTAAAATGGGAGATGGAGATCTTACAATGGGTCTAGCATGCACAGAGTTGGTGAACAAGGAAACCATGTCCTCTGAGAGGGTGTTGGACTTCTTTGGATAATATCTTGCCTCAGAAGAAGAGAAATCAAGGATCCTGAGGTCAACCCACAAGACTGAGCAGACACAGAGTGAGAGTTGATTGTATGACAAATGGGAAGGAGAATGATTGTGGAGACAACATGTTTTAGAGTTGAACCATGTGATTTGGGTCATGGAGAAATTGCTACCATGTGGCTAGGCTTCTGTCTTTACAACTTCTCTTTTAAATGTGAAGTACAACAGGCAATAAAAGGGTGACGGAACAAGATCTACACAGGCAATAAAAAGAAGTTAGTTGGAAGAAAGAATTTAAACTTGGTATTTTAGGAGCTTTAATTCCATAAGGAGCACAAAGAAGCTAAAAGAAAGAACAATTAATTATAGAGACCCAGAACCAAAGGAAAAAGTGTTGAAGAGACTGGAAAGAGAATTGATGAGGAACACAAGATAAAGAAATCCTTCTTGGAAAAAGGTATAGATTAAGAAAAAAAATCCAAAATAAGTTGGAGGTGAGGAGAGGAAGGGGCATTTTGAATTAACCGCTTTCCTCTGAGAAGAGGAAAAAAAGAATGGGTGAAGAACTATATAACTAAATAATAGAAGAAAAATAATCAACAATTTAAAACTCCAAAGCTAGAGGAAGTGTTGACAGATGCAGGGAAAACAAGGAAAAGGAGTGGGGTAAAGAGATGCTATGGGAATAGGGTTGCCTTAAAATAGATCAAGTAAATCTAATCATAGAGACAAAGTATTGACTTAAAAGAAAAAGGAGGCAGGGCAGCTAGGTGGTGCAGTGGATAGAGCACTGGCCCTGGATTCAGGGGGACCTGAGTTCAAATTCAGCCTCAGACCCTTAACACTTAGTAGCTGTGTGACCCTGGGCAAGTCATTTAACCCCAATTGCCTCACCAAAAAAAAGAAAGGAAGGAAGAAGAGAATTTAAAAAAAAAATTCTAGTTGACAAAAACTACTATAGACCCCACAGGGGAAAATACAAATCTATAAAGCATAGCTTTGAATGTAAATGGATTAAACAATCCAATAATACAAGAGTGAAATATTGGTTACAAAAAGCAAAACCCCACAACCTGTTAGCATGGATAAAAATTAAAGACATACACAGAACAAAAGTGAGATCCTGGAAGAAAATTTACTCTGCATTAGATAATTTTTTTAAAGCAAGAGTTGCAACTTTGCTATCAGACAAAACAGAAACTCAAAATATAAAAAAGAAAAGGAAATTCTATGCTAAAAAAAACCATGGACAATAAGTGAATCTTGGTTTTGAACTTATATGGTATATGTGACGAAACACCTAATTCATAAAGGAAAATTAATTGAATTATAAAAAAGATAGATAATGCCATAATAATAAGAATCTTTAATGTTCCTTTCTCAGAGGTAAGCATATCTAACATAAAGTTAAACAAAAGGTTAACTATAGATTAAATAAGTTGCTGGAGAAATCAAAGCTAAACTATTCATGGTACATTCTAAATAGAACTAATAAAGATTATAAATATTTTCAGGACCACGTGAATTTTACAGATATTGAAAATATTAACTTTATTAGTGTACAAAGAAATTGCAAGCAAATATATTAGGCATAAATACTGATGCATCTTTTATAGACCTGTAACAATTAAAATAGTAATAAATTCAGGGAACAGAAAGAAATACACAGGCCCAAGTGGAGACTTTAATAATAAAATCCTAAACAATGGACAGGTCAAAGAATAAATCATAAGGGGATACTTAATAATTATTTATACATCAGTGATAATGACAAAACAATATAAACATTTCTCGCATGCATCTAGGACAATCCTCAGAGAGAAAATACACGCTAAGAAAATAGAAAAGAGAGGACCCATTAATTGTGTGTGTGTGTGGGGGGGGGGTATGTAGAAGCCCAAGTAGTAAACGAACCCAAAATTAGCACAAAGGATGAAATCTTTAAGCTTAAAAGTGAAATAGATAAATTTGAAAGTAAGAAGACTAGAGAAGTGATCAAAAAACCTAAAATTGACAGATTTTAACCACCTTGATTTAAAGGAGGGGGCAAAAAATTAAATCAGTGAAATAAACTGACCAAGGTGAAATCACAAGAAAAGTGGAATAAAAAAATTACTGGAATATACCACAGCAACAAAACTGAGAACACAAAAGAAATAGATTACCTAAAAAAAGTAAAATACTCAAAGTGATAGGACACCAAATTGAGATTTTAAAATAAGCCTATCTTAGAAAGGGAAATATAATTTTCTGTAGAAAAACTACCCAAGAAAATACTCCTGATCTTGATGGTTTTACAGGAGGATAGGATTCTATTAAACTTCTACAGAGCAAGTAATTCCAATGTTTTTAAAATTACTCAGAGAAGTTAAGAAAGCAATTTTTACCAAATTCTTTTTTCTGCAGCAAGTACTGTACTAAAGAGAAAACAAAATGATAAAGCAAAGGAGAACTGTAGACCAATAATAATGAATATTGATTTAAATAATTTTTCAAATAAAAACTCAACAGTATTTCTCTACAATAGTAACAAAATCCAGTGGGCAACAATAGAACAGGCAATTACTATTCAAATGACTACCCAAAAAACCCCATAAAATATTTCAGGCTCGTTATACAAAACACACTCAATACTTGTATAGATTCAATTATAAAACATTCTTTAAAGAAATGAAATATAAATTAAATACTTAGAGAAATATTCAGTGCTCAAGGCCAGGACATTATAATAAAAATGAAAATAGTAACCAAATTAATTCACAGTTTTAATGCTATATATCAGCCAAATTACCAACAGGATACTTTATAGAACTAGAAAAAATGAAATTTAAAAAATTATTTTGTAGGAACAAAAGATCCAAAATATCAAGGGAAATGATGGAAAATTAGCTTTGGTAAATCACTTAGCTTCTCAATGCAGAAGATAAGGTTATTTAATTTTTTATGTCTTGCTTCATTTCTTCGAGGTATCTTATGGAAAATCCATTTTTTCCCTTTGAGTTCCTATTTGCAATTATTATAGAGTCACTGGCTTCTTCTTTGAGGGAATCTTTAGTTTTACAATATTTTTGATATTGATTGGTGTTTTCTTTGATTTTTCTCATCTCTCCAGCTTTTAGTGCCTTAATTGTTTTTTGTTTGTTTGTTTGGTTTTGGTTTTGCCAGAGCAAGGCTTGTCCCTCTGTGGCATCTTTGGCTGCATTGGTTGGCTCTGCTTGGTCTTATCCTTAGTCTCCTGGGTTTGCCTTCTCTGTGTCTTTAAGGTTCAGCGTGCTGAATCTTTAGGACCCTTTATGGCATCTTAAGATAGGATGATAGGGACCTCAAAGCCCTGTGACATCCTGGTCTGAGCTGCACTCTCCTTGGTCTCTGCCATGCCAGTGCTGGTTGTGTTCTCTGGGGGTTTTCAAGCATCCCTTCTGTAGATTTACAACCATCCTGTATTCTTGTTATTTCTGGACAGAAAGTGCTTCAGGCTACATACATCTCTGGCCTTTCTCTGGTTACACTAAGTTTATGGACTTGTTTGCCTGTCCTGGCACTGGCTTTGCTGCCAGTCACCTTTTCTGTTGTCTGTGAGCTTCTGGCTGGCTTTTTATAGGGTTATAGTTTGGAAGAAGTCACGCATCATAATTTATAATTGTATTTCTTGATCATTATTTGATCTGGTATGAATTTCATGTTTTTATTGGAGAGCAGTTGTGGGGTAACTGTAGACCCTATCACCATCTTGGCCAGAAATCAAAATTCCTCATTTTATCTTCCTAGATTCTTGAAATTAGAATGTGTTGGTTTCTGGGGCAGCTAGGTGGCACAGAGGATAGAGCACCGGCCCTGAATTCAGGAGGACCTGAGTTCAAATCAGGCCTCAGACACTTAAGACTTACTAGCTGTGTGACCCTGGGTAAGTCACTTAACCCCACTTGCCCCGCCAAAAAAAAAAAAAAAAGAATGTGTTGGTTTCTGAGGATATCTTGGCTTATTCTTTAACGTCATGTTTTCTTGTTTACTTAGTTGTCAGTTGTCTTGAGTAAATCTGAGAAGACACATCAGGATGGTAGATTTTACAGTGGCCCAAGCCTACATTGTCTGGTAGTTGTAGTTCACTGTAACATCACCTTCCATATCCGTGGCTACACACTGACCAGAGTTGTTATTCTTCCTCGAACACCCCATACACCAATTCCATTGGTTCTCTTAGAAAACGAAGGACAAACAATATGTACATACTGACTAAGCTGATACTTCAGAGATGCTTTCTTTAATAACTGCTAAATAAAAAGACTAAGGAATCATCTGATTTTTTTAAAAGCTTCAATCAGACCTTGTAAGTTTGTATTTGACCTGAGAGAGATGCATTAATGGGCCAGTCTTTTGGAATAATTGACATTTTGGCAGCTGGGTATGTTTAAGCAGTGATACATAGCCCAAAGAAGTTTGACATTTCAAGTCCAAATGGTTAACATATAAAGTATTAAAAAGCCTTTGGCAAGGATTTGACTATATAGGGACATAGAAAGCAATATGAAAATTTTATCCCATAACCTTCATCCCCATGCACATAATCTGAGATTCTAGACGAACTAGAAAACAAGGATTACAGAAAATATCTACTTTCAATAGAGTCCAAAGAAGATTCTTTTTTTCTTTTCTTTTTTTTAAAGCACTTTCTCAATGGATTCTTCTGGGGAGTTCTGGTTCTCAGCAGGAAGGTTGAAACTTTGATACATTCTGGATTTTTTTAAGACCGCATTTATAACTGCAGGGGAATTTTTTTTAAAGGAAACCCTGCTTCTAGTACTTACTAGTTGTGTGACCTTGGGTAAGTCGCTCAATTTCTCTGACATCCTGTGTTCTCATCTGTAAAATAGGAATGATAACAAACCCAGTACTACTTGATCACAGTGTTGTTTTGAGGTTCCAATAAAGTAATACATGTGTGATATTTTGTAAAATCAGAAAGTTCTCTCCGTCTGCAGTTAAAAACAATGGCAATTCAAAAAATCAAATGGGAGTGAGGTACTGCCCTGGTTTTCATTAAATGGGAGTTAGTAATTATACTCGGGTGAAACCATCTGTCCAACATTATGCTACATCCAGTTTTCACCAGGTGAATTTCTTTCTTTTCTTCATTTTTTTTTTTTTTTTGCAGAGCAATGAGGGTTAAGTGACTTGCCCTAGGGTCACACATCTAGTGTCAAATGTCTCAGGTTGCATTTGAACTCGGGTCCTCCTTCTATAGAAGAATCAAGAAACATTCATTTCTAGGGAATGAAACAATAAAGAAACTACCTCTTTTATGCAATCTGCTCATATAAATGCCATGGGATGGGGGGGGTCAACTGAATTATAATGGCATTTCTTGACTTTTTAAAAAAAATTCTTTAATCTCTTCTACTCTTGGGACAGCTAGGTGGCACAGTGGATAGAGCACCGGCCCTGGATTCAGGACGACCTGAGTTCAAATGTGACCTTAGACACTTAACAATTACTAGCTGTGTGACCCTGGGCAAGTCACTTAACCCCAACTACCTCATTAAAAAAAAGATAAAGAAGAAGAAAAAGAAAAGATGCACACAATCTTTTTTACTCTTGACATAATGTAGGTAATCAGTGGCTCTCTAGGGCTCTTATTTTCCCTTCCGCCTATTACATGACCAGCCTGCCTGCTTTTCCTGTTAATCATGCCTCTGACGATATTTTTCTAATAATTCTCTCAGTTCTTTACTGTGCTACTATATTGCAGCCTCCTCATGTTCACCATGGACCTCTTCATTGCCTTTTGGGTGACCAGGAACTGTTAACTTGCAGACATATAATACAGCTGGCAGAATATAAATGTGAAAACGTGGACCTTTATTTCAGTGAGAAGCTTGAGGTCATTAAATGTTGTTCCTATTCAGTTGTTTTTGACTCTCCATGACACCATTTGGGACTTTCTTGGTAAAGATACTGGAGGGGTTTGCCATTTCCTTTTCCAGTTCATTTGACAGATGAGGAAACTGAGGCAAACAGGCTTAAGTGACTTGCTCAGGTTCGCACAACCAGCAAGTGTCTGAGGCTAGATTTGAACTCAGTTCTTCCTGACTCCAGGCCTGGTGCTCTATCCACTATGCCACCTAGCTTTCCACTAGATGTAGTCTGTATTATACCACTTGAAGTCCAACCCAGTTTCTTTCTGCTTAGAGGCAGCTAGGTGGTACTGTGGATAGAACACTGGAAGACCTGAGTTTAAATGTGGCCTCAGACACTGAGTATCTGGGCAAGTCACTTAACCTCTGTCTACTTCACTTTCCTCGACTGTAAAATGGGGGTCCTAATGGCATCTACCTCACAAAGTTATGAAGATCAAAGGAGCTATGTGCAAACTGCTTGGCACAATGCCTGCTGCTTAATAAATGCTTGTTCCCTTCCCTCTTGCTTAATTTCTGTACTGAGATTGTTGTACATTTAATATGTTTGTCCAAGATATGTGTACTGATGAACAAGTTCTATAGACTTTCCATCTAACTTGGTCATTATGTAGACAATCTACATTCTTCATCTTTCTTTTCTTATGCAGATTACCTTAATTCTTTGCTCTTCTCACAATCAGACCAGCCAAATTGATTTGCATGTTATTTGTGCCTGTTATTTCCCACTAAGGAATAGAAACTTCTTGAGGGGAAGGACTTTCATTTATACCTTTGGATCCTCATCACTGCACAGTTCCTGGCTAAGAGCTGTCACTTTAGAAATGCTGATTGAGTGATTGTAGGCCATATTTAGGAGGTTCTGCACTGTTTGGAGACTTTATGCAATTATCACTGTCATCTGCATGTGAGATTATCTCAAAGTCCTTAATATTTCTAGAAAATCCATCTTCCATTTGGAATCTGCACTAGACCTCCTCTTTAACACTGACAAATAACACAAAGGAACATGTATGTCCTCATTTTATGCCTCGTTTGATATTTACAATCAAGTTATTGAACAAAGTTATGGATATTAAATCTTTCAGTTTCCCAATAAAGGGATCATGTTATTTTAACATGTCACATCATTGCAGACATGTCATAGGTTAATGGGCTTTGCCATACATCCCTTTTTATTAGAGGATTACCATAGGATGAGTACCTTATCTCATATCTATTTCATTGCTTACTAATTCTTTTTACTTTTTAGTTATTTTCAAGAAGTCTTTGTAATTATAAAAAATATACAATTTCATGTTAGAAGTAGATATATTTCTGGGGCAGCTAGGTGGAGCAGTGGATAGAGCACCGGCCCTGGATTCAGGAGGACCTGAGTTCAAATCCGGCCTCAGACACTTGACACTTACTAGCTGTGTGACCCTGGGCAAGTCACTTAATCCCAATTGCCTCACTAAAAACAAAACAAAACAAAAAAAGAAGTAGATATATTTCAATTAAGTGGCCCAGCTGTTTGTAAGTAAGTCCCCTAGAAGTTGGGGACATTGGATGCAGAAGGATGTGTCTGGAGAGAATAAAAGAAATAGTACAAAGTCTCATGATAATACCAAAGAGGTCATGTAGCTTGAGAAAAATGGCTGCCTGTTCACCAATGTCAATACAATAAACCAGAAGTGCTAACAGAGAAATGTTTTGTATATGAGGAAAATCTCTTCAAAACCCCAACTGCTAATTACTTTAAGGGTCCATAACTTGACAAAGGTTAGAGCTATCAAATGACATCCTTTGTCAAATGTTGTGAGGTCTCTGGTATGTATTAATTAAGTAGTTACTTACTTTTGAGAAAATTGTATTCAGGCATCTGAACTGCCTTGGCCTAGTTGGAGGCCTCTCCTCACAGATTCTCTGTGAACCTGAATCTTAGGCATATACCTTCTACCAGAATGAACTGGATTGGGAAGTTAAGCTGCTCTGCTGCTGCTTCCATTGGCCTTGCTTTTCATTCTCAAGTAAATGTCAGACACTTTCTGAGAACTGAAGGTTTATTTTTTGTTTCCTTTTTTTGGGTAGGAGCAGCTGATTTTTCAGCAATTTAATTAAACATTTATTAAATTCTAACAACTGACGTGGTCGTAAAATTATGTTGGCATGCTATATCAGTTGCAGACCCATGACACTGCACTCCATATTAGGTATTTGCTTTGGGACATAACATACAGTCCACAGGCCAATGCCTTTGGGGTTGGTTCAAGTCAAGTGACTAGGCAGGATAGAATATTAAAATGTCTTCTAGACTTTAGGAAACTTGGGTAGAAGCCTCCTTCTTATCCCATTCTGTCATTTCATTAGAGTCCTGCCTCAGTCTACTGCAACTTCTTTGGGGGGGGGGTCTTAGAGCTTTCCACAGAAGCAGAAAACTACCCAGTGATGGTCAAAGCAATAGGATTTCATTGGGGATGTTTTACTTCACATAAGAAAAGATCCTGTGGTTAACTTTTGAGACACCTGGTAGAATGAGTAATGGAGGGGAGAAAGGAAAAGGAGTGGGGGGAGGATGCATTAGAATTCAGTTTTCTGAGAAACAAGGACACAACTGGATGTCTTTAGAGACAGACTACATGCCTGGCTTAATTACTAAAGTCAAGGCCTTGAATGAGATGATGTTGAGGCCACAGCCAAAGGATGAAGGGAACTAATGATTATAGACACCATCTAGATCCGATACTCAGGTTATTCTAACTTAATTGCCTAGGTTGTTCCCACCTTCTCCCACTTTGGCGAAGGCTTATTGTGTTTTCCTCTACAAGTGCTACTTGGGGATATAAACTTTAGAGGGACAGGCCTGGTATCTACCAGGCATATCTGAAGTATTTTTCACTTTAGGGTGGCTTCACACCTCTGTTGTCTTAAGCAGAGAGGTGTCATTTAGTCAACTAGCATTTGTTAAGCATCTCCTATTTATTATTATTTTTTGGTTGTGCAATGAGGGTTAAGTGACTTGCCCAAGGTCACACAGCTAGTGTCAAGTGTCTGAGGTCAGATTTGAACACAGGTCCTCCTGATTCCAGGGCCAGTGCTCTGTCCACTGCATCACCTAGCTGCCCCCTCCCCAAATTGGATCTGAGATCTCTCTTTTTAAGACTGCCTGGATATAGATAATGGAGACAGTGGTGCTTTGGTAGAGCAAGTAGGGAGAAGTAAACATTGTCATGGAAAAAAGTTTTTAAAAAAGGAAAACAATATAGGAAATGTAATGGCTAGGGGAAGATGGCCTAGCTATGATCAGGGAATGATGGATATTTAAATTTGGTTGAAGGTGTGGAGTTAGTGAAGCAGGGGGAGGGTCAGGCTAAAAGTCAGGAGGGAGTAAGTCATGGATGCTTGGAATGCCAAGGGAGGGAGTTTGCAATTTATTTAGAAGACACTGGGAAGTCTTGAAGGGTTTTTAAGATTAGAAGAGTTGAGTGGGAGGTGAAATGATGAGAACTTTGTTACGGGAAGAATTAATTGAGTAATATTTATAGGTTGGTTTTTTTTTTTTTTTTGGGCAGGGCAATGGGGGTTAAGTGACTTGCCCAGAATCACACAGCTAGTAAGTGTCAAGTGTCTGAGGCCGGATTTGAACTCAGGTCCTCCTGAATCCAGGGTCGGTGCTTTATCCACTGCGCCACCTAGCCGCCCCCTATAGGTTGGTTTTGATTAAGACTGTCTGTGGAAATAAAGGAAATAGTAGGCATTCACCCAGCATTTATTAACAGCCTTCTATGTGCAAGGCAGAGAGGCAGTGTGGTTCAGTGGATAAAGGGACAGCTCAAGTCAGGAAGACCTGACACATACTGGATGCCTGACTAGGGCAAGTTACTCTTGGTGCCCCAGACAAACTGTCTCTAATATGAGTTTACAATATAGTATAGGATATGGTAGCTAAATAAATAGATCTTTGTACTTACTAGTCAGACTATGGGAAGTGTATAGAGGATGGATGGGAAGGGAAAGAAGTTGAAAAATGAGAGATTGTAGAGATGAACTCTCTAACTTAACCAAAATGTGTTGGACATGTTATATTATGTCCATTCTGATATTTTGCAAATGTTTCTGTCAACCATCTCATCAATTATAGTGTTTTCTGTTACCTATGAAATTTTCAATGAAAGATTTCCTTTAATTCTACTACCAGACACCTCTGCATGTCTGCTTTGTCCTACCAGGTGTGGGTGTGGGTGATGAGGGGAGAGAGAGAAGAAACAACGGAAGGATTTCTCACTCCGAAGGTTAAAAATGTTTTTTAGAAAAGGGAAATTTCAAAAGCTTTGAACAAAGGAAAGTGGATATTCTTTTTCATCAAGTGAAGCAAATAGAAAAGGCTGATTTTTATCATTCCCTTCAAAAATGTGATACATTCTTAATGACCGATCTCTAGCTTTGTTTGTATTAACTCAGTGGTAATAAATAACATACATATCATGGGCCATACTTCATGAATCTTCCACATATAGAACAACAAATTGTACTCCTGGGAGTTAGAGGTTGTAGGGAAAAAAACAGCAAAACCCTATAATCTCTGGGCTCTGTAATCCAATGTGAATGAAGTACATAAGAGTCCTTTTGAGTGGACAGGCCCAGTTTTTGCCAAATAGCAGTTGATATAGGAGGTGAAAAGGGGTTAACAGAAAAACCTAAGATCCAAGCTTTAATTCAGGTATGAGCTCTAAGTGGGATACAGACCCCAGTTAATGGATAACTTACAAGTCAGGATGCTAAGTTCTCTTACCCACACAAATCAGTACCCATAACGGGAACAGAGGGAGTGAGGCCATGAAGACCTTAAATAAAATGACAGGCTATAGAACTCAGACTAGAAATAAATTATAAATTAGGATGTTTTTAAACTAGCCATGGGAATTAAAAAGAGACATGCTCAGAAAAGGCCAAATTTGTCCCCATATTCACCTTATGATGTGTAAACCCCCAAAACACACCTCCACAGAAAAAGGTACCTGCCTCGGGGTTAGCTTAGGACCCCAGGAACTCCAAATTAGGATAAGCCCTCCCCTGTACCTCCCTAAGGTGGAGATTATTATAATGAGACTGATAATCAATTTATCCATACTATAAATATAACTGTCTTTCCTTTCCTTATTCGAGAGAGACCTTTCCACTATTCTGGTTCTCTCCCTGTGGTCACCCACAGTATTGCAATAAAACTAACTGAATCACTGAGTTTTGTAATTCTTTTGGAACAACTCACGACCAATTTGACCCCAAATTCCAGCCCATGTCATTTGGCGCCCAGACCCTTAATTCCAGCTGACATCACAGTGACTCCAAGCATTGCCATTTCGCTGCTGACAGAAAAGTTCAAAAAGTCCATCATGTCCTAGCTTCTCAGCAGCTGATAAAGGTTAATGAAAGTGAGGTTTAGGAAAGCAGGGTTTCTCCATTTTTTATGCTCCAGAACGACAGTCCATGTTACTTTCAACTGGCCCATGCTCTTCTTGCATGATGACGGTTTCATTTGCTTCAAGTAATATACTAGTGCCTATACTATTATGATGATTGGCAGGCCAAAGAATGCTCTTATGGGAGAAGTGAGCCTGTGGCAATTAGTACCTATAAAAATGAGATTTACATGGAAAACTCCTGAGAGCAAAATGCTGGCTTTTTTGAATTCTAGGCATTAATTCGTAGTTCAGTGGGGCATGCTATTTCTTTTGAGAAGTGTGGAAGTAACTGGGTAGTGATTTTTAAAAATGTACAACTTGCTAAGGTGCTGTTTAAGATGACATGATGCTGCTTTGCAGGAGAGAGAGATTCTGGATTTTTCATACTCATAAAATCACAGTTGTATTTAGAAATCTGGAGAGAGTGGTCTATGGGCTTTTTATCTTGAATTCCTATTTTACTCCAAATGTACCACATGGGAAGATGCATTAAATAATTAAGACACTCAATAATGGATAGTATTATGTACAAATGTTGAATGTTCATTTCAGATAAATTGTCCACCAGCCACTACCTAAAGAAAAAAGTAGAAACCTTTTTTTTTTCTTCCAGAGATGGGATAATACAGTCTGAGTGTAGTATATGATATATGTTGTCAAAAGGTGGTTGGTTTTACTTAACCATCCCCCTCTCCTCCAATACCTTCTCCTCTTCCTCATGTGGCTCATCTGAGGCAAGGAAAACATATTGGTAACCATTGCAATGGTCTAGGTAGGATGTGATGAAGAACTGAACTACAACTAGAATTATGGCTCTGTTGAGTGGAGGAGAATTATGAAGGTAGAAACTGTGGAACTTGGCAACCAATTGGATATGTAGAATGACTGTGAGAGATGATGCCACCGAGATTGCAAACCTGGGTGACTGAAGGAACCTAGTGGTTTCAGTAGTAATAGGAAAGTTTAAAAGAGGGGGAGGTTAGTGTGTGTGTGTATAAAATAAGTCACATGTGTGCTAATCAAGGTGCTTTGAAAGTTCTTTTATTTTTCTTGTTGCAGTGGTTAGACTACTATATAAAATTATTGTGATTGATATCATTGTCATTTCTGAGGTCTGTCTGCTTTCCATTCTGATTACTGATTGCTGGTTTGAATAGTTCAGAAGTGAATTGGTTCCATTGTACATTGTACCTTTTTCCTCATTATTATTCTTTCTTCTTTTTTTTTTTTACTAATTTTGATCCTTGTGTAGTAAAATGGATGGACAGACTATACACATGCAGCTTATTCAGAGATAACTCCCACATCAATAACAAGTCTTTTCTTGTCCGTTAAGAAAATAATGTAATTTAGTTTTTCTTGTGCTATTTGATGCTTGCCAGTTTTAAGTATTTAAGTTTCTTGAGGACAAGGACTGTTTTATGGGGGGGGTTGCCTTTCTTTGTATCCCCAGCTTAGCACAGTGCCTGATAAATTGTGTCTGATTAAAATTGTTGATTGATGGATTATTTTTCTCTAAGAAAATATTCATGATATAAAGGTGTGACTCCTCTATGTAGTGTGAAAATCCTTGACCTCTCTCATTTCTCTTGAATCATGCTTTCCCATTTTTTCTCACAATCCTCAGTTTTGCATTGAAATTACTAAGAATTTGTGTGTGTGTGTGTGTGTGTGTGTGTGTGTGTGTGTGTGTGTGTGTATAAATTTGAAGGGTTTTATCAAGTTCTTTCTAGAATTTCTTTGCCTTGTCATCCTTAATATCTATTGTTAGTGCACAAACTATAATTATTTTCAGAGTGGTCTTTTCTGTAATTATTATCATCAGAGCTATAATATGAAATGACCTGATATCTCATGAAATAATAGTTCTAGTTGCATTTGAGTGTATGATGAAGCCATCTCTGCCACCTCCTTTCCTTGTAGTAATGATCTATCACCCCATTTAGCTGCGACTTCCATCTTTCTTTTTATTCTTTTATAATGAGAATATCAAGATTGATAGGATTCTGTTCTTTCAGCAGGATATCTATATGTTTGTCATTGGGTAAGGATCTCACATATTAAATACCAGCACTCAAAGTCTTCAGATTGTATAAAACATATCTTCACATCTCAACCAGATTATTATAATAACCTCCCAGTTGATCTCCCTGACTCAAATCTCTCTCCACTCCAGTCACTTAACCCTGTTTCCAGTTATTTTCCTTAAGCATAGATGTGACCATGTGACTCTAACACTCAGTCAACTCCTATAGTTTCCTATTTCCCATAGGATCATATATAAACTCCTCTCATTAGTTTTTTTGTTTGTTTATTTGTTTATTTGGTTTGTTTTTTTCTGGCCAATGAGGGTTAAGTGACTTGCCCAGGGTCACACACCTGGTGTCAAGTGTCAGATGCTGTATTTGAACTCAGGTCCTCCTGAATCCAGGGCCAGTGCTTTATCCACTGTGCCACTTAGCTGCCCCTCCTCATTAGCTTTTAAAGTCCTACATAACCTGGTCACAGCCTATCTCTCTAAGCCTCATTGGATAATGAGAACCAAAGACATCAGGAGGGTGATATCTTGACTTGCAAGTAAATTAGATTTAAGTGAGGCAAGACTGTGTAAAATCATCAGCCTCACTCCTCCAGGGTCATTGGATTCCAGTGGTAAGACATCCTGCACTCTTCACTGTGTCCAAACTGCCCTTCTGTCTGCTCTTCACACACAACACTCCATCTCCTATCTCCATGCATTTGTACTAACTGTACCACTTACCTGGAATTCATTACTTCCTTAACTCTGTCTGATACAACTGAGGCACTATTTTCTGCATGAAGTCAGTACTGATCTCCACCCCCTTCCCAACTGCTACTGCTTTCCTTCTCAAACTACATTTTATTTAACTAAAATATATATGTATATGTGTGTATTTATATGTATGTGTATATACACATATATAATGTATACACATATATACATATGTATGTTTGTTTACCTTATATTTATGCTATATATATGTGTGTGTGTGTGTGTGTGTGTATGTACTTGTTTCCCCCTTGAGAATATAGACTCCTTGCAAGTAGAGATTATATTACTCTTTGTACTTGTACCTCCATCATCTGAGGTGACATCTGACATATAATAGGTACCTAAGGAACACTAGTTGATTTTTTTGATTATCTGATTATTATAATCTTCTGCTGTCTTTTCTGTTACTTTGCTATTTTTACACATGACAGAGCACCATTTTGCCCTTTTTTTGTTTAATAGACTGCTGTAACCAGAAATTTCATCACCAAATGGCCATTCTGCTTGTGCTGAGCCTCCCTGTGCTCATCTGGGTCGATATTCACAAAGCAGCCTTAGTTTTCTCTTGGTTCCATAGTCAAAGCCTGTCCAGTGTAGGAGAACCTGCTAGAGCCTGTAGTGTGCTGGTATAGCTTTTAAGAACCTTGGGTCACAAAGGGAAAAGGACCCACACATACAAAAATATTTATAGCAGCTCTTTCTGTGGTGGCAAATAATTGGAAACTGAGGGGATGCCCATCAACTGGGAAATGGCTAAACAAGTTCTGGCATATGAATATAATGGAATACTATTGTGCTGTAAGAAATGATGAACACACAGGTTTCAGAAAAACCTGGAAAGACTTTCATGAACTGATGCTGAGTGAAGTGAGCAGAACCAAGAGAACATTGTACACAGTATCAACATTGTGTGATGATCAACTGTGATAGACTTGACTCTTCTCAGCAATACAGTGATCCAAGATAATTCCAAAGGACTCATGATGGAAAATGCTCTCCATATCCATAAAAAAGAACTGTGGAATCTAGATGCAGATTGAACCATACTGTGTCTACTTTTTTTCATTGTTGATGTTTTCCCCTCTTGTTCTGATTCTTCTTTCACAACATGACTAATGCAGAAAAATGTTTACTGTGATTTACTATGATTGTACATATATCAGCTAAATCAGATTGCTTGCTGTCTTGGGAGGGGAGAGGGAAGGGAGAGAGGGAGAAAAATTTGGAACTAGAAATCTTATAAAACAAATGTTGAAAACTATCTCTACATGTAACTAGAAAATAATAAAATACTTTTATGATAAAAAATAAAGAGACCTGAAAAATAAAAACCTTGGGTCACTTGCATAGCCATTGGTATAGGACTTTGTAGAGGCCATCATCCAAAATTCAGCTCAATTGATATTGCTACAGCATTGGCCTGATTCCTTGACTCAAGAGCCTGCAGTGGCTTCCTGCTTACTGCCTTTGTTTCATACTTACCATTTATCCCACCCTAATTCCAACTTGTCTTTCCATGCTGATTTCTTCTAATGATACTCTACATTCCAATCAAATTGGCCTAGATGACCTCTTAGGTCTCTTCTGTTTTAAATTGATTGCTCTATGACTCATCGTGGGAAGCATTGAATTATTTTACACCAAATACCCAGACCAGACATGGTGCTACCATAGGAAATATTCTTTTAGCCATTTGAGCCTCAGTGTAAAAGGTTTGCTCTCTCTGAACTCTAGGCAGTTTCTATTGGAACCAGTTTGCACAACTAAAACAAGCTAATAAAAAAGTAGGAACAAAAAGTAGGGCAAGCAAACAAACAATTTTCAGCATTTTAGACACCTGGTCTTTTATGTAGTGCTCATTTGGATGACCCTTGAATCTACACTGAAAATGTATTTCTTCATGTAAAATTATTCATCCCAACCTTGTTTAACTACCCGTAGATTCTACATACCAGAGTGAAGAAGTCAGTTTTTCAGAAAAAGAAGTTTGTTCTCTTGAATTTAATACCTAATTCTGTGCCCACGGCAGCTAGGTGACACAGTGGATAGAGCGCTAGGACTGGAGTTAAGAAGACTCATCTTCTTGAATTCAAAACTGGTCACAGACATTTACTAGATGATTTACTCTAGGCAAGTCACTTCACCCTGTTTACCTCACTTTCCGCATCTGTAAAATGAGCTGCAGAAGGAAATGGCAAACCACTGCAGTATCTTTGCCAGGAAAACCCCCAATGAGATAATGAAGAGTCAGGCATGACTGAAAATGACTGAACATGATTATTATACATTGTTGGTTCACAAACCCATCACTTGTGTTATTTCTTATCAAACATCTTTAATGTAATACAACCTCAGGTCAGCCAAGGAGTACATCAATCCCTGGCTTAGCTAAAATAAGAATAATCCAGTTAGGCATGAAGAACTTTTCACTGGTCATCCTGACCTGAGAAATCACTAGGTGTGGCATGGATTGTCCCTTTGGCAGGAAGATTGCTTGAATTGGGAGGGAACCCAAAAATTCTCCTGGTTTTAGTTTGCATTTTGCTTCAGAAGCAGGCTACTGGAGGAAAGCCATCATTTTGGTTTTCTAAAGTCCGACTGCAGAATGCTGATAACCTGAGTCAAGTTCAGGAGACTGTGACATTACACCTTATCACGGAAATGCATATGCAGAGAGCAACTTTGGTTAGAACATTATTAACAAATATGGAAAAAAGCCTTAGAAAAAGACATTTGGTGAACTAAGAGGTTATTTTGGTTTAAATAATCAAAAGGCAAGGAGTAGCCACCAGTACATATATAACTTTCTAGAGGAGCTTCTGTGCTTGATGCCCTCAACTCTCCTTGTTGAATGAATCCACATGTATTTTCCTTAATCATTCAGGGAGGAAAATTACTTCAGGTACTCATTGCATCCAAACATATTTTAAAACATCTTCCATTGAGGTCAGTGAAGGCAAAGCTCTTATCTGTTTAAGCTTCCAAACAAATTTCAGTTGGAAATCTGTAAATCCTCCTTTGCAATTTAGGAGGCTTAGTGCCTAGATTGGCGAGAACAAACAAACAAACAAACAAATAAAAAAACCTGACATTTTAAGTAATTGCTTTCCTGGTGCAGAATGTAATCACTTTTTTTTTTTTTTTTTTTTGGTGAGGCAGTTGAGGTTAAGTGACTTGCCCAGGGTCACACAGCTAGTAAGTGTTAAGTGTCTGAGGCCGGATTTGAACTCAGGTTCTTCTGAATGCAAGGCCAGTGCTCTTTCCACTGCACCACCTATCTGCCCAATGTAATCACTTATTACAATGTGCCAATTCAATCTTTGAAACCTCCTGCTATACAGTTAATGGAGACTGAAGACAAACTACATTTCTGGTGATCTACGAGCTTCTCATGTCTCTAAATGCTTCTGTTGCGCTGCCGCGCCCCCCCACCCCTACCCCCTCCACCCATGGACTGAGCTCTTTCTTAGCAACACTGTAGACTGTTTACTGACAGATTAACTTCCTTGCCAGGGGCATCAGTGTCTGGGTTGGAGATCTCCAAACATAAGTCCAATAGCTACAAATAAAAGGGTTCTAAGTACATGGCCAGTCTGGGAAACTTTAAGTCTGAGGCATGAACAGCTTACCCCCTACCCTGTCTTCTAGTCTGCCTTGATAAATCTCACATTGGTTATTGAACATTCGATAGCTTCCATTTTAGCTGTAGGTTGAAGCATGATATAGGAAAGCTAATTTTTTAGATTAGCATCTAATTTTCTTTACCTTGAACCATACTGCTCTTAAATGCCCTCTTTCTGTCCATGGTATCATTATCCTTATGTTCACCCAGGTTCACAGAACCAGGAATAATCCTTGACTGAATAGTGTCAGTGTCTGTCTGTCTGTCTGTCTGTCTCTCTCTTTCACTTTCATTTCTACTAAGTTGCCAGGTTTTCCCATTTCTACTAAAAAAACAACCCCTCACATATGTCCCTTTCTGGCCATTCACATGGCTACCACCTTATTCATTTCCTCCTCATATCTTTTGGGCATTATTGGAGTAATTGGAGGTCAGCCAAATCTCCATTCCTCTTCAGGCTGTGATCTCAATTGTCCAGTTCCTTCTCTACAGGGCCTCCAGCAGGGTCACTTTTTATATCTTTTTTTCCACTTTCCCTTTTATTTTCCTTTTCTTGGCTTCCTTTTATGTGGTCTTGTCCTCTATTTCAGAGTATACACCTTTAAGGTTGGGACTGTCTTTCTGCTTTTATTTGTGTTACCAGGCTTGGCATAGTGCCTGGCACAGAGTAAACCTTGAGAAATGCTGGAATTACTTAAGCATTCAGGACCAAGTTAACAACTTTTTGCCAAATTGAATACAATATCACTCTCATACCCATTTTTTGGAGGATGGATGCTTCCATGCATCATATTAGAAATACTGGCTACCATAATATTAGAGGATAGTGATAGTACTTCGGTGATTAGAGGGGTTTGGGAGCCTCAGTAGGCCCATGGGAATGGCTGAAAGCTCTCTGCTCTACCTTGGGCAAACCACTGAGCTTATGAGAGTATGTGGTGGAACAAAAGTAGAAAAGAAAATGAAAAAAAGGAGCCATCTGTCTTGATGGAATTACTTATCAGCAAATATTTTCCTTTTTCACATATCTACTGCTACTAATTTCTTGATTATGAAATGATTCAGAAGAGTAAAATGGTCCACTGCACTTCCAGGTAAGCTAAGTGTAGTAAAAGCAGTATTGGATTTGGAGTAAGAGGACTTGAGTTTAAATCCTACAAATGTCAGTAACCTACCAATGCTACTTTGGGCAAATCACTCAATCTTTCTTGGCCTTCTTTTACTCATCTGTAAAATGATGATGTTGGATTAGATGACTATTGAGGTTCCTACCAGCTCTATCTATGATCCTAATAAATTAACTTTCAGCACCATTATCTTGGAGAGAGAATCATGGAAAGATTGCCAAGAAATTAAATTCTAGGCAGCATGGTATGGTGGGTAGAATACAGACTTGGAAATGAGGAAGATCTCATTTCAGATTCTGTCTCTGATACTTGTTTGCAATGTGACTGTGGGCAAATCTCTTTACTTCCCTGAGTATCACTTTCCTCATCAGTAAATGGGAAGAAATGATACCTGCAGTGTCTGCCTCAGAGGGTGGTTGTGAGGTTTGAGTATCTCATCTCCATAAAGTGTTTTTAATGTCAGTTATTTTTGTTGTGACAGGTGTTGTATGCTAGGTATACACTGGGTGTTGCTACTGAAGTTGTAACCATCACACCTCTGTTTTGTTGCCCTGCCTTTTGTAACCTACAATTAATTGACCAAATAGAGCTTGTGTGTGGGTTTGTTAACACAAATATATTTATACAACAAATATATATATGTATATGTTTTGGCTACCAAGTGGCACTAAAACTATGTCATCAGCCCAGTGGTTATTTCAGAGAGAATTTAGCAGCTTTTCTAAAGGCTACAGTACTTCTGTTTACCAGTGTGCTCACCAGCAAACTTTTGACTACTCCCCTTTTCCCTGACACAGGCTTTCTCTAAGTCCTAGAACAGCCTGGCTGACCCTCCCTAGCTTCTGTATAGATCCAAAAGGAGTATTTGAATTATGCTCAAAAGTACTAAAACTAGAAAATCTCTCATATCTTGTCTGAACCCACCCCACATTAGAGATTTTCTCCTTTAACCAATCCTCTGAGTTTGATTTCATCCTGCAAACAATCCACACTGTATCTACAACCGTTTTTAAAAAAAAAAAATTTTAATGGATAAAATTCTTATTGAGAACTACTCTGTGGAAGAGTCAACTGATCAACTTCTGCCAACCCTTTTGACCATTTCTCACAGTGGGAAATCTCCTGCTATTATACTTCCTGATTTCCCCACAGGTATTAAAAAGGTTAGAGGCAGGAGTTATCAATCTCAACACTCTTTTCAAAGGTCAGGGCTTCAATCAACTAAGGCATGGCAACATCGTGGGACGGGAGGTTTTGTTGGCCTTATCTAATCAGCCAATGTGACTCTTACAAGCTGCTAGTCCCAGCACCCTGGCATCCATCTCAGCTCTCCCATTGTCCCAGTCATATCACGGAGGAGGGTGGAGGCTTAGCACACTACTGCAGTGATGGCCCCACCTGAGCGCAGCAGCTGATGCTTTCTCTGTGGCCTCTTGGGGCCAACAGGGTGTGGTTCTGTGTTTTCTCTCCTATAGCCTGAAACTCAGGGAAGAAAGCTTTTGAAGAGCAAGGAGAATGAAAATTCTGGGATTTTCAGATTCTATTCACATTGAGCTTCTTCTTTCACATATATCTGTGTATCCAGCCCCAATGTCTCCTGAGCCTCAGTCTCTAATCACTTGATTGCCCATTCAACATTTAAAATTGGATATCCTAGAGGCATCTTTAGCTCAATATGTCCATATTAAATTAATCTTTACCCTTAAACCTTCCTTTCTTCTGACTTCCCTATTTTTGTCCAAGATGCCATCATTCTTGCAGTGTCTCAAATTTGTGACGTTGGAATTATCCTGGCTCCTCTCTCCTTCATCTCACATATCTAATCAGTTGCCTAATCTTGCCACTTTTACCTTCATAGCTTTTCCCACATCTAAGTCCTTCAGTCCTCTCAAACAACCATCTCTTTAGTTCAGGTGCTCACTACTCCTCACCCAAATAATTGCAACAGCATCTTAATTGGTATCTCTGCCTTAAGTCCCTCACCACTTCAGTCCATTTGACACCCTGCTATCAAAGGGATTTTCCTTAGTAACAGTATAACCATGATTCTCCCCTATTCAGTCAACTCTAATGAAAAAAAATAAACTTTCATGTTGAATTTTTAAAGTCCTATAGCCCCAATCTATCTTTCTAATCTCATTGGACATTGTTTACCCTCCCATGCTCTGCAATGTAGCCAAAATGATTTTCTATTTGTTCCTCACACACAACACACTACATTTCCTATTTTTGTGCCTCTGTTATTGACTGTCCCAGGGAATCACCCTCTTTCTTTAAGACATAGTTGAAAAAAAAGACATGGTTGAAGCACAGTCTTTTGTATGAAGCCTGACCCCAACTGACAGTGACCTCCCTCCCAAAATACTTTTGTATATATTTGTATTTATTCACTTTATTTCTATGTTGTATATATTTATGTGCTTGTGTCTGACACTTTAGAATGCAAGGGAGGGGTTGTTTTGTTCTTTGTACTATTGTCCTTTGTACCTAGCACCCATGCCTGACACAGATTTATATAGAGAATAAATGAGTGTTGATTCCCAAGGTGCCTAAGGAATCTTTTTCCCACTGAGCCCATCCTTGAGGCATTAGAAATGCTTGTTATGTTCTTATTCTTAGATCCATCATAATAAACTACAGTTGGATCTGAAAATAGCAGTTTCCTCTGACTTCCTAGTGTCCATCATTTCTCTCACCATCACTAAATATCACTGAAGAGAAGCCTCAATATCAGTGGGTCACAAGAAGGAGACATGGTTTGTAGTCACTGTAACCATGCTTAGCAGGAAACTTGGGAATTTCTTTTCAACATACAAAGGGAATAGTTCATTCCTAATTGTTTGTTTCTTTGGCACTTCAAGATTTTCAAAGCCTATTTCTCACAACAAGCCATCAAGGTAGGGAGTACTAGCGTTTGGTTGTGATCCTTCTCGCTCAGAGAACCAAAAAGACATCACTGCATCAGGGTCAAGGTATAATGTGTCTGACTGTGACTGATCAGACTAATACAAGCTCAGAAGGCTCTACCACAAGTCGGGCACAAGTAGTCCATATGAACATTTGGAGTGGAGATGGCTCTAAATTCATGTATCTCATGTTATCTCCATTTTATGGAGGGGAAAACTGAGATTTAGCAAGGTGATTTGATTTATCCATCATATTTTAGGAATCATCAAAGCCAGAAGTTGGAACCAGGTCTTTTGATACCTCATTCAGTTCCTTTCCTATTTTGTAGGGCTTCTCCTTAAGTAGAAGGAAATGCTAATATATAAGTAACCTCTCACTTCACTGGTATGAGAACTCCTTCCCCCAGTACAAATTGTAATCTATCTGTGAGTCATGTAATGTTACCCTCTCTAAGGAATTTAAAAATGGGTATCACTCAGAGGCAGTGGTGAGTATAGAAGGAGGCTATGCAATTCTTGACAGATAAGGAATTAGGAAAAATTGGAGTAAAGGATTTCATTATGTACATTTATGATTGAAAAAGAAAATGTTCCACTTAACTGATGGATAGTCCACAGTTTCCGCTGAAATCCTCACCATGTTGAAAGAATTGCGTGGATAACTCATGGAAAACTTATGGGAAGACATGGATAGGGAGAACAGATAGCCAGGAATGAAGGTGTTTCTTTCTATATCATTGGAGGGAACATCCATATAGTTTTGGTCACAGTTGCATAAGTTATTTGAGAAAGTTATTTAAGCATCACTGAAGTTGAATAACTAGCCAGTAGTCAGGCAGCTAGCAGGCATCAGCAGGGCAATTTGAACCAGGGCCTTCTTGACTTCAACATGAGCACTCTGTCTTTTGTTCTATGTGGCCATATTTAGTCACTTAGGAAGACATTCATAATAGCAAATGCCATTTGGGTACAGTCAAAGCTCTTTCATGTATATGGATCTGAAATAATTATTGCAATAGCCACAGGAAGGAGGTAAAGGTAATATATGTATATTTTATGGATGAGGAGATTGAGACTCAGGTAAAATAACTTTCCCAGGAGTCACACAGCTGGTTAGGTACTATTTGAATATAGGCCTTCCTGATTCTTTTCATCTCCATTCGCCATGCTTCCTGTAGAGTAAGTCACCTCAGAAGAGCCAAACCCAGGTTGTCTTAAAGAGATGAAGAAAAGTCATGTTTATTGTGAAGACAGATCTCCCAACATTGACATAAACAAACATTATAATGGGCATATTGGGTGTTGAACATCTGTACTCTTTATCATTCCTAGGTGTGACATTTATAGGTATGGTTGGATGCTCTAGTTTATGCTGAATCTAAGTAGCTTCGTATTAAATAGTGTAGTGAAAACAGAAGGATGCTCTACCCATTACTTGGATTAATTGATAATAAATGCTATTCAAAATAGGTAAATGAATGATACCTAATATCCACCTTAACAGGAAACATAAGATGAAGTATGGTATCTCTTCTAAGCAGCTGAGTTTCAGTGGTTAGATATCACCATCATCACATCCTTGGCTGTTAAACCTTCTTGAAAGCCTAAACAATGCCTTCATTCTCTCATTTGCTCACCACAACAATCCAATGAGGGAAATTGATAGAATTATTACTAATAAAATTGCTGGTGGTGGTGGTGGTGGTGGTGGTGGTGGTGGTGGTGGTGGTGGTGGTGGTGGTGGTGGTGGTGGTGGTGGTGGTGGTGGTGGTGGTGGTGGTGGTGGTGGTGGTGGTGGTGGTGGTGGTGGTGGTGGTGGTGGTGGTGGTGGCGGCGGCAGCAGCAGAAGAAGTAGTAATGTTAGTAGAAATATATTTTTTAATTCAGATAAAAGTGATCTAGGGACAAGTCACTAACAATAATAATAGCTAGCAGTTATATAGAATTTGAAGGCTTGTAAAATACTTTACAAATTTTATTGGGTTTTATCCTCACAACAGCCCTGAGAGGTGGGTGCTATTAATATCCTCATTTTGCTGATGAGAAAAGTAAGACAGAAAAAGGTTACTTCCTCAGGTCAAATCCTGACGCAGGATTTGAACTCAGGTTTTCCGAACTCCAGGCTCAGCCACTCTGTCTTTGGTACCAACTAGCCAATAACTCACACTATTCTGTTATATTTAATGTTTTTCATATTTTTGCAGAGGTGTACACAATAATTGCTTTTGTAATTGAATAAAATTTGAGGATGTAAAGTGGTCTTAGGAGAGCTCACTGACAGAATCTAATAATAATATGAAGTCCATTTTTACAAATAACACCCAACATTTATATAATGCCTTCCAATTTGCTAAGCCATTTACATTTGTTCTCTACTTCAAGCTTCATATGAACCCTGGATGTTATTATCCCCATTTTACTAGATCTAGAGAGGTTAAAGTGACTTGTCCACATTCATACAACTTGTAAGTGTCCCAGAAAGTAGTGGGTCCTCCCTTGCTGGAGATCTTCAAGCACAGGCTGGCTGATCACATGCCATGTTGTTGTTTTTTGTAGTGAGAATTCTTCTTTCTCATATTCTTTTCTTCAGTTATATGGCTTGAACCTTTCCCTCTTCACTCTAGTTCCCTCCAAGGATCACTTGCCATAAAGGCCTTTTTTGAGTTCACCAGTTGTTCTATTTTGTATCTATTTTCTTTTAACTTGTATCTTTGGACATTTTGTTTCCTCCCAGTAGAATCAAAACTGCTCAAGGTCAGGCAATGTTTCGTTTTTGTCTTTGCAGTGCTGATGGTTTTTTGTTTGTTTGTTTTTGTTGTTGTTGTTGTTGTTTTTACGGGGCAGTGAGGGTTAAGTGACTTGCCCAGAGTCACACAGCTAGTAACTGTCAAGTGTCTGAGGCTGGATTTGAACTTAGGTACTCCTGAATCCAGGGCAGGTGCTTTATCCACTGCCCCACCTAGCTGCCCCCTACAATGCTGATGTTTAACACTGTGCTTGGTACATGCTGAAATTCTGTGATTCTATGCCTTGCCCATGGTCTCACAGTTTGTATATGTCTAAGACAAGATTTGAACCTAGGTCTTTATTGATTCCAAGCCTAGGAGGAAACAGCTTCAGAGATGTTACATGCCTGGCCCACAATCATACAGCTAGTCAGCAATAGAGCCAATGTTCTGCATTAGTCGAGACCTTTTCCTCTGGGTCCCTGGCACCATGCTGTTCATGACCATTGGGAAGCAATGTTGGGAAACTTTAGTTTTCAGTGGTAATACACACTTAGGAATAATGAAAAGAAAGTAAGCTCATTCAGAAGAATATGAATTACAAAAACCTATTTTATGTATGTATGCAATAGCTATTCATCCAAGCTCTCTCTATACTGAATTGGGTGGCCCATAAACATGATCTCTAATTACTGCTAAGAACAGGGCAGCACAGAAAATATGAATGGTGAAAAGAAAAGAAAAAGTACTGTTTCCTTTTATAACACATTTTAATTATTACTTTTACTAAAAATTATTCACGTGATTTTCCAAGGCTGAAAAGTAATTGAGGATAATTTGAAGAGTCTTTCTTTTTGCTTTTGTGTTACTTAAAAAATCATATTGAGCAAACAATTTTTTTACAAACATGTTTATCCAAAAGATTATATTGCTCTTTAAGATACTATTTTCCTCTACTGGATCCATGTGTGGTGAGGGACCTTTAAAACTAGGCACTGTTTACCTACTGGGCTCTAAATGCTCCACCTGAATCATTAAAGTTTATCATGTAAATCCAAATTTAGAGTGATTTTGAGCATTAAATATGTATTTGAAAGTCCCCAAATAGCACCCCAGGAGCCATTAAGGGCTATCATGCAAATCTGTATTAGGGATGTTTAATATCAGTTTTGTCACCATTCTCATTTGCCATAAAATTGTCTAATTAGGTCCAGAGAATTTCATAGGTTAAGGGAAAACAGTCATATAGAATCACCATGATGCCATGCTAGAATAACTCTTTTACAAGAAATCATAAAGGTTTTCTTGGCTGTGTCCCCATTTCAGAGTGAGGATTTTGTCGTCATTAAATACACTTCTCTTTTAGCTTGACTAAGAGGCAGGAATGGGTCCTGGGTTACACTTTATGCATATTCTAACTGCCTCAATCACTTGACTGATTTGAAGTATACAGCCAGAGTAGTGGAAATCGGAATCAATTTTAAATTTAATGAAAACACATTCTTAAGGAAAGAAGCCATTCACTGTTAGTCTCATCCTAGTTACAAAGAGGATTTTTCTGGTTTGGTGAAATGAACAGATGTTGAAGTAATACTCTGTAGATTCTAGTATCCCTTTGATTATTAGATGTAGCAATTCAAGCCTGGATTCTTCCTAAATTTACACTCTTGATACTTTTCAAGTTGACAGTTATCTTAAATTAAAGTCATCCTTGGTTGTGGAGCATGAATAATGCTTCGCTGGATTGGCTCGGTAGTTCCTTCAGCCCAGTGTTACATTTCTCACAGGGACTCTATGAGACGTGAGATGTAAGCTCCAAGTTCATAGCTGTCCTCCATTAAGTTCAGCTTCCAAAACTTTGAGATATCCCCCCAATATTTTCACTTTAGTGATGTGTGGTCAATCCTTCTAATGGAACAGATCGCAAGACATTTACTCCTCATTCTCTGCCACTTTTATCCCTGCCTTCTCATAATTCCTTCAGAGGGTACCTACCCAACACCTAAAGACCTTTCTCCACATCTCTTCACATAGTATAGATGACAGTGAAACACATGGATTGCCTTGCTATCACTTTGTGACCAACTTAACTCGCTTTGGAGCTGGGAATTTCTTTCCTAATATCTTTTATGTCTGTCCTCTTACCCTGTTCTTTATTCCAACAAATATATTCCTATTCATTCCCTCTTTACATCTCTCCATTGACTTTTGAGTGACCTGCAATTTGGATTCCTTTGGGGCTGGAGTATTCTGTGCTTTGCAGCTCCATAGCAACATTACAAGAATATTCTTGTTGAAAAGACAGATCTTTGTTTCAAGAAGAAACTTGAGGTCATTAAATCCAATGCACAGTTTCCCAAAGGCAAACCAGCTCATTCTCCTCTTCTTGTTCAAACATCCTAGTTTTCCTTAATAACCCAGTGTGAAAGTATCATATCTGGATGTATCTAAACCTATTTGGAAGCTATTTCTATTTTCAGCCGATGCCACTGTCTCTTAGGGCACCTGCTGTGTAAAGGAGTGTTTTCTTGTGTTTACACCTAAAATTCATTCTCTTTCAAGCTTCAAGGGAGATCCTGGTTCAAGGATGTTGAGATTTGTTGCATTAGAACACGTTCACTCTATATATACTCTTCATAATTTTATAGACTAATTACATTCTCGGAAAGATTTCTTTTTTCCAGGCAGGTAGCATCCTCATTATTTTAAATTGATTTACCTTCTGCTTGTCCTCTTTCCCCAACCCTGAAAAGAAAAGGCTTCAAACCTAACCCTCCTAGATAATTTAAAGCCTGGTGTAGTTTTATTTTTGGTATGGGGAAACCAGCATTTCTTTGTCTTAGTATTTTTAAGTACCCTCCAGTGATTTAAAATATAAGTTTGAAAGTGGTGATCTTGAATGAAGTCTGAAAAAATTAAGAAGACTGTGAAATTGCTGCTAAGTTGTGCTAGGAGGGGGGAAAATTAGGAAGGAGGTATGTAATTTTACAGAGCTTTCTCTAATAGAGTTTATCTTTTGATCATTAGATACCTGATGGACAGCCAGAGAAATGCAATAAAAGTTAAAAAATAAACCAAGAGCCTAAGCTTCTTTACTCCAAAACCTTCTTTTTATTTTAAAATTTTTATTTAAAAATCATTTTCAGTTCCAAACTCTTTCCTTCCCTCTTAGTCCTTCCCCCACCCATTGAGAAGGCAAGTAATGTGAAGTCATATAAAATATATTTTCATATTAGCCCTACTGTCAAAAAGGCAAGAAAAATAAACTTTAAAATACATGTTTTAATCTGCCTTCTGCATCCATTAGTTCTTTCTCTGGAAGCAGATAAACTTAAAGGTAAAGTACTCATTTCTGGCTGACAGTTTTCAAAGCTAGCCTGGCACATAGTCTTCACTTAATAAATGTTGAATTAATTAATTAATGATTAACAGAATTTTTTTCTGTAGCTCAACAAGGTCAAAAGGAAAAGCAACTGGCCTGTATCTAAGTCTTTCATAGTTGATTACTGTTACATTATTGCTATTATTATGTTCAGTGTTTTCCTGGTTCTGCTCATTTCACTTTGCATCAGTTCACATATACTTTCCCAGATTTATCTGAAACCATCTCCTTCATCATTTCTTGCAGCACAGTAGTATTCCATTATAATAATATGCCACAACTCATTTAGCTGTTCTCCAAAGCCTTCTTTTTAATGAGGCGCACACTATCACACATGGTAAATGTGTTTATTTGTTTTACTTAACTGTACTTTTATTTTCGGGGCAATGAGGATTAAGTGACTTGCCCAGGGTCACACAGCTAGTAAGTGTCAAGTGTCTGGGGCTGGATTTGAACTCAGGTCCTCCTGAATGCAGGGCTGATGCTTTATCCACTGTGCCACCTAGCTGCCCCAACTGTACTTCTTTTTAAGAAGGGACGGTAATGAGGGGATATTAGGAAGTGACGATGATATTTGAAAAGAAAGCCTCAAAAACAGTTTAAAAAAGAAAAAGGGTAAGATGTGGTGAGGATTATGCCGTGATAAAGACATTTAATAGTAGACTTTTCTCATTTTTCAACACACATTAGCATACTTATAGAGCAAATTAGAAAGTGAGTGGAGTTCATAGTTTTTTAGAAGAGGAGCCTAGATAGATGGATTTGGGGATACTGCAAAGTTCTTTTAATGACTCCAAGCATTTCCTTGGAACAATAGCCCTTCTTTTTAAACACTATTTCCCCTTCTGGTAACCTTGTGTAGCTGCAGATCCTGAAACACTCTCATTTCAGAAGAATCTAAATGGAGGAACACCTAAAGGGTAGCAGAAAGGTGCATGGTATGAGTAGGCTGCAATACTTTATCAACAAGGAATTTGACAAGAATGTATTCTCTATGTAATGATTCTTTCAGAGAGTGAACTTCCCTACTATATTTAAAATATGGCTCGATTTATTGTTTTAAAATTTGTATTTGCAGCTTTGGGAGAGCTTGTTTTTTATGTCTATGAATATAATTCAATTTAGAATGTTGATCCCATTTAATGGGACCAAATGGTTGAAATGTATGCTGTATGTGTTTGACATTAGAAGACAATAAAGGGGGTAATCTGGTGTGATGTGCTTTGATAAATGTTTCTTAATATACTAAGGTCTCACTATGATGATATCCTTAAGATCCATTCTGTGAAATCACTAAAGATTTTTGAATGCTTAAGTATCAAAAAGCCAAATTCTAGGAAATTCTAGGTCCTCATTGGCCATTTCCTAATTCCACTACTCTATAAGTGAGAAATAGAAAGACTACTAGGTTTATTTTGATTTTTTATGTTCTGGTAGGTTTTGTTTGGAAGTTTACAAGAATTAGTATTCTTGAAATGACTTTGGCAACTGACTTTCAGAAGTCTTTATACAAGCTAACAGAATACTTATTAGTTTGATTTTTTTATTATTGACTTTGCAATTATGGCTTTTTAAGTGGTTATCTCTGAGGCAGGCATATGCTTGCTTTACCTTTTGAGCTTTTTGAGCTAGAGGAAAAAAATTTCTGTTAATCATTAATCATTCAACATTTATTAAGTGCCTACTATGTGTCAGGCTAGCTTTGAAAGTTGTCAGGCAGAAATGAGTACTTTACCTTTAAGCTTAACATAGCAAAAATAAGAGGTTGATTGTTTTAAAAATAAGTTTTATTGAAATATGTTGGTTTTACATCATAGTTGATTCAAAATATAATACAATATAATACAATATAATATAATTAATATAATATAATATAACATTGCCCCCTTCTCCCATCACTCTTCCCATATAAGTATAGGATCCTTTCCAGGAGATAATCCCTCACTTCACATTTTCATGTGTGGATTGGCTAGAGGAGTTACTATGCGCAAGGTCACAGGAAATTATTTAAGTCTATACTACTAAAACTTTAGCTCAGAAGACCCGGCTGATGAGTTTACCTTTAATAGTAAAACAGTAGATGTGAAGAATTCAGATCATTAACATTTATTAGGATGGCATAGTAGAAACACTAGTTAAAAGATACCCCTGCCTCTCATAGCTCGAGACTTGTGCTCCATAAAGGCACATAATATCCATTGGAATAGTGGTGGTCACAAACTTAGTGTATAATAATAGCAAAGCACACATATAGGAAACATGTGTGACCAAGGAATATCACTTCTGGTAGTGCAAGCATCTTTCTTTTCCCTGTCATGTCCTCATACTGCTCCCCTTCCCAAACCCCTGCATCTAATGTGTCTGCTGGGAGAATAACTCAGTAGATTCCCTGGGTCTGATCCTCTCAACACTTTCTCAGGAATACCAGAGATAGTACTCTCATGTAACAATAGTTAACACTCTTCTCTGCTGCCAGAAATCATGCTCCTTGGTGCCGTTTCTTTCTCCTTAACTCTTGGTGTTTGTCTCTCTGCTGCTTGCTGGATGTAATATCTTTTCCTAGGTTGGTAGCTCTTCTCCACCTTCCCTCTCTGCTTCCCCCCAAGGATTTTATTTTCATGAGGTAAAAAAATGCAGGGATAGTGACCAAGAAAATGTGGGTTCAAATCATCCACAGTTTTCTTATTTTAAACTAATGAAGAGGGCAGAGCCAAGACAGTAAAGTCAGGGAGGGATTCACCTGAGCTCTACCAAATTCCCCTCCAAACAACTTCAAGATAACACCTCAAAAGGAATTTTGGAATGGCAGAACCAACAAAAGGATGGGGGTGAAACAAATTTTTAGCCTGAGACAACTTAGAAGGTTGGCAGGAAAGGTTTGCCTCACTGGAATGAGAATGTACAGTCCAGCTCACAGGCCATGGCCTGGCAAGCCAACAATAAGAAGTGCCTCAGGGATCAGCAGAAGGATACACTCAAGCCAGCAGGGCCCAGCTGAACCAATAGCCCAGTAAGCCAGCAACAGGATGACCCCAATAAAACAGCAGCAGGCCATGCCCTAGAAAAGCAGCAGCAGGCCTTGCAGGTGACTGAACCTGTGATGGCAAATTCCAGAGCTCTTAGTCAAGAGATAGTAAAGGGCTCGGACAACTGGTTAGAAGGAGATTACAGGGGACCCTTTGCTGGCATTAATTGTATGACTTTGTTGCATTGCCCATACAAGACTATGGCATACAGTCCTAGGTTGCAGTCTCAGGGTAAGGAGAAGCATTAGAACACCACAGCTTGTAGCCACAGGGGAGTAGGGACCCTGGTCACAGTTCCTGAGCAGAAAAGAGTGCTCAAATTCACTCATAGACCATGACACAGGCCAGGAGAGCAATAACTTAGCCATTTTCAGCAATGCAAAGATCCAAGACAATTCCAAAGGACTTAGGATGAAAAATACTATCTACCTTCAGAGGAATGAACTGATGGAATCTGAATGCTGATTGAAGTATACCTTTTTTCATAAAAGTATTTTATTATTTTCTAGTTACATGTAGAGATAGTTTTCAACATTTGTTTTTATAAAATTTCTAGTTTCAAATTTTTCTCCCTCCCTCCCCTCTCTCCCCCCTCCCCAAGACAACAAGCCATCTAATATAGGTTGTATTTGTACAATCACATTAAACATATTTCTGCATTAATCATGCTGTGACAGAAGAATAAGAGCAAAAAAGAAAAACAAAAAATATATAAATAGTATGGTTCAATCTGCATCTAGATTCCATAGTTCTTTTTTTTCCTGGATTTGGATAGAATTTTCCATCATGAGTCCTTTGGAACTATATTGGACCATTGTATTGCTGAGAAGAGTCAAGTCTATCACAGTTGATCAAAGAAGTGTACCTTTTTTAAATTTCTTTTCGGTTTGTGTTTTCTTTCACAACTAGATTAATGTGGAAATAGTTTTATGTGACTGCACATGTATACCCAATATCAGATTGCTTGCCATCTTAGGGAAGGGTGGGAGGGAAGGACAAAATTTGGAACTCAATTTTTTTTTAAAAAATGAGTGTTAAAATTATTTTACATGTAATTGAGAAAAAGTAAAATATTTTTAAAAGTTATATAAAAATTAATGGAGGTTTTTTTTTTCATAATACCCAAGGCACAAGTGAAGAGCTGCATGGTGGGCAAGAGAAGGCTACAGAATCTCTTGAATGCTTACCATGCTCAAGAAGGAACAGAAGGAATATCTTTGAGAAAACATGATTAGAAAAGGAAGTGGGTCTGAATATTTTACAAATGAGGGAAAGCAGATAGCAGTTGTGCATAGCCATTGTGACACTATGTGACTTTACAATGTCAAAAGACCTAGAGGGGGTAGCTAGGTAGCGCAGTGTATAGAACACTGGCCTTGGATTCAGGAGGACCTGAGTTCAAATCTGGCCTCAGACACTTGACACTTACTAGCTGTGTGACCCTAGGCAAGTCACTTAATGCTCAAAGCCCTGCAAAAAAAAAAAGACCTAGAAAAAGTCCTCTGGCATATTAGGTGGACCCTTGATGGAGAAGCTATAGAAGAGCATAGACACTGAATGAATTGTGGGTTACATTCTACAGCAATGATGGGAATACCACATCAATGATAGAACAGTTCATCAAGGTCTCAGGCTCAGATCACAGTTTTCTTTGGAAAAGGGAGAGAGAAAAAGCATGATTTATCCATAGTCAAATTAGATACAGGGTAACTAAAATGAATTGTTTCTGTTTTAGTGCAGAAGATACTGCATGCACACAGTGTCCTTGTGTTTTTCACACTCAGGAAAAGGTTCTACTTTTCCCTTGTTGCAAGTTTTGGTCCTCAATTAGCTGGCATGCAAATTTATGCACTGTATCACAAGGGAAAACTCATTTTTAAAAAACTTTGATATTTTAATTATCTCCCATCAAAAATTTTAACTCACAGTATTCATCATGATCCCACCCATTTCCATTCTTAATATGGCAAAAATCACCCATTCCCCTCACATTTTCTATAAATTTCATATTTAATTATTGTTTCATTGGGGCAGTTGTTCCAGTTGTCTTTGCCCCTAAGAAGTTTTTTAAAAATTATTTACTTAAATGACTTTTTGACTTAAAATGAGGAATCTCACATGCTCTTCCATTCTACCATGGATTCTCTAAGCTATCATACCCCTCCCCCCTAAACTGTCTCACACACCCATATAAATTAGAGGAAAGAGACAGGTAAATGCACACCAAAGAAAGCTTCCAGTAGACCCTTCTATATTACTCATTTTTCTCCTAACGTTTCATTCACTGGAAGTGGGGGAAAGGATGGCAATAAGTGTTCTTGGCACTTCTAATGTCACTGATTTTGTGCAAATTTGTCTCCTTGTTCCTTTTCTGCTGCCTGCAAACATATCTACATTTTCCACATACTTAAAAAAGCCCTCACCAGATCTTACCATCCCCTCAAGCTGTTTTCCTAAATTTCTCCTCTTCCACAAGCCAAACTCCTAGACAAAGCTGCCTGTACTAGTTACCTTATTTTCTGGTCTTCTCACTAGCTTCTCAGTCTTCTGTCTTCTGTATGAAAGAAAACCCTGCTCTCTTGGAAATTATCAGGGCTCTCTTAAGTGCCAAATCTAATGACCTTTTTCTCAATTCTTATCCTCTTGACATTTGCAACATTTGACACTGTTGATGTCACCACATCTCATGGATCATCTCTCTTTTGTAAGTTTTTGTGACACTTCTCCCTCTCTTAATCTTCCTTCCTAGTCCTCCTTTTCAGTTTTCTTTGTTTATTCATCATCCATATCACGACCCCTGACGGTGTGTACCTCAAAGCTCCCTCAAGTCTCATCTCTTGTTTCTCTACACTTTCTCAGTGACTGCATCCACTCAGAAGAGTTTAATGATCATTCCTATGTATATAACTTCTAGATTCATATATCTAGCCTTAGTCTCTCTCCAGGGCTCTAGTCCCACATCTGTAGTTGCCTATTGGACATTTTGATAGGGATGTCCCATAGGCTTTTTAAACTCAACATATCCAAAAGACAACTCATTCTCTTTCCCGAAAACCCACCTCCATTTTCAACTTCTTCAGTCAAGGGAACCATCATCCTTTTGTTCACCAGGTACACATCCTAGAAATTATCCTCAAGTCCTAATTCTTCCATGTGCCACATATTTAATCAATTGCAAAATCTTGTTGTTTTTACCTCTATGACATCTCTTGCATCCATACCCTTCTCTGTATTCACATGAACACTACTGTAGTTCAAGCCCTTATCACCTGTCTCCTGGGCTTTTGCAGTAGCCTTCCAATCACTCTCATTACCTCAAGTATATTTCTCCCAAATCTAGTCTATCCTCCACACAGTTGCTAAAGTGATTTTATTGAAGCACTGATCTAACCACTTCACTCCTCTACTCAATAAACTTGTGATTCCTTTGCTTTCAGGATCAAATAGAAATGCCTTTAATTAGCTTTTCATGCTCTTCACCACCTGCTCCCTTAACTTCTCAGCCTTATTATATACTCCTCCCTTTCCCATACTCCATGGGGTAGTCAGACAAGCTGTTTTTAATCACTTACTAAGTGCCAGGAACTATTCTAAACATTAGGGAGAAAAAGAAAGACAAAAACATAATCCCTGTCTTCAAGGAACTTAGACTCTAATAGGGAAGTCATCATGCAAAAATATTCAGAAAAGATATCTACAATGTGAATGGAAGGTAATCTCTGAGGGAAGGTACTATTTGGGGTGGCGTAGGGGTAGGAGCAGACTTCCAGCACAGGGTGGGATTTGAACATTGGTCATTGCAGAGTTTTTTGTTGATCACAGTTTGGAAGTTTTAAAAGTTATTTTTCTTTACATTGTTGTATAAATTGTTCTTCTGCCTCTGCTCACTGCATTCTGCATCATTTCCTGCAAATCATCCCAGATTTCTCTGAAACAACTATATCCTTTTCATCAGATCTTAGGGTACAGTAATATTAGAAAGTACATTCATGGTATTTATATACCATAATTTGTTTAGAAACCAGCATGATAGTGCACACCTATTGTCCCTACTATTTGGGAAGCTGAGATTTGAATTCAGTTGTTCTGAACTACAGTAGTGTTAAAGCTGATTAAGTGTGTGTTATAAGTCTCACACCATGACAGTGAGCTCTGGGGGCAAGGGGACAGAGATAGATAGGGCACCAGGCTTCCCAAGTAAGGATAAACCAGCTCAGGTTGGAAAAGGAACTAGTCAGTGCTTCCATTCTGATCAGCAATGAGGTCAAGCCACAGAATTTCCAGTTTGGGTGAGATAGAGGGACCTAGTCTTTAAAAAATGGGGTTTAGTCATTCCCTAATTGATGAATACCATCCTCATTTCTACTTCTTTGCTATAACAAAAAGAACTGCTGTAAAGATTTTTGAGCATAGGAACCTTTCCTGCTTTCTTTGATCTCTTTGGGATATAAGCCTGGTAATGGCATTACTGAGTCAAAGGGCAGGCACAATTTAGTGAGTTTGGGGGCATAGTTTCACATTACTTTTCTGATTGGTCGGACCAATTCACAACTTCACAAACCATGAATTAGTGTATCTGTTTGCATAGATCCTCCCTGCCACCCCCACCAATGGCTTGGCATTTTCTTTTGTTTACTCATGTTTCCAGGGTTAGTTTTCATATTGAAGTTTTATGCTTAGGCCAGACTTTGTTCCCTCCCCTATTCTGGGGTGTTATGAGAAGGCCCTGTTTGCTTTAAGTTGGAATGAGTAAGAATATGTCCAGCCTTTTACATGTATTCCTGGGGTTTGGCTCAGTCTCCTGGTGGCTCTTCTTAGGTTTTGGCCTTGCATCCTTGCCTAACTCTTTCTTGCATGGTCCCAAACCTGGAGTTGAATCCATTCCTTCCTGTGATCCAGAACTTAGCACAGTGCTTGGCATATAAAGGAGCTTAATAAATGCTTGTTGAATTGGATCAGGCGGATGTCATTGATTGTGCTGGGAGCAGGCCTACTGCAAAACCCCTTGTGCTTTGTTTTTCAGGTGCCACCCTGGCCCTTTTGCCTGCTGTGTCTTAGATGCTGCTCAGCCTGGGCTCTTTTCTTCTTGTGGGCTGTTCTGAACCTATCTCGTACTTTGAGCTGAGTGTGGCTCCCCGAGCACTGCCTGAGCACCCATCTGGTTCCATCTCTTTTCCTGCATTTGTGCAGCTAACTGGATTTGCCTGCTTCCTACCTTGCTTTGTTTATATACAATACTTCCAGAGGATTATGACAGTCTTTTTGTGCAGTCTGGATGGAACTGGATGAAAGGAGAGGTTGGAACAAGGCATTTATTGTTTTGTTTTGTTTTGTCGTGTGTTTTTTTTTTTACTGCAATTGCTTTCTAATTGGTTTCTCTTATGCTTATCTCTAGCCACCATAATTTATTCTCCATTCAGCTTCCGACATGATTTTCTTAAAGCATTGGTCTGACCATGTGTTTACCCCCCTTGCTCAAGAAGCTCCAGTGACTCCCTCTTGCCTGCAGTATCAAATATAAAGTCCTCTTTTTGGCATTTTGGAGCTCTTAATAACCTGACTCCTTCCTTTCTTTCCAGCCTTCTCACAGCTCACTTCCACCTATTCACTGGCCTATTTGTAGTTCCTCAAAAACAACATCCCATTTCTTATCTCTGTGTCTTGGCATTGTCAGTTGCTTCACCTTTCCTTCTTCATTCTATCTTCCTTCAAGACTCCATTGAAATCTCCCCTTGTACCAGAGGCTTTTCTAGGTCCTCCTCCATCTCCCCAGTTGATAAGGCCTTCCTCTCTCAGACTAAATTCCTCTACTTTGTGTTCTGTATGTATCTAGTTTACAGGCTTTTGTCCCCTCCGCCCACATTAGAATGTTAGCTCCTTGAGCAAGACTGTATTTGCCTTAAAAAAAAAAGTCCAGTGGATAGAGCACTGGCCCTGGAGTCAGGAGTACCTGAGTTCAAATCCGGCCTCAGACACTTTAACACTTACTAGCTGTGTGACCCTGGGCAAGTCATTTAACCCCAGTTGCCTCACTTAAAAAAAAAAAAAAGTCCAGTGCTTAGCATAGTGCCTGACACAGAGTAGGCATTTAATAAATGGTTTTTGACTGACTTATTCTGTCTCCACTAGATCTTGTACTCTCTCTACTCCCATAAATCTTCCCGGAGGAGATGTAGCCAATATTTTGGAGGCCTTCTCCTAGGTCATTGAATTATTTCCTTGGTAGTAGTGAAGTCCTTGAGTTTTCTTTTTGTTTAGTTCCTTTTCTGATCTTGCATTTTCTAGATAACATCTTTTATGCTTCTTTCTTATATTAAGGTCATCAATGTTAATATACTACAATCTATTTTCACCCAGCTTCTCCCTCACTCATCAGTGCCCTTTAGGTAACCTACAATGTTGATTTTTCAGAGATTGTGCTCTTCCATGATTCATAGGTGATAAAGGACATGAAATCTGTGGAACAAAGAGTCAAAAACCCTATAAATAATGTAGTCATTTTTAGAAGCTAAAATACACCTAACATTAAAACCATACCAGCCTCAACAATATTTCTTCGATGGTCTTGAAAATACTTAAATGCTTTGCAAAATTTTACATGCCTGGAGACATATATATATATATATATATATATATATAAATATAATTAGCTGTTGTTGAGCTCTTCAAAGTTACCTATAGACTCAGTAGTCAGCAAACAAATGAAATAGGATAGCATCATTAACATTTTCTGACACTATGGAATGCCAGGTAAGAGTTTATAAGCTAACTGATGGCATGAACATAGAACTTTACATAGATAAGAAATATTTTTAAATGTAAATTAAATCCCTGGGGGTGGGTTTGGACTTGTGATTTAATCCCTGTGGGGAATTCACACTGAAAATTCTCTTTGCTAGTGCGAATTGGCACTAGCAAAGCTTATAAAGCTTGAGAGAGCAGCCTGGAGCACTGAGGGTTTAAGTGACTGACCCAAAGTTACACATCTAATAAGTGTTGCAGTCAAGACTTGAGCCCAGGTCTGCCTGAATCTCTGTTTACTATGCTACACTGCCGCTCCATCACTGGAGAGTATCAATGTATTGATGATCATGTAGGATAGCATATTGTGAAAAAAAACAACTAAAATATGCCAAGATCTCTCCCATAATTAAACATCTTCACTTTACTCTGCCATCCCCTCAAGGTCTTTTCATAAGTGAACTGTAAGGCATAATTCGCTTCAGTTCTACACTTTCTTGTCCCCTTTCTATCTGGCTTCTATCATTACCACTTAACTGAAATTGCTGTTTTGAGGTTGATAGTAATTTCTCAATCATCAAATAAAAGAGCCATTTCTTAGTCCCCTTTCTTCTTTCTAGTTGTTGTTAAACACCCATTTTATCTGGGCACTCTCTTCTCCATAGATTTTCATTACAATTTTTGTTATGGTTCTCTTTCTACCTTCCAGAATGGCTCTTCTCATTCTTCTTTGCAAGATCATCCCCAAATCATTCCCTTTTGCATGAGTATGCCTCAGAGCCCTAGACAGGTGCTTGGATGATCAGGTGGGTGAATCCAGACCTGAATATGACAAAGAGAGTAGATTGGATTATTTTGGCAAATCATACAGGTTTCTCAGTGATCTCAGGCTCTCACACACATATGCACAAATACATATAAAACATCTTTTTTGTGAACAAAAGTATTCATATAGTGATGCAGTTTAGCCATGAATCATGGAACACCATAATCTTCAAAGAATCCAAATTGTGGGTGACCCAAATGGCAATGATAACACACATTTTGGGTATAAGTAGGCTGCAGCATATTGTTGATGATGACTTAGACGCAGGAAGTATCATAAAAAACATTACCCAGATGTCACTTGCAATGAAAGCAGCTAATAGATGTTAGATTGTGCCAATATTCTTTACTCATTTTAGACAGGCAAGTCTCACTTCATACCCAGGAGAGCATACATCAAAGAAAGATTGTCAGGTAGCATGATGGAGCAAAAAATGCGTGGTATTCATAGAGTATCAAAGTGATGATCACTGTGGGGTGTTTCTAAAGAAATGTGGGATGCTTGAAATACTTTGAAGTGTCACTGTCTCATTTTTTTTCTTTTCTCTTTAACTCTCCCTGTATTATTCCCCCAAATTCCCCAATTTTGCATTAGATCTGTGATCTCACAGCTGTAGTTACTCTTGCCAGTCATAAAAATTATAATCCACTTGTGCCTTCCCATTTTGTGTAACTCTCATCTGTGTCCTTTCATAAGTCTGTCATAAGGAATCCTCTCATTGTGATAGGGGCCTTCCTTATTTTGTCTTGCTCTCATAAGAATACAGTAGAACACATGGTCTGTCCAGTGTTTATCTCTCATTCATCATATGATCAGCCCATCATCTTTTATTATATGTATATGCATATATAAAAACATATTTATATTTCAAAGGGTTTCAAAATATTTATTAAAACTAGAAAAATATTTTTATAAGTTTGAACTCTCCTGAAAGATGTCCTGCAATTTGTACTCCCCACCATGGACAAAGACAAAAGGATAGTATGTGAAATATAAGTTAAGGATAAAAAGCCAAAAGGAAGGACATTATTGGGTCATCTAGTTACAGTGTTTCTCAGGGTCTCTGAAAATCCCAGTTGGCATCCCAGATCTACTCTGAGGCTGTCACCTGTGATGAACCAAGAGGAAATTACCATTTCAAAGGGTCAGATCACCATTAGTTCTCAAAGGTGACCTGTTTCCTACTAAAGTAGTTTTGCCCAGGAGTTCTGGTCACAAAAGCTTACCACCCCCTGAGCCTACCTCCTGCTCCCAGTGGATGTATGTGGAGGGTCCCTCTGATGAATTCTGTCTAGAGAAGGGAGAGTTGAAGTGACCTGCCCAGGACTACACAACCAATATGTGTCCCACAGGGACAACTTGAGCCAAAGTCTTCCCAGATCCAAGGCCATCTCTATTCCAACCCCTTCCCATGAAGGAGGAGAAGTCTTTACTTCCAACAAAGGACGAAGCAATGCATTGGCCATGTCTGAGATTGGTTAATGGATTTCATACTTCTAGTCCACCTTATCTGTCCTTCAAGGACATTATATTCCAGCCAAATTGGACTATTCCTTATTCACATCCTACCTCTTGTTTCTTCATGATTCTACCATCTTTTTCTTGGAATGTACACCCATATTTCCCTTGCTGCAAAGACTAATGTCCTCCATAAAGAATTCCCTGACCCTCTCTAATTATCCCCATCCAAATGAGAGTACACTCTACATCAAGAAATAACAAGTTAACTTTTTTAATTTTTTGTTTTTTGAGGTTTTTCCCTTTTGTTCTGATTCTTCTTTCACAACATGACCAAGGCAGAAATATGTTCAATGTGATTGTACATATATAACCTATATCAGATTACTTTCTGTCTTGGGGAGGGGGGAAGGAAGGAAGGGAAGAAGAAAAATGTGGAACTAAAAATCTTATGAAAACAAATGTTTAAAACTATCTTTACATGTAACTGGAAAATAATAAAATTATTTTATGATTAATAAAAAAAAATAATAAGTTAGCCTTAACAAATATTGCCTCATATTTTTCTTAACATTTTGCCTGAATCTATCCTCTTTCTTCTATTGAATTTTTAGTACCTAGAGAACGAGGCCTGTGTGCTATCTATCTTTTCTTTTATCCCCTGCATCTACCATAGCATTCTGATTAGCTTAATGGCTACTTAATAGCTCAATGAACAGCAGGTACTCAGTTCATGTTGGTTGAATTGATGTCACATCCAAACCTCATGTTTAACATGTCTAAAACTAGGGTTGTTATTCCTTCCTCAAATTTGCTTCCCTTTCTGACTTCACTATTTCATTCAGTGTCACTATCGTTGGCTGGGTCTCATGTTTGAAAGTTTCCTCTCCTTTCCTAGGCAAATGTTGGCTAGTTTTCCCTTTTTATATCTCTTGAATCTTTCCCCACGTTTCCATTCCCACTACCACCACCCTAATAGAGACCTTCATTACCAACCATGTTGACTACTATAAGACCCGCCTAATAAATCTGTTTTCCTTCTTCAATGAATATTTAATGCAATTTCCAAACTGACTTTATGTCCTTAGGTTCCCAGAGCCCCGAAAGAGAGTTGCTATGGGGTCATGCTTTGGCTCACTTTGTCATTTTTGTGACATCTCTTTGAACTTAGCTCTGGAGGTCTCTAGGAAGAGAAAGCTAGAAGGGTCGAGTTAGATTACCAATTTTGCAGAATGTAGGAAGAAGTGTCCACGGCAGGGTTGAAGTTTGTTTTCTGGATACCAGATCTCCTACTGCCTCTTTTGGGACTCTGGTAGGTTGTACCAGCAGTTGGACAGCATTCAGAACTGTTGGGATACTCACTACTTCATTCTAGGTTATAAGGGGAAGAGATTGAAGAAGAGGTGGTAGTTTGACTGCATCCTTCCTTGTGCCCCACCCTTGCAGCCAAAGCCAAAAGAATATATATTTGCCTTCTGATTATCCCACCTTGCATTGTCATATATGTCCCATATCTGATAATAAACAAAGACAATCCAGTAACTTCCAAATTCTTGTTTAGTATGAAACACAAAATGGGGGAGGGGGGGAGAGAAGGCATTGATCTGATAGGGAAGTCCAGCATCCAGTTGATAGATGATAATATCATACCCCATAGATAAATGCGATTTTTCATAAATGGAAGAACCTATAGGCAAAGAGCCTTAATTTACACACACACACACACACACACACACACACACACACACACACACACACACTCTCTCCTGGATGTAAGAGATGCTCTTGTTTACTTTCTTGGCCATGGGCTTCTGATACTATCCACTGGATAAATCCAGAACTAAGAACCACTGGCTTCCTAGCAAAAAGCCCAGGGTATCTTAAACCCATGGCATAGAATATCATTAGTTTACTTGCATTATTTTGAAGTCCCATAGTCTATATAGATTTGTAGCTTTCCATTCTTCTTTAGTACCTCCACCATAGATGATGTATAGAAACTGATAGAGTCCACAATGATGCATTGATGGACAGGCTGCTCAAATAGTTTTTGAGTTCTTTTACCAGAAATAAAGGAATTTTACTAGATGAACCTGTAGTGGTCTTAAATAGATGAGTTTCTTTTTGGGCACATCCCATTTATGACTCATACAGAAAGAATACACCTGTCTTCCAGTTAAACTTCTTCTGTAACCAATCCTTCTATTCTTTTCGTACTAGGAAATCATTAAAGTATTTTTTTTTTGCAGGGCAATGAGGGTTAAGTGACTTGCCCAGGGTCACACAGCTAGTAAGGTTCAAGTGTCTGAGGCTGGATTTGAACTCAGGTCCTCCAGAATCCAGGGCCGGTGCTTTATCCACTGTGCCACCTAGCTGCCCTAAAGTAAAATTCTTCAGGATCCATCCCCAATTTTGAGTACCTCTCACTTATTTCTATCACTACTTGTCTCTCTTCTCTTGTAGTGCTCTTCACAGGTCTCCTAATATTTTGTATAGAGTGTAGTTATTTCCTATTAGTTGATGCTTCACTGAGAGTTTCTGACTCTGGCTAGACCAGAGGCTTGATACCAAGTTTATTTGGGCAACCTCAGGTTCACTTTGATATGTCCTAGATGAGCAGTCTTTATCACTAAGTCCAAAAAGTCTTAGCCCTGTCAAAGACCGTGAAGGTATTTTCTTCAGATCTCTCTGATAGAGAAATTGGAATTCAATGGTCACTTGAGAGTCACTGTTAAACACAGCTATATAGTCCTCATTTTTAACCTTTACTATCATCTCTGCAGGGGGTCCTGTGAGTCCAGATAGAATGAATCTGTGTAGGATTGATGATCAAGTCATTGGCAAGGTTTTTGTGATCTAGGTAAGCTTTTCCCCTGGCCCTGTTTCCTCTGCTAATTCTGGGTAATAAGGTTTTAGCTTCTACAGGACTAAGGCTGGATTTTCTTTTATGAGTATATCCAATATATACATGACTGTTCAGTTCATAATCATAACAGAAAATAGATCTGTGTCTTTGGTTTATATCCAAAGTTGCTGGATGGTGATGCTCTTGTATTAAGCCATCATAGCCTCTTTTTCCTTGGTCCTTTACCTCTCCAAGGAGAATGATTTTATCTCAAACTCCCACCTCTGTGGGTTTCTGCCTACAAATATTTACCTGTAGTGTGGTTTCCTCGATTTACTTCCATGGCCCAAACTCAAGAAGATGTTTTTTGATTATTCAAGGTTGAGACCTTTTTTGTAGAAGTACTGTGGTCTTTCACCTCTGTTGATATTTGCCTCAGTTTGGCTAACCAGTGAGTGGTGGCTGTTTGAAGACCAATACTGTGAAATTCTAATTCAGGTTTGTGTCTCGGATCTCTGAGTATTTGCTCTAGTCTGAGTGTAGACATTTTCTCAGATACTACTGCCCATCTCTGTATTAATCACTCTTCATGGTAATCTAGTAAACTATAAAGTCCAAAGGCAGTTTTACCTCTACCACTTCTCATCTCTAGACTTTGCAACCTTACTTGCTTTATTCAGTAGTAACAATTCAGAAGGTTTCCCCACAGTGTCCTACCCTAAAATCACTGAAATTCAATTGGCATACTCCAAAGGGCTGACCCTTTGACCCTATCTCTAACCTGATTTCCTAAAGGAATTTTAGGAACCCTTTAATTTTTATAAAATCGTGAGCACATGAAGACTTCCCTCAGGAGAATGGGTGGATGAGAACAATTTGTTTCAAAGACCATGAGGGTGATGACTTTGTGCGACTGTGCCTCACTTAAATCTGATTCATCTTTGAGTCAAGACATCACCATGCTCTGTGAAATAAATAACAAATACCAACAGCAGCACCTTGTTTTAGGCCTTATAGCCATTAGGCCCTGCACAAATGGAAAAGGTATTTTTTAAGGTTCTCTATCAATCTAAGTTTCTTTTATGATTCTGTTGCCTCCTAAATATATCTAATGTCCAGCAAATTCAAGTTTCCCAATGATTATTCTTTCGGAGGACATGGCTCTTGTCTTTAAAAGGTCCCTAATAAGGTTTTATAGGCAGAACAGGAGGCTTGGTCTTCTGTCATGAGAAACATCATTCTTAAGTTTAAATGTGACTCACTTTTCTCTGTGCGAATGCTTTCTAGACTCAGGTGAATTCCCACCTTTCTAAAAAACTCTTCTTCACCAGAGGCTGGTCTTCAGATTAGCTCCCAGGTTATCTCTTGTCATTGCATCAGGAACGTTTGACTCATCAAATGGGTCTTCTAATTCATAGTAAAATTCCTGAGTGACCTCATATTGCTGTATGCTAATTCAGATTGCTCTCTCATTCTCCAAATCTTTTAGATTCTTTCACAATGTTTTAGTAAGCTCTTTAATCTTAAACTCTGCATCTACTTCTCAAATGTCCAGCCCTCTATGGTTTTCAGTACCTATAACATGAGCATACAATTCAGTCACTTCAGGACCCATCTTATTAAGACATTGTGCCTCCTTATCGCTGCCTCTTGGATTTCATGGCTTCCTTTAAGTCTCAAATCAAGTTCCATCTTCTACAGGAAGTCTTTCCCAAACCCTTCCAAATGTAGTACCTTCCTTCTCTTGACTATTTCTCCTGTGTATAGCTTGTTTGTACATAGTTGTTTGCTTGTTGTACCCATATTAGATTGTGAACTTTTTGAGGGCAGGTACTGTCTTTTGCCTTTTTTGTATCCCCAACACTTAGCACAGCCCCTGGCACTTAATAGATGCTTAATGAAGATTGATTGACTGACTGACTGGATATAGATAGAATCATAAAGATAGTCTCTGCCCTCAAAGAGCTTATATTTCAGTGGAAGTAGACAACACTCAAAAAGGAGCTAAAAGGAACAGGGGGTGGCACCCATGCAGCAGGCATGTTGGCAAAGTCCTGAGAGTCAGAAGCAGAGCCAGGAAGGGAATGAAGCATGGCCATCTTGGGCACATCTCCCAAAAGGAGGCCCCAGGAAGAACTCTCCAATGACAGAAGGGTTGAATAAGAAGATATTCTAAGGTGAAAAGGCTAGAGTAGAGGGTAACTGAGGCATGGTGGCAAAGTCCTTAGAGGTAGAAAAAGGGCTAGGAGGGGAAAGAAGACTAAATAAAATGAAATTTCCAGAGTAGGGAGGTGAAAAATCTCATTGTGACCAAATGAAACAAAAAATGAAATAAGAAAAAACCCCAGGATTTTAACTTGTCCCAAGGGATGAGGGAATCAATGAATAAGCACAAAGATGGGTAAAATTAAACAACTGAGATATACAAGTATAAGAGAAGTAAATGATACAGAATTTCTTCCAGCTAACATCAAGAAAAGCTCAAAACTCAAAATCATCACTAAAATTTCTAATCACCAGAAAAGATTAAAAGGTTATTTATAGAACAATAAAAACTTAATTCTCAGTAATAGGAGAGAGCAACAGGAAAAGAAAAAAAAAGAAATATTGATAGATTATTTCCCAAAGATGAAATTTCCACGTAAAAGGAGGTCAAGGACATAGGTGTCCCATGTGTAGAATGACCAAATGCCATAAAGCATGAGGTATCTTACTGGTAAGAGGGATGAGTGGCAGCTCCAGTTCTGTTCCAGAAATCTTCAGTTTTACTAGCTTAAAACTGTAGTAAGACTTTTGGGATACCCTGGATAAATTAAGGCCCTTTGCTTCTAGGTTCTCCTATTTCTGGAAACTTGCCTTAATCTAGGGGAATGATATGAATTCATGTCTTGAATATGAGATTTCTTAATCAGATCGTTATCCTGTCCTCTCTTCTTTGTGCCTGATATCAGACAAGGACTTGACAGTTTCTGGATTTTTTTTTCCCCATGGATGGCATGGTACACACATGACAATACAAGTGGTGTTGGGATGGGGATAGGAGAAGGTAAACAGTGAAAATGGGCAGCAGTCACTTTGATGACTTTCAGGGAAATCAGAGCTCAGTCTCCTTTTATTTCTTTCTCATAACATTGCAGGAAGCAGGATAGATCCAGTTACAAGCCTTTCTCGGTTCTGGGTACCCCCTCCCTGCTGACCTCTACTGACAGGATACTCCAAGCACTGATAGGTACAAATGTGATGTGGTTCAAGCAAGCTAGAGGCACTTCCTTGGTCGTGGCAGCTTCCTCATCTCAGAAGCCTCCCAAGTGAAATTCAAAATTCTATCCTTGGTATTTTAGGCCCTTGGCAATCGGAATACCACTTATGCTATAGCCAGTGAACTGTGTCCTAAACATACCTTTTTTTTTCCCACGTCTGTACCTTTGTCTACATTGTTGCAAACCTTCCTTTGCCTTACTTCCCTGTTAGATTGTTATCCATCTTCTAAAACCCAATGCAAATGCTACCTCTTCTATCAAACCTCCTTTGATTTCCCCCATCCAATGGCACGTTTCTTCTTTAACTTTACAAAGCACTTTGTTTTAAAATTAGTATCGTAGTCATTTGTGTCTGTCATATCATTCCACTAGATGGCAGAGACCATGTCTGAATCATATAAATTGATCAATGAATTCCAAAGGCAAAGCCAGAACAAAGGTGGCAGAGACTGAGTCTTGCCTTAGTGTAAAAAACTTAGAAGATGCTAACAGAGATTGTGCTGTTATGGCACAATTGACACCGAAAATACTCAGCCCAGGTACTCGAGGTGGAGATAGATAGTTTATTACACCTGGACCCAAAGGGTGTTTTAAACCTCCAACAACGGGCGATGAGTCTTGTTACATACAAAAAGAGTAGGCATGGTATAGTGGCAAGTTTATCAAATGAAGATGAGGTCAGTTATTCACCAAAGGATGCATAGTGGTGCCTAGTAGTTAAGGGAGGCTTGGCGTTGCAGCTGGGGTAGCTCAAGGCCATAGCCTGTCTGAGACAGACAAGGTCAGAAGGCAGAGATTACAGGCCTGCAGCTGTAGCTGGAACATAGCAAGGCCAGGGTCTGTTTGAGACAGACAAGGTCAGAGGCTATGTGTGATTTTCCACATCATTACCCTTTGTTGATGCTATCACTGATAAGTCAAAAGCATCATTGATCATAGGGGGTATGCCCTGGGGTGTAGCCTCCTAGGTCTCCTAAAGGTTGATGGGAGTACATAGCAAAGAGATGGGCCCTGGTGGAATTTGCTACGGAGTCCTGAATTAGCTGGGATAGAGCACAGTATACACATGGGCCGAACAGAGCAAGGAGGAGGAGAGCAGCTAAGGGGCCCCAAAACAGGATTAGTCATGTCCAAAGAGGGGAAGAGAAGGTGCTGAAGAAGTCCTGGCTCCTCACGATCTGTGAGCATGCTCGCCCCCTTATATCCCTGACCTGCTGTTCTACAATACCAGACTAGTTGATGTAATAGCAACACTCTTCCCCTAGGAACATGCATGAACCCCCAGTGTCCATTCAGTCAGCAATTTCATCATGGATCTCAGATGTCCCATATAGCTGTCTGGTCTCTGGAACCACTTTCCTTGGGGCAGTCTGAAAGATGTCTTGTCTCCAGGGCACTTCTCCAATAGATCCACTCCTGAGGTCCTATGAAAATCTCAATAAAATTATAACACAAGTGCCCTTCCCATATTGTTTATAGTTTTATCCAATTCTATCTTCAACAAATGTTATTAACAACAGGCCCAAGGGTTTCCATTACCTTGATACCTGCAGGGTATAACTATAACTTAAATGTTTCAAAATACCATAGAAAGCAGAATTCTTAAATCTTTACAAATTATATATATATATAAATTTGACCAACAATTCTTCAAACATTCTTACTCAATTGCTTAACATCTATAATCCTCACATAAAACTTAGGTAACAGAACACCTTTATAAGAAAATGATCACAAATGAACTTACATTAAAGTCACCAAGTTAACTTCAATTGTAGTAAAAGACTTAGGATGACATTTAAGCAATTAACTTCAAAACAGTACATGTCAAATAAGTTGTCCATAATAAGCCATGTTTGTATTACAGGACATCCTCTACAGACAGATGTTATTTCCACATTACATAATAAACTTATAATTGACCTTTCCATAGGTGTAACAAAACATTCTATGAGTTACCGCCCCCCCCCCTCTACTTTTCTTGAAACAAACTTGAGATGTTTCTGGTTCAGTTTTAAAATGCATAACTAATAATAGACAGATGACAAGGCTAAATGCTTATACATTCTAGTTTTTCAGAATCTAAAAGAGACTAGAATTTCTAAGCCAAATAGCTTGAATCATATACCTGCATCTCACCCAGATATTACAGTATTAACTGAGGGATGAAGAGACAATATTGTGTTCATGCTAATCAAGTGACATGATTATAGTAATTTGCCATAAAAGAAGAAGAACAAAGCTCTGAGGGAAAGGTACTTCCCAGCTCCCAGTAGAAGTTCTATAGACAGCCGATGCAATATGCCAGACTTAACATCAGCCAGGTGGGAGGGTTTACATTCCATATGTAATATTTGGGGAAACTGAGTCAGGAGATGCCTACCTCAGCCTTTGCTAAAAAGTTGGTCTCCCAGCCTTTCCCAAGAGAACTCTACCTGCAGTGCATACATGTAAAAAACCCCATAGGGTTGCTGGCATCATCGATCATATGGCTCAACATTCTTTGATGGTCATAACTCGAGTCAGACTCAGAGCAACAATGGTTAATAGTCCCATAACATCTTAAATAGCAAGTTCCAATAATCAGTACTGCAAGTGAATTCACTTCTCAAAGGTCACATATCCTAGATAGCAAGCATTAACTATGCTTGTACTTAAATAGGTTTTTCATCACTAAGTTAGCACTACACGAAGGAATCTGCCTTGAGATGCTCAATAACAAGCAAGAGTTGAAATGAGTGTAAACAATCCCAAATTGCATACTGGGAACAAACTAGAAAATGTCCCACACAATAGCACATAGTAGAATAGGTTTAGGTATTAAACATAGGATACTGCCCTTAGAATTCCTCTAAACAATGGGAACATCTTCAAAGTGACAACTAGTTTGCATGTTTTTCTACACATGTTCTAATTCCAATTCAATAACAACATAAGTAAACTCAGATTCCCCATTAAGGTGATATAAGAGCTCATAAGTTAGTATTGTTCACTAACGTATGATACATGACAAGTTCAGGCACCAATTTAACTATTGCTTAGTACCAATAAATTCAGATCAAAGCAGCAAGATCTTTCTCATAGTTTACTAGTTATTTAGATGTTCTAGTATTAATTCAATAACCAATTGATTCAATATTGTAATAACAAATTTCTACTTTGTATACTCTTATAATAGAAATATACCATGAGAGTTATACACCAAACCTTAAGAATGAAACTCAAATATTCAAATATTCAGGGTTCCAGAAAAGCTTTTTCCCTCAATTAAGAAAATTTCACAAATCACAGTAGGTTTGTACATGATTGTTATTAAATATCAAATTGTCATTGCAACAAATTATCTTACAAATGAGATAGCAGGCCTTTTAAATCATACATGCTACATATTATATCCTAAAAATATTTTTTTTCCTTTAAGAAACAGCTTAAAATTTATCCTTATGTGAAAAGGAATATTCACCAACCCTTCAGAGATAAAATACTTTCAAATGCTAAATTCTTATTCGATCCTCAAAGTCAGAAAGAAACGTTTAAGATTGGAGTTTCCCAAGATTAAGTTGAGGAAAGTTAACTTTACCCTTGCTCCCTTTCTCTCTCATACAAATGTGTTTGCAGTGGGGAGAGATTTCAGCTTCTTCTAAACCAAAAAGGAAATATTCAATTAACTTAGTCTTATTATAATAACAAATTTTTACTAGGCCCTTTTAAAATTCAGTGAGGCCAATAAAATAACCCACAGTTTTTCTTTTCCTTTTTTTTAAAGTAGCAGTATGTAGTTTGTATGATTCCCAAAATTTCTTAGATAGCCCAGTAAAATTTAATTACCCTTCTTGATTTTGTAATAACATGAACTTTTCTCTTGTTTTAAATTAATATTTTAATGCCACATTCAGTCCTCCAATCGGTCTGCAAGACTATGCCAGAACAGTGTGCTTTCCCCCCACTTCCTTAACCTAGCCACATTTTTGGGGTAGCTTTATCAGACAATTAAACAAAACTTTCCTTCTCCTCTCCCCTCCCCTCCCCTCCTCAGGTCCTCCTGACTCCACTACTGCACCTAGCTGCCCCAGGAACTTACATTTTCAACAGAAACTTGAACATATAAAACAATCCCATATAAATTATTTTTAGCTTTCCTTTAACCTAATTTAGACTAGTTAAAGTATTCTTTATTCAATTCTAATCATTTTAAACATCCTTTTTGCACATCAAAAATATTTTTCTCAACCCTTCTGGCCATTACAATCCCAAAATATTTTATTTTTTTAAACCTATTCTGGTACAAAGATTAATTATTAAAGATTACTTCTAAATAATAAGTGACTTTATAAAATTCTCAGTACGACCATTCCTTACCTTAGGAATTTCACAAGCTCTTTTCTGGTAAATATACAAATAAAGGGGCCTCTAGAAGGTCCTTTTCTGTGATTTTTTTTTTCTTTTCATACAATAATTTACCAGTTTTCCCCTTTATCTTCAAAATCAATGAACATAGCAATCTCATATGAATTACAGTTATTTCCTATCTTAACACACCAATTTAAAAGTTACTTTAAGAAGTTCTTCTTGTTCAACAGTAGAAAATTTTTTTTTCCTTCACCTTGAGATTTTGCCCTAGCATGGTTCCCAGAGTTGCCCCTAGATAACAGTGTAACTGCAAACCACTTTTTAAAGTGACAGTAAGCTCATCATTTTTTTCCTTCAAAATCTCCAAAATGTTTGCTTTTAAATTTTCTGTTCACAGTGTCAGTGCAAACAGATTACAGCTTTCTTTTCTGCCCTTCACTCCTCTTTCTAGCTTTCTCTTCAATATAAATCTCTTCTTTTTTAAAGTTCCCAACAGTTTACTCTCATAATCCTCCTTTTTACTTAAAACAAAGTCAAACTTCCTCCCACTCTCTCAACATGTTTAAACCATCTGGTGAATTGCTTGGGGCTGACCAGTCTTTGTCAATTCGACTCCTGATGGGCTTATGGACCTTCCCCCAAGCAAAATGATCCCCACCTAATTCCCCAGACTTAATGTTATTATGTAAAAAGGGTCCACCTACATTTAGTAGTTTCTATTTAGAGTTAGTAGTGTCTATACTTAACTCTGGAGGAGTCCTATTGTTTCTTTTGTTAAAGGTTCATTTACATTAAGTTGTTGTATATGACTTTGGAGCAATCTTTTGGTTCCCTTCTGTTTGTTACCCTATAAAAACCCTGTCCTTGGTTCCCATCTTTGAGTATTCCTAGATTCTGAGCTTTTCAATACCATGAGCTACAGTTCCTCTGCCCGGATTAAAGACCTTATTTCTCCTATGTTGATTGTTTCCTTAATTTCCAGGTTAACAAAACTCAAAGTCTTCCTGACTCCAGATCTGGTGTTCAATCTTTCCATTGTGCCATCAAGGTGTTGTTATGTGTCCTGTTCCTCCCTGGACATTATAACTATAATATAAGGTAGAGTAATGATGTGTGAATGAGGAACAGATAAAGTGTGAGGAGACTTTGGCTAAACTGTCAGTATTTAACATTTTTCTATTGTTCTCCATTCTATCTAAAGTGACATTGTGAGATAGCTCTGACCTGCTCCACTGATAGGGGAATTTCTTCAGCATTCTTTCTTTTGTAATGTCCTCTAGCCCTGAAGGCAAGGCTGGCAGCAAGGTTTGTTAAAAAACCTTCAGAGAATTCTTTCCTAATCAGAAACAGTTTGGGGAGCAAAAGAGAATGTTGAACAGAATAGGAAAGAATCCATTCTTTAGTCATGCAAGGATCTGTAATTTTGTTTCCCTAGGTACTTCCTGTATTGACTCAGATCCAAAGTCCTATGGGCCTTGGTGAATGGTTTGAAAGAGTTGCTATGATTGAAGTATTCCCTGCATTGTGCTAACTCCTGGTCATCACAGGGCAGTCAGTCAACAGGTGTTTATTAAGCATTTACTCTATGCCAGGCCCTGCTGTAGATGCTGAGGCTAGGAATTTTAAAAATGAAACAAGACTTGCTTGTAAAGACAATTAGGAAATATGTAAGTACATATGGGATAAGTATCAAAGGTGTGTAACGTGACTTTGAGGAGATTATCTGAAAATGAGTCAGATGGTCAGAACCTAGCTAATACAGCCCCTCAAGACTCTTGGGGGTACCTCCAAGGGTTTGGGGGAAACTTATCTAGTGCTCCCAAGCTCTCACCAGTATACTTCCCCCTCAAAATGATCAACTGATTAAAAGTTGGCTGCTCATCCTTCAGGCAAAAAAGGAAAGCAACAAGGCTTGGTGTTTGCATTCTCTGCACTGCTGGCTCCAGGAGTGGGGCTGTGGCCTCCCTCTCCCTGACCTGTCTTCTCTCGGTTCAGTCACATACCCAGTGCTACAGCAAAATCAGAATAGGGTTCCGAGGGCACTGGGGCACTCCACCTTCCTTTGCCTTCTACTTTGGACCTATACAAACAGGCTGGATTCCATTCTCTTCAAGCTCCATAGCTCAAGGATGAAGTTTAGTCTGTATAGACTTTCCTACACCAAATGGAACCCTCCCTGTAAGGATAGATGACTTGGCATTGACTAGAACCTGCCCTTAGATGAGAAAACACCAATTTAACTTGATGCTTGTGAGTTGTCTTTGGGTCCTGGGGCTGGGAAGGGGAGGAGTGGGACTGTAACATTTTGTCCTTCTATTAAATCCAGCCCCTCTCAGTACCCACACTTACAAAGCTAGTTTAATACCATAAAATTCCTCTGAGTCCCTGCAGCAATGTAGGACAACCCAAATTTTCTCAAAGAATTTCAGAAACACATAGAAAAGCCCCCTGGAATCCAGCCAACATTTCCAGGCATCTGTTTCCTCACAGGGCACACCAAAATCCTCTGGATCCAGGCAATTATATAGGGCAACTCAAATTTTCTCCAGGAATACTGAAATTGGAGTCTGAGAGTTCTAATCTCAGAGCTGCCACTTTTTTTTGTCTATGTGACCTTGAGCAAGTCTCTTAACTTCTCTGGGCCTCAGGTTCTGCTTCTGTAAAATGCAAAAGTTGGACTAGATAGTGTCTAAAACCTTTCTCATTCTCAGAATATGATCCAATGATCTCTAGATTGGCCAAACTGTTGATACACACCATTCCCCACAGAAAATAAATAAGTTCTCATAGTTTAAAACTGCACTTAGACTTTTGGGACACATGCTATAAATTTCCCATTCCCTACCCCAGCCCTCCCCATTCTAGTTAGTAGTGCCTTCAGCTCCAATGCCCAGGAAGTGCAGTTTCAGGAAATTTTTAGGGTGCCAGGAACTAGGCTTCACTTAGCAGTTTGTAAAATTCTCTTATTCTCTGTGCTGTAGGGAGCAAAATTCTGATCTGGACTAAAGTATGTTTTGCCTTTACTAATACTATATATGACAAAAATGATGGGAAAAGGATCCAAGTGGCCCTCATTTCCCTCTGGAATGTTCCTAATGAGAATTTAACTGACCTCTGCCTATTTCTCTTTCACCCTGGACATCTGGATGTTTTTATCCCTATCTGACAATTTGATGACTATGGTATGCCCTATAATCTCATTATTTCTTAATCAAGTGCATGTATCTGGAAAGCCTGTGAGCTCGCTATATTTCAGGAATTATTGGAAAGAAATATGGAGTTGTTTGAACTATGGCACTATTGTTCTTTTTGACATGTGCATGTGCCCCTGTTAATTTAATAGGAAAAGAATTCATGACAAATTAAGATAGTACATGAAACAAATTCCATAAATTTGGAAGATAAAATATTTACAAGTTTTCTATTTGCTACTTATGCCCCTGTTCCTTTGAATATACATTTAGAAGATTGTAGCCATAATTCAAAGAAGACTTTTTATAAAGCTGTCCTTTAACTTAACTAGCATTTCTTAAAGAATAAAATGTCTCTCCCCACAGGTGAATAAACTGGTGGGTCTCTCTCATGGGTACTTGGAAGCTTTTCTAAAAATGAGCATTTATTTCAAGGCATAATATACTGTCATTGAAAAGCTCTAGATTTGTAGTCAAAAGACCTGGGTTCAAGTTTCAGCTATGCCAAAGTCGACTAATTAAGCTGTGTGGCCAATGGTCAAGGCTCTTGATCTCTGAGGCTCCTCTGTCTTTGTTTTTGTCAATGATCTCTAAGTGTCCCTTTTATTTCTAAAATTCTGTGACTCTAAATTTCCTGTCTTTAGTGTAATCTATTTCTTCTTCTGATGTTTAAAACATCAACGTTTGCAGCAGTCCAAAATTTGGAAGTTTGGTTTTACTCACACCATTGATTCATCTATTCAGTCATTTATCATTCAGTCACTCATCAGCAAGTATGTTTTGAGCATTTATTTGGGACCAAGCACTGTACTAGTTTCTGTGGAAGATACAAAGTAAATTAAAATCTTTGCTCTTAAGGAACTTGCCTCCTTCTCATCTTTTTGCCATTACCCCAGTCTCTACACTTTGAAAATGTTATGGGGATAGTACATGGGTCCTTAGGATTCCTCTGTTAAGAATTACAGTCTCACGCAAGTTCTAGTTAAGAATAAAAGAACAGTTTTATTTGATACAAGAGAAACGGACTGGAGGAAAGTTTAAAACTCTTTCCTCTCGGACTAGACTGGGGAGCGCTCTCTTATAGGGCCAAGATGGCGTGACCACCCAAGTGAGGGTGAAATGCCCGTTAGCCCCTTATTGGGTGGTGGGTTAGAAGCAGTCTCATGGTGGACAGTTGTTCTGTCCCCTCTTGGTGTAGCCACGTCTAACAGGATTACCTCACTGAGAGGATGCTGGAGACTAGAATAAAGGGTGGTGGTCCTGGAGTTATCTCAGTCCAGATCCAGTGCTGCTTATCTCTCTAGGTGTGTCTGTCCTTTGGTTTAATTTCTAGGAGAAGGTTACTTGATCTCCTGGGAAAACTCCTGGAGTTTCAAGGACAAGATTCCTTGACCTCCCCAGACAACTTCTGGGGTAACCGGGGCCCATAATATTCCCATAACATAATCTTTTCCTACCTTTGAAGCCAAACTCATGGTGCCACTGCTTCCATAAAGACTTTCCTGGTCACCTAGAGCAGGAAGTGATTTCATTCCTTTCCAAGTTTTAGTGGTAATTTGCCTCCACCTCTTATTCACATTTAGCTCATTTTGCCTTGTATCAGACTTATTTGGATATGTCTTTTATTCCTCTATTAGATTATGGGCTCCTCAAGGTCAATGACTGTTTTTAGTAATCTTTTAATCAATCAATCGAAAAACATTTATTAATTTTTGTATCCCCAGTAGTCACCTTAGGGCCTTGGGCATCATAAGCTCTTAATTACTGTTTGTTAAATGGAAAGAAGTAGAGTAGAATTTATATACATGTAAATAAGACATTTGGGAAGTCATCTCATTAAATTAAATTCAACCAAAAAAAATCTACTCCATGCCAAACAATCAGATTATGGGATAAAAAGACAAGATAAAAATTGTTCCTGGCCCAAAGAAGTCATTCTGCTGGTGTGAGAGGATTATAGTTCAAAAGATGGAAAGACCATCAGAGGCCATGTAGTACAACCTCTTTATTTTACACCAGAGTAAACTGAAGCCCAGAGGGGAAAGTCACATTTTTAGAATCATAGGAAGGGATGGCACAGAATCCTAGATCTAGAGTTGGAAGTGACCCCAGAAGACATCCCTTCCAACCCTCTCATTTTACAGATGAGAGAAATGAGGCCCACAGAGGTGAATTGACTTACCACAAGAATATTTAAGTAAACATGAAGTATTTAACATAAATAGTGTAGTAGAAAAAGTATTAGTTTGAAGTCAAAAGATATGGGTTCACCTTTTGGCTCTTCTAATTACTACCTGTGTAACTCTGGATCAGACACTTTATCCCTCAGTCTTTGTATGATGAGACTAGATTGTCTCTGAGGTCTGTAACAAAAAGGAATTTCAAGAGGGAAAGAGCATAATAACTGGGGATATCAACAAAGGTGGCCCCCAGTTATGCTTCTAACATACCTTATTGTTGCTTTCTAATTAAATTTATTATTTATTTTTAACATTCATTATTTTAAAAAATTGAGTTCTAAATTCTCTCTTTCCCTGCTACCCTCTGTCACTCACTGTGAAGGCAAGAAAGGTAATATCAATTATATATGTAAAATAGTGCAAAGCATATTTCCACATTAGCCATATGGTAAAAAAAATAAAGCCAGAAAAATAAAGGGAAAAAATATGCTCCAATCTGCATTCAGACTCAATTAGTTCTTTTTTTGGAGGTGGATAGCATTTTTCATCAAAAGTGTTTCAGAATTTTCTTGAATCATATTGATCATAATAACTAATTCACAGTTGATCATCCTACAGTATTGCTGTTACTATGTAGAGTGTTCTTGTTCTGTTCACTTTGCTTTGCATCAGTTCGTGTAAGTCTTTTCAGGATTTTCTGAAGCCATCCTACTCATCATTTCTTACAGCACAATAGCATTCCATCATAATTATATATGACAGCTTGTTCAGCCATTCCCCAATTGATGGGCATCTCCCCAATTTTTAATTCTTTGTCACTAAAAAAAGAGCTGCTACAAATATTTTTGTATATAGGTCCTTTTGCTTTTTTCTTTGATCTTTTTGAGATACAGACCTATTACTGGTATTGCTAGGTCAAAGGATATGTACAGTTTTATAGCCTTTTGGGCCTGCTTCCAAATTGCTCTCCAGATTGGTTGGATCCATTCACAACTAACAAAGCATTAATGTTCCAATTTTTCCACATCCCCCCTCCATCATTTGTCATTTTCCTTTACTGTCATATTAGCCAATCTAATAGGTGTGAAATGATATCTCAGAGATGTTTTCTCTAATTTCTCTAATGAATAAGCATTTAGAGCATTTTTCATGTAACTATAGATAGCTTTGATTTCTTCTTCTAAAAACTGCCCGTTCATATCCTTTGACCATTTATCACTTGAGGAATGACCCATATTCTTATAGACTTATTTAATGTAGTTCTCTATATATTTGAGAAATGTGACCTTTGTCAAAGAAACTTGCTATAAACTTTTTTCCCCAGTTTCCTGCTTTTCTTTCAACCATGGCTACAATGGTTTTGTTTGTGGAACACTTTTACAATTTAATTTAAGACAAAACATCCATTTTCCGTACCTTGATCCTCTCTATCTTTTATTTGGTTTACATTCTTTCCATATCTATAGATCTCGTAGGTAAATTTTTCTATAATCCCCTAATTTACTTATGATATCAACCTCTTTGTCTAAATCATGTACCCATTTTGATCTTATCTTGCTATACATTGTGAGATGTTAGTCTATATACCTACTTTTTGCTAAACTATTTTCTAGTATTCCCAGAAATTTTTGCCAAATATTAAGTTATTGCATTGTTTTTGCTATTGTAACTTGAGATTTAGAGATCTAGGATAATCTTAAAATATTTAGTGTATTAACTGACATTTTGGAAGCTAAATGCTTTTATGAATGATTACCAAAGTATGCTTATCATATGTAAATTTAAAAGGCCACATAGAAAATAGTTTTTTTCCATATAAATATTTTGTTATTTTCCAGTTACATTTAGAGATAGTTTTCAACATTTGTTTTTATAATATTTCTAGTTTAAAATTTTTCTCCCTCCCTCCCTTCTTTCCCCCCTCCCCAAGACAGCAAGCAATCTGATATAGGCCATACATGTACAATCGTATCCAACATATTTCTGCACTAGTCATGCTGTGAGAGAAGAATCAGAGCAAAAAGGAAAAACCTCAAAAAAGAAAAACAACAAAAAACAATAGAAACAGTATGGTTCAATCTGCATTTAGATGCCACAGTTCCTTTCTTTTCTGGATTTGGAGAGCACTTTCCATCATGAGTCCCTCAGAACTACCCTGGACCACTGCACTGCTGAGAAGAATCAAGTCCATCACAGCTGATCAACATACAACGTTGTTGACACTGTGTACAATGTTCTCCTGGCTCTGCTCATATCATTCATCATCAGTTCGTGCAAGTCCTTCCAGGTTTCTCTGAAATCTACCTGCTCATCATTTCTTATAGCACAATAGTGTTCCACCACATTCATATACCACAACTTGTTCAGCTATTCCCCATCTGATGGGCAACCCCTCAATTTCCAATTCCCTGCCATCACAAAAAGAGCAACTATAAATATTTTTGTATATTTGGGTCCTTGTCCCTTTTTTATGATCTCTTTGGGGAAAAGACCTAATAGTGGTATTGCTGGGTCAAAGGGTATGCACAGCTTTAAAGCCCTTTGGGCATAGTTCCAAACCTCTCTCCAGAATGGCTGGATCTGTTCACAGCTCCACCAACTATGCATTAGTGTTCCAATTTTCCCATAGCTTCTCCAACATTCATTATTTTCCTTTTTTGTCTTATTAGCCAATCTGATAGGTGTCAGGTGGTACCTCAGAGTTGTTTTAGTTTGAATCTCTCTAATCAATAGTTATTTAGAGCATTTTTTCATATGGGAATAGATAGCTTTGATTTCTTCATCAGAAAACTGCCTGTTCATATCCTTTGACCATTTCTCAATTGGGGAATGACTTGGATTCATATAAATTTGATTTAGTTCCCTACATATTTTAGAAATGAGACCTGTATTAGAAGTACTGGCCATAAAAATTGTTTCCCAGCTTTCTGCATCCCTTCTAATTTTGGATGCATTGCTTCTGTTTGTACAAAACCTTTTTAATTTAACGTAATCAAAATCATCCATTTTGCATTTCATAATATCCTCTGTCTCTTGTTTGGCCCAAAACTGTTCTTATTTACATAGATCTGAGAGGTAAACTATTCCTTCCTCTCCTAATTTACCTATGGTATCAGCTTTTATGTCTAAATCATGTACCCATTTTGACCTTATTTTAGTATGAGGTGTAAGATGTTGGCCTATGCCTAGTTTCTGCCATACTGTCTTTCAGTTTTCCCAGCAGTTTTTGTCAAATACTGAGTTCCTATCCCAGAACCTGGAGTTTTTGGGTTTATCAAACAGGGCATTACTAAAGTCATTTACTATTGTGTCTCCTGTGACTAAGCTATTCCATTGATCCATCACTATATTTCTTAGCCAGTACCATATAGTTTTGATTGCCACTTTATAGTATAGCTTCAGATTTAGTACAGCTAGCCCACCTTCCTGTGCATTTTTTTTCATTAGTTTCCTTGATATTCTTGACTTTTTGATTTTCCAGATGAATTTTGTTATTATTTTTTCTAGCTCTATAAAATAATTTTCAGGTGGTCTGATTGGTATGGCACTGAATAAGTAAGTTAATTTAGGTAGTATTGTCATTTTTATTATATTAGCTCTGCCTATCCATGAGCAAGTGATATTTTTCTATTTATTTAGATCTGATTTGATTTGTGTGAAAAGTGTTTGGTAATTGTCTTCATAAAGTTCCTGGATTCGTCTTGGCAAATAGGCTCCCAAGTATTTTATATTATCTACTGTTACTTTAAATGGAATTTCTCTATTTCTTGCTGCTGGACTTTGTTGGTCATGTATAGAAATGCTGATGATTTATGTGGATTTATTTTATACCCTGCTACTTTGATAAAGTTGTTAATTGTTTCAAGTCATTTTTTAGTTGATTCTCTAGGACTCTCTAAGTATACTATCATATCATCTGCAAAGAGTGATAGTTTTGTTTCCTTCTTGCCTGTACTAATTCCTTTAATTCATTTTTCTTCTCTGATTCCTAATGCTAACATTTCTAGTACAATATTAAATAATAGAGGTGATAATAGATATCCCTGTTTCACCCCTGATTTTATTGGGAAGGCCTCTAACTTATCTCCATTACATATAATGCTTGCTCATGGTTTTAGGTAGATACTGCTTATTATTTTAAGGAAAGCTCCACCTATTCCTATGCTCTCTAGTGTTTTTATTAGAAATGGGTGCTGTATTTTGTCAAAAGCTTTCTCTGCATCTATTGAGAGAATCATATGGTTTTGGTTAGTTTTCTTATTGATATGGTTGATTATGTTGATAGTTTTCCTAATGTTGAACCAGCTCTGCATTCCTGGTATAAATCCCACCTGATCATAGTGTATTATCCTGGTGATCACTTGCTGTGATCTCCTTGCAAGTATCTTATTTAATATTTTTGCATCAATATTCATTAGGGAAATTGGTCTATAATTTTCTTTCTTGGTTTTGGCTCTGCCTGGTTTTGGTTCTGCCTGGTTTTGGTATCAACACCATATTTGTGTCATAAAAGGAATTTGGTAGAACTCCTTCTTCACCTATTTTTCTAAATAATTTGTGTAATATTGGAATTAATTGTTCTTTAAATGTTTGGTAGAATTCATCTGTAAACCCATCTGGCCCTGGGGATTTTTTCTCAGGGATTTCGTTAATGGCTTATTCAATTTCTTTTTCTAAATGGCCTTATTTAAGGATTTTATTTCCTCTTCAGTTAGCCTGGACATTTTGTATTTTTGTAAATATTGATCCATTTCATTTAGATTGTCAAATCTATTTGGCATACAGTTGGGCAAAATACTTCCTAATTATTGCTTTAATTTCCACTTCATTGGTGGTGAAATCACCCCTTTCATTTTTGATACGGGTAATTTGGTTTTCTTCTTTCTTTTCTTTTAATCAAATTAACCAATGGTTTATCTATTTTATAGTTTGTTTTTTTTATAAAACCTGCTCTTAGTTTTATTGATTAATTCTATAGTTTTCTTGCTTTCAATTTTTATTAATTTCTCCTTTAGTTTTCAGGATTTCTAGTTTAGTATCTAATTGGGGATTTCTAATTTGTTCTTTTTCTAGCTTTTTAAGTTGCATGCCCAATTCATTGATCTCCTCTTTCTCTTTTTTTATTGATGTAAGTGTTTAGAGATATAAAATTTCCCCTAAGCACTGCTTTGGCTGCATCCCATAGATTTTGGTATGTTGTCTCATGATTGTCATTCTCTTGGATGAAGTTATCGATTTTTTTCTATGATTTATTTTTTGACCCACTCATACTTTAGAATGAAATTATTTAGTTTCCAGTTAATTTTCAGTCTACCTTTCCATGGCTCTTTATTACATGTAATTTTTATTGCATCATGATCTGAGAAGGATGCATTTACTATTTCTTCCTTTCTACATTTGACTATGAGGTTTTTGTGCCCTAATACATGCTCAATTTTTGAATATGTGCCATGTACTCCTGAGAAAAAGGTACATTATTTTCTATCCCCATTCAATTTTCTCCAGACATCTATCATATCTAACTTTCCTAACATTATATTCACCTCTTCAACTTCTTTCTTATTTATTTTGTTGCTAGATTTATCTAATTCTGAGAAGGGAAGATTCAGATCCCCTAATAGTATAGTTTTACTGTCTATTTCCTCTTGTAACTCATTTAACATCTCCTCTAAGAATTTGGATGCTATACCACTTCGCGCATACATATTTAATATTGATATTGCTTCATTATCTGTAGTGCCTTTTAGCATTCTACTTTTCCATGGCTGTTTCTCACATGTAATTTTTATTGCATTATGATCTGAGAAGGATACATTTACTATTTCTGCCTTTCTACATTTGACTATGATTTTTTTGTGCCCTAATACCTGGTCAATTTTTAAAATGTGCCATGTACTGCTGAGAAGAAGGTATATTCCTTTCTGTCCCCATTCAATTTTCTCCAGACATCTATCATGTCTAACTTTTCTACTATTCTGTTCACCTCTTTCACTTCTTTCTTATTTATTTTTCGGGTAGATTTATCTAATTCTGAGGGGGGAAGTTTCAGATCCCCCACTAGTATAGTACTACTGTCTAATTCCTCTTGTAACTCATTTAACTTCTCCTCTAAGAATTTGGATGCTATTCCACTTTGCGCATACATATTTAATATTGATATTGCTTCATTATCTGTAGTGCCTTTTAGCAAGATTCAGTTTCCTTCCTTATCTCTTTTAATGAGATCTATTTTTGCCTGTGCTTTGTCAGAGATAAGGATAGCTATCCCTGCATTTTTTTTACTTTAGCTGAAGCATAATATATTCTGCTCCAGCCTTTTACCTTTACTCTGTGTGTATCTCTCTGCTTCAAATATGTTTCTTGTAAACAGCATATTGTAGGATTTGGGCTTTTAATCCACTCTGCAGTTCGCTTCCATTTTATAGCAGAGTTAATCCCATTCACATTCACAGTTATTATTACTAACTGTCTATTCCCCTCTATTCTATTTACCCCCTTTGTACTTCCCCCCTCCTTTCACCCTATTCCTCCTCACCAATATTTTTCTTCTTACCCCTGCCTCCCCCAATATGCCCTCCCTTTTTATCACCCCCTCCCTTTTCTTTACCCTTTTCTCCCTTGCTTTTGCCCTCCCTTCCATCAGTCCCCCCCTTCCCCTTTCATTTCCCTAAAGAATAAGCTAAGTTTCTTTATCCAAATGAACGTATATGTTATTCCCTCTTTGAATTAAATATAATGTGGGTAAATAAGCCCTTATTAGAAAAAGAAATTGAACAAGCCATTAATGAACTCCCTAAGAAAAAATCCCCAGGGCCAGATGGGTTTACAGGTGAATTCTACCAAACATTTAAAGAACAATTAATTCCAATATTATACAAATTATTTGGAAAAATAAGTGAAGAAGCAGTTCTACCAAATTTCATTTTATGATACAAATATTGTGGTGATACCAAAACCAGGCAAAGCAAAAACAGAGAAAGAATATTATAGACCAATTTCCCTAATTAATATTGATGCTAAAATCTTAAATAAGATACTTGCAAGGAGATCACAGCAAGTGATCACCAGGATAATACACTATGACCAGGTGGGATTTATACCAGGAATGCAGAGCTGGTTCAACATAAGGAAAACTATCAATCATATCAATAAGAAAACTAACCAAAACCATATGATTATCTTAATAGATGCAGAGAAAGCTTTTGACAAAACACAGCACCCATTCCTAATAAAAACACTAGAGGGGGTGTTTAGGTGGCACAGTGGATAAAGCACCAGCCCTGGATTCATGAGTACCTGAGTTCAAATCCGGCCTCAGACAATTGACACTTCCTAGCTGTGTGACCCTGGGCAAGTCACTTAACCCCCATTGCCCCTCAAAAAACAAATAAACAAACAAAAACAAAAACAAAAAACACTAGAGAGCTTAGGAATAGGTGGAGCTTTCCTTAAAATAGTAAATAGTATCTACCTAAAACCATCCACAAGCATTATATGTAATGGAGATAAGTTAGAGGCCTTCCCACTAAGATCGGGGGTGAAACAGGGATGTCCATTATAACCTCTATTATTCAATATTGTACTAAAAATATTAGCATTAGCAATCAGAGAAGAAAAAGGAGTGAAAAGAATCAGAATAGGCAAGGAGGAAACAAAACTATCACTCTTTGCAGATGATATGATGGTATACTTAGAGAATCCTAGAGAATCAACTCAAAAATTACTTGAAATAATGAACAACTTTAGCAAAGTAGCAGGATATAAAATAAATCCACATAAATCATCAGCATTTCTATATATTACCAACAAAGTCCAGCAGCAAGAGATAGAAAGAGAAATTCCATTTAAAGTAATGGTAGCTAATATAAAATACTTAGGAGTCTACTTGCCAAGACAAACCCAGGAACTCTATGAACACAATTACCAAAGACTTTTCACACAAATCAAATCAGATCTAAACAATTGCAAAGATATCAATTGCTCATGGATAGGCAGAACTAATATACTAAAAATGGCACTTCTACCTAAATTAATTTACCTATTCAGCACCATACCAATCAGACTACCTAAAAATTATTTTATAGAGCTAGAAAAAATAATAACACAATTCATCTGGAAAATCAAAAAGTCAAGAATATCAAGGAAACTAATGAAAAAAAAATGCACAGGAAGGTGGGTTAGCTGTACCAAATCTGGAATTTTACTATAAAGTGGCAGTCACCAAAACTATCTGGTACTGGCTAAGAAATAGAGTGGAGCATCAATGGAATAGGCTAGGCACAGGAGACACAGTAGCAAATGACGTTAGTAATACAGTGTTTGATAAACCCAAAGACACATAAAAGGTGATACCATAGGTAAATTAGGAGAGGAAGGAATAGTTTACCTCTCAGATCTATGGAGAGGAGGAGAATTTATGACTAAAGAAGAGATAGAGAATATTATGAAATGCAAAACGGATGATTTTGATATGTAGGGAACTAAATCAAATTTATATGAATCCAAGTCATTCCCCAATTGAGAAATGGTCAAAGGATATGAACAGGCAGTTTTCTGATGAAGAAATCAAAGCTATCTATTCCCATATGAAAAAATGCTCTAAATAACTAAATAACTATTGATTAGAGAGATTCAAACTAAAACAACTCTGAGGTACCACCTGACACCTATCAGATTGGCTAATATGACAAAAAAGGAAAATAATGAATGTTGGAGAAGCTATGGGAAAATTGGAACACTAATGCATTGTTGGTGGAACTGTGAACTGATCCAGCCATTCTGGAAAGCAATCCGGAATTATGCCCAAAGGGCTATAAATCTGTGCATACTGTTGACCCAGCAATACCACTTTTGGGTCTTTTCCCCAAAAAGATCATAAAAAAGGGAAAAGGACCCACATGTACAAAAATATTTATAGTTGCTCTTTTTGTGATGGCAGGGAATTGGAAATTGAGGGGTTGCCCATCAACTGGGGAATGGCTGAACAACTTGTAGCATATGAATGTAATGGAATTCTATTGTGCTGTAAGAAATAATGAGCAGGAGGAGTTCAGAGAAACCTGGAAGGACTGGCATGAACTGATGATGAGTGAGATGAGCAGAACCAGAAAAACATTGGACACAGTATCATCAACATTATGTGTTGATCTACTGTGATGGACTAGATTCTTCTCACCAATGCAACGGTACAGAAGAGTTCCAGAGGACCCATGATGGAAGGGGATCTCCACATCCAGAAGAAAAAAAGAACTGTGGAGTAGAGATGCTGATTGAACCATACTATTTCTTTTGCTTTTGGTTCTGTTGTTTTTCTATTTTGAGGTTTTTCCTCATTGCTCTGAGTCTTCTCTTATAATATGACTAATGCAGAAATATGTTTAATGTCATTATGTATACATATAACCTATATCAGATTACCTGCTGTCTACAGGAGGGGGCAGGAAGGGGAGGGAGAGAAATCTGAAATTGGAAAGCTTGTATAAATAAATGCTGAGAACTATTTTTACATGTAACTGGAAAAAAATACTTTTATCAGAAAAAATACTACTCAGTTAAGAATGTTCTAAGGTCACTACTCACTTTTTAATTAAAAAAAATCCAATGGCCTCTTTAAATCTTCAATGTTTCTTGACATTTCTGCAGCTTTTGTTCCTCTTGACCACCTCCTCCTACTGCATACTTTATTCTCTCTACTTCAGAGGCTTTTGGGGATATCCTTCCACCTCTCTGACTGTTTTGTCTCTGTCTCCTAAACTTCCTCCTCCTATTCCAGTACCCTTACTCATAGGTGTTTCCCAAGAGTCTTCATTTAGTCCTCCTCTCTTCAGACTCCCTTCCTTGGCAATCTCATCCATTTCCACAGAATTAACTGCCACCTTTATGCAGCTGATTCCCAAATCTCTATTGTTCTGTTTTTGTTTTATTTTCTGAGCTCCACACCCCCATTTCCAACTATCTTCAGAAAACCCCTATATGGACATCAAACTCAAAATTTATAAAAAGAAGTTTTGTTGATTCTCCATTTTAAGCAGTCCTACACGTTGGCTCTAACTCACATGAGCCCCCACCCTAGTTCAAGATCTCATCACCTTCACATGGACTATTACAATAACTTAGTAACTTAACTGTTCCTCTTGCCTTAAATCTCTACCTTCTCTAATCCTCCACACAACTGCCAAATTAATATTCCTAAAGTGCAGGCATGGCCATGTCATTCCCCTGCTCAAAAGAGTTCCTGCTGTTTCTGGGATGAAATACAAATTCCTCTATTTTGCAATTGTAGCTTTTTAACAACCTGGCACCAATCCTTCAATTGCCCCAAGGCTCCCGGATCTTTGACCCTTTATGGATGTTTCATTCTCTGACTCTCTCTCATTAGTCATTAGGGTTTCTTAAAGGAAGCCTAGCATGGTATCAAATTCAAAATGAAAGATAAGAATGCAAGGCTAATAAGGAGTTGGGGCAAAGGAGTAAAATCAGGCCAACAAATACTATCCAAGCTCTGGAAAAAGCCAGGCAGGCTGAATGGATGAATGATGTGAGAAGATAGCCTGTTAAGGATAGAGTAGTTATACAATGTTGAATTAAAAAAAAAAACTAATTAAAAAAAATAGTTTTGTAATCTCTTTCCAGTGGAGAAGGTTCTCTTCATGCAAAGGTTAGACATCATGCATTAAGCTGAGTAGGGGAAGAAATCATTAAGTCCTGTGGCCCTGAGAAAAGGGACTAGAAATTTTGTCCTTATCATGTGTCTTTTTTAGTTCAAGGTACAGGAAGCAGAGGCTTAGACCAAGGAGCTGAAAAAATGGACATTTTGGAATAAGGATTAAACATGAGGTGTTGCTACTAGCTCAGCTGAAATTATGCTTCTCACACTATCTTCAGGTGTGGGGGAATAAAATGTTCGATTTTGTGAAGTCTATACCTCAGAAATAAATTCCTTGTAAAAGATAATCTATTGGAGGGCAGCTAGGTGGCACAGTGTATAAAACACTGGCCTTGGAATCAGGAGGACCTGAGTTCAAGTCCTGCTTCAAACACTTGACACTTACTAGCTGTGTGACCCTGGGAAAGTCACTTAACCCTCATTGCCACACCAAAAAAAAAAAGGTTAATCTATTAAATAGTTAAATGGAACCTGGGGTGCTTGGGCCACTAAGCCTAGGGTAACACAACTGGGAGGGGCTTGAACAAATGGCAGAGATGAAAAATACCTTGAAACACCAGGCTACCAGAATACCCTGCAGGAGAAATGGAATGGAATGTACTTGGTCTTCAGGCACTAAAGTCCAGAATCATTGTTATGCAAGTGGAAAAGAAATGGCAACTAAACAAACTTGAAAAGGTAAAAGACTGTATCTGGTACGTTTATGACCTTGGGAACATTCCTTAATGCTGCTGGATCCAAGTTTCTTTATTTGCAAAATGAGGCAATTACTTTACAATCCTCTTTTCTTTTTCTAATCAGTATTTGGAAGTGATCACTTTATTTCGTATTTGTTAAATTCAGAATAAAAAAAATTAGTATGATTTCAAAATCTAAAATAATAAATAACCTCAGTGGTCCCTTCTAGTTCTCTTTCTCTCTCTCTCCCCATATAAATATAAATGTATATATGTACATATAGATGTATATATGTACATATATGCATACATACATATATAAGTGTATAATGCTATGGAAAAATCTATGTATAGTTTATATATTATGTTTTCCATAGCATAATACAAATGTAAAACAATTTTCTGACGCAGTGACAAGATGGCAGGGAGAAGCCAGCAAATTGCCTGAGTTCTCCTTCAGTTCCCTCATAAAGAACATTAAATCAAGCCTGTAAACAGATTCTGAAACTACAGAACCTACAAAAAGACAGAGAGACACAATATTCCAACCTGAGATAATTTAGAAGACTTCAGGAAAGGTCGGTCTCACTCCAGCAAAAGGGGAGCACAGTGTACCTTAGCACAGCACAGCATGGAGGGGGTCAGAGCAAGTCAGGAGGAAGCTCTAGGCCACAGCTGAGCAACTGAGGGCCCTTTATCCTAGCTCAGCAAGCTGGTGGTGCAGCAGGCCAATAGTGAGATCCGCCAGCACCAGCTGAGAGGGCAGGCTGCCAGCTAGAAGGCCACCCACAGGACAGGCACAACCAGGCCTGGCCATCTCGGCTTGCTAAGAGCAAGTGCAGGGAGCAAGCCCAAGGCAGTGAGAAATCCACAAGCCCTAGAGGCCTCAGAGTAGAAAGCCAGTGACACAGCCCCTATCTCCCAGCACAAGAAGCTTGAAACAGTGACCCTGATGCTCCAGGAGCAGACCTCAACTTTAAAAAAAATAAGCTGCAATATGAGTAAGAAACAAAAAAGAGCTCTTACCATTGAGAGTTTCTGTGTCGACAGGAAGAGCTGAACACAAACTCAGATGAGGACAATAGTCTCAAATTGCCTGCATGTGAAGCCTCAAGATGGAAGATGAATTGGTCTCAATACCAAAAAGCCCTCTTCAAAGAGCTCAAAAAGGATTTCAAAAACCAATTGATAGAGGTAGAAAAAAAATGGGGAAAGAAATGAAAGCAACAAAAGAAGTTTATGAAAAAAGAATCTGCAGCTTGGAAAAAAAAGCACAAAGATTGACTAAAGAAAAAAATTCCATAAAAAATTAATTTGGCCAAATGGAAAAGGAGGTGCATAATCTGACTGAAGAAAACAATGCCTTAAAAATTTGAATTAGACAGCTGGAAGCTAAGGACTCCACAAGACACAAGGAATCAGTCAAACAAAACCAAAAGAATGAAAAAACAGAAGAAAATGTGAAATACCTTAATAGAAAGATGACTGACCTTGAAAACAGATCCAGGAGAGACAATTTGAGAATCCTTGGACTGCCTGAAAGCCATGATCAGAAAAAGAGTCTAGACACCATATTCCAGGAAATTATGAAGGAGAACTGCCCTGATATTATAGAATGAGAGGATAAAATCATCATTGAAAGAATCCACCGATCACCTCCTGAAAGAGACTCACAAAAGGAAAACTCCAAGGAATATTGTAGCCAAATTCCAGAATTATCAGGTGTAGGAGAAAATACTCCAAGCAGGCAGGAAGAAGCAATTTAAATATCATGGAGCCACAGTCAGGACTGCACAGTACCTGGAAGCTTCAACATTAAAAGACCACAAGGCTTGGAATATGATATTCCAGAAGGCAAAGGAGCTTGGATTGCAGTGAAGAAGCTATTACCCAGAAAAACTGAGCATCCTCTTTCAGGGGAAAAGCTGGACATTCAATAAAATAGGGGACTTTCAAGGTTTCCTTATGAAAAGACCAGAACTGAATAGAAATTTTGATATTAACATACAAGACTCAAGAGAAGTTTAAAAATATAAACAGGGGGAAAAAAGTTACTCAATAAGGTTAAACTGTTTACATTGCTACATGGGAAAATAATACTTGTAACTTGAGAACTGTATATATGTTTGGGAAGACAGAAGGATTATACACAGAGGGTATGAATATAAATTATCTTTGATGTGATGATATAAAGAAAGTTAAGGGGTTAAAAAAGGAGTTTATGGGGAAAAGAAATGGGAGGTAGAATGGGGTGAATTACATCCTATGAAGAGGTGCAAAAACCTATTAGAATAGAGGGAAAGAAGGGAGGGGTGATACTGGTAATTTGGTTTTCTTCTTTCTTTTTTTAAAAATCAAATTAACCAATATTTTATCTCTTTTATTGTTTTTTTCATAAAACCAGCTCTTAGTTTTATTGATTAATTCTATAGTTTTCTTGCTTTCAATTTTATTAATTTCTCCTTTAATTTTCAGGATTTCTAGTTTAGTATCTAATTGGTTATTTCTAATTTGTTCTTTTTCTAGCTTTTTAAGTTGCATGCCCAATTCATTGATCTCCTCTTTCTCTTTTTTATTGATGTAAGTGTTTAGAGATATAAAATTTCCCCTAAGCACTGCTTTGGCTGCATCCCATAGATTTTGGTATGTTGTCTCATTATTGTCATTCTCCTGGATAAAGTTACTGATTGTTTCTATGATTTGTTGTTGGACCCATTCATTCTTTTTTTGTGTGAGGCAATTGGGGTTAAGTGACTTGCCCAGGGTCACACAGCTAGTAAGTTTCAAGTGTTTGAGACTGGATTTGAACTCAGGTCCTCCTTAATCCAGGGCCAGTGCACCTAGCTGCCCCCCGTTCACTCTTTAGAATAAAATTATTTAGTTTCCAATTGATTTTCATTCTACTTTTCCATGGCTGTTTCTCACATGTAATTTTTATTGCATTATGATCTGAGAAGGATACATTTACTATTTCTGCCTTTCTACATTTGACTATGATTTTTTTGTGCCCTAATACCTGGTCAATTTTTAAAATGTGCCATGTACTGCTGGGAAGAAGGTATATTCCTTTCTATCCCCATTCAATTTTCTCCAGTCATCTATCATGTCTAACTTTTCTACTATTCTGTTCACCTCTTTCACTTCTTTCTTATTTATTTTTCGGGTAGATTTATCTAATTCTGAGAGGGGAAGTTTCAGATCCCCCACTAGTATAGTACTACTGTCTAATTCCTCTTGTAACTCATTTAACTTCTCCTCTAAGAATTTGGATGCTATTCCACTTTGCGCATACATATTTAATATTGATATTGCTTCATTATCTGTAGTGCCTTTTAGCAAGATTCAGTTTCCTTCCTTATCTCTTTTAATGAGATCTATTTTTGCCTGTGCTTTGTCAGAGATAAGGATAGCTATCCCTGCATTTTTTTTACTTTAGCTGAAGCATAATATATTCTGCTCCAGCCTTTTACCTTTACTCTGTGTGTATCTCTCTGCTTCAAATATGTTTCTTGTAAACAGCATATTGTAGGATTTTGGCATTTAATCCACTCTGCAGTTCGCTTCCATTTTATAGCAGAGTTAATCCCATTCACATTCACAGTTATTATTACTAACTGTCTATTCCCCTCTATTCTATTTACCCCCTTTGTACTTCCCCCCTCCTTTCACCCTATTCCTCCTCACCAATGTTTTTCTTCTTACCCCTGCCTCCCCCAATCTGCCCTCCCTTTTTATCACCCCCTCCCTTTTCTTTACCCTTTTCTCCCTTGCTTTTGCCCTCCCTTCCATCAGTCCCCCCCCTTCCCCTTCCCCTTTCATTTCCCTAAAGAATAAGCTAAGTTTCTTTATCCAAATGAACGTATATGTTATTCCCTCTTTGAATTAAATATAATGTGGGTAGGGTTGAAACAATGTTCACCCCTCCCTTCTTTCTCTCTATTGTAATGGTGTTTTTTTTTCACCTCTTCATACGATGTAATTCACCCCATTCCACCTCCCCTTTCCTCTTCTCCCTATAGGCTCCCTTTAATTGAGTAGTATTAATAGGAACTATTTGCAAGGGACTGAGGAAAAGTTGGGTAGTGAGAAAATGGAGATAACAGGTACAGACAGCATTGTGAAGAAATTAAACAGTAGTAAGGTGAATGGAAAGAACAGTGGCTGAAGAAGGAAGAAGTGCCAAGGGAGTGCTTTTTTCCCGCTTTTTTAAAATATTGGAACAATCTGAACATGTTTGAAAATCCACATAGGAGAGAGTAAGTGTTGGAGACTGGGGATTCATGAGAAGATGATTGATAATATGATGGCTAGAACACTGGAGTTGTTGAAGTAAGGAAGGCCTACCTGGGTTCAAATCCTAATTTTTATTAGCTATGTGACCTTAGGCAAGTCACCTCACTTCTGAGTCTAAGAAGTTCCCTCTTTTTTTTAAATGAGTATAACATCACCTTATAAGGGTTGTTGTGAGGGTCGAATAAATAATAAATGTAAAGTACTATCTAAATGTCTGCTATTATATTGAAAGAGAAGCAGTAACTGCTGGAAGGAACAGAGGGGATGCGATCAAGGATATAGATAGAGAGAAAAATAGACATACTGGGCAGTAGGGCTAGCTCTTATGTAATTGGAAAGAAGTAGGATTGAGAGATTGGTGACACTGATGACAACACTGAGGAATGGGGTGGGGAAGTTGAAGGAGTTCATCTCACATGACCTCAATCTCCTCAGGGAAGTAGGAGACTAGGTCATTTGCTATAAATATGGGAACAGGACTGATAGAAAAAGGAAAATGTTTGGAACAGACCCTGTGGAAAATGACATAAATGCAGATTAGAATTATTGTCCAGCCCTGGCAAGAGCCTAGCTGACATCATTATTAAATACTTACTATGTTCAAAGCATTGGGGTTGGAATAGAAAAGCAAGACAATCCCTGTTCTTTTTTGAGGGGAGGGGGCAATGAGGGTTAAGTGACTTGCCTAGGGTCACACAGCCAGTAAGTGTCAAGTGTCTGAGGCTGGATTTTAACTCAGGTCTTCCTGAATCCAGGGCCGGTATTTTATCCACTGTGCCACATAGGTGCCCCCAACAATCCCTGTTCTTAAACAGCTAACATTTTGTTCTTGATCCTTCATTTTTAAAAGAGACTAATAACATCACAGGGTGATGTGTTTGAAAATTAAATTTTTCTATTCAACTCTGGTCTTTTCTTTGAGAATGCTTGAAATGTCCTCTGTTTCATTGAATATCCATTTTGTTCTCTGAAGGGTTATACACACTTTTACTGGGTAGATGATTCTTGGTTGTAATCTTAGCTCCTTTGCCTTTCAAAATATCATATTCCAAGTCCTCCAATTCTTTGATGTAGAAGTTTCTAAATGCTATGTAAACCTGACTGCAGCTCCATGATATTTGAATTGTTTCCTTCTGGCTGCTTATAGTATTTTCTTCTTGACCTGGGAGGTCTGGAATTTGGAATAATATTCACGGGAGTTTCCATTTTGGGATCTCTTTCAGGAGGTGATCAATGGATTCATTCAATTTCAGTATTACCCTCTGGTTCTAGAATATTGAGGCAGTTTTCCTTGATAACCTCTTAAAATATGATTTGAAGGCTCTTTTTCTGATCATGGATTTCAGGTAGTCCAGTATTTCTTAAATTATCTCTCCTAGATCTATTTTCCAAGTCAGTTGTTTTTCCAATAGGATACTTCACATTTTCTACTTTTTCATTCATTTTTATTTTATTGTTTTTTGATGTCTCAAGGAATCTTTAGATTCCACTCTTAATTTCTAAGGAATTATTTTCTTCAGTAAAACTTTGTACCTCCTTTTCCATTTGGCCCGTTCTGCCTTTTAAGTTCTTGTCTTTGGTGAATTTACATTTTTTTCTTCCAATTTTTTTTTGTTCTTCCTTTACCAAGTTGTTGATTTTTCCCATTATTTTCTTGCATCACCCTCATTACTTTTCTAAATTTTTCTCTACCTCTCTTATTTGATTTTTAGAATTCTTTTTGAGTTCTTCCAGGAGGTCTTTTTGAGTATAAAATCAATTCACATTTTTCTTTGAGGATTCACATATAGGAATTTTGACAGTGTTGTCCTTTTTTGAGTTTGTATTTTGATCTTCTCTCTCACTATAGTAACTTCCTATGGTCAGGTTCTTTTGTTTTTGTTTTTGTTTTACTTGTACTCATTTTTCTAGTGTATTTCATTACTTTTAAAGTTGGTCTATACTCCTGGGGTGGAGAGGGAACTATAACAATATTTTTACACTGCAGCCATCACTGAGGCTCTTGAGATTACTTCCCTTTTGATGGCAGTTGGTGTATTATGATGTTGGGCCCCTTCTCTCCAAGTGTTGTCCTGTTCAGGGGATAGACAGGGAAGCATGACTGGTGGGCAAAAGCTGCTATTTCCAGGACTCTTGAGTAGAAAGTTTTGGGCCATCTCCCCCAGCATCTCAAGTGTGGTGGCAATGAATGTGTCAACAGTGGTTTGACCTGCTTGTCATATGTTCCCTTTTTCTCCTTCAGGTGCTTTCTTGTTCTGGCCAAGCTGACTAACCTGTCCCTTTGGTTTCAGTTGATCAGCAGCTAATGTTGGTGGTGGCAGGAATGGCTGCCTTTTCTCACCAAGGTGGGGTGGGGAGTTAGGCTAAAAAAGGGCTTTTGTTCTGAAGGTTTGTTTGTGGTTATGGAGCAGGAAGTTGTAGTTGGTAAAAGAAGGTCAACTGTGACTTTATTGATCTGTGAGCAGCCCAGGAGTAGAAAAGTTGGTAAGGGTGGTGTGTGTGTGTGGGGGTCTCTCAGGAATTAGTTTTTACAAGGTGGACAGCTGGGTGAGACACTGAATAGGGTACTGAGCCTTAAGTCAGGAAGACCTGAGTTCAAATATACCCCTTAACACTTCCTAGCTGTGTGATTCTCGGTAGGTCATTTTAACTTTTGACTGTTGAAGTTTCCTCATCTATAAAATGGGGATAATAATGGCACCTACTTCCCATGGTTATTAAGGATGCAGTGAAATATTTGTAAAGTGCTATATAAATACTAGTTATTTTTTATTATCATCATTTACTATTATATATTATATTACAGCTATTTCAGCTTAAAAATTGAACTAAGGGACAGAGTAGTGTGTGTGGGTAGGATATGTTGACCTGTAAGAATCATTTTGTAGAGGGAGCTAAAAGGGTGTTTCCAGGGGCTTTCTCTTCAAGGAAGGCAGAAGTGGAAAGGTGGCTGGAAAAACTTGAGGACGCAAGGGGAATTGGGAATCTAACAGGGGTTCCTTCAAAGAGAACAGGCATAGAAGGGGCTTAGCAGGCTATGGGATTGCAATGGGGAAAGAAAGAGCAGGACTGTGGACAATGATAAGGTGGAGAGAGATGGATTAAGGGAGACTGTTTTCACCTGGAGCTGGTAGGCCCCCAGTACAGCAGTAAGTCCTTGGTATACTTCCCATGTTTGTATTAAGGGCCCCTTTAAGAGGAGGTCCTTGCCCCCCTTGGTCAGCCTGAAAATACCACCTGGGACAGCACCTTGGTACAGCCTAGCCAGCTTCCTAAGAGTGCTCCTTGATTGGTTGTAGAGGCCCCAGGATTGCTAGACGGCTGAGCCAATCAGAGCCACCGTCCAGCCTACTCCCTGCACGAGGACTTCAGGGGCTTTTGGTCCCAGGTGGCCTGTCACGAGAAAGGGGAGAGAGGAGAGGCATTGGAGCCTTTCCGTTAATACCAGGGTTCGATGGGAGGGGCCGTGGCCTGTTCGGCTGCTGGGGGGAAGGTGGGTGTTGTATACTGGAGACTGGCCTCCTTGGTGTCGGGGCTCCTGCCCTCGCCCCGGGATTCAGGTAGCTGGGGGCGGAATGTCAGCTAGTTCTGGCTCTTTGCCCTATGAGGGAAATCACCTTGTTCCCCTCAGCCTTCCTAATGTCCCCGTAGGAGGCTAGTCATCTCTCAGCACCTGCCCACTTCGGCCCTGAATCCTTACTGGACAGCTCTACGAAGTAAACTTGTCCTTGGTAGCTTGGCATAAATCTGTAAATTACTGGAGGTAATGCTGTCATTTTTATTTCAGTGACGTGGCAAAACAGTGAACAGTGACGATCTCTTCAAATGTTGGTCTTCATTTATTTCTGTGCTTTTTATGTGTATGTGTAAGCCCTTGTGTGTACCTCAGTAGGTTAGCATTACAATGCCTACTATGTTTTGAAGTTACTGAGAATGGGATTTCTTTTTCCTTCCCAGGATTTTGTTACTAAAAGGCATGTTAGTGATTTCCTTGGATTGTATCTTTTAGTCTGCTCTTGAATTGTTGCAAGTTATTTTACCATCGAGATCTGGGGATCTCCAAGTAAAAATTCTCTTTTTCTCTCTGTCTGTCTCTGTCTGTCTCTGTCTGTCTCTGTCTGTCTCTGTCTGTCTCTGTCTGTCTCTGTCTGTCTCTGTCTGTCTCTGTCTGTCTCTGTCTGTCTCTGTCTGTCTCTGTCTGTCTCTCTGTCCATCCCTCCCCCTCTATCCGTTTTTACCATCATATGGCTTATGAAAAGGAATAATTGCCTTTCCTTTTTGCTTTGTTACCCTTTTTTTTCTTTTTTATTACTACAGCTAGTATTTCTAGAACTACATCAAATAATAATAGAGACAGGGGACTTTCTTGTTTCCTTATTCCCAGCCCCCATCTTACTAGGGAAACTTCTAGTATTTCCCCAAGTTGTGCTATATTTTAGTTTTACATAGTTTAATCACATTAAGAAAAAAATATTTTTAATACATTAAAAAAAAGCTGTTTCCTCCATATGAGTTCTATTACAGCAAATACTTTATGATTTTTTAAATAAATAATTTATATTTATAGTTTTTCTCATGTTGAACCGTCCCGGAATTTGTGGAATAAATTCACCCTCTTAATGTTTCTTTATTCATTTTTAAGTCATATCCGGCTCTTCATTACCCCATCTGTGGTTTTCTTGGCAAAGATACTAGGGTAGTTTGCCATTTCTTTCTCCAGCTCATTTCACAGATGAGGAAACTGAGGCAAACAGGGTGAAGTGACTTGCCCAGGGTCACACACCTAGTAAATGTCTGAGGCAGGATTTGAACTCAGGAAGATGAGCCTTCCTGACTCCAGGCCCAGGATACTATCCAGAGAAGTAGGACCCTTTTTATATTGATTTTTTCCCCCAGTATTTTCACCTTGTTGCTACCTTTATGTTAAGATCTTGTCCCATGGTTTTTCTTCTTTCTCTCTCTTTGGCTTGACCATCAGGTCCATATTTATCCTAGCAGTTGGTAAGACACCTTCTTGTAATCTTATCAGTAGTAAGGTACTATGGGTTACAGTGGAAAGAGTGTTGAACTTGGAGTCACAGGACAGAATATGAATTCCAGCTCTGCCATTTGTATGGCCTTAGTTAAATCACTTTGTTTCCCATAGGCCTCCATTTCTTCTTCTTTAAAGGAGAGTCTTTCTGGGCAGATAATCTCTCTGGGAAGAGAAACAATTCTTCATAATTTCCTAGCTGCATCATACTAAGAAACTATAAGACTATTTAGCATAGGTGCTAATTTTTTTTTTTTTGGTGGGGGCAATGAAGTGATTTGCCTAGGGTCACACAGCCAGTAAGTGTCAAGTGTCTGAGGCCAGATTTGAACTCAGGTCCTCATGAATCCAGGGCCAGTGCTTTATCCACTGTACTACCTAGCTGCCCTAGGTGCTAATTATTCTTTAAGTGTCTCATAGAGCTTATTGATAAGGCCATTTGGTTGCAGGATTTTTTTTTTAACTTTCAGAGTTCATTCATGGCTTGCTCAATTTCTCTTTCTGATATTGAGCAGTTTAAATTCTTTTCTCTTCTGTTTTGGATCTTAGGTGTTGATGTTTTTGTTATTATTGGAACATTTCCGTGATAAATTTTCCGTTGTATTGGCATATAATCATGCGTAACAATTTCTGACAGGTTTCTTTATTTCCTGTGATAGAATCATGGAGCTAGAGTTGAAAGAGACCTCAGAGACCAATTCATCAACACCTTCGTGTTACAGATGAGAAAATAGTGCCAAGGAAGTTTCAGGTCTTGTCCAAGACTTCACATATGCAGGTATAGTCTCCTCTTTGATTTTTAGGATTTCTTTTTTTGTGTGTTTTGAAATTTTTGCTTTCATTTGCATGCTTAGGTCATTTCTCCAGCTAGGTAGTAAAGCAGGCAGAGCTTAAACATGGAGTCAGGGAGATTTGAGTTCAAATTTGGTCTCAGTCACTTATTTGCTTTATGACCCTTGTCCTAATCATTTAAGCCCTGTTTGCCTCAGTTTCATCTATAAAATAAGGATAATAGCACCTACTGTCCCAGGTTGTTTTGAGGATAAAATGAAATAATTTTTGTAAAGCATTTTGTAGACCTTAAAGTAGTGTGTAAATGCTAATTGGCTATCATAATTTCACTTTTTTGTGTGTAGCTACATTCCAGGATTTTGTCATGTTACCTCATTTCCTCTAATAGATCTGTGATTTATTCTTTGGCCCACTGATTTCTTTTTCTTTTTTTTTTCTTTTGGTGGGGCAATGAGGGTTAAGTGACTTTCCCAGGGTCACACATCCAGTAAATGTCAAGTGTCTGAGGCTGAATTTCCACTCGGGTCCTCCTGAATCCAGAGCCGGTGCTTTATCCACTGTGCTACCTAGCTGCCCCTGGCCCACTAATTTCTAAAGAGGATCTGTAATTTCTTTGGCATGGAGATTCCCTCTACTGATCCAGATCAAAGTTCCTCCAATGTGAGTCTTTCCTGTGTCCTCCTATAGATTCACCTTGGGGTCCACAGAAATTGGTGTGGGCATTTCCTGTGCCACCTGAATAGTTTAGCCTTAAAATGCACATATCTCTGCCATACCTCAGATGCCACATTTCTATCTGAATATAATCCAGATTAATCCTCTATCTGGGTTGTCAGCCATACTGGTTTTGGAGGCAGACTATATGAACTCACTTCTGATTTTCCTACTTTATCCTTCTGGGATCTGGAGGCCCAGAAGTCAATTGACTTGGTCAAGGTCACACAGGTAGGAGATTTCCTCCTTTGTGAAATGAGCAAATTGGGCTTACATGATTTCTCCAGTCCCCATCATAGTCTAAATTGTATCAGAATATATGTCTGCAAATATTCCCTCTCTGGGAAGAGGAGCATTTCCTCTCAGCCTCCCAGCTTTGTCTAGGCAGCCCAGGGCTTTGCCAAGAGGTGGGGAGGAGGATTTGATTCATTGATTATTTGAACTTGGAGACAACCAAGAGTCAGCAATATACAAAATGATAGTATTAAGTGTCTGAGTTCCTTGCCTGAATACCTCAGCTATGCCTGGATGGAGACCTAGCAGAACAGAAGTACCTACTTTTTTGGGTTGTATTTAGGAGATTTAGTCTCCCAGGTTGAACTGGGAGCCTGTTTTTTAGTTTCCTCTAAATTCACTTTTCTGAACATTATCATATTCCTTTCTGTAATAACACATCGAGGATTGCCGTGAAGCATGGAATTATAAACAGTCCTCTATTACACTATTGGTTACCACACTGAGACGGTGAGTTACTGCATCCAGGACTAGGAAAGATCATTTTACTAGTGAAGAGTCATCCACCACAACACAGTGTCAAACCCTGGAGTATTAGAGTTTGGAGCTTTCTGTCCCAGGAAGGAAGGAAAACAGTTGTGCTTTGCATTTGCAACATTAGCAGCATCTAGTGACTTCATGTGTGTGTCTCTCTCATTTCCCTTCCTTACATTAATTAGCACCAGCATCTTTCCAACTTTTGCAAAATAAGAGACTTTTCACATACTTTGGAAAAGCAGCATTGTAGGCAAATTAGGTCAGAACTCATGCTATAATTCTCCTGTTTCCTCCTGCTTTATAGTATTGATTATTAAAAATAAAGTCATCTAAGCCTTGTGTGAATAGACTAATTATATGTGAAGACGTTGCAAGATTTTTCACACCACACATGAATCGATTTCCCAGTTACTGTTCTTCACTTTTGCCATTATGTCCTGTTTTAAATCCTGAAGGAAAACCATTCTGACTTTTCAATGTGAACAAACCTTTTATTCCTAGAGAATCTTTTGTCACTAGATCAATAGTAGTCTATTCAAAATGTTAATTGTAAAACACTAAAAAATTCTAGTCATGGATTGTGCATAACTCTTCTCCCTTTTGTCTCCTGTCTCTCAACCTAATTGATGCCCTTGGAGCAGGGCGGTGGCTGTGGCAGAGAGAAAACATCCCTGTGTTACCCACAGTTATACAACATTAATTTTACTCAGCAACTACTTGGTTCAAAATCCTATAGTGGGGGGGGGCAGCTAGATGGCGCAGTGGATAGAGCACTGGCCCTGGAGTCAGGAGTAGCTGAGTTCAAATCCAGCCTCAGACACTTAACACTAGCTGTGTGACCCTCGGCAAGTCACTTAATCCCAATTGCCTCACTAAAAAAAAAAAAATCCTATAGTAGGATACATTGAATTAGACGTGGTCCCTGCCGTCAGGGAGCTTACAGTCTAGTGGGACAGGGTGCCACAGCTCTTTACAGAAGAGAAATATTAGTTAAAACTACTTCATTGTTTTACCATAAACTGGTCTAATTGGCAAAGATTACAAAAGATGTGAATAGTAAATGTTGCAGGAGTTGTGGGGAAGTGTGGACAACTTAATAATACACATTTGATGGAGCTATAAATTGATTCAACCATACTGGAAAGCAATGTGGAGTTGTGGTTAAAAATGACTAAAATGTCTGTTATGGGGAAATAGTGGGGGTTTAGGATAGGGGTTCTTAGGAATTCCTCTTTAAAGAATTACACCCTCTTACACACAAATCCAATTAGAATAAAGTAGCAGTTTATTTAGGGATTAGGGAAAAGAAACCAAGAGAGAAATTCTTAGACTTCTTCTCATGAGGAGAAGGCAGGGCACAGAGATGTGGCTCTCTGAGATCCCTATCTCCTTGAGCAGGAGACAGGGAAATCCTTTTATAGAGGACTGACTGTGGAAAGTTCCCTTATTGTGGGAGGATCATCCCCCACTGGTGGTGGCTGGGGGAACGTGGATGAGGAGCTGCTCAGATCTCTCAAGCTATCTCTGTCCTCCTCATGCCACAAAAAAGGCAGCAGCCACACCTAATCTTATCTCCCAAGGGGTGGGGGAGACTGGAATGAAGGGTGGTCGTCCTGGAGCTAGCTCAGTCCCCATCCATTGCCCCTTATCTCTTTAGGTGTTTCTGTCATTTGGTTTAGTTTCTCAAGGTTCTTTGATTTATCCCAGAAAACTTCTAAGGTACCCCGCCCCATTCAAATGAGGTACCCTGGACCATAACAGTAGTTGTATGTGATAGATTTCTATTCTGTAAGAATCAATGAATATGAGGGCAGCTAGGTAGCACAGTGGATAAAGCACCGGCCCTGAATTGGGGAGGACCTGAGTTCAAATCTGGCCTCAGATACTTGACACTTACTAGCTGTGTGACCATGGGCAAGTCACTTAACATTGCCCCACCAAAAAAAATTTAAAAGAAAATAATCAATGAATATTAAAAGTTCTAAGAAGCTTGGAAAGCTTACATGAATTGCTGCAAAGTGAAGTAAGCAGAACCAAGAGAATAATATATGAAATGGCTAAAATAATGTAAATTGAAAGAACAAAAAATGTGATGTGTATGTATAATGACAAATAATCCTGGTTCTGAATAAGATGACAACATCCTGCTGCTTCCATTCTTTTTGGAGGTGGAAAACCCTGGATTTTTAGATCATTACATATATTTTCATATTCACTTGATGTGTTAGCTTTGCCGAACTGCTTTTCTCTTTTTTAAATTTCTTTTTATGCTTTGTTACTAGGGTTGCCTTTATAGAGAGGGGAGGGAGGCTGGGGAAGAACGTATTTGAAAATGAAGATGGGGGGCAGCTAGGTGGCGCAGTGGATAAAGCACTAGCCCTGGATTCAGGAGGACCTGAGTTCAAGACACTTGACACTTACTAGCTGTGTGACCCTGGGCAAGTCACTTAACCCCCATAGCCCCGCAAAAAAAAAAAAAGAAAAGAAAATGAAGATGGAGCAAAAAAAGATAACAGTAATTTTTAAAAGTTTGAAATGTTATTTTTTGCTTCTCTTAGCATTTTTTTCCAGATGGGATGATTTTTTAAATTGTCACACATTTTAGATGCATTTAGCATGTAAAAAAATAGGTTTACAAAATTCCAGATTTGAAAGGGGCCCCAAAGACTCATCAGAGACCATCTAGTCTTACTCTTTCTCCAGAATAACATACCAAACATACTAGTCTAACATACTAAACAAGTGATCACCTAGCCTTTGAAGACTTCCAGTGAGAGAAGATTGTACTAAGATCAAGCCTAAGTTTGTCTTGGCAACTTCTACTCATCAATTTTGGTTCTGCCCTCTAGATGAAGACAGATGAAGTCTAATTCCTCTTCTAAAAGGCAACCCTTCAAATTCTTCTTTTGGGGGATGGGGCGGGGCAGGGCAATGAGGGTTAAGTGACTTGCCCAGGGTCACACCTAGTAAGTGTCAAGTGTCTGAGGCTGAATTTGAATTCGGGTCCTCCTGAATCTAGGGCCAGTGCTTTATCCACTGCACCACCTAGCTGCCCCAACCCTTCAAATTCTTAAAGAATATCTGTATCTTCTCTACCTGCTGTCTATTCTTCTCTCTAGTTCTTTTAAACATAGCTTATAAGGTATTGACTCAAAGACCTTAACCTTACTCTCTATAGGTGCTCTCCAGCTTACCAATGACCTTCTTAAAGTCAAATTCCCAGAAATGAATACAGAACTCTAGAAATCAATTGATTCAGGTCTAGAACAGAGTTCATAGGGACTTACCTTGTTTCTGGAAAGTGACTCTCTTAATTCAGCTCAAGATTGCATTAGCACTTTTGGCTACCACAGTACACTGCTTACTCAACAAATTTATAGTCCACTGAAACCTTCATAATTTTTTCAGACATACATCTTTTTTAAACATACTTCGTATATATCCTATACGTATTCAGTTGATTTTTTAAAAAATGAGGTAAAAACCTTGACACTTATCCCTATTGAAATTTATCTTATTAGATTCACTCCGATGCTCTAAGCTCTCGATATGTTTTATGTTCATTGTTATCCTGGACATTATCTATCCCTCCCAGCTTTGTGTAATCTGTAAATTTGATCATTATGACATCCATGATTTTTGATAAAGTCACTGAGGAAAATGTTAAATTTCAGAGGGCCAAGCACAGATCCTTGGGATGCTTTACTGTAGACCTCCTGGCACACTGTCATTGAACTGTTAACAACTGCTGTTTATATCTGGTCATTCAACCAGTTCCCAGTCCATCTAGTCTATATGTCTCCACCTTCTCTACAAGAATAGTTTGAAAAGATACTTTATGATTGTTTGGCAGTAAAGGAATTTGTTTCCCTTTTTCAAAATGGAAAAGTTGTAGGAGTTTTCTTGGTCATCATCTGAGACTTAAGATGTTCAAAGCAAAAATCTGTATCTTAAACCTAAGATCTCTCACTCTCACTTCTTGGTAATTTTTATTATTTTCCTCCCAAACACCCCCCTCATCCCTTAGCCCACATGGAATTCCAGAGTAATTTTCAAACCTTCCCACTACCTCATATCTTCTGCACTACTAGAGGCTTCTGCTTATTTCATCTCCTCTCTTCACTGACTTTCTTTTTGGTCCCATCTGAGGCATCTTCTAGCAGGCCCCTGCTAATTAACATTATTGTTTTTCTCTACCTTTGAGTTAGGTACAATAGATGGCATTATACCCATTTTTTGTATGAAGAAACATAGGCCAAGGACTTCAGGTGAAGTGATCGTTATTATGCAACTAGGAAATACTAGAAGCAATATTTGCATTGAACTAAGATCTTCATGATTCTGAATCCAACACATTCTTTCACCACACTGCATTGCCTCATTGTTTTTGTTTTGTTTTTGTTGAGGGTTAAGTGATTTGCCCAGGGTCACACGGCTAGTAAATGTCAAGTGTTTCAGGTTGGATTTGAACTCAAGTCCTCCTGAATTCAGAGCCAGTGCTTTATCCACTGCACCACCTAGCTGCTCCCGTCTCATTAAGTCTTTAATAAATGTTTGTGGGACTGAATTGGATACAGGTTCATACCTAAGAATATCCAAATTTCCCTAACATATCCAGTTTTTAACCTGGTGTCTGAGAAGTTCTTTTACAATATTTTGTTAAATAAATATTTGTTAAAGCTTGTTGATTGGACTGTATTTCAATATAATTTGTTTCCTTTGTAGTACTTAATAAATATAGTTTTATGTTTTTAAAAATGGTAATCTGAGAGGATTCCTAGGTTTTATTAGACTGCCAAAGGGGCCCATCACACAGAGAAGGCTAAGGACACCTGCATTTGGAGTGATGGTATTTATTAGAAAAGAATTATTTCTTTTTCCAAAGAGCTCTGATAGAGTTAATTTCAATAGAGAGCTTTCTTAGTTCTAACATAATTTGATTTAAATATAACTTTTTAGGAGTTCATATGGCATAAAGTATAATATGTAAGTACCACTGTTGCATAATTCAGTGCGGTTCATTTTAGTAAATATTTATCGAGTACCAATGTGCCTCTTACATCTCCAGTACTTTAGGAGAACCCGACATTTGGCAGGATGCTTTATACCTTTAAGCAATGAGCCAATTTTTTTGAAACATAGTATCCCTCTCCTCCTTCCCCCCACCTCCCACATTTTTTTTCCCAAAATTATCATGACCTCTTTCCTAAAATAATTTTGGATGGTGACTTTAACATGGCCTTGGATCCTATTTCTAAAAGATCTGGCATATATTATCAAGAATACAGTTTTATTTTAAAAGCTCATAAAGCTTTATCCCTTGCTATTACTGATTTAGTAGTAACAGATATATGGAAACTTTCACACTCTGCTGAACGGGATTATATATTCCTCTCTACTTCACATAACTCATATACCCAGGCCGACTTCTTCCTACTTTCTCACTTTCTGATTAATGATGTGAGGAGCAGAGCTATAGGCAATATTCTCTTATCTGACCATGGCACCACCTCACTTTCAGGTGACCTTCAGAAAGTATTAGGTGGCCTACTACAAGTCCTTTAAGTAATGGGAGGGGGGGAAAGGGAAGTTGTGATTTGTGATGATAGAACTTCCTGGGAAGGGGTGAAAAAATAAATACATTAAGACTTTATTAGCCTTGCTTTGTGTTGTCAGAAGACAGAAGCAGGCTCTTTTGTCCTCAAATTATAAATTAAAATTAAATCTCAGAAGTACTGTGTGATTAATTTAAAACACAACAGTAAAATTCTAATTCACATTTAACTTTAATGAGAGCATATGGAGAAATAATTTCATGCCTTATTCTGATTAAAAGAAATGCTTCACTTCAAGAGGGAAATTTACAAATTATATAGACATATTTTTGAATAACAAAAACATCCCATTCTCACTGTAATGATTAAAATCAATGGAACTATTATTGTGATGTAACCTTAGAACTTTTTGCATCCCCCCTGCCCCCCACAAGCTACAAATAAGCCTTAAACTCTGGAATGTTGGATAAGCAGGAATTTTTTTAATAGGAAAATGAAGATGTACAAAGTATAATGATATTTTTGAGAAAAATAAACTGTTCCCACAATCCTATAAGTACTTAAATATACTATTACAAATCTATGCAGGCAGAATCCCAGGTTTCAATGTACTGCCTTTAGAGTTCATGGAATACTTGTCTACAATGGGTTTTACTTGCTTCTGAATACATAGTTTTGTAGTCATATGTAGCAACTTTTAGAGAAAAAGATTTTCTAGTTAGTTTGTAATCAAAGCTAGTGTGACAAAGTTCTAAACCACAAATCAAAACTAGTGGCTCTTTGAAAACATTGCTATGTTCATGAAATATTTATGAGATTAAAAAAGGCCTAAGTTTGTAATGAGTATTTATTTGAATCCTGAATAATGTATTTTTTAAATATTTGATCCAATAATCAATTCAACATTTGATTCAATAATTGCTCTTGAATGTCTGCTGCATCAAATATGGTTTTAGTTTGCATTGATAGGAGTTCGTTACCTGCAGTTGACTATATTGACAAAATCATTGTCCCTTAGGTAGCAGTGTAGTCAGACAAATATGCCATGTTTTTAAAGTTCCCCACGTATACATATCCAAATTTGCAAAACATCTCATTTAAATAATGACTATCTATAGTACCAAAGGATTATGAAAATATTTTTGCAAAACTTTCTGTCCCATGCTAAAAGAATAATATCTGTTATAGATTTTGTTACTTTGGAGTTAGTAATTTAAAAAAATGATTACCCTATGAAGCAGTGTTAAAATCAGATTCAGGGGCAGCTAGGTGGCGAAGTGGATAAAGCCCTAGCCCTGGATTCAGGAAGACCTGAGTTCAAAGCTAGCCTCAGACACTTGACACTTGCTAGCTCTGTGACCCTGGGCAAGTCACTTAACCCCCATCGCCCTGCAAAAAAAAAAAAAAAATCAGATTAAAACTCTGAGTATCTTGTATGATTTTTCCAGAGTATTACCTTTCAATTTCATGTAAAATACAGAATTGTGTTCATGTGAGGGAAAACGATCCTCTTCTCAATAATTCTCAGGAACTCAGCAGTGATGTGACAAAGGCTCTTTTATTTCCTTCTCTTGAGAAGGAGGCACCCTAGTGTGCAGCTAGTGGGTGCAAAGAAAGGGAGCTCACAGGCGCCCTGTTTTATACCCTAGTCCCTAAAGCGAATGGACTCTCCCCTTTTTCATCATTAGTCCAATTACTCAAGGGTTACAATCTACACGCAAAAACTAGCTAATTGGAACACAGTATTCCCACCCCTCTTCCTTATATGGTTATAACTCAGGAGTGGACCTTATTCTTCCTTATATGGACACAACTCCAGAGTGGACCTTATTGAGACCAGTGCTCCTTGAACCATGTGATTTTGTTAGCCAGAGGAGGAGGAGGGGATCTGAGATCTTTGTCCTACAAACAGATCAGAAGGAGTATGATTGACTGTTATATCTTCATTGAGAGGAGACAACTACCCATTTTCTCACAGTTCAAAATTCATTGATAAAACAATATACATTTTGTGAAATGAAATTTTGATCTCTTGTGTTGATTTATGAGGCATACCTGTTTTCATGGCTATGTATTCTCTTTTCTCAGATTGTGGTTTACTGCTCCCAACAGGAATCAGTTACATGTTAGCAGAATGATAAGACCCAAAATATCCAACTTCAGAGAAAAATATGCTGACTATATCAGGGGAAATCATGGTAAGTTTACTCTCAAAAAATATTTTTAACAGTGCTTTCTTTGTTTGGTTTTTATATAACTGTTGCTTTGCATTAGTTAATTGGGATAATTCCCAGATGAGGTAAATTATGCTAAAAATAGCTATTTTATCACATTGCCAGTTATGTGGCCCATCTGTGTAATTTAAGATTCTAAATGTGGACTCTAATCTGTTCCCCCAGTTTTGGGGGAAACTGACTAAAATCACTGATAAAACGAGTTTAGGTTTTTAAGGGTTTATTGAAAAATAGAAAGAAAAAGATTGAGAACAGAATTACAACAGCCTGGTATTCCTCTTTCCTCAAATTTCCTGTGAAGTCCTCTGCCGCCACCACCACCATCAAGTCAGGAACCCAAAAGAGCGAGAGCTCTCTGCGCAGGCTCTCTTTCCTCCTTCCTGTCTCCTCCCAGAAAATAGGAGGCTCCTCAAGTTGATTGGCTGGTAGTCTTGATAGACAGCACCCATGAGCAAAAGGTCATTTCCTGACGCCAAGGAAAAGCCACATGGCCTTGCCCTCTGAGGCATTTTCCTCATGGTGGAGCTTTCCCACAGCAAGTCTCCAGTAGGTGGCATCATTCCAATCATTACACATCTCATAGGTTTTGGTATATTATCTTACTGTTATCTTAGATATAATTATTTATCCTATAATCGTTTTTTTCTTTTTTAGGTTTTAATAATTTAATTATCATTGAACCCTACTCAAGCTTGTTTGTCTTTATTTTTCTTGTCTCTTGGACATCAATTTAAAATATTCTATCCAATTCTGATTTTCTAAATAGTAATAATAGAAGTGGTCAATTCTACTAATGATCTGTGTTTTATACAGAATTAAGCTTCCCTTTGCAGAATGCTATTCTTGGATACAAGACTTTTCCCCTTTCTTTTGGTAGACTGAGGATGGTAGAAATAACATTATCTTTGTAATTGAAGTACTTAGTTTCAAATTCTGTCTCTGATTCTATATTTTACCTATGTAATCTTGGGCTAGTCGTTTAACTTCCCTGAGCTTCAGTGTTTTGATCTCTTAAATGAGGATGTTGGACAAGGTGGTTTGTAAGGTCCCTTGTAACTTTAGTTCTCTGAATATATTCCATTCTTTTCTTTCCTTTCTGGTATTTAATGCCATATCCTGTGTTCTGATTTGTTCTTCTTGGCATGTGGTCTAGCTATTCCTTGTAGTATTTTTTCTTTGACCCAGAAGCTTTGGAATTGGATAATCACAATTATTTGTATGTTAAATTTGGCATTATTTTTATTTTCACTCTGTCCTCAGATTCCAGTAATTCTAGGCAGTTTTATTGATTTTCTTGAAATATAGTATCCATTTTTTTTAATCCCTGTGCTTTTTGGGGAGCTGGATAATGTGTAAATTATCTCTTATCATCCTTTTTTCCAAGTCAGTTTAAAAATTAGTGATATTTTTCTGTTTTTATATTGGTCATTATTATATAAAACTCCCTACATTCCCTAAAATTGAATCTTTACTCATGACAAAGAAATACAAGTTCAGGAAAAAAAAGTGATAGGGTATCCAGGACAGTTGTTTTCAATAATAGATATATGTTGTTCTTTTAGTTTTTCATTTCTTTTGACTTTGCTTTAATGTCTTGTTTCATTGTTGAATTTTTAAAGTTCTGTTTCCCCTTCCAACATGACTACTACTATGTTAATGCTTTTTGTGTTTTCAATTTTAAATTGTTTATTTTCTTTCCAATTTTTTTCCTCAAGAGCTATAATTTTTAAAAATCATTTCTTCCTTTGACTATTTCTCAATTTCTTTTACTATGCCAATTATCGCCTCTTAGAATATTTCTGGCCTTTTTTCATTGCCTTTTGCTGAAATGACACTTGTAATTATTGCAGATTTATTCTTTTCTAATAGAGCTTTATCTGGGATTCTTTTAACTCATACTGATTAATTTCATTTGGGGTTTTCTTATTTTTGCTTATTTCTTCAGGTTATCCTTCTTCCCTTTTGTTATTGCCTCATAATTCTGCTCTGGAATTGTTGGATTTTCTATTGTGCAACTTCTTCAGCACAGGTATCAGGATGTGAGCAGAGGGCTGCTCAGTCATGAGAGCTATCAGTCCTTGGCCTAGAGCAGAACAATCAGCAACTTCAGCTGATTTATAGACATGTCCCTTCACCACTGGCTAAGAGCAGGTTGATAGTGACTTGGCATTGCTAGTATGGTACATTGTTTTGTGTGTTTTTAATTTTGTGTGTGTGAGTGTGAGTGTGAATGTGCATGTACGTGTGAAAGTGACTGTGAATATCTGGGACAAAGCTTGGAGAGTGAATACATTTTCAATTCATGTCCAAGTATTTGGCAGTTACCACTGTTACATAACCTGTGGGGTGTGTATCTGATTACTGAGTGCAATGAATGCCCTCTTGTTCCCAAAGATTTTTAAGACCTAAGTTTAGTGTTCAAGATCAACACATCGCAACACAAAAAGCATCCATCCTTCTAGATTTCTTTAAGTTTTTGTTGCTTTTTATTAGGTCTTAATTTGTTAATGGCTGCATGAAATTCCTCTTGTAACTCTACCACTTACATCTCAGAGGAGCAAAAATGGACATCAAATCACTTGTGTTTAGACTTTCCTTGTGTTTGGGAGAAATAGAAGGCTACAAATGAGAAAAAAAACAGTAGAGACAAAGCATAGCTGGAATGCTAGGAGAGGTGTGCTGGAACCAATTCAAATTGTCTTTTTGTTAGCAGTTGTTAAATTTTCAATGTGATCATATACACTTGGGAATTTGACACATACTACACTTCATGGCTTGATTTATTGTTTTTGATTGTTTCAACTTAAGAAAATGATAGAACAAATTTTAATCATTCAGATTACACTTAAAAGCATGTCATGGGTGCATATTTTTTGAGAGCTGGTTGAATATTTATCAGCATACTGTGGATGCTAGTGATACAAGAATTATTTTTAATGAGGTTATTTAACAGACAGTATATGGTTTTATTGCAAAAGTAACACATTTTTCCTTTCTCTCTTTTAGTACTGATGTTTGAAACACTAGTTCAATTAATAAGGCTTATTGGAAAAGCTTCTCATCTTCCATAAGTGATCCAACTTTTCCCCCTCATTCTCTGTGATTTGTCTTTATAGTAAAATCACTGAAGAAAGACTACATAGCCTATGCTCTGACTCTGAAACTGCTTGGGTGGGAAGATAGAAATGTGACCAGGATATCTTGTGGTTGTTAACTTGTATCCAACTCTTCTTGAACCCATTTGGGGTTTTCTTGACAAAGATACTGGAGTGGTTTTCCATTTCCTTCTTCAGTTCATTTTATAGATGAGGAACTGAGGCAAACAGGGTGAAGTGACTCACCCAGGGTTACACAGTGTCTGAGGCCAGATTTAAACTCAGATCTTCCTAACTCCAGGGCTGGCAGTCTATAAACTGCACTGCCAAGATATCCCTGGATATCTTGGGATCATAGAATCATAGATATGGATAAGTCTCTTAGTTCATCACTCTCATTTTATAGATGAGAAAACCAAAGTTCAGAAATGTGAAATGACTTGCTCAAAGTCACACAGTAGCTGTTAGGAATTAAGCTCAGTTATATGACTACAAGTTTAGTGCCATTTCCACTATACTTCATGCTATTTGTAGTTTCCTGAGACATCTCTGAGCAAGTTGCTGAGCCCACTGAGCATCATTAGTGCTGCCATAATACTAATAAGTTCTTCCAGCTATGGCCTTATCTTAAAGCCCAATAAATTCCATTCTCATCCTGTAACAGTCTTAAGACTGGCCTTCTTCAACATCCTTTCATTGTCATTGCCATATTTTTTTCTTCAGAATCATATGAAAAGACATTTAGAGACTTGACATTGATGATGGGAATATAGGATAATTGATGCATAGGTCTTTCTCTGTTGGAGAAGCTCCAGCTGATGGCAGCCAACCTGATAAAGAGCCTTGGCAATGTGCCAGATTGTCTGTTATAGGAACTTGGGATGTTTACTTTGGAAAAGAGAAGGCTTAGAAGGTAAGGGATAGCTGGGCTCAAAAGTGGTATCATATGGGAGTAAGAGGTTAGATTTGTGATGCTTGGCTCTAGAGCCATAATCAGGATAGAAGTTGTAAAGAAACAAACTAAGAACATACACACTCAATTGGGTGGAGTAATCTGTCTAACCCTGCAGGAAAGCAGGAGGGGAAGGGGATAAGAAGGGAGGAGTAAAAGAAGGGAGGACAGAGTGGGGTAGGGGGCAGTCAGAAGCAAAACACTTCTGAGCAGGGATAGGGTGAAAGAAGATAGAAAATATAATAAATATGGGGAGGGAATAGGATGGAGGGAAACAGTTAACAATTGCAACTGTGAAAAAATTTTGAAGCAGAGGCAAGAGTAATGTAAGATGATGATGATGATGATGATGATTGATTGATGGAATGATGATGATGAGATGAAGATAAGACCTGATTGATGAAGATGAGGATTCCATCAATGAGGGGGAAGGGTTGATGATGATGACAAAATGTATAGTACTTACTTTGCTGGGCTATTGTGAAGAAAATTCTTTGTCACATATAAGGTACAATATAAATGTTATCTATTTATATTTATATTGTATATATTGTACCTTTATATATAAGGTAGAATATAAATGTTATCTATTACTGTTGTTTCAATAATCAACCTCATGGGTTTATTGTAAGGAAATCTCTCTTTAAAGTACTATATAAATGTAGTTTACTATAAAAAATGATGATCAGGATGCCATCAGAAAAAACCTAGAAAGATCTAAATGAGCTGATGCAATGTAAAATGTACGGTATACAAAATAACAGCAATACTGTAAGATGATCTGCTGTAAATGACTTGATTATTTTTAGCAATGCAATGATCAAAGACAATTATGAAGGTCTTATTAAAAATGCAGTCCATCTGCAGAGAAAGAACTTATGGTATCTGATGGTACATATTGAAGCATGATTTTTTTTTGTTAGTTCCTTCATCTGAAGTTTTGTTTGTGTCTGTTTTCTTTCACAGCTTGGCTAATGTAGAAATCTTTTGCATGATTGCTCAGGTATAGCTTATATTGAATTGCTTGAGTTCTTGGGGGGATGGAGGGAAAAGAAACAAACTAAGGCTTGATGTGAGGGAAAAGTTTCTAATGATTATATTTATCGTTCAGTGGAATGGGCCTTGGGAGGTCATGAAGCTCTTCAAGTGAAGTGTGGGTCATTACTTCTCATAAATGTTTTAGAGGTCAACTCTTGTTGAAGTATAGGTTACACTGAGGCCTCAGAGGTCCCTTCCATCTCTAATATTACATGATCTAAAAATATTTCATGTTTTGTTATTGTAACTTATTCTCCTCAAATTAATTCACATTTATTGTGTTCCCTTTGTGTACACTTCATTCGGATATAAACAATATAGCATGCATTTCAAATTCTCTAGAAGCTGCAATGATAATAGGAAAATGGAAAAAGCGTATTTGAAGGACATATATACAAAATGAGCAAACATTTTCTTATACAAACAAAAACAAGTATGTATAGGCAGTCCTCAGTTTACCATGACTGATAATTACAGGATATCCCAAGCACAGCTGTGTTATTACTTAGTGTGTAATCTCTGTTGTATCTTAAAATAGATACAGAAGAATGAAGTGTTGCTGGAGAGAAATTGGTCACCCAGTATGGAGTAAGGGCTGGATTTCAAGTACAGCATCTGTTGAAAACTCATCATTCTGGAGGATTTTGTTCTGGAACAGTTTTCAGTCTGTTTATTCTATCTATTGATAACTGTAAGCTGCTACTCAGGCCAGTTTTACTTGAGCGGTTGACTGATTGAGAATGTAGACACTACAAATTCTAACAAGTCATTTTGCCTGAGGATAACCCACCTCAGAACAGCTGAGCACAACAGTCTCCCAGCATCATTTTTTGTTGTGTGGTCTCATTAGGTAAATAGAGTTGTGACATTAACACACTTCAGCCCACTCTAGAAGTCCTGCTTTATTCATTGTCAACATGCTTGCCTGTGTGGAGACTCAGTCTGAAAGAGGGAAGGTACCAGATGGAGCATTTTATCCTTTCTATCATCCAAATGATAACTAGGAGACTGAAGAAAGCAAGAGTAATAACAATAGTTCCATAAATCTGCTTGATAAGGCCCCTCAAATAACACTAATTAGGCATCTCATGTGAATCCAATTTCATGGAGCTTAAACAGAAGTTTAGATAATTGTTTTCATTTCTTTGTCTTTGTACACTTATAAAATATTACATATGGAAATATTTAGAAACTGGGCCCCAAATATGGTATTTTCTATTAGAATTTTCCCTAATGGATTCATTTATTTTGTTTTTGTTTTGTGGGTCAATGAGGGTTAAGTGACTTGCTCAGGGTCACACAGCTAGTAAGTATCAAGTGTCTGAGGTCCTCCTGAATCCAAGGTTGGGGCTTTATCCACTGTGCCACCTCAATGCCCAATTAATTTATTTAGACAATTAAGTGGCATAATGGATAGAGTGCTGAACTTTGAACTAGGAAGAACTGAATGCAGATCCTGTCTCCAAGAGGTGTTAGCTGTGTGACCCTAGTCAAGTGACTTAACTTCTCTCAGACTCCATTTCCTCCTCTATAAAATGAGAATAATAATAGTACCTGATACGGTTGTGGTGAGGATCAAATGTGGTAGTATATACAAAATGATTACAAGACTTAAAGTACTATATAAATGTTAGTTATTATTTTTGACGATGAGGAACTTAGAGTAGTCTATAGGTAATGTCCACTTCCACTGGGCTGCTGATTGTTTTTTAGCTTCTTTTTAAAAATTAATTTTTATTTTCAGTTCTAAATTCTATCTCTCCCCCACCCTCTCCCTCATCTATTGACAAGGCAATAAATATAGAACCCATTACAAATGTGAAGTCATGATAAACAAATTTCTGTATTATCTGTCTTCTGGGGGGAGAAAGAAGGCAGAGAAAGAAAAAGAAATAGAAAAAATATGCTTCAATCTGCACTCTTGAGTCTTCTCTCTCAGGAGTTGGATAGCATGTTTTATCATTAGTCCTTTGGAATTTTGGTGAGTCATTGGGATGATGATTAAAAACTATCTTTGCCAGTATATTATTCTTGCCAATGGTCTCCTCCTCAAAAAAAAAAAAAACTTTCTTGGAAATACAATTGAGCTTAGTCATGAGTTTTTAATTTAAAATTTAAGAAGCAGAACAATCTTGAGAAAGATGCCCAGTATCAGAAAGCAATATTAAATTACTCTAACTATTTTCATGAGTTAGGATTCTATAATTTGGCAACTTATTTATTCAAAAGTAATTATAATATATAATTGATATAAAATAAACCTGCCTTGTTTTACATTCTCTCCCCATTACAAAATGTGGATTTAAACCCACCCTCTCCTACATTTTGCTAATGTAGAAACAGGTGAAACATAATTAAAGAAAAAAAAACTTACTCTTTTATTTGGAGACATGTCACAACAGAGAGTACATGCAACTACTTGTGTAAATATTCCAACTAGCCTCTAAGTCTGAAAGCAGCAGATTTTTCTCACATTTTTCCATCCCTTATAGGACAAAATTCATTCTGTCATTTGTTGATTTAGTGATGGCAATGTCTTTCTATAATGAATGTAATGGAGAGTAGCTGCCTTAGAATTTGTACCAGAAAAGAAAAAAAAATTGAAAAAAAAAAGAATCTGTACCAGATTTTGTGATAAGCTGATGCCAGAGAGCTTCTTATAGTGACTTGGCCTCTTAGCTTGCTCTCTGTTGCCATAGATGAAGTTCCAGTTAGGGATCCATTTTGAGAGTTTATTTGCTGAAGAATATTACTTCTAGTAAAACTGTCCTGTGTCAAGATTAACTAAGTCTTGGTCTACTCTTTCTACAAGACCAAGATAAACTATGAGAAATAGCAGTCCAATAAAGGTCATGGAGGAGGAGCTTGTTTTGATTGAAATGATTATAGAGCAAAGTGATAGCCAAATCAAATCAAGAACTTATTACTAGAAATTTACAAAAATCCTTCACCTTGAATGGAACCTTGAAAATAGGATAGGACCCAGTTCCCTTGTACCCAGGTATCCTAGTGTACTAGAAAAATATGCTTCATATAGGAAGGAGATGCAGAGCAAACCTTCTGTGGCCTATATAAAGTATCTTTGGAATACTAAGTACTGTATTTTCTAAAACTCTGTTTTCACCGAGCTGCTTTCTAGTAATCTCTTTTACTTTCTGGGTGTATTGACATGAGGAAGAAGAGGTATGTTTGGAGGATATTAGTATTTTGATTTACAAAACAATTTGTACCTCAAGTATAATACCTGGGATCACACCAAACACAAAGTACTCTAGTAGAAGGTTTTCTAAAAGTCATTACCCATTCAAAGATCATAGCTCATAAGCCCCATCTATGTTTATGCTTTTACTAATCAGTCAGAAGAAACAGTTAGATTAAAGTAAAGACATTTAATGAAGTAACATACTAAGAAAAAATAGCAGTAAAACATTGTCCTCATAAATATGGAGCAAACTGTGAAGTGAAAATCAGTCTGTCCTAAAGGGCTATCAACTAATTAGGGCATGTCTGTGTATGCCATCAATGAGAAGAATAAGCATGCCCAGAGAACATGTGTGGAAGGAAAACTGATAGCTGTTTTGTTACAGAACTGCTGCTCTGTAACAAACTGATGTTGTCATTACCCTGTTTCTTCTGGGCCTTGTCCCACTGGTCTCCAATGGTATGGTGTGGTCTACTCTAGATCTAAAGTCTCCATTGGACCTTGCTATCTATTAGTCTCACATGGTTCTTGATGGATGGTGAATTGCTGTTCACATAGTTGTAGAACTTGTTTTTACTTAAAGTTTATGGATTGGGTGGGCAGAGCCAATATGGCAGAGGAAAGACATTAAATGCACAGAGCTCCTGATACAATTACCCCCAAAACAGGAATAAAAGCACCCCTGAAGCAGAAAAACACACAAAAGTACAGACTGAGATTATTCTCCAGCTATAGATAGATTATAGGGGGCCGTGAGTAAAGTCCAACCCTGCAATTGCGCCAACAGAGACCGCATCCATGCTGCCAAAGGAATTTACCCGAAAGCCTCTGAATCAGCTACAGCACCATCATCTTCTAGAACTGAGTGTGCAGTCGGGTGAGAGGGCTGAACAGCTGACTGGGGGGGGGGGAAGTGCAGGGGCACCAGCGGGACATAGGGAGGAATTAGGCTGTCCCATCCCAGCAGGGAACCAGGAAGAAATCCTGAGTGGCAGGAGGCCCAGATGGGGGAGGGACACAGGCTCGGCAGAGCTAAGAATCACCCCATAGAAAACTTTGCTGGTTGGTTGTTTAGTAAGTAGGCTTGAGTTTATCTTCGGACCAGAGAACAGGCCAGGTAAGAGTAAAACCTTCCCTCCCTCAAACCAAAACACCTGGGACCGTCTGAAGCTGGGAACAGTAGTGGAACCGAAAAACAGGGCCCCCAAGTGGAGAGTTTAAAGTCAAGTAAAAGATGAGCAAGAAAAGAAAGTTCAGAATTACAGAAAGTTTCTTCAGTGACAAGGAAGATCAAGGGGCACCATCAGATAAGGAAATCAGCCACAGGGCTCCTATATCCAAAGGTTCCAAGAAAAATATGAACTGGTCTCAGGCTTTGGAAGCTCTCAAAAAGGACTTTGAAGAGAAAGTAGGAGAGATAGAAGGAAGATGGAGAGAGAGGGAGGAAAGAATGGAAAGAGAAATGAGGGCGATGCAGCAGAGTCACGAGAAAAAAGTCATGGAAAAGGAGATTAAAAAACTGTCCAATGAAAATAATTGCCTAAGAATTAGGATTGAACAAATGGCAGCTAGTGACCTTATGAGAAACCAAGACACGATAAAGCAAATCCAATTGAATGAAAAAATAGAGGGCAATGTGAAATATCTCCTTGGAAAAACAGCTGACCTGGAAAATAAATCTTGGAGAGAGAATTTGAAAATCATTGGACTACCTGAAAACCATGACCAAAACAGGAGCTTAGACACCATCCTCCAAGAGATTGTGAGGGAAACTTGCCCTGATATTCTAGGAGCAGAAGCTAAAATAGAAATTGAAAGAATCTACCGATCACTTCCTGAAAGAGATCCCAAAAAGAAACCCTCCAGGAATATTATAGCCAAATTCCAGATCTCACAGGTCAAGGAGAAAATATTGCAAGCAGCTAGAAAAAAGGAATTAAAATACTGTGGAGCTCCAATAAGGATAAAGCAAGATCTAGCAGCTTCTACATTAAAGGACCGGAGGGCATGGAATATGTTATTCCAGAGGGCAAAGGAACTGGGACTACAGCCAAAAATCACGTACCCAGCAAAACTGAGTATAATCTTTCAGAGGAAAAAATGGTACTTCAATGAAAAAGAGGACTTTCAGGCATTTGTGATGAAAAGATCTGAACTGAATGGAAAATTTGACTTTCAAATACAAGACCCTGGAGAATCATAAAAAGGTAAAAAAAAATATTTAAGGATTTAGTTGTAATATTCTTCCCCACAAAAGAAGATTGGGTTCTATCATCTCCATTAGTTCATAGCCCGAAGTTTTTATTTTTTAGTTCTTTTAGGGGATGCAGAACCTTCATACCCCTAGTGCTAGACAAGAGAAACCCTTTGTATATGACAATCATTTCCCATACAGAAGAACCTTCCCCTCCAGGGGTTAAGTTCTTCTGGAACACATAACAGACTCCCAGATAAGCAGCACCAGAGGCATTAAAATCTGTGTTGACACCACATTCTTCCTAGTCACCACGGGCAGGATTTCTTTTCCAAGCTGCTATCTGATATAGCATTAGAAAGTCCTTGTCACTCCAATTCAATTTTAGATTGCTAAAATGTATTCCTTTAGATTTATTTTAGGGTATTTCCCTTTAAACAAACCATCAAAGACTGTTTATGTCTGAAGGCCTGAAGTTTTGTTTTTAAAATAGATTTTTTTAAAAGTTTTCAGTAGATGGCATTTGTTTTTGTATCACATTTATATCTGATTATATACCACCCCCTCCATCTGTAAGCCAGTAGGTTTGCCTTTGTTATAAAGATTTAAAAAAAAAATACTGAGTAAAGCCAACCAACATTGCTGATAATGTCAACAGAACATTCAATATTTATCCCTGTAGTCCCCCACCTCCATTTCAAAGAGAAAAAGGTACGCTTTCTGAATTTTTCTCTGGACCTGAATGTTTTCTGAACTCTGAGATTATATTGGGTATTCTTTACAAATTATTTGGACAGGAGAAGCCAGGGAACAAAAAACCAATAGGTGGAACTGCTTACAGGCATCTCCATCTGTCTCAGTCTTTCATTCAATTTTTCTACCTTATTATGTATACACATAAATAATAGCTACCATGTATACAGTAGTACTTTAATGCCAACAACTTGCTTTAGCTATATTAACGTATTCTATTCCCATAACCCTATGATTATGATGTGAGCGTCATCACTGGTGTTATGTATGAGGGAAATGAGGCTCACTACAGATGAAGTGATTTGCTCATACAAAACTTGATCTAGAGCTCTCCTATCTGTTGGTCTAGCATTCTTTCCAATAATAACCTTTAGTAGCTGTATGGCTACAAAATTCAGTTTGATATTTTGTAACTTGGGAATTAGGTCCCATTGCTAGAGATGAGAAAGCATGAATGAGTTGAGAAAATGTGGATGCCCTCTTGGAAAGTCATTGAGATCACAAATACATCCAAGTATTGAAAGAAGTAAATTTAATTAGCATAAGCCAGTTTCCCCCCAGGCATAATTACCTGAGGTGGGCTGATCATTGAACATTCAGATCTGTGAAACTAAGTCCCCATATCCGGAAGTGGAAGTAAGCCACCCTTGTGGTTTCAACAACTAAAACTCTCTGTAGTCTGGTAAACCAAGCCAAACACTATTGACATCACACAGAGAGTACCAAGTCTTCATTGCATTGTGCCTTAGTTTTATCATTCTAGTTGTATGGAGAGAGAGGTTTCAGAGGTGTTACTTTGGATAGACTGGGCCTCAGGATAATTTTCTTTGTTATGTTCATGAGCAGCAGGCTGGCACAGTAGAGAAAGGGCCAGTCTTGGAGTCAGAAAGACCTGAGTTCAAGTTATGCCTCTGACACATAGCCCTCCTATGCATGTATAGATCTTATTCATGGGATTATGAACAAGCCATCTGACTTTTCAGTGCCCCATGCAGCAGTTTAAAACTGCAAGTTAAGCACAAGTTGATGATTTTTTTCTTTTTCTGTAGGAGTAATTTCCACACTAGGAGTTGCCTATACTGATGAAATCAGAAATCACAGGTTTCTACCCTGAAGTGAAAATAACCTACACTGAAGGCGAAGTCTTTATAAGAGTAATATCATGGATCCTTTCAAGTATCTATGAAACTTGCCACATTTTTAGTAGCCAATGAGGATACTAGAAAAAAACAACACAAGGCTAGCTGTGCTATCTAGGGTTAAAAAAACAAACCCAAAACTAAAATGAAGATGTGTATAATTATTCAAAAGAGGTCTTTAATAATGTAAAATGTTAATGCACTATGTTCATTTACATTTAAAAAATCAGAGATAAGACAGTTTTGTAAATTGATGACTATACCATCTTTACATTATTTTTCTTTTCATTTTGCTTTAGGTATTTCTATTTTATAGCCCTTGACAAATTATTAAATACTTAGCACTTGGTACTTACTGATGATACCCAGCTTTTAAACCATAAAGTTTGTTTAGAGTCAAAGAGAGCTATAGAATCCATTGTTAGTTCTGGAGAGATACTTGTTTTTCTAGCATACCCTCTGGCCTTGGAAAACTTATGTAAACCTTTCTATATGCATGTGGGAGATCAATTCCTCTGCACCTAAGGGAAGAAGATATTCAATGGGAAACTGGCATTTGGGGATTCCTGCTGGCCCAAAATGTAATCCCTGAAATTGGATTACTGGAGTGCAACCAATTATATTATGTCTTCTGAGCCTTTGCCATGCCCTGGGTGCAATTCCCATTTGAAAAATAGGAATACAATGACTATTCCTCATTCTTAAATTTACACATTTAAATAGTAGTCTTAGCATGATAAATTTTTTCTGCTGTCTTCACTGTGTGCTTTTCCATCAAGAGTTAGGGGAATATTTTAAGAATTTGTAGTAATTGTCCGCAACTCATTATCCAGTTCTTAACAGAAAAGTACAGATGAGGTCCTTCAGTTAATGTCAGATGCATTATGTCCAATCACAAGGGAATTTGATGCTAAGACATTCTTTTTTTTGCAAAGGCCCTTGAATATGGTTAGTGAATCGACTTCTGTCCAATCGTACTGGAGCTCCAAATTTAGTTATTGCCTGATGTGTTATTGCCACATTAGTCCTCTACCATTTAAACAGATGACATTTAAAAATGAAGCTTTTAGCGTGAGCTAAGGGGTATAATGGTTAATTCAGGCAGAAGGAACTTATATTAGTAATGGCATTATAGACTCGATTCATGACCTGCTCAGCAACTCTGCACTCTTTCTTTCGCCCCCTTTGGTGCTGCTTCAACTATGAAACTAAATTTTGTATGCATAATATGTACACATCAGAAGTGCCTAATCCAGAGAGAAGAAAACTTGCCCATCAGCTGGTACTTGATGTTTCTTGGAATTAATGAATGGGTGGGTGGGAAGAAACTACTTAAAGCAGGGAGGGTCTGTAGAAAATTGATATAACTCAGTGGAAACAAAGATGAGTATAATTTCATAATATAGCATTCATTCCTAACAATTGCATTTAGGTACTAAAATGAACTAAGAATAAATATTCTTTTATTTTAATAATTTTTTTTTGTCTTCAGAAGGCTAAGTGACCATTTGAACTGAAGTTGGTTTTTAACTCGTTGCTTGATAATGCATCAGCCCAGTATCTTAATTTTTTCCCATTTTTTATTCTAAAGTTAACAAACATAAACTAGATAAGCACTTCCATATATACAGTAGAGCAGAAGGGGTTGTGCATGATGTTGGGTATCTCTTTTATGTTTGGATTGCTTTTCTTTTTACGTTCATTATACATTTGATATGATAATTTTACTCCTATCCTAAGTCCCTGTTTGTTGTTTTTCAGTTGTGTCCAACTCTTCATGACCCCATTTTGAGGTTTTCTTGGCAGAGATAATAGAGTGGTTTGCCATTTCCTTCTCCAGCTCATTTTACAGATGAGAAACTGAGACAAACATGGTTAAGTGATTTCCTCAGCCTTATATAGCTTAGTAAGTGTCTAAGGCTAGATTGCAATCCCTGTGCTTTATCCACTGCATGACCTAGCTGCCCACCTAACCTCCTTATTGAAACCTTCCCTAAACCCCTCCCCAAATGGAGAAAAACAAAACAAAACAAAAAACCTTTGCAAAATACATGCATGATTAAGCAAAATAAATTCTTCCATTGGCTACATACAAAGATGTGTCTCTTATTCAATAACTTGTGTCAATGTCCTATTTATTGTAAAGATTGGAGTGATGCCACCTGCTGGAGTGTTACTGTAGGAAAGCTCTGCCATGAGGAAAAGCCACATGGCTTGCCCTCTGACGCCTTCTCCTCATGGCAGAGCTTTCCTACAGTAACCCTCCAGCAAGTGGCATCACTCCAATGGTTACATTATCATGGTGTAACACTTAAGCTTCATTGTAGGGCCTTTGGAAATATGATCCATCCTTGTATTTATCACCTTCATCAGCCTTTCAGAACTGTCTTTCTTTAAAATGCTGTTACTGTATAAGTTGTTCTCCTCATTCTGTTCTCTTTACTCTGCATCAATTAATACAAGTTTTCCCAGGTTTCTCAGAAAACATCTATTTTGTAATTTCTTATGGCACAATAATGTTTCATTATATTCTTTCATTATATTCATATGCCATGATTTGTTTCTGTGCTCCCCAGCTGATGATCACTTCCTTCCAGTTCTTTGCTATAGCTAAAAGAGCTGCTATAAATATTTTTATAGATGTGAATCCTTCTCTTTCTTTGACCTTAGTGGGATATAGATCTAGTAGTGGTGTTTTAGGGTCAAAGGGTTTACAGTTTATCAACTTTTGACATGTAGTTCCAAATTTTTTCCCAGAATGACTAGGTCAGTTCTTTGCTCCACCAACAGTGCATTGGTGTACCTGTTTTCCTCTATTTTTCCAACAAGTATCATTTTCCATTTTTGTTATCTTTCCAATCTATTAGGTATAAGACGGAAGCTCAAGAGTTGTTTTAATTTGCATTTTCCTAATTATTAGTGAATTGGAATGTTGTTGTTGATACTTTGGATTTCGTTGAAATTTGCCTGTTTATATCCTTTTTTACCTATTGGGGAGTAGCTCTTGTACTTATAAATTGTAGTAATTTCTGTATTTATCTTAGATATGAGATCTTTGTCAGTGAAACTTTCATCCTAGATTCTTTCCCACTAAATATTGCCCTTCTAATTTTAACTACATGGGTTTTATTGGTGGTAACCTTTTTGATTTTATGTAACCAAAATTGCCCATTTTATTTCTGAGATCCTTTCTAACTCTTTTTATATCTATATTTAGAATTTTATTTTCCCAAATTACATGTAAAATACAAATTTTGACTCCAATTCTTTTTTTTTTTTTTTGGTGAGGCAATTGGGGTTAAGTGACTTGCCCAGGGTCACACAGCTAGTAAGTGTTAAGTGTCTATGGCTGGATTTGAACTCAGGTCCTCCTGAATCCAGGGTGGGTGCTCTGTCCACTGTGCCACCTAGCTGCCTCTTGACTCCAATTCTTTAAAAAAAAAATTATGTTCCAAATTCTTTTCCTCCCTCCTTCCTGCCCCCCACCCAAGAACTCAAGCAATTCAATATAAGCTATACATGAGCAGTCATGCACCTTTCTAACTCTTGTTTGGTCACAAACTCTTGTTTTTGGACCTTCTATCCATAGATCCAAAAGGTAATCTCTTCCATACTATTTGAATTTGTTTATATGAGCTTTTCTAACTGACTTTTTTTGGGGTGGGGCAATGAGGGTTAAGTGACTTGCCCAGGGTTATACAGCTAGTAAGTGTCAAGTGTCTGGTGTCATATTTGAACTCAGGTCCTCCTGAATCCAGGGCCAGTGCTTTATCCACTGTGCCACTTAGCTGCCCCCTTCTAACTGATATTTATCTATTTTTGAACTTATCTTAGTCTATGGTGTCAAATATTGGGCTATAAATAAATCCTGCCAGATTTGCTTTCCAGTTTTTCCTGCAGTATTTTTCTCAAATAGTGCCTCTTTACCCCAATAGCTAGAGTCTTGAGTTTATAAAATGCTAGAACACTAGGTTCATTTACCTTATCTTTTCCACTGAAAATAGTACCAAATCCTTCAATAATTGCTGCTTTTGTAGAATAGTTTGAGATCTGGTGCTTTTAGGCCCCCTTACTTCTCATGTGTCTTTGTTATTTCTTTTGAGATTCTTGACCTTTTATGTTTCATATTAATTGCATTTTATTTTTTCTAACTCTATAAGGTATTTCTTCAACAGTTTCATTTGGTATGACACTGAATCCTAGTAAAGTAACTTCAGCAATATTGTCATTTTGGTAGCCTACCCATGAGAAATTAATATTTCTGCACTTAAGTCTATCTTTATTTCCATAATGTTTTGTAATGTGCATTCATATATTCCTGTGTTTGTAATAGTAGATTGACTCCCAGGTATTTTGTGTTCTCTAGTTATTTTGAATGGAATTTTTCTTTCTTTGACTTCCTGGTCATTTTCTTGCATAATATACAGAAATATTGATTTATGTGGATTTATTTTACGTACTTCATCTTTGATGAATTTATTAATTTTAAATTACTCTTTAGTTATTTTTGAGTTCTTTAAGTAAATCATCATATCATCTGCAAAAATTATTGCTTGTTTTCCTTGTTTCTTATACTTAATACTTTGATTTCCATTTTTTGTCATTTTCATTTATCTAGCATTTGTAACATGATAGCAAATAAGTTATGATAATGGGCATTCTTATTTTACTCCTGATCTTATTGGAAAAGCCTTTAGTCTTTCTTTGATGCATATAAAGTTGGTTTTGGGGTTTAGATAGATATTACCATATTAAGGAAATATCTATTTATTCGTATGTTTATAGTATTCTTAACAGAAATAGGCATTAGATTTTTGTCTCAACATCTATGGATATAATCATGATTTTTATCATTTTTGTTATTAATAGAGCTTTTACTCATATTGAACCTGCATTTGTGGTATAAAAAGCCAACTTGGTCATATATTGTAATCTTATTAATACATTGTCTCTTTATTGTTACTTTATTTAATTTTTTATGTCAATGTTTACTGGAGATATTGGTCTGTAATTTTCTTTCTATGCTTTTATTTTCTTTCTGTTTTAGCTATCAAGACCATATAAAAATATGTTTAGAAGAATCAACTCTTTTCCTACATTTTACCAATAGTTTATGTATTGCTAGAATTACTTTTTCTTTGAATGTTTGATATTATTAATTTGTAAATCTATTTGACACTGGGATTATGTCTTTAGGTATTTAGATAGATTTTATTAAATTAATTTTTCTAGTCTTGAGTTACTTTAAAAATCTATTCTGTTAATCTGATTATTTTATATTTTTGTAAACATTCATTATTTCTAAGTTGAAAAACTTATTTGCGTAGAAATAATTTGTAATAGTTTCCTTTATTTCAGTTTTAATTGATGTGAGCTTTTTTTCATTTTAAAACTTTAAAAAACCTTTCCTAGTGTTATTTTTCAACTTAATTTTTTCCCTGGTTTTCACTTTGTAATCTCTTATTTAATTTTCATTATTTCTGTTTTGGTGGTTAATGAGGGTTTTTTGATTTGTTTCTTTTCTAGTTGTTTTTTCTTAAGTTGCACTTACAATTCATAGATCTGGTTTTTCTCTTTCATTAATGAATGAATTTAGAAATATAAAATTTCCCATGAGAACTGCTTTAGCTATGTTTCCTTTCTTTTTTTTTTGTTTTGTTTTGTTTTGGTTTTTGTGGGGGCAATGGGGGTTAAGTGACTTGCCCAGGGTCACACAGCTAGTAAGTGTCAAGTGTCTGAGGCTGGATTTGAACTTGGGTCCTCCTGAATCAAGGTCCAGTGCTTTATCCACTGAGCCACCTAGCTGCCCTGCTTTAGCTATGTTTTCAAAATTTTGGTATATTGTCTTACTGTTTGATGAAATTTCTATAATTTTAAATATTTAATCTCAAACACACAAATTTTTAGAATTAAATTTATCTCCAGTTATTTTTTTGTTTGTTTTGTTTTCTTTTGTTTTGTTTTTTTGGAGGGGCAATGAGGGTTAAGTGACTTGCCCAGGGTCACAGAGCTAGTAAATCTTAAGTGTCTGAGGCTGGATTTGAACTCAGCTACTCCTGAATTCAAGGCCAGTGCTTTATCTACTGAGCCACCCAGTTGCCCCTCCAGTTAATTTTTAATCCCCTCTTTACAGGTTCTTTATTGAATATAATTTTCTTCAGTGTAATTAGTAAAAAAAAATGTGTTCAATATTTCTGCTTTTTTGCATTTGTTTATGAGGTTTTTATGCTCCAAAATATGGTCAGTTTTTGTAGAGGTGCTATACTAAGAGCTGTGTAAATTCTTTTCTGTTTCCTTTTAGCAATCACAATAGTTCTACAGTATCTAAACTATCTAAAGTTCTGTTCAATTTCTTAACTTATTTCTTGTTTATCTTTTTATTAGCTTTGATGAGATTGGAAAGGGTTATATTGAGGTTTTCCCACTATTATCATTTTACTGTCTATTTTCTCTCTAGTTTGATTATTTTTTCCTATTTAGATTCTATGCCATTTGGAACATGCATATTAAATATTGATATTGATTCATCATATGTGATGTCTCTAAAGCTTAATGTAGTTTTTCAGAATTCCTCTCTATACTGTTGAATTTTATGAAGTCATGATTCCTACCCCTTCTTTCTTTTGTTCTTCTGAAGCAGAGTAGATTTTGTGCCAGCTCCTTATTTCAGTTGTGTGATTTTTTTTTTTAATTTTCATGTAATTAATTTTGTTGGATTCTACTCTTCAAAGCTATTCTTTTCCATTTTATGGGTGAGTTCATCTCATAAGCTCATGGTTATGATTGTTAATTTCCTATTTCCTTGCATTCTTTCATCTTGTGCTTTCTCCTCCTCCTCCTTACAAAGAAAAATTATTGAATGAAAGAAGAGTTTATTTGGCACTAGTGGTTTATAATTAATGTATGTTTCCTCCCCTTTGTCCCTCTTCTCCTTCTCTTGCCTTGTCCATGGTCAGAAGTTTTCACTTTTTCTTTCTTTTTGTAAAAGACCTCCCTTACCTTTGACATGCTGAGGTTGAAATTTGTTTTATTTGTGACTATTTCTTCACATGTCCCACCCCACCTTCTTCAATACTCTCTTTTTTCTCTACATCACTTTATCTTCCTGTTGAGTATAATGTATTTCTACACCAAACTCTTCATGTGTTTTTGTTGGGTGTGTGTGTGTGTGTGTGTGTGTGTGTGTGTGTGTGTGTAGTATGTATGTGAAAGTGCATTTAAATTTTCTTTATGCAGTTCATGTGATATTGAGGTTCATGGTATGAATATTCCTCTCTACTCTTCTTCCTTATTCATATACTTTTCATCTCATATAACTTTATTATGTGTAATAGTATGTTTATTCTTTTCTTTCCTCTCCAGTATATTACCATTTCTCTCCAATTTCCTTCTTTTTCTAAGTCCATGTAAAAGAGTATGACCATCTTCAAGTCTTCAGTATAACTCAATCTTACTTTATGACCCTTAAAGCCATTAAGTTTCTGAGAGGACATTTATATTTTCTATCTCTTTTAGAGAGAAAACCATTAATCATTTTACAGTCCCTTTCCCTGAATCAAATGTCCTTATCTTTCTCTGTTTCTCTTGATTCTTAAGTTTGGATTTTATAGTTTCTGCTGAATTCTGACCTTTTTATGAAGAATGCTTGGAAGTCCTCTATTCCATTATTACAGGTACATTTTTATCTTTTAAGATTATACTCACTTTTGCTGGCTAAGTATTCTTGGTTATAATCTTATATCTTTGGTCTTTTTTTTTGGCGGGGTAATGGGGGTTAAGTGACTTGCCCAGGGTCACATAGCTAGTAAGTATCAAGCATCTGAGGTCAGATTTGAACTCAGGTCCTCCTGAATCAAGGGCAGTGCTTTATCCATTATATCTTTGGTTTTTTTATGCCTCTTGTCCTAATTTGTTAATTCTCTTCTCAAGTGTTTCTTCCATAGCCATGGCTCCTTCTCCTTGTATATTTCTGAACTATTTCTGTTTTCATGCTGTGAGCCTGATATGCCCCCAAACACATCCTTTTAATTGCGCTGATGTCAGGTTTCCCAGAAGACCCAAGGTGTTTTGCTTTTCAGGTGTGGCGCTGGCTCTTTTTCCTATTGTGGCTCTTCCGTGATTTGGACATTGGCTGCCTAGTCACTGTGCTGCACAGGTGCTGGTCTGGCATTGCATTCTGTTTTAGTTCAATTTGGGTTGCCTGCATTCTGTTTGGGGCACAAGTAGCCTGGATACTAGTTCAGGTATAGATCCCACATGTGAACGCCAATGCTTAGTACTAATCTGGTCCTGTCTACTGCAAAGGCTGGTAAGAAGGCCTTGTGCTAGATGTTGATCTGGTCCTTGCTCCTATATACAGTCTTTGTAAGAAAAAGAAAAGAAGGAATGTGCTAGGAAAAGAAGAAATGTCTGCTTCTTAGCTATTCCAGGTATCTAACCTGAGGCTCTGCCTGTTTTTGAAAATCCACCCAAGGGAACAGTTATCTTCGAATCTCATTCTTAGTGGCTCAAGTTCATTCTAGGTGGAAAGGCCAGGTTGACCTGGAAGTCAGATATGGGCAGTATGATGGAAGAATAAGACTGAGTTTTTACCTATAAATTGTGCCTACTGTATAAAAACACATGCTTTTTTATGTACAAGAAGACATTTTTTCCATTATCCAATTGGATTCCATGAATAGATGTTCATAAATCTTGGAGGGACGTTGAAGATCACGTATTCATTTCCTCTCATTTTAACAGATAAGGAAATCCAAGCCTTGAGAGGTTGATGATATTTTCACATATATTTGCTGGCTAAAGACTTCAGAGCAATGTATTGCTTAGAATGGCTTTTTCTTGCACATCCCCCTGACCCCAAAGCTGTATGATTGTGTGTATGCATGTGTGTGTGTACATGTATGCATATATCTACACAATGGGACACACATGCATACATATATATGAATTTTTAACTAGTGGAGATCTGTGTAGGTTGTAGGAATAAATATGTACAGAATCATAAGGTTAGGTAGAAATTCAGACATTCCTTTAGCGTCAGTTGTTGCCACATGCTTGACTCATATATATTTTATACCAAGTAAAATGCAAAAATACTGATTTTGTAGGGTTATACTAGCTGTTCTATCAGAAACTCAATGAAAATTATGGTATTCCTTTTCTAAAGGTTATTGATATGAGGTACTATTGTTAGAAATTGCTTCTAATAATTATTATTTTTATCATTATAACATTTATGTAGTATTTCCTAAGGTCTCTATTGCATTCTTATATACAGTGTTTGATTTGAACTCCACAATAACCCTGTGAGGTAGGTATTAGTTATCATTCATATATTTCAGATGGAGAAACTGAGGCTCCCATGTAAAATGTTTTTCTCATGATCGAGTGTCAGAGTTAGTATGTAACTTGGTCTTTTGCACCCAAGTCTAGCATTTGTTACCATACTATATACCATGATAGATTTTTTTCCTTCATTTTAAGAATTGTGATGCCATGCATTTTTTTACATTAGTCATTTCTTAATATATTCTAGCACTTCTTTGTAACAAGGAAAAAATTTAACGAAAATATCTGACAAAGCAACTACTGGTAATAGCATGTATAACTTTCTATAGCTATAGTCCTCCTACCCTTCCACCAACAGGAAAAATTTGTTTTCATTTACATATTTATGTGTATTCTTTATGCATATTCTCTTAGTTCTGATCTGCACAACTTCATACTTTATCTTATGGCACAATAGTATTTCATCATATTCATGTGCCATGTTTTATTTAGCCATTTCCAAATTCATGGGCCCCCATTTGGTCTGTAGTCTTGTTTTTACAACAGAGTGATGCTATGAATATTTCTTTTTTTTTTTAGTTGATTATTTTTATTGTTTGTTTTTTTGATGAGGCAATGAGGGTTAAGTGACTTGCCCAGGGTCACACAGCTAGTAAGTGTCAAGTGTCTGAGCCCAGATTTGAACTCAGGTCCTTCTGAATCCAGGGCTGGTGCTTTATCCACTGCACCACCTAGCTGCCTCGAATATTTCTTAATATAGTACATATTCATTTATTGTTTACTTTGTTGGTGGTGTATATGCCCAAAAGTGGGATCTCTGAGTCAAAGCTCTCACTTTTTTTTGTATAATTTAAAATTTATATCTGGAATGGGACTAGTTCACAGTTTAACCACTAATGATTAGTATGTCCATCAGAGTCAGAGTCAATAAACATATATTAGCTGCCTGCCATGTGCCAGGCACTGTGCTAAGCCCTAGTATTTGAATGAAAGGAATAAGACAATCCCTCCTTCAAGGAGCCCATCATCTAATGGGGAAACATAACACAGGAAAAGAAGCTGAAAAGTGAGATGAATGGATCCACCCCTGAAGCTTGATGAAGTCTTACAGATAGGCTAGGAAATGATCTGAGAAGGTTAGTTCCAGAGTGGATTTCATCTTGCAGAATGATGAGTTTCTGGAGATCATGAAATCCAGAATATGGTGGGAAATGATGAAAAGCCAGATGGATTATCTTTTTCTAGGCTCTCTGTGATTAACTATTTTTATCTTTTGCCTTGTATATGAATTTGTGGGGCATGTGGTGAAACATCAGAGTTGTTTGGTTTTCTATTGAAGTCCTGATTTGCAACAGATTTCCAGATGGTAATTTGTAGTTGGAAATTCTTCTAAAACTATTTCTTGATACCCTTAGCTTCTCTAGTGGGGAATGGCTTTTGGTATTAGATATTTGTGTTAGTCAGCAAGTGTTTATTAAGTGCTTACTATGTTCCAGGCACTTGTAATTAGTGCTTCACATACAAAGTAAGGCAAAAACATATTCCCTTCCTTTAAAGAGCTGACATTCTAACATTAGAGAATCTTTCTGTCTCTCTCATATCTCTATCTCTGCAGATATCTCTGCATAGATCTTCACAGATCTAGATTTAGATGTAGATATTTGGCTATATATGGAGATAGCTATGTATTTGTGTACAAATTATATATATGTGTGTGTGTGTGTGTATATATATATATATTCTATATGTTGGGTATCAGGTTTCTATCAGTGATACTTGATGCAAATATTTTCCCACTTGACAGCTTTTGTTCTATACTTATTTGTGCAAAAGCTTTTTATTTATATGTAGTAAACACTATCTGTCTTGTTTCTTATCATGTCCTCTATTTGCTGAAAAATTCTCTCCCTTGATGGTGCTTTGTAAATGATCAGATTAAGCTCTATACTAATCTAACTGTCAAGGTGATACTTTATAGAGCTAACAAAATTATAACAAAATTCATTTGGAAGAACACAAGATCTGGACTCTCCAGAGAAATAATAAAAGAAGTAGAAACAATTGGGGAATAGCTCTTCTAGATTCTAAATTATACTCTAAAGAAATAATGATCAAAACTATCTGGTACTTGTTAAAAAAGAGAAAAGTAGATCAGTTGAACAGAATAGAAAAGGAAGAATCAGAAACAATTGAACTCAGCAATTTAGTGTTTGATAAATGCAAGAATTACTTAATAATTACTTAGAGAAGAACACCTTATTTAATAGCAATTGCTAGCAAAACTGGAAAGCTTTGGGGCCAAAATAAGGTTTAGGCCCATACTATTAATGTATGCTTATATTAATATTGTTCCAAAAAGTACTACAAAATGGTTTGATATTTTCTTTTGTTAGAAAGCACTTTATATTTTTGATATATAAATATATATATATGTATATATACAATATATGAATACATATTTGTGTAATATAATATGTATTTATCAACTAATATAATGTTAATTATGCTGTTCTTCATGTTTTAATAACATACTGTGGGGGCCAAATTTAATATATGGAGAGTTAATTGGGTGACTTGCCGAAATATTGGGTCCCAGAAATAATGAGGGACCTCTGGGTTCAAAGCTCCCTCCCCTCCAAACTGACTTTTTAGATATTTCTCCCAGGCCAATAAGAAAGGAACCGTACAGCTTCTTTTCCACAAAAGGATCAGATTTTATTACTTGGGAATTAATTAAACAACAAAGGTGAAATTAATAAAAATCAAAGATAAGGAAGTAGGGAAAAAGAAATACAGATAAATTCTCCTAGCTCTAACCTAAGTCTATACAGTCCCCAGCTCCTTTCCAAATAAGCTAATTCAAAGGAATTTGTGTTCACTCACCACACCTGGGATGTCTGCAGTTTCTCATGCCACCGGAAAGGCAGAGAAGAGAGAGAGAGAGAAGAAAGCAGCTTTCCAGAAGCGACTCAGCCTCCCCTCAGAAAGCCTTCAGTCTTCCTCCCCAAAAGGGGAGGTCCTTCAAAAACTGCCTATGGAGAGGTTTCTCCTTCTGACCTCAGTAGCATACGTAACTTCAGGGTGGGCCAGGTGTGGCCCCTCCCAAATGAGTCAGCTAAACTCCAATAATTCTTGCCACATTACTATCATGACTTTATATGTGAGAGGCAGTGTAGTATAGTGGCTAATGTAATGACCTTGGAGTTAGAAAGACCTAGGTTCAAATCTCACTTCATAAATATGCTAGCTATATAACCTTGGGCAGGTAGTTTAACATTAGGAGCCTCAGTTTCATCATTTGTAAAACTAGGCTAATATTTATAGTACTTGTACATAGTGTTCTGAGTATGAAATCAAATACTGTATGTAAAGTGGTTCATAAATTTATGTAAATGGAAGTTTTCTTAGTTCATGTGTGTCAGAAAAGATCAATGCATTATATTGTGAGCATGGTGGAGTGCCCTGAAATTTTCAGTGATTGTCACCACTTGCAACTGCTTTAGATTTAATGTCTGAGGTAGTTTAGCTCAGTTCCTTGAAATACATGATGGTAGAAGTCGAGTCATATCCATCTGGACAAGTTCACTTCATTCTGTCGTCATAGACTATATCCCTCATTGTGATGAGCAACCTTGGAAAAATCATGCAGGTGGCTAAAGTACTTGTTGAAATTGCTTAATCCAATAAAGCACAGGCCCTGGATTCAGGAGGACCCGAGTTCAAATTCGGCCTCACACACTTGACACTTACTAGCTGTGTGACCCTGGGCAAGTCACTTAACCCTCATTGCCCCACCAAAAAAAATTGCTTAATACAACCCTTTTTAAAAAAAATGTTGTGATTCATCAATGGACTATTGTGCAAATAAGTTGCTCTCTCTGGATCTCTTGAACTGCTTGACATATCTCTCTGCCTCTTTTTGTAGGCCAATTGAAGTAAAAGACCTTCGATACACAATAGCCTGAGCAGTCTAATACTTAGATTAAATATGTTCATAAGGAGCATTGTGCCTATTAAGAATACACAGAATCTTTCACATCAACTTAATCAACCATCCACTGGGGCTAGTTGCACCTTCTTAGGAGATGCAGTGGTCTTCCACATCCTGAAATTTCAAATGGCCTCTATCCTTTAACCTAATCAAATTGAGGTTCTCCTCATCAAGACTGTCCTCATGAGCCCTCTGCACTGATTACTTATCACTTGTGTTAGAAAACTCAGTTAGTAGCAGTAGTAAATATTGGGCTCAAAGCTGTCATGAAATCGTGCTAGCCTTCTGTATGAGTGCACAGATAGCACAAAGTAAGGCTTTGTGCACTAGCATGGGGCTCAGAAGGTAGAAATCCTCAAATCAATTTCACCTGTGACCAAATGAGGGTTTGGGTAGCTGAAAAATTGGTGCATTTATCTATTCTGACGTAGTAATTAAATGGGAGACTATATGTCGTTTTTCAGAAGAAACTCTGATATAATTTTTGGCTAATTTTTTAAATTTTATTTTTTTGGGTAGGGCGGTGAGAGTTAAGTGACTTGCCCAGGGTCACACAGCTAGTGCGTGTTAAGTGTTTGAGACCAAATTTGAACTTGGGTCCTCCTGAATCCAGGGTCATTGCTTTATCCACTGTGCCACCTAGCTGCCCCTTGGCTAATTTTTAATGAAGTGGTTTGAACAAAGGGCTATCCCCTGCCAGGTCATTTCAACTAAGTTAACCAGACCTTTTTTCCTCTCAAAAGTACAAAGAAGGTGTGAGGCTGGGTCTGAATTGACTTTCGTTGGGACTGTCATTTTTTTAGTTCCACGTTTTCTGCTTCACATCTTGAGCTGTAACTAGAGCAAGCAGGAATGAGGAAGGAAACAAGCTTTTATTTTAAAATTATTTTTAAAATAAAAAAAAAAACACTAAGTACCAGAGATAAGCACAAAGAATGTCTCTGCCTTCAAGGAGCTTATGTTCTAGTGGGGCAGCGCAATGCGATTTTTCAGTGATGTTTCATGACAAAGAAAGTCATGATGAAGAGTTTCAAAATGAAAACTGAGTGAGTGTCCATCATTTGGAGAGTGAACATGTTTTGGTATATGAATGCAATGAAAAACTATTGTACTGTAAGAAATGGTGAAGGGGATGAAACCTGAAAGGTATGCTTGAATAAATGCATAATAAAGTAAACAGAACTAGAATAATTCATACAGTAACCATGCCATTATGAAGATGAACAACTTTGGAAGTCTTAGGAACAGTGATTAAGACAGTGAGCAACCATCATTCCAGACTAATGAAACATGGTACTCACCTTCAAAGGAGGTGATAGAATCAAAGTGCAAATTAAGCCATTTGGGGGAGGCACTAAATGGAGAATTTGTTTTGCTTGACTATATATGTTTGTAATGAGTTTTGTTTTAAATTCTTGATAGATGGGGGATGCAGGAAGGAAAGAAGGTAAATTTTTATGGAATGAAAAAAATTGATTTAAAAAGAGTGAACTTGATTGTTGTTTTTTTTTCCCCCAGGGCAATGAGGGTTAAGTGACAGCTAGTAAGTGTCAAGTGTCTGAGGTCAGATTTGAAGTCGGGTCCTCCTGAATCCAGGGCTGGTACTTTCTACACTGCACCACCTAGCTCCCCCCATCCCTGATTTTTTTTTTTTTTTTTTTGTGGAGCAATTAGGGTTGACTTGCTCAGGGTCACACAGCTAGTAAGTGTCAAGTGGCTGAGGCTGGATTTGAACTCAGGTCCTCCTGAATCCAGGGCTAATCCTTTATGCACTGAACCACTTAGCTACCCCTCATCCCTGATTTTTTTTAATTAACATAAGAGAGCAGAAGGCAGTTTTGGAGGGGATATAGCCAAGTAGTACAATTTGCTTACTACCATGATAAATTTAATATACATTTTAAAAAACAAACGGTATGTAACAGATTCCGCAGTTTTATGTACAGTCTTCTTTTGTGTTCTTTTTCTATTGAAATGTTTGTGTTGATGTTTAAGTTCATAATAAAAACAATTTTTTTTGAAAGGTCAAGGGAGAGAGATTAAACTGTTTCAGTTTCTTTAATCTGCTGCTACAGAAATTTATTTCAGAATGTTGTATATTATAGAGGCTATTGGATCTTTGTTTCAAAAATCTTCACTGGCTACATGAATAGTATACTAAAAGCATAAACAGAATGCACCCTTTCTGATCTGTTATTACATTTTCAGTAGTATTTTTTTAATTTTTAAGATGATAGTACGGAATTATGTGCAGATGAAAACCTCACACTTGCTATGTAGTAATTATCTGTTTAATGGACATTTAAAGAAGATATAGATTTGACAATTTCAAAACAAAATTAAGTGAGTTGTACACAGGGTAATGCAAAACCAGATGTTTTCATTCTGCTCTAAAGAAATCCAGATACTTTTGCCTCATTACAAATTATTTTGAAATTTTTTTTTTCTGTGTCAACCAGTTCTATCCTATTTGGTGATTAGGAAATAAAATTCCATATATGGATGTTGATGAATAAACATAAAATTCATCATCACATATGTTTAGTGCTGAAAGGTATCTTAAAAGTCATGTAACTCAGCTTCCTTAAAGAGGTGGGAATTGAGGCCTAGAAAGGTTCAGCAATTCATTAGAGGTCACACAGATATTAAGGGACAGATCTTGGATTTGAACTCAATTTGAATTTGCTGACTCCAAATCCAGTTGTTGTTTTTTTCTAACATTTCATCGTGATGTAGATGAGTTTCTCATTTGTATCCTTTTTCTTATATACACAAAATAGCAAGTTACGTAAGACATTCTGAAATAAGAACATATAATAATACATATCTAGATTATATTTCATATTAGTCAATTGAATGTGTACATGTAGATAGGTAGAAAGAAAAAAAAAAGAAAGAGACTTTTGGTATGTTGTAGTATAGGTCCCTGTTTTGACAAATAAGAAATTGAGACCCAGGGAGATCAAATAACTTGTCAAAATCACACAATACCTTAGTGGCATTTGGGACTAGAATTTGGGGATCCTGAATACTTTTCAGCATATTTCCTCCGTATAAGTTATTTATGACCTTAACTAGATAATAATGTCTTGTGTTTTTGGTTGTTTGAAGCATTGGTGAATTTCAGGAAAATCTTAGACCTCTTCCTTTCCTACTCCTTCCATCTTCTGGCAATGACTCAGATATGGTTCTTTACTGATGATATTGCTTTCCCTTGCTACTTTTTCCAATTACCGGGTATACTTTCTTTCTTTACCCCGTTCACCCAACTCTTCCCTGCTCTCCATTTCCAATTCTAGATTCTCTTAATATGACCATTACTCTGTGAAATCTCTCCTCTTTTGAGGTTCACATTATTCAAATTTATCACACGATTTAGATCCTGTTGGCTGTTAACATGTCAACCCTGAGGACATTCCTCTTCCTTCCCCAGTGAGTTCAGTGCCACTTTCTAATCTCCTCCACTCTAACACCTGCCCTCATACCTTCAGATATCCTAACTTCCCCATTTCATCCCCATGATCTGCTGTTCCACTCCGCTTCAGCTATGCACAAAATCAATCATACCTTTGACCATGCCATCATCCACAAGTGTTCTCTTCCCATGTCCATAAAATAATTTTATCTGATCATAGTCTTTAATACTTCTATCTTTGCTATGTTTGCTGTGACCTCCATTCTCTCCTTACTTTAGTTCCACCTCAGGATTGGCTACTTTTTTGCACTAATGCATCACAACCCATTGTTGAATCCATTTAAGTCTATGCTACCTTCTATTCTCTGCTCTCTTGCCCCCTTGTCCTATGTCAGGTCATGGCCTTGCCAAAGGCCAATCTTGGATTATTCCCAGTATTGGTCTCCTTCATTTCTATCCATATGCTACATAACAGAGCTAGTGAATATCATAAGTCATGCTGATTGGGCCCATTACAAATTTATGTTACTTAATTTCACCTGGAACCTTACTCTAGCAAGTCCTTCCTACCATTCTTCTCTAGTCAATTCACTACCCCCTTGTCCATGACAATTATTACCAAACTTTCTTATTTCTATTTATGCCTTCTACTACAACCTCCCTCCTCCTTGGTACCTCACTTTATAATCCACAAAAAATTCAAGGCTTTTTGCTAAGATAAGAGCTCTTTATCCTCTCTTCATTCTCAGTTCACATCACTAAAATATTTCCCCCTCTATCTCCTCCTTTACTCCACATGAAGATGTGGCCCTACTAATTTCCTTGACTTCTTTAAAGATTTAACTCAAATCATAGGTTCAAATTTAACCTCACATTCTTACCAACTGTGTGAACATGGGTCACTGAAGACAGAATTCCTTCTCTTAATTGGGTTTTTTTTTAGTTTAGTGTCTTCAATTGTTTTATTAAATTCCTCTTCCTAAAGGTTTCATGTGTCACACTGTTTGATCTATGAGAGGAAATACTGGAAATATTGAAAAGTGACTGACCCAAAACAGCCTCTTGATTTTGGGTTCCTGCAGTAATGAGGATAGGGGAATTTTGCTCCTTAAGACTCATGGTTGCCTCCAGAGTAGCACTATACATTTTTTTTTTAGGGGGAAAAAATCCACATTTCTTTGGAGGATTCAGTTTTACAAGGATTCAAAGTGACTTATATTCTTTATTATCTAAGTGTTTAATGAGGCTAGCTGACATAGCTTATTCCTTTGGCATTTTGTACTCACATAAACTCTACTAAGGCCTGAGGAGAATGATACAGTGGCATTGAACTTTCCTTATACTTTATGTTATCTATTTCTCAAACCAGTTTGAAAATATTATAATATTATAATATTATAATATCATGTTAAACATTTATAATGTCTTCAAGCTTTCAAATTAATTAATTTTAAATTTTATTTTCAATTTACCACATGCTATAAATGTTAAAAAATTCAGTTGCATTTTCATCTTGAGCCTAATGGGAAATGACATGTCATGGTTATAGCTACAAAGCAGAAGCACATGGGATTTGGGAACCCTGAATGTTGGTTTATTTTCTCATCTAAATTTACCTATTGCTTCTCTGGAGTTATGACTAGTGGAGAAGATTTTTGTCTTCTCTGTCTTAGTAACCATCTATTTCTTAGTAATTGTCAGACGTACTAGTTGTCATGGATGTCCTTTTGCCTTGCTGCCATCTTCATACCTCTTCCAGTACCGTCAGTATTTCGTTCCAGGAGATATAACTTCATGTTCAAAGAGAATTGTTTCATTTAACTGAACTTTGCTTAGTTCTGCAGTAATTTTCTGAAAGAAATGGTTGTTTTGCCTCCATCCAATTCCCATATTGCATTTTCATAAATGACCATTTTTAGAAGATCTTTGTCTCCATAAAAATACACAGGTTACAAAATCAGTCAAAAGCCTTGGTCACTTGAAAATAACTGATGATTATGTAATTAATGATTTAAAGTTTGCAAAGTATTTTATGTGCTTTTTTTCTGGTCCTCACAACAACTCAGTGAGGTTGGTGCTGCAGCTTATCCTTATTTTAGAGATGTAGAAACTAGTTCATCAAGAGGCAAAATGATTTTGCTCTGATTTCATAGCCAGTAGGTGTCACAAGGGATACTTGAACCCAAGTCCTTTTGACTTGAGGTTTATCACTCTGTCCACTCGTACCATGCTGCCTCTGAACAAACAAGAGAGTATAATTATTTACAGTGTAAAGAAAAAAGATGTAATATTAGCTCGAAGAAGCAATTAGAATCCATTTCTAGTGTTGGAATTTTGTGGAAAACACAGAAACAAATGGCAGTATATGAACCTGAAAAATGCGTGGTGTAATTGATCAGGACAGTTGCTGCTATAACAAAGTCAGTGAGTGGAAGGGAAACAAAACCCACTGACAATAGGTGGTTTGTGAGTAATTCAAATGCCAAAAATTAGAGAGATTTACCATTTTGCAGTCATCACCAATAAACCTTCCCAGGCCTTGCTACTTACTTCCTAAACATTCAATTAGGAATGGCAAGGAAGTGAAGTTTGCTATTTCTCAATGCTGACATTTCTGTACTATTTCTTAAGGGCATTTGTTCATTCTGAATGATGTTTGCAATCACAACTTCACTCACGGGAAATTCTGCACCAAGTAAAATGCCAATTTGACTTGCAACATATATTTACATCTCCTCTGGCTTCTTTCCCCTTTGTGTACCCATCCTCCCATATGCTTCTACTTCCCCCCATCAACCTTTTCTTTCTCCTTGAATCATGTAGGACCATGCCTTACACCATTAATATTTCTTTTTAAAATTTTATTTTTTCTCAATTACATATAAAATATTTTAAAGATTGATAAAAAAGATTGAGTTCAAAATTCTCTCCTTCCTAATTCCTCTCCTCCTTCCTTGAAAAGGCAAATGATTTGATATAGATTATATGTGTGCAGTCATGCAAAACATTTCCGTATTAATCATGTGGCAAAAGAAAACAGACAAAAATTTTTTAAAGTAAAGTATGCTTCAATATGCATTCAGAGTCTTTCAGTTCTTTTCCTGGATGTAGATAGCATTTTTCATCATAAGTCCTTCGGAATTGTCTTGGATCATTGTATTGCTGAGAATAGCTAAGGCATTTCACAGTACATCATTCTACAATATTGCTATTACTATTTACAGTGTTCTCCTGGTTCTGCTCACTTTACTTTGCATCAGTTCATCTAAGTCCAGGTTTTTCTCAAAACATCCTGCTCATCATTTCTTATATTATAGTAGTATTCCATCACAATCATATACTACAATTTGTTCAGCCCTTCTCCAATTGATGGGTATCCCCTATATTTATAATTCTTTATCCCACAACAAAAAAGAGCTGCTAGAAATATTTTTCTACATTTTGGTCCTTTCTCTTTTTTTTCTCTTTGGGATACAGACCTGTATTTTTATTGATGGGTCAAACAGTATGTGCAGTATTATAGCCTTATGGGCAAAGTTCCAAATTACAGTCCAGAATGGTTGGATTAGTTCACAATTCCATAAACAGGTCATTAGTGTTCCATTTTTTCACACATCTCCTCCAGTATTTGTCATTCCCCTTTTCTGTATTATTAGCCAATCTAATAGGTATGATGTGGTACCTCAGAGTTGTTTTAATTTTACTTTCCCTAATCAATGGTGATTTAGAGCTTTTTTATATGACTATAGATAACTTTGATTTTTTTTCATCTCTGTTCATATCCATTGATCATTTATCAGTTGGAGAATGACTCGTATTCTTATAAATTTGACTCAGTTCACCGTATTTTTGAGAAATGAGGTCTTTATCAGAGAAACTTGCTGTTAATACCCCCACCCTTTCTCCTACTTTCCTTCTAATCTTGACCGCATAGTTTTGACTGTGCAAAACAGTTTTTTTTATTTAATGCAATCAAAATTGTTCATTTTACATCCTGTGATCCTCTCTGTCTCTTGTTTGGTCATAAATTCTTACCTTATCCATAGATCTGCCAGGTAAATTTTTCCATTCTCCCCTAATTTGCTTATGATATTACCCTTTATGTCTAAATTATGACCATATCTCAGTGGATAGTGTGAAATGTTGGCATATACCTAGTCTCCCTTCTCAGCATTTGTCACATGTATTCTCTTCACTCACTGTCCATCATACTAGTTCATGCCTTCTTCACCACTTGCCTAGATTATTGCAGTAGTCTCCTAATAATTTATTGGTCTCCCTACTACAGTCTTGCACCTATACCGTTCATCTCCCAACTTCAGGTTACTCTTTAAAGTCTTTTGTTATCTCTTTCTGGCTACTTTTCCAGACTTGCTTCATGTTACTCTCATTACATAGTCTACATTACAGCCAACCAACTATTCTCTACAGGCCAATTCTACACTACAGGCCATTCAACTATTCTCTAAATAATATAGGTCATATTTTATATGTCCTCATGTATTTGTTTTTTTGCAGGGCAATTAGGGTTAAGTGACTTGCCCAGGGTCACACAGCTAGTAAGTGTCAAGTGTCTGATTTGACGTCAGGGCCAGTACTTTATCCACTGTGCCACCCAGCTGCCCCTGTCCTCATGTACTTTAAAAGACTGATATCATACCCTGAATAGCCTGTCTTTTTATCTGTTTTCCTTGAAATTGATTACTTTAAGGCTCAACTCAGGTGATATCTCCTATAGGAAACCTTTACTACTCACTCCTAGTTCCAGGTGTTCTTTCCCTCTTTAGTGTATCCTGTGTTTACTTACCTCCTACATATTGTATCCTCCAGTTAAAGGTAAACTTCTTGAAGGTTTAATTTTTTAATGTTTTAATTTTTGATTTTGTATCCCCAGAACTTAGCATAATGCCTGGAATAAGGAATATTCTTAATAAATGTTGATGGAATTTAGCGTCACATCTGACTTTTTGAATAGTTTGCATGAACACGTTTATATCTATTGAGCATTAGATGGCAAGATGGAGTTGTGCAGTTTCAAGTCAGACATCATTGAAGTAATGTTCATTATAATGCAATTCTGCCTTGTAGACTATAAGGAGAGAATAAGTGACAACAGGATGGCCAAGCACCTTTTCTATGGGCAGCTAGCATGGAGGCAGAAGTAAGGAGGGCAGAAGAAATGCTTTACAAGGCTGTACCACTTAAAGTAATACATTATCATTGAAGTGGCTGGGAAAAACAGCAGAACAGATGAACCAGCTTGTTATGATAGTATTAGATATAAAAGATACAGCCCTTCCTGAACAAAGAGTTCGAGGCATCTTTGAGATGGAAGCACAACCCCAAAGGGACAGTAAAACTGAAAATCAGAGATCAACTGTTAGAAATAGATCATCTACAAAAAGGAGTGCATAGTGGTCTTTCCAGTCACACCTGGACACACGTGTAGTAATCAGTGACCTGTAAATGTCTCTGTGTGTGTGAGTGGGCTGAGGTAGAAGGGTGTAGTTCACTGTTTAACAGATCTTGAACAGTAATATCAGTGGGATAGATTACTTCCAGGTAGGTCCCAGTTGGTAAAAATAATGAATCCCATGAAGTGGTCACATGTATACAAATGTGCATTATTCAAAGTTATAATGATATAAAAGAGTAATTGGTTCCAGGCCAATGCAGATATGTAGTGTGAATTAGTATTATGCAGCCACTTCACAGGATTTATTATTAGCACTAATCCGGAGCTAGCTAAAATATCCATAATTGTTTTGATCTGGTCACTGCCATTGTTAGTGTTTTGTTAAAGGTCATCATTTTAGTCTCCTCGGGGTGTTATGTGCCCTTTGATGATAGCTGTAAACTATGATGATTGTGTAAACATACATTAGCTAACAAGATCATTGAGAGGTTCAGATCAGACAGGAAGTCTGACCAAGGGAAGCAGATTTTGTGCATTTTGCTTTGTGAGGACTGTGCCCTTCTTCAAGAGAGGGAGGAATTGAAAAAGGAGGAACAGATCCTATTTTGATTATCAAAGATCATGGACTGTGATAGAGACAGATCAGAACCCAGAACCAGAGAGCCGAAAAGTAGTGCCATCAATACCCCTGGTTCTGTTTAAGCCTGGCCCCCACAGCCATCATAAAGGGCAGCAGTCCCCTATGTAGAAAGGCCAAAAGAGGCCTGTCATTCTTGCCACCACTGCCACAAACTGCTGACCAACTCACTCTGGGAAGCCATGCTAGCCTATTCTAAGCAGCAAGGTCTACTGAAGGAAAGACAGGAAGAAGCACAGACCAGATGAGGCAAACCTTTCCCCCACTCTCCTTCGACCTTAGTGGAGACAGCCCAGGTTACAGAGCACAAGAGCCGTGAGAATAATGCCCCCCCCCCCCTCATTGCGAAGTCCCCTGCCAAAGTGGCCCTCCTGGCCATCATAAAGGTCGAGTACCCATGTGAAGAGACATCCTGCCAATTGTCTCTCCAGATTACATAGCCCTTGGACTTTTACCACCAAAGTTCTTGGGACTTTTGTATGGCTCATCATCAGACACAGACATAGTTTTATGAATGGAAATAACATTTTAAAAAGATCTATTACCTATCTCCCAGAGCAGTTGTGAAGATCCCAAGATAGTATTTGAAAAGTACTCCAGGCACATTGATTAACACATAATAAGTGCTTAATAAATCCTAGTTTCCTTCCTGTTAGTGCTGCCATATCCTAAGGTTCACTAGATGTGTTTATGTGACTTGTAGATAAAATCTGCAGTGTATTGTTTGTTCATCTTAGACTGTGGTTTTCTGGAGACCGGGGACCATATTGTTATTCTCTCTGTATCCTTAGTGCTTAGCACATAGTAAGTGCTTATAACTACTTTTTCATTCTTTATTAATCTTATTTTGTCAGTGTGAAAACTGTGGCTTAAAGAATCACAGATTTTCAGAGTTGGAAGTGATTTTAGCAGCCATTTGCTACAGCTCACATCTGAAAAAGAAAACTTTCTCCAGCATACCCAAGTGACCATTTGGCCTTTGTTTAAAGACCTCTAATGAGTAGTAAAATCCACATCTTACTGAGGCATCCCTTTTGACTTTTTGGGTAGATCTAATCACTAGAAAGTATTTCCCCCAAGCAGAAAGCCTAAAGAAGCCCTTCAGTAGCCTTATTCTTCTTGGAAGTAGTCAGAATGAACCTGCTCCCTCTTCTCCATGACAGTCATTCAAATACTTGAAGTCAGCTGTGATGTCAGTCACTCAATCAGTTACCTAGCATTTATTTTTTTTGCCATCTTAAATATTTTATTTTTCAAATTACGTATAAAAACAATTTTAATGATCATTTAAAAAAATTTTGAGTTCCAGATTCTCTCCTTCTATCCCCCCCCCCCATTAAGAAGGAAAGCAGTAGATATAGGTTATACATGTACAGTCATGTAAAACATTTCCATATTAATCATTTTCTTTCACAATATACAGACTATCACAAAACCACAAGAAAAATAAAGAAATAAAATATAAAATATAAAAATAAAGAAATAAAAAGTATGCCTTGATCTACATTTAGACTCCATCAATTCTTTCTCTGGAGGTGCATAGCATTTTTCATCATGAGTCCTTTGGAATTGTCTTAGATCATTATATTACTGAGAATAGCTAAGTCATTCACAATTGATCATTGTACAGTATTACTTTTATGTTCTCCTGTTTCTACTTACTTCACTTTGCACCTATTTCTTTCTTCCCATTACCTAGCATTTATTAACTGTTACGTGCCAAATAGTGTGCTAAGTGCTGGAGTTACAAAGAAAAGCAAGAGTCTACTCTCAAGGAGTTTACAGTCTAATTGGGAAGATAATGTATAAATAACTGTAAAAACTCACTCTCTTTCTCTCTCTCTGTCTGTCTCTCCCCCCTTCCTTCCCTCCCTCCACACCCATACCATTTACAGGATAAATTGTAGATTGTATAAATAATTAACACTGACAAGACATTACCATTGGTGTCTCCTAAGTCTTCTCTAGGCTATATATCTCAAATTCCTATAACCAGTCCTCATAAGGCACAAACTTAAGGTCCTTCACCATCCTAGTTTTCCTTTTCTGGGTACTCTCCAACTTATCAATGTTCTTTCTTAAATGGTTGTGCTAAGAGCTAAGCACAATACTCAAACATGGTTTGTCTCCTTATTCCCAGAAGCCATTTTTCTTTTCATGCAGACCAAGATCATGCTAGTCTTTTGGGAGTGCTGTATCACATTGTTAACTAACTCAACTGAGCTATAATTCAATATCACTATACTGTTATTTTAAAAACCATTTGCTGTCTAATTATGCCTCTGCAATCTTGATCATGCAAACTCAATTATAACCCAAATATAAGAACTTCAACATTTATTACCATTGAATCTCATCTCAAGTAGATTCATTCCACTTATAGCCTGCCCTCTTTTTGAACACTGATTCTGACATCTAATGTAGTAGCTATCTCTAGCTTTGTATAATCTCTAAATTTGATGTGTATCATTTACATATTTATCTAAGTTATTGACAAAACTATTATATAGAATATGACTAAGCTCAGCTTTTGGGGACTTTGCACTGGATACTTGATTTCTAATTGTTATATCATCTTCCCCCTTTGAGGCCATTTACCATCTCAATTCTTCATCTTTTACACGCAAATTTATCAAATGCTTTGCTGAAATCTCAGCAAAATCCTGGCAATAATTATAGCATTCACCTGAATTACCAGACTAATTGTTCTTGTTGAGTTGTTTTTCAGTCGTGTCTGACTCTTTATGACCCCATTTGGGGTTGGCAAAGACACTGGAGTGGTTTGCCATTTCATTTTCATGTTCACTGTACATGAGGAAACTGAGGCAGAGTGAAGTGACTTGACCATGGTTACCCAGCAGTAAATGTCCAACAACAAATTTGAACTAGGGAAGATGAGTCTTCCTGACTCTAGGCCTAGGACTCTATCCACTGTGCAGCAGAGCTGCCCCATCTAGTCTAGTAATCCTGTCAAAAAAACCCCCAAAAACCAAAAACAACCTGTTCATTCTAAGGACCTGTTCTTGATGAAGTTGTGGCCATATTAATTTTTGCTCCTTTCTTTTTTTTGAACAAAACTGCAGTTTAATTTTAGAAAAAGTATTTATATATACATATATACATCAATTTCTGATATACACTTAATGTGTTAGTATACACAAAATGATGCTTTCTCTTGAAACTGTATTTTATGAAATGTACATTTTTAATTTAAATACTCAGTATATACTGCACTTAATCTTCATGTTTCATTTATTAAATACATTAAAATCTGCAATGTAACAAAATGGTGTCTGCATAGAAAATTCAAAGCACCATTTTAAATGAACAAAAGATGGCTCACTTCATCTTCTCCTAGTGCATGGCACACTAGCTCAGCTCTACCCACACCAGCTGTTTGTTCTTTTTTATTTGACATTGTTCACAGACTAATACATAGTACAATAAGAGTGCTGGATAAAAACATGAGGTATGAGAGTGGTTCAAAGATTACAAGTCATGCAGATCATTCTGGACAGCAAAGAAAATTGTGAATGAGAAAACTGAATAAAAATACATAAAGAATGTGCGTTATAAAAACAACAACAACAAACAACAAACTCCATTACACAGCTTTGCTTCTTTGGTTACAAAGTAGGTTGAACAATTTCACAGCTTTTTATTCACACCTAAAAATAAGTCATACAAAATGTTGAAAAGCAGAGGAATTGTGGCAATTTCTCTATAGAAAGTAGAAACAGAAATAAGAAAAGTTTTCTTCATCAAAATAGCCCATCAATTGATTATATCACAATAACTGGTGACTACCTGTACAGATGCACTATGGTCTTCATACTAACCCTATACAAAATTTACATTCATGCTGGGTCTTTACTACCGAACATAAATACCAAAGGTAAATTGCCATTGGTGTTACAAATATGCCAAGATTCTTTTGTTCAATTATTTCCTAAATCTAGTAAATGCAATCCTGTCTATCAATTCTTTTACTCATACTTACATTTATTTTTTAAAAATTAAGAAAAAGTTCTGTGACATTGTTCATGTACGTTATGAAAGTAGCAGCCCAGTAATAAATAAAACACAAAGAAATGAAAACGAACGTAGGCCAATGTTACTTCTATTGAAAGCATGGTGGCTCTTTAGATGAATGATTACTTATAACAAGATAGGAAGGCTCAAGGTAATCCATGGACAATGCGAGCTGGAGAGCCACCCTGCCTGCTCTTGGCCACCAGATTTTGGCTTTCATAACCCTCCTCTACGACTTTGCTGGGGTCCCAAAGACAAACAACTGGATACCAACTGTGCGGCATGATGTCTCAAAGTGAGGACTAGCTCTTGGAGAATGATTATCTAATACTGAAAAGGCCAACACACACCTGAAGCGTGGATCTACTTGCTTTCATTTAAAGTGGAAAGAACACCAGTGGCACACAAGGACAGCCTGCTTTCAGGTTTGTCTTAATGAAGCAAGGATGCTTTATTCTGAGGACACATCCGGCTGCTGAGGAGGTTGTGGTTAGCTGAGGAGGCTGTGCTATCACTGTCTGCTGCTGAGAAGTGCTAGTAGGTTTGGCCTATTGGGTTGAGAGTCGGGACAATTGATCATTGTTTGAAAGAGATTTTAACAGTGTATTCTCTCGTTCCAGTAGAGTTTCTTTCAACTAATTCTTTCATTTGTTCCTTCAGAACTTCCACTTCTTCTCTTACTGCATCCATCAAATGACTTTTCACCAGATTCATCACCTGCTCTATTTTTGTTGTCAATGGCTACGCTGCTTGCCCCAGATGCACTATCTTCATAGTCATCAACAGGAATGGAAATAACCAAGACAGAGCTGGCCAGACTGTTCATGGGAGTGGTTGAGGGCAAAAGGGGGTTCACCAGGGCATCCTGAATGGGAGGCTTCACTAGAGGTTTATTTTTAGCAATGAGAGAGAGTGGCGGTTGAAGTAGGGGTTCTGATTTTCTTCTAGTCTCATCAACTTTTCCATCTAAAGGTGGGGTCTGAGTCTGAAACTGGCAGACACTAAGGCAAACTCCCTGGAGCAGTCCACATGCCTTTCATTAAGAGGAGTCCCCTGGAACTTCTGCCTGATGTGTGGCTGCTGCTCAGCTGGGACTGGATGAGAGTCACAGGGACCTTTGGCATAGTAACAGAAATCATAGACATACTAGGCACACTGGGACCTGGCACAGCCATAGGCACTCTCACACCTCTGGGGACCATGACTTGGAAGCCGCTGGGTTCCCCTTGACTGCTGCCGCCCATTGGAAGCTGAGTCAGGACAGCACCCTGGCTGCAGATGGCCGGGCCACTTGTTTCTCCGGACTGGGAGGGTCCTTCCACCAAGTGGGCTCCCATGGAGGAGAGGTTCTGGCCGCTGCCTTGGTCCACAGGAAGACTGGACTCCCCAGTGCTGCTAACGGAGGCTCTGCTAGCTGGCTGAACACTTCTTGGGACTGAATTGCTGCCATGTGCTGCATGTAGTCTGGCTGGCTGGGAGGCTGGGCTGGCCGCAGATGCCCAGCAGCCACGGGTGGCTGAGGGTACGCTTAGGCGGGGTCCCCGCCACCCGGGGGGGGCGGTGCTGCACCTGTTGCCGGCGTTTCCTATTGTGTCCCCCTCCCCCCAGACCATGGTGGGCACGCTCCTAGGGGACGGGCTCTGCTGCGGGGGCCCCCACAGTGGGCTGGCTTGCTGGTCCGGAGTAGAGCAGCTGGTACTGGCGCCAGGGGCACAGCTTCACTTATGGGCGTCTGCCCAACGACAAAATGCTGGGACTGGGGCGCCAGCAGTGGGTTAACTTTCTCCGTTGGCAGGGCCCCGGGACACAGCGGTCAAAGAGTGGTCCCCACCTGGGTCGGAGCTCTGCCTGGTCTACACAGCCACGACTACCACCACAAAGCCCCCGTTAGCGCCCAGGCCACTGTCCCTGTCGGCACCGGGCTTGAAGGTGGTGGTGCTATGCTGAATGTAGTCGCCGGTCCTGGTGAGGATGACGCTGTCCGAGTCTTAGTCATAGTACTCCATACGTGTCCATCGCCCGCGTCTATAGGGTTCCCGGATCCGTGGTCCAGCTTGATGATCCGAAAGTGGGAACTCCAGGTATCCGTCATCTGAGAAACGGCTCCAGTGACCAGCCCCAGCCGAGACGGACAAGTGGGGGCTTCCGCTGGCTAGCGCCAAGGCCAACTGCCCGTAGAGGATGAGGTTGGGCGACACGGTGCCGGGGGTCTCGGCGTCGCCCACTTTGTTGAGGATCTCTTCTGACAAGGTAGGCTGGCACACCTCCTCCGGGCCATAGTCTGTGGCTAGGGAGACTTCGAAGATCTTGGAGGCCGTGTACTCAGTGTGGGATTAGTCCGGGTCGTCCAGGCTCTCCGAGTCCTCGGGGATGCTGCTGGCCACCTGCACCATCAGCTCTTCTTCTTGGACAGCGTCTTGGACGTGGTGGGGGCTCCAACGGCGGGGTGGTCCTCGGCCAGGGCTGTGGGGGTTGTTCCCCCCTGCCCGCAGGAGGGGATAAGAGGGGTACCCGGATCCTGCCAACACCAAGCATCTGAGTTCCTAGTCCTGGGGACTGAAACCCAGGTCTGAAATCTGGGTCAGGCGAGTCAGGGGCAGAGCCCGGCCTAGGAGGGTTGCGGGTCGGACAAATCCCCTTTCACGAGGGCTGTTTCCCCCCTCCTCCCAGGCGCCTCTGAGGCTCTGCCCCCCCCCCGTGGGCGTGGCCCGGGCTCTCCACACCGCTCCTTTATTTTATTGGCAATTGGTAACTATAGTTTAATAATATGTTGAAGAATTTTGTCAAGAGAGGTTAGAAGACTTGCCCATGGTTACACTGCTGGTAAATGGCAAAGGTGGGATTTGAAACATAGGTTTTCTCAGAATCCAAGTACTAAGCTTTAGTCACTGCACTAAGCTGCCCCTTATTTGCATTGAATAGTAAATTCTCTGTCATCTTGAGAATGTTTTACTGACCCTGGTTTTATTCTGAATTGGCTACCATTAATAATACTGAAAACTGCTTCTCTTGTGATTTGTGATTCAATAGGAATTTTTAAATTGGTTACCTCATTAAATTGTACTGAAGCCCTGACTCCATATCTGGAAAGATCAAGACACTGGTTATGGAAAGAGGTCATTTGGGCTCTGTTATTGGAGTTTGTTTAATTCTTAATAGCTATATTTCCTATTAGTTATTTTCCTTTTTCTTTTGACTTCAGGGACTTGGAAGATATTTTATTTATGACACCTCTCTCTGATCACTTATTGCTAGCAGCTGATAACCTTTCTTCAGGGTTTGGAAATAACATTTCTTTTTTCAACTGTGTCCAGCATTGCCTTCATTCATCAGGGGAATTGTTTTCCTAAGACATCTTTTGAAGGTCACTCATCACTACTATATTCTCAGTTCATTGTGCATGCCTGCAGCCTTGCAGCCTCTCAATAAGTCTAATAGAATTTATGGTACTAAAGCCCTAAGAGATGAGAGGGAAACTACCCCTTCAAGTTTTGACTTGTGGTAAGACTCCTAGAAAAAGAATTCATTGCAGTCATTTCAAATTAGGGAAAAAAAAGTAAAATGCTAAACTAAACTCTCTATTAAAATGGGAGACTTTTTTTTCACTTACATGTGTATATGGACCTGTGTGTACTAGAATGCTAGGGAACTGTGGATGGTAGATGTATAACAATGAATCAGAATCAAGAATGCTTAAGGCATGGCAGGAAATTGGCGGTCTAGGTTTGGTTGAAGTTCAGAAACCAATTAGGTAGTCTAGAACAATCCATACCCAGGAGCTAAAGGTCATAATGAGTCAAGGAATCAGAAAGTAGTTATGCAAACAGAAGGTGGGTCATCTAGAGATAATGGAGGTCAGGGAAGGAAGTAGGTTGTCAGAAAGTGAGAAAGCTGTTGTTTATCATTCATTCTTGAAGAGGACTATGACATTGGGAGGTGATGTCATGACTTGAAATGTATTGGATTTAAGTGAGGCAGGACTGTGCAAAATCACCAGCCTCACACTCTCCTCCAGAGCCATCTCGGTACAGTGGCAAGAGAGACATCAGGACGACTGGAGATGGCCCTGGATTTTTGAGGTAATGGGGGTGAAGTGACTTACCCAGGGTCACACAGCTAAGTAAGTGTCTGAGGCTGGATTTGAATTTGGGTTGTTTTGACTTCAGAGCCAATCACTGTGCCACCTAGCTCCCCAAGAGATAACAAATGAAGAGAATATAGTTACTGAAAGGTAATGCAAGGTAAATGGTCAAAAGGGTAGGTAGTCATTAAGTAATTACATTGATCACAGTATTAAAATGGCATGGTGAAGGAGGCATTATAGTATAATGGATAGCATTCTGGAATTGGTTTCATGAAAAGTTGGGTTCAAATTCTACCTCAAATGATTCTTGGCTTTGTGACTCTGGGCAAGTTCCTCATCTCTTTCAATCTCACTTTTCTCATTTGTCAAATGAGGATAATAATACTTATTTTACAGGGCTTTTGTGAGAATCAAATGCATAATGCATTTAAAACATCTTTTACACATTAAGGTCCTAAAGGGAAATTAGCTGCTATTATTATCCCTCTGCACTTGGATCCTTCTTACACATTGTTGCCAAAGTCATTTTCCTTAAGGGCAGATTCAACCACAGTTACTCTCTTGCTCGATTCTAATGGTTTCCTATTGCTTCTGGGCTAAAATATAAACTCCATTTAGTCTTCAAAGCCCTACACAATCTGGTCCCAACCCAACCTTCCAGCCTCATTCCTCATTCCTCATTCCTCATTCCTCATTCCTCATTCCTCATTCCTCATTCCTTATTCTACTGTCCAGCTAGACTGGCCTTCTCTCTGTTTCCCACGTGATATATTCCATTTTGTACCTATGATCTCCATCTCACATGCCTGGAATGTTCTCTATCCTGATGTCTGTCTCATGCAGTCATACTCTTCTCTTAAGACTAAGCTGGAGCACTTTATGATTAAAGCCTTTCTTAATTTCCCCCAAACTGCTAGTGTGTTTCCTTTCAAACCACATTGTATTTAACTACTTTGTAAATAGTTGTATTTATTCACTTTATGGTAATAGATTTCTAGTGTGTCCCAGAAGTTTTAGTGCAGTTTTCAGCTTCAGTAACTTCAGAAGTATAAATACTACAAACTTACAAAAAACAGCATTTGAAAGATTTTAAAATGTAAAATAATGATGTTTCTTATGAAAGTTTAACATAACCACCATCTTAACTATGCATCACTTCAGACAATATTCAATCATTATAAAAATGTTGATTAGTTTCTGTTCAGTGACTGAAATGATTCCATTTATATTTTTAGCCTTAAGGTCATTCAGAAAATTAGATTTTAATGCATGCATGACAGTTTTAGTATGACTGTGCAAGAAAAAGTCTAACGGAGGTGGGTCAAGTGATCACGGTGGTGAAATAAGATCTTCTCTGTCTGAGCAAGAGTCATTCAGAAATTATCACACATGCAATTACTGATGACAGCATGCCCCATCTTGTTAAAATTAAAATTTGAAAAAAATTCAAAATGAACAAAACTAAATAATTTGAAATAAATATATGTAAACTTTCAAATTATTTTTTAAGACTTTATAGCATTTGTACTTATGAAGTTAACAAAACAAAACTGCACTAAGAATTTTTGAATGTCCTCTATATGTCAGCTAATATACTTTTATTAAGTGACTTCTCTGGGCAAGTAGCTAACTGCTAGGGATACCAAGAAATGCATAAGACAATTCCTACCCTCAAGTAGTTTACAATCTTATGAGGGAAGGCAGTACACGAAAAGAAACTGAAAGGGAAGTAAGGTATGGGAAAGTCCAGAGGAGCACTGCTGGGTGGGAAATGAAGGAATGACTGGCCTGGGGAACTTCCTTAAATGGAAGTAATACATATTCTGGAAGGAACTGTACACTTTCAATCCGAGGGAAGAAGGGACCCCAGGGACAGAAGAGGGAGGAAGGGAATAAGTGCCTACTATGTGATAGGCAGTGTGCTAAGCACTTGATAAAGATTATCTCATGTCATGATGCTCACGACAACCCTGGGAGGTAAGTGCTGATATCATTCTCATTTTACAGTTGGGGAAACTAAGTCAGGGAGTAAGTGACTTGCCCAGGGTCACAGAGATTATAAATTTCTGAAGCCCGATTAGAAGTCCGGTCTTCCAAACTTCAGGCCCAGAGCTCTATCCATTGAGCCATCTAGATGACTACAGAAGTTACTGAGAGGTATGAGTTCCACGGCTAAAATGATCTTTCAAGTTGAAGACTTTCCTGGGGCATGATGAGGAAAATCCAGAGTAGAGCAGTTTGGAAATGAATGCACACATGTATGCACACTTCTTTATTAGAACATAAGCTTCTATATATTTTTTAAAATAATAATCATTTTTATTTAAAGTTTTGAGTTCCAAATCTTATCTGTCCTTTCTTCCCTTCCCCACCCTTCTCCCTGAGGTGGTAAGCAATTAGATATAGGTTATACATGTGCAATTATGTAAAACATTACCATATTAGTCATTTTGTATAAGAACACTTGAATAAGGAAAAAATATCGATATCAGTTTTTTATTTAGAGGTGGATAGTATGCTTCATCATTAGTCCTTTGGGATTGTCTTGTATCATTATATTGCTGAGAATAGTTGTCATTCAAATTGCTTCATCAAACAATATTGCTGTCACCATGTACAACATTCTCCTGGTTCTGCTCACTTCACTATATATCAGTTCATCCATTTCTTTCCAGGCCCTTCTGAAATCATCCTGCTTGTCATTTCTTATAGCACAATAATATTCCATCACTATCATATACCACAACTTGTTTTAGCCATTCCCCAGTTGATGGACATCTCTTTGATTTTGTAACGATTGGAATGATGCCACCTGCTGGAGACTTACTGTAGAAGAGTTCCGCCCATGAAGCGAAGGTCTTTGAGGGCAAGACCAGGAGTCTTTTCTTTGGCGTCAGGAAGTGACACGGGCTAGTGGGAGGAGGAAGGAAGAGACTGGCGCTCAGTCTCAGGCTCTTTCCTTTGGACTCTGGTGGAGAGCGGAGCTAGAAATGTGCTCTCCTTTTAATAGATAGGAATCTAGGCCTTTTCTTCTCTCTTTACCAAACTCTTATTCTCCTTAATAAATGCTTAAAAGTCTAACTCTTGCTAAAGCTTATAATTTATTGGCGACCACTCATTGGATATTTTAGACAGACTAGCTAGAATTTTAACCCTTAACAATTTCCAGTTCTTAGCCACTGCAAAAAGAGCTGCCATAAATGTTTTTGTACAGATAGGTCTTTTTCTCTTTTGGGGGATGTCTTTAGGATATAAACCTAGCAGTGGTATTGCTGGATCAAAGGGTATTCACAGTTCTATAGCCCTTTGGGCATAGTTTCAAATTCCTTTCCAGAATGGTTAGGTCTTTTCAAAACTCCACCAACAGTGGATTAGCATCCCATTTTCCCATCATCCAATATTTTCCATTTTTGTTATATTTGCCACTCTGATACCTAGAGTTGTTTTAATTGGCATTTCTCTGATCAATAGTGATCTTGCTCCTATATATATATATATATTTAGTGAGGCAATTGGGGCCAAGTGACTTGCCCAGGGTCACACAGCTAGTAAGTGTTAAGTGTCCAAGGCCGGACCTGAACTCAGGTCCTCCTGACTCCAGGGCTGGTGCTCTATCCACTGTGCCACCTAGCTGCCCCGCTCCTATATATTTTTAAAGAAGAAAATGCATTTATTACCCTAAACACCAAGACCCCTGCTACTACTGCTGAATCAAAGGGCATGTATGGTTTTATACCCTTCAGGAAAAGTTCCAAATTGCTCTCCAGAATGGTTGAATCAGTTCATAAGCCTACTAACAGTGCACTAGTGTTCCCCTCCAACATTTGTCATTTTTCTATCATATTAGGCAATATGATAGGTGTGAGTTGGTACCTCAGAGTTGTTTTAATTTACATTTCTCTAATAAGTAGTGATTTAGAGCATTTTTCATATTATTATAGATAGCTTTGATTTCTTAATATGAAAAATGCCTCTTCATATCCCTTCACAATTTATCACTTGACAATTTGACTCAGTTCTGTATATATTTGAGAAATGAGATCTTTATTAAAGAAATTTGCAGTAAAAATTTCCCCCTAGTTTTCTGCTGTCCTAATTTTGGCTGCATTTGTTTCATTTGTGAGAAACTTTTTAAATTTAATGTAACCACAATTGTCCATTTTACTTCTCGTGACCCTCTATATGTCTTGTTTGGTCATGATTTCTTTCCTTATGCCTAGATATGACAGGTAAAATTTTCCATGCTCCCCTAATTTGCTTCTAATATCACCCTTCATGTCTAAATCATATATCCATTTTCATGTTGCTCTATACTTCATTTCTACCAAACTGCTTTCCAGTTTTCTCAGCAACTTTTCTCAGCTGTTTTCAGTGCTAGTTCTGGGGTCCATAAGCTTTCAGTTCTTTGAAGATGGTATGATCTCAAGGAGAGTTGTATTTAATACTCTCTGGCCTATGCTCTGGTCTGCGAGTAACCACAAACACTTTTTTCTGCCCTGAAACTGTGATCAAGCTCCCCACTCTTCTGTGGCTACAAGCTATGATGTGCTAGTGGTCCTCCTCACCCTGGGACTGCAACCCAATACTGAGATCCAGATCCACATAAGGGTAATACAAATAGTCCTGAGTCCAGTGGGACCCATGTGATTTCATTCTCTGATCAGTGGTCCAACGCAATTACTGTCTGTGGGCTGAGACCTCTGGAAGCTACTGCTGCTGATACAGTTGCCCCTAATGCCTGCTGCTGGCTTTTGGGGAGTTGCCTGCACTGGACTGCATTCGACTCTCATCCCAGTGAACAGACCTTTCCTACTGGCCTTCTAAGTTGTCTTGAGCTTGGAAATTGTTTCATCCCATCATTTTGTGGTTTCTGTCATTCAGGAATTTGTTTTAAGGTGTTATTTTAGTGTTTTTTAAAGGGGATTTTCAGAGAACTCAGGGGAGTTGCTGCTTTTTCTCTGCTATATTTGTTCTGCCTTTGGTGCCTGATAAATTAACTTGGTTTATGTATTTTCCAAGTAATTTTTAATATATGTTTGTCAGGTTTTTATGCCTAATACATGGTTAATTTTTGTAAAGTTGTCATGTACCCCCGAGAAAAAGATATATTCCTTTTCCTTCCAATATAGTTTTCTCCAGAAATCTGTCATATCTAACTGAGATTTTATTCATCTTTTTAACGTTTTATTTTTTTGGCTAGATTTATCTAGTTTTGAGAGTAGAAAGTTGAGGTCTCCCACTAGTATAGTTTTACTGTCTATTTCTTCCTGTAACTCATTTAACTTTTTCTTTAAGAATTGGGATGCTATGCCATTTGGTACAAATATGTTTAGTACAGATATTACTTCATTGTCCATGGTTCCTTTTAGCAAAATTTGGTTTCCCTTCTTATCTCTTTTAATTAGGTATATTTTTGCTTTTTCTTAGATCATGGTTACTACCCCCTGCCTTTTTATGTCAAATGAAGCATAATTAATTCAGCTCCAACCCCTTATTTTTATTCTGTGTGTCTCTATTTTTCAAGTATGTTTCTTGTGAGCAAAATATTGTTGCATTTTGGTTTCTAATACATTCTGCTATCCATTCCATTTTTTTGAGTGAGTTTATCCCATTCACATTCACAGTTATGATTACTAAGTGTTTATTTTCCTCCAGAATATGAACTTCTTAAGAATGATTACTATATATTTCCCAATAGAATGTAAACTTCTTAAGAGTTTTAACTGATTCATTTGGTCTTTATTATTATGTACTTAATAAATACCTAATTATTTTATTGTTGTATGTGACACCTGAAATGAAAGCGATTTTGAAGGTGATAAGACAAGAAGACATATGAAGAGGAAGATAACTGGCCTAGGAGTTTGTGCAGTCCATGCCTTTGGCCAATGCTTAATGACTTACACAGCATTTATTTATACGACTTCTTCTCATTCGTTCCCCATTACAACACATTGAGTTATTTGTACAGGTGACCAGTTATGACTAGGGCCCATCACCAAGTTAATTTGGTGGGCACCAGGTTAATTTAGAGAACTTTGCAATCTTTTATTAATGCAGGAAAAAGTGGAATTTAGCATACAGATAACAAGAATAATTGCTTTAAAAGGAAATTATAAAACTGCATGCCTGCATTTCCTCTCCTTGTTGATGTATTCCAGGAAAGCTCTGCCTCTAGCTAGATTTGTTTGCTTTTCTGGCTCTTTTCTTCCCAGTAGCAATATTCCTAGCAGCAGCCTCATGGTGTTCCAGGATTTCTGCCTTCAGAGGCCACATCTCATCTACCTCCCAGCATTAGAAGGCTGATTTCATGCCTTGGGTAAACAGATTGGTATACAGGTATTTGGCAGGTGGCATTCTCATTTTACAGATAAGTTAAATGAAGCCCAGAGAATTCTAAAGAACTAACAATTAGAAAAGCTCAAAGTAGGAGATCAGTTCATATGACTTTTAGTCCAGTGGGAATTCTTTCCACTAAACTGTGCTGAAGTGAACTGTCTTGCACTTTGGTTATTAAGCCTGAATTACCATTTCCTTGGGGATTACATTATTTGGTATTAAAACTACAAGCATTTGTTTTACCAATATCAGGCACTTTGTAGTATGCGCAACAGATGAAGTTCTAGAATAGCTTGCAGGGTCTGAAGTTTGGCTAAATTCTGTCTACTATTTTATATACATACCTGTTACATATTCCCTTTGATTAAAACTTTTTTTGATGAACAGAACAGCAAAGGAAACCAAGAGACCTTAATATATTTTCTTTTTCCTTTTAGGAAAGACAGGCACATATTATTTTTCTCTCTTATTTCACTTTGTTTTTTCAATTACATGCATTTTTAAATATTTGTTTTTAAAAATTTTTGCTTTCAAATTCTTACTCCCTGCCCTCCCCTTCCTATAAAGGCAAGCAATTTGACATTGTTTCTACATGTGAAGTCCTCTAAAACTTATTTACATATTAACCTTGTTACAAAAGAAAACAGATTGAAAAATAAAGATAGCTTAAAAAGTATGCTTCTATCTGCATTCAGATTACATCATTTCTTTCTGTGGAGGTAGATAGGATTTTTCACCATAAACCCTTCAGAATTATTTTGGATCATTGTTTTGCTGAAAATATCTAGGTTGTTCACAGTTGATCATCATACAATATTGCTGTTAATGTATTCTCCTGGTTCTGCTCACTTCAGTTTGAATAAGTTCATAGAAGTCTTCTTAGATTTTTTTCTGAAAACTTCCTGTTCATTATTTCTTATAGCATGATAATATTTCTCTCTCTCTCTCTCTCTCTCTCTCTCTCTTTTTTTTTTTTTGGTGAGGCAATTGGGGTTAAGTGACTTGCCCAGGGTCACACAGCTAGTAAGTGTTAAGTGTCTGAGGTCAGATTTGAACTCATGTCCTCCTGATTCCAGGGCTGGTGCTCTATCTACTGTGCAACCAAGCTGCCCTAACATGATAGTATTTCATCAAAATCATGTATCACAATTTGTTCAGCCATTCCGCAACTGATGAGCATCCACTCGATTTACAGTTCTTTGCCACCAGAAAGGAGCTATTCTGTGTGTGTGTGTGTGTGTGTGTGTGTATGTGTGTGTGTGTGTATTTATATTTTTGTGGGGCAATGAGGGTTAAGTGACTTGCCCAAGGTCACACAGCTAGTAAGTGTCAAGTGTCTGAGGTCAGATTCGAACTCAGGTCCTCCTGAATCCAGGGCCGGTGCTTTATCCACTGTGTCACCTAGCTGCCCCCTTATTTATTTGTTTGTTTATTTTTTGCGGAAAGGAGCTACTATAAAAAATTTTTGTACTTAGAGGATCTTTTTCCATTTTTGTTTTTATCTCTTTGGGATATAGACATAGTAGTGGTATTGCTGGCTCAAAGGGTAATGCACAATTTTATAGCACTAGGGCCTAGTTCCAAATTTCTCTCCAGAATGGTTGAATCAGTTCACAATTCTATCAACAATGCATTAGTGTCTCAATTTTCCCACATATCCTTCAACATTAGTCATTTTCCTTTTCTGTCATATTAGCCAATCTGATAGGTATGAGGTGAAACTTCAGAATTGTTTTATTTTGCATTTATCTGTTCAGTAGTACTTTAGAGCATTTTTTCATATTGCTATAGATAGCTTTGATGACCGCATCTGAAAACTGCCTATTCACATCTTTTGACCATTTATCAATTTGAGAATGACTTGAATACTTATAAATTAATTCATTTCTCTATATGTTTGAGAGATTGTTTTTATCAGAGAAACTTGCTATAATTTTTTTACAGTTGTAATTACTAACTGTATGTCTCTCCATTCTGTTTTGCCTATCTTTCTTTTTTACTCTGTCTTCAAAAGCATTTTGCTTTTGACTACTGCCTCCTCCAATCCAGCCTTTTATCAGTACTCCCCCTTCTGCTGTATCCTTCCCCTTCTACTTTCATGTAGGGTAAGATAGATTTCTATCTCGAATGAGCGTGTGTATGTTATTCCTACTTTCCGCCAATTCAGATGAGAGTAAGATTCAAGCATCCCCCCTCACATCTTCCCCTCCACTGAAAAGCTCTTTCTTATCTCTTTTATAATTTACTCTGCTCTATCCCCGTTCCCTTCTCTCAGTGCATTCCTCTTTCTCAACCCTTACTTATATTTTTTCACATATCATCATATCATATTCAACTTTTACCCATACCCTCTGTACACTCCTAACTGTCCTAATAATGAGAAAGTTCTTAGCAATTACAAGTATCATCTTTCTATGCAGGAATGTAAACAGTTTAACTTTATTGAGTCCCTTATGATTCCTCTTTCCTATTTACCTTTTTATACTTCTATTGAGTCTTGTTTTTAAAATTAAATTTTTCTATTTAGCTCTGATCTTTTCATCAGGGATGCTTGAAAGTCCCCTATTTCATTAAATGTCCATTTTTCCCCCTGAAAGATTCTGGGTAGGTGATTCTTGGTTATAATCCTTGTTCCTTTGTTTTCCAGAATATCATATTCAGAGCCCCTCTGCTCCTTTAACATGACTATGGCTCCATGATATTTGAACTTTTTTGTTCCTGATTGGTTGTAATATTATTTCTTTGACCTGGGAGCTCTGGAATTTGGATATAATGTTCCTGGGAATTTTCATTTTAGGATCTCTTTCAGGGGGTGATTACTGTATTCTTTCAATTTTTATTTTACCTTCTGGTTCTAGAATATCTGGGTAATTTTCATAATCTCTTGAAATATAATAAAAGGCTCTTTTTAAATCATGGTTTTCAGGTAGTCAATAATTCTTAAATGATCTCTCCTGGTCTATCTTTGAAGTCAGTTTTTACAATGAAATGTTTGACATTTTCTCCTATTTGTTCATTCTTTTGATTTTGTTTTGTTGTTTCTTGATGTCTCTTGGAACAATTAGCTTCTACTTACCCAATTCCAGTTTTTTAAGAAATTATTTTCTTCATTGAACTTTTATATCTCCTTTTCCATTTAGCCAATTCTACTTTTTCAGTTCTTCTCTTCAGTGAATTTTTGTATATCTTTTTTCTATGTTGGCAATTCTGCTTTTTAACTAGTTCTTCTGTTCAGTGAATTTTTGTGCCTCTTTCACCTTTTATCTTATTCCTTTTTAAGCTATTATTTTCTTCAGTAACTTTTTTGTGCCTCTTTTACCAAACTGTTGACTCTTTTCATATTTTTCTTGCATCACTATCATTTCTTTTCCCAATTTTTCCTCTGCTTCTCTTATTTGATTTTGTAAATCCCATTTGAACTCTTCCATGTTCTGAGTCCAATTCACATATTTATTTGAGGCTTTGGGGTCAAGTGACTTCTTGCCCAAGGTCACACAGCTAGTAAGTGTCAAGTGTCTGAGGCCAGATTTGAACTTGGGTCCTCCTGGCTCTAGGGATGGTGCTCTATCCACTGTGCCACCTAGCTGCCCCTGCACCACCTTGCTGCCCCCCCAGTTTTTTCTTGACTTTTAACTTCACATTACAGTTGGGCTCTGCTCTCAAGTTGGAGGGGGCACTATCCAAAGCTTTGGATTTTTTTTTTGTACAGCTGTTTTCAGTGCTAGTTCTGGGGTCTGTAAGCTTTCAGTTCTTTGAAGGTGGTATGATCTCAAGAAGAGGTGTGTTTACTACTCTCCTTGCCTGTGCTCTGGTCTGTGAGTAACCATAAGCACTCTTTTCTTCTCTGGAGCTATGATCAGGCTCCCCATTTTTCTGTGGCTACAAGCTATGGTGTTCTAGTTCTCCTCCTTGCCCTTGGCCTGGGACATAGATCCTAGTATGAGCAATGCAACAGAGTCTTGCACACAGTGCCAACAAAGAAACCCCTGTAATCTCTTTCTGACCAGTTGTCCCACCCTCTTATTGTCTATGGTCTGAGAGATCAGGAAGCAGCAGCTGCTGTTGCTGATTAAGTCATCCACAGTGCTTGCTATATGATAATTTATAATATGATTATGTCATAATATGGTTGTATTAGATTATTATTTATGTTGTTTGATGGGGTAGCCTATGCTCCAATCTCACTCCAATACAATAGACCTTTCCTGTCAAACTTCTAAATTGTCTTGAGCTGGAAAATTGTTTTACCCCATACTTTTGTGGGTTCTGCTGGTCCATAATTTGTTTTGAGGTATTATTTAAAGTTGTTTTAAGAGAAATTTAGGGGAAATCAGGCCGGTCCCTGTCTTTTCTCTTCCCCTCTCATTATTTCTTATAGCATGATAGTATTCATCACAATCATATACCATAACTTGTTCAACTATTGCCCAATTGATGGACATCCTCTCAGTTTCCAATACCATCTCTTCAATGTCCAGTTCTTTGCCACCACAAAAAGGACTGCTAGAAATATTTTTGTTCATATATGTCTTTTTCCTTTTTCTTTTATCTCTTTGGGATAGGGAGCTAGTACTTGTATTGCTGGATTAAAAGATATGCATGGGGGCAGCTAGGTGGTGCAGTGGATAGAGCACCGGCCCTGGAGTCAGGAGTACCTGAGTTCAAATCCGGCCTCAGACACTTGACGCTTACTAGCTTTGTGACCCTGGGTAAGTCACTCAACCCCAATTGCCTCACTTAAAAAAAAAAAAAGAAGAAGAAAGAAAAAGATACGCATGGTTTTATAGCCCTCTGGGCATAGTTACACATTACTCTCCAGAACATTTGAACTAATTCAGGAATCTGCCATTAGTGTCCCAATTTTTCCACATCTCCTCCAACATTTGTTATTTTCCTTTTCTGTCCTATTAGCCTATCCGATATGTGTGAAAGTGGTACCTTAGAATTGTTTTACTTTGCATTTCTCTTGTCATTAGTGATTTAGAGCATTTTTTTCATGTAAATATATATAGCTTTGATTTATTCTTCTGAAAACTACCTTTCAAATGCTTTGACTATTTATCAAATTTCTTGTATTCTTACAAAATTGACTCAGTTCTATATATACTTGAGAAATGAGGCCTTTATCAGAAAAACTTGAGGCAAAATTTCCCCTGCTCTTGTGTCTAATCTAAGACAAGTACATATTAATGACAATGAAACATAAAACACCAATGTCAGAAGGGTAACTTAACCTCTAAAATATTTCTACTAATTACCTTTTCTTGTAGCTACTAAGTGATTTGGGGCAGCTCCGTGGTACAGTGGATAGAGCAACAAGCCTGGAGTCAGGAAGACTGAAGTCACTTCAAATCCAGCCTCAAATACTTACTAGTTGTATGACCTTGGGCAAGTAACTTAACCCTGTTTGCCTCCGTTTCCTCATTTATAAAATGAGCTGGAGAAATAAATGGCAAACCATTCCAATATCTTTGCCAAGAAATCCACAAATGGGGTCATGAAGAGCTGGACACAGCTGAAAATGAATGAAGAACAAATAAATTAATTGTAATAAATGGAGCTAAGATGGTGGACTAGCAGGAAGAGCTACAGCAAGCTCCCACTCCTACCAAAAAAATCCACAAAGCAGACCTAGAAAATGTACCTGATCAAATCCTTATTGAAAAATCTAATTAAATAAAACCACAGCGAATATTTTTTCTAGCCTAAGTCAACATAGGGAGACAGAAGTTTTGGGATACTGGTGACAGGGCCTCATTAGGAGTTTGCCATATATTACAGCTCTATAGAGCAGAGCAAGAGGAGGTCCCAGACCATACTGGAGGCACTGCAAAAGGAACTGGTTATTTTGTTGCCCACTACCGAGCTCCAGGACACAGATTGAGGGTAGACCGAGGAGGATACTTGTTCCCAGGTCAAAGAAAAAATACAGCAGGAAGCCAAAAAAGCTGCTTCAGGTGCCAAGGAGCCATAGTCAGGGTCACACATGATTTAGCAGCTACATCTGTATAGGAATAGAGAACTTGTTACATGGTATTCTAGAAGGCAAAGGATGTTGACTTATAGCTAAGAATAACTTACCTAGTGAAACAGTATAATCTTACAGGGAATAAAAAGAAATGGCCTTTAGGGGGCAGCTAGAAGGTGCAGTGGATAGAGCACTGGCCCTGGAGTCAGGAGTACCTGAGTTCAAATCCGGCCTCAGACACTTGACACTTGCTAGCTGTGTGACCCTGGGCAAGTTACTTAACCCCAATTGCCTCACTTTAAAAAAAAAAAGAAAAGAAAAGAAATGGCCTTTAAAGAAATAGGGCAGGGGCAGCTAGGTGGCACAGTGGATAGAGCACTGGCCCTGGATTCAGGAGGACCTGAGTTCAAATTTGGCCTCAGACACTTAACACTTACTAGCTGTGTGACCCTGGGCAAGTCACTTAACCCCAATTGCCTCCCCCCCAAAAAAAAGACATAGTACAGCTAAGTGGCACAGTGGATAGAGTGTTTGACTTGGAGTTAGGAAGACTAATCTCCCTGAGTTCAAATCTGGCCTCAGATACTTACTAGGTGTGTGACTCTGGGCAAGTCACTTTACCTTGCTTGCCTCAGTTTCCTCATCTGTAAAATGAGCTAGAGAAGGAAATGGCAAAATACTCCAGTATTTTTGCCAAGAAAACCCCAAATGGGGTCATGAAAATGACTGAACAAGAATAACAAAAACAAAAAGAAATAGAGGACTTTGAAGCATTTCTGATGAAAATTCTGGAGCTATGTAGCAACCTTGATGTTCAAACACAGGAATTAAAAGAAACATAAAAAGTAAATATGAAGGAATAATTACAAAGAATATGAACAAGGATAAGCTACTTAACTTCTAATAAAGGGAAATGATAAGTGTGACCTCTCTGAACCCTATTATCATTCTGGATCATAGAGAGAATCTAATTAGATCAGGTCTGGGAGTGGTTCTATAATATTTTGATGATATAAAGAATAGAAAGAGTGGGGAAGAGGAATTTGGGGGTTCCCAAAGGGTAGGGAGTAAAATAGATTAGATATTATTTCACATAATCAGGGTCCACAAAGTAGACATCTATATAAGCTCATTGTTTGTCCTTTGTTCTTGAAGAGGACCATGACATCAGAGTGATGTCATGACTTGTAGTAAATTGGATTTAAGTGAGGGAGGGTTATGCAAGGTCATCAATCTCTCTCCTCCAGAGCCAAGATAGATATCAGGAAGACTGGAGATGGCCCAGGGTGTTTAAGGAAATTAGGGTAAGTGACTTGCCCAGGGTCATACAGCTAGAAAGTGTCTGAGGTGAGATTTGAACTCAGGTCCTCCCAACTGTTCCATCTACTGTGCCACCTAGCTTATTAAAATAAGCAAATAGAAGGTGGAAATGGAGAGAGTCTGACACTTAAACTTCATTCTCTTCTGAAGGGAATACACACTTACAGAGTGGGTGCAGAAATACATTTCATTCAATAGGGAAACAAGAGGGAAAGAGGAGAAGTGACAGGGGGAAATAGAGGGAAAATAGATTAAGGGAGTCATTGGTCATAATCAAAACAATTTCTAAGGATTTACAAAAATATAGCTCTTTTTGAGGTGGCAACAATGGGAATCTAAGGGGACATCAATAAATTGGGGAATGGTTGAACAAGTTAGGATATATAAATATAATAGAAAACTATTGTACTTTAAGAAATTATAGGGGTAGCATCGTATCATACAGCACAGTAGTGTTCTATCACAATCTTATCTCACAATTTGTTCAGCCATTCCCCAGTTGATGGACATTTCCTCAATTTCAAATTCTTTGTACCAGTAAAGGGCTGCCATAAATGTTTTTTGTACAAAGAAGTCTAACTTTTTATTCTTTATCTCTTTTTGGATACCGACCTATTAGTGGTATTACTAGATCGTAAACTATGCATGATTTTATAGCCCTTTGACCATAGTTCCAAGTTGCTCTACAGAATGTTTGAATCAGTTTACAACTCCAACAACAGTGCATTAATGTTTCATTTTCCCCATATCCCTTGTAACATTTGTCATTTTCCTCTGCTGTCCTATTATCCAATCCAGTAGGTATGAGGTAGTACCCCAGAATTGTTTTGACTTGCATCTTTCTGATTAATAGTGAGTTTTAAAGCATTTTTCATATGGCTATGAATAGCTTTGATTATTTCATATGATAACTGTTCATATCTTTTGATAATTTCTAAATTGGGGAATTGTTCTTATTTTAACAACTTTGATTCAGTTTTCTATGTGTTTGAGAAATGAGGCCTTTATCAGACAAACTTACTTCAAAATTTTTTCACAGTTACTATTGCTAACTGAATTTCTTTCTTTCCACCCTACTCCCTTCCCATGTCATTTGCTCTATTCTCTATCTTTTACCCTTTCCCTTCTCAAAGGTATTTTGCTTCTGATTGTCCCCTCCTCCATTCTGCTCCCCTTTCTATCATCTACTCCCCCCCCCATCCCCTTCCCCTCCTTTCCTGCAGGGTAAGATAGATTACTATACCCAATTGAGTGTGTATGTTATTGCCTCTTTGAGCCACTTCTGATGAGAGTAAGATTCACTCACTCCCCAGAACCTCTACCATCTTCCCCTCCAGTGGATAAGTTTTTTCTTGATTCTTTTATGTGATACTTTACCCCATTCCACCTCTCCCTTTCCCTTTCTCCCAGTGCATTCCTCTCTCACCCCTGAATTTTATTTTTTAAAAATATCATCCCTTCATATTCAACTCACACCTGTGCTCTCTGTCTAAAAATACTTCATAAGGCTGCTCTAATAATGAGAAGGTTCTTATGAGTTACAAGTATCATCTTCCCTTGTAGGAATGTAAACGGTTTAACATTTTCAAATCCCTTATGATTTCTTTTTCCTATTTACCTTTTTAGACTTCTTTAGAGTCTTGTATGTGAAAGTCAAATTTTCTGTTCAGCTCAGTTTTTTTCATCAAGAATGCCTGAAAGTCCTCTCTTTCACTGAATGCCCATTTTCCCCCTGTAGGATTATACACAGTTTTGCTGGGTAGGTGATTCTCGATTGTAATCCCAGTTCCTTTGCATTCCAGAATATCATATTCCAAGCCCTCCAATCCCTTAATGTAGAAGCTGCTAGATCTTGCATCATCCTGACTGTGACTCCAGAATGCTTGAATTTTTTCTTTCTGGATGCTTACAATACTTTCTTCTTGAACTGAGAGTTCTAGAATTTAGCTATAATATTCCTGGGAATTTTCATTTTACGATCTCTTTCAGGAGGTGATTGGCGGATTCTTTCAATTTCTGTTTTACCTTCTGGTTCTAGAATATCAGGGCAGTTTTCCCTGACAATTATGTCTAGGTTCTTTTTTGATCATGGCTTTCCAATAATTTTTAAATTATTACTCCTGGATACATTTTCCAAGTTGGTTGTTTTTCCAATGAGATATTTTGCCTTTCATTTTTTCATTCTTTGGTTTTGCTTTATTGTTTCTTGATTTCTTATAAAGTCATTATCTTCCATTTGCTAATCCTAATTTTAAAGGAGTTATTTTCTTCAGAGAGCTTCTATACCTCCTTTTCCATTTGGCCAATTCTGCTTTTCAAGGCTTTCTTTTCCTCGTTGGCTTTTTGTGTGTCTTTTACCATTTTGTCTAGTCTGTTTTTTAAGGTGTTATTTTCTTCAGAATTTTTTTGTGTGTCTCCTTTATCAAGCTTTTGACTTTTTTCATGATTTTCTTACATTGTTATGATTTATCTTTCCATTTTTTCCTCTACCTCTCTTACTTTATTTTCAAAGTCTTTTTGATCCCTTCTATGGCCCAAGACCAATTCATATTTTTTCTTGGAAGCTTTATATGTAGGAGCTTTGACTTTGTTATCTTCTTCTGAGGGTATATTTTGATCTTTTCTGTCACCACAGAAACTTTCTAGGGTCAGTATTTTTTCTGTTTGCTCATTTTCCCAGCCCATTTCTTGACTTTTAACTCTTTGTTCAAGTGGGACACTGCTTCCAGGGTGGAGGGCACACTGTCCCAAACTTCAGTGGGTTTCTAAAGCTGTTTTCAGAGATACTTCTAGTAATTTGTAAGTTTTTAGTTCTTCCAAGGTGGTATGATTTAAGGAGAGGTATGCTTACTACTCTCTTGGCCTGTGTTCTGGTCTGTAAACAGCCACATGCCTGCTCTTCTGCCCTGAAACTATAAACAGAGTCCTGCTTCACTGTGGCTGCAAGCACTGGTGTGCTTCTGCTCCTCTATCATCTGGGAATGCCACCCAAGACTGTGACCTGGATCTGATTATGGGCAAAACAACATTCCTGCCTCAGTGCTAGCGAAGAGATCCCTGTAATCTCTTTCTCCCCAATTTTTTGGCCCCCTTACCATCTGTGGGCTGAGTTACAGAAGCAGTTGCTGCTGCTGGTGATTCAGAGGCTCCCAAGGCCTGCTCTTGGTTTGCTGGGGCTGGATCTGCCCTGGGTCTGCATCTGTGCTAGTCTGAGCTCCACTCACATGCTGGTAAAACAGACCTTTCCTCCTGACCTTCTAAGTTGTCTTTGGCTAGAAAATGATTTCACCCTGTATTTTGTGGGTGCTGCTACTCCAGGAATTGTCTTATGGCATTATTTGAAGGTATTTAGAGGTGCCTTAGAAAGAGCTCAGGCAAGTCATTTCCTTTATTCCACCATCTTAGCTCTGCCCCCCCCCCAGGGGATTGTTTCAAGGAAATATGAGAAGACTTCTATGAACTTATGCAAAGCTAAGTGAGTAGAACTAGGAAAATAATTTATACAGTTTTAACATCATGTTAAAAGCAACCAAATTTGAATGAATTAGGAACCCTCATCATGTAATGACCAACCACAGTTCTTGAGGATTAATGATGAAATATCCCTACCCCATCTATTGATAGATAGGTGAAGGACCAAGATTGCAGAATGAGATACTTTTTTTGGATATAGTTAATGTGGATTTTTTTGGCTTGATTATACATATTTATTACATAGGTTTTGTTCTTCATTTTGAATTGTGGCAAAGTCTAGGTGATTTTCTGCCAAACATTAGTTAGTGTGTTAAGAAAGAGCATGTACCCAAAGGCAATTTATTAATTTTTCTTGCTTCAACAGAATCAACCTTTTGATTATATCATTCTGATAATATTCATAAGACCGTTAGGTTAATGATGTTTACAACTCACAAGGTGACATTTTTCAGGTTGAAAATATGAAGACTGTTTTTGTATTTAGCAAGAATAGTTTGATCAATATTTAACAAATTTTGTAATTTTTTGTCATGTCCTTTCTTTTTATGGCACTTTTTCTTGGTCATATATTCTTTCCTCTAAAAAGAAGAGGAAAATTGACAAATATATCAACTGAATCTTGACAGTATAGGCAATATTCCGTACTCATAGTTCCCCCCTCTGCACAGAAGGGATAGAGGTGCATTTGTATGTTTTTCTTTAAGGTTAGACTTTTTGGGAGACTATAGTAGCAAGAGCAATGCTATTGACTCTGGAGTTAGAAGACTTGAGCTCAAGTTTTGATCCTGATATGTGACTTTTGGTCAGATTACAATATCCCTAGAAAGTCATTTTCTTATACTTTAAAATAGGAAAGTTGAACTAGATGGTTTCTGAGTCGGTTTCCAGTTCTAAATCCATGATCCTGTGGTAATTTTTAGGAAATGTTTTTTTGAAATTTTTTGAAGCATTTATCTAATTTAATCTGTTGATTTCACTCGACTAACAAACTAGCATTTAGCATTGCTTGATGGGCATAGCACTGGCCTTTGAGTCAGGAAATTTCGTATTTGATATCCATTTCCAATCTGTTACCAAGTTTTGTTGATTCTGTCTCTATAAGGTTTCTCCCATCCATCCCATTCCCACCACTCATTGCCACCATGTTAGCTCTGTCCCTCACCACCTTTTTGCCTGCCTGACCTGTTGCAGTAGTCTCCTAAGTGATCCCTCTGTCTTCAGTCTGGTCCATCACAAATCCATTCTCTACACAGCTGTCACATTGATTCACTTGCTTATGAAACTTCACTGGGTGCCTTTTGCTTTAAGAGTGAAATGAGGGAGCAGCTAGGTGGTACAGTGGATAAAACACTAGCCCTGGATTCAGGAGGACCTGAGTTCAAATCTGGCCTCAGACACTTGACACTTACTAGCTGTGTGACCCTGGGCAAGTCACTTACCCCTCATTGCCCTACCAAAAAAAAAAGAGTGAAATGAACACTCATATGTAATTTAAAACTCTTCATAATCTTTCTGCAACTTTTCTTTATAGACATTTAATATTTTTTCTCTCACATTCTATATTTTAGCCAAACTACCTGCTTATCATTTTATAAACATGACATTCTACCCTACACCTCTATACCTTGCTCTAAGCTATTCCTCATCTCTGAAATGCCTTCTTTCTCACCTGTGCCTCTTGGAATCTTTAGCTGCTATCAAGGCTTAGGTCACAGTCATCTCCTACATGGGACTTCTTATTCCTGATTCCAATAGTTAGTCTTTCCCTCCCCTCATTACTTTGCATGTATTGGCTGTGTATATGCATTAATTTACTTTTCTGAGTACATGTCATATTGTCAGAACCTACTGTAGTATTTGGCATATTCTAGGTGCTTGTCAAATGAATAAATAATTTTTTTTGCGGGGCCATGAGGGTTAAGTGACTTACCCAGGGTCACACAGTTAGTAAGTGTTAAGTGCCTGAGGTCAAATTTGAACTCAGGTCCTCCTGACTCCAGGGCTGGTATTTTATCCACTGCACTACCTAGCTGCCCCGAATAAATAAATTCTAATGAATTCTTCAGCTGCATATGATGACATGGTCAAATGTTAGACCTCACCATATCTTAGAACTGATCATGTACAGAATCTGAAACTTGGAAATTTCCCTCTCAGATGACAATATTCTTTTTATTCATTCACTCACACTCCATATACTCTGTATCTTTGTACTTGTCCTTTTACTCATCACTCTTCTTCGATATAATCTCTCCCATTCTGGCATAGCTTGCCACCACTATGTCCAGCTTCAACTCTGTAGTCTATGCTTTATTTCATAAAATTTTTATTGTTACCTTTTTATGGCATTATGTTGATTTCTCAGTGTATCCCTCCCGCCCCCCCACTTACAGACCTGTCCCTTATAACAAGCCAAATGAACACATTTTTAAAAAACACAACTCTGAGGTGTTTCATAATCCACCCATATATTTTCCTAACTGTGAATAAGGGAAGGAACTGCATCCCCATACCTCTTCTTTGGGACCAAGATTGATCATCATAGTTTCATAGTGCATGGTTCCCTCACTTAACTTAATGTAATCAGTGTAAGGTGATGATGAAATGTTAAATGTGTTAACCGATGGATTATGCATTCTGATATCTATTTTAATTGGATCAAGAAATTGATTGTCTAATGAATCAAGTTAACTATGCCTATGGCTTTAAATGGCTGGACAAACTTAAGCAGTGAACCAGTCTAGTGGTGGAGGACTACAAGTTAGGGAGCTAAGGGTTCTAGTCACAGAGTAGAAACCAGGGCTCTAAGAAAAAATAATAAGTAATAAGAAATCATTCGTGGATGGAGTGTTTTATAGCCTCCATGCACTTCCCCCCCTCCTCCATCAGCAACATCATCAGAGATACTGGGCCCACTGCAGACAGTACAGCTAGCTTGTATCAAAGAGACTGAACTTGTATCAAAGAGACTATAATGTCCATTTAGTAATGACTGTAACCACCTCTGGCTTGTCAGAGTCCTCTGCTTGAGAGAGAGTCCCATCATCTATCAAATTACTTCAGTAGCTGAGGGGAGGGGAAGTGGAATGATGGTGATCCAGCTTTTGGTGCCTAGCCTGTTCCCTCCTCTACCCTTCCCCTCATACCATGTTTCACCATTTGCTGTCTCTCTTTGGCCCATTTGAGGTAATATATATCCTCCAGTTGGAGGATAGAAGAATAGGAGATATGGTCTAGAATGTATTCAAAATCAATAAATAAAAACTTGAGCCTTTCTTCATTCTTTCAATTAGCACCCCTTTCCACCCCACTTCTACCTTTAGCAAACGAGTTTGACCAGAGATTTCACTTCACAATTTGCTTTCCTCTGCTTAGCTTCAGGAACAAAGAATAAATTGCATCCTGCTCTATGGCTTAAAAACAACCTCTAGTATAACAAAGCTGCTTCTTCCTTATCTTCTCACTAATCCATGGCTTCTTAACCTCTTTTGTTTTAATGGGCCCCTTGGTAGTGTGGTAAAGTCTATGGAGCCATTCTCAGAATCATGTTTTTAAATATATAAAATAAAATATGTAGGATTATAAAGGCAACAAAATTGCACTGAAATAGTTATCCAAAAAAGGGCCAATTTAGAAAAACAACAGCTTGGTGTACCCCAGGTTAAGAACTTGTGATCTAAGCTCACACAAACTCTGGGTGGAAGTCTCTTTGGGGCAATGGAAGTGGCAATTTGCAAATACTGGGAACATAGGCTTTCATATGTTTCCTAATATACTTGAACTTTTCTTGAATCCCCTTTACCCTTGTTTTCCCTGGGAGATCTTAGACAGGCAAGATCCCATGTATACATGGCTATTGTCTCATCAGAGGAAACAGAAGTCCTTTCATTACTGTTGAAACAAAGTGAGTCATTCATTTTTATGTTTCATAATCAGATTTATTAGAAATAATATTTTTGTACACGAATTCTTTTCCTTTTCTTTGATCTGTCTGGGATATAAGCCTTGTAGTATTGCTAAGTCAAAGAATATGCACAGTAAAGTAATTTTTAGGTCATAGTTCCAAACTGCATTTCTTTATGGGGGTTTGGAGAGGGGTGGAAGAAAGAGAAATTAAATGTTTGCTAAATGAAAAAAATTGAAAACAGTATCTTATTATATCATATAGTTGTTTTGAGGACAGAGATTCTTTTGTATTAACCAAGCATCCCAGTTTGACCAGAGAAGTCTGAGTATTAGATACTCTTGTGAAAAATTCTCATAGAATGTTCTACAAATCATCTAATAATATAGGGTTTTTCGTTAAAGTTACAAGTCAGAAACGAAATATTTATCCAAGGGAAAGGGAAAATGAAACGGATCAAAATTTTATTTTGGGATGTAAAACAGTAGCTGTATCATACAACTTCAGGGACTTCAAGGATAAGGTTAAGATACTGCAGTCACAGAGATTCATAATGTTATGGGCCTGGGTACCTCATTTGAATGGCCCTGGGTATCCCAGAAGTTTTGTGGGGTAAATGAAAAGAACATTAATTATCCTTGAAAAACTAAACCAAAGGACAGACACACCTAAAGAGATAAGTGGCACTGGATGGGGACTGAGCTAGCTCCAGGACCACCACCCTTCATTCCAGTCTCCCCCACCTTTTGGGGAGAAAAGAATAGGTGTGGCTGCTGCGTTTGTGGCATGAGGACAGAGATGGCTTGAGCAAGATCTAGAGCTGCCCCTCACCCAACTTTCCCCAGCCACCACCAGTGGGAGATGATCCTCCCCCAATAAGGGAACTTTGCAGTCAGATGATCACCTGCATCAGTCCTCTATAAAAGTATCTGCCTGTCTCCTGCTCAAGGAGATAGGTATCTCAGAGCTACGCCTCTGTGCTATGTCTTCTCATGAGAGGAAGTCCAAGGATTTCTCTCTTGGTTTCCTTTCACTAGCCCCTAAATAATCTATTATTTTTTTTCAAATTGGATTTGTGTGCAAGAGGGTGTAATTCTTTAAAGAGGAATTCCTAAGAACCCCTCTCTCAAACCCCCATCCATTCCCCAATAACAAAATCATAACAGTTTGAGGATAGACTGAATTCTTACTACACATATATAAAAATTTAAATATTTTTGATGTCTTATATTACGTTAGAATTTACATGTAGGTTATTTTATTTTGATTATCAACATGTAGCTTATAAATTTAGTGATATTAGTACATTTCTAACTAAGCCTTATATATAACTCCATTTTAATGTATTTTTAATCTAAGATCCTAAAACTTTGCTTGCACAGTCTACCATTTTATGTCTTTTAGGAGCCATGTGTGTTGCTTTGTATCAATTTCTTTTCATTTAAAAAAAATTAATTGCATAGGAGATACTGTACAGTGTTTTTTTCTCTTCTGGGCTAAAATTTTTTGACATTTGAATCAAAGTATGACCTTTGCAACATCATACAAGTGTGATTCTCATATATATATATATATATATAATGTCTATTTATGACAGTAGTACCAAGGGATCCAAAAATAGAACTGTAGCAATATTTAAAGTCCCATTAGTTGTCCTCATAGAGTTTGGACATTTGCTATCTCATTTCAAAAAGTAGATCATTAATATGTTCAGATAAGTCTGGAATAGAAGTACAGCATTCTTTTCCAATAAAGACACATGCTCCACCCTTATTTCCTAGTACAAACATCCATTAGCCATATGATTCTGAAGGACTGTTGCAATGGGAAAAAATTCCTGCTGTAATTGTGCTAAGGGAAGAAGTAACATTGCTTACTTCGTCTAGGAAACAAGCTAAAAGGTAAGTTTAAGTACCATCAAGAGTTAAAGTAACTGGTTTCTACTGAGAATAATTTAAAATATAGGTAGATAAATCTGTTGTTGGTAACAGAATGAGATCTGGTTATATTATAATTACAATGGATTTGAGATTCTGGAACTGATCTTCTAAAGACATTACACAAAATCCAATAGTCTGTTCAGCTAGAAAAAAAGATGTAAATGAGGGACTTCAGTGGTACTTTTCTTTGATGGATTTGGATAATACCAATCTTTCAACTTTTTGTTCTCCCACTAAGAGTAATTTAAATAAGCAGTAATGTCTTCAATTTAATTTCTTACAATACTCAAAAGCATGTAAACATGCAGTTGTCTAGGGCATGGTTAGCTATCAGTGGGGTGGCTCCTGCTAGGTATTAAAGAATGTGAGACTACAGCAAGCTTTAAGAAACTTTCAAGTCTTTAACAAATTGTCACGACACATGTAGGAAAGCAATATTGTATTCGCCTACAAAAGGTGATTTTTTTTCTTCTCTCAAGAACGGCAATTTTTTCACTTTAATTTTTTTCTTCTATTCAAGTTTTCTTATACAAAATTACTAATATGGTAATGTTTTACATAATTGCACATGTATAACATTTATCTGATTGCTTATGCCTTAGGGAGGGGGTAGGGGAGGGATGGAAGGAAGGAAGGATAGAATTTGCAACTCAAAACTTTAAATAAAAATGTTTATTATTTTAAAAACCACCAAAAAACTAAAAAAAATCTCATAGAGATAAATGCAGAGAATCTGAAATCTCCAAAGAGATGACAAATGAAATGTATTTTTGAGCTTTGCATGTTTGATAAAATTCAGTCTATGTCAAAGAGGAACCTTTAGACCAGGGAAGTTATGGGGGAAAAGAAAGTAATTTATTCTTTTTCTGATAATTTTGATAAGTTTTCTAATGTTTATGAATAGGAGAATAATACAGAATTGTTCGCTGAAGATCAACTATTGTATAATCATTCGTTGTTCATTTTAGGAATCTCTAGCTGGATGGAGACCTTGTTCCTATTCCAGAAGTCATAGCAGAAATGCTATGACAAATCCTTTGTATTCTAGAGTGGTAAATCATCTTCATCTACAGGAACTTGGCTCTTGTTTTATTGCGCGATGTATACTACTTTGATGGCAAGCATTGGGCTTGTTACTTTTTTCCACGAATGAAATAGGTCGTGGTCATCCAGTGTCTCATGGGATAATCGTCTTCTTACTTACTATTTGAGACATGGATCCAAGTGGAGAGGCCTTGGCATTTTGCTGCAGTACTGGTTGTGATGAGAACTTAATATATACACTTCCAGTAGGATTCCTGGCAGGATTTTCTTTGATAACTGCATCTTTCTTTGAACTCACTCACCAGGCTAAATGGAATGACACTGCATCTTAATTTTCTGGTTAAAGCAGATTACAGCTGTGTATCAAATGCTTTAACACATTTCATTAGTGCTTTACAATGATTCAAAAGAATATCAAGTAAGTGTAGCTCAGTTAATTGGGCTGATGTGAGGTAACAGAAAGTCTCATAGGTCTGCCAATTAATATCCCATGTGAATTAAGTCAAGTTTTTGTGGGCTAAAGTTGAAACTTCTGGCTACTTAAGCCCAGTCTCAGTCCAAATTTCAAATATCTTCCTGTTAAGAATCACGGTATTTTTTTCTATTGCTTGTGCAGACTGTGTCATATAGACAGTGATACTGTTGAATCTATAAGCCTTGAAGATTTCTCTTTAATCTGCTGTATAAATGAGTTCTTCTGTCACTATTCATAGGCAAGGATACCAAATCTAGTAATAAATTCCTTTAAAGCTCTTTTAGCAGTTCTTTCTCCCTCCCCCTTCCTCCCCCCTCCCCTTCCCCCCCTCTCCCCCCTCTCTCTATATATAGTTATATATATATATATATAACCATTATAACTATTTTTCACATAGCATTTTGGCATTTGAATAAAATCAAACTCCATGTTTACAAAAGGTCTTGACAATAAGATAAGCTTCATGTTTCACTTTGTCAGGTTTTTTATTCTTAAGCCATGTGAGATTAAAATTGGATATTAGATCATAAATCTCCCCTACTTAACCTTTCCCTTAATTTATCTCCCAGACATGCGCAGCGGGCGCACTGGCATGCGTAGCTCATGCCATTGGTCTCCTCCCCGAAAGGGTGGTCCTTAAAGAAAAACTGGCGTCTTTCAGTTATCCTAACCGACTGTTAAAAAACTTTCATATTTTTTTTACCACATTTCCCCCCTTTGCTTCCTCAAGAAATGGAATGTTTCCTTGATGGAACAGTAAAAAGAATATAATAACTATTGCTAACTAATAATATGTGAACAACAATATAGAAAAGGAAGAGAGGAAAGTTTTGTCCAGAGGGGCGATTTTTTTTTTTGTCCTCATGAACCAACGCTTTGACATTAGTCTTGCAAAGGGAGAACCTCTGCAGAGAGTACATGTTACAGATAATATATATTATAACAGAAAGGATATAGTAAAAACTAATAAAGCAAAACAGTTCATATAAAGTCTCTGAGTTCTCTTGTCTTCCTGAAGTGGTAAGATGTCATCAGGAGGAAACTGGATTCTGGTCTGGAAAACTGGATTCTGGTCTGGATTCTGGATTCTGGACTCTGGTCTGGAAAGGTGGATTATCTTCTTTAACTGTTTGAATTGCTGTATTTTTTACTAAACCTTAGCATAGCATTGTCAATGATCAAAGCCAAATTTAGTATGTGTTCATGACACCTGAAAATGTTATGGAAAGGTTATCATACCATATCTCATGGTTCCGAGACAGCCAGTGATTGTGCTAGGCCACAGGTGAGTTCAACTGAGTGAGATAAAAAGATAAATAAGTTCAGTTAAATTAGGTTAAATTAGGAGGGAGAGAGGATGAATACTGGACTGTGCCTAGTAATATAAAAAGAAATAATGAACAAAGTAAGAAAGAAAGTGTCTTCTGTATTTCAGATTTCAAATTACACATCAAAGTAGTAATCATTAAAATAATTTTCTACTAGAAAAGAAATATACATGTGAATCTGTGGAACAGATTAGGTTTATTATATAAAGAAGCAAGTAAACACAAAAGTATTGTATTTATTCACTCAAAGCTCTGGGATACCAGGGAAATAACTCACTTTTGGGGGGGGGTGAGGAAATTCAGGTTAAGTGATTTGCCTAGGATAATGTGAGATTAAAATTGGATATTAGATCATAAATCTCCCCTACTTAACCTTTCCCTTAATTTATCTCCCAGACTAGTAAATGGAAGAAGCTTCTGGTTTTCTAGATAGAGCCTTTTTTGTATGGTAGTCACAAGGTGATGTTGATTAGAAGGATAGGAAAGTAGAAATACAATACAAATCATCTTAAGTCTAGGCTTAGTCTATATTCTGTATAAAACTCACTAAAACCCAAGGCCACTTTTGGGGAGAGAGAGACCGAGTCAAGCGCGTGCTGTTAACCGAGAGCCGGGCCGAGTCAAACTCCAGTCTGCGTCTGTCTGTGCAGCGCAGCCAGGAGACCAGCGGAGCAGGAAAAAGCCCCACTTCCGTTCTCTCCTTGCCTTTTCAGCTCCCACCCGGAAGTCGAGTGCATAGCAGGCAGTCTGACATGCGCAGCAGGCGCACTGGCGTGCGTAGCTCATGCCATTGGTCTCCTCCCCGAAAGGGTGGTCCTTAAAGAAAAACTGGTGTCTTTTAGTTATGCTAACCGACTGTTAAAAAACTTTCATATTTTTTTACCACAGCCATAAAAGGAAATTGGAAGCAAACTTATGCCATCTAACTCTTGAAAAAATAATGAATAATGAACTTTTTTCAATCATTACCCTCCCTACCCATCCCAGTCCCTGCTGTGTGCTATTTCTTTGCGTTTGTGAATAAAATATAGTCCTGAGGGGAAGATGGGACAAAAGATTCTGGAGTCAGTATAAGACCTTGAAGTTCTCTGAACCCATATATGGAACCCATTACAGTTCACTTGCTGTCTTATCTTAATGAGTTGGGTACCATACATTAACATCCTTGAACATAAGCATTATTTAAATTTATATACTCAAAACAATTAGGAAATGTCAGATTTTTTAAAGAAGAAAGTTATTTTTGATTTTAATTATTTTTAGCCTTCAAATAATTTTTCCTCAGAAATTTCAGAATTAGAAAGTTATTAAAAAATTAAATGTTTATATATGTATGTATACATGTATATATTTAGCAGAACTAGTTTAACACAGTGTAAAATGGGAAATGTATCTTAGCTATTTAGTCATTTTTAAAGAAAAGATATCATGTTTCCCAAAAGATAAATATGCATTATTTAAGGAGACTGAATTCTCAGTTTAAAAAAAATCCTTTGAAATTGACTCTGTATGTTATTATTATTGTTATTCTTAATATAGCTCAACGTGACTACTTGCCTTCTAACTTTGATATTTTAATATTTTAAAGTTAAAATATCAAAGTCTTTGTCTAGGGCACATATGCATTTTTTTTTGCCATGTACATGCACACACAGACACAGCACATACACACAAATATAGAAGTTCACACACAAACCCTTTCCAGAAAGAAAATGTTCTGGCCACATTATAGAAATTTTAGCTCAAAGATGAACATACAAATTAGATAAAATGAACATTACCTTGATCTGTTATTCATATGATGAACTTTATTTAAATAGCTTCTCATGACAAATTATATACTTATAGTTTTTTTTACTCTGAGACAGAACTAGAAAATATCTTTCTTGTTCTGGTGAAATGACAAGACCTGAATACATGTCTGTCACATGGGAAGTTAGTCAAGTCTGTACAGGATTTTGAGGTAACTGATTGTATCAGTCAAGAGAAAATTAAGAATGTTACAATAGAGTGCTTAGAAAACTGGGTATATTATTCAAATACCTGATTCCCAATTTAACATTCCCATTGAACTACATCCAAGAGAAATTTCACCAGGGAAATTATATATTATCTATCTACCTACCTATGTAATTTTGTTCCCAAATAATTTCAATTTCATATTCAACAACTTGCCACACTTTTATGTACATTTAAATGTATTCATATATTCAGTCCCTTTTCTAAAGCCTGACCAGACAATAGAAAAATAATTGTTCAAACTGAGACTCCATACCAGTTGAGTAGTTTCTCTTTTTTCACTTTAAGATTCATACACATACACATACACACACACACACACACACACTCTCTCTCTCTCTCTCTCTCTCTCTTTCTGTATGCATGTATGTATACATATATACATTTATGAAATATGAACAAATTTGAAAAATGCTTGTATTTTTCCACATGAATCATTGACTTTGATACAAAAGTAATCTTACTTTCCTGGGATACATGCCAGGTCATACAATGTTTCCTACTGGGTTTTCTTATCTATTAAGTTTCTCTTCAACTTCTTTTTTTATCATGTTCTCAGCATTTTGAAGTTTATTTGAACAATTCTGAAACAGCTAAATTCTACTTCATACATATAGGAGAATATATTTCTGTCTTCATTTGGCTGTGGATTAGAGTTTGTTTTTTGCTACTTTGGTTGGTTTTTTTTTTTTCTATTCTGAATCTGTTAAGAAGAGAAAAGGTAACATTTTTGTGAGATGAGACTGAAGTAGTAAGATTTTTCTTTAGGATTGTTTAAGCTCAGATGAGAAATAGAAATCATTTCAGAAGTTTCTCTCCTGGGTAGTTTGGCCAAGTTACTTATAAATGGGTGGTGGTCAGACTGGGATGCTTTTTAAAAAAGGTATGGTTTAAACTATTGTTTTTCTTGTTATTTATAGATGTTAACAATTGAGGATGCAATGAAACTATTAGTAATTCATAAGAATGTCAGTTACATCTAAATTCTAAGACTTTTAAATGTTTTTAACTTTATGTTCAGAGTTTTTAAATTAAAAAACTTTAGATTTCATCTTTTAGAAAAAAAAATGTGTCCATTCAAGATTTTAGAGCACCACAACTGAAGTATACTTTTCAGAAGCGTAATTTAAATAAAAATCAGCTTGTATTGACTACTGTTTAGAATGATTACTATGAGTAAGAGAATTTAACCATGTCTTAAACTGTTGGACCTTTATATAATTGTAAAGCAGGTTAGAATACCTTTTTGGAGAGGAGGCTACTGATAAATGTTTAGTGCTTCTGTCACTCATTTTACTTCTCAGTTCATATGAGCTTTTAAATGGTAAGTCAAATAATAGCAGGGATTCTTAAACTAGGATCCATGAATTTATATATATATATATATATATATATATATATATACATACATATATATAAACTATATTTCACTATTATTTGTTTCCTTTGTAATCTTGTATATTTTATTTTATGCATTTGAAATCAGTATACTGAGAGGAGGTCCATAGATTTCACTGGACTCCCAGAGGGTCCAGGTCTAGTTGACATTAGTTTAAGACAGATTCTTAACACGTGTGTGTGTGTGTGTGTGTGTGTGTGTGTGTGTGTGTGTGTGTGTGAGAGAGAGAGAGAGAGAGAGAGAGAGAGAGAGAGAGAGAGAGAGAGAGAGAGAGAGAGAGATGGACCTCTTTGACATTCTAGTAAAGCCCATGGACATCTTTTCAGAATAACGTTTTTAAGATTCATAATGGAAATGGTAAATTTCAATTAAATATCAGTGAAAATAATGATATAATTTTTCCCTATACAAGTTCATGGACATAATGAAATTTTAGTATACTCTTGAATGGGGAGCAAGGGACAGTGAGTGTCCTAGCAACTTCAGTTTAAGAATTCCTGGTTTCCATTTAAGACTGATCAACAGGTTTGTATTACTAGAATATCACAGGCTAGCTTTCAGGGATGATATATTCATTCTTTTGCTGAAAAAGGTAAATCATTCACAGTTTTTATGTATATAATCTCAGTTCTTTGAGGGAAAGAAGCAAAAATCCTCCTTGGATGAAAATGCATGGGAACTTCCTGTTTTGAAATCAAGTCATTCTTAATTGGTGATAGGGAAATTGTGGATGGAAGAAACTTCTCACTTTACCCAGTGAATAAAATAACAGGAGAATATTCACTAATTCTATTTGAAGGAATGAGAAAACTTCTCTGACTTTTTGTGTTTATCATGTTATCTTGATAAAGCAACAGTCTCTAAACTATGTATTTAAATGTTGAATCCAACAGATCAATATATACATAATTGATCTGATACAGATCCAAACAAATTATAGCAGGCACAGATAATTTCTCACTGAAAAATCTCATAGAGTTTTAAACTAAATATTGTGCCCATGGCATTAATGAAGGAAAAGTCTGTACCATTAATAGCCTTTACCGGAAATCATTCTGAGTCTAGGGTACTCTATTGATGAAAGAAATAATCTTAATCACCAAGCCTTGTGATTTTTGACCAAATCTATTAGAAATAATATTTTATTACATATATTAAATAACTATTTGGAGGATGGTTTTCTAAGCAAGATTAATACAAGAAATCTACTTGTTATATATATGCTCTTATGAAAAATCCTCACAGAAAGTTCTAAAAATTACTTAGTGCTGTAGAGTTTTACATTAAAGTCACAACTTTACATTAAAGTCACAACTTAAATTATTTGTAAAGTTAGTGTAACTAAGTTGTAACAGTAAACTTAGTATTTATCAAAGGTAGAGAGAAAACAAAGTTTCATTTTCTAATATAAAATCATAGCAGAGTTATCCAGCTTCAGAGACTTCCAAGATGAGGTAAGAATACCTGAAAGATGCAAAACATATCAAGGTAATAACATTTCAAGACTCAGAAATGATTTCGAATAAACTAAATAATGCGTGTAAATGCATACACCTTAGTATGTATACTTGTTTTTGGAGAGCCATTTGTTAAACATTTACCAACATACCACTGGTAAGGCTAGATCATCAAGCGTGTAAAGGGGAATAATACAATAATATTGGAGAGATAAGAAAGGTCCAGATAGTAAAGAACTTTAAATGTCATAAGAATTATTGTTTTATCTTGTTGTTTATTCTTTGTTTTGAAAGAAGATCAATGATGACAGTGATTAATGTCTTGATTTGCACATGAATTAAAGTGAGGCATTGTTGCACACAGTCATTACCCTCACTCTTTCTTCCAGAGTCATAAAAGTCCAGTGGCAAGACAAAAGTTATGATGACTGGTGATGGCCCAGGATGCAGTGAATGACCCTGGTGTCTTGAATGTCTGATCAAACTCTAAGTGCTCCACAGCACCATCAGCCACCTTCATGGCCATTGGAACAAATTGTTCTCATCTACCTGTTCTGCCAGGAAAAGTCTTCACATGCTTGGAGTGGACATCCCTCTGTCTCAGCAAAGGGTTTAAGGCGAATCAGTTAACCTCAAAGCTGATTTAACACATCCGCTGAGAGAGTTTTAGTGGGGTGTGGTGCCTGTGCATGCTACAGCTTCTTGGAGCCACAGGTAAGAGAAGCTACTGCAGTTTATTGAGAAGGGGAATGACATGGTAAGACATGTTTTATAGCAAGGGTTTCCAATGTTTTTGTTCTGAGAACTCCTTTCAACAACAAAAATGTGTCATTAATTTCCAAGACAATTTAATATACTACTCATTATATTATTTTAGATTTATTCATTAAGAGCTTACAATAACTACAATGAAAACTTAAACCCCAATCTTCCCATTAAAATTTACATGAAATATAAATGTTTAACCTACTTCTAATTATGAAAAATAAATATAAAATAATAAAATAATTATGAATACTTTTAATGGGATGTTCTGTACGAATTAAAGGAAGCAATCCAGCAAAAACTTCGTATGCTTTCTGTTATCCATAAGACTATATTGATTTTTAAATTTTTTATAATTTTAATATAAATATTTTAAATGAAATAAGTTATAACTTAGAATATTTGCATATTTGGCTCACCATGAGACAGTCTTAAATCTGGTTTGGTATCAAGCTTATATTTCTATTTTGATTTTAAATAAAATGAAAACATTTGCTCACACAAATATGAGTTAGAAAATAGTAGAATTCACAAGCTCTCTTGCTGATAGAAATTCCTTTTTAAAAAATTTTAGTCACCATTTAACCAATTGATTAAAACTAATAACTAGCTACTATGCAAATGTTTACTCTTTTTAACAGTTTATATATAAACTAACTTTTGTTAGGAAACTTCTGATGTGACTTCTCCCTCTTCTGTCATTGGCTGCATTCTCACAAAAGCTCGACTAATTGACTGACTAGTTGTGCCAACTAGTTCAGTTGAAAATTTCCCCAGATAGAAGAATAATAGTATATGTAGAGAATGTTTTTATCAGAAAATAGCCTTAATACTGCGATGAGGGGCAATATAAGATTTCGAATTACCTGGGTTGGTTTCAAAATGTCATTCCTAGCAACTGAGGTTTCCAAACACCCTGACCTCTACGGATCAAGAGCGCAGAGGCTTCTAACATCCTGATCATGTTATTCTACAGCTCACAATTACAGGATAAGCAAAGGAAATGAGGGAAATATTCTGGTACATTGTACATTATGCAAATAAAGGTGTGCCACAGTACAGAGGAGGGCATGTACATGCATGGTACCATCCTTTGGGAGGTAGTTTGTGTTAGCATGGTGGTTTTGAAAAAAATGATGACGGGCTGACAAACTGCAAGAACATGTTGTACTTAGAGTAGTCAGAGTTGAATGCAATCGCTGCACGAACACCAAAATTGTTGGGCGATCTTGGCTGCTGAAGAAACAAACCTATAATGCTTCAAACATGCACATGCTTCTTGTCACAGAGGAAAACATAGTTGTGACATAATAATAGTCAATTATTTACTGCTTAAGGAGCCATTTAAAGAATTTTGAGCAAGAACCCCAGGGGACTACTGAATTGTAGGAAGGTACTACTTTACAGTTGGGTACCTTTGTGAAAGGTGTACTGGAATAGGGAGATACTTGAAACAGGAAACCCAATTTGAAGCCTATTTCAATAGTCCAGCTAACAGGTAATTAGAACATGAACAGAGATGGTAGCTAGGTGAATGCAGAGAAGTGCAAGTATCCAATTAATGTTGTAAAAGAAGAAAAGATGAGATTTAGCAACTAGTTAGCTTTGAGTGGTGAGTTAAGGATTACGATTAAGTTGCAGACCTCGGTGGCTACAATGATAGTGGCATCCTCAAGAGTAGTAGGGACATTCAGAAGAAGGGGAACATGATGAGGTCAGTTTTGTATATGTTGTGTTTGATATGTCTGTAGAACATCTTGTTTGAACACTTTACATGTTATCTCATTTGATCCTCCTGACAACTGTGTGAGATAAATACTTGTATTTCCATTTTACAGGTGAGGAAAATGAGTCGAGGAAAGATTAAGTGACTTAAAGGGTTACACCCTGGTCAAAGTGTGAAAGGATTTGAACTTGAGTCTTCTTGACTCCAGGCACAGCACCCTATTAACTATATCACTAGGCTGCCTCAGAAATGTTTCTCTTGGTGCAAGGCTGAGAGCAGTGACAAAACACTAGATCCTTTTGGGTGGGAATAGAGAAGGGAATATCTGAGGAGGTGTGGCATGATCACACTCTAAAGATAGAGACTAGAGTGGAGGGTAAGCACCCAATCCTTTTCATCTTCAAACAAACCTTCAATGCCCATAGACACTTGACTTCAAAAAGAATTCTGGGGGAGGAGGGAAAAGCACTAGAAACTAAGGAGAGGTTCAGGAAAGACCTTAATATAGAGGTGGCATGAGAGCTTTGATTCTAAGAGGCAATGGTGATGGAGAGCATCCCAGGAATTGGACCTAGTTTGTTTGAAGTATATACATGGAAGATGGAATGTCACAGATGGTAAAGTAGTCTAGCTAGTCCAAAGGACTCAGGAAGTAGTGCAGTTTGATTTAAACATAAAGTGCATGAGGAGGAGCAGTGTGAAGTCAGTCTGGAATATATTTATGAATATTCTACTATTCCTTCTTCCTTCCCTTCCTCCTCCTCTCCTTCCCCTCCACTTACAAAAATGACCATAAACCTGACACCCAGTAGAGGATTCATGACCATTTTCTTCCCTGAAAGCTTATTTGCTGGTTGGCAAACTAGAAAAGAGACCTAAAGATATAATCACATCAGAAAACTTTCCACTTCCCCCAAACCCTAACCAAACAGGAATCAATGATCTTCTCAAGCTCCAAAGAATTTCATAGTAAAAATGGAGCTCAGAGGGGAGTTGATAAACATTTATTAAGCTCCTAATATGTGCCAGACAATGTGCTAAGTGCTGAGATTATAAAGAAAGGAAAATGACAGTCCTTGCCCTCCAGGAGCTCACAGTCTAATGGGTATCTAGTTCAACCTACACATGCAAAATCATTGTCTTCTGCAACTTCCCTGACTATAGTCCCTGCCCTGGTTACTTGCCTGTGTATTGAATCCATGATCTGGAGTTGGAAAAATCACCGGCTGGGAGTTCTTTGTGAATTTTCTGATTATTTCTTAGTATGATACTCTTCTTCCATCTTTGTTAGAATAGTTGTGAGAGAGATGGACTGCAATGCTTCTTCTAATTCCATCATTTTTGCCTATTGGTGATCCCTTATTTTCACTAGTCAGCAGTGATAAAAAATATATCTTGTACCTTTGTGGTGTTTTTCTTCCCCAGATCTTTGTATTCTAAAATTTTTATAGTCTGTTTTTAACATTCTTTTCATTTTATTTTTTGTCCAAATTCTCTCCTTCCTTCCCGAATCCCTCCCCTACCCACTGAGAAGGTAAGCAGTGTGATATGAATTATATGTGAGGAATCATGCAAAACACATTTCTATATTGGCCATATTTCAAAAAAGCAAGAAAAATAAAGAATGTGAGAAAATCATGCTTCAATTTGCATTCACAGTTAATAGGTTCTCTCTGTAGATGGATAATTTTTTTTTTCATCATGAGTCTTTAGGAATTGTTTTGGATCATTGTAGCAACATCTTTCAAAGTTGATTACACCATTGCTGTTACTGGGCACAATGATCTCCTGATTATTCTCACTTTACTTTGCATCAGTTCATACAGGTCTTGCCATGTTTTTTGTGTTTTGTTTGTTTGTTTTTGCAAGGCAATGAAGGTTAAGTGACTTGCCCAGGGTCACACAGATAGTAAGTGTCAAGTATCTGAGGCTGGATTTGAACTTGGGTCCTCCTGAATCCAGGGTGGGTGCTTTATCCACTGCGACACCTAGCTGCCCCCTTACCATGTTTTTCTGAAACCACCCCCTCGTCATTTCTTATAGCATAATAGTACTCCATCACAATCACAATTTATTCTGCCACAATTTGTTCTGCTATGCTTCAATTGACGAGAATCTCCCCAATTTCCAATTCTTTGCCACCACAAAAAGAGCTGTTATAAATATTTTTGAGCATGTAGGTGCTTTTCCTTTTTTATTTTATTCTTTTGACATACATACATACATAGTAGTGGTATTGCTGGGTCAAATGTTTTCTTCTATTTTTATGACTTTGTTTTATTGTTTCTCGATGTCTTATGGAGTCATTTGTTTCCAGTTACCTAATTTTAATTTTTGAGGAATTATTTTCTTCAGTGAGGTTTTGGAACTCTTTCCCCATTTGGTCACTACTGCTTTTTAAGATCTTTTCTTCAGTGAATTCCTGTGCCTATTTTACTAAGCTGTTCATTTTCTTTTCATAATTTTCCAGCCTAAGAAAATTTATCAGATTAACAGGAGAGGTTCATGAGGTCAGCAGGAAAGTTCTGTGACGCCAGGGTGGAGGGATGTCCAGAGTACAACAGTGGTGGCATCAGCAGCTTTGAGAGCTCTCAGCCCAGAGATGGTAAGTGGGTCCCACTTTGGTTTTTTGTTGGCTCTGCTGCTACAAAATTCGATTGGAAGTGTTATTTTAAAGTTGTTTGGAGGGGAATGTTCAAAGAGTTTAGCTGTATTGCTTCCTCTAATTTGCCATCTTGGCTACACCTCCAGATCCCTGTATTTTTAACAGTGTATTTTTTCAGATTCCTTCTGGTAGGATGATTTCTACCTGTGTCCATGTGAATCACCAGAAGCTAGTAGTGGCCATCCACTTTAATAAGTTTTTTCTTCTGTCTTTCCTACCTGCCCCCAAAATAGAAGATAGATATCATCTATTGTTATTTGGGTGACTGATAAACTGCTTGAGTTCTTCTGAAAAAGGAGTCATTAACCACCATTCTTCTTCATCAGACCTTTAGTGATTATCTCACATAGCCTCTGGGGTTTTCCTGATCATTCACTGAAGGACAGGCAGCATATTTTTCTTCAGAGCATGTAGCTTTGAGAAACATTCCTGTTCAGGAGAAGCTACAGGTTTGGTTTGGTTTGGTTTAAGCTTCAAGTGTACACTTCTTATTTTTTGCTTCCTTCTCCATGTAACATTTATATTCTTCTATTCTCCAAACTACTGATTGGTTATTTCTCCTCTGCCACTTAATATACTCATTTTTAAAAGGATTTGTTTTCTGCATTAAACTCCTCATTTCAATGATTTTAAGGAAATCTTCACTGGGCCTGATAACTTGAAGTGTAGATAATTTTTCATGGAACCCCTTGTTTGTTTGTTTTTCCCCTGTAGGGATGAAACCAGTCTGCACATTGAACATAGATAACAGTTACTTGACTGTAGGAGAAATACAAACATCACACACTTTATTTAATCACTTCAGTTTTATTTTTCAAGTTGATAGTAGGTGTTTACAGCTAACTTCCCAGACCCTTCCCTAATATTATTTTATACTTTTATTTCATTAATAGGTAATAAAATATCATTTTCCTTCTCTGACTGATCTTTTATTCAGTTTTACTAATTTTAAATTTATTTAAATTGCCACTTTTTCTTACAGATTATTACTTACTTTATCAACTAGCTTCTCAGTCTATAGGAGTCTTCTTTAACCCAGTTCAATAAACATTTATTAAGTGCCTATTATGTGCCAGGTATTATGCTAAGCACCTGAACTACAGTTTAAAAAAAAGCATTTCCTGACTTCGAGGAGTTTACAATCTAAAGGGTGAAACAAAATACAGGAAAATGGGGGTGGAGATACCAGGGGATTCCTGGCATGAGGGCATCTTGTTCCTTGGTATTGAAATCTTGTAGGACAGCAAATGCAAAATGGAGTGAGCTCAGCCTTGTCTCTGCTCTCTGTAAACGAAGGCACAGGGAGGAGTTCAGTACTCTGTCCTCCAGAAAGAGGGAAAATGAGGCTGAGGGAGGTGATGCCAATCAAGTCTTGAGCTGGCAACACGTTGGTGAATTTAGAAGTGACAAAATGTTGAAACCAGGCAGAGCAGCAGATGCAAAGTGGAGTGGTTTGAGTTAAGAAGCCTGATTCTTCAGGACTTAATTTACATTCTTTCTCAACTTTAATTTGATGTCTCCTTTCATGTCCCCTAATGTAACCTGAAGTGGTTTGCTTTCATCTTCCATTCCTTAAGTTCAGTCTCTGGCCTTTTTCAAAATTCCAAAGCCATCCCAGTTACCTTCAAACTTTCTTCCTCCTTGTATTCATTTCAGCTTCCCATTTTCTTCTCTTCCTTCCACAACTTTTTCCCATGGAAACTGGAAACAGGAGTTTAAATGAACTAAATTGACATGATGTTTCCACTGGACTGAGCTATTATCACCAAAGTTCAGCCAAAAATATCAGTGAGGGTTGCTCTATTTAGTCATGTGATTGCTAGCAAGCTAGATTCATTAATTGTTAACATTATCCAGAGAGACCAAAGTTTGTAATCAAAATAATATTTTAAAAATTGTTCTTAGAAAATGTCTCAGTGGTCATCCTTGGGAGACTGGGCTGCACACAGTGATAAGATGGATATGAATGTGAGTGGAAAAATCATTAGATTGTTTCTGTTTAGAGAATAGTTAGCTCTGGTTTGTTCCTGTGCCATAGACTACATCCTTAAATAGCTAGCTTTTGTGCTCATCTGCACTATTAGATTGGGGCAAGTGGAAAGGCAGAAAGCTAGATGAGAGGACATGGGTAGATGGGCACAAAATTGTCCCCACTACTGACCCATTGACTCAGAAGATACACTGTACTGAGGAGAGCCAAGATCATCCTCTTAGCTGATGCAGAGCACATTTTTTGTTACTCATATATAAATTAGGGTTCCTTTTTAATTTGTTTTGTTCCATATTCACATTATCCCTCTGATTTCAGGGAGTCAAAGATCCATGAAGAAAGATGTGAATTTATCCTAGGGAAAAGATTTCTTCTAGCTCATAGAGAGTCTCTGACAGAGCTGGTAATGAAAGTCATCTCTTTGAATTCTCAAACTTGATCAACTTCTCTAAATATCCCCTCTCTTCCACAGTGATTAAATATACAATCAATTGTTCATAATATATTATATAAAAGTATTACGCTTTCTTTTCTGCTGTTATTGCTTTAGCTTGCAAAGATAAGTGCCACTGCCTTTCTTTGTAGAAGCCAAGTTCCTTTGACACATGCCATTGTTGAGTTTATTAAATTACTGCATCTTCCCTGTGATTTATAATTTTGAAAGCACATTCATGCTCTTGAAATTGATGGCACCTGCAGTTGTAGAGGCATAGAAACATACTGCAATTGATCATGAAAAGACTTTGTCATGTAAATGAGCAATGGCAATAAAAAAAATTGAGCTCAGAAGGGATTGAGGCATAGCTCACATTTGCTCTCATTCTAGAGTTCTGGGGAATGGATGTAGCTGGGAATTTTACTTTTTGCTAGGTAACTTCACTTTTTTGGCGTTTCTTTGTTTTTCATCCTCACCTCTATTATTTTCATTTTTCATTTTCTCTTTTTAAAAAGTCCCTTTAATAGTTAGAAAAATACCCTCTTTAATTATTTCTTCTAAGGGTTCTCCATTTATCACTTTTCCTTTCCTATCCTTATGCAGGGTATTCTTACACAGCCTTTGGAAGCATCTTGTGATGGCAGAAGGTCGTGGCAATTTTTTTCTAGTATTAAGGAAGAGGGAAGATTAGATAATGTCTAAGAAGTTCTGTTCTTTGTTAAAGTCCTAGTGATATAAAATCTGTATTACAAGATTTCAATCTTGGATTCTAAGAAAAAGGTCCTGATGGCAAGTGATTTGGTGATTGAATTTCTGGTCCTGGCAAGTGAGCGTCCTGGTATTAGAGACTTTTTGTTTGTTTATAATCTTTAAATTTTATTTTTTCAATTATACATAAAAACAATTTTAACATTCTTTTTTTAATATTTTGAATTCCAAATTCTCTCCCTCCCTCACTCCCCCTCTTTAGAAGGCAAACAATTTAATATAAATTATATGTGTGCAATCATGTAAAACATATATTCATGTTGTAAAAGAAAACACAGATATCTCCCCCCAAAAAAGCCCCCAAAAATAAAGTAAAAAAAGTAGGCTTCAATCTACATTCAGACTCCAGAAATTTTGTCTCTGGATGTGAATAGCATTTTTCATCCTAAATCCTTTGACATTGTCTTGGATCATTATATTGCTGAGAATAGCTCTATCATTCACAGTTTGTCATTGTACAATATTTCTGTTACTATGTGCAATGTTCTGCTTATTTCATTTTGCATCAGTTCATATGTCTTTTTCAAGGTTTTTCTGAAAGTATCCTGTACATCATTTCTTATAACAACACAGTAGTATTCCGTCACAATCATATACCACAACTTGTTCTGCCATTTCCCAATTGGATAACAGAGACTTTGATCCTAGGCTAGGTCCAGTGTAACAAAATAAGCTTTTTCCTGTCCCAGCTTGGTGGTAATGGACAGCTGTAGCATTGTTGGACCTAGTCTGGGTAGAATATCAGCAGACACTTGGAAGGATGAGGGAAAACACTGGGACAGGTCCATTATATGAATATATGGCCCTACCTTTACTTATTTTTTTTGTGGACTTTCAGGGCAATGACTACTCTTCAAGATGTCCTTGTAAATATGGTATAGGAGCAACTAGGGTTGGATGAAGAAGGTTTTATCCCAGAATGCGAATGTTTAGAATATACTTCTTCCTCACAGCTATCTTCCAGCCCACCATAATCATGCTTCTTCTGGTGTTAAAATATTTAGCATAATTATTCTCCTTTGACCCCCCACCCCTGGTACCCTGTCACCCTGATACCCCTTTTTCATCATCTGGTTGTATCACTCCCTTCTTTTTCCCTCTCCAGAGAGCAGTGTCTTGGGATCTCTCCTCCAATGGAGCTTTCTGTCTCTAGGTTTTCAATCTGCTTCCTGCTTAGCTGAATTTCCCATGGTTTTCAAATTCCTAATAGTGGTTCTGTCTGTGGTTCTAATGATGATAGGCCCCTTATGGTGAGCAATTTCCTGCTACCTTTTTAAGTGAGTGGATATTGGTGGTACCAATTCCCATTTTTTAAATTATTTTTTTTATTTTTTGGAGAAATAGATTCGTGCTTATTATATGATAGTATACTTTTAAAAATAACCTACTTTGGGGGCAGCTAGATGGCGCAGTGGATAAAGCACCGGCCCTGGAGTCAGGAGTACCTGAGTTCAAATCCGGCCTCAGACCCTTCACACTTACTAGCAGTGTGACTCTGGGCAAGTCACTTAACCCCAATTGCCTCACAAAAACAACAACAACAACAACAAAAAAATAACCTACTTTGGAGGTATTATATGTGAATTTAGTTATTTGACTATAATTAGACTTCTTTAATAATAATAATAATAATAATAATAATAATAATAAAAAACTGTATTTTAATCGAAATGCCTTGTTATCATAGTCAAAACATTTGTATATAGACATAAGTGAAAATACAAATATTAAATAAATCAGTACTTGATAGGATCATTGAACTAAAGCAGGATGTAACCTTAGAGGTCATCTAGCCCCTAACTTCTTAAACTGTGGGTAGTGACCCTCCTATGGGGTCACTGACGTAACTAAGTGCGGGGTTCATGAAAAATTTGGTAACAGTACAAGGTTATATATACCTATTTTATATACCTTTATACCTAGGATTGCATAAAAATTTCTCTGGCAAAAAAGAGTTATGAGTGGAAAAAGTTTAAGAAGCCCTGACCTAGCCCACCTCCCACAATTTACAGATATGGAAACTGAGACCCAGAGACTTGTTGCGTAGATAGAGACTTGATGCATGGGTAGAGTAAGTGATAGATCTGGGGTTTGAATGCAGATTCAGTGATTAGTGCTAAGGGAAGGAAACACAAGGAGAAAGAGACAACCAGGGACTTGAGGACTGATCTTGGGCCCACTTTGGATACCATGTCCTTTAGCCAGTATAATTACTTCTAGGTGAGGGGATGGAAAGAAATCCCTTCCTCTGCCTCCAGCCCAAAGCTTCTTAAACTGTGGGTTATGATACCATGTGGGGTCATTTAAATGAATCTGGCAATCACAAAAATATTTGGCAACAATAAAAGGTTATGTACACCTATTTTGTATACCTCTGTACCTGGGGTCACGTGAAAATACCTTGGGTGAAAAGGGGTCATAAGTGGGAAAAATTTAAGAAGCACTGGTCTAGATGACCAAAGTAGATCTGAAGTTGGCAGAGTTCCAAAAAAGAGGCTACCTTACAAAACAAGTAAGTGAATGATTACCATCAAATATAAAAGGAGAGAAGATAGTCCCAGACCTCAAGTAACTTCAATTCTAATGGGTAAGACTATATAGATAGAAGAATGAGAAGAGAGAGTTTTGTTCTGAAAAGTCATAGAAATGGTGAATTCTTTCCAGGAACAGTATTGATTTGATTTCTCTGATGAGCAAGAGATAGAAAGCAGGCTTGGGGAAAAGGAACAGGGAGTACAGAATAAATGCACATTAGCAGGCAGATAGTGAGAAGGCCTAGGTTAGATGGTTGGATGGGCTATGAAGATGACGCATGGTCTGGTGTCTAGGGTCAGAACAGTAGATATAGTCAGGTGAGTGAGCTAGCCAATAGTTTTCTTTCTGTTAATAGCCAACTGGGTTGGACCTTTAGAGCAGGAGCTCCAAGTTTGAGTGTGTTAACTTCCCCAGGGACTGAAGGTATGGATTTCAAGGCACAGATTTCAAGTACCGAATAATAAGTAAAGGGTGCCAATATCTTTGTGGTTTGTTGAGAATAGTCAACGATTGATGACCAGGTTCAATGTGGAAATACAGATCCAGAAACTTCCCTTTGTCTAACTCAACAATTCTCTGTTGCATAGCCCCTTTCACATTCCAATCTGTCCTCCCTTTTATGCCCATCCTAGAAATCAAGGGACAAATTAGGAGCCTCTGATCCTCTCTGTCCTTTAACAAAGATTCAGAGCATACTGCTCTGCCCTATGGAACTGTAGGGGCCAAATTTAATATGGGGAGAGTTAATTGGGTGGCTCTTCCTGTTGGGATCCCCTTTTCTACCTTTTTCTCCCTCCCCCAAAGGGGAGGTCCTTCAAGTAGTGTGGCTGAGACTGGTTTCCTGTTGATGACAAAGTCTACAGCCTCTGAGGACACTCCTTCTCAGGGTCAGCCAAGTTAGACTAGGCTTAAGAGGGCAGGCTGGGTGTGGCTCAATATATTATCACCTTTAAGTGGGTACTTAGTAGTTTCTCATTCACACCCAATTCAAACACTACTAAGTCAATCAAGTTGGACCTCTGGGCATCTGCCAAGTTCCATTATTTTACCACAGAACTAAAGCATACATTGGAAGTATCCCAGTCAACCCTGCAGCTACTTGTAGTTGAGGAAACTGAGGCTGAGAAGGTTGAGGTGATATCCTCATGGTTGCAGAACTAGTAAGTATCAGTCAGGATTTGAAGTGAGGACTTTCAAAACACTCACTCTTTACAACACATCGCTCTGCTTATAGGATTGCAATAATGTGGCTCTGTTTATTTTTAAAACACAACAACTAGAAATACAGTAAAATCTATCCATCACATAAACATAAGGTTCATTAATAATATACTAGCCATTAGTTGCACATTAACCTACCCCTTCCCCCTTCACCCCCCCCCCCAAAAAAAAAAAAGAAATATTAGGTAATATGTGCTTCTACTTCACATACCTCCCTTGGATCCCATCCTGGTCTGGTTCTGGGAAATGAAGCTATGCAAATAACTACAACCCAGGAAATAGTCTCTTTCCAGATTGTAGATCAATTCATTGTGGTCTGAGGTGGTTAATGCCTGTGGGCTTTTGCACTAGGATAGACAAATGGTATTGGAGTCTTTTATAAATGTATTAGTCTGGGGTAAGCAGAACCCTGGGCATCTTTGAAGAAATGAATGAATGAGGAAGATACTATTAAATGCTACTATGTTGAAAAGCACAGTGCTAAATGTTAGGGAAACAAATAGAAATTGATCAAGTAAGTCTCTGCTCTCAAGGAGATTGTATTCTAATATGGGAAGACAATCCATATAGGGGATTCAGCTCCAGGTTTGTTGGATAGGTCAGTTGTCTTTGCTGAGTACACCAGTCATAAGTAGACTAGATACAGATAAAAATGGATTGATTGCTATTGGGCTCAGTATCCCAAAATTATTGAGTCATCTTAATTCTCTCTCCCTATCTGCCTTGAGAAAAAGTCCCAGTCTAATAGCCTGCCTTAAGGACTCAATGAACATAAAGCATAGAGATTGTGATTTGAAGAATATATTTGCTTGTTCTGTGTGAAGTGATAAGCAGGAATGTGCAATGATCTTTTAACATGTAAATGGTGGTTGTCATCAAGTGCTGAGTTCTTTTTGATAAGAACTTTATGCCTAGGAATCCAGTGATTCATGATTTAATTGAAGTCTTAGGATTATGGTATAGCTGATATCTGTGCAGGCTAGATATCACAAGAAAAAACTCCAACATTTACAAATCTGATGCATAACATGGCCTTGGGGAACATTTGTAAAGTATTTCCAAGCATGAGTCAACATTCCATGTAACATTTCTGATTTCCCTTGGTTTAAGAGGAATACACACACATGCATGCACATTGTGCTGGAAAGTATAAATCAATGTTTGCATGTAAAGAGATTGCTGATACTTTTACCACAATATCTCAACATTAGATTTTTGCCAATATATTTTCATCATTTATATTTCCAGTTGGGATCCCAGTACCTTGGGCATCTCATGAAGGCAACATGAGGTGCTTTTAAGTACTACATTTCATGTAGCTGTGAAAAATGCAAAATGGTGATTTGTAAGAAGTGTTGTAAATAATTACCTAAACTTCTGCATTTTAACTTCAAGGTTTTAGGTACTTGTGATTCAAATGACACTTACAGAGAAAACAAAATTAAAATTGGTACTGAAAAGTTAATTTGCTTTTGGAACACAAAACCTTACATGCCAATTTTCATTGCATTCAACAACATTTATGGTGACAAATGAAAGTTGTTTTGTTAGTGGTAGACAAAAATAGTTCCCCGTACCTTTAACATAGTTTTTATGTTTTATTTTATTTTTAAATCCTGAACTTGAGCACCAACAAAGAGCATTTCCATACACAACAGAATACAAACTAAGATGCTATATGAAGTCATGTATCACCATTTCTAATCATTTGCTTTTAAAGAAATATGCAATAAAATCTACATGTTACTTTCAAAACCACCCTGTTTTTAAAGACTAACCAGATTCTAGTAGAAGTGTGAAGATGTGGGGTGGGGGGTTGATTGGGGGTAGAAAAGCTTTCTATCTTGCTCTGTGGCCCTCATTTTGTGAAGTCTCCTATGTGAAGATGAGAGGTGGGATCCTTCAATGGTGCCTCTCCTACCTAATCTCTAGCCTGTCTTGAAATTATGAAGTAGAGTGGTAGGTGCCTTCCCCTGGTCTTCATCCTTCTTTGGGAAGAGGAGGAGCATCATCCAATCTTACCAGTCTTCTATAGAGGGAGGACATATTTCCATCAAATTTTCTAACTGGTCTTTTGACTTGGGAGAGGAGAATATTAGTACTCTGCTGTCCTAAGGTCTTTTCCCTTTGTCTGATCTACCCAAGACTCTGAAAAGATTCTACCCTTACATCATAGTACTTTGAAAATATCTCTAAAATTTTTCGTTTAATGATGAACAACCTCCCACCTGGCCATACTCTCCACATTCTAGTGATTCCAAACTCCTGCAGATCATCATCCACACCCCATTCCCCTAGCCCCCACTACTTGATTCCTTCTTCTTGTCCTCAACCCACCCACTAAAGTCCCAGGCAGACTACCCACCTCTTTAACTGTGCCCCTCTAGAATGCATGTTCCATAGACAACAAATTTACTTCCATCTTAAATCTTTTCCTATCCTATTCCTTCTGTCTTTTGACTCTTAACTGAGACCTGGCTTCTTCCTGACGACAGAGCTTCTCTGGTCACCCTTTCCATCACTGGCTACACTTTTACTCATTGCCCTCATCTCACTGGGAAAGATGGGAGAATTGAGACCAATTTCTACTTTCAGGTTTTCCTCCTGCCATCTTCACTCGGTAACATTGCCTGCTTTGAGCTCCATGTAGTACACAACTACATACATGTGATCTATAGACCTCCAGGATACTTTGTTCCTCAGTGAGTTCCATATCTGACTCACAATCTGTCTCTCCTCCTTAACTCATACCCTCACATTAGGGGTACTCCCCCAAACACCCTAACCTCCCAGTTCTTTTTTTTTTTTTGCGGGGCAATGGGGGTTAAGTGACTTGCCCAGGGTCACACAGCTAGTAAGTGTTAAGTGTCTGAGGCCGGATTTGAACTCAGGTACTCCTGACTCCAGGGCCGGTGCTTTATCCACTGCGCCACCTAGCCGTCCCCCACCTCCCAGTTCTTCAACCTACTTACTCCCTATTATCAATTCTTCCACTTCAGCTCAAGCAGACACAGATAGTCATACTCTTTTTTTTTTGAGATATTTTATTTTTTCCGTTACATGTAAAGATAGTTCTCAACTTTTGTTTATACATGCTTTAAAATTTCAGATTTTTCTCCCTCCCTCCCCTCCCTCCCCCCTCCCCTAGACAGCAGGTAATCTGATATAGGTTATATCTATATATCTCTATACATATAGATATAGATATAGATATAGATATATATACACACACATATATATATATATATATACACATAATATTAATCCTATTTCTGCATTAATCCTTTTACAAGAGAAAGAATCAGAGCAGTGATGCAAAACCTCAAAATAGAAAAAAAAACAACAGCACCCAAAACAAAAGAAATAATATGGTTCAATCAGCATCTATACTCCACAGTTCTTTCTTTCTTTTTTTTTCTTGGATTTGGAGATCCTCTTCTATCATGAGTTCCCTGGAACTCTTCTGTACCATTGCATTGGTGAGAAGAATATAGTCCATCACAGTAGGTCAACACTCAATGTTGATGATACTGTGTACAATGTTCTTCTGGTTCTGCTCATCTCACTCATCATCAGCTCACGTAAGACCCTCCAGGTTTCTCTGAACTCTTCCTGCTCATCATTTCTTACAGCACAATAGTATTCCATTGTATTCATATACCACAACTTGTCCAGCCATTCCCCAATTGATGGGCACCCCCTCAACTTCCAATTCCTTGCTACTACGTAAAGAGCAGCTATAAATATTTTTGTACATGTGGGTCCCTTTTCCCCTTCCATGATTTCTTTGGGCAAAAGACCTAAAAGTGGGATTGCTGGGTCAAAGGGTATGCACAGCTTTATCGCCCTTTGGGCATAATTCCAAATTGCTCTCCAGAATGGTTGGATCAGCTCACAGCTCCACCAACAATGCATTAGTGTTCCAATTTTCCCACAGCCTCTCCAACATTTATTATCTTCCTTTTTTGTCATTTTAGCCAATCTGATAGGTGTCAGGTGGTACCTCAGAGTTGTTTTAATTTGCATCTCTCTAATCATTAGAGATTTAGAGCATTTTTTCATATGGGAATAGATAGCTTTGTTTTCTTCATCAGAAAACTGCCTGTTCATATCCTTTGACCATTTCTCAATTGGGGAATGACTTGGATTCTTATAAATTTGATTTAATTCCCTATATATTTTAGAGATGAGGCCTTTATCAGAAGCACTGGCCTCAAAAATTGTTTCCCAGCTTTCTGCCTCCCTTCCAATTTTGGATGCATTGCTTCTGTTTGTACAAAAATTTTTTAATTTAATATAATCAAAATCATCCACTTTGCATTTTATAATATACTCTATCTCATGTTTGGTCAAAAACTGTTCTCCTTTCCAAAGATCTGATAGGTACACTATTCCTTTCTCTCCTAATTTACCTATGGTATCACCTCTTATGTCTAAATGATAGTCATACTCTTAATCTTGCCAACACCCCAAAATGCACTACCTTTTTGTTCAGGAACTCTGAAATTCTCTTATCCAATCCCAATCTGTTGGCTTTCTACCTTTCCTTCTTCCGTCCAATAGCAAACCCTGCCATTGATACGTACCATGCCCCCCAGTCCCTTGACCTCTCAGTTCTCTCTCAGGCCATCACCCTCACACTAGCCACAACTCTTTTCCCCCATTTTAACCCCTTGGTTTACTAGTTCAACACAATGTTGTCTTCTTTTTGAATACCTTGGTCCTTTATTGTGTTGCTGATTGTGTCCGGCCAAGCCTCAGCTGTGAATCACTTTCAGCGTTCAGTGCCTTTGCTCATATATACATACAGCTGAACAGAAATGGGAAAAAATTACACTGTGTTCTGACTGAATTCACTACGAATTTATGTTATATAAGTTCAGCTGAGCCCTCCTTGCTACTAGGCAGTCCTCTACACCTCCCTTATTAACTCACTCTCTCAACCTAGTGGCTCTTCCAAACCTTTGCATACCTCCTCCAATTTTCCACGAACTTCTCCCTTCTCCATCCTTTTCAGCTGAGAACCTTGCCTCCTATTTTACTGGAAAAAAAATGAGGCCATTTGCTGAGAGCTCCCTCTGGTCCTCTCACACTACTCAAATTTCTTCTGCTACTGTCTCATTGAGCTCTTTCTAACACAGAGGTGGCTCTCCTCCTTGCCAAGGTCATCCCCTCTACCTGAAAAAGTGATCCCATTCTTCAGTAGTTTGCCCTGTCATCCCCAATTTCTCACTTCAAAATCTCCTTGTCTACTAGCTCCTTTTCTACTGTCTACTAACATGGCCATATGTCCTTAAAAACCCCTTAGTTTATCCATCCATCCCCAGTAACTACCATCCCATATTTCTTCTACTTTTTCTGGCAAAACTTCTTGAGAAGTCTTTTACAGTATATGCCTCCACTTCCTCTCCCGCTACTCTCTTCTTTAACTCAATATCTGGCTTCTCACCTTATCATTCAACTGAAATTGCTCTCTCCAATATTGTGCATTATTTATTAATTGCCAATTCCAAAGGTTTTTCCTCAGTTCTTGATTTATTTGCAGCATTTGACTTTGCTGATCACTGTCTTCTTGATATGTTCTCTCTAGGTTTTCAGGAATTTACTATCTCCCAGTTCTCTTTCTATGCATTTGTCCAATCCTCAGTTTTCTTTGCAGCATCTTCATCTAGGTTGCAGTTACTAACCATGGGTTTGTCACAAGACTCTGTCCTGAGCCCTCTTCTCTCCCCCCCACTATACCACTTCACTTGGTGATCTCATCAGCTATAGATTCAATAATCATCTCTGTTGACCTCCAGTCTCACATTTCCAACTGTCTATTAGACATCTTGAACTAACTGCTCCTTAAACTTATGTCAATAATTGAACTAATTATCTTCCCTACCACTCCCAAATGGAAAAACCCTAAACCCCTCTCCTTCTAAGTTTCCTGTTACTCTCAAGGGCACCACCAACCTCCCAATGCCCTGGACTCACAATATAGGACTCCTTACTATCCTTCCCCTTCCTTCCATCCAGTCTGTTGTCAAGACCTTTCAATTTTACCTTTGCAACATCCTCAAACTCCTTTCTCTCCTCTGCTACTGCCACCACATGGTTAAGACCCTCATCTTTTCTTTTGTTAAAGGTTCATTTACATTAAGTAGCTAGTAGTTTAGGTACCTGACTCTGGAGCAGTCTTTTGTTTCCCTTTGTTCTGCTACCCCATAAAAACCCTGTCCTCAGTTCCCATATTTGGATATTCCTAGCTTCTTGCTTTGGGATACCACGAGCTATAGTTCCAGATTAAAGACTTTATTTTCTTCTATATTGACTGTTTCCTTAATTTACAGGTTAACATTTGTTATCATGTTTTTGAGCACTTCACTGAATTAGTTCATATTATATAGGATTCCTGAAATTATCTTTTTGTTATTTAATACTATGCAGTAAATTTCATTGCATTCATATACGATTCGCTCCCTCTCCTCTCTCTCCTTTCTCCCCTTCTCCCTCCCTCCCTTCAGTATCAGGAAGTTTGTTTTGCATGTGACTTATTCTCTCCATGATATTATCCTCCCGCTAAACTCTCCCCCTCCCAATCTCTGCTTCCCTGTTGAGTTTGATGTATTTATTTTACAATTTAATATTTTATTTTAAAATATTTAATTATGTTTGCTTATATAAATAAATGTTTGCAAACTTTTGTTATATATCCTTTCCCCTGCCACTCTACTGACGAACATCTCCCCTTAAATAAAACTCTCAGAAACGTTTGATGTATTTTTACACTGAACTGTGTATTTAACCTACCTTTGTCCTTTTCAGATGAGTGAGGTTCATCTGATGCTATTCCTATCGCTGATGCATATGGGTTTATATACAAACCTACCTTATTATAAGAAATAACAATTTCAGTCTTCCTCTTTTATGCACTAATATTTTCCTCCTTTTACCCTCCTTTTGCTTCAAATGCTCAGAAAAGAACCAATCTATCCTTACTCACAGGACCTCTTTTTCTTATTTAACACCATAAATATCCTTTAAAGACATTACAATTTGTAATGGATACTTGTTTCTTCTCTCCTTATTAGAATGTTAGTACTACATAATCATTGTAATTGATTGTGAGGAAAACGACTCCTGCTCAATAATTCTCTGGAACTCAGCAGCAGTGATGTGTGAAAGGCTCACTTATTGTCATTCTCTCGAGAATGGGAAACCCAGTGTGCAGGTGGGTGCAAAAAATGGAGGCTTGCAGGCCCCGTTTTATCCCCTAGTCCCTAGTAGGAATGGATTGAATACTCAAAGGTTACAATCTATGCAGTATTCTGGACCCTAATTTCCATAATTATTGACCTAATTGAGACCAGCTGGGGCTCCTAGAACCATGTGATTTTGTTTGCTGGAATGGGAGGAGGGGATCTGAAACCTTTGTCCTTAAACTGGTCTGGAGGAGTATAATTTGCTTGGTGACTATTATATTCTTATTGAGAGGAGACCATTTCCCATTTCCTCACATTGATTAAACAAATGTACCTTTCTAGGTTTCTCTGGACTCTTACGTTTGTATGTCAGAGTTCTTACTGAGCTCCTAGGAAGGAGTCTATTCATCAGAAATGCTAGAAATTCCTCTATCAATTAAATATTCATTTATTTTCCCTGTAGATTATACTCAGCTTTGCAAGGCAAGTTATTAGTTGCAACATTATCTGTTTTACCTTTTGGAATAGTATCATGTTCCCAGATTTCCTCTCATTTCTTGTAGAAACTTCCAGGTCTAACTGATCTGAACTGTGCTTCCTTGATAGTTTTTCTAAATTCTTGCTCATATTCTCTCATTCTCTCTCTCTCTTATATTCTCTCTCTCTCTCTCTCTCTCTCTCTCTCTCTCTCTCTCTCTCTCTGCAAATAGATATAGATAGTTAGGTGGTGTCAGTTACATGTTAGAGTGCTGGGCCTCGATTCAGAAAGACTCATCTTCCTGACTTCAAATCTGGTTTTAGACACTTACTAGCTAAGTGCCTGGGCAAGTCACTTAACTGTTTGCTTTAATTCCTCATCTGTAAAATGAGCTAGAGAAGGAAATGGCAAACTACTTTAGTATCTTTGCTTAAAAAATCCCAAATGGGGTCATGAAGAGTCAGACATGACTGAAATGACTGAATGCACACAGATATGTCTATATCTACCTACCTTACTATATCTATTCTACTGGACTTTTAAATTATGTTTTTCAGGGAATCCAAGGATCATAAGATTTCTCTCCTTGAACTGTTTTCCAGCTTAGTTGTTTTTTAATTAAAAATATCTTATTTTTCTTTTATTCTTCAGTATTAGCATTTAGATATAAATATAGTTTTCTTGGAAAGATACAGTAAACAAAGTAAATGCCCAGCAATTGAGAAATGGCTTAACAAATTATGGTATATGAATGTAATGGAATACTGTTGTGCTATAAGAAATGATGAATGAGTTGAATACAGAGAAGCATGGAACAATTTGTATGAACTGATACAGGGAGAAGTCAGCAAAGCCAAGAAAACAATATATGCAGTAACTACAACCATATACATGGGAGAAAAAGAGCCATGAAAAATCAAAAGTTAATGGTGCAATAATATAAATAATAAATGTGATTGAAAGAAGAGATACTCTGCAAATATTTTCAGAAGTGTTTTTTGCACGTATTGATCATTTTTCCTGATCTATTGGACCTGACGAGATCAGCTCTTTTCTCCTTTATTTATCCTAAAATTGTCTGTTATATAGGATAGCTTTCTGGGAGGAGGAAGAAGAGAGTATAGGGACAATTTTGGTGATGTAAAAAAAGGCATAAAAACTCAGGTGTGCCTGAGTTAGATGACTTGTAAGACTTAATGATTAGGAATAATAAAAGCACCAAACTCTCATTCCCATGACATATACTGTATTAATAGAGGGCATATGTCTATATTGCGGGGGGAGAGTATTCTAAACTAATGGGCTCTCTTCTATAGCTTTGCCTTAGAGTGAAATGAAATTATAACTGCTTCCAAGGAGTTTGTTAATTGTTCTCCCTTCTTCCCTTTTTTGTTCACATAGCAGGTGAGAGTCACCATATTCAATTTACATTTAGTTTCAGGAAGATTTGTTCACTCTGCCTAGATTTGTGTGGTCTTTCATAAAAGTTGCCACAACAATCTTCTGTAGAATCAGAAAGTACTCTGCCTTCCCCTTACTCAGATTTCAATGTGAAAGCTACTTTGGGATTCGAATCTGTCTAGCAACTACTTAGCACACTACCTGGCAGCCAGCTGTTTACACAGAATGAACTAATATCCACTGACACCTTCAATCCTCCCATATGAAATATTCTTTCTTCTTTTTTCTCCCACTGCTCATTGCCTCCTTACTGCCTTGCCACAAACTTCCACGGCATCTTCATGCCCTCCCCCACCATCCTTGCTTTAAACCAGACTTGAAGATCTGTCCATAAGTCTTTCCCTTTCCAAAATGGAATTTGCTTTAAAAAGTTGAGTTGATGGTACTTCTTATGCTTCCTTCTGTGAGGTGAATTCTATAGTCTTTTTTTTCTGATAAAAATATTTTATTTTTTTCCAGTTACATGTAAAAATAGTTCTCAACATTTGTTTATACAAGCTTTCCAATTTCAGATTTTTCTCCCTCCCTTCCCCCTCCCCTAGACAGCAGGTAATCTGATACAGGTTATATATACACATAATAACATTAAACATATTTCTGCATTAATCACATTATAAGAGAACAATCAGAGCAATGAGGAAAAACCTCAAAATAGAAAAACAATAGTACCAAAAGCAAAAGAAATAGTATGGTTCAATCAGCATCTCTACACAGTTCTTTTTTTTTTTTCTGGATTTGGAGATCCCCTTCCATCATGAGTCCCCTGGAACTCTTCTGTACCATTGCATTGGTGAGAAGAATCTAGTCCATCACAGTAGATCAACACACAATGTTGATACTGTGTACAATATTGTTCTGGTTCTGCTCATCTCACTCATCATCAGTTCATACAAGTCCTTCCAGGTTTCTCTGAACTCCTCCTGCTCATTGTTTCTTACAGCACAATAGATGAATTCTATAGTATATATATATACCAGATACCAGAATTCCTACTTACAACTCAGTAAATATTTGATATACATTTTTTCTGGCTGTTTTGGGGAGGGACATGGAATACCAATGTTTAGCAGAGATCACTTCTATTTTGAAGTACCACACTAAAGCAACCCTTTATTTCTCTAAACTACTATTACAAAAGTTATAAACACACTCATATTTTTAAAATAATCTTTTTCTTTTTCAGGAGACACAAAAACTCTCAACATATTTGCTGACCAAATGGACATTTGTTTTGCTTAAGGAACGCTAGAACAACCAGGTATCTTTCATATACTTTATTTTTCTCTCTAGGTCAGAGTAATTCATTTTAAAGTTTTTTTTTTAAATACCATTTGTGGCAACATCACTATTGTTTCTAAATATGCCCTTCTCCATCCCACCTCACCCCACCAGCCATCCCTTATAACAAAAATTCAAAAAAGTAGGATAAAAGTTAAACAAAAATGATGACTGTATTTGTTATGCATAATGGCATATGTAAGAATCCACACTCAAGATATCCTACTTTTGCAATGAAGAAAGGGAGTTATATTTTTAAACTCTTTTCCAAGGTTACATTTAGTGTATAGTTATAGAATTTGATTTTGTTACGTTTTTTTTTCATTTGCTTTTCTATAGTTACTGTGTTTTTTCTTTACCTGGCTCTTCTTACCCCACTCTATAGCATTGTACATGTCTACTCAAGCTTCTGTGAATTCTTCATATTTATTATTTCTAACAATGAAATAGCATTCACTTACATTGATGTAACAGAATTTATTTAGCTATTCCTTAAACAGTGAGCATTTTATATTGTTTCAAGTTCTTTATTTCTACAAAGAGTACTGCTATGAATATTTTGCTATATGAACTGAAACCTTTCTTTCTGTCTTGGACCTTCTCTAGGAGGAGGACATGCTCAGTAGTGTGATTTATGGGGTCAAATTAAATGGATATTTTAGTCAGTTTCTTAGCATAATTACACATTGTTTATCAGAATCGGACAAATTCACAGATCCATCTGCAGTATATTAGTTTCCCTGTTTTTTCTTAAGCCCTTCTAAGGTTGACTGTTTCCATTTTTTTTTTTGTTGCCTATACCAATTTGCTAGGTATGAGATAAGACCCTAGAGTTTTTCTGATTTACATTTCTTTTATTAGTGATTTAGAGTAATAGTTATCAGTAGTTGTCACTTTTAAAAATACCATTTGTTCATATCCTTTGGTGATTATTCCATTAGGGGGTGGTTTTTAGTGTTACATAATTGTGTTGATTTCCTGTATCTCTTAGGCATCATACCTTTATCAGAAGTATTTGATGCAAAAAATTTTCCCCTAATCTGTAGTTTCCCTTTTTCTAGCTGCATTTATTTTGTTTATGTAAAGGCTTCTGTAAAAATTTTTGTGTAGCCAAAATTATCTTTTTTCACATTTTGTGAGCTTTTCTGTTCTTGATTTGATTTAAAATTATCCACCTTGTCATAGGTAGAATGATTTAATTAACAAGGTGACCATTTATATTTGGTATCTTGTGTGAGATATTGATATGAACCTAATTTCTGCAAATACCCTTCCAATTTCCTAGCATTTTTTTTGTCACGTAGGGAAATCTTCCTCAGGTACTTCATATTCTCAGGTTTGTTTTTTTTGAATGTGGGTTTAATGAGTTAAGTTGTTTCTGATTCTTGCTTATGTGGTCTGTTCAATTGATTTGCTTTTCTTTTTTTAAACATTACCAAAGAGTTTCCATAATTACTGCCTAATAATGTAACTAAAGGGCTAGAAGTGCTATTCTCCTTTTATTTCTACTTTTTCTCATTATTTCCTTTGAGATTCTAGACTTTTTGTCCTTTAAGTGAATCTTGTAGCAACCCCAAAGATCCTGGCATGTAGTTACTTTTGATCTTCTCATTTTACAGTTGATGAAACTGATACAGAGAGGTTAAGTGATGTTCCCAGGGTCACACAGCTAGGAAGTGTCTGAGGTTAGATTTGAACTGACTTCCTCCTGACTCTAGGCCCTGTGCTCTATATTCTGTACCACATATCTGCCTGTTCTATCACTTAGCTTTCAGGGTGCTTTAGAGTGGGTCCCATAATTTAAAAGCAACCATAATGACCAGAGGCAATGCCAGAATCAAGTCCACAGTACAGAAGTCTACTGCTGTTACCAGTCTCCATCACTGGTCTAAGAAATTGCTTGTGAAAATTTTTCTCCAAGTACGTGTTCTTCTTCCAGCTGATTTTATTTCTCTAAAAGCTTTTCGAATTTTATGGATTCAAAATTTTCCATATCATCTTTTATGAACATGTCTTTTGTTTATTCGGTCAAAATCATTCCCCTTATTTGTATATGTGAAAGCTAACTCCTTCCATCTCCTCTAATTTATTTGATAAATAACCATGTTTACATGTATGTGTGTGTGAGTGTGATCTATTTGGAGCTTATTGTGGTATATGGTGTTATATATTGATCTAAGTACAATTTTTGCAAGACTGCTTTCAAGTTTTCCCAACAGTTTTTATGGAGTAGTAAGTCCTTACACTTAGAAGCTGAAGTCCTTGGGTTTATCAAACACTGTATTACTATGTTCACTTATGTCTGGCTCTTGCATACGTAAACTATTGTACTGATCAACCTTTTCTATTTTTAATCAGTTCCAAATAGTTTTCATGATTACCATTTTGTAACATGGTTGGAGATATGGCATGGCTGAGTTCCTTTCCTTTGTGTTATTTTTTTTTCATTATTTTCCTTGATGTTCTTCATCTTTTGTTTTTCCATATGAATATTGTCATTATTTTGTCTAGTTCTATAAAGTTAAAGTTTTGTTATTGAGATGCTTCCTGGAAATTGAATTTTATCTCAACCATAAAGAGGCCAGGGATTAACTGGAGATGGATATAAATATAAAGTTTGATCGAGAGCCCAATCGTTGTGTAGATATTAGGAATTTTCTTAACCATAGGCTCAGAGCAGTCGTGACAGAATGCAGGACTTTTCATCTAAAATAAACTCCCTCAAGCTGAAGAGAAAGGAACAAAGTGAACCTTTGGGGCTATCATATTGCCCCACAGGCTTAAAATGAGCTAATACTTAACTCTTACAATAGTCCAGGAAAGAGGTGATGAAGGCCTGAAGTAGGGTGATTGCTGTATGAATAGGGAGATCAGAGATGTTATGAAAGTTGTTTCGAAGAAAACTCAAGATTTGACAGTAGACTGGATATGTTGGGTGAATGGGAATGACAAATTGAAGATGGCATCACGTTTGTGTGCCTGGGTGACTGAGAGAACTGTGGTACTGTTGATAGCAATAGGCAAATTCATTAGAGGGGAGGATTTGGGGGAAAAGATAATAAGTTCTCTTTAGGATATTTTAAGTTTAAGATCAGATGTAATATCAAATTCCTGATCCCCAACTGGCAGTCCATGATGTGTGACTAGCTGTGGAGAGGGCTAAGGAATGGATAGATTAGGATCTCCCGATCCATTGTTGTGGTGATCATTGAATTTATGGGAGCTGATGAAATAACCCGGTGAGCTAGTATAAAGAGAAGAGAAGAGGGCCTAGGACAGGAGCCTTGGGCAACACCTCCAGTTGGTCGGTTGACATAGTTGAAGAGCCAACAAAGGAAAATGAGAGGGAACAGTTAGAGAAGAAGAGAATGGTGCCAAGAAGATGAACTCTTTTCTACTACAAAAAGTTCTGATAAGAATATATTTGTGTATGTGGGACATTTATTTTTTATCATCAACTTCCTTGGGGTTTATCCCTAGTACTGGGATCTCAGAATCAAAGGGGTCACTTTCTTTGCAGAATTCCAAATTGATTTCAAGCTATATTTGACCACTTGACAGCTCCAGCCATAGTGCATTGATGTGAACTGTCTTTGCATAGCCCTTCTAAATTATTTTTATTTCTGTTTTTTGTTCTCTTTGCCAATATGCTCAACGTGGCAAATATACTCTTGCCAGCCTTTGTTAGGTGCACTGCATTACTGGTGTGGTAAAATATGAAAGTTTTTAACAGTCGGTTAGGATAACTGAAAGACGCCAGTTTTTCAAGGACCACCCTTTTGGGGAGGAGATGAACAGTCTGCCTGCTGCGCATGTCAGACTGCCTGCCGGGTAGTCCGCCTGCTGCGCATGTCAGACTGCCTGCCAGGTACAGTGCGCCTGCTGCGCATGTCAGACTGCCTGCCGGGTTTTTTGGGACTTCCGGGGTGGAGAGAAGGAGAGTAGCCTTTTTTTGCCGGCTTGGCGGGACGCCGGGCGGCGCGGCACAGACGGTCTGACTCACTCCAAAGGTGGCCTAAATCGGTTTGGTGAGTTTTTATAAGGAATATAGACTAAGCCTAGATTTAAGACGATTTGTACTGTATTTCTGTTTTCCTATCCTTCTAATCAACAACACCTTATATACAATAAAGGCTCTATCTAGAAAACCAGAAGCTTCTTCCATTTACTAGTCTGGGAGATGAGTTAAGGGAAGGGTTAAGTAGGGGAGATTTATGATCTAATATCCAATTTTAAATCTCACAGTTTGGCGACCCCGAAGGGACCTTAAGGACCCTCCCACCCTCCCTAGTTTGGCCATAAGCCGGCTAATTCGGTGGATTTTCCAAATACCCCCCCCCCCCCCCCGCGGACTTTCCCTTTGTCTAATCTCCCTTAAAGACTTTAAGCCTCTAAAAGTCTTGCTTTAAACAGAAAAGCCAGCCCAGTTTAAAGGGCAAGATGCTAGAATATTCTACCATCCCTTTGATTTTTCTCATCGGAATGTATTGGGACAGCATAACATCCCGACTTAGAGGAATAGTTTACTCAATGGTCCTTCATAACATTATTGGTTTTTTCCTCATTCAGGCAGCAAAAGGTTTTTTGTATAATAGTATACGTGAGAATCTTTGGGAAAATACGTTTAATATAAGTAGAAATTTTATGCCTGCAATTGAAATACCTTTTAATACCACATCCATAGTTCATACGACTAAGGATTTTATTTTTTTTTGTTGTTTTTTTTTTGTTTTTGTTATTATCATTGTTTTTGTTATTATCATTGTTATGATGTGGGGGAAACTCTCACATATGGAGAGAGACCTCAAAATGGCTGTTTCTACTAGAGATGATCCAAGTTCAGAATCAGATCAGCAGAAACTACTCCCTCTGCAGGAAGCTATAGAACATAGTAAGAAGGGAGTGCCAATTCAAGTCAGAAAATATAGCCCCTTTAGACCAAGTGACTTGAGCGCATGGAAATCAATCATCCCTAGTTTTGAGAAAAATCCAAACACTGTAATTTCACAGTTAAGGACTATATTTAATGCATATCAACCCAGTTGGGCTGATGTTACTTGCCTTTTGGAAACTTTACTGTCCCCAACTGAGATTACAGATATTATCTCAGCAGGAAATGCCCTTGTTGCGAAAGGTAAGGCCGATGTGGAATGGCCTCTAAAGGATCCAGAGTGGAATTATAATGATGATAGGGATTTCCAAAGATTAAAAGATGCTAGAGAAACACTTCTGAAGGGAATGGAATCTTGCTCTAGAAAACCGGAAAACTGGCAGAAATTTTTAAGCCTACCTCAGGAGGCTAATGAAAGACCAAACAGATTTTATGATAGACTTTGTGAGGCCGCTAGACAGTACACCAGATTGGATCCAGTAGATTTAAGAGATTCCTGTATCATTCTCAACACATTTGTTTATAATTCACTGCCAGAAATACGCAGATACTTTCTGAAACAATGTCCAGACTGGAGAAATCTCTCAGTAGATAGAATTAAGGAACTTGCAAATTATGTCTTTGACTCACGTGAGGAAGATCCAGATCACCCTAAACAGAGCATTCTGGCACCAGCGATTCCTAGTCAGCCATGTGGACACTGGAACAAGGACACTAAGGTGTGTTGTTACTGTCGTAAGGAGGGGCATGAATTGAGAGAGTGTAGGACTTGGAGAAGAAATTCTAATTCTAATTACAGGCGAAATCAAAATAGAAATAGATCTTTTTGGAGGAATACAGAAAGGCAGTACCAGAATAATGGTAACCAAGACCCCCCTCAGAAGAGGACACAGGAATGATGGTGTCTTGGGGAGGAATGGAACATAGATAATGAAAGCCATATATTCCCAGATCCGGATTTTTTGAATGCACTTGTGCCAGTCCATTCACCTCCCCAGAGTAATGAACCACATGTCACCTTAAAAGTGGGGGAGACTTATTATGATTGTCTGCTAGACACAGGAGCCTCTAAATCAGTATTAGTAAGCAAACCAGATGCTGGGTGTAGACCTGTAGGATTTTTGAATGTAGTGGGAGTCTCAGGAAAGAGCCAGAGAGTGGCAAAATTGAATCCTCGCATGGTATCTATGGGGCCCTTAACAGTGGAACATTCATTTTTACTCATGCCTGATGCCCCTGTAAATTTATTAGGTCGTGATCTCCTTTGCAAGCTTAGAGCAACCATATCTTGTGCTCCAGATGGGGCTGTCTCCTTACAATTGCCAGAGGATACTGTTCATTTATTACCAATTTTACTTACAGAAGCTCAAGGAACAGCAGGGGAGGTATCCAAAATCCCCTCTGACATTCCTGAGTCTTTATGGGCCTCATCCCCTAATGAGGTGGGGCTCCTTAAGTCTGCCATGCCTGTTACCTTTAAAGTTAAGGGGGGACCACCCCCCTCCATTCCACAGTATCCATTGTCTAGGGAAGCAATAGAAGGGATCACCCCTATAATTGAGGCTTTGAAAAGCCAGGGTATTATTATTCCATGTCATCACTCTCCATGCAATACTCCCATTTTGCCAGTTAAAAAACCCAAGCCTGGGCCAGATGGTAAACCTGTTTATCGTTTTGTGCAAGATCTTAGAGCGATTAATAATTATGTTATTCCTAGACATTCCATAGTTCCAAACCCGGCTACGATAATTTCATCGATTCCCTATGAATCTACATGTTTCACAGTGGTAGACCTTTGCTCTGCCTTTTTCTCCATACCAGTACATGAGGACTTCCAATATTTATTTGCTTTTACCTGGAAAAATAGACAGTGGACCTGGACTAGACTCCCACAGGGATTTGTAGACAGTCCCACATTATTTTCCCAAATTTTACAGCAGGATCTGGCCTCTATTACCTTTAAGGGCTCCATACTAGTACAGTATGTTGATGACTTACTTTTGGCCTCTCCTAATGCTGAAATTTGTCAGGAAGATAGCCGTCACTTACTGCTGGAGCTGCACAAGAGAGGACACAAGGTTTCCAAGACAAAGGTACAATGGTGTTTGCCCCAGGTAGAATATTTAGGATTTATTTTGGCTGCTGGAACTCGCTCTGTCTCTTCTAAAAGAGTCCAGGCCATTCAACAACTCTCTGCCCCCACTACTAAGAGGCAGTTGAGAGCCATTCTGGGAGCAGCTGGGTACTGTAGACAATGGATACCCTCTTTTGGTGAAATTACTAAACCCCTCATAGCTCTTACAAAAAGTTCTGTTCCAGACAGTTTACAGTTGGATCCCCAGCATCTCTCAGCCATAAAAGAATTAAAACGGGCCTTGTTATCAGCACCTGCCCTAGGACTGCCAGATTATAGTAAGCCTTTCACTCTCTTTGTGCATGAACAAAGGGGGGTGGCTTCTGGAGTCCTGACTCAGTCACTGGGGCCTAACCAACGTCCTATAGCCTACTATTCAATTCAGCTGGACCCTGTAGCGGCTGGAGCGCCACCTTGCCTTAGAGCAGTGGCGGCCACAGCGCTTTTGGTAGAAAAAGCCTCTGATTTGGTCCTAGGTAACCCTCTAACTGTGCAATGCCCTCACGAAGTGGAGGCTCTCTTACTACGTCACAGGACACAAGCCTTTTCAGATCAAAGGCTGGCTAAGTATGAAATAACCCTGTTAGGTAATGAGAATATCACTTTAAAACGCTGCACAGTTCTTAATCCAGCAACACTACTCCCTAATTTACCATTCTCGGGGGAACCGTTGCATGACTGTGCTTCTTTAGTTGATATGGCTGAAAAACCCCGTGATGATCTTTTTGATACACCTTTAGAAAATCCTGATCTTGTCCTCTATACAGATGGTTCCTCATTTATGAGAGAGGGAACCCGTTTTACTGGAGCTGCTGTAGTTTCTGATTATGACACCCTCTGGGCAGCTTCTCTGCCTTCCCATTTTAGTGCACAGGCTGCTGAACTTGTGGCTCTTACACAGGCCTGTAATATAGCTAAAGATAAGAGTGCCACCATTTTTACTGACTCGAAATATGGCTTTGGCATATGCCACTTTATTGGTATGATTTGGCGTCAACGAGGCTTTCTAACATCCTCGGGCAAGGCTATTGCCAATGGGGACCTTATCAAGGACCTCTTAGATGCCCTAAAACTGCCTTCTTCCCTAGCCGTTGTACATTGCCCTGCCCACACAGGGAATAGTGATCCTGTTTCAAAGGGAAATGCACGAGCCGATTCTGCAGCCAAGCTAGCTGCATTAGAAGCTCCTGAACATGTATTTAACCTTTCACCTTCTGAGGATATTCCTTCCAACCTAACCTATGACGATTCTGAAGTAGAAAAGTGGAAAAAGAAATTTAAGGCGAAACAGATCAATGGCATCTGGGTGTCTCCGGAAGGTAAGCCATTTCTTCCCCGGAAATTCTACCACCAGGTATGCCTCTCTGTTCACAGAAAAGGCCATTTTGGTACACAAGGCATTGTAGACTCTATTAAGAGAACCTGGATAGCACCAGGTGTGACTAATACAGCATCTCGAATCTGCTCGGGCTGCTCCACATGTCAGTCTTATAATCAGTATGCTTTTAAGGCCAAAGCTTATGGAGGGCGTCCTCTAGCATATACACCTTTTGAGCACTTACAAATTGATTATATTACTATGCCAAAAGCAGGACATTATAAATTTTGCCTTGTTATAGTTGATCAGCTCACTCGGTGGGTGGAGGCCTTTCCCAGCCCCCGAGCCACAGCTGCCTTTGTTGCCAAAATTCTTCTTAAAGAGATAGTACCTCGTTTTGGCCCACCAGCCCGCATCGATTCTGACAAAGGCACACATTTCACTGATTCGATTTTATCCCAAATCTATTCTTTCTTGGGAGTGACTCCAAAATTCCACACGCCCTACCATCCACAAAGTTCAGGCCAAGTCGAACGTATGAATAAAGAGCTTAAGAGTATGATTGGCAAATTATGTACTGAAACCCATTTGAAATGGCCTGATGTTCTACCATTGGCATTATTCTATCTACGAAGTAGACCAAGAGGAGAACTTCATATATCTCCTTATGAAATGCTTTTTGGTCACCCTCCTATCCAAGCTAAAACTTTTTCCCCAGTTTATACATCACTGGTGGGAGGTGATACTTCTGTTGCTTCCTATATACAGGAATTACAGACCAGGCTACGTGAACTCCATGAGGCAGGAGCTGTGGTCCAGGCAGGACCATTAGACTTTTCATTGCATAACTTCAACCCAGGAGATAAAATATATGTAAAGAATTTTCAGAAAACCAGTGGAACTCAACCTGCCTGGGAAGGACCTTTTCAGGTATTATTGACAACTCCTACTGCCATTAAAATTGGTGAAAAAGACTCATGGATTCATTGCTCTCATATAAAGCCTGCACCATTCATAGGTGAAGAGATTTCAGATAGACCTGAGGTAGACGCTAAAGAGGTAAAAACCCTAAAGATAGCAACTGTTAAAGAGCAAAGAGAGTTCAGAGGAAAAAGGCAGTTCCCATTTAATAATCCCACTGATCAGTTAAATGCTTTGGGACTCAGTCTTCGTAAAGTATCAGGAGACGGAAATTGCCTTTTTAGGGCTTTAGCAGACCAGCTAGAAGGTCACTGTAGAAATCATCTCAGACACAGACAAGAAGCTGCTTCTTATATGATTAACCATAGACAAGAGTTTGAGTCTTTTATAGTAAATGACTCCCCTTTTGAAGAATATGTTGATGAATTAAAGAAATTTGGAAAGTGGGGAGGAAATGATTCAATTGTAGCATTTGCTAAGCAGCATCAGCTGAATGTTGTGGTTCATCAATTAAATCAGCCTTTATTGAAAATCAGTGGCACAGACAAAACTGATGCTAGAGAACTCCACATTTTCTACCATAAAGAACATTATGACAGCATTAGAAAGATCAATGACAATTCAGAAACCCCTGCCACTTTGGCATGCAGAGAATTGGGGAACCAGTTAAAACAATGTGGCATACCCCAAACTCTAGCAGCTTAAATACCTTAAAATTTAACAAGCATTTCCTTCCACAGGCAAAAGCACTGAAGCACATGGCCTAGTTTTCTGGCCCACCTCAATTTCTCCCACCCTTTTCCCTACCCTATACCTATTTTTTTTTTTATTTTATCCTTTTTGCTTTTTGTTTTGTTTTGACTTTTGAAAGGCACTGAAAAGACCTGGAATTCACCACACCTTTAAATTCTTTAAGAGCACAAAAGGGTGCTTAGCGAATCTTTTGCCTTTTATTTTTGGTTTTTGGTTTTGCTTTGTTTTTTTTTTTACTTTTGTTTCTTTTGCTTTTCTTTAAAAACCCGATTTTGTAAACTAAGTGACTTTTCAAAGGCATTTTAAGTATATGCTATTGAATATTGAATCTTGCTTATTGAAGTCTTATTTCTTTTTGATGAATTAATCACCACTTTAAGTATCTGCTACTGTTATACTAGAGAATTCATGTATAAGATGATGTGGTCTAATTGCTAAAAGAAGATTATGTAATAATGTCTAAAAGAAGATTATGTAACAATGTCTAATATAATCAGCTATTTACATTCGTTTATTATTTATATGTCATTATACTCTGGGTATGGTTTGGAATTATTGTATATATCACTAATATATTCTCAGTTATGCAGCATAGCACACATTTTTACCATCATATTGTCTTTGGTGAAATTAATGAGATTTCAGAAATATGGAAACTTATCATTTCAGAGACTAACTTGCTGTGAACTCTGATGCAGGCCCTGGAGAGAATATATGTGCAACAAAAGGAGAGACAGGTATACGTAAGTCCATGGTTTGCTTATGATGGTGACTATGTAGAGCACAATTACTAGGCACAGTCCAGTATTCATCCTCTCTCCCTCCTAATTTAACCTAATTTAACTGAACTTATTTATCTTTTTATCTCAGTTGAATTCACCTGTGGCCTAGCACAATCACTGGCTGTCTCAGAACCATGAGATATGGTATGATAACCTTTCCATAACATTTTCAGGTGTCATGAACACATACTAAATTTGGCTTTGATCCAGACACATGGTGGTAAAAAGTGTTACACATTGCATAACTACCTCAACCCTCTATTACAAGTCTAACCATATAAAGGAGGGAATGTAATGGAATTTATTAATTTGATCATTGACAATGCTATGCTAAGGTTTTAAAAATACAGCAATTCAAACAGTTAAAGAAGATAATCCAGCTTTCCAGACCAGAGTCCAGAATCCAGTTTTCCAGACCAGAATCCAGTTTCCTCCTGATGACATCTTACCACTTCAAGAAGACAAGAGAACTCAGAGACTTTATATGAACTGTTTTGCTTTATTAGCTTTTACTATCTCCTTTCTGTTATATACTATCTGTAACATGTACTCTCTGCAGAGGCTCTCCCTTTGCAAGACTAATGTCAAAGCGTCGGTTCATGAGGAAAAAAAAAAAAAAAATCGCCCCTCTGGACAAAAACTTTCCTCTCTTCCTTTTCTGTATTGTTGTTCGCATATTATTAGTCAGCAAAAGTTATTATGTTCTTTTTACTGTTCCATCAAGGAAACATTCCGTTTCTTGAGGAAGCAAAGGGGGGAAATGTGGTAAAATATGAAAGTTTTTAACAGTCGGTTAGGATAACTGAAAGACGCCAGTTTTTCAAGGACCACCCTTTTGGGGAGGAGATGAACAGTCTGCCTGCTGCGCATGTCAGACTGCCTGCCGGGTAGTCCGCCTGCTGCGCATGTCAGACTGCCTGCCAGGTACAGTGCGCCTGCTGCGCATGTCAGACTGCCTGCCGGGTTTTTTGGGACTTCCGGGGTGGAGAGAAGGAGAGTAGCCTTTTTTTGCCGGCTTGGCGGGACGCCGGGCGGCGCGGCACAGACGGTCTGACTCACTCCAAAGGTGGCCTAAATCGGTTTGGTGAGTTTTTATAAGGAATATAGACTAAGCCTAGATTTAAGACGATTTGTACTGTATTTCTGTTTTCCTATCCTTCTAATCAACAACACCTTATATACAATAAAGGCTCTATCTAGAAAACCAGAAGCTTCTTCCATTTACTAGTCTGGGAGATGAGTTAAGGGAAGGGTTAAGTAGGGGAGATTTATGATCTAATATCCAATTTTAAATCTCACACTGGCCAGCAGTCTATCATTCCTGTGTTTAAAGCTTCAATCCAGAACTTTCATTTTCATTTTTGAAAAATACTTTCTTAAGCAACTGTTGGCATTACAAAACTGTTTTTTCTTCATTGGGTAGTACTGAGGAAAATGCTGCTTTTTCTCTTGTGATCTTCAGTTCTTGCCCCAAACCATGTAATTTTATCCATCTATTTTAGGTTTGTAGGATCATTCTGGTTTGATCATGAGAAATAGATAGTAGTCATTCAGTTCCATAAGTCTGGGAAGTTATCTGTTGTCTTTGATGCATGCCCCAGGAAGATGAAGGGATACATCTTTTGCAGTTAGTACTTTAGCAGATATATGCCTTGGTACCTTGTGAGTAGGGAATCACCAGTCACCACTACTGGTCCTACTTATATGGTCTCTCACCTGATAGCATCAATGGCTTTATTATATCACTCCATGAAAAATAATCAGCAGCTTCTTCCCTATTCCATACTATCTTTTTCAGTCAGAAAATTTGAGTAAAATGATTATTACATAATAATCTCTTCTATAATTCAAGCATCTATATTCCCATCAGGATGGGTACCCCCTCCATGGAATCTTCAAGAACATATTATAAGGTCTTTGAGAGTCACTATGGCTAAAAACTTCTTTCTCCTGTCACTAGGGAGGTAATGAGCCTCTTTGAATTTGGTTATGCTGGTGTTCAGACAAAAGCTGTATAATCTGTGACTGGGCCTGTCCTTGAAACCTTTCCAACTTAGAAAGATATGACAAAAGTTTTTTTAAAAAAAACTTTCCATGAAATCAGGGTCACCTCGATGATACAATGAGGCATCAGAGAGTATTTTTAACATGTTCCATTTAATAACAATACCAAGAGACAGGGAGGTAGAACAAATTAAGCTTTTTTATGAGTACAGTTTGTTGAAAGGATAAAAAAAATCAGGCAAATAGATCATTTGATACTATATATATATATATATATACACACACATATACATATACATACACATACATATATATATATATATATATATATGGTAACAACAATCAGTTATTTACGTATTTATGTTGGTGTTTTACCTTCTACTGGACTATAAATTCCTTGAGAGTAGAAACTATGTCTTATCCCCAGTCCCTAGTAAAGAGACATTAGGTACTTAATATCTGTTATATTTGTAGGCCATGTAATTGTTGAGCGTCCTTCTCCCAATTCTAACTTCCACTGATGAGTCCAGTCCTCAGAGACTAACTTCATCTCTTCATGGTTATAGGTGTAGCCTCCATGGGTCAAAAGTAACTCTCTAACGTCATTGTTTTGAGCCCCCAACCAGTGTACTTCCTCTCCTGATTGTCATTTGAGAATCAATTTAGTCAGACAACTGTGAATAGCTTTTATAAAGGACTGCTTAATAAGGTGGTAAATTAATAACAGTTGGTATGAAACATCTTTGCAGAAATCCGGGACACATTCTCCTACAAGTACATACAGAATCCAGAAGAAAGTGGCTACAAGGTTAGAAAGCACATTAAGCAATGGGTTAACTTATATCTCTTGGTTGCTGAGAAAGAATTCTCTTAGGCATGGATAGTTTCTTTGCTGGGCTCCTAGCCTATCCTTGCCTCCTGGTGAAGAAGACACTACCAGAAGCTGAGCTGGAGATGTATCTAGGGCATTCGTGGGAAGATCGGATGTCCAAAGGGCAGGAAAGGGGGAAAGTTCTTCATCAGGAGTTTAATGGGAAGTTATAATTGCTCCAGTGTCTTAAATGAATTTCTTCTCAACTCATCTGATAATTTGTAGATAATTTGGAGGGTAGAGCGAAGCTTCCTTGGCCTATCCAAATAGGATATTTTTGCAACATACTCTTTTTTCCAGACCTGTGAGTACTTGATTGGTTGAGACACATTCTCATCTAGTTAAAGTTTCAAGGCTAAAATGGATTGGAGTGATTTTGATCCTCCTGTTATATATTGACTGATTTTAAGCTTCTTTTTTGTTGTTGTTCAGTAGTTTCAGTCGTGTCTGACTCTTCATGACCTCTTTTTGGGGTTTTCTTGGCAAATATACTGAAGTGGTTTGCCATTTCCTTCTGCAGGTCATTTTATAGATGAGGAAACTGAGGCAAACAGGGTTAAATGTCCTGCCCAGAGTCACCCTGCTAGTAAGTGTCTGAGGCCACGTTTAAACTCAAGAAGATGAGTCTTCCTGATTGCAAGCCCAGTGCTCTATCCATTGTACCACCTAACCACCTTAAGCTTCTTCATGTGTTTGTAAAAACTGAATTTAGGGCAGCTAGGTGGTGCAGCAGATAGAGCACCAGTCCTGGATTCAGGAAGACCTGAGTTCAAATCCGGCCTCACACACTTGACACTTACTAGCTGTGTGACCCTGGGGAAGTCTCTTAGCCCTCATTGCCCCACAAACCCCCCCAAAAACCCAAAAAACAGAATTTCGTTAAATTGATTTTTGTCTATAGGTACAGTCTAAAAACCAGAATCACAGTCATCTAAGAGTTGGACAAGAACTTACCTTGTCATGTCTTTACCTGAAGAAGAGTACCTGTTATAGCATGTCTAGCGATAGCTATCCAGTCGGCTTAAAGACTCTCATTTAGAGGAGACTCTAGGGGGCAGCTAGGTGGTGCAGTGGATAAAGCGCCGGCCCTGGATTCGGGAGGACCTGAGTTCAGTGTGTCTAATTGTCTAATTATTGGAAAGCTATGTAGCAAACCAAAATCTGCATTTGTTTAACTTCTGTCTTAATATGTGAATGTAGATTTCATGTACCAACTTTCCCCTGCCTTATCTTTTGTTCTTATACACCCCTCTTAGCGTCATTTATTTTTCCTGTAGTATAAACTTGAGGACATTCACCATCCTTGTCATTATTCCGTGGATACTCTCCACTTTATCATTGTTGTCCTTTGTAGCCTGATGCTCAGAACCAAAATGACACATCAGATATGATCCTACGAGGGAAAAATGCAACAGAACTCTTTTATTCGTCTTTATAGATACAGTTTGTCTCTCTCAGTACAGCCTACCACTTGCATTTGGTTCTGTTCCTGCCATATCACACTGTTAACACATATTGAGTTGGCAATCAATTTAAAGCCCCAGATAATTTTCAGACAAACTTCCCCTTTTCCTATATTAAATTAATGAATATAATTTGATTTTTTAAAACTCAAGTACAAATATGTACCTCAAGTAATAAAAGAATAACATTTATTGATATTAATTTTCAAATTACTAACTTAAGCCTAACATGTCTTTTAGGATTCTGATACTGTCACCCAACATATGTGCTATCCATCTCAGCCTTGAGTCAACTGCAAATTTTATAAATATGTCATCTAGGCCCTTCCCCAGGTAATTGATAAAAAGGTTCAGTAACAGAGGGCCAAGCACTGATTTCTAGAGCTATGCAGTAAAGAAGCCTTTCAAGTTAATAGTGCTCCTTTAGTGACTACAATTTACATATAACCATTCAACCAGTGCTAAATCCTGTAAGCCCTAATCCATATTTCTCTACCTTGTCCAAAGTGATAGCACAGGAGACTTTGTCAGACGCTCTCCAGAAACTTGAGTTAACAAATCTACTACATTCCCCTGATCTCCCAGTCTACTTATCCTGTCAAAAAAGGAATCAAATTAATTTGGTATGGTGCATTTTTGATGAAGCCTTGTTGTATATTTGTGATAGCCTTGTCACAAGGAGTTCTAACACAAGCTTGAACTCTGGGCAGTATTATGTTTTGTTGCTGTTTTATAACCCCTCTTCTTTGAATTACTCTCATTTGGTCTTCAATTCTTCTTTTCTTCCTCAGTTTTCTCTTGTGTAATTTAAGATTCTAAATGTGGATTCTAATCTGTTCCTCCAGTTTTGGGGGAAACTGACTAAAATCACTGATAAAACGAGTTTAGGTTTTTAAGGGTTTATTGAAAAATAAATAAAAAATATAAATTAAATAAATAAATAGATAAATAAATAGATAGATAAATAAAATAAATAAATAAAAATAAAATAAAAAAAAATTAAAAAATAGAAAGAAAAAGATGGAGAACAGAATTCTAACAGCCCAGCATTCCTGTCTTTCCTCAAATTTCCTGTGAAGTCCTCTGCCACCACCACCATCAAGTCAGGAACCCAAAAGAGAGAGATCTCTCCGCGCAGGCTCTCTTTCCTCCTTCCTTTCTCCTCCCAGAAAATAGGAGGCTCCTCAAGTTGATTGGCTGGTAGCCTTGATAGGCAGAACCCATGAGCAAATATCATTTCCTGATGCCAAGGAAAAGCCACGTGGCCTTGCCCTCTGAGCTATTTTCCTCATGGCAGAGCTTTCCCACAGCAAGTCTCCAGTAGGTGGCATCATTCCAATCATTACACTCTTATTTCTTTTCTTAAACTCCAGGCAGTTAGGTGGCACTGAAGTGGATAGAGTGCTGGGCCTGAAGTCAGGAAGACTCATCTTCTTAAGTTCAAATATGGCCTTAGACACTTTACTATTTGTGTGATCCTGGGTAAATCACTTAACTATGTTTGCTTCAGTTTTGTCATCTATAAAATGAGCTGGAGGAGGAAATACCAAACCACTCTAGTATCTGGCAAGAAAACCCCAAATGATGTCACAAAGAGATGGACTTGACTTAAGTGACTGAACAGTAGTATTCTTAAACTCTGTTATCCTTGTAGTCTACTTCATGCTAGAGAATATAGTGTATCTGCTGATTGTAACCCTTAAAATCTGCTGCAAAGGATATCTGGACCTTTCTTTTATGATAATATTACACTTTGGCACAAATGCCATAAGGGGCCTTTACAAATGTTAAAATAGGAGATGCAACTTTAAATACACACACACACACACACACACACACACACACACACACACACATATACTTTTGGCACCAAAATCCTTTCAAAAAGTATCTGAAATAAATTTTTTTAAAATTCTGCTTTTTTATGTTCTTGAAAGTAAAAAGTTATCTCTGGGATCCATCTTACTCAAAATAAAATGCACTGAATTTAGTGTTTTAGATATCTCAGATCCTATGAACTCTAGCTCCTATTCAGAAATCATGAGTCAATATTAGAAATTTTTAGTTAAGCGGTTCAGTTATTTAGTTTCTTTACAAGGGAGACATCATAATATGGTAGAAGGAGCACTGAGTATATATAGTCAGAGCTGAGAGAACTCTGCTGTCTTTCATCAGTGAAAGGCAGCAGGGTTCTATAGAAAGGGTACTAGATTTGGAGTGACAAGTCCTGGGTTCAAATCCTGGCTCTGCCACTTATTACCTGTCCGATCTTAAACAAGATCAAAGACAAAAGTTTCTTCCCCTGTACAATGAGATAGTTGTATTCCTTGATCTTCAAATTCTGTTCTTTAAATCTATGATCCTAAAAAGGGATTTGATTTAATGGCAACTTCTAGAATCTTTGAAACATGTCACATGGAACCAGCATGGAATTGTTTTAATAAGTTAATGGTCCTGTAGAGAAGCACTTCTAGTAGTCATTTAATAAATGCTTATTAACTTGTCAACTCAGCACTGGTAGGTAGCAAGAACATCCTTCCCCCTCCCCATCTCCCTCTTCCCTTATCCCCCATTGCAATATATGTGAGTTTCTTAGATAGTATTTTTGGCCAACTGTATTTTTTATTCTTATACTCTACTGTGTATGATATGCAGACTAACTTTCTATGCTAGAAAATTCATAAATCAAATTATGTGGATATTAGGCATGTTTTAGTGGAACAAGTCTTAGTGTAATTCATCATTTCTGAGTTCTACATGTGCCAATTCATCAAAACAGCAATCTTGTCAGTATGTACCTTAGTAAATAATGATTTCCCTGTACCAGCTTTCCAAAAGGCTTGGCAGGGTATCTTGCCAGCTAGTCAACATTAATGAAAAAGCCAACTGTTCATGATATGTGGCTATGGTTTGCCCACAGCTGAAGGGGTATCCCACTTATGTGCATAATAAGCATAACAAAGTCAGTACTTTCTTCTCACACAGTTATTTTCAACATGCTTTGTTAAAAAACATTTTTCATTGTCAAGAATGATTAGCAAATTGTCTATATAATAATTGAACAAATACTAGGTGACTGATTTATCTCAGCCACAGTTTTGCCAACACATTACGGAGAATTAACTGCTCTATCACCTTTGTCTACAAATGTAATATTAATATAAAAATAGGATTTAGATATCTTTACTAGATGCAGAGAGGGAGACTATTCTACTTTGATAGCCTCGGAAATTCCCTTCGATCCACAGACCAAATGAGGTGCAAAATACTTAAATCTAAATGTCTTTCTCCTTAACCAACTTTCCCTTCTGGTTTCCCTATTTCTGTTAAGCAGTCTCTCTGTCATCTTTGACTCTTCCATTTCCTTCACACCTCTATATCCAATTAGTTTCCATATTTTGTGGATTCTTCCCTGTCAGTATCTCTTTCTTCTCCAACTTTCATTTCCATTTTTGGTGCTGTCATCACATTAGTTTGAAACGTTATGGACTCAGCCTTAGAAGACTATGTGAGAAAATAATTATTAATAATAGATTTTGTGGGGGGACCCAGAGATCAGTTGCAGTCCTTTCTCCCCCCACCCAACTCCATAAAGTTCAGCTCTTGTCTGGGACAAGCTCAAGGAAATAAGATAAAGGAGATAGACTCTTTTGTCTAGCTCAGTGAAAACCAAATGTAGATACTGGGCTTCACCTTTCAGGATCTTTTGCATACTCTTCCCTGAGGTCATCTGTAGAGTTCATTTTAATTTAGACCATCCTCAAGTCATGTCAATTAATGGAACTGAATGACCAGTTAGCTTTAATCAATATATAATGATCCACCTCTATCAAAAGAGGATAAAACCCTTGGCCACACCAGGCCTTTGTCCTCTCTTGGCTCTGGACTCATACGCTCTTCCTTTTAAGATAATGTATATCTGCAGGCCTGAGACCATGAGAAGTTAGACTCTCAGTCAGTACTGATATATAATATTAATTCACAATAAATGCTTACTACCAAAACCAGTATAATAGCAATTAATAGCAATTAATTTAGAAAATACAGTTTTAGCCATAATAATTTTTAAAAAAACATCTGAAATAGCCCAAATTATAATAAAAATAATAAAGATGATAATAAATTACTAATCCATAGTTTTGAACATGAATTTAACTAAACTTACTAAGTAACAACTTTTTAAATAGTAAACATTTTTATTTATAGTTTTGGATTCCAATTTTTATCCTTCCTTCTCTCTCTCCCCTGCCCCCTCCCTGAGGCAGCAAACCGTAATAGGTTATACATGTACAATTATGTAAAACGTTTCTGTATTTGTCATTTTGTAAGTGACAACTTTTAAATTCGTTAATTTCAGTGTATAAAGTATCCTAAATTGCAAGTTAGTGCCTTTAAGATATCCATAAGCATTTTTGGATCATTTTCATTCCCTTTTTATTGTTTATGCTTTTGACAGTATTATATATTATTATTCTTTGGGTTTAAGATTACATTACCAGAACTGGGTAGTAGGTGACACAGTTGCCAGTTGTTACTCGTTCCTATTCCCTGCATGAAGTGCACTAGTGTGCTTGTGGCATCTTCTCTTGCCATGTTGCCTAACTTGTCCCTGTGCTGGAGTGTTCTGTGTGGAGTGCTTTTGGCCAGATCCCTTCCCCAGTGTGCACAGACCTTTCCTTCTGTCTCCCTATGATGGCCTGGGCTGAAAAAGTGACTCACTATAACTTTTTCTTGGATTTCTTAATAAGGATTTGGTCTAGTGCATTTTCTAGATCTGTTTGGAGGGGAGCTCCCCATACTTCTTCCTGCTACTTTGTCATCTTGGCTCTGTCCTCTACCTCTTCCTGGTACTTTTGTATTTTTTTCCTCTGTGGTCTTACTTGAAGTTTATTAAGAGAGTAACATTATAACAAGTTAAAGTAGAGGCTCAGAGGAAAGAATAGCTTAATATGGATAGTAATTTCTTAAAATTATATTTGGGGTTTTCTTCTGTTTATTCATTTCTTCAGTTGTCACATAATTCCAGGATCAGGCTCTGCCCTTTCCTGTCCTCTTGGATGCTATGCAGCTATCTTTGGTCTTGTCCATTCATTGTCAATCTGGATGCCTCTGTGGTTCTGAATGATATGTCTGTTACTAGCACTGGTACTTTGTCATATTCCTAGCTTCTATTTCCTCCTCTTTTTAGCCCTTTGTGGGCATTGGTCTTGGCCTCTTCTTGGATAAAATAACTGTGGCAGGAGGAAGAGTCCCAAGCAGTGTTCTGGGTCATCAGAACACAATGACCTTGTGGTAGTTAGTTACTCAGGGAGTGCAGAGCTGGGTTGAAGGTGAAATTGCCTTTTCAGTCATTCCACAAAATGGTTCATGTCTAATTTGTTCATCTGGCTCATTCGCCTTGCATAATACAAAACTGGGAGTGTACTCCATTCCCTGGTGTGGAACTGATAGGCTCCATGTGGATGTCAGCATTTGAGTTGGTCTCATGCCTCCTTCAAGGACCTCAGCCCATATCCTCCTGTTTCTGAGCTGACACTGTCTCATGCTATGGGATGTTCTGTGGCCTGTACAACCCAATCCTATCTTGCTGGGCAGTAACCCATCAGTGAACTTTCTCTGTATCAGGACTGAGATTCTCCTGGTTTCAGAACCACTTTTGGGAATTCATATTGGCTTCCTGCCCTCTTGGTGAGTCTCTATAAATTAAATGTGAAATGTTTTCCAAGATTGATAAATTTCTATTTAATAATAATAGCATTTGCACAGCACTTGAAGATTTACAAAGTGCTTTACAAATGTTATCACATTTTATCCTCACAATAACCATGAGAGGTAGGTACTATTATTATTCCCATTTTATACTTGAGGAAACTGAAGCAGACAGAGTTGAAGTGACATGCCCAAGGTCACATAGCTATTAAGTGTCTGAAGCCAAATTTGAACAGTCATCTTCCTGACTCCAGGTGTAGTGTTAGATTCACTGTGTCACCTAGCTGCTTTACTTCACCTTTTCCTTGGCTCTTCATTGTCTGAACACCTCCTACAAGGTCTGTTTTCTGACAAGCCAGGCCAGGTCCTGGGGTTCTTTCTCCTGTTCATAGTCTTCATCTTCATCCTCCATTTAGCTGTCAAATTTATCTTCCTTAAATACAAGTATAACCCTATAAATTCCCTATTAACTAAACTCGGCTCCCTATTGCCTCCAAGATCAAATGTAAAATTCTTTGTTTGTCATTCACATCCTTTCATAACTTTGCCCTTTCCTACCTTTCCTGTCTTCTTACATCTTACACTCTGACCCAATACTCCATCCTACACTTCTATGTTATCTAAGAGCCAGTGACACTGGCCTGTTTGCTGTTTCTCAGACATCTGACACTCCATTTTCTAACTCTGTGCTAGTTTGTTTGTTCTCCTCCACACCTGGAAACAGTGAATCAATCAATATGTATTAATTGCCTACTTGGTGCCAGGCACTGTGCTAAGTGCTGAAGATACAAAAAGAGGCAAAAGATAATTCCTTCCTCAAGGAGCTTACAACCTAATGGGCGTGCTAACATGGAAACAAATATATCCAAAGCAAGTTAAATACAGGATAAATAGAAAACAGTTAACAGAGAAGACAGTAGAATTAAGAGGGCTTGGGATAGGCTTCCTATTCCCAAAGTCCGATTTTAGTTGGGACTTAATAGAAGCCAGGGAGGTGAGTAGTCAGAGTATTTCATATTTGATCCTTGAGGCAATAGGGAGCAACTGGACTATTCAGTGGGAGGGGGAGGTGGTCATATGATCCAACCTCATAGCAAGCAGGCTATTTTGATAATCCAGGTGTGAGGGCATTAGGGGTTATACAAGAATCAGAGGAGAGAAAGCAGAATATTTGAGAGATGTTGAAAAGGTGCTTATTACAAATGTTGCTGCAGGCCTTGACAACAGATTGAATATGGGGCTTGAGGGAATAAGGAATCCAGAATGACTCCTAGGTTACAAGTCTTAGGGACTGGAAAGATGGCACTGCCCACTACAGTACAGTAATGGGGAAGGTAGGAGAGGGAGAGAGTTTAGCAGGAAAGACAGTGGGTTCTATTTTGGACATGATGAGTTGTTGGGAAAATTTTTTAAGTCCGACGGAAGAACGAAAACAACAGTTTCCAGGCTGAAGCAAATAGGTTTATTGAGAGAGGGTTAGTCCCCCAACAAAGCCAATAGGTTTATTGAGAGGGTTTTAGCCTCCCAATAAATCCGGTCATCCAGGCATTGGGCCTGAAAGACCCAGAGTTACATAATCCATGGGTTTATATACCCTTCCAAAGTTACACTTTTACAGTATTATATCATTAGTTGTACTTCTAAAATTAAAATATGAGGAACTACCTAAATGACTATAAATTACAGCATTATGATAACAATAGGGTGGGTCATTGTCAGGCCACTGGTCAGCAACGTGAACTCTTTATAGAAAAGTATGTCACTCATGATTATTAAAATATAGCATTGCTGACTGCTAGATCTTGTGATATTACCTAATGCTTGACATTGGAAAATTAGGAAATATGAGAAAAGACAACCTTTTGACCTTATGTAATCTATATTAAATAGAATAAATCACAATTTTTGGTTAATATATTGATTATTATCTTAATCAAATCACTTATAACTATGGTGAATCTCTTATAACTAAGGGATGGGGAAAATCTCACTCACAGAGTTGAAGATATTTACTGGAAATCCAATCTGGGATGTCTTAAAAGAAATTGCATTTGTGAGATTGGAGGTCAGCAGAGAGTTTGGGGCAGGATAGGTAGTATATTTGAGAATCATCTGCATAGCTATGGTAATTAAATCCTTGGGAGCTCATGAGGTCACCAAATTAAATTATATAAAGGTAGAAGAGAAGAGAGCCCAGGACAGAACCCTGAGGAACACCCCTGGTTAGAGGATGTAATCTGGAAGAGGATCCAGCAAAGGGAGCAGAGGTTAAGAAGAATGGAGCATTCAGATAGGCAGGAAAAGAACCAAAAGAAAATGGTGTTCCAGAAACCTTGAGAGAAGAGAATATTGAGTAGGAGGCAGTGATCAACATTGTCAAAGGCTGCAGAGAAGTCTAGGTGCATGAGAATTGATAAAAGTCCATTGGATTTAGAATTTAGGTTATCATTAACTTTGGAGAGAGCAATTTTGGTGGAAACATAAGGTTGGAAGTCAGATTGTAAGGTGATTAGAATAGAGTGGGAGTAGAGAAAATGGAGTAACCTATTGTAGATGGCCTTTTTGAAAATTTTTGGTATAAAGGGCAGAAGAAATATAGAATTATAGTTCAAGGGGATGGAAGGATGAAATGAGAATTTTTTTCACTATGGGGGAGACATGGGATTGTTTGTAGGCAGTAGGAAATGAGCCAGTGGACAGGGAGAGATTGAAAATAAATAAAAGAGTGGAGAAGACAGAGGAGGCAATCTGTAGGAGGAGAGAGGATGAAATGAGATGGTTTGAACCAATAGAGGGTTTGGCCTTGGTAAAGAGTAAGGGCACTTTATGTGAGACCAGGATGAAAAATTAAAGAGTAGCAGAAAGCATCTGAGTGATAGGAAACAAGTAAGGGGAAGAAGAAATAGGTCATGGAGAATGAACTAAATTTTTTCTGTAAAATATGAGGCAAGGTTCTCATCTGAGAGTGGAGAGAGGAGAGCCGTGAGAGGTTATAGAAAGGATAAAAAGGTTTTGAAGAGCTGCTGTGGAGAGTGGGATAATGAGTAAATAAGGGAGGTATAGTAGGATTGCCTGGTAGGAGTGAGGGTCCAGTTGAGGTTGTGTAAGAAAAATTTGTAGTGGACCCAGGCAGAGAATGGTTTTCTCCATCTTTGTTCAGTAGCATGTGTATAGAACTAAATGTGACAAATGGTGGGAGGCATCCAAGGCTAAACCTTTACAGACTGTTATCAGAAAAATGATAAAGGGGGTAGGGATTCAAGATAGATAATGTGGAGTTGAATGAATTCACAAAGAAGTAGAGATGTGGATGAAAGAAGAGAGTGGTTAGTGCAGGTGATGACCTGGGAAAGAATTGAGGGTTCAAAGGATAAGAGGTCAATGTGTGAATGAATTGTAGAGTTTTGTAAGAGAAGACAGGAGATGTGACAAGCCAACAAATGGAAGATTTTCCCATGTCAGCTCCATTTTCTGATTTTCCTGAAGTCTCATCAAAAGTTCTGCTTTCTATAAGAAGGCTTTCCCAATCCTCCTTATTCTTAGTGCCTTCCCTTGTAGACTACCCCCAGTTTATCATATATATATATATGTATGTATGTATATGTATGTATATATGTATATTGTTTGTTTGTATATGGTTGTTTGAGTGTTGTCTTCCCCATTAGCTTGTGATCTCCTTGAGAGCAGGGAATGGGGTTTTTTTTGCCTTTTTTGTATCCCCAGATCTTAGCACAGTGTCTGGAACATAGTAGGTGGTTAATAGATGCTAGTTAACTGACTGGGATAGTAGCAGAGTTCCTATTTTACTTCCACCTGAGGAATTCAGAAGCTCCTTATCTCTCATACTCAGTGAGACTGTTGGCAGTGCTCGAAGTTATGCATACATTGACAACACCAAGCAGCAAGTGGCTGGCCAACCAGTAGGGAAAAGGAAGAAAACTTTGTTTTTTTGTTTTGTTTTGTTTTGAAATCAGATTTATGACCACAGAATTATAAAACAAAAAGTCATTAGGCTATTTGAAAATGCATTAAAAACTTTAACCTATGATGTAAATGCAAATTATGCTGAGGAAATTGGAAAACTCCAGTCAAAATCATCACATATTATTTCTCTTCACTGACCCAAAGAATGTTAGCATGAGAAGAGACCTTAGTAATGATCTTGTCATGTCCCCTTATTTTGCAGAGTAAAATTGAGACCCAGAAATGGAGAGTCACTTATACCAGGTCACACATCTAGTAAATGGCAAAGTGAAACTCAAACCTAGTTTCTCTGACTCCAAATGCAGTGTTCTTTCTACTATACCATGCTGGCTTTGTTATCTAGAAGTTCAAAAATGTGATTTATTTTCTATACCTTTCTGGATTTTCTTTGTCTTATTTTGATCTGAAATTGTAATATTTTTCCTTTGAATATTTTTAGTAAGCTACCCTAGAGAATGCAATGGATTCCCAAGTTTTATATTCCTTGGCACAAATAGGTTTTCAATAATTTAGATTGTAATTTTTGTAATGAGTGTGTAGGTGTTAAAAATTAATGATGAATAAATAATATAATGATGAGACTTGTTAGGTAGAATTATCCACCAAGGGATAGGACTGCAGGCATTCTTACTAAATGTTGTGATTAGAGCAACTGTTTTCAATATTTTTGCCTTGCCATCTGTCTTTGAGTGCATGTATAAGCTGAAGTGAGAGGGATTCACATTGTCAAAAGTACTGAGATCATGTATCCCTTCATTTGGCAGTATGCTAGTAGAATATTTTCATTCAAACAGCATTTATCTGGATCCCACTATGTGTTAGTCACTGGGCCAGAGGTTGGACATAACAAAAGTAAATCTCTTGCCTCATGGATCTTATGTTCTATTGGGCAAAAGTAACATGTACTCATATCAGTCAGTATGAAATATATACATATAAATTGGGGGAGACATTGCTGGCCAAGAGGATCAAGAAAGCACTGATGTATGAAGTAGAATTTCAGCTGAACCTTAAACGAAGCTACAGATTTGAAAAGTTGGAGGTGAGGGAAGGAGAGAATTCCAGCCATGGAGGATAACCTGGACAAAGACTCAGAGACCAGAGAAGGAATGAAATGGAATGTATTGGGAAGCTGAAGGTGGTCAAGTGTGGAGTGCATGAGGGGGAGCATTGGACAGTAAGCCAGGAAATGTAAGCTGATGCCAAAATGTTAAGGGCTTTGAATGCCAAACCCGAAGGATTTATATTTGGTCTTGCAGGCAATAAGGACTTTGCTGTAGTTTCCCTGATCAGGGAAGGCAGTTATGTGGCAGGCCCTGTGCTTTTGGATTATCAGTTTGTTAGCTATGTGGAAGGTATATTTCTTAAAATTTTTCAAATAGCTGTCTGGGTCAGTCATCGTAGAATGTTTAAGTTGCAAGGATCATAGAATCAGATTTAGTGCTGGAAGGCATCATCTAGTCCCATTGCCTCATTTTATAGATGAGGAAAATGGGGCCCAGAGATAAGTGGCATTGTCAAGGTCATACAGAGAGATTCGAATTCATATCCAGTCCTTTGATTCCAAACCAGGACTCCTTTTTTTGAGCAGTCAATCAATAAGCATTTATTAAGTGCCCACTGTGTAGCTGGAGATTTTTTTTAGGGCAGAATCAGTCTCTGCTCTCACATGGTGAAAACACAAGATGCAAATGACTATGTACAAGTTCTAAGCAAAGGCAAAAATTCAAGTCATTACCCTAAAGAAATTAGTCACAGCATAATTCCAAATTGCTTTCCAGAAAGGCTGGACCAATATCAAGTTCCACCAACAGTATATTAGTATACCTGTCTTTCTTCAGTACCTTCAATATTGACTTGTCCCAGACTGTGTCATCTTTGCCAATTTGCTGAGTGGGAGGTGAAATATCAGGGTTGTTTTGATTTTCATTTCTCTTCTTAGTGACTTAGAACAATCTTTCATTTAGTCATGAATAGTTTGCCATTCTCCTTTTGAAAACTTTGTTTATAAGATTGCAACTTTAAAGCTAAAAGAGATCTATCTTCAAGGTCATCTAGTCCAACCCCCTCATTCTACAGAAGAGGAAATTGAAGCCCAGGCAGATTAAGTGATATGAATTGAAGAGTCTCTTCTGTTAAGGGATAAATGAAGCTGAAACAGGATTCCTTCTTAAGGCAGCGCCACCCCACCCCCCACACGCACACACGCACGCATACACACACACACACACACACACACACATACACACACACAGAGGTCTTGAGGACCTCGACATACTTTTTGAATGGTGAGATTGTATTCCTTTGTACAGAATATCCCAGAAGTTTTATTGCATTTAAAAGTTATTTTAGCTATTAAAGCTTAACAATTCACCAAGACTTTTGTAAATCCTACATTTGCATTTGACATCTAGATCATTTTAACATGATTATTTTGGGTGGATGCTGTATTGTTGAGGAGAGAAGGTAGGCATGAGGGACAGAGTAGAGGGAGAATGAACTAGGGATGGCTGGGAAGATGATATGGATAATAAGGGGCAGAGATCAAACCTACATCCATGCCCTTTCTCTGTATCATGGTGCCTTTTGGAGTACCACATCTGTCCAATCTCCATTTCTGTGTGAGATTATAAATTGCTTGAAGAAGTCAAAAACATCAACTGAGAAGGTACTTTTAGCAGAGCATTGTTCCTGGCACAGTGCCATGGGCAAATAGAGAGTAAGTACCATGCAAATTCTAGTATAACTAATGCTGGTATGGTGAACACTAGTTATTTTTTAATGCCCCGTTGGTTGGTTATGTATTTTTCAAGCCATTGGATGGCACAAAACTTCACCTAAACTTCTTGTTCTGGATTGAGTTTGGGTTCATCACAATACAACTAAGGAAATTTAATTTCCACACTTATAGGCATAAATATGATCAACACAATCAATCGATGACATAGGTCATTATTATTCATAAATTTCTGGACCTCAGTCAATTAGAATTAAGGCCGTGCTTGTTGAATTAGAATTTAGAGTACATAAGGTACACAACTTTACTTGGAGTTTTGAATACAGTTGAGCAAATGTTCTCTGTGTCTGTATAGGTCCAAATATGAAGTAATGCACTTAAATTCCAAAGAAGTGATTAAAGTTAGACAGATGAAAAAACATATTGAGCCTCATGTGGCTAGCAGGATGATGAAGTCATGTTTTTCTATAAACAACTCCAGCTCTACAACCCCAAAGGAAAGGAATTATGCATCAAATATAGAATAATTTCAGCTGAAATCACATGACAAGAAGCCATAACCCCAACATAAAAGCTTTCTTTGGAAAAAGCCTCATCAATTACCACTGTAGGACTTCACTACTTTTGAACTTCCATTTAGCATCTCTACTACAAATTGACTCCAGCTTTCTCATGAAGTGAGTACACACATAAGTGCAAAGGTTCCTGTTTATGGGTCCATCTGTAGGGTTTACCCATGAAAATAACTTTGCCTGAGTATTACCTGATTATGGAAAAGTTGGCACATGTTGATTCTATTGACTTGTCTAAAGGGGAGAGTGCTGCAAAGAGGGAAAGAGCAGGGCAGGATAGAATAATAGCACCAGGTTAGAGGGAGGTTACTGTCAGTCTTGACAGAAAGGTAATTGCAATTTAATTGGCAATAGTTCTTTCTTCCTGTAGGTTAATTAGGGCAGGAATCTAGGCCTGACCAAGCCCCATATCCCCAAATGTGTCAAGGCTGAGGCTGCCCAGAAATCCAGCTGTGGGGTTCTGTGAAGGGGTGAAAAGTAGTGAGGGAGGGACGGAATGAGGCAGCATCCCAGACACAAGAAAGGACAGAAGACTAAAAAATTATGAGGAATAGTTTAAATAAAAACATAGCTTACAACAGAAAGAATCATAAAAAGAGAAAAGAGAATAATTAAAACCAACTAGAGCTAAATCACTTAGGAGAAGTGTTATAATATGATGGAAGATGATCTGTGATTACTCTATGAGAGACAGAATTTTGTGGACTGAGTATTATGGAACAGTGTCAAGAAAGTATAGAAATATTCAAATGAGAAAAAAATTATTACGGTAAGAGATTGGGAATGAATTTAGGTAATTAAATTATATACCTATTTCGCAGTCTTAGACAGTACCTCTACAAAAATATGTCATGTACAGGGGTGAAGAAAAATAAATGTACAAAAGGAAAAATGTTAAATATATTCTTTACAGATCATAAAGCAATAAAAATATCAATACAGGGAAAATAAGTCAAAGATACAGACGTAAATGGAGACTTAGTGACAATATCCTAAATAATAAGTGGGTTAAACAACAAATCAAAGAAACCATAAATAGTGAAAGAGAATAATGATAATGAGATGGCATAGGAGAATTTCTTGGAATGAAGTAAAAGCCATCCTCAACATACAGATTATATCTCTGAAAAGATACACTAATAAAAAAGCAAATTAATTGAATAATTAATAAAGCTAGGAAATCAGCCAAAAATAAGCACAAGAGATGTTGAATATTAAAGGAGGACTAGATAAATTGGAAAAGAAAAAATGCCATATAATTAATGAGCAGAGCAGAAAGCTGGCTATTTGAGAAGACTAACAAAATTGCTCAATATTTTAGTCTATCTCATAGAAAATAAGCTGCAGTAACATCAGAGTGTCAAAATAAAAAGGAGAAAGACTAAATCATAATAAATAGAAAAAATAAAAGAATTATCAGAACCTACTATGTAATGATAGGCCAGTAAAATCTAAAATTAAAACCCAAGATGATAAAGTCCAAGTTAACAAAGCTTGAAATAGAGATGTTAATCCAATGTCAGGAAATGAAATTGAACTAGTTTTATATGAGTGAGGGACAGGGGACATGGGGACCCTTGTCACTATGGATTTACAAGTGAATAATATCAAATACTTATAGAACAATTGATACTTAAGCTATACAAATATTTAATCAAAAATCAAAAAATTACTACCAGACTCCTTTTATGGGACAAATAAACGCTGTCCCCAAAATCTTAGTGCAGTCTTATGCTATTTATAGCTTAAAACTGAACTGTGACTTTTGAAATACCTTGCTTAGTCTTAATTCCTAAGCCAGAGAAGGCTAAATCAGTAAAAGGAGAATTATAAACCAATATCATTAGTAAATATTCTTTCAAAAATTTTAAATAAAATCTTAGCAAAAAGACTCTCTCCCTATATATAGATATATTTTTAAAATTCACTGTAATAAAGTAGACTTATAGTAGATGCAAGGATGATTCAGTATTAGAAAACATTTAACAATTACTTATTTTTAAAATGAAACACCTCAAATCGTATGATTTTATCATCAGATGGATAAAAAGCCTTTGACACTTGATCTTTTTTTTTTTGGTGGGACAATGAGGGTTAAGTGACTTGCCCAGTGTCACACAGCTAGTAAGTGTCAAGTGTCTGAGGCTGAATTTTAACTCAGGTCCTCCTGAATCCTGGGTCAGTGCTTTATCCACTAAGCCACCTAGATATCCCCTGAAAAGCCTTTGACAAAGCAGCATTCATTTAAAACCAAAAGCCTACAAAGGAGTATAGCATATTAGATAAGAAAGAATCAGAAATAGATGAACTTAGTAACCAAGCATTTGATAAATATGAGAACATGAATTTCTTAGGGGAGGAACTCCCTTTGTAACTAGAGTTACTGGAAAACTAGAAAATAGTTTATGCGAAAATTAAGTGTAGGCCATCATTTTATATCAGATATCACAGTAATCTCTAAGTAGATAACATGGTCTGAATATTAAAGACCACAATTTGAAAGTTAACAGAGAACCAGATGAAGTATCTTTCATAGCTATGAATAAAGTCAGAGTTTTTAACCAAATAAGCAATGGAGGTGATCACAAAAGGAAAAATAAATGATTTCTGTTACATGAAATTGAAAAGCTTTTGTAAGAACAAAATCAAGGCGATTAGGATATAAAGAAAAGCTCTGGATTAGAAGAAAGAAAAAAAATGCCTTTTCTATCATAGTGTTACATAGGGAGCCTGTTTTCCAAGCAAAATAGGGAACACAAATATATCAGACTGATAGTCATTCCCAGTGGATAAATAAATGGTCAAAGGATATGAGGAAATAAAGTATCTTGCAAAATAACTCTGGACTTTTGTCTCAGACAAAGCATATCTGAAAAGGTCAAAATAATCTGTGTTTGAGAGGCTGTAAAAAAACAAACAAACAAACAGGTATCCTAATATGCTGTTGTTGGAGCTGTGAATTAGACCAACCATTCTGGCAAGAAATTTAAAATCATTCTTCCTTGAGTCATTGGTTAATCATAACAATTATTATGGCCCCCTGAACATTCAGTTTTCTAGGCTGTTCATTCCCATTTCCTTTAATTCATTACCATATACCATGAACTCCAGGACCTTTACTATCCTTTTTGCCTTCGCAGTGCTTTCTAGCTCATCATTGTCCTTTAACTGTGGAGTCCAGTACTCAACCTAGTATTCCAAATGTTGTTTGACCATTGCAGAAAACAGAGTTGACTTTTAATTTCTCAAATCTTGCACATTATAATATTGTAAAACTTATATGCCAGGGGGCAGGTAGGTGGTGCAGTGGATAAAGCACCGGCCCTGGATTCAGGAGGACCTGAGTTAAAATCCAGCCTCAGACACTTGACACACACTAGCTGTGTGACCCTGGGCAAGTCACTTAACCCTCATTGCCTAGCCCCTGCCCAAAAAACCCCCAAAACCCCACAAAACCTTATATGCCATCTCTTTTGGTAATTGAGGGCAGTGGAGTTAGTGAGGCAAGAATTGAAGGAACCATTACAGGGTTTAAAGGCACCTATAGGTCATAAGATACTCTCACTTCCCCTGGAAAATCAAATGAAACAACCAGCAAATGTAGACATATGCATCAAGAGGTTTCCCTGGTTGTATTGAAAGTCCCATTGAAATTCCATTTTCTGTGGTTATTCACCATCTCATTCTGAAGCCAGTGGCTTTGAATCTACTCCCACTGTTCAAATAAGATCACAGACAAACTTTGAGGCAAAAATAATGGGCAGGATAAATAGCCATTTTATAAATTTAGTGGTAAACTTGGCAAACATCAAAGAACTTTAAGAATAAAAAAGATAAAAGGCTAGTCTCATGGTAACGTCAAAGGATAACAATGGTATCCTTACAATGTTAAAAGACATTAAGGGAAACCCCTACTACTATGGAAAGACCTTGTCTGACAGAATTATTGAAGAAAATGGCAAAAGTCACAGAGGATGAGCAGGCATGGATAAGTGACTACATAATTGAAGAGAACCACAAAAGTCAATGAGATTTCATACCCGTTGGAGTATTGAAACATTTATTCAAAACAAACTTAAATAATAGTTTTTTATATACTTCCTAGTTTTAGGTTGGGGGTAATTAAGGTTTCTAAACTACTCTTTACACATGTTGAACCCTTTTAGGGAGTTTGAAATTTTGCAGCATAGTCAGACTCTGGCAAAAAGACAAAACACTGATCTTTGAACTCATCCAAAGTCCCATCTGGTATTTACAGTACAGTTGCAGTGTTTGCTGCTGCATTGAGCCAAAATTACATAAATCTTCCAGATCATTAATGTGTATGCTAAGGAAATTTTCCTGGGATTTATTTTCTTGTGACCTTTCCATTAATATAGAGGTGTATATGGGGTCATGATGTAGATGAGGGAAAGGATGCACTAATGGATGTGAAGGACACTCATTTTTCAGACTTCTTTTTCCAGCTTATTTAGTCTTTCTTCAGTATTTTCATGAAGTAATAAGATGATCAACAAATGAAAGTTCAGTATCCCCACTTCCCAAACTTGAAATAAAATTAGCCAGATGACCTTTATACAGTAATATTAAATCAGCCTGTTTTGATCTGCGTTACAAAAAAAGACAGTGGAAAAGAAAGTATTTTATTTAACAAGGTGTTGAACCAATCTCCCAGTGTTTCATGCTATATCTTTCAGCCTTTTGTCATTTCTCATTAGCATACTTGCAGAGGAAGCTTTTCAGCATTTTTTACCTATATGCTTTATTTGCCAATAAGGGGAAGCCAAAGAAGCCTTCTCTTTGGATCCTGGATCACATTGTCTGAACCATTTCCTGATATAAATTAGTCAGTCCGATAGTAAATTGAATGCTAGTGGTGTTTAAGATTCCTCACAAAATCTCTAGATTTGCAAATTTCCAAGCATCTGGCAATATGTACACTGGTTTTTGAGAGAGGCTAAATGGGAAAGTAGTGCTTCTCATATAAAAAGTCTGCGGCTGTGTTCTCCCAAGTAGATTAGCCATAGAGTCTAAGCATAAGGTCACCTGCTTTAAAAAGTAGTGAGTGCCCTCTTCCTGGAGGTGACCAAGCTAAGGCTAGGTATGAACCTATTGGGAATATCAGTGAAAGTATTCTTTTGTGAGGTGGGGAGCTGAGCTTGTTGACTTATAGGCCAATTATGTTGGTGATAGTTTGTGGTTTTCATTTTCATAGTGCTGGGTTTTTTGGTGGAATTGAAAATATCTTTAGATGAGAAAATTGATTTTTACCTCATTTCAATTGTAAAAGCCAAAATTTGGGGCCATGCCTTTGATGGAGGAAGGATGAAAGAGAGGACAGGGTTGTAGGAGAATCACTTTTAAGTAAATATGATATTCATGCTTTATAGTTTCAAATATAGTTTTAATATGATATGTATGCTTTATAGTTTCAAAGCTTTGTGTGTTTTCATGTTTTCAATGATTTATTTATTTATTTGTATGTTTTTTTACTTATCTGGGGGGGGCAATGATAGTTAAATGACTTGCCCAAGGTCAAAATGTCTGAGGCCATATTTGAACTCGTACCCTCCTGAATCCAGGGCCAGTGCTTTATGAATTGTGCCACCTAGCTGCCCCCTTTTCAGTAATTTATAGTAGATGTATTTATGGCATTCTTTTTCAAACTGACCAAAAAATCTTTACCCATTGGCCATTGGCAGGAATTTGAGAGCTTGAAAAGAAAAACAAAATATCTTGTCCATTGTTTTAGGTATATTGACCTTCAGTGGTTTCATATAATTCACCTGATTAACCAAACCGATTGCCTAATTCTTTATCCAGTAAATTCAGAAGAGTTTTTTGAGAGCCCAGTATGTTAAGGACATTGTGATAGGCAATGTAGCATATCAGAAGCAATGTAGGATGTACTTCAGAAGAAGCAAAAGATAGGTTGCCTAGTGATAAGACTTCAAAAAGATAGTAATTGTGCATGAAAGCATAGGATTTACAGAGGGCTAACTTTAGTTAAGGATTAGATAGGACCCTGGATTTGAGGTAAGTATCACAATATCACCCTAATCCTGATATTCTCCAAATAGACCTTCTCTTAATACTGAAAACCAGTGGAGTAGGTATGTTATAAATCTGACCATTATGTATTCCTGATGAATGCGCCTTGAATATGTAAAAGAATGAGTTAGTACTATATTTGATTGACTGCATGAAAGTATCAAGAATGATTAATGACAGAGTTAATGGAGAAAGTGTTAGTTTTGACTGAGTGATTAGTAGTATGTTAGCGATTAAGGAAATATGTGTTCAAGTGTAGATCCCTGGACAATTTGCAAGTCAGTCAGGCAACAAGTATTATTAAGGGCTTAATATATGTCAGACACGGGGGGGGGGGGTGGGGGGGGCGGCTAGGTGGCGCAGTGGATAAAGCACCGGCCCTGGATTCAGGAGGACCTGAGTTCAAATCCGGCCTCAAACACTTGACACTTACTAGCTGTGTGACCCTGGGCAAGTCGCTTAACCCCCATTGCCCCACAAAAAAAAAATATATATATATATATATATATATATATATATATATATATATATATATATATATATATGTCAGACACTCTGCTAAGTGCTAGGAATACAAAGAAAGCCCCAAACAGTCGGTATTCTGAAGGATCTCATATTATAATGGAGGAGGCAACGTGTAATTAACCATATATGTGATATATATGGAGTATATGAAAAGTATATAGAAAGTAATCTGGGAGGGGAAGGTATGGTTGCAGGTTCAGGAATGGCCACTTAAAGAAGATGAGATTTGATCTGAGTCTTAACAAAAGCAAAGGAAGTTTGGCCAGAAGTATAGGGGCATGGAAGATAGCCAGAACAGATTCACAGAAATGCGAGGTGGAGGAATGCATTCAAGGAACCAGAAGTAGGCCAGCGTAATTGAATCAGAGAGTAAGGTGGAAGAGGGCAGATAGTAGAAGGAGTTGAGGTTTGAGGCTTGGCAAAGTATGGTCAGTGATAAGACTTGGGGCAAAGCCCTGTTGAGCAGAGAATAGTATAGAATTGAATTCATTTAACATGGCATCAATATAGGAAAGGAAGGAAGAGGATAACTAGCACAGGGGCAATGACTTGGGAAAGAACTGCGAGGTAGTGGGGAATGACAGTCATAATGATGATAAATAACAGGGTTAGGGGTCCTAAGGCATGGGAAAAGTTATAATAATCAAAGAATTTTGGAGTCCATGGAATATGGAAATAAAATATTTTGAATGATGTCAAAGTAAATAATGTGACCATGTCTGTCTGAGGTTGAATCGAGGTTGGGATATTACGGTCTTTCAGAGCATATTCTCTCTCTGTCTCTCTGTCTCTCTCTCTTTCTCTCTCTCCCTCCCTCCCTCTCCCCCTTCCCTCTCTATATATCTACACACATACACCTCTACCCCCCAAAATGTATAGAAGTCCTTTTGTATGGGGTATATTGTAGCAATTCAGTCTGGTTTGGATACAATAAATTAGGCACAAGTAATGTTTGTTAATAGCACTGATTCTCCCCCCACAAAAGTTTATAGGAAAAGAAAACACTAAAGCTTTGATTAAAGTGAGATTTTTTTATTATTCATAAACATGAATTCTACATGTTATATTACAGTAGATAACTGCAAGATTATGGTAGTAAATCATGTGTCTGAGCATAAAGAGGAATCTTCAAAATATGGTAGATAATGAGCTATCATTCTGATTCATATTGTTAGTAAGACCTCTGTTCATTGGCTGACTTGTCCCCTGGGGCCTGTGTTGTAAATTGTAAATCTCTCACATTAAGAACCAGTGCTGGGCCTGCAAGATACTGAGAAATCACACCGACTTTCTCTTCACTTAAATAGACCCTCTGCTCTGGACCCATACATTTATATGTTATTAATTTGGTTCAGACCTAGAGGTGTATGGTCTCTAATGAAAGAAGGATGAGTTCTGTTTCCTTATTCTCATCATCTCATTAAAACCTCATCGTCGAAAGCTGGGGTCAAGTTGTTTAAAGCTTAGATTGGTACATGTCTGGAGTTCTCTCAAAAAGGAGAGAATAGCAAGCTACTAAATGCATAATATATATTAGATATGGGACTGATATTTATTTCCTACATTACTCACAACAGAAATAACTAAAACACAAAAGGCTCATAAGCTTTCACTGACACACAGATTTCAGACAGGATTCTCAAACTTATAGCTGTTGGTAAAATCCTTTAGGAGCCTGATAGTTAAAGTTGGTTGGAACAATACATAATTTGTGGCATTGCTGATTGCCATTTTAAGTTTCATCATGCCTCTACATTGTGCTGATCATCCTCCTACCAGTGGTTATCTTCTCTGATGAAAACATTTCTCCTGGTGCTAGTCATCTGTACTTGTTGGGTTCAGAGCCTACAATGTTGAATTCAGAAGGTCACCTTGAAGCCTGGACACATCATCTCTGAGAAAAATGTTTGATTACTTACTTAAAAAAGAAAATACGTAGTGAAGAAGACTTACCAAGACAAAGGTGAAATAAAGACAGGATTTTTAAAAAGTACAAACAGAAAATTGTTAATGCCAAACTTTAGTGACATAAATTTTTTTTTCTGAACCAAATAGAGATGTAGGAACACATTCAAATAAAATTAAGTGGAATTGCAAAGAAGTTGAAAAAGATAACATCTTATATCATGATTATTTTTTCCAAAGCTTCTTCATACTGTGTCCTCATAATGTCCTTTTTTATTAAGGGGCCACACATTTTGTTATGTTCACCTAACTGATGAGTTAACTGAGATTTAGAGAGGAAAAGTGACTTGTGTAAGGACACATGGCTTAGGCAGAGACAGACCTGATTCAAACAAAGGCTGGACTCAGGCAAGTGGTGTGTCTCTAATATTACTGAGTTATTGGCAGCAGCTACTTTCTTTGCACAGTGGTTAAAAGTTCTCAATAAAGGGGGCAGCTAGGTGGCGCAGTGGATAGAGCACCGGCCCTGGATTCAGGAGGACCTGAGTTCAAATCCAGCCTCACACACTTGACACTTACTAGCTGTGTGACCCTGGGCAAGTCACTTAACCCCCATTGCCCCATTAAAAAAAATTTAAAAAAAAGTTCTCTATAAAGAAAGCAGTAAATTTTTAAAAAGGGCTAGGAGTATTCAGGATAATTTTATTAATTCAGAAAAAAGTAATAATGGGAGGATTTTTTTTATTTTTATCTAATACAAATTGAATGTGTTTATCCTGCATTAACATATTAATAAACTTTCAATTAAACTTTGCCTCAATGCTCCTCTTGTCATTATTGCTAATATGCACCCCTTTCCAAATGAAGCTGCACACTGTGTAGCCCAAGTTTAAATTGTGCAGTTATTAAATGCGGTATACATTTAACCCAAAATATTTAGCTATATATTTGCATGAATGTTTGTTAATGGTTACATAAGAGCTATTTCAAATGAATGAGTAATATGCCACTTTTAAATATTCTTTCTCCCTTTTAATTTTTGTGGATTTACTTACTTAGGAACAGCTAGGTGGCATAGTAGATAGCCTGGAGTCAGGAAGCTCTGTGTTCAAATCTAGCCCCAGATACTTATAAGCTATGTGACCCTGGACAAGTCATTCAACCCTGTTTGCCTCAGTTTCCTTATCTATAAAATGAGCTGGAGAAGAAAATGGCAAACCATTCCAGTATCTTTGCCAAGAAAACCCCAAATGGGGTCATGAAGAATCAGATATGACTGAAACGACTGAACACCAAATTCATATTATCTGAATACTCTTCTGTGTTTAATCGCATCTCATGCCTGTATACAATTATGTAATGCAATGTGATGAGGTAATTTCTAATGCCTAAGACTGATGCAATAAAGCATCAAATAAATGCATAATGAGCTAAATGAATCTCATGAAAGTAGAAATGATATTCATTGATATGCTTTGTATTTGAGACCCATACATCACTGACAACACTGTCCATGCATGACTATGGAAACAGAGTCATTTGAACCCCAAAAGTTCTGCTGGATTCTGCAAAAATCAGAAAATAAGTGAGAACTGGATTTTGAAATATGATGATATGTATGATACAGTGCAATTATTACCTCTGAATAATGAGCGCATTTATTTATGCACAGGGATGAGATTTTATTTATTCCACTTAAATAGAAAATGTTGAAAAGGCAGTGTGGCATCAAAGTGTGGAGTTCAAAGAGACCTGAATTCAGACCCTTGCTCTGGCACTTCCTCACTTTGTGAACATTCATCAGGCACATTGTATATGCTCTGATATATAAATGTCAGTTGTTATTATTTCCTCTAGTTACTGGATTACTTGATGTTTTCTATGCAGGAATTCTACAAGACTATGCAAAGTGCTTTGGTAACCTTCATTAAATAGATTTGTATTTTTGAGAGTTGTAATTTGCAAAAGAAAAGAAACGAAAGAATTAGCAGATGTTTGATAGTGTGCTTTATCAAATCTGCCTGTCATTCCATACTATACCAGAATCAAGCACTGAACTTGGGTGTGAATATCTTGGTTTTGTTTCTTTTTCTGCCACTTATTCGGTGTGTAACATTGGGCACATCTTTTCTCATCTTGGGTCCTCTATTTTTTTTCTTGGTAAAACAAAGGGGATTTATATGTTGAGCTCTAGGTTTTTCTCTACCTTTGACATTCTGGAATTCTGATCATAATTTTAGTATTTTCAAGTTTGGAATTAGATTTACTTTAGAAGATGATATTAGGGTTACTATAATGACAGTGGTACTTCTGATACTTCCAGGGATATACCCCTTGGAAGGAATTCAACAAAGCTCGGCTCACCTTAGAATGAACAATGAACTTCTTGCTACCAAGATCGCAGCAATACAGCCGAGCTCTCATCTTTATAAACGTTAGCCCTGAGGTGCCTACTGCCGTGCTAGAGAAGCACACGAGGGCATTGGCGCTATCAGTGCATCTGGACATAAGGTCACATGACTTTTTTCACTTTTAGGTGATTCTGACCAACAAAGAAGATATCTTTTGTGTTACTGGAGTTTGGCCAAGTTGAACATGTCAAAGTAGTCAGAACATGTTTAGGCAATAGAATGGCATGTGTGACAAAATGGAGGTGCATTTGGCAGGATCAGGGGAGAGGGGGAACATTGCTAGGTGGCCGATGCTGGAAGAGAATTCAGATTTACCACTTGGGCATGTCCTTCTTTTGGTGGTTCAGGAAGTATAGGAATAAAGATAGGGAGATGACTTATTGCCTCAGAAGCAAATGTGATGGTAATGGATATTGCTACCTCTTTCATTTTTAGCTGTTCATTGAATCTCATGTCCATGTGTGCATTGTATATGTGCATTTTATATGACATCAGTAACCTTGTCAGGATATTGGTGACCTCTGAAAACTAGATACAGAATGAAGAAGGATGAACATGGACTGAAGGGGCACTTCTAACACTAGAGAATTATTACCATTTGCCTTTTGGAGGTAACAATTACAGATTTTTCTTGTTGAACAAAATTGAATATTTATTGAGACGAGGACAGTTAAAACATTGAACGCTGAATATCTTTCATGTGTTAAAAAACCGTTGTCAGTAATCAGCTCAACAATACAGGAACCCTGAATCTAAAATGAAAGACAAATTTCTACATAAGGAGATACAGTGTCTTTTACCCGAACTTGAATTGGGAGCTTCAAGTGGTGCAATGGTGAACTTCAAGTTGAAAGATTGTTTCTCCTCTTCTGGGTGAATTTCATTTATTTGACTGAGTGTAGGGGGTAGGTAGTAAGTACCACAATTTCTTTTCAAAGGCGCCTCATTTTGTTCAGCTGACCATGTCAGGCTCCAGGTGACAGAGTAAATGTTACACAGTACCAGGCATCTCAGGACGGCTACTGATCAGAATTCAACTGGTAGGGGGCAGCTAGATGGCGCAGTGGATAGAGCACCGGCCCTGGAATCGGGAGTACCTGAGTTCAAATCTGACCTCAGACACTTAACACTTACTAGCTGTGTGACCCTTGGCAAGTCATGTAACCCCAATTGCCTCACTAAAAAAAAGAAAAAAAGAATTCAACGGGCAGATGTTGGAGAGACTTATGTAGAATTCCCATAATGGTGGGGGAAGGGTTTGCTTTTAAGACTTCCTTTAAGAAAATCTCTCTTTTTTGTGGGGAAATGAGGGTCAAATGACTTGCCCAGGATCACACAGCTAGTAAGTGTCAAGTGTCTGAGGCCAGATTTGAACTCAGGTCCTCCTGAATCTGGGGCTGGTGCTTTATCCACTGCAGCACCTTGCTGCCCTGAAAATCTCTCTTAAAAGGAAATGTTACATTTCTTTTCTAAAGTGAAATGCATTTTTCCACCACAAAATGTCAAGTCACAGTCATCTTCCTATTCCCAGGGTAGACATATGGGAAGAGTTGTTTTTTTCATAGTCTGTGTTGAAAGTTTAGGCCCCAACTAAGATTTTGTGACTGGAGCCATGAATTACATATAGGCAAGCTGTACTCTCTACCCTACCCCCTCCACTACATATGATTTCTTATCAACTGGACAAGATATGGATTTACTGTCTTCTATTTTCCATTCAAGGGTACTGTGTTGGGCAAAATGGATTTCATTCTGACCCTTAAGATAAACCTTGTTGAGGGGTTTTCATAAATGAGAAGATAAAGAACTTTGAAAGGTTTTTTTGTGTGCATACCTTCATTGCTAAGGTAGGTGGTGCTTCACATTTTACAGTCTGCTTACTATCCATTGCGATTCTCAAGACTGGATACATCTGAATTATGCAAGATTCCTTGAAGGATCTTACAGTTAGATAAACTTGTTTATTCATCTTCTGATCATTAATATCAGGCAGTTCAGCATGGCATAGAGTAGAGAGATATATGCTTGTCATGGTTGTTTGCCACCATCATAGAGGAGATCCAGCCCAGGGTCCAAGTGGAAGAGGCAGTTCCTGTAAGGGGGGAAGGGGTAAAGTCTTCCAGGTCTTACTATTTATGAATCACATTATGCTGGTTGCATCTAGACCTTCTAGATCCTCTTGCCAGATATCTATAATCACTCAAAAGAGTGTCCTAATGGTCCACATGGGAAAAACTTAATGGATAAACCATATTTATTGTCTACATTATATGTCTATAGAGTTCATCCATTAGACACTGCAAATAGACAATAAATTGAGTCTAGATGTTAACCCAGAAGAACCTAAGGGGTTACATTGCCTTTGAGAAATGGAAGAGCTCCTTTAAGGACCCCAAACTTCTTCCTAAAGTATTGGTCCATCTTTTTCCTATAGATATTTTACTGTGGGCAGTGTATGACTGCAAGTTATGGCACAATACAGTTTTCAAAGGAATTAAAAGTGAATGACTCGGAAAGCAATGGAGAGACACTTGATAAGTGTGAATAAGCTTCAACACATAATAAGGAACTCCAAGTAAGAGCCAAAGGAAATGATTGCCATCCAAGAAAGTCAGGTCAAAGCTGACAGCCTTTCATTAAGCACTTAGTATGTGCCAAACTTTGTGGTAAGCACTGACAATATAAATACAAGCAAAATGAAAGATAGCCATCAAGTAGCTTACATTCTAAGGAGTGCACATTAAAGGGAGTTGAAGAGCCGGTCATATTAAGATCACAGGCTCATTGGAAAATTTGGTTATCCACCACAATATTCTACCTTGACCACAGTAGATTCAAGGGAGTGTGATGTTTGAACTGTGTACCAAATGATGACCTATAAGAGGTAACTTGAGGCCCAGGTTTAACGTTTTCATTAATGTTCTGCCTTCTTACCTCAGAAAATAGCAGCTAATGTAAATGGAAAGGGTCTTTACCTTGAAAGATGAGTTGGGGGGGCGGAGCCAAAATGGCAGAGGAGAGGTTGTGATTCCCACAAGTTCCAGATAAACCCATCTACTCACTCCCAAATAATGCCATTAAAAAACCCCCAGGGACATCTAGGTGGCGCAGTGGATAAAGCACCGGCCCTGGATTCAGGAGGACCCGAGTTCAAAGCCGGCTTCAGACACTTAACACTTACTGGCTGTGTGACCCTGGGCAAGTCACTTAACCCCTAATTGCCTCTCAAAAAACCCCCCAAAAACCAAAACAAACAAATAAACAAACAAAAAAACCCAGAGCAGCCTAAGACACATAAGAACAGACTGAAAATATTTTTCAGCAAAAGATCCAATTGTTATCACCTGCTGATGGGGCTGAGAGAGAAGAGAAAGATGGGATCTGTTTTGCCATTGATATTTGAAGAAATTGCAGGAGATTGAAGACATCTCACTTTGAGTCTCACTATATTAGATACCCTGATAATTTCTGATTGGAAAATAGAAAAGATCATAGAATAATGAAGAACTGGAAAGGACTGTGGAGGCTTAGTTCAACCCCATCATTTTACTAATGAAGAATCTAAGGCTCATAGTAATGAAATTACTTATTCAAAGTCATCTATGACAGGATTGGAGTTTGAACCCATATTTTCTGACTGCAAATCCAGTGTTCTTTTCACTATATAACATTGCCTCTTAAAATTAGTGGAAACATTCATCTTGAAGACAAAAGTTGGAAGACAGTATAATAAGACATTATTACATACATACAGAATTAAGCAGTCTATAGTCTGAATATAGCTGATTCCAAAGCAAGAGATGATAATCTTAAAGGATGTAGTGCAGACATAAGGAAGACTTTCCAGACAGTGAGTTCATCTCCCTGGTAACCCATTCAATTGTTTATTCCAATGCATGAAGCAGTGAAACAGATTCTGTAGAAAAGACACTGAACTTGAAATCAGAAGAACAGAGGTTCCAGGACTTTGCCTCTCTCTGGTTTGGGGAAAAGTCTCATGTCTGTCTCATAAAAGGAGCTTGGTAGAGTGCCTTCTGTCTCTATTATTTACAAATAATTTTATAGCATAGATATTAATTGTTTGATATGATTCATTTGTAAATCTGTCTGGCTCAGATTTGATTTTCTTTCCCCTTTGGGAATTCTTTTATAGCTTACTTATTTCTTATTCTGAGTTTCTATTGTTTGAGATTTCTACTGTTTTGTTAATTTGTGCTTTTTATATTTATGTAGACAGTGCATCGATTTGATTTCCATTCTCAGTTTCACTGATATCATTGTGTTTATTAGTTTCTGATCATTTTTATTTTTACTGCTTATCTTGAGTTTACTTTCATTTAAAAATTTTGATAACTTCATTTTCTGATAATTTTCTTGATAACATTAGCTAATGGATCATGAGTCATATTAAATTGCTCTTAGATTTACTTCCCCTTTCGGTAGTCGTTATTTCAAGTTCCTCTATTTTTACTGTAATTTCTCTTGCATTTGTTTTAGGATTTTAAATTTATTTATTTTCTATCTTTTTAATTTCATGCTCGGTTCATTGATTCCTTATTATATTTTGTAAATTTTCAGAGGTGCACATTTTCTTTTGAGAACTGCTTTAGATGTGTTTGGTATTTTTCCGTGTTTTAATCTTTATCATAATTATTCTTTCTGTAACTTGGTTCTTGAATGTTACATTATGGGGGCAACAAGGTGGCGCAGTGGATAAAGCACTGGCCCTGGATTCAGGAGGACCTGGGTTCAAATTTGACCTCAGACACTTGTCACTTAATAGCTGTATGACCCTGGGCAAGTCACTTAACCCTCATTGCCCTGCAAAAACAAAATTAAAAAAAAAAAAGCTCAGATGAATGTTACATTATTCAGGATGCCTTTGTTTGTTTATTTATCTACTTATCCATTCATTCATTCATTCATTCATTCATCCATCCATCCATTTATTTATTTATTTGTTTGTTTGTTTGTTTGTTTATTTATTTAGGGGAGGCAATTGGGGTTAAGTGACTTGCCCAGGGTCATACAGCTAGTATGTATCAGGTGTCTGAGGCTGGATTTGAACTCAGGTCTTCCTGACTCCAGGGCCAGTGCTCTATCCACTGTATCACCTAGTTGCCCCTAGGATGCCATTATTTAATCTTCATTTGGGTCTCCATCTTTTGTTAATGTTTTCTTTCTATAAATAGATTTTTAAAATAACTTTTTTGTTTTTGTTTTTGTTTTTTGTTTTTTTGGGGTTTTGCAGGGCATGAGGGTTAAGTGACTTGCCCAGGCTCACACAGCTAGTAAGTGACAAGTACCCGAGACTGGATTTGAACTCAGGTCCTCCTAAATCCAGGGCCGGTGCTTTATCCACTGTGCCACCTAGCTACTCCGATTTTTTTATATCTTTTGCCTTTAATCAATTTGCTTCCAATTCAGTGCCACCACAAAAAATGTTTTGGTATATATGGAACTTTTTCTTTTTTGTCAATTATCTCCTTGGTTTATATGCCTATCAATGGAGTCTCTGTGTTACAGGTTATGGCTATTTTAACCACTTTATTTGAATAATTTCAAACCATTTCCCAAAATGGTTGTACTAACCTACCAGTGCACCAGCAATTCATTAATGGACCTGACTTTCGACAGTCCCTCCAACATTGACTATTCCAACCTTTCATTATCTTTGCCAATGGTAGTTTGTTGGGTGTGAGATGAAATCTCAGAGCTGTTTAACTTTATTCCTCTTATAGTTAATGATTTAGAGCATTCTTTCATTTGTTTGTTCTCTGATATGTTTCTCCCTCCCTCCCCACTGTGTCTTAGGGAAGGCTACATTTCACACACACACACACACACACACACACACACACACACACACACACACAACCCATACTATACATACTTCTATTTATCAGTTCTTTCTCTGGAGGTAAATAGCATCTTCCTTTATAGGACCTTTGTAATTGGTTTGAATATTCATGTTGTTGTTGTTGGACCTTTGTTCTCAAAAGATGAATTCATCATTCAGAGTTGTTATTAGGACAATATTTATGTGACCATGTGTATTTTTCTTTTGGTACTGCTCATTTCACTCTTCATTATTTCATGCAAGTCTTTCCATGTTTTTTTCTACAGTCAGCCTGCTCATCATTTCTTATGGCACAGTAGTATTCCATCAAAATCATATGCCACAACTGGTTTATCCATTCCCCAGTTAAAGGACATCCTTCATTTAGCCAATAAGAGAGGTATAAGATGATATCTCAAAATTGTTTTTCTTTGTATTTCTCTTATCAGTAGTGATTTAGAACATTATTTTCATATGACTCGTTATAGTTTTGATTTCTTCAATGAAAAACTACTTGTTATTTGGATCATTTTTATATGTTGGTGTTGATAATTTGTATTGCATTTGAGGATAGTTTGCTCATTTTATTAGACAATTTATCTTTTGGGTAATGACTTTTGGTCTTATAGATTTTGTTTAATTGCAAATATATGCATGTATATGTATATCAGTATCAAGGATATAAAAAACCTGATCAATGAGCATGATCCCAAAGATAAAGGATTTACAACTTCTCTTCTTGTCTTAGATGTGTTATTTAATCTGTGTAAAAGCTTAGCAATATCATCTAATTAAAATTATTTTTTGGTAATGGTCTCTATACCTTCTTTGGGTAAGACTTAATTCTTTCCCATAGCTATGCAAGATCTACACAATATCTTTAACTTCCTATTTTTATAATACAATCTTTAATATTCAGGGCATTTATCCATTTTGAATTTAATTTGGAGGGTACTGTAAAATGTTAGTCTAAGCTTAATTTCTGCATATTGCTTTCCACTTGTCCCACTAATTTTCATAAAATAGGTAATTCTTTTCCAGCTAAGTTATGTTTTAAGTTTTGTAGGAATATTGGGGTATTGAATCCCATAATTTTTATTCTCTATTGTCTCATATTCAGTTGATCTTTTCCCCCTATTTTTAAACCAGTAACAAATGGTATAGTTTGAGTACTCAAAGCACTATTCCCCTTTCATTCCTTCTATTTTCTTTACTCTTTCCCTTCATATTCTAGATTTTGTTTCCCTACAAATAAATCTTGATATTATTTATATAGCTCTATAAAGAATTCCTATGGTAGTTTGATTGGCTTAGCATTAAATCTATAATGCTAATTTTTTATTCATTACTTTTTAAAATTTTGTTTTGTCTGTAAAGGATATAGTTATTCTACCTCCCCTCCCAATTCCTTTATGCCTTAGCATATGATAATTTTTTTGCAAATATACCATTGAATGCTAAAAATGTATATTAATTAATATTCCCATTTTCAAGTCATAGTAGGCCAGTCACTTTCAGATTATCCATTTTGTTCAGCTCAATAGATAACTTCATTTTTTATCTTTATTTTGGGTTTATTTAGCTTTGAGAAAAGGCTATTTTTTCAAATTAAATTATATATTTTTTCAATGAACAAGCATTGTTTTTTTCTCCCTCTCACTTTACACTCCCCTACTCCCAAAATGAGAAAGAAAAACAAAACCCTTATAACAAATATACACTGTCAAGAAAAACAAATTCACATATTGGCCATGTCCAAAAAGTATATGTCTCATTCTGCTTCTTGAGTCCATCACTTTTCTATCGGGGATGGGTAACTCTTTAACATCTGTCCTCTAGAAGTATGATTTGTCATTGTATTGATCAGATTTCTTAAGACTTTCAAAGTTGTTTGTCTTTAAACCTTGTCATATAAATTGTTCTCTTGGTTATGCTTACTTCAGTCTGCATTAATTCATATACATTTCCCCACGATTTCCTGAAACCATCTCTTTCATCATTTTTTAAGACACAGCAGTATTCCATTATGTCCACATACCATAGTTTGTTGAGCCATTCATCAATAGGTCGGCACCTCATATACAAAGTTTTATATGTAGATCATTTTCTTCTTTCTTTGAAGTCTCTCCTTCTTTCACTCCCTCATTCTCCAATTCCCCCCTCCCTCTGAGTTGCTTCTCAATCTGTTGCTTGTTTACCTCCTTTTCTCTTGACTCATTTTCTCTTTCTCTCCCACTCACCTCATTATTTCTCTCCTTTCCCTTTCTCCCTCCCTTTCTAATTAATTATTCTTATAACTTGAAGAGTTTTTCCCCTTTCCTGCCTACAAAATTTGTTTTTGAATATTGTAATCCTTAAATTTTAATGATGTTTCTTGATTATCTAAACCTGAAATTTCTTTCTCTCGCTGATCTGGAGTAGTAATGTTAAACTGAGATGGAAATGTGGGCTATTAAACCATACATACGAGTCCTTGCCAGCTGCATATTGACTTAGAAAGCTATTTATTAACATTATTTAAGTTCTATTCTATTAAAAAATGTTTCCCTTTATATTTTAATATGGCTCGGTCTTCACACTGAAGTGTTGCTGGCTAATGTGACCAGTGATGCCGTGTGTTTTATGCCTCTGTTCTATAGGTTCTCTTGGTCTGAACCTTGCTCTTGTTTTCATTATTAATGGGCAGTTTTAAAGATGATTTATTGGAGTAGAATGTAAGTTCCTTGAAGGCAGTAATTTTCTCTCTGTTAATTTTTGTCCTTAGTCCCTCACACTGGGCCTGATAAATGATATATTCTCCCCAAATTATTGTGGATATCTTGGTTTGTTACAGATAGTCTTCCCCTATGCTTGTTGTGTTCTTCTTCCTTCTCTGTAACCTTTTTTAATAATCATTCCCTACAGGAAGGACTCAGCTCTAGTGCCACCTCCTAGTAGAGGCTATTTCTTGATTTTTCCTCCTCAAATTACCTAGTATTTACTTATCTTTGTGTATATTATGTTTCCCTTGATGAAAGGGACTTAATTTTTGTATTCCCAGTATATAATTTTGTATAACCAGAAATAGAAACACAAATAACAATAACCACAAACATTTATGTAGTAGTGGTTTATGTAGTTTTCAAAGGGCTTTACAAATGTTACCTACTTGATCCTCACAGTAACTCTATGAAAGTAATGTTTTCTCCATTTTACAAATGAGGAAACTGAGACTGAGAGGCTTAACTGATTGCCCATAGTCACACAGATGGTAAATGAGGCAAGATTTGAACCCAAGTTGTCCTGACTCCAAGTCCAGCCCTCTTATCTATTCCAGTACCTGTTGTTGTTCAGTCATGCCTGACTCTTGGTGACCTCGTGGACCAAACTGCTTTCTTGATAAAGATCCTGGAATGGTGTGGCATTTCCTTCTCCAGTGGAGTAACACAAACAGAGGTTAAGTCACCTGTCCAGTGTCACACAGCTAGCAAGTGTCTGAGGCTGAATTTGCATTCAGGTCTTCCTGATTCCAGGCCCTGTGCTCTATCCACTGCATCACCTACCTGCCTCATGTTGCCCCACCTAGCCTCATAGAAATAATGTGTCTTCTATAGTATTTTTTCTCTAACAGAAAGACATTTTTCATTTATATCAGGAGCTGATCCTAATTGAATTTCACTATGGTATTATATGATTTTGAGAAGAATAGGTTATAATGCTGATCTTAGCTACATTACTTATCTTCTCTTCTCCTGTCACTGGCCTTAATTAGCATGGGTCAAGGGAAGAGATTGATCATGCTAGATACTGTGCTAAGAGATTCACAGTTTCTCATTTGATCTTCACAACAACCCTGGGATGTAGATACTATTAGTATCCCCATTTTACAGAAGAAAAAACTGAAGTAGACAGGTTAAAGGACTTGCCCAGGGTCATACAGATAATAAGTGTCTGAGATCACATTTGACCTTAGGTCTTCCTGATTCCAAGCCCAGCACTCTGTCCACTGTGCCATCTAGCTGACACTGAGGCTTTGTCACCAGGGCACTGACTTTTCTGTCTGAGAAGAAAGACACCTTCCTGTGAACAGAAGATGCAAGTAAGGAGACTTCAGTGTGTATGGAACACTATTCACCAAGTGTTTGTGCTCTAGACCAGAAGAAAGTTTGGGAATCCTAGAATTTTGGGATCATTGGAAGTAATTTTGTGAATGCTTCAGGCAAACACACTTTTAAAAAAATAATAAATTAATTGATTTGGACTGACAGAAGACTTTAATGGAAGGCAGTTATTTTTACCTTTTAGATGGTAATGCTTAATCAAATGCTTTGCTAAGAACTGTGTTAAATGCTGAGTATACAAATTCAAACCAGCAAGGTAAATCCATGTCTTTAGAGGGCTTAGACTGTAACGGGAAAAGTCTTTGAAAAGAGCAGGAGAGTGGGATGAGGAAAGATATCTCTGCAGGGGAAATGTAGCTGAATAGGAGAAAAAGGGGGGATTCAGAGAGTCCACTCAAGAGTGAATCAAAACATTATTGGGTGGTTTTGGGAAGGAATAGTGGTCTTGGAGGTCCTTCCAATGGGAGGAAGGTGACCTAGGTTGGAGGTTTCTAGTGTAGTGGTTAAAGAAGGGATGAAGTTTGGAAAGAATATGTGTGTGTGTGTGTGTGTGTATGGGAAAATTAAAAAGTGTACCTAATATATAATCTTCCCTGCTCTTATGTAGTTTGTGACCTAGTAGGGAGATAAGACTCCAAGGCAGGTAAGAGTGTACTTTTTATGCATTCCATTATGGCTCTGTGAGTTCTATGAGGTAAGGCCATTTGTAATACTGGAAATCAGGAAAGGTTTCATGGAGGAGGGATTATTTGAATTGAACTTTAAAGGATGTATAGGAAACCATGCGGAAAGGTGGAAGAATGGCATTCTAGATAGATGAAAGAGTTCTAAGTAAAGGAACAGATTGGAAAACACAGGATCTTTATGGAATGAGGGCAAGTAGTACAGCTTGGCTATATAGAATAGAGTGCATGGAAGGGAGTAATATGAATTAAGGCTGGAAATTTAGGATCTACTAGAATGTGAAAGAGTGGGTAGAGAAGAGACACTTATTGTGTTTTGAATTGAATTGAATTTGTTTAATTAAATGTGCAGCTGAATAATTTCTATTCTCCATTGTATGCAAAACGGAGCCATTGGAGGCTTTTGAATAAAGGAGTAACGTGACCAAATTTTTGCATCAGGAAAATCGGTCTAGAATCAAAAGGGAAAGTAGAAAAGCCTGGTACAAGACTATTGCAATATAGTGGACAGGTTGGCACGCCAGGAAAAAGAGTATTAACTTGACTGTGGGTAAGGAATTTTTGATCAGGGGCGTGGCATAGCCTGAGCACTCTACAAAAATGTCCAATCTGGAAGCGGAATGTAGGTTGTGAAGGTTACAAGGCTATTGTAATAATCTGGAACATGGAAATGAATCCTTGTATTAAAGGTGGTGGCACTGGCATGAGAGAGGAATTTGCTGATCCAAGGAAGATTTGGAGGTAAAAGTAACCAGTAGGTGGGCACCTCTTCAGTGCCTCTTTCTTGTCCACTACAAAAATCCTGCTACAAATTGTATCAAATATGTAATGTATGCATGTATGCATTTTTGTGGATAGATCCTTTTCTTCTTTCTTTGATTTCTTTGGAGTACCTCTCTGAAACTGATTAAGATAGGAAGTCAAGGAAAGGGAATAATCAAAGAGACCCCAGATGTTCCTGATATCAGAGGCTGAGTGAAATAGTCATGTCACAGACAGAAATAATTAAATTTGAAGCAGAAGGTTTAGGTGGAAAGATAATATACTTGTTTTTTGATACAGTTTGTGGGGCTGGTAGGACACCCACATGAACATGCTATAGAGACACTGGGTGGAGTGTTTATGGACTTCAGGAGACACATCAGGGCATTGATTTGAAAGTGTTAGGATGCACACTGGAGTCGAGGACAGAATCTTGGAGAATCAATTATTTTGTGGGTATGTTTTCTCATTTTTTCAAATGATGGCTATTGAGTAAGTGATCTTTTATGTTTCCTACCTACTCATCCTTTTTACCCTCTGCAACATTTGACACTGTTGATCACCTTCCTTTCCTGAATATTTTTTCTTCTAGGTTTTTGTGACATTGCTACCTCCTGGTTCTCCTTCTACTGTTTGAGAACTCCTTCTAAGACTTTCTTTGCTGGATATTCCTCTACTAATCGTGGATGCTCCCCAGGGCTGTGTTCTGGACCCCCTTCTCCCTCTCTACTCTCTCCCTTAGATCAGGTTTTATGGTTTTAATTATTGCATCTATGCAAATGATTTGTCAGATGTATTTATCCAGTCCTAACATCTCTCCTGACCTCCATGCCTGGAATGCTGTCTTTCCTCACCTCCATCTCCTGGTTTCACTCAAAACTTGGCTCAAATCTCACCTTTTACTCCATTAACACATGTATGTGTGTATGTAAATGTAATTATATATATGTGTGTGTGTGTGTGTGTGTATCTTTGTGTATGTATGTAGATAATTGAGATTACCTCCCATTTCCTTTTTTTTTGGTGGGGCAATGGGGGTTAAGTGACTTTCCCAGGGTCACACAGCTAGTAAGTGTCAAGTGTCTGAGGCTGGATTTGAACTCAGGTCATCCTGAATCCAGGGCCTGTGCTTTATCGTGGATAAACACTGCAGTGCCACCTAGCTGCCCCCCATTTCCTATATATGTATGTATATATTATCTATTCTCTATTATAGTATCTAATATATAGTAAATGTGTATTTATACACACACACACACACATACACACACACACACACACACACCCCCTTTGTTTATTCTTTATATGCTAGAATCTTTCACATTTTTCTTCCCTATTAGAGTATTAGCTCCTTGAGGACAGGACTGTGTTTTTGCCTTTCTTTATATTCCCAGTGCTTAGTAAAGTGGCTGGCACATAGTAAAAACATAATAAATACTTGGTTACTGACCTATTTACTGTTGATTGACTAATATTTTGTGACTTTTGAGTTGGAGTGGTCTAGTGTTGCTTCATGATGGAGGAATTTGATCTACTTATATCTCTAATCTCAGTTCCTAGATTGGATTTCCTATTTAGTTCAGACTCTCTTCTATCCCATACTCCTAAATAGGAGTGATCAGGCCCTCTTTTGTCCTGTTCCTCTGTTGTAATTCTCGATGGTGTGCCTGAGATTACACTACAATTTCCGTAGAAATCTTTGGCTACTTCCTCAGTCTGCTATTGGCTCAAATCACCTTTTGGTCTTGCCCCTTTCTCAAGTCCTCCTCCCACAGTCCCAGAATGGCAGTTGGCTTCTTCCTTTGCTGTGGCCCTAACAATTCCCATCTGAATGCTGTTGACAATGCTGATAGTGGGCCTCCTGCAAGACCCTAGTGGCTTTGTTGCCCAACAGTTTTGTCTTGCCTTGGCTCTGGTTTGAGCCCCTGGGGTTCTGTATTGCTTGTAGGCTCTGCTAGTCCTCTGTCCTACTGTTGACTTTAAGAGCTTCTTAAAGCCTTTCTAGGAGGTTTTGTACTGGATAGAAGAGGTTAGCATATCCACTTCTTTCTGTTTTCCTTTATTATTTTCCTTCTAGTATATTTTTAGCCTTAGCAAAGTGGTGCAGTAGACAGAGCACTGGATTTGAAGTCAGGAAGAGGCTGGGTTCAAATTCATCTGAGGCTGGATACTTACTAGTTGTGTGACCCTAGACAAATCACTTAAATTCTAGTTGCTTCAATTTCCTCCTCTATATAAATAGGAATAATAATGGTACCCACATCTCAGGTTTGTTGTGAAGATAAAATGATAGGGTTTTCTTTATAAAGAGCTTTGCAAACCACAAAGCACTATATAAATGCTAGTAGTTGTTGTTGTCGTCATTGTTGTTGTTTTTACTGGAGTGTTCATGGTGGATTGGTAGATGTCAACTCCACTAGGTCATGTCATTCACCATCTTCAAAACAAATACTTGTTTTTAAAAGTCAACTATATAATATTGTTCCTAATATATGTATAATGTATGTGTATAATAGCTAATGCCTGCATTCAGGTTTGCAAATGAGAATTTAAAAATAATGATTGAACTTGAGAACAGTGCTGAAATGAGAGTAAGAAAGGCATATGGTGCATGTTGAGATTGACCCCTTGATAGTTGGACTCATGCCCAAATAATTTAACTTTTTTCTCATTATATTTTGTTTTTGAAAGACAGTGGCATTTGTTTCTAATTTTTGTTCTAGCTCTTCAGTGGGTCCTTGGTTGAACAATTTTACAAACTCAGCTTTTCGCTTAAGAGAAAGGACTCTGTTTAAGGTCTTTTCTGCTTTATAGCTGTATGTGTCAGAGGGGAATTAGGAGGAATAACCATTGTTTAATGAAGAATATAGCAAAAACAAACAGATTAAACATCTCTACAAATAGCTGCATCCCTTGGGTCTCTTGACTCTACACATTCTGTAAGGTAATTATGTAGTACAATTAAATTATTTTTAATTAACTTGTAACTTCATTTCACAAATAAGAGATATTCCTTTCCCTTCCCCTCCTCCCATCAGGGAATAATAACTCTTTTAGCAAAAATCTTTCATTGGCAGGAGAGGGAATTTATCATTCAAATATAAGGTGAGGGGGGCAGAGTTTAATGAATTTCTACAGCAATGACATTTTTTGTATTCTCTGTTTTGATCTAACTTGTATTTTTGAGTAGAGAATTGGAGATCTGTAAACTCTGGGCATCTTTTTTTCAGAAATAAGTAATTTAGAATTCAGCCTAGTATGAGTTTTTTGAAGAATTATTGACAAAAGAAAACCAATAAGGGGTAGTTCCAGGGTATTTACACACAAAGCAGATCGGGGAAATGGTACAAATATTTTCTAGCCTTATGAAATAGTACATGTAGCAGAAAGATTCTTAAACTGAGAGTCAGGAGACCTAGGCTCTATTTCCCACCTCTGTCACTCTCTGATAGTATTTTCTCCAGTAAGCTGCTTCACATTTCTAAGCTTTTGTTTACATAGTTAAAATGAGAACATAGGTGTTTCCAAGAGTCCTTTTAGCTCTAAAGATCTAGGATTCTCTATTGTCTAGATCTCTGGATACACAGGTTGAAATGAAAGGTAGAGAAGCAAAAGTCAATAAGACTCATAGTAAGTTGAGGCAAGCCTTGTCGGTTTTATCCACATGTGAAAAGAATAAACTTTGGTTCTAGAGGATACCTTACTGAACCTCCTTTTCATACCTACAAATGACCTGGAGGTAGCTAGAACGAAAAACAAGCCAGTGTGCTAAGAGTTCTGAGGAGCTTTTAGGAAGTACAAATGGTAGAACAATAGGGAAAATATAATCTTCTTAACCAGTGCTGAGAAAAGTCAGGCATGGCCAGAACTTGAAAAGTATGGACCTCATTTCATCATGGCCTGATGTATGATCTATCTACTTCTTTTCTTCTGGAGATGTTCTAGGATTAGGAGAGAAGGATACATTCAACTTTGAGGTTCTCTCAGGATATTAGAAAAGCCCAGGAAAATCCTCCTTCCAGGTGAAAGTGCCAGGTGCATAACTTGTGTTATATGGGTGGGGTTTATTGTGGGTTGTAGTGGATAGAGAACATGGTGTTTTTTAAAGCCTTCCTGGTTTGGGTATTTGGGAGGTGAGTCATGGCCAGGAAATTCTTGGCCAGTTATGGTGCAGAATCATCATTTGATAGAATCAGATGGTGAAAGCTGAGAATTAGAGGAAGAAATCATATCCAATGGGCCAAAACCAGAATTATAACAAGATATGAAACTGGGTTAGAAATAAATAAGGACTAGGATTCAGGCCGTAGAAATTTTATTTGAGGCCAGTAGTAACTTGTTTTGCTAGGCAAAAAGTTAGCTTAGTTTGCAGTTCTGTCACTAGCTTCCTTTAATGTTGTTTCAGTTGAAAGACTCCTGTTGCTACCACTCTCATTGTTTTCCCTGGTCATGGACTACTCTACACAGCTATAGACAACACTGACCATGGTACTAGTCATTATTTTCATATTTTTATTGTGATGTTTTTTGCTGTCACATGTTTGGAAATAATGTAGTTTCTATACTGGATGATTAAAACCAAGCAAGAACAGTCAGGCTAAGGACCAGGACATAACAGTCGATATTTTAAGGCAGAAAAATGACCAAAAATAAAAATATTTTTGTAGGTGACAGCAATCGTTATTGTCTATTCTTCACCAGATTCCATTATTACACGAGTGGGATGCACAAACTCAGAAAATAGAACATGCAATAGACTGCCCCCTTGAATGTAGGGCTACATCCTAACTTTCCCAATTCAAGGTCAGCTGTATTCCCAGGGTGGATTTGGGGAAATATGTGTTGTAAAAATGAAGCTGTTTGTCTTGGACAACTGAAAAATGTTACTTGAACAAAAATGTGGGGGTGCTTAGTACAGGAATGGGATGCCAAAGTACACTGCAGCACGAATTTAGGTTTCACAAATGTTGACTGCATTTGAGGTGGACCATGAGAGGGAGCTAACTTGCCAGCTTAATTAAATTTCTGGAATGCTTCTGGGCAAAATTAATATATGTGGACAAAAGCCAGAATCATTTTGACTGAACAGATTTTAGTTTGCACAGAACTCCAAGAAACCTTAAAGTAGTTAATCTACTAATAGTTGTGACAGACAGTGGTTAGAAGATTGCCTCTTCCTTTCCCCTCTGTTGGTTGGCATTTATGAGGAAGTGGCTATTTCAGATGCAGTGTGTTTATTGGAAACTTTAAGGTGAAATTAAAAATTAGAGGCAATGCTCAGCTAGGTAGATATCAGCATATATTAAGTGTTTACTGTATACTAGGTACTGTGACAACTACCAGGGATGCATATACAAGCAAACTAGACTGTTCCTGTCTTCATAGAGCTTATATTCTAGTGGAGAAAGGTCATACATAAAGGGCTTAGGGCACATATGCATTGACAGGGTATAGAGATGACCAAGAAATGGCACGGTGGCCTGTTTTGGGACAGAATAAGGCAAAAGCTACTAATTACAACTGGGGAACACAAGAGAAAGTTAAGCTTTGTAGTGGGGAGAGATGATGATAAAGCTAAAGTGTAGGAAACAGGGTGAGGAGATGTCTGGGACGTGGTGTGGAGGACTGGCTCACAAACTTCATATGTATACCTCTTCATAAAGTTCAGTTTTATTCCAGTGTCAAGTTTACTGACCCTTTGAGAGGAAGTTCTGAACCCTAGTGTTTGTAAACCCCAATTGTCTTCTTCATCACATAAAATAGAAGTCACTAAGGCAGAAGCAGGATTTATGCAATGAATTCAGCATGCATTTATTAAGCACCTACTGTGAAAAAGGCACTGTGCTAGAAGCTAGGCATATAAAGACCAAAACTAAATGCACCTTCCTTTCAGATAATATATATTCTTCTGGGGGAATACAACAGATATACTTGTAACCAAATGCAAAATAGAAAATAAATTTAGGAGTGAGTGTTTAATAATTGGAGAAAAGGCATTTTGGAGAAGATGATACCTGGATTGTGCTTTTGAAAGAAACTGAATTCCATGAGGTGGAAGTAAGGGGGGGGATTATATTCTAGACATGGGGAAGTCCATGAAAAAGCATGAATAAGCATGAATCGCCCTGCTCTCGCTTCTCTTTCAGCCTTGTGCTTTATCAATCCCAAAATCCCTTAAGATACTACTTTGACTTGCCATGTGTAGGTTCATGTTTACATCCTTTCTTCACACCCTTGGTTCCCACAATTCCTCAAGCAAGATATGAGATCCTGTGGAATCTCCCCAAATTTGAAGGCTACTACTTTGTCTCATTGGCACACGTGATTACTAGGACTCTCTTGAGAGAAAAATTTGGGTACTTCTTCTTCTTCTATAATTGTATCGAGCTTTTCAGAGGGTGTGGTTATTTATAGTCTATCATTTTCCCATTTGGTTAATTGTCTTTTAATTCTCATGCTCAAAGTCTTCCTGATCTTTTGTCCTGAAATAATCAATGCTGTAAAAACTCATACTCTTTGAGTAAATGGATGCATTTTTACTAGAGTTTACTGCCCTGAAAACACCTTGTTTTTGAACATGATGTGTGTTATTCGAAATGTAGGTCAGTAATACTTATTTGAGAAGAAAACAGCTTGTCTGTAGTCAATAGTGAATAATCATTTATTAAATGCCTATTATATGCCAGACACTGTACAAAGTGCCAGGGATACAAATGAGGGGAAAAAAGAGAGCCACTGCCTTCAGGAAGCTTAAAACCTAATGTGTGTGTATATGGGGGGGGGGCGGGGGCAATGCAAAAAAGGAAACTAAAAATGAGGAGAGATTGCTAGATGGTGCCCACAGTAGTGGGTGGAGGGCAGGGGGAGTGATGTTCATAGAATCTCTCTCCAGCGAGTGTGGCCATACTAGATCATTTCCTACTTTAATGATCCATAAATCTTATCTATGACTCAATTGTATAAGGCAAGGGAGAAACTAACAAAATTCAGGTCAATTTGCAGAACAGCACAAAAGGTTAGGTCCTAAAAATTCCCTCTGAGCTCGCCTTTTGAATAGTCTTCTTTGATCAGACATAATACGAAGGGATAAAGAGTTGGGTGTGGGGCAAGCAGAAGAGTCACATAAGAGTCTCAGATACTGACTGACCATTTCTTCTTCATTTCTCTTTACTGTCTTCTCTATCCTTTCTCTTCCCTGCCACCACATCTCAAACTCACTGAGTTTGCTCTCAGCTAAATGGTTTAGCTTAGAGGTAGTCAAGTACTATAGTGTTGGACATGGAGTGAGGAAGACCTGAGTTTAAATCTGGCCTCAGACTACTAGCTTTGTGACCCTGGGCAAGGTGCACTTTGTTTGCTTGTTCGTCAACTGTAAAATTGGGATAACAATAATAGCACCTACCTCTCAGGGTTATTAGACAATCTTTGGTAATTTCTTCATTTGCCCCCTTCTGTTCTCTTATCACTAACCTTTTTTGAAAAAACAATATATCATTTAATATTTCCCAATTACATGTAAAATTGTTTAAATTATTTTTTTTATTTGGAATTCCAAATTCTTTCCCAGGTTACCAAATTTGGAATGTACTGACAATATTTGTAGAACTTTCCTAGCTAGAAACAACAGAGGTAAGGCTGGGCAGCTAGGTGGCACAGTGGATAGAGCACGGGCCCTGGATTCAGGAGGACCTGAGTTCAAATTCGGCCTCAAACACATGGCTTACTAGCTATGTGACCCTAGGCAAGTCATTTAACCCTCATTGCTCCACCAAAAACAAAAGAAAACAACAGAGGTTAGCACCTACTTAGCCACAGTTTATTAAATAGCCACAAAATGGAAGTTCTTAGACCACCCTTGTACTTTTATTGTACTCAATAGAAATCATGTTTCATGCCCTTTGCCTTGAGCACAGTTAGGATAGTTTCCTTAAACACATATATTACTGGTTAGAATTCATATTATGGGGTATGAGGAAGAATAGACATAGTTTTCTCCCCCAACTTCCTCTGTTTTATAAAAGTTGACCCTTTTTAGGATTTTTATAGATAGATCAATAGTGTAGTGGTTTTGGAAGGAAATCAAGATAAACTTAGAAGATTTAACCCCGGGGCAGCTAGGTGGCGCAGTGGATGGAGCACTGGCCCTGGAGTCAGGAGTGCCTGAGTTCAGGTCCGGCCTCAGACACTTAATACTTAGTAGCTGTGTGACCCTGGGCAAGTCACTTAACCCCAATTGCCTCACTAAAAACAAAAACAAAAAAAAAAAAAAAAAGAAGATTTAACCCCACACATATTAATTTTGAAATTTAAGTATAAGAAAGTAATGGACCAATTCATACTCTTTAAAAAGTAACACTGCAGTCCTTTTAAAACAGTCACTGGTGAAATTTCAATGATTGCATGAAAAGATGAGTCATTTATTTTTAACTCTTGTAATCATGTTGCCTATTTACATTGCTGGAGTTTCCTCACCATTTCATAGCATTAAGAATATAACTGAACATTGAATTTTGTACTCTATTGATTTTTCCTGTGCATTTGTATTGCTATTTGTGAGGTCCATAAATAACACTGATATCTTCTCATTGGGTGTTGTCGTTGTCCATCGTAAACTTGGCTTTTAAATGTTACTGTTGGCAGCATTATTATTATTATGATATTGACAGAAGAGGTGGAGAAGAGCCATGGTTAAGGTTAAGGTTTCCTGATGTCTTCAGTACATGATGTAATGACTTTGAGGAAGGGTAAAATTCCAGTTAAGGCCAAGTCTCCATAGTACCAAATAAATATCATGTCAGGAAAGAAACTAGAGACTGTCTTTATGATTTATATGTTCTCTTTTGTGTCAACATGTATGTTTGTTTCTACAAACAAAAGCTTTCAGGTTTGGTAATCTGTTGGCAATTTGATTTTAATAGGTACCTTTCTAGATGTTTATGCCTTAAATGGAACTATAGATAAAATCTAGTCTAGCCATACCATCTAGAAAAGTAACTGAAATAAACTATTTTACACCCAAATGTTAGTTATTTTGGATTTATCTGCCAGCTAGATTTATCATTTTAAGGAAATCTCCATTTATTTATATGCTTTCTAGTGGTTTTTTACATAAAAAAGCTTTTACGAAAGTTTTTTTTTCCCTGTCACCCATTGAAATGATAATGTGATTTTGGGGGATTATTTTTGTTATTAATTGGGTCAGTTTAAGTATTCTATTTCCTTTTCTGTTAATCTGAGCTATTTATAGTTTTATAAATATTCTGTTATTTCATTTAGATTATTCATTTTAGTGACATATAGTTGGGCATAGTAATTGTATTTCTTCATTAGTTGGGAATTCATCTTTTTCATTTTTGATTCTGTTAGTTAGGTTTTCTTCATTCTTTTTCTTAATCAAATTAGCCCAGATAACCCTAACCATATTTTATCTCCCTTCCCCACCTAAAGCCCCCCCAAATTAGTTCATTGTTTTATTTATTAATTTAGTGGGCTTTTTTACTTTCAGTTTTTCAAAATTTCTTCTTTGATTTTCAAGATTTTTATTTTGTTGTTTAATTGGAGGTTTAAAATCTGTTGTTTTTCTACTTTTTAAAGATATATAGCTACTTTACTTTCTTTTATTGATGGAAGAGTTCACAGACAGAAAATTTCCCCTAATTCTTGATTTAGCTACATCCTACAAATTTTACTATTCTATCTCATTGCTATTTTTAGTAAAATTATGGTTTTCATAAGCTGTCCTTTGACACATTGATTTTTGGGGTTAATTTACTTAGTTTCTGATTATTTTGTTTTGTTTTTTACAAGGCAATTGGGGTTAAGTGACTTGCCAAGGGTCACACAGCTAGTTAGTGTTAAGTGTCTGAGGCTGGATTTGAACTCAGGTACTCCTGAATCCAGGGCCAGTGTTCACTGTGCCACCTTGCTGCCCCTTCTGATTAATTTTTATTATTTGCTTCAAAGGCCCTTTACTGAATATAATTTTTATTGCATTATGGTTGATAAAAGATGTATTTAACATTTCTGCTTTTCTGCTTTTTGATGAGGTTTTTATTCCATAATACCTCACTGGTTTTTGTCAATGTGTCATGCACACTTAAGAAATAGGCAAGATGGCTTAGTGTTGTTGAATCATAAAGTATGTGAAGGGGAATAAGGTATATGTAACAAGACTGGAAAGGTAGAAAGGGATCAGGTTGTGTAGTTCTTTAAAAACTTTAAAAAATAATATTATATTTGGAAATAGAGATAATAGTGCTACTGGAAATTTTCTTGACTGTTCATATTCCCCAGGATGAGATATAGAACCACCAGGTCTTACCATTTAACCTGTTGTTCAGTCATGTCTGACTCTTTGCAACTGCAGCCTCCCATGTGACGTTTTCTTGGCAGAGATATTGGAGTGGTTTGCCATTTCCTTCTCCATCTCATTTTACAGATGAGGAAACTGAGGCATACAGGGTGAAGTGACTTGCCCAGGGTCACACACTTAGTCAGTGACTGGGACTAGATTGGAACTCTGGAAGATGCGTCATCCTGATTCTAGGCCTAACGCTCTATCTACTGTACCACCTAGCTACCTCATTTGACTTTTTCCTGCCTTCCAAAGCCCCCCTCCAAGTCATAGCATCCACCCTGCCCGTATGATGCATTGACTCCCAGCTCTGCCATCTGACCTACTGATTTAACTATAAGAATTTCAGTGTCCTGTCCTGTGCCCCCAGCATTGTACTCATGATTTTGTGCCTTTCCATTCTCCCTTTAGCTGAATTTGATTTTATTTGTTCTGTAAATTAGAGCATGAATTTCTTGAGAACAGAAACTGCCTTCTTTTTATTTTATTTTATTTTATATTTTACTTTTTTATTTTTTTGGTGAGGCAATTGGGGTTAAGTGACTTGCCCAGGGTCACACAGCTAGTAAGTGTTAAGTGTCTGAGGTCGGATTTGAACTCGGGTCCTCCTGACTTCAGGGCCGGTGCTCTATCCACTGTGCCACCTAGCTGCCCCTGAAACTGCCTTCTTTTTAAAAAAAAATTTTTCCAGTGAGGCAATTGGGGTTAAGTGACTTGCCCAGGGTCACACAGCCAGTAAATGTTAAGTGTCTGATGCCAGATTTGAACTCAGGTCCTCCTGACTCCAGGTCTGGTGCTCTATCCATTGCACCACCTAGCAGCCCCAAAACTGCCTTATTTTTATCTTTCTATCCCCAGCACTTAACACATTCTTTATCTCAAAGTAAGTCTTAATAAATGCTTTTTCCTTCATTCATACCCATTGATTTAGGAAACAGCTAAATAAATTGTTGTACATCCATGTACTGCAATATTATTGTGCTGCAAAAAAGAGGAATATGAAGAATACAAAGAAGCACAGAAATATGAACTGATATAAAGTGAAATAAGCAAATCATGAAAATAATTAAAATGTGAAGAAAAAAGAATGTTGTATAATTAAACTGATTTGAAGTAAAGATGGCAAATGTACTTATTTTTCCTTCTTTGCAGAGCTGAGATTATGATTATGAAATATTATGTGTACTTACAGACTTGGTTGATATGTTATTTACTTTTGCTGAACTTCTTTTTTCACCTGTAAGTTTTTTTATTAGAAGCAATATCTTTTCTATGTGAAAAGGGATATATTTGGAAAAAAAGTGACATAAAAAGAAAAGACAAAATACATTTTAAAAAATAATTTTTGAAAACACCCTGGAGACTTGTTTACTAAGTCCATGATCTGGGGATGAAGTAAGTACCAGTCAAATCCACCTGCTGATGAAACTCTTTCAAGCTTGTTTCTCTTAAATCTCCTATTTTGGATATAATACAACATGCTTTTAAATCAATACTGTAATTGAGTTTTTCTCACACAGAAGAACAAAAACATAAGAGGTTGGAAATGAGGAGCACCAGGTGGGCTGGCCACTGGCTAGAAAGCTTTGACCTAATGGAATAGCAGAGGGAGTTTCCTGTAGTATTTTATTCTGTTCTGTTTCATCGTATTATTTACTATTTTCTGAAATTATTGCATTATGTCCATTGCCCCAAGCAACTTTCTAAGACTCTAAGTAATAGATAAGTAACTAATTGGCATTGGTAGAAACATTTACTAGACAGGATATCCTAATACTAATGAAATCACGAATCTAGACCCAAACAAATGCCATAAGAAATTTATAATTAAGAAAAAGATTTATAGATTTTGAAAATCAAAGTCTGTTGAAAATGTTGGACCTGTTTTTGATTTGGGTTTTTTCTCTTTAGAAGTTAATTAGGGGCAGCATAGAGCACTGGTCCTGGAGTCAGGAGGACCTGAGTTCAAATATGGCCTCAGACACTTAACACTTACTAGCTGTGTGACCCTGGGCAAGTCACTTAACCCTAATTGCCTCACTGAAAAAAAAGAAGTTAACTAATTTAATTTTTAAAATGCTCTAAAGTCAGGGAGTGACACTTGATCATATATCACCAAGAAATAGTGCTGCTGCTACTGTTGTAATGAATGTCAAAAAAAGTCAGAATAAGCTGATTTTATTTTAATCAAGTGATTGGTCTTGAGAATATGTTCCCTTATAGAAAGGTGGGTCATGCCAATACTTAGCAAGAGGTATATCTTCTGATTTCAGTGCCTGTTGTTGGAGGCTGCTGATTGCTTTCCTACACAACTTCAAGTGAATCACACTTTTCCAACAACAGTTCTCTATTTTCCTGTATACAACCAGTCTTTTGCCATAGACTTTAATTTCTTTCTTTTTTTTTTTTTTTTTGGCAGGGCAATAGGGGTTAAGTGACTTGTCCAGGGTCACACAGCTAGTAAGTGTCAAGTGTCTGAGGCCGGATTTGAACTCAGGTCTTCCTGAATCCAGGGCCGGTGCTTTATCTACTGCGCCACCTAGCTGCCCCCATAGGCATTAATTTCAAAAAGAGAGATGGTAAAAATAGCTAGAACAGCCTTAACACAGATAAGAATAATCTTTTTAAAAAATAGAGACCATCTCTTGGGACTTAGAAATCAATGAATCAAAGACATTTCACTAACTGTGGAGCAGCAAAGTTGCACAGTGTAAAAATTGTGGCCTCCCTCATTCTATCTTGTGGCTGCTCACCAAGCAATGATTTGAAGGAAGACAGGCCTGAAAATGATGAGAAGAGAATCCAGCAGCCCTTGTAAATGAGAGTCTGTCACTTTGACATGAAGAAAAATCAAACTTGCTCACCAAGCTATCTGGTAAGAACAGGTGCTTGTCATGTCTAATACCTCTGAAAATGGGTATAAGCAACTTGACTCAATTTAGTAGTTTTATATATGTATAATTTAGTAGTTTTTAAGGACTGACTCCCCCAATTTATATTTGCATCTGGGAGTTAAATCCCCCAGCATATGACTGACTATTCTCAGGGTTCAGCAAAGATATTTATTAAGATTATATAGCAAAAGCAATCTATAGGAAACTTTCCCTCCAAAGTCTGGAATATATTCTCTCACAGATACTCATATATCCATGGAAAGAATGGAATCAGATTTATAATGCAATGGTGGTGAGTTGTACATGTAGAGAATGTGCGTAGCAAAGTGAATAAAATAGAACATTTGAGATTGGATAATTCTTCCTTCCTTTGGATTGTCTTAATTCAGTTCCTCTTAGTTGTAGCCCTCTGTTTTATCACTTCCCCCAGGATTTGCTGCCCCTTTGATTCCATAACCTGCATTTTTCTCTTTGATGAGGAAGTCACACACCCTAAAGCTGCCTCCTTTAGGTAACTCTTGGTGCCTTTGTGTCTCTGAGCACCCAATAGGGATGCTTCCCACTGGTACTCCAGAGAAACCATATCTCCTTTGCAGGCCTCCTGAGACCTTCAGACCTTTCAGAACTCACAATGTTGCCACCAGTAATGGACACATTTAGAGTGAGATACTCATTCATCTAAGATCAGGAAAGAACAGACAAAAAGAGACAAAGATGAACATGTGCTTACTACCATATGGAACGTGACCAGGAGACAAGACAGATGCTCTGCCCCACAACTTGTTAACCAGCTTGACATAATGCACAAGCATTATAGCTGCAAAGAAAGAAAACTCAAAGTTACCAGTAGCTCATTTATCTTAAATAATCAAATCTTCTGTCTTAGCAGCCAGTTAGCATACTTCAACATCACAGAGTGGAAGTCTTATATGGCTGGAAATAAGCTCTCCTCACCCCCATGCTTCTATGTGATGGATTGGAATCAGGCAGGAAATATCTCTACATGATCCAAAGAGTGTCCCCTCTAGTCCAGTTCAATCTTTCATTATAGCATTTTCATTTGCTTCTCTTTTGCCAGATTTTCTTCCATATAACTATTTTTGATTTTCAAGATGTGGATTTAACTTTTTCTAATATGTTCATGCATTTTCTTTTTTTTTTTTTTTTTTTTTTGGTGAAGCAGTTGGGGTTGTGACTTGCCCAGGGTCACACAGCTAGTAAGTGTTAAGTGTCTGAGGCCAGATTTGAACTCAGGTCCTCCTGACTCCAGAGCTGGTGCTCTATCCACTGCCCCACCTAGCTTCCCCTGTTCATGCATTTTCAAGTGTTTCTGCTTTTATAAAGATATAAATTCAGAAAGTTGCTCATTTCTATTTTTTTCTTTTATAGCTTTAAATTCTTTTTTTGAAATCTGGCCTGTTTTATTCACACATGACATTATATCCCCTGTCTCAGCATCCATTAACTAGTGATCTTCACTTATCTAGAATGTACTCTTTGGTCTGTCTCTCCTGTAATAACATGACTAATGTGGAAGCATGTTTTTACATGACTGAACAATGCATAACCTATACCAATCTGCTTACCATCTCAGGAGGGTAGGAGAAGAGGAAAGGAGAAAATTTGGGACTCGGTTTTTTTTTTTTTTTAACGAATGCTAAATTTGTTAAAAAATGCTAAAATTGTTTTTTACATGTAATTGGGAAAATATTTAAAAGAAGAAAATAAATAAAACATCAGGGTCCTGCCTCAGTACTAACAAAGAGATCCCTGTAATCTTCTTCTGGCCAGTTGTTTGACCCTCTTACCATCTGTGGGCTGAGTTCCAGAAGTGGTTGCTTCACTTCCTTGTTTGCTGTGGCTATGGCTGGGTCTTCACTAGGGTTGGTATTGTGCTGGTGAGGCCTGCATTGGTCTTTGCTCCACTCTAACGCCAGTACAACAAACCTTTCCTGCAGACCTTCTGAGTTGTCTTTGGCTGGAAAATTATTTCACCCTGTCCTTTTGTAGGTTTTGCTGCTCTAAGAATTGTGTTATGGCATTACTTGAAGGTATTTGGAGGGATTTTCGGGAGAGCTCAAGTGAGTCATCATCGCCTTTCATCTCCCATTTCAGCTCCTTCTCACCAACAATTCTTAAATTATCTCTCCTGGATCTGTTTTCCAGATCTGTTGTTTTTCCAATGAGATATTTTACACTTTCTTCTTCTTTTTTTTTATTTGGTTGATTTTGTTTGTTTCTTGGTATCTCTTGGAGTCATTAGCTTCTATGTGCCCAGTTCTTGTTTTTAAGGAATTATTTTCTTCAGTGAGCTTTTGAACTTCCTTTTCCATTTTGCCAGTTCTATTTTTTAGGGAATTTTTGTATATCTTTTTCCATGTGACCAATTATGCTTTTTAAGGAGTTCTTCTCTTAGGATCATTTTGTACCTCTTTTCCCATTTGGCCTATTCTTTTTAAAAAAAAAATTTTTTTTCCAAATTGAATAAAAAAGATAATTTTGAACATTAAAAAAAAATAAGATCCAACATTTTACCTTTCTTCCTTCCCTCCCTGAAATGGTAAGCAACTCTTTTTTCATGATTTGCTTGCTTTACTCTAATTTCTTTTCTCAATTTTTTCTCTGCCTCTTTTATTTGATTTTTTAAATAGTTTTTTAAAATTCTCCAAGGAGTTCATTTTGGGTCTGAGACCAATTCATATTTTTCTTGAAGGCATTGGATGTAGCTGTTTTGACATTATTGTCTTCTAAATTTGTGTTTGATCTTTCTTGTCACTATAGTAAATTTTTATCATTAGGTTCTTTTTTGTATTTTGCTCATTTTTCCAGCCTATTTCTTGACTTTTACCTTCATGTCAAAGTTGGGTTCTGTTTTCTGATTGGAGGAGGAACTGTCCCAGCTTTGGGTTTTTGGTGTTACTATTTTTAGAGCTAGTTCTGGGAATCTGTAAGTTTTCTGTTCTTCCAAGGTGTTATGATCTAAGGAACAGTGTGTTGACTGCTCTCCTGGCCTGTGCTTTGTTCCACAAGGAACTACAAGCATTCTTTTATACCCTAGAACTGTGACCAAGGTCCATACTCTTGGTAGTGCTCCTCCTAGCTTTGGTACTGCAACCTAGAATGCAATGGACAATGCAACTGAGTTCAGTGATAACATATTGTCCCTTGTAATCTCCTTCTCACCAGTTGTCCAACCCCTTTACTGTCTGTGGGCTAACAGTTCCAGAAGCTGCTGCTTCCAATTCAATCAACAAGGCTTACTGTTGACATGCCAGGACTTAGTCTGTACTGGACTGTACTCCATTCTTATCCCAGTGAAACTGACCTTTTCTGTAGACCTTCTAAATTTTCTTGGGCTGGAAAATTATTTGTCACCGACATTTTGTTGGTTCTGCTCTTCTAGAATTTGTTTTCTGGCATTGGAGACCTCAAGTGAATGCTTCCCTTTACTCTGCCATCTTTGCCCTATCCCCTGTATACATATTTTAAAGAGAAATGTGTGTTCCTTTTAAAGTTTTAGTACTCATTCTTCCTTCTAGTTTTAGGACCCTGTTTTTATTATTCACATATTAGTGTTCTAGATTTTTATTTTAATATTCTTACTCTTGAAATCTTTAGTGTTGCAGCCTTTTCCATTCCTACTAACTGTCACACTCATACACATTTTATAGTGGGTACCATTCCTTTCTTCCCCCAGTAGGAGTGGACTAAAAAGCTGACTCAACCTTCTTCCATACAGCAGCACTTTGTTATTTTGGTCTTTATCTTAAGTAGTCTCTGGGGGAGGGGGAAGGAGCAGAACTGGCCTGAAATGAGTTTCCTTCTGCCTTCCTTTTGGCTTGGTGCAGCCTCTCACAGCAGTTCATGTCCCATTTCTTTCCTTGACTTTCCTTAGCCCTCTTTGTCTAGGATAAAATGGTGTGTTGGTGTTTTTTCCCCTGTTGAGGTATAAGGGAAGGCATTATTAACAGTGTCTATGCAGCCTTGGAGGGTTCCTAACTTAGCAGCCATCCTAAGCACAAAGTAGCACATATCTCTTTTCGCTGTTCCTCACCATGTGGCTTGGAAAGTTCACTGTCTGCCTTGTGGGATAGGGAATGAATAAGAGGTAGACTTTTCTGGCAGTCTCTACAGCAGATGGAAATTCCACTGTGATTCTCTGGTACAAAGTTGATTTATTAATTCTGTTTGCCACCAGAACACAGAACTAGGAATGATGGTTGGACATTGCCAATAGTCAAGTTTAGACTTGATATCAAGAAAAGCTTGCTAAGAATTAGAGTTGGTTCAAAAGTAGAATGGACTGCTGTGATACTTTGTTATTTCCTTCCCTTGTTACGCAGTGGGAGCTAGCCATATCTTGTAATGTATGTCTGACAGGAAAACTGGCATCATGCCACCTGGAGGGCCCCCAGGGTTGTATGCACTGTCTGGTATAGTATCCCTGAATAGTGACCTGCCAGGGGCTGGCTCTGTCGGCTGCTTTAGTTCTCAGAAGCCAGGGCTAGGATCCCATTGGCTTCAAGCCCCATTTCTTGGAGCTTGGTCTGGCTTCAGGCCTTCTTATGTGTCCCCTTTCAGAACTCCCACAAGTTTCTGACTATTTTCTTGTGCAGTTCTGAACTAAATAAAGGAGCTTACTGGTGTGTCCATTTAATATTATTGATAATAATTTGACTTCATGCTCTTTTGAATCTTTGTCTGTTTGTCAGGGTAGCTAGACTTGATTTAAGCTATTCATATTTTCATCTTAATCAGGAGTTTGGTAGAACAAATTTTCAAAAAATATAGATGACCTAGAAATTAGAACCACCCTTTTTTCCATTGACATTTCTGCTTTTGTTTTTGCTTGAAGGGCATCATAACATTCAAGGAAGAATGTTGAAAGTTCAGGTCATGTAGACCTAGGTTCAAATCCCACTTCTGAGATTCCATTTCATTATTTGAAAAATAGGGAAATAATTACCAGTTAACTGTTCTCACAATGTTTATTTGACTCTCAAATGAGATAATGTATAGAAAGCATTCTGTAAATTCTAAAGTCCTATGTGTGATCTTGGCCATATCAATTTCAGGTTCTTCATCTATAAAATGGAGATAAGAAAAGTGCTAGGTAGTAGTGTAAGAGGTAGCTACGTGGCACAGTGGACAGAGTGCCACGCCTAGGATCAGGAAGACCTGAGTTCCAATCTGGCCTCAAATACTTATAAGCTGTGTGACCCCAGAGGAGTCACTTACCCTGTTTCCTTCTTTTTCGTCATCTATAAAATGAGCTGGAGAAGAAAATGGAAAGCCACTCACCAAATGGGGTCACTAAGGGTTGAACACAGCTGAAAAGACTGAAAAACAACCACAACAGTGCTTACTTCCCAAGGTTGTTGTGAGGATCAAAAGAGATAATATTTGTGAAGGATTTAGCACAATATTTGGCACATCAGTGCTATATAAATGCTAGCTATTGTCATTACCATTGCTGTTACTATTCTAATTAGAACTATTATTATAAATGATCTAAAATTCTATGAACATACCATGAAAGAAACAGAGGTAAGCATGTATAAGAGACACTAACTAATTGTTGGATCTTAAAGGGAGGAAAACATTTAGAATGTAGACTTTGTACAACTTACTGAATTGTTGTTTTAAGAGTTAAGCCTATTTTGACCAGACTTCGTGTTAAAACAGTGATATTAAAGGCACTAGTCTACACCACCTCCTCTGGCAAATAGCCCAGTATCCAGATTAGATAGAATATGATATTGTTAAGCATTCAGGCTTCCTCTCCAGGTGTATATATAGTAATGGTTTAGGAGCAATCAAATCCAGTCCAATGAGCATTTTAGTAAGCACCTACTGAGTGCATGGCTTTGAAAATACAGAGACAAAATGAAAAACAGATCCTTTGCTAAAGGAGATAAAAATCCTTTCATGGCATAAAACATAGATAAGAAAGATATATTATGAAGAGGGAAAGCTACTAACAACTAGAGGGATCAGGAAAAAACAGAAAATGGAACATGAGAGTGGAGAAAAATTAGGGACTACAAGAGTTGGAGATGAGTAGTGAGTGCACTCTAGGTATAGAGGGTAACTTGTACAAAGGCAGAGATCTAGGAAATGAGTCAGACATGACTGAAACCACTGAACAACAACAAGAGAGATGTCTCATTTGGGCAACAGCAAGTAGACTAGTTTGGTTGGAATAGAGGTTATGAAGGGGAGTCACATGAAGCAGGAGCTAGATTGGGCAGGACTTTTAATGCCACACTGAGGAATTGGTATTTTGTCTTTGAAACAGTCGGGAGCTACTGAAGATTCTTATGTAATATGGAATGACAGAGTCAGATAGCTGTGTGGAGGTTAGATTAGAGAGGGAAAGACCACAAACCTAGATTCCAGTTAGGAGGCTATTAAAATAGTACAAATGAGAGGTGAGGACTTGCACTTGCATGGTGATAGGTTTGTGAGTGGAGAGGTGGTAACTAATTGAAGAGATAGTATGGAGGTGGAATGGGCAAGGCTTGTCAGCTAATTTTTGATATATGAAGTGGAAAAAAGGAAAGAGTTAAAGGCAATTCCGAGATTCCGAACCTAGGTGGGGACTTTTTCAGAAAATAGAAAGTTTGGAATATAAATTCCATTTTGGAAATATTGAGTTTGAGATGCCTGTAGACAGCCAGTTTGAAATATCTAATAGGATTTATCTGCATAGAGGTGCTAATTGAACTCATTAGAAGTCTTAGAATCTCCAAGAGAGAAGACAAAAGACGATCTACGCTATACCTTTAGGGACTCTTTGGTAAAGGGGTGGGGGATGGGTGGTGATTCAGCAAAGGAAATTATAGAGATTATCCATGAAGAGATTTAGGGATGAAAGAAATTTAGTCCCTTTCTATAAAAATAAATTCTTGGGGCAGCTAGGTTGCTCAGTGGATAGAGCACCGGCCCTGGAGTCAGGAGTACCTGAGTTCAAATCCGGCCTCAGACACTTAACACTTACTAGCTGTGTGACCCTGGACAAGTCACTTAACCCCAATTGCCTCACTTAAAAAAAAATTTTAAAAATAAATTCTTGATTATAATATTAGTATGAATATTAGTTCATTTTAGATAATGTAAAAGGAAGAATTAAAGAAATAATTATTAGAATAATTTTGTTTTCCTCTAAATACCCTATTGATCTATCACTGTTTGACTATATCCAATTTTTCAAATTTACTTAGATACTTCTCCTGGAATTGGGAGATTTCTGTTCAGCCTTACAACTTCCTGGTCATATGCTCTTACTTTGTTTTTTTTCTGGAGCTTTGCCTATTAACACGATGTGAAGTGGATGACAGGCTAAACTTTTCATTAACTGGTTTGCCCCAAATGATTAGTGTTTAAGACTCAGAACTAGGTGTGAAGGATTAGCCCTTAAGCTCTACTACTTTTAATCACCCTACAGGCTACTCTGAGGGTGTTTTCTGACTAATTAGGGTTATTTCTACCACAAGTTGAGGAGAAAATAATTTCCTGGACTTTAAAGATCCCTCAAATTAAAGAGAAAATCTTCAAAGAGAGAAGATGTCTATTAATCTGCATTTCGGTAACCTTAAATCTTCCAGTAACAGGCTGCTGACTCTGCTACATAGTGATAGTCATCAGCTCTCCTGTACCCATGAATGTGTAACTATGCCCTTCATATCAAGGCCTATTTCTGTAAAAACTCTTAGAGAGTTTTACCATTAATATATGTGGTTTCTGCATGATCATTTCTCTAAAAAAGTCAGATCTTTGTCTCCATTTTAAATATAGATTGAATAGAACCTTTCACTGAAGCAGTCCTCTGTTTCAGTATGGTATAGCAGAGGTACATTTGTGTATATCTGTGCTGCCCAAATCATATGAAAATATAATTGGGAAATGTTTACCCCCAAAATGCATTACAACATAGATAAAGTTAATTTGTAGTTTTTGAAGTCAGTATGTGTACTGCAGGGATCTGTTTCTATTTGTATTTGACGCCAGTGGTATAGAGAGAGACTTTGTCCTGGATTCTCTAAGACTCTTCCAATGGATAGTAAGATATAGCAAATCCTGCTGGGAAGAAAGACTATGAATATGGCCAGATGAAAGATAAGATGTTCATCAACCAAGCTAAGTAGAAAGAGGCTCATCCCTAGAGGGTTGGCCACTTACTAATGAATATTTGTAGCAATAGCAACTCTTAAACAGGTGTAGAGGATATGATTTATAAAAATAATTTTACCGTTTCTTGAAGTATAGAAAGTTTCTCTTTTACCAAGAAAATTGTCAAAGATAACAAAATATGAAAATGGTTAATGTTGGAAGAGTTGTTCAAAGACAATTGTCCCAAACATTCTTGGAAGCAATTAGAAATGTGTCAATACTAGTGCAGAAATGTGTTTGGTGTGATTGTACATATATAGCCTATATCAGATTGCTTGCTGTCTTGGGGAGGCAGGAAGGAGGGGAGTGATAGAGAAAGATTTGAAACTGGAAATCTTGTGAAAACAGGTGTTGAAAATTATCTCTAGATGTAACTGGAAAATAAAATATTTATATGGGAAAAAAGAAATGTATCAATAAAGTGATGAAAATGCCCATTATCTTGACCTAGACATTCCAGTTTAAGCATATATGTTAAGGAGGACAAAGACAGGTAGCAAAAATACTGAAAAAAATGCCTATCAATTGGGGAATAGCTAAACAAATTATAACATGAAAAACAGTGGGATATTACTGTACAATAAGAATGAATATGAACAATACCAAGAATCAGGGGAACACATACGAACAGATACAAAGTGATTTGAGAACAAGAAAAACAATATAAACAATGACCACAACAACATAAATAGAAGTAATTAGAAAGAATATCAACAAAAACAAACAAAAACATGAAAGTGAACACTGTGGAATCATAATGACAAAGAGACTTGGCCCTGAAGAAGGGCTGGGAAATATACACTTTCCTCCATTCTTTGCCGATTTGGGAGGACTAAAGTTATAGTATATAATAACATATAATGTCAAATTTAGCTTATGTGCATATTCGTGTTGCTGAATTCTTTTTAATAATTAAAAAATGTTATGTGAAATGGCCAACTGGGGAAAGGAGGGAGCCAAGATTTATTTGAAAATGAAAGCGTCTATAAATAAAATATAACACAATTTTAAAAACAAATTAGTTTAATTTTTATTTTTTGCAGGGCAGTGAGGGTAAGTGTCAAGTAACTGAGGCCAGATTTGAACTCAGGTGTTTCTGAATCCAGGGCTGATGCTTTATCCACTGCACCACTAGCTGTCCCCTATAATGCAATTTTTAAAAGAAAGAAAATAAATGGTTTTGGTGATGGTTGGTTTCAACTGTATCATTGCTAAAAGAGATGGTTCAGTTGTTGAAAGTATATCAGGAAAGAAATGTGTAAAGCCAAAAAGTATTTAAAAAAAAGTGGGGGGAAAGATCTGGAATTTCAGTGGACTGTATGCTAAATTTAAATCAAAAGTATGACAGGGCAACAACAAAAAAGGTATTAAGGATGCACAAAGAGGATAGTTTCTAGCACTAAGGAAAAGGCAGTCCTATCATACTCTGTCTTTGATATACCTGGATATCTGTAATACTGAATTATATTCTGGGTGGCACATTTTAGGAAGTAGATTGGCAATATAGAGAGTCATGATCGAATTTCAATCAGGATCATGATTTACCATGTGATCATGTTTTAAGAGGTGTTCATGTCATAGGAGGATCAGATGAAGGTACTAGAGATACACAGTCAGTGATTTCATGAAAATGATCAGGAAACCTCATGGCTGGCTATTTAAATAATTCGATCTCAGTGTATTAGAATTACAAGGTGAGAACAGTTTAGTTAGCACTTCAGTCATGAAGGGCTTGTTAGCTACTCAGTTGAGTATACTTATGGTAACTTATATTATTGACCCTTCACTGTCATCTTTTAGAAAAATTACATTAAACTCTTTTCCACAGAAATATGGATTTACCCTAATTTTGAGGCAAGCTGAGAATGGGATACATCAACAGGCTTGTGATTTTCCTGTTTTGGGAGTGTAACAATTAGGTTTATAGAGGAATAATGTAATTTGCTATTTTTTAGGGGTGGGCGGCTTGGATTGGCTGAGATTGGAGATGATATGGAAAAAGAAATGAGATTTTATTTTAGTTTCTTGTAAAAGCTTATTGAGGTCACAAATCTAAGGAGAGAAATTAATTTTAAAAATCCGAAGATTTGAGTTACTGAATTGCCATGAAATAATAACAGTACAGAAGTTTAAAATATTTTAAAGTAACATTCATTTAGAAACAGGGCATAACCAAAGGGAATGGTGAATTCAGTATTGTGGCACATTGGTTGGTGACACCAAAGATTTGGAGTTGTTTCCCTGTACACTTATAAGAATGCACCTGAATGAGTCTGGGCAAGAGCAAAGGATTGACACAAAATTGAGGGTGACTTAAAAGAATGCCTCTCTTCTAGTGGGCTATTGATTATTTCATGCTGAACTAAGTATTCTTCAGATTTCAAAGAAAAGTAGAAGTAATAAAGCCAAATTAGCAGGCAGATGTCATCAAATAATAGCAAATCCTTAGATTCTTCCCCCCTTTTGAGACATCATGATCTACTCGAAAGAGTGCTTGATCAAGAGTCAAAAAGCTTGATTTCAAATCCTGGATCTGCCATTCATTACCACTTTGGATAAGATACGTTAGTTTTCTGGGCCTCAGTTTGCTCATCTTTCAAAGAAGTAGATTTGACTAGATGACCTCTAAGGTTTCTTCCACCTCTAATTCTGTGATCCTATCTCTGTACTACTCCTTTTACTTCGGACCTACTTGAAGTGTGTTTAACATAGAGTCATCATAACTTTTAGCACATTTTCCTGTGTCCTGGGATGCACACCCATACAATTTCCTGGAACTTGGTTTGGCTGAATTATCTTCTTGACCTTACACACCAGATTGGTTGCCTACCACTAACAGAGTCAGAGGAATAGGAATTCCTATTGCCAATAGTAGTGTTAGTAATAGCTGCAGCCAGTAGTGGCAGTGTAGTCCCAATAAAAAAGTTTCCTTTTACTTGTTAAGATGCTAAATGTTTCACTGTTCTAATTCCCTTGTCTGTCTCTGACAGCATTCACAGCTGCACAGAGGATGTGTTTGGAATACATGTTCAGAAGAGAGCTATAAGAGGCTGACACCATCTCTAGTCATCCCAGTGTCACCTTTTTGTTTAGAGGAGAAAGATAAACATAGGTTAGGATACAGTGAGATGTTCTGCCCCTGAACATATGTTGGGTCTACATAGGAGAATGAGCTGCTCTTTGCCAGGCCTCTGAATATTATCTATATTCATGTGTCATACATAGTGTACTTTAATCTATAAACATGAAACTGGGCTTGTGGACAAAGTGGCAAAACCAAAAGTCCAGAAACTGATTTGATTTCCATTTTGTCCTTGATTTTTGTCCAATGATGACTAATGTTATGTTATATCTCTTTGAAAATTTCCTGGACTAGGGGTTGGGAGAAATAGAGAGGAGGTATTAGAAACAAACTCTCTGGGAAATTGTAATAAGATTTGTCAAAAAGAAAAAGAGAATCATTGAAAACAGCTAACTGGACTTGCTAGAAGAGGCAGGGATGTGAGATGACAGACAGCTGACTGTTGATACAGTGGTATCCTGACCTGCCTTCTGTTTCATTAATTATTCTTCCTGTTTCAATTAAGTGAATTGTCTTCTGCTAAAGCTCACCAGAATCTGCTTGGCTCTTTTAAATCAGTCACTATAATTTGCATGTGTTTTAGCATTAATAATGTCTGAGCTGACAATAGAAGGCAGCTACATGGCTGGCCTGAGTTAGGCTATTTCTGAATAGTATTGTGTCATTTTGGAGTTTTCCCTGGGATGTATGCCAGCATTGGTCTGAATTTCAAAGTCACATGACAAAAGGTAAAGTGAAAGATTGAAATAGTGTCATTTAGACCAACATGCTTTCTCAGAAGTATTCTTTCTTTTTATTGATCTAGAAGTGCAATTTTATCAATGTTGAGGTGTTGATACTCCGATTCCCATCCTCCCTCCAAACCCCATCAGCAACTGTTCATCAAATGAAATAGTCTTAGCATTCTCTGGGACCTCGTGAGGTCAAATGACTTGTCCAAGGTCACATTTTTGAAGTCAGACTGGTTCCCCATGTCTTCTTGACTCAAGTCCAGCTTGAGTCTCCACTATTAAGCACTTTCCCTAAAAATGCATGTTTTTTAAGTAGGCTATTTTCTCATCTTTTATTTTATTCTTGTCTTTAGCAAAGTTAAGTAATCGATGTTATCTTAAGGCATAACTTCATCTAATACCAAGTTTATTTTTTTTAAAAGTATTCTTGTCTGTTATAATCTAATTTTACGGTAGCTTGTATGATATGATGGACAGAATGCTGAATCTGGAATCACAGAACCCGAGTTCAAATCCCTGATAATTCAAGTTGGACAGGTCACTTAACCCCTCTGAGCCTCAGTTTCTTCATCAGTAACATGAGAGGGATGGCCTAGATAACCACTGAGGTATATTTGATCTCTAAATTTAGTTCCTATAATTTCCATGTGTATATCTATATCTATATCTATATTTATATCTATATATCTATCTATATCTATCTATATCTATCTATCTATATCTATATCTATATATAGAGATATATATACATACACGTACGTGTACAAATCTATGAATGTATACAAACATACAAGATTGGCAAGTAGCAGCTAGGTAGCACAGTGAATTCCACTATGCTTGGAATCAGGAAGGCTCATTTTCCTGAGTTCAAATCTGGCCTCAATCACTTACTAAGCTGTGTGACTCTGGGCAAGTCACTTGATCCTATTTGCCTAAATTCCACATCAATGAAATGAGCTAGAGAAGAAAATGATAGACCACTCCAGTATCTTTGCCAAGAAACCCAAAAGGGGTCACAAAGAGTCAGATGTGACTGAAACAATTCAACAACATCAGTAGGAGTTTGTACACTAGGAGTTCTTAAGATTGAAAAAGTAAAATTGATTTTTTAAAAAATTGCATCCTAGGGGGCAGCTAGGTGGTGCAGTGGATAAAGCACTGGCCCTGGATTCAGGAATACCTGAGTTCAAATCCAGCCTTAGACACTTGACGTTTATTATCTGTGTGACCTTGGGCAAGTCACTTAACTCTCATTGCCCCGCAATAAAAAAATGCATCCTAATTAATACTTTATTAACTCTCCCAACTGTATTCCATCTTACTATATTCAACCCAGAACTCTTTTGCATTTCCAGGCCTTTTTTTCCTTGACTCCATTATACAGTGAGTTAACTGTCATTCCCAACTTTGTACAATTTACAAATTTGATGACCATGCCACCCATGTCTTGTTTTTTTTTTGAAAATTTTCTTTTTGTTATCAACTTGACATGAACAATAAAATACACAACAAATAGAAAAAGTTTATACATGAAACTGAAAATCTGATATACAACTTATTTTAAGCACATACACACACATGGCATATATGTATACATATGTGTATATATGCATATATACATATATTTGCATTGTGTATACACACATACATATTCATGGAACCCCAAAATTCATTGTGTAGTTTTAAGCTGTAATAGCTTAGGACTACACTAAAACACTGTATATCATTTCATAAAGTATGGTATAGTTGATAGAGAACTGATCTTGGAATTAGGACAAGTTGGGTTCAAGTACTGTTTCTGGGACAAGACTTTAAAAAAAGGATTCTGCTTTATTTTTTGTTTATTTTGGACTTTTTTTTAGTTCCAAATTCTTTCTCTGACACCCCTTTCCACACCCACTGAGAAAGCAAGCAATATATTGTCACTTATACATGTGAAAACATGCAAAATATATTTCTGTATGAGTCATTTAAAAAATAAAGAAAAACAAAGTGAGAAAATTATATTTCAATTTGTGTAATTTAAGATTCTAAATGTGGATTCTAATCTGTTCCCCCAGTTTTGGGGGAAAGTGACTAAAATCACTGATAAAACGAGTTTAGGTTTTTAAGGGTTTATTGAAAAATAGAAAGAAAAAGATTGAGAACAGAATTCCAACAGCCTGGCATTCCTATCTTTCCTCAAATTTCCTGTGAAGTCCTCTGCTGCCACCACCATCAAGTCAGGAAGCCAAAAAGCCCCAGCGCTCTCTGCGCAGGCTCCCTTTCCTCCTTCCTGTCTCCTCCCAGACCATAGGAGGCTCCTCAAGTTGATTGGCTGGTAGCCTTGATAGACAGCACCCATGAGCAAAACGTCATTTCCTGACACCAAAGAAAAGCCACATGGCCTTGCCCTCTGAGGCATTTTCCTCATGGTGGAGCTTTCCCACAGCAAGTCTCCAGTAGGTGGCATCATTCCAATCATTACAAATTTGAACTTAGAGTTCATCAGTTCTTTCTGGGGGTGGATATCATTTGTTTTTCATCATGAGTCCTTAGCAATTGTCTTGGATCATTATATTGATCAGAATAGGCAAATTTTTCACAGTTGTTATTCATTACAACATTGCTGTTTCTCTGCACAATGATCTTTAAATTCTCACTTAACTTTGCATCGGTTCACATAGATCCTGCCATGTTTTTCTGAAACCATCCCTCCCTTGTCATTTCTTATAGCATAATAGTACTCCATCACAATCATATGCCACAATTTAGTCAGCCATTCCCCAATTGATGAGTCTCCCCTCAATTTCCAGTTCTTTGTCAACACAAAAAGAGCTGCTATAAATATTGTTGAGCAAATAGGTGCTTTTCCTTCTTCTTTAATTCTCTTGGAATACAGACCTAGTCGTGGTATTTCTGGGACAAAAGATATATAATTTTTTAGACCTTTGGGCATAGTTCCAAATTGTTCTTCAGAATGGTCTCACCATTGACTTGTAAACCAATCTGGACCTGGAAATTTTTTCTTAGGGAGTTCATTGATGACTTGTTCAAATTAAATTTCTTTTTCTGAAATTGGCTTAAGGATTTCATTTCCTCTTCAGTTACCCTGGGCAATTTGTATTTTTGTAAATATTCATCCATTTCATTTAGATTGTCAAACTTATTGGCATACAGTTGGGCAAAATAACGCCTAATTATGGCTTTAATTTCCATTTCATTGATGGTGAATTTACCCTTTTCATTTTTGATACTGGTAATTTGGTTTTCTTCCCTTTTTTCATTAAATTAACCAAAAGTTTATCTATTTTATTGATTTTTTCATAAAGCCAGCTCAGTTTTATTGATAAATTCTATAGTTTTCTTATTTTAATTTTATTAATTTCTCCTTTGATGTTCAGGATTTCTAATTTTGCATTTAATTGGGGATTTTTAATTTGCTCTTTTCCTAGCTTTTTTAGTTTCATGCTCAATTCATTGATCTCCTTTCTCTATTTTATTAATGTAACCACTTAGAGATATAAAATTTCCCTTAAGAGCTTCTTTGGGGGCACAGTGGATAAAGCACTGGCTCTGGATTCAGGAGGACCTGAGTTCAAATGTGGTCTCAGACACTTGATACTCACTAGCTGTGTGACCCTTGGCAAGTCACTTAACTTTCATTGCCCCATTAAAAAAGCACTGCTTTGGCTGCATCCCCTAGGTTTTGGTATGTTGTCTCATTATTGTCATTCTCTTGGTGAAGTTATTGATTGTTTCTATGTTTCTATGATTTGTTGTTTGACCCACTCATTCTTTAGGATGAGATTAGTTTCCAATTAATTTTCAGTCTAACTTTCCATGGCTCTTTATTTCATGTAATTTTTATTGCATCATGATTTGAGAAGGATGTAGTTACTATTTCTGCCTTTCTGCATTTGACTGTGAGGTTTTTGTGCCCTAATACATGGTCAGTTTTTGAGTATGTGCCATGTACTGCTGAGAAAAAGATATATTCCATTCTATCCCCATTCAATTTTCTCCAGACATCTATAATATCTAACTTTTCTAAAATTCTATTCACCACTTTAAAGTCTTTCTTATTTATTTTGTGGTTACATGTATTGAGTTCTGAGAGGGGAAGGTTCAGATCCCTCACTAGTATAGTTTTGCTGTCTATTTCCTATTGTAACTCATTTAATTTCTCCTCTAAGAATTTAGATGCTATACAACTTGGTGCAAATATGTTTAGTATTGATATTACTTTATTATCTATGGTACCTTTTAGCAAGATTCAGTTTCCTTCCTTATCTCTTCTAATTAGACCTATTTTTTCTTTTGCTTTGTCTGAAATAAGGGTTATTACACCTGATTTTTTGACTTCAGCCAAAGCATAATATATTCTGCTCCAACCTTTTACCTTTACTCTGTGTGTATTTCTCTGTTTCAAATGTGTTTCTTGTAGGATTATGGTTTTTAATCCACTCTGCTATTCACTTCTGTTTTATGGGAGAGTTCATCCCATTCTCCATTCATAGTTATGGTTACTATTTCCCTCCATCAAATCTTCCCCCTTTGTACTTTTTTTGCTTCTTTCACCCAATTCCTCTTCACCAGTGTTTTGCTTCTGACTCCTGCTTCCCCCAATCTGCCTTCCCTTTTATCAACCCCCCTTCTTTTTCTTCCCCCTGTCCTCCCTTGCTTCTGCCCTCCTTTCTGTCAGCACCACCATTTCCCCCTTACCCTTTTACTTCCTGAAAGAGTAAGCTAAGTTTCTTTATACAAATGGGTGTGTATATGTTATTCCCTCTTAAACCAAATCTGATGAGATTAAGGTTGAAACAATGCTAACCCTTCCTTTATTTCCCTCTATTGCAATAGGTTTTTGTCCCTCTTCATATGATGTAATTAACCCCATTCCACCTCCCTTCCCCTCTCCTCCACCTATTCTCCTTTTATTCTGCCCCTTAAGTTTCTTTATATCATCACATTTGTCTATTTAGTAATCATATCCTAATAGAGATACAGATCTCAAGAGTTAAAAGTATTATCTTCCTCATAGGGATATAAAGAGTTTAATCTTATTGAATAACTTTTCCCCCCTTGTTTACCTTTTTATACTTCTCTTGATTCTTGTATTTGAAGATTAAATTTTCTGTTCAGTTCTTATATTTTCTTCAGAAAGTCTTGGAAGTCTCCTATTTCATTGAATGTCCATCTTTTCCCCTGAAAGAGAGTGTTTAGTTTTTCAGGGTAGTTGATTCTTGGTTGTAATCCAAGCTCCTTTGCCTTCCAGAATATCACATTCCAAGCCTTATAATCCTTTAATGTTGAAGCTGCCAGGTCCTATGCAATCCTCACTGTGGTTCAGTGATATTTAAATTGTATCTTTCTGGCTGCTTGCAGTATTTTCTCCACCTAATAATTCTGGAATTTGGCTACAGTATCCCTTGGAGTTTTCCTTTTTTGGTATCTTTTAGGGGGTGATCGATAGATTCCTTCAATGACTATTTTATTCTCTGACTCTACAATATCAAGGCAGTTCTCCTTAATGATTTCCTGGAAGATTGTGTGTACACTCTTTTCTGATCATGGCTTTCAGGCAGTCCAATAATTCTTAGATTATCTCTCCTGGATCTATTCCCCAGGTCCATTGCCTTTCCAATGAGGTATTTCACCTTTTCTTCTATTTTTTTAGAATTTTGATTGTTCTTGACAGATTCTTGTTGGCTCATGGTGTCATTAGCCTCTATCTGCCCAATTTTAATTTTTAGGGCATTATTTTCCTCAGTTAGCTTTTGCACATCCTTTTCCATTCGACTAATTATCCCCATTCGGCCTGTTGTATTTTTTAAGGAATTGTTTTCTTCAGTCAATTTTTCTGCTTGCTTTTCCAAGCTGTTGATTCTTTTTATATAATTTTCTTATGTAACTTTCATTTCTCTCATTTCTTTTCCCATTTTTTTTCTACCTCTCTTATTTGATTTTTAAAATTCTTTTTGAACTCTTCCAAGAAGGCTTTTTGGTCTTGAGACCAATTCATCTTCCACATTGAGACTTCACATACAGGTATTTTGGGGGTATTGTCCTCATCTGAATTTGTATTTTGGTCTTCCCTGTCAACACAGAAGCTCTCAATGGTAAGGGCCCTTTTCTGTTTCTTACTCATATTGTGGCTTATATTTTTTTACCTTTAATGTTGAGGTCTGCTCCTGGGGCACAGGGGCCACTAGCTTCTTGTGCTGGGGGGTATAGGGACTGGGTAACTGGGGTTCTGATCTGAGGCCTCTGTGGTTTGTGGATTCCTCACAGCCCTAGACCTGCTTCCTGCACTGGGATGGCTTGGCCAAAATGAGCCTGTCCTGTGGGTGGTTCTTTAGGTGTCAGTTTGCCCTCTCAATTGGTGCTGGCAATTCTCACAACTGGCCTGCTGAGCCAAGACCAAGGGGCCTCAGTTGCTGTTTGGTGGCCTAGAGCCTCCTGTTGATTTACCCTGATCCCCTTCATACTGTGCTACAGTGAGTGGTGCTGTGTTGTGCTGAGCTGCGTTGTGCTTCCCTTTTGCCCAAGTGAGACTGACCTTTCCTGAAGTCTTCTAAATTATCTCAAGTTGGAAGATGGTGTATCACTGTCTTTATGTAGGTTCTTTCATTTCAGAATCCATTCAGAGGCTTGATTTAATGTTGTTTTTGAGGGAAACTCGGGAGAACTTGAGTAACTTCCTGCCTTCTCTCCGCCATCTTCAAGCCAAGAGGGAATTTCAGAATTCTTGAATGTGGAAGTGATGCATTTGTGAGTGATGATTATCTTTGTGTGTGACTGAAATGGAGTGCAGGAGTAGATCATGGAAAGTGAGTTGGTTGAAGAACTGAGTAGTTAGGGTGTTTGAACGAGAGTCTCTTTCTATACATGCATACACACACGCACACGCACACACATGCGCACACACATACACATAAACACAAAACTAACTGAAGAAGGAAGAGGAGTGACCTGAGATTCTGTAGACAACAGCTACCAGGATTTTGATTGGGTGGCAGATAGGAGTAACATGAACTGCAACAGAAGAGAGGTTTCTGAGTGATGGAGATAGATAGGGCAAGAATCTGGAAGTGGCAATGGGGAGTAAGGAGTAAAGGTGCAACCAGTACTTGAAGGGGTATACCATCAGGGAGGCTGATATCAGGAGGAGCCATGTATCAGGGATTGCTTGAAGATGGAAAAAATGGAAGAGAAAATGTTTTGGCATAAAGAAAATGTTGTTTATGGAACAATCTTTCCACATGGCACAATGGAAAGACTAGGTGATATTTGGTTGAAACTTGGAGTGGGAGGATTTAGGGGAATGTGAATAAGAAATTGGGTGGGGAATGGGGTTTGGTTGATGACCTACAAGTTCCATAATCACTGAGATGTAAAGGGTGTGACTAGGTGTGAGAACATTTATCATTGAGGGAGCCATTCCACTTTGCAAAGAAGGCTTGACATCAGGAGGGAGTTAAGTGAAATAACAGCAGTTTACTATTCCCCTTCCCTATGAAGGGTAAAGATTAGTGAAGAAAGGACACAACAGGAGACTGAAGTTGAACCTGAATGGTAGGAGACAGAAGTGACTTTACCTGCCATCTTTTCTCTAGGGGTTAGGCACAGCAAGAGTTGGAAGGCCTGAGGTCAAAGGGAAGGTTGGTCTTTTTTCAACAGAGGTATTCCACATTCTTGTTGGGAGGTTGGACCATTAACAGGTTAAAATCACATTGTATTTGCATAGATAGAAGTCTTAGTCCCTAAACTAAAACCCCACAGAACCTCTAGCAAGGTAACAGTCCAATGAACAATAGAAAAAGCTAATCCCTAAATACCTAGTACCCTATGAAATCAGATTTTATTGGTCTATACAACATAAATAATTGGCAGAATAGAAAAAAAACTTGATTCCATACTAGTAAATCTCACTTTTGTATCTTGTGTATCTGATCTGTTCAGTTGATTACTTTTTCTGTTTTTAAACTAGTACTTAATAGTTCTGATGATTCCTGCTTTGTAGCATAATTTGAGATTTGACTTCTTCCCGTTAAAAAATATCCCTTTAGATAATTAACCATTCATCCAGACAAATTTTCTTATTACTTGCTTATTTATGGAGTATAATCCTTTGGTTGTTTGGTATTGATATGGGGTATGAGTTTAATTGATCAAATTGATTGTGAGGTGTCCCAAAGAATTACAAGACTCAGTGACTCAGTTTTCTAAGTTTTATTGAAAAATTGGTGATGACAGGGAGAAGCACCCAAGGAGAGAGGTGTCTCCAATTGGGAGAGAAAAATAGTTACATTTATAGTAAGAAAAAATTGATTATCTCCTCATTATCTTAATCTCCTCCTTGTGGGAGGTTCTTGGGAGGTCTTATCTTAATTTGGACTTCCTGGGGTTCCAAGACAACCCACGAGTCAGGTACCTTCCTCCCTGGAGCTGTGTTTTTTGGGTTTACATGTCATAAGGTGAATCTAAGGACACATTTTGTACTTTCTGCACATGATCATAAAGACATGCTTAAACTTGTCAGACCCAGAGGGTCTCTGTGTTTATGATATCTCTTTACTTAAGATTTGGTTTCTAGGTGTCCTGTCATCTAGGAATATTAATGGTTATATTAATGGTTAATGGTCCTTAGTTACAGTCTCTGTTGATGGTGAGGGTCAATAGGGGCAAACCCTCTTGATTACTGTAAGAACACAAACCTTAGTTTCTCTGTTAACCCTTTTGGGTACTAGTGATCTTAGGTTATCTCTTAACCCCTTTTTAGCTACTATTGATAGGTTATCTGTTTAACCCTTTTAGCCTCCTACATCAGTATGACACTACATCAGTTAGTTTAGGTATTATTGTCATTTTTACTATATTGTTTCTATAAGTAATTAATGCCTCCCTAGTCATTTTTTCTTTATTTCTTTAAAGTATGTTTTTAGTTTTAATTATATAATTCCTTCATGTGGTTTTATTAAGTTGGCTGCCAAATATTTTACACATTCTCCAGTAATTTAAAATGGTATTTTCCTTTTTGGTCTCTTTCTCTGATGGATTTTTGTATACAGGCAGAAAGATATGATTAAATTTAATTGTTTCAGTTAATTTTTGTTGAGTCTGTAGACTTCAAGAATTGTAGGCTTTTCTAGCATCTGTTTTAAAGACCGAATTTGATGTGAGGTGAGTGAAGCTGTGCTTATAGTCCTCAGCTGCCACCTGTGACTTCCATTTCATGCATCACTGTTTGACTTTTCTTTTCCTGACTGAAATAGGATGATAGTTCTTTCTGACACATGGGGGACAAGATTTTGAAGGGAGCTAATTAAAAATGGTCAGTTGGATTTTCATTGTATGGTATGAGTGACTGCATTCATTTTATCTTCTGCTAAGTAATATAGTACTCCTGGATAGCCGCATAACACTTTTATAGGTCACAAAATGCTTTTAAATATTTTCTAATAAAAACTGAACAATAAGTAACCCAGGTAATGGATTGATAACCTCATTTTGTATATGAAAAAACAGGAGATCAGAGAGGTTTAATGACTTATCAAAGGAGTAGTTAGTGATGAAGGTTGAACCGGAAGCCAAGTCTATTTACTATAAATATAACTATGTAATGTTATGACAACATGGAAATTGAAGCAAATTATAGCTTAGGTAACAGATATGTATTGTTAACCAAGTTCTCAACTATTGAGAAATATCAAGGTTTTTTCTATTAATTTTTAAAAGAGATTTTTATTATTTTTTTTGTTTTTACATTGATGAAATTGCTTCCTTTATCCCATTTCTTTCTCCCTTCTAGAAGGCCTAACCTTAAAACATAGAAATTCAAAAAGACAAAAAAAGATGAAGAGAAAAAACAGGAAAACTAATCATTACCTTGAAAAATTCTGACATTATATGCAGTATTTTGTATTTGTGGATCTTTTACTTCTACAGAGCAGTAGGGAAAGATGTTTTCTTCATATCTCTTCTTTGAGGCCAAATTTTTTCTTTGTAATTTTGAAACATTTCATTTTATTTTTTTAAGTGAGAAATGTTTATTTTATTTTATTTTACTTTTTCTCAATTACATGCAAAAATGTAGCATTTATTTTTTTTAATTAGTTTCACATTCTCTCTTCTTCCCCTTTCTCTTCCTTGAAAAGGTGAGTAGTTTGATGTAGATTATATATGTGTGGTCATGTAAAATATTTCCATATTAACCATGTTTCAAAAGAAAATGCAGGCAAACCCCCCCCAAAAAAAAATAAAGTTTAAATATCTGCTTCAAGGGGTGGACCCAAGATGGCAAAGGCAGCAACTTACCTGATTTCTCCCCCAAACCCCTTCAAATACCTTTAAATAATGCCATAAGACAATTTCTGGAGCAGCAGAACCCAGAAAAAGACAGGGTGAAATGATTTTTCAGCCAAAGACAACTTAGAAGGTTGACAGGAGAGGTCTGTCACACCAGGGTGAGAGTAGGGCACAGTCCAGTGCAGGCCATGCTGGATAATTGTATTGCTAAGAATAGCTAAGTCATTCACAGTTGAAAGTTGTACAGTATTACTGTTCCTATATACAGTGTTCTCCTGGCAACATTCAATTTCACTTATGTTGTAGTCATTGTGTATATTGTTCTCTTGACTTTACAAGTCTTTTCTTGTGTAAAGGTGTAATGGATTGATATTTGCTTAATCATATCACTCTATCTCACTTAAAGTGATAAGATACCAAAATCATCAGTCAGTATTAGGCTTAGGCTTTAGATTACGGAAAGTACTTCAAATTGTAGGAACTGTTCCCAAGAAACTTGTGCTATGATGTACTATGCCCCAAAAGTCATATATAAATTATCAAGCTAAATAACCAGTCATTTTAGAAATTGGAGTAAGTGTAACATTATCTCCTTGATTCCCTAATAAAGAACTGCCTGGGTTGGAATTAAAGGAGAAGGCTTAGCTTAAACTTTGACAAGGTCTCCTCCCTCCCTCCCTCCCTCCCTCCCAACCCCTTGCAAAGAACCTTGTATATTTGAAATATCTGAAGGATTTTGGACTTCCCACCTCATTAGTATCATAGAATCTACCTCTCTTATCAGCAATGGCTTTAGGTAGTGCCTACATTGGAAGTGACAAACAATTTCAGGACTGATTGACCTTGTTTAAGGGGAATTTCCCATGCTTTTCATAAATGAAAGAAAAGGAATCCCAACAAGCTATATCTGCTTTATTCTTTGCCCAACAATTTGTTCAGTTTTCTTTTTTTCCTGTTTCTGTTGTATTTTTTCCAGTTCTGAAAGAAAAACATTTTAATGTTTTTTTCTTGTTAAGTCATTTTTTCCAGCTCTGCCTCCCCATGAGACCATTTGGAGTTTTCTTGTTAAAGCTCCTGGCGTGGCTTACCATTTCCTACTCCTGCTTGTTTTACAGATGAGGAAACTGAGGCAAACAGGATTTAAGTTACTTGTGCAAGGTCGCACAGCTAGTAAGCATTTGAAGTCAGATTTGAACTCTGGAAGATGAGTCCTCCTGATACCAGGCCTGAAGTTCTAGCCAATGTGACATGTAAATGTCCCTTAAAGTCCCTTACTATCAGTATTACATCTTTTTCTAATCCAGTTAATGTTTCTCTTCTAAATTTAGATGCTATGCCATTTGGAGCATGCATATTTAATATTGGTCTGATTCCTATAAGCATAATGTCTGTAATTACTCTGTTTATACTGTGAATTTTTTTTGTTTTTGCTTTGTCTGATAGCATGATTATGACGCCAGCTTTTTTGATTCACTTGCTGCAGTTAAATTCCAGTCTCTAGTTTTTATTCTATGTATGTCTTTGCTTTTCAGATGCTTCTTGTGAGCAGCTCTTGAAACACTCACTACTCTTTCATTTTATTGAATACTAATTAACATTTAGATATATGAGAGGTTTACATTTTTTCTCTTTTGGGGTCTTATATAGGTGTTTTTTTCTGAATCAGTATTTCTTTTCCTTATTTTGTTATGCCAGTTTGTTATCCTTATTACCACAGACTCTCTTTCTCTACCCTGTTTTCACACTTCTTCCTATTTGTCAACATTTTCTTAGTTATGGAGTTTTCTTTTTTAAAAATTTTATTTATTTATTTATTAGTTGTGGAGGTTTTTTAAGTTATTCATTCCTTTTTCTTTATTCATTTTATTCACTTATTTGTTTTTTCTCTCTTTTGTCCACATTTAAGTGATTAATTCACAGTCCTATTTTCTTCCCCTCCAATTTCTTTTGTTTGTTTGTTTTCATCTTTTCTGATGCCTTTTCCTTAAGATTCCTTTACTGTCTTTGCTTCATTCTTTTCCTTTTATGTCTGTTCTACACTTGTTTTTGGAGCCACAGTGTTTCATGATATTTGATCATTGTGTTTGTCATTTAAAAATTTCTTCTTTTTTCATTCTATCTTTATGGTCTCCTCTGTTGACTTATCTCTTTATGAGGTAGGTTCTTATTCAAGCTTTTCACTTAAATTTAAAATCTCAGTCTTTTTCTTATCTCTGACTCATATTTTATTTTTTTCTTTGCTCTTTGACCCTTATCCTTTCCTTTGTTGCACGGGCCACTAAGGCTGCACATTTTTTTTAGCTTCTTAAAGTTATTGAGTATCTGGACTATCCAGAATAAACTCCAGGAGGAGAAGACTGGCCCTAGCTAGGTTTTCTATTCCCTCTTCTCTAACCTATGGCACCATATTATGCTGTGTAGTATTCATATTTTTCTCCTTGACCATTCCTCCTATCCCATCCACAGTTGCTTTTCCTTTCTTTTTCCTGAAAATTGGTGTCTGCTGCCTGTTTTGGGGTGAGAGAGGTTCAGAATAAGTTACTATCATAGATGGAACTGGCAGTTGTCTCTTCAACTGGACACTGAGTCACAAGCTTGTAAGTCTATGCTCCATCATACCTATCAAAGAATGTAGACTACGTTGGGGTACTAGGTAGGAGCTCTAACAATTTAAATTCTCCTATGTAATTCTTTGTGTTTTTCCCCCAATGTAGGATTCCTTCTTATTTTTGTTCATTCATCTTTGATTACTCCATATCTGGAGTATAATGCATTTTTCTGATATTTTGGGGTTCCTGATGTCAAGTCTAAACCCACTCTTCCAAGGGACCAAAAGGAGAGTGTTCTCCTGGGTGTTGGAGGAGAAATGTTTATGCATCTTGCTATATCTGTGAGCTGAATATCCCTAAATAAAAACTAATAATTTTAACTGGTTAAATAGAATTGCGTAGTGAGCTACTGGAAATTGACAGTGGGGGAAAGACTGGAATTAGGGGTTCAAACCAATAACATCAGGAAGAGAAACGCAAACCCCTCAAGGGTGCTGTTAGAACCCTAGGGTTAAGGCCAGCATTATTGCTACATGTCTGTAATCTTCTAATATAGATTGCAAGTAGGAAGGGACCTTAGAAGTCAAACCTCCCTATTTTTTTTTTTAGTGAGGCAATTGGGGTTAAGTGACTTGCCCAGGGTCACACAGCTAGTAAGTGTTAAGTGTCTGAGGCCGGATTTGAACTCAGGTACTCCTGAATCCAAGGCCGGTGCTCTATCCACTGTGCCACCTAGTCGCCCCAAACCTCCCTATTTTTACAGGGAATAAACTTAGTCTCAAAGAAGTAAAGTGACTGTGATTTGCGCAAAGTCACCCAAGTAAAGTTGACAGGTTTTGTTGTTATTTTTTTAAGTGTTATTCTTCTTCTTCCATTTGAGTCAAGGTTTCATTAGCGGTTTGGACATTTGAAAAGGGGGAACATATTCTCCTGTTCATATTACTTCTTATATTTAGGAGCAATCGCCTTCTAAGAATAACTTTATTTTCTAGTATATTAATTTGTACACTCTGGGAAGAAAGAAGCAAGTGTCATGCATAAAATGTATGTATCTCAATGATATTTAATAAGATATCCATTTTTAGGTAGTAGAGATCTCAGGAATACTGGCAAAGAGAGAAATGCTTATTAGGTCTTACTCTCAGTTTTGGTCACCACTGACTATTTTGGGAAACCTGAGACATGTGTTCAAGGATTGCAGTGGATAGGGGTGGGAGCTCCCAGTGGTCTTTGGAGGGTTGTCTTAAAATCCCCTCACAACCTCACAAAAGAGGGATAGTGGGCAATGGCAATACTCCCTAATAGCATCCCTGGGTGTTAAAATTACAGATTCTTTTGGATGTTTTATAAAAAAGGCCCATCTCTCAAGTGTGTTAGGGATAGTATATACATACATACATACATATATATGTGTGTGTGTGTGTGTGTGTGTGTGTTTTCTAGTCCCCGTTACTATTCTCTTGGTTTTTTTTTTTTTTTTTTTGCAGGGCAGTGAGGGTTAAGTGACTTGCCCAAGGTCACACAGCTAAGAAGTGTCAAGTGTAGGGGCGGCTAGGTGGCGCAGTGGATAAAGCACTGACCCTGGAGTCAGGAGTACCTGAGTTCAAATCCGGCCTCACACACTTGACACTTACTAGCTGTGTGACCCTGGGCAAGTCACTTAACCCCCATTGCCCTGCAAAAAAAAAAAAGAAGTGTCAAGTGTGGGAGGCCAGATTTGCACCCAGGTCCTCCTGAATCCAGGGCCAGTGCTTTCTCCACTGTACCACCTAGCTGCCCCACCCCCACTATGATTAAGTGGCTGAATAAGATGGTGATCTAGGGTTAGAAAGCTCGTTTTTAAATATATCTAGTTGGGTTAAGAATTCTGTTTTTTTCATTTGTACTAAGATGTAAATCATCACAATTTTAATATAAGATCTCCCTACCACCTTAGGGAAATAATCGTATTCTATACCTGCATCAAGACTTCTAATCACTCCACTCCTCAAGCACATTTTCAGGTCATTACCCTTTTTCTGACTTCACAATCCTCTACATTCTCAACCCTCTAGTTAACAAGTTCAGTTCTACACTACTTGCTACTTTTAAATCTGTAGCCTCTTTGACTTAATGTTGCTCATTCCTTTCCAAATTGCCCTGAGTTACTCCCACCATCTGCATCCTCTGCTCCCACTCACATACTGCGAAATGGAACTGGATGAATTTATACAATCCTGCTGACTGGGTAACTTAGAAATTAATGTTATCCAACTTCAACTGGGTTCTCACTGCACCAAGCCAATCTTTTTCTTCTTCCTTAAGTAATTGCTTATCTCACTACCCACAGAAGCTGTTTCAGATCTTTTTTTTCTTTCCTCAAGGCTTTCAGACATTTCTCTTCTTTATCTCAGTTAATGACCTCACCTTTAACTTCATTGAGAAAATGAGGCCATCTTATATAAACTCCTTTTTTCCCCTTTCGCTTTAACTAGGAACCCCCCACTTTATCGCTAACTTTTTTTCCTTTCCTCCAGTCTCTGACAGTGATGTCTCTTTGCCAGGATCAAACCACTCTGTATGTCCTTGATCCCATCCCTTTCTGTTTTTTCCAAATGATTACAAATTCAATCACCTTTCCTAACACTTGAATTCTCCTATCAACTCTTTCCTTTCTTACTGGATTCAAATATGTTCCAAGCATTACCTATCATTAAAACTCTTCAGTAGTTCCCACCATCCCCTCAATATATCATCCAGTATCCCTCTTTCCTTTTCCAACCGTATGCCCTCTTTTCATAGGTCATAAAATTAAAAGGGGAGGGGATCTTAGAGGCCATTAAGTCTAACCTCATTTTACAGAGGAGGAAACAGGATCAAAGAGGTTAAGTGTCTGAGGAGGGATTCCAACCTCATCAGTCAACTAAAACTGCTTTCTTAAAAAATATTCTTTTTTTAAAAATTGGCTAAATCTGGTCCTTTGCTCATTCATTATCCTTTGACTCTCTGTGGCATTTGACAATAGAGACTACCCTTTACTTTCTTTTTTTTCTTTTCTTTTCTTTTTTTTGCAGGGCAATGAGGGTTAAGTGACTTGCCCAGGTCACACAGCTAGTAAGTGTCAAGTGTCTAAGGCCAGATTTGAACTCAGGTCCTCCTGAATGCAGGGCTGGTGCTTTATCCACTGTGCCACCTAGATGCTCCCCTACCTTTACTTTCAAATAATCTCCCCATTTGGGTTTTTGTGCCATTACTCTTTCCTGGTTCACTTCTGATCTATCCAACTCCTCCTCAATTTGCTTTGCTTATATGATCCCTATCTGCTATTGTACCCCAAAGCATTTTCTTGACCCCCTTTTGCTGTTTTTATTAGTTCAATTACACACACACACACACACACACACACACACACACACACACACACACATATATATGCCAGTGACTTAAAGATTTACGTGTCTATCCTGATCTCTCTTCTGAGTTTTTAGTCCCACTTCAGTTATTAAATATTTCAGATTAGATGTCCAGGAGACATCTTAAATTCACCACATCCAAAATAGAATTCATTATCTTCTCCCCAAATTCACAGCTCTTCCAAAACTTCTCTACTTCTTTGTGTTAAATAACGTTCTATTCTTCAGATCTCATTAGTTTGTTATGAACCTTGACTCCTCCATCTCCTTCACCTCACATATCTAGTCAGTTGTGAAATCTTGCCATTTTTTCCTCCACAATATCTGTCACATATGATTCCTCTCTAATCATATAGGTACTGCTGTGCTACTTCAGACCCTCAGATTTCTCACCTAGATTATTGCAATAGCCTCCTAATTGGTTTCCCTGCCTCAAATATCTCACCTACACACTGTTGCCAAAGTGATTTTTCTTAAGTGCTAGTCTAGGCTTGTTTCTCCTTTACTACATAAAATCCAATAGCTCCTGTTGCTTCTAGGGTCAAATATAAACTCTTCTGTTTAGCTTTTAAAATGTTTCACAGCCCTGGCACAATCTATCTTTCCTGCTTAGTTATAAATGAATCTCCCTGCCACACTTTGTGATCCAGCCAAACCAGCCTTCTCTCTGTTCCTCAAGCACAACATTCCATTACTCATCTTCATGTATCTGTACCAGTTATCTCTTCTATCTAGAGGCAGCTCCATGACATAGTACATAGAATGCTGGGCCTAGAGTCTGAAAGGCTCAAGTTCAGATTCAGCCTCCGACTTCCTATCTGTTTGACTCTGGGCAAGTCATTTCACCTATGGCTGTCTCAGTTTCCTAATCTGAAAAATGAGGAAATGCTTGGTGCCTGGCATATTTTTGCATACAGTTAGCACTATACAAATGTTAGCTGTGATGATAAATGTTTATTCTACTCAACTCAACCTCGTTTAATGTCTCTCTTCCTTCAATATGTATTTCAAACATTATCATCTTCATGAAGTCTTTTCTGATGCCCCTAGTTGTTAGTGCCCTCTCTCTCAAATTAGCTTGTGTTTAACTACTTTGCATTTATTCTATATGTACTTATGTTCTTGTCTTCCCCATTGAAAAGTAAGTTCCTTGTCAGTAGGGATTACTGTGTGGTATAATGTGTAAAGCACTGGCCTTTGAATCAGGAAGACCTGAATTCTAATCCTGTCTCAGTTGTTTAATGGCTTTGTCATTGTTGGCCAATCATGAACCTCTTTCATCCTTAGTTTCCTCATCTGTAAAATAAATATAAAAATAGTACCTACCTCATCGGGATATTATGTGGATCAAATGAAATAACTGTAATGCACTTTGCAAATCTTAAAATGCTCTTTAAGTATCATTATCATTATTATTGTTGTTGCTTCTGTTACTTCAGCCTCTTTCTCGCATTGATGGGTTCCTCCTAGAGCAAGGGTCCAAGGTTGGCCATCCTTCATTCCTTTCCCAAATCTGCTTCTGGCTTTCTGTACTTCAACACCATGCCTACAGATGAGTAATGTCTCCCCTTCACCTGCTCCACCCACTCCCCATTCAACTCTCTTTTCCATGTTGTGTTCCCCCATTAAAATATAAACTTCTTGAGGGCAGGGACTGTTTTTCTTTTTTTAATGTATTTGTATCTCCCCCATTTAGCATGGTGCTTGACACATAGTAAGAAATTAATAATGCTTACTATCTTGCCTTGCTTCTTGCAAGTCTTCCCAGGTTTCTCTGAAACTATCCATTTTGTAATTTCATTTGATGTAGCATTCTGTTTAATCTGTTTTCCATAATTTGTTCATCCATTCCCCAAGTAACAAGTACAACCTTACCTTCAAGTTCCTTCCCACTCTATTATAAGGTACTGCAAATATTTCTGTACATATAAGTTAATTTCTTCTTTCCTTTATCGTTTTGGGGCATAGGTCTAGTAATGATATTCTTGAGTCAAAAGACATGCACAGTTAAGTGGCTTTTTGGACATAGTTAGAAAATGCTTTCCAAAATGGCTGGAATAATTCTCAACTACACTAGTAGTTCATTAGTATATTTGTTTTCCTGCAGCCCCTTCTACAGTTGTCATTTGATGATCTAATAGATAGGAACTGGAATTTTGGGACTTCTTTATTTTGCATTTCCCTAATTCTTAGAGATGTAAAGCATTTTTATATGGCTGTTTTTGATAGCTTGGATTTCTTCCTTTGAGAAATCCCTGTTGATGTCCTTTTACCATTTATCAATCGGGTAATGACTCTTAGTTTTAAAAACTTGATTCAGTCCTTAGCTTGGAAATGAAACCTTTTTCAGAGAAACTTCTTATAAACATTTTTCTCATTTAACTTTCCTTTTTTAATTTTTGCTACATTAGTTTTGTTTGTGTAAAATTCATGCCTAGTTTCTTCCAGAATGCTTTCTAGTTTTCCCAGTATTTTTTCCAAACAGTGAGCTCTTGCCCCAGTAGCTAGGATCTTTTGGTTTCCCCCATAATTTTAATACTTTTTTCAGCTACCCTTTTTGGATATTATTTTTATTACAATGTTATAGGGGAAAGATGTGTTTAATAGTTCTGCGTTACTGAATCAGTTTGTGAGTTTTTCTGCTCTAATATATACTAAAAATCAGTAAGTATATAATGTGCCAGGCCCTCTGCTAAGTGCTGCAGATATAAAGAAAACAAAAGACAGCTGCTACCCTGTAGGAGTTCACAGTCTAGTGGTAGAGACAACCTAAAAACAACCTCATACAAACAAGATATAGACAGTATAGATTGGAGTTAAACAACAGCAAGAAGACACTCACAATGAGGAGAAAGGTTTCTTGTGTAAGGTGGAATTTTAGCTGGGACTTGAAGGAAGTCAGAGAAGAGAGGAGATGGGGATGAGGGAGAAATTCCAGGCATGGGGGACTAACCAATGAAAATGCACAGTTTGAAGGCTGGAAATCTTGTGTGCAAGAAGGAGGTGAGTGTCTCAAGATCAAAGAGTATTTGTTTGGGTAGGGATTAAGTTATAAACATATTGTAATGGTAGGAGTGAACCATGTAGTGGGGCACTTTGACCTCCAAACAGAGGATTATATATTTGAACCTAGAGTTTTACTGAATAGACGGAGGTTACATGATGAAATTTATACTTTAGGAAGAATATTTTGAGAGCTGAGTGGGGAGAGTCCTGAGACAGGGAGACCAACCAGCAGATTTGAGGACAGGAAGACACATATTACAATTGATCTTATGACACTTATTAGCTCCGTAACTGTGGACAACTTCCTCAATCCCTCTGAGTTTCAGAGCTCTCATGTGTTCCTAATCAAAGATCCAGCAATTATCTTTAGTCTAAATTTCTGTAAACAAATACAATTGTTCTAGTTGACTTTCACTATAAAATTGGAGTGTGTGTGTGTGTGTGTGTGTGTGTGTGTGTGTGTGTGTGTGTCTTATGGGAAGGAATATACAGTGGTTCTCAGAGTTTTCTATAGTGGTAAAACCCTTTCATTTAAAACAAAACATTGGTAGACCAAACATATATGGTAAAATCATCTAAAATTAATACTTAATGCCTATGAATGGATAACTTAAGGTTAATTAAAAACACAGAAAACCATTTGAAATGTTTGTGTTCCTTGTGAGTGTGAGCAGTTTGAGAAATTCTGACCTAGTGGAGGAATTCTGTTTCCTAAATAGAGGAATACTGATGATAAAAGGGCCCTAAGATCCCTCCTAAGATTTAGGGATAGAAGAGCCCCTTTAGGGTATCTAGTTTAATCCCTTTCATTTGACAGATGAGGAAATTAAGGCCCACAGAGTTTAGTTGATTTATTTAAATTCACACAGGTATTACCTTTATAGCAGAGCCAGGATTTGAACTAAGGCTTTGGATTCCAAAGCTTTCTGCTGTACCAGACTGCCTCCCACAGGCCTCTCTTAGCAATTTACTTTTCCTTTATAGTAACTTTTTTCTCAATCATAAATCCCAAGCACTAGTATTTCTAAGGCTCAATTTCTTCCTGAATAAAATGAAGATGGGGGAGAATGCAACTATGTTGTATTTAATAGCCATTCCAAACTCCGAATCTATGATTTCATCCTCCTCTACCATAACACACACAAGATCTCCCCTATTCAAAGGAACTTAAACTCAGACTTCTCAGTATTTATATTTCTTGTTAGTAATAGTGCAGACAAAATGTGCAGTTGACCAAAATGAGGTTTGAGGATCATCATTAAAAATTAGGGCTACCATCTTCTAAAGGCAAACTGAGACTGTCAGAGTTATTCAGGAAATGTGGTTTTATAAGAAGAAATTACCGAATAATAAACATATTTCTAATTATGTGTCTCAGGGTTTAATGTAACAAAACCTACTAATGTGTAATAAAACCACACAGATGGTAAACAAGTTGGTCTTTAATATATGTGCACAAGATCTATATTTTGAACAGTGTGGGGAAATACAAGTATACAAAGTCACTTTACCTACAACCATTCAAAAGCTCTTTCTGACTGAGCATGACATAATAGTTTAAATGCTAGTCCTAGTCAGGAAGACCTGAGTTCACATGTGCTACTTCCTAGCCACATGACTATAGGGAAGTCATTTGAACTCTGAGCATATCTTTCTTCCATTTTAAATGGAGATCACAGTTACATACTTCATGAGACTATCGATCTGATTTATTGAAAGTGCTTTGCAAACTTTAAAGTAGTCTGTGTTAGTCATGAATGATATTTAGTACACCACTGAAAATGGAAAGGATTTAAGGAGACTTCTTCATGTCATGGAAATGGCTTCTGCTAAGTTTCAGGTTGTGTTCTGAGAACAAATTGCCACTGAGAATGAAAAAGTGCCAATCTCTGCTTCCCCATTGTGATGAAACCAGGAAGATCACTCCCTGTGCCTCATGGGACACATTAGATTGGATTTCCCAAATCTTATTGCACTGTGTAAGGCATACAGGGTGTCCCAAAAATCTTTGTTCAGTTTTCAAGCAGAAATCTGCAAAAATACTTTTGGAACACCCTATATAGCCATCACTTTGTTTTCACAGTGGGTGTAAAATGTAGTTGGTCCTATTAAGTAAGTAGGAGGGCAGTCAACTCCTGTAGGGAATATCCATTAGTTCTCTATGGAAATGAAAAGTGTTACTGAATTTCACTAGAGACATACTTTATTGACATCACTTTGAAGGAAAAGTTTCCAAACAATAGAACATCCTAAAGATAGATTTGGAATGAAGTTCTTGTAAGTCATTACCCTACTTGGAGATAAGAAATGCTGTGGAAAAAGAATTATGTTAGGAATCCTCTAGTTTTTTGTACATGTCAAAAAGTACATGGCACTTTGTAAGTAAATGATAATGATGCATAAAAGGATTAAGTTAGTAACACTTCTATGGCAATTGGTTTCTTTATTCCCTTAAAACTGACTATTGTTCCACTAAGAAATGTTTTTGGTTTTGTGGGACAATAGTGTTAAGTGACTTGCCCAGGGTCACACAGCTAATAAGTGTTAAGTGTCTGAGGTCAGATTTGAACTAAGGTCCTCCTGAATCCAAGGCCATTACTTTATCTACTGTGCCACCTAGCTGCCCCCGAAATGTTTTCTTTGACCCAGTATAGTACTAATAAGGATTTTAATAGGACATGCCTTCAGCTGGTATCTAAAGCACTTATGTTAGTAGGTCCATGGAAAATATCTTTAAAATAGTTGATTTCATTAAAAAAATTCTTAATTTTAAGGTGTAGAACCCAGATGGACCCAGACTTCAGTGGTTCATTCAGAGTTGCCAGAAAGTTCTGATGGTACTTGTTCTCTCATCAGCAGGTAGAAGTAACTGAACTTAGCACTTATTTAAGAGGGACAGTTGATTAAAATAAGAAACCTCTAGATGACAGAACTCTAGCTTAGTTCCATGAACCTTACCCACTCCCCTGGCAGGAAGAGAATAGTGGCTTCTCTCTACCTTAGAGTCTCTGCCTCCGGGGACTGGTATTCTGAGGTCTCTACCTCCTTAAGTCACTATGAGACCTTAAGATGAGATCTCTACCCACTCCCAAATAAATTGGTCCTAAACATTGAGTTCAGTATGCTTTGTGTTCACTTTATCACAGTTGTATTTTGAGATGCTTGCCCCAGTGCCAGAATTACTAGTCATAACTCTGGATCCTGATGAAGCAAGTAATTCAGACACAGTGATAACTTGTATTTTCCATACTACTTTACTGTTTACAAAGCATTTTCCTTACAATAACCTTGTGGGGGAGGGAAGTAATCCATATGTTATAATAAATAGTAACTGTGAACACTTAAAATTCTCTTTACTTATTTACACTCTTCCACACACATATGTAGTTTCCATAGTGTGTATATCTGGATGGGAACTTAGAGATTAGTTAATTCAATAATTCTCAATTTGAGGTCTGTGAAGTTTTAATATTTTGATAACTGTATTTCTTCCTCCCCCCCTCCCTCCCCCCCTCTCTTTCTGGCAGGGCAGTGAGGGTTAAGTGACTTACCCAGGGTCACACAGCTAGTAAGTGTCAAGTGTCTGAGGCCGGATTTGAACTCAGGTCCTCCTGAATCCAGGGCTAGTGCTTTATCCACTACTCTATCTAGCTGCCGCTTGATAAGTATATTTCTTATTTATTTATTTTTTTGGTGAGGCAATGGGGGTTAAGTGACTTGCCCAGGGTCACACAGCTAGTAAGTGTTAAGCGTCTGAGGTCGGATTTGAACTCAGGTACTCCCGACTCCAGGGCCGGTGCTCTATCCACTGCGCCATCTAGCTGCCCCCGATAAATATATTTCAATGTAATTCATTTCCTTTGTAATTACGTGTATGTTATACATTTAAAAACATGATTTTGAAAAGGAGACAATAGGCTAGACTGCCAAAGGGGCCCAAGACACAAAAAAATTTAAGAAGCCTGCACCTACACTCTAGTTCAAGACTTCATTTCCCATTTGCATCTGCCCTCTACTTTTCAACTCTTATTAAAATCTCAAACAATCATTTAATTTGTTGTTTTTTTCAGGGAAATGAGGGTTAAGTGACTTGCCCAGGGTCACACAGCTAGTAAGTGTCAAGTGTCTGAGGCCAGATTTGAACTCAGGTCCTCATGTAGTGTTTTAACCACTACACTACCTAGCTGCCCCCTCAACCAAGAATTTATTGAAGCACATTCTCAGTGTCAGGGTCTGTGCTGGGCTCTGGAGCTACAGACACAAATAAAATAGTCCCTGCTTTCAAACAGCCTACTTGTGATACATTCCTTTGGTCTTCCTGCATCCAATTGCTCTGCTCTCTGTCTTCTTCACAGCTGCCAAACAGTTTCTCATAAACTAGAGGTCTGTCTCACTCCCCTGCCTTAGAAATGTCAACAGGGCAGCTAGATGACATAGTGGATAGAGCACTGGCCCTGGAGTCAGGAGTACCTGAGTTTAAATCTGGCCTCAGACACTTAATACTTACTAGCTGTGTGACCCTGGGCAAGTCACTTAACCCCCATTGCCTCACAAAAAAAAAAAAGAAAGGTTAACGGTTCTTTGCTACTTCTAGGACAAATTGCAACCTTTTTCTGCCTGCACTTACAGCCCTCCAGAATTAACTTGGATTAATTTTGTATATATTTTGGTGATAGTAATATGTATATGTTCTTCTCTTCCCTCATCATGTAAGCTCCTTGACAGCAGGCACTAGTATTTCATTTGTTTCTTTATATCCTTAAGAACCAGCACAGTGCCTAGCACATAGTGGGTGCTTAATAAATGGTTGTTGCTTGATTGGTATCGTCGATAGGGTTTGGATGTAGAGGGAAAATCCCAGATATTGGAAAGTAGTAGGGAATCCTTTTAGTGTTGATGATATGCTGCAATGCTCAGCATAGTCCCCTGTTCACTACTATTTTAAATCCTTCATTGCCGGACATTTTCACGCTCTGTTGTTACAAATTCACTTTTTTTTTTTTTTTTTTTTGGTGAGGCAATTGGGGTTAAGTGACTTGCCCAGGGTCACACAGCTAGTAAGTGTTAAGTGTCTGAGCCCGGATTTGAACTCAGGTACTTGTGACTCCAGGGCTGGTGCTCTATCCACTGCGCCACCTAGCTGCCCAAATTCACTTTATTTTGTTGGAGTTTTTACTTTGTGTCTGGAACTGAAATAGTCAGGAGCAATACAGGTTTGTGCTATGGAATAACTTTGGGAATGGGTGCTTTTTATATGGCTATGCCCTCCAAATGTTAAACAAATCCTTGCTCTTCTGTCTTGCTGCCCAGCAGTAGCACTGCAGTGTTTATTTTGAGTAGTGACATCAGAACATTTATCCATACACTTGTTTAAATAGAAATGGCAAAAAAGGTGCATTGCAGTTTCTACTGAGCAGTGGAAATTGGATATTAGAAGTTCCACATATGAGTCAGAGGCCTTGTCTTCCTTATCCATGTAAAGAGTAACATTATCTGGCTCATTTGACATGCACTCCAGCCCCCACTTTAATCCTATTCATAGTAGGGCTTGATTTACTCAATCAGTTTAATTGGATGAATACCATGTTTCAGTTTGACTTGGTAATGTTATTGCCCCCTCTACAGGGGAGCTGTATTTAACTCATTATTCATGAGTAAATCCAGTTTTCTTTTGGATCTGAGAGAAGACACCCTTCTGGTGGGGAAGAAATATGTTGAACTGGATTGACAGAGCAAGTATCTCACTAGAAGCACCATATAATGGTGAAATCACAGGTCCACTCCCAATGCCTTTTATCCCTGATGATCATAAGGTTCTAGAGTTCTGTTCTGGCTGATGAAGCAGCTACAGTTCTAGCCACACATGGAACATCTGGAAAAATCCAGTTTCAGCCACAAACTTTTCCTATGTTGGAAATAAATTGCTGGAAAGCATTAGGACACAGGAGTTACAATTGTGCCATGCTTGCTATATGACCCTCTCTTTGGAGCTAGTGCTTCCATCATGATGAGGTCAAAGAATGATATAGAAGGGAGGAAAGAGAAGAAATAGTGCTCAACTAGCTATGTCCTGTTGCATTTCTAATCTCCAAGGCTTTGTACACATAGTCTTCCATGCCTGTAATTCAGCCCCACCTCATTCTTCCTTTACCATCACTAGATTCCTTCAGAACACATTTCAAGTAGGCCCTCTTATTCCTATTCTTGGTTACCTAGTTGCTAGCATTCTTTCCCTCTTGAAATAAAATTTCACATACTTAGCTGTATATATGGAGAAACAGAGTAGTGAAATGGAAAAAGCATTGCATTTGGAGTCAGAGAACCTCAATTTGAACCACTCTGGACCTTAGTTTTTACTTCTGTAAAAAGAGGAAGTTTAATTGGTTGGCCTCTAAGGTCTCTTCCAGCTTTAACTCTGTGATTCTGTGTTTTTTTTTTCTTTTCTTTTCTTTCATAAAAGTATTTTATTATTTCCAGTTACACATAGAGATAGTGTGTAACATTTGTTTTTATAAGATTTCTAGTTTCAAATTTTTCTCCCCCCCTCCTCTCCCTTTCCCCTCCCCAAGACAGCAAGCAGTCGGATATAGTTTATATATGTACAATCACACTAGCATATTTCTGCATTAGTCAGAAATATGAAAGATAAATCAGAGCAAAAAGGGAAATCCTCAAAAAAAGAAAAACAAAAAAAATAGAAATAATATGGTTCAATCTGCATTTAGATTCCATAGTTCTTTTTTTCTGGATTTGGAGAGCATTTTCTATCATGAGTTCTTTGGAACTATCTTGGACCATTGTATTGCTGAGAAGAGTAAAGTCTATCACAGTTGATCAACACACAATGTTGTTGATACTGTGTAGAATGTTCTCCTGGTTCTGCTCATCTCACTCAGCATCACTTCATGTAAATACTTCCAGGTTTCTCTGAAATCTGCCTGCTCATTGTTTCTTACAGCACAATAGTATTCCATTACATTCATATACCACAACTTGTTCAGCCATTCCCCAATTGATGGGCATCCCCTCAACTCCCAATTCCTTGCCACCACAAAAAGAGCAGCTATAAATATTTTTGTACATGTAGGTACTCTTCCCTTTTTATGATCTCTTTGGAGAAAAGACCTAATAGTGGTATTGCTGGGTCAAAGGGTATGCACAGCTGCTTTATAGCTCTTTGGGCAAAGTTCCAAACTGTTCTCCAGAACGGTTGGATAAGTTCACAGCTCCACCAACAATACATTAGTGTTCCAATTTTTCCACAGCTTCTCCAACATTTATTATTTTCCTTTTTTGTCATACTAGCTAATCTGATAGGTGTCAGGTGGCACCTCAGAGTTGTTTTAATTTGCTCTGGGGCACATCAAAGAACCTTCTCCTTGAGAAATTAATCCAAAGGACAGATACACCTAAAGAGATAAGTGGAACCAGATCCTGACTGAGCTACCTCTGGGACTCCCACCCTTCATTCAAGTCTCCTTCACCCCTCGGGAGATAAATTTGGGTGTGGCTGCTGCCTTTATGTAGAGAGATGGCTTGAGAGATCTTCAGCCACCACTCACCCAACTCCTCCACCCACCCACCACCAGTGGGGGATTGTCCTCCCTCACTAAGTGAACTTTCCACAGTCAGATGGTCACCCCATTCAGCCCTCTATAAAAGTATCTGCCTGTCTCCTGCTCGAGGACATTGGTATCTTAGAACCACGCTCTGTGCCATGCCTTTCTCCCCGTGAGAAGTCCAAGGATTTCTTTCATGGTTTCCCTTCCCTTGCCCCTAAATAACCTACTATCTTATTCTAATTGCTTTTGTGTTCAAGAGAGTGTAATTCTTTAAAGAGGAATTCCTAAGGACCCCTAACCCCTTTCCCAAACCCCTAACCCTTATCCCTACCCAAACCTCCTACCCTATTTTCCCCATATCATTTTTGGCGTCCAATGTGATTTAGAACATTTTTTCATATAGCAATAGATAGCTTTGATTTCTTCATCAGAAAATTGCCTGTTCATATCCTTTGACCATTTCTCAATTGGGGAATGACTTGGATTCTTATAAATTTGATTTAGTTCCCTATATATTTTAGAAATGAGGCCTTTATCAGAAATACTGGCTATAAATTTGTTTTCTGCCTCCCTTCTAATTTTGTATGCATTGCTTCTGTTTGTACAAAAACTTTTTAATTTAATGTAATCAAAATCATCCATTTTGCATGTCATAATATTCTCTATCTCTTGTTTTGTCAAAAACTGTTCTCTTTTCCAGGAATCTGAGAGGTAAACTATTCCTTCCTCTCTTAATTTACCTATGGTATCACCTTTTATGTCTAAATCATGTACCCATTTTGGCCTTATTTTAGTATAATGTGTAAGATGTTGGTCTCAGACATATTATCTTCCAGTTTTCCCAGCAGTTTTTGTCAAACACTGAGTTCTGATCTCAGAAGCTGGAGTCTGTGGGTTTATCAAACAGTACGTTACTGAAGTCATTTACTACTGTGTCTTCTGTGCCTAACCTATTCCATTGATCCGCCACTCTATTTCTTAGCCAGTACCAAATAGTTTTGATGACTGCTGCTTTATAGTAAAGCTTCAGATTTGGTACAACTAGCCCCCCTTCCTGTGCATTTTTTTCATTAGTTCCCTTGATATTCTTGACCTTTTGTTTTTCCAGATGAATTTTGTTATTATTTTTTCTAGCTGTATAAAATAATTTTAGGTAGTCTGATTGGTATAGCACTGAATAAGTAAATTAATTTAGGTAGAATTGTCATTTTTATTATAATAGCTCGGCCTATCCATGAGCAATTGATATTTTTCCTATTATTTAGATTTGATTTGATTTGTGTGAAAAGTGTTTTGTAATTGTGTTCATAGAGTTCTTGGGTTTGTCTTGGCAAGTAGACTCCCAAGTATTTTATTTTTCTTTTCCTAAAGTAATAAACAATTTATTTATAGTTTTGAGTTCCAATTTTTATCCCTTCTTCCCTCCCTCCCCTCTCCCTTCCTGAGGCATTAAACAATCAGATATGGATTATACATGTACAATTATGTAAAACATTGCCATATTAGTCATTTTATACAAGAAAACTTGAATAAAAGAAAAAATTAAAGAAAGTGAAAAATAGCATGGTGTTCCATCAATATCAGTTCTTTCTTTAGAGGTGGATAGTATGTTTCATCAATAGTCTTTGAGATTGTATTGTTGAGCATAATCAAGTCATTCATAGTTCATCAAACAATATTGATGTCTCTGTGCATAATGTTCTCTTGGTTTTGCTCACTTTACTATGCCTCATTTTATACATGTCTTTCCAGGCCTTTCTGAAGTCACCCTTCTTGTCATTTCTTATAGCACAATATTATTCCATCACCATCATATACCGCAATTTGTTTAGCCATTCTCCAATTAATGGGTATTCTTTTGATTTCCTATTCTTAGCCACTACAAAAAGAGCTGTTATAAATGTTTTTGTACAAATGGGTCTTTTTTCTCTTTTGGGGGATGTCTTTGGGATATAAACCTAGCAGTGGTATTGCTGGATCAAAGGGTATGAACAGTTCTATTGCCTTTTGGGCATAGTTCAAAATTGCTCTCTTGAATGGTTGGATCTTTTCACAACTCCACTAATGGTGGATTATCATCCCAGCTTTCCCACATCCTCCCTGACATCCAATATTTTCCATTTTTGTTATATTTGTCACTCTGATAGGTGTGAGGTGATACCTCAGAGTTGTTTTAATTTTCATTTCTCTGATCAATAGTGATCTAGAGCATTTTTCATATGATTATATATATGATTCTGTGTTATATCCCTCCAGTAGAGTGAAAGTTATTCAAAGGCAAGGGCTGTTATGTTGTCATCTTTGTATCCCAATCCCTAGCACATTGCCTTGTAACTAACTAGAAGGGACTTGATTCATATTTGTTAGCTTGTTTTTAAAAATTCAATCAAACCCTGACAAAGTACCTAATATATTGCGACATCATGCTAGGAGTGCTCCAGAGACAATCTTTTTTTCTTAATTTGTTTATAGTCTCAGGTACAAAATGTCTTTGTCCATGCTGACAAGGAAATCAAGGTTACTGTATTTCTTTTGTATCTGGCATTTATAAGATGACACCATCTTTCCTATTACTGGACAGGATACTACAGTAGATTAGTTTTGCCTAGTTAACCCAAGTGTTGATTAGCTAGCAAATAACATGTTTTTAGCTTTTTCTTTCTCCTTTTGCCCCCCACTGATTTCTCCTAGTAATTTGAGCGCTCATTAGCACTTCAACTATGCAGTATTCAGGGACGGAGAGAAAAGGTTAAAATCAAATTAGTCGTTTTTGTTTCTTATTAGTTGCCCTAACAAAAGACTTGGTAGAAGGGAATTTGAAATTAATGACTGAAATCACAGGAAACTGGTGTATGATTCCTTCTCATGGAAGATGTGTATGATAAGGAAACCATAAATCTGGCAAATATACCAGTCCCTTAGGGAGTTTGTTCTAATATACTTTTCTTTAAAAAATATGGAATGCTTCACAAATTTTTGTGTCATCCTTGCACAGGGGCCATGCTAATCTTCTCTGTTTTGTTCCAATTTTAGTATATGTGCTGCTGAAGCGAGCACTCTAATATACTTTTTGTGCAGTAATATTGAAAGGGCCTGAATGTCTACTCTCTTGGTCCCCTCTTTTGTATAGTCTTCATAGGGCACCTGGACAGCTCTTTTGAGGGACATTTCAGTTCAGTTTTTTTAATAAAAGGTTGGTTTTGACAGCATATGGCCACTGGCTTGATTTTCTTAAGGTGTTCTGTATACCAAAGAAAAAAATATGGCTCAGATAATCTTAATGTGTATGCTAAAACCAGAAAATGCATCCCTATCCAAAAATTATATTGTTCTATTTGCCTACCTAGGTAGGAAGTAGGAAGTAAAGTCATCGGAGTACAAATTTAAAACTAGGAGACGGAATCATAGAATATCGTGTCAAATTGCTTCCTTTTATAGGTGAAGAGAAGTGAAATGACTTAGCCAAGATGATTAAGTAGTAAATTGTAGAGAGGATTTGAACCCCAATCTTTTGACTCCAAACCCAGTGGTGTTTTCACTTCTTATAGTCTTTTGAGCTCATAGAAAACAAAGTAATGAGGCATAATTTTGATAGCACTTTGATTTGTCCTTGAGGGCCTTCATTATCCTTAGGACTGAATGAGAGGAAATGGCATTCTTCTGAAGGGTGGCTCAAGTAAGCAGGTTTTGTCAATACTTCTTCTAACACAGGGGGAAGGAATTTGTGTTCACTTGATTTGTCAAATGAAGAAAGAGTATCACTTATACTTTCATTTCTGAAACCTAGACCGGATTTATATAATAATTTTAGGGTTATATAGTTAAGACACAAGATGTTGGGAAGCATGATATACATGGAACCAGCAAACAAATGTGGATTTAAAGAGATACTATTAAGTAATGAGGACAAATACTGACTTTTGCTCTGGATGAGATATCCATTTCTTCTTTATATTTGGAAATAAGAATGTGTTGATATACAGAAACATATACTCTGATGGGTCAGGAAGAAAAGTTTGAAATCATTTTCAACTTAACCCCAATTGCTTCACAAAAAAAAAAAACATTTTCATATTTGTCTTTGAAGTCCATCTGAAACATGTTGAGAAAGTCTTTATACACACACACATATGCATGGCATAGTGTTAGGATCTAGAACTGTGACTTCATTACTGTAGGAAACTCTTGAATAAGAAAACTCCTTCTACTAATGCAGGCTGGCACCTACTCTGAAGCTTCTAGTTTTGAGAGTTGACTTTTGACAGCATTGAGAGGTGTGAAGTCTCTTGGCCAAGATTAGTCACCATGTGTCAGAAGTGGGACTTGAATCAAATCTTCATGGCTTTGATGCTGGAATTGTCTACCATATCACCTAGAAATAATATACAGGGGTCTCTGCTTAGGGTTTACAGTGAGGGGAAATAGAAACTGATAAAGCCTTCTAGACTAAAGAGAATTTCGATCTTGCAACTCCCCCCGCCCATTTCTTCCCCATATGAGTTTGGCCTTTAAGAAGAAGTGGAACAGTGCTCTGGGGAAGGCTGTCTCCACTCAACTTGAGTATCTGAATGAGAACTACAAAAGGAAACAAAATGGTTACTTATATGGTCTTGAGTCCATAACTGATGAGGATCAATTGAAGAGAATGGAAATGTTTAGCTTGGAGAAAAGAAGAATGAGTGGATATGATATCTAACTTCAGTTGTAGGACTGTGGTCTGGAGGAGAGGGTAGACATATTCTGTTTACCCCCAAAGGCAGAATCAGGATCAATGAGTGAAGTTGAAAAGAGGCAAATTTAACTTGATGGAAAGAAAAAACATCCTAAAAGATGAGAATGTTCTAGAATTGGAATGGACTTTCTCAGAAGGAGGTGGTAGTTTTCTTTCCTTTGGAAATTTTCAGGCAGAGGTTTTATGACCACTTATTGGGTATGTTATAGTTGAGGGTGTTTTTTTTTCATTATGGATTAGACCAGATAGCCTCTGAGGTACCTTAAAAGTTTTAGATGTTGTGAGACTATAACTATTTAATTCAATAAACTTTACTAGGGAAGCACTAGGGATACAAAGATTAATACAACTAGTCCCTTCCCTTAAGATTACAATCTGCTGTGAAAGAGAGTCATTTTTAAATTTTGCTCCTCTACATACTGGCCACATCTCCTTTCATACTTGCCATATAAAATCCAAATGCTCTGAAAGGAACCTTGAGGAATGACTTAGGATACTCTGTTGTTGCTGTTGGGTAGAACTGATTTATGCTCCTCCTTGAAAGAGATGTCTCTTCTTTTCCTTCTGACTCTTCAGAGAAAGGGACATCCCTTGGGGACACATTCTAACAATTCAGTATTTCTTATACCTATATTTTATTTACATATGAGTCTTTGGTCTCAAGCTCAGAAAAAAATCCTGTAAGAGCTCAAAAAGCTATTTTAAAAATCAAATGAGGGGTAGAGGAAAAATTGGAAAAAGAAATGAGTGATGCAAGAAAATCATGAAAAAGATTCACCAGCTTGGTAAAGGAGGTGCAAAAATTACTGAAGAAAATAATAAATTAGAAAGCAAGATAGGCCAAATGGAAAAGGTGGCACAAAGCTCAATGAAGAAAATAATTCCTTAAAAATTAGAATTGGGCAAGTGGAAGCTAATGACTCCATGAGACATCAATAAACAATCAAAGACAAAACAGTGAAAAATAAAGGAAAATGTGAAAAATCTCATTGGAAAAAACAACTGACCTAGAAAATAAATTGAAGAGAGAGAATTTATAAATTAAGATGACCTGAAAGCCATGATCAAAGAGCCTAGCCATCAAATTATCAAGGGAAACCTTCCTGATATCTTAGAAAAAGCAGTTAAAATAGAAATGGAAAGAATCCACTGATCACCTCTTGAAAGAGATCTAAAAATGAAAATTTCCAGGACTATTATAGCCAAAGTACAGAGCCCCTAGGTCAAGGAGAAGATATTGCAGAAACAATTCAAATATCATGGAGCCATAGTCAGTATATCGCAAGATTTAGCAGCTTCTACGTTAAAGGATTGGAAGGCTTGGCATATGATAGTCCAGGGGGCAAAGGAACTAATATTACTACCAAGAATTACCTATCCAACAAAACTGAGTGTAATCTTTCAAGGGGAAATGGGTACTTAATGAGATACAGGACTTCTAAGCATTCCTGATGAAAAGACCAGAAAGAATAGAAAATTTGACTTTCAAATATAAGACTGAAGAGAAACAAAAAGGTAAACAGGAAAGAGAAATCATAAGGGATTCAATAAGGCTAAACTGTTTACATTCTTACTTGGAACGATGATACTTGTAAGTCCTAAGAATATTATCATTATTAGGGAAGTTAGAAGGAATATGCATAAACAGAGGGTGTAGGTATAAACTGATTAGAATTAATGGGTGAGAAAGAGGAATGCACTGAGAGAATGTGAAAGAGAGGTAGAGTAGAATAAATTTTCTTGCATAAAAAAGGCACTTTTAAGCCTTTTACAATGGAAGGGAAGATGGGGGGGTAGTGGACATTGCTTGAACCTCACTCTCATTGGAGTTAGCACAAAGAGGGAATAATATACATAATTGGTTGGATATAGAGATCTAGTAGGAGAGAGAGGAGAAGGGTAGGGGGCTGATAGAAGGGAAAGAGGATTGGAAAAGGTGATAGTCAGAAGCAAAATACTTTCGAGGATGGACAAGGTGAAAGAACAGGGGGAAATAGGATAGAGGGAAACACAAAGTAATCATAACTGAAAAAAATGTTTATAGTTTCTCTAAAGGCCTAATTTTTCAAATACATAGCGGACTCAATCAAATTTACAAGAATTCAAGTAATTTTCCTGATTGATAAATGGTCTAAGGACATGAACAGATAGTTTTCAGATGAAGAAATTCAAGCTATCTATATTTATTTGAAAAAATGATCTAAATCACTATTGATTAGAGAAATGCAAATTAAAACAACTCTGAATTGCCACCCCCACCTATCAGATTGGATAATATGACAAAAAAAGGTAAAAGACAAATGTTGGAGGGGATGGGGGAATATTGGGGACACTAAAGCACTGTTGGTGGAATTGTGAACTGATCTAATCATTCTGGTTGTTTTTACAAGATCAACTTGTATTATTCTTTTTGTTTGTTTTGTTTTGGGTTTTTTTTGGGGGGGGGGGCAATGGGGTTTAAGTGACTTTCCCAGGGTCACACAGCTAGTAAGTGTCAAGTGTCTGAGGCCACATTTGAACTCAGGTCCTCCTGAATCCAGGGCCAGTGCTTTATCCACTGCGCCACCTAGCTGCCCCCTGATCTAATCCTTCTGGAAAGCAATTTGGAGGTATGCCTAAAGAGCTATTAAACCATGTATATCCTTTGACCCAGAAATGGCACTACTTACTCTTTTCTTGGTGACAAAGAATCATAAATTGAGTGCATGTCCATCAATTGGGGAATGGTTGAACAAATAGTATGTGATTGTGATGGAAAACTATTGTGCCACAAGAAATTATGAGCAGGATGTTTTTAGAAAAACCCGGCAAGATTTAGATGAACTGATGCATAGTGAATTGAATTGGACAGTATACACAGCTACAGCAACATTGTATAATGATCATCTGTGAATGACTTGGCTATTCTCAACAATACAGTAATCCAATATGATTTTGAAAGACATGATTAAAAATTATATCTGCCTCCAAAGAAAGAACTGATGGAGTCTGGATGCAAATTGAAGCATACTTTTTAAACTTTATTTTTCTTGTCTTTTTTGGTCAGTGTTTTCTAAAAACACAACTTATATGGAAATATGTTTTGCATGACTGCACATATATAACCTATATCAAATTGCTTGCCTTCTCAGTGATGGGGGAGGGGGGAGCAGAGGGAGGGAGAATATTTGAAACTCAAAACTCAAAAAACTATTATTGCAAATTGTTTTTACATATAATTGGAAATAATAAAATATATCACTTAAAAAAATAAGAGTCTGCTTAGCCATGATTTGGAGCTTAAAGAAGTAACTGCTTATTTATATCTCATTTTAATCTTTTCCTAGCCACAATACCATACATACATTGAGTACAATACAAAATCAGCACTGTAATAAGATGATGGATAATGAGATAATGAGAAATAATAATGTTGAGAAAAACTAAAATCACATGAAAAATAAATTGATTACACTCTTGTTTATATACTTTAATTTGAGTGGAATTGTAGATGCAATTTATATATACTTTCAGTTATAATGAAATCTTATTGGAAGATTAATTTCTGAATCACTTTTGGACATAGTATTGAGTCAGACTGAGATTTATGTATCATTATTGAGTTTGAACATGAAAACCAAGAAAGCAAAATCTTTCTTAGGCTTCATTAAAACAGGTATGGCATTTTGGACTAGGGAAGTAATGGTCCCATTGTGCAGCGCATGGAGAATTAGTTTTATTTGTTGATACCAAGTCAAGTCAGTATCATTTATTAAGAGTTTATTATGTACCAGATATTGAGTTAATCACTGGGGATACAAAGAAAGGCAAAGAGACAGGCTCTCACTTCAGGGAGCTTATATTCTAATAGGAGAGACAATATGTAAACAGCTAAGTAGACATAAGGTATCTTATAGAGTATATGCGAGACATTCTGAGAAGAGTAGGCATTACCATCTTGAGAGGAGCAAGAAAGGCTTTTTGGAGACTGTGGGATTTGATCTAAATGCTGAAGAATGTCAGGGAAACTAAGAGGCACAGGTGAAGGTGTAAAGCATTCCAGGAATAGGGAACAGACAGTTCAAAGGCATTAACAATGGAGATGGAATGCAGTATGTGAGGAACACTGAGTAGGTCAGTGTTGCTAGAATATAGAGTAGAAGAGAATAAGGTATAAAAAGTCTGAAAATGTAGGAAAGGGCTAATTTATAAAGAATTTTAAATACCAAACAATTTCTGGTAATAAGGAACTCTAGAGTTCATGGCAATGGGCAGGGTAGACAGAGTCTCTGGTAATATAGTATTGCTTATGCTTTACAATGGTTACTTTGGCAGCTAGATGAAAGATGGATTAGAGTAGGGAGAGACTTGAGTCACAGTTATTGAAGAAGACTGTTGCAATAGTCAAGTGAAGAGGTGATAATGGCCTAAACAAGGGTTGTAGTTTTATGAGGCTAGAGAAGGGGAAATATAATGTATTTGTAAATAGAGAAATGACAAGATTTGGAAAATAATTATTTGTGGGGTGAATGAGAGTGAGGAGTTAAGGATTATGCTCAGGTTATGGGCCCAGGCGACTAGTAGGATTGTGATATCCTTAACAATAATAGGGAAAATTAGAAGTGAGAGAGGTTTGGCTAGAAAGATGATGACTTGTTTTGAACATAGTAGGGGAATTATTAGTAACCATACTATAGAGTTAGAGTGAGGAGGTATAAACGGTATGTTGGAGTGGGGGGAATTAAAAATAATCATAATATCTATTTAGAGCAAGGAGGCGTGGAGAGAAGCAAGGTAAGAAAGGTTACATGTGAGTAGAAAATGGGAGGGTTTTTTAACAGTAGTCTATGATATTAGATCATAGTTAATAAAATGTTATTTGTTAGATCATTATATTCTTTTGTTTGAGTCACATGCATTTCAAAATACTTAATATATAAAGCTTCCTCTAACGTCCTCTGATTCCTCATTGAAGGAAAAGTGACCTTAGGTTATTAAAGATTATTAAAGATATAAAGAGCATTGGAAAGACTCCTATTATGGAGTTGGTGATGGGTTGATTATTGTTTTGTCCAAAGACCAGCTCTGATAAATTCTGAGTGTCTCTCTACCACACTGTTTGCAGAATGATGAATATTTTGGCCTCAACAACTTTTCAAGACCATCTGACAAGTTATAGAAGAGATATGATCACAGTAATGAAATTATAGGTTTCTGAGAATGAAAAAAGTATATCATTGATATTTGATGAGGTAGTTGATTCAGTATGGTGACCCTTCATGACTTTTGGATCAGAGAGGACTTGACATTTTATCCAATCCTTGCTTCCTCTCAAATCTCTCCAAGATAGGAGTCATGCAAAATACATAAAATGTTTTCAGCTATCTCCATGGTGTCTCAAGAACACTATTGATGTAACAGTTTAATGAACTAACAGCTGAAAGGGCTAATAACTAGCCTTTAATATGCTTACTCAGTACCTCTTTCCCCACTTAAAAGTTATAGAAACTATTTAGAAGAAATAATCCAATATAGATAGGTACTTTGGAAGTTTTAAGTCTATAAAGCATACAGAGACTAAAGAAGTACTAAATCAGTATAATGGCCATGTATTAAAGAATGAAAGTCTAGAATAGAAAGAGAACATAAATAATTGAAAGAATGAGGGAAAGAAATCCTTTCTAGAAAAAAGCATAGAAACTAATATTTTAAAACTAACAAAAATTGATGGGATGCAGAAAAGGAGGGATTTTACCACATTGAGAGGGAAAAAGAGGGGACGAATTAAATAAGTAAAGAAATAAAATGGTACTCATAAGTTAAGCAAAACTCTAAAATTAGGAAAAATGGTAAATTGAAAATGAGGTTGTTGAAGATGAGGGGAAGAGAACTAGTAAAAATAGGGTTGCTTCACATAGATTAAGCTAAACAAAGAGAGAAATGAAGTACTGTGTTAATAGAACAAAGAAAATAATGTTTTGATTAAATATGATGTTTATGGGCATATCTATCTAAAAGTCATGCATTAGAACCTTGCTTAGGAACATAACACCTCATTTGTAGCTTATTTTTTAATGAGACAATCTGATTTCACTTTTATTCTTTTTGCTTTTGAAGTGCTTTTCCTAAAACCAGTGCTTACCAGGATAGTGAGAGCTTCCTTTACAGAAAGAGAGAGGAAAAAGGGAGGGATACATGATGCTTATAAAATATATTGTACTTTTTAAAAGTACTTTAAATGCAGTTTAAATTTACTTTTATGTAATTTTGCAAAAATGATACCAAATTGTGAATTCACCTAAATTAGTCACTTCATAACATCACAAATGCTGGAAAGGGTTAATTCATATTGTTCAATCTTGTTTTTCATAAAACTATCTGGGTTGGCACTTAATACAGTGCTACTATAAATGTTTATGATGCCATATCATCCCAAACATTTCCAAAAGATATTGTTTTATGAAAACCAGCTATTTTAAAACCACAATATATCCAACTTAAAAGAGTCCAGATATGATGTGCATAGCACACATAACTTATAAATGAAAAGCTAAATAATTATGGAAATATATCTATATGCACACACACATACACACACACACACATATGTGTGTGTGTGTGTATGTACATATATATATGCTTTTTAGATAGTAAGGTTCTCTTTGACCCTATTACCATCATCATATTTCAAAGTTGCTACAGAACGTTGTTCAGTTGATCTTGCCCTGATCTCATATATTGTGCTATATTAGCAGTGCATTATCACTTGAATATACTTAATTTTTGGTTTGTCTTCAGTATATTTCTATAAAATGGACTTTTATAAGTCTGCAATAAAAGGAGCACTGGACTGAGCCACAGAAAGGAAAACTGAATAGTTTATACAAATAGAGTTGTACTCTGGGATTAAAATTCAAGCCTCTGTTCAGAGGCTCCACTTGAGTCCCCTTTAATCCACTTAGTAAAAGTAGAGGATTTAATGGGTAAGCAATAGAAACAGTGAAATGGAAAGGATGTATGTGCCCTTTTCAAATTTTGAGCATTCCATTTGCTTATGAAAGGGAAAAGGATGTAGGTGAGCAGGAAAGATGAAGATTTTGACAGTGGAGGGCTTTTTCTTTTCTGCCTTACATCCTCTGCATTTGGCAATGGTGCCTTGCAGAAATATATGGCAGTTTCCAGTGAAGCAGAGTACATATGTGGAATGAGTAGGTGAGAGGATTCAAGTACCTGCATCTGAAATCTATATTGGGAGATAGTAGGTCACTGCATACTTGTCCCAGGGTGTGGTTATTTCTGAATGTGGGCATAGAATACAAAGCTAGAATGTCAGGTGGACCCAGAGCTGGAGGCAGTGGTGACTAAACAGTGAAACGGGGTCCCCTGGAAGAACATCTTTTGATGTCTTATGGAGAAGCATTCAGCAGGACACATTGGAATAATATCTGCAGTGAGCAGAAGAGTAGCATTTGATGGATACTATAGACCAAGGAACTAGTGTGAAGATATCAGCAGTCCTGGAGTATTGATAACACGAGTTGCTTCTCCTTGAATGTTTTGATCATGTGTATTCCCTGTGTGTATGTATGTGTGCCATGTGTCTATTTATGAACAGTATGCTATCTTTTTTTTCTCATTATCTATTAATTACCTAAACATTTCATCCTATATAATCAAATGGATTTAGAGGATTACATTTTGTCTCCTGATCAATAACTCCACAACAAGAGTAATTATCAGTAAATGTCTTCTTATTTTCTAATTATTTAGGAAGCAGCATGTGCTTTTAAAATATATTATTTACTTTTAGCATTCTTTTCTTTAATGGAGTTCCAAATTCTTGCCATCTTTTTTGGTCCCTCCCCTTTTGAAAACTGCCTGTACATGTACATGTAAAATTTATCAATTGGGAAATGGCTCTTGTTTTTATAAATTTGATTCAGTTCCCTACATATTTGAGAAAAGAGTCCTTTATCAGAGAAACTTGCTATAATGTTTGTTATTACTTCATTGTCTATGGCACCTTTTAGAAAATCTAGTTTACCTGATTATCCCTTTTAATTAGGTCTATTTTGGCTTTTCCTTTGTTTGAGACTATGATTACTACCCCTACCTTTTTTTGTTCATCTGAAGTTTATTATATATTCTGCTCCAGTCCTTTATTTTAACTCTATATGTGTCTTTCTGGTTCAGGTGAGTCTCTTGTTAACAACATATTCTTGAATTATGGCTTTTAATCCATTTTACATTCTGCTTCCATTTTAGAGGCAAGCTCATCTCATTCACATTCACAGTTATGATTACTAACTATGTATTTATCTCCATTCCTCCATCCCATTTTATTCTGTTTTTTCTCTCTTTTTCAGTCCGGTCCCTCCTCAAACATCTGTTTTACTTCTAACCACTGCCTCCCTTAACCTGCCCTTCCTTTTATCATCCCATCCCCTTTTTCTTATCCTTTTCTCCTTTTATTTTACTATAGGGTGAGTTACATTTCCATACATAACTGCATGTGTGTATGCATATATGTACACATACAGACACCTCTCTTTGAACCAATTCAGATGAGAGTAAGGAACAAGCATTGACTGTTGCCCCCCCCCATTTCCCCCTCCTTACATGGTGCACTTCTTTTTTGTGAGAAAATTTTCCTCATTCTACCTCTCCCTTCCCCTTCTCACAGTACATTCCTCTTTCTTACTCTTTCATTTTGTTTTGAGATTATTCCAACATAATCAACTCACACTTATGCCCTCTATTCAAATACCTTTTAACTATAATGATAAAGTTCTTAGGAGTTACATGTATTTTCTTCCCCATAAAGGGATATAAACAGGTTAATTTTATTGACACCCTTTCACTGACTCTTTTGTGTTTTTACCTTTTTATGATTCTCTTGAGTCTTCTATTTGAATGTCAGATTTTCTATTCAGCTCTGGTCTTTTCATGAGGAATGCCTGAAAGTCCTCTGTTTCATCAAATATCCATTTTCCCCTGAACAATTACTCAGTTTTGCTGGGTGATCCTTGGTTGTTATCCTAGCTCTTTTACCTTCTGAAATCATATTCCAAGCTCTCTGATCCTTTAACATTGAAGCCACTAAATCTTGTCTTATCCTGACTATGGCTCCGTAATATTTGAATTGTTTCTTTCTGGTTACTTGAAATATTTTCATTTTGACTTGGGAGTACTTGAATTTGGCTATAGTATTCCTAGGAGTTTTCATTTTGGTATGTCTTTTAGGTGGTGATTTAAAAAATTTCTATCTTATCCTCTGTATCTAAAATATTGAGGTGCTTTTCCTCGATAATTTATTGAATTATGATATGTAGACTCTTTTATTGATTATGATTTTCATGTAGTTCAATAATTAACTTATTTCTCCTTGATCTATGTTTGAGGTCTTTTGTCTTTCTAGTGAGATATTTGACATTTTCTTTGGTTTTGCATTCTTTTGACTGTGTTTTATTGTTTCTCAATGTCTCATGGAGTCATTGGGTCACAGTTTCTGAATTCTAATTTTTAAGGAACTATTTTCTTCAGTGAGCATTTATACCTCATTTTCTACTGGATCAATGCTGCTTTTTAAGTAATTCTTTTCTTTGGTAAATTTTTGTGCCTCTTTTAACATTAGGCTTCTGTTTTTTAGAGTATTATTTTCTTCATTATTTTTTGTGCCTCATTTACCAATCTGTTCTCTTTTGATAAATTTTCTTATATAATTCTCATTTCTTAATTTTTCCTCTATTACTCTTATCTATTTCTTTAAATCTTTTGGGAATTTTTGATGGGGTTGGTTCCAGTTAGTATTTTTCTTTGAGGCTTTGTTTGTAGCTGCTTTCACATTGTTGTTTTCTTCTTAGTTTATGTCTTGGTCTTCCTTGATAAGATAGTAGCTTTTTATGGTCAAATTATTTTTTATAGTTTGTTCATTTTTCCAGCCTATATTTTTTTTACTTCAGCCTTTATGTTAAAACAGAGTTGTGCTCCTGTGGGAGTAGGGAAGCACTTGGGCAAGTTTCAGGCTTTTTCATGCAGCTGTTTTCAGAGTTAGTGCAAAGTGTCTGCCAGTTTTTGGTTCTTCCAAGGTGGTATGATCCTGGGAGAGGTGTAGTCACTGCTCTCTTCTAGTTTGTCCTCTGTACTTTACCCAGGAAGGGCTCCTGATTCCCTGCAGCCACAAGCACTAGTGCTCTCTTTACCTTGGAACTGTGACTGGGGTCCTTGTTCGCTTGTGACTGACCATCAGCACTCCTCTCCTCCCTCACCTGTAACCCAGTACAGCATATGGGCTATAGACATGCCAATCATCAGCAGCTGCAGCTAGTACTGGCAAAGGGTCCTGTGTAATATCTTTCTGAGCAGTTTGACCTCCTTACCATCTCTGGGCTTAGAACTCTTGAAGCTGTTTCTGCTGCTGCTATCTCAGCTGCCTGCAAGGCCTATGGCTGGTGCTGCCACTGTGTTCACTACTGGCTGGCTTCTACTCAAGGGTCACAAACCTCTCCTGCTGACTTCTTGAGTTGTCTTAGGCTAGAAAAAAATATCTCACCCTGGCCTTTTGTTGGCTCTGTCCCAACAATGTGTTCTTATCAGCAACTTTCTAACAAATCTAAAGTGTTAGAATGTCTACTTGATTTTGAGAGAGAAAGAAAACCCAAACAAGAAAAAATTAATTCTTTTTCTTCTTCTTTGTTTCTTTGTTTCTTTTTTAGAATCATCATGGTAGAAAACACAGATGTTCACAACAGGTCTTTCTTCTCAAGTGGCCCTTTTAGGCACCATGAATATGTAAAAAGAAGGCTTTAGTTGTGAGGATTTAGAAAGCAGGAATTCCTTGAATCTGGTTCCTTTGGGCATCTCTTACTTCTTCCTACCCTTGAAAATGCATGTCCTGAATGGGCCTCTGTAGGACCAAGAGGGGATTGGATTTGAAACTATGCTTTTAAAGAAAGCTAGGAATTCTATGAAGTAGGCCATAAAGAGGGAATACATTCTAGGTGTTAGGGGGGAACAAGCCCTGCATAGAGCTAAGAGATGGAATGCTATCTAAAAGGTAAAGCCAGTATTCAGTTTGCCTTGAATAATAATGATAATTAAAATAATAATGGACAGCTTGTATATTGGGCTTTCAAATTTATACACTGCTTTACTATTTCATTTGATCTTCACAACAACTCTATGATGTAGGTGGTGTTGTTCCCATTTTACAGATAAGGAAATGCAAGCTGAAAAAGTTTAAGCCTTTGCTTTAATGGAATCTAAAATGTGCTGAGAGGAGTAATATGTAATAAACCTGGAATGGTAGACTAGATCCAGTGGAACTAGGCAGTCACTGAAGCATGTTGAATCAGGAGACAGTTACTTAGGTGGAACTGTGCTTTTGAAATAACAATTATACAGTTCTGTGGAAGATGAATATAACAAAGGAGAGATGTGAGGTAAGGAGACCAATTATGAGACACTGTAGTAGTTTATGCAGGAAACGATTAGAGCCCAAACTGAGGTTGTGGCCACATTAATGGAAGGAGGAGGATAAACGTATGAAACGTATGAAACATTGCTTTAGAGGTAGAATTGATAAGATTTGGTACTTAACTTGATATGATTAATAAATTCATTCAGGGAAAGAGATAGAGGAAAAAGAGTCAGGAGTGAGTAAATGAATGAACCACAGGATTCTACTTTCACTTGAGCTGACTCAGAGTGTGGCCTTTAGAAAACCATTTTCCCTCTCTGGGCCTTAGTTTCTTCATTTCTCAAATGAAGGAGTTGGACAAAATTATCTCTTATTTCTTTCTGGTTCTAAAATTCTTTAACGCCACAAATTAACATTTTTCAGGTCATTTTAATTTATTTTTTAAAGGTTATGGTAGACTAATGGAATCGAGAAATTCTTGCCTTAGTCCCTAAAGTTCATCTGCCTTCAATGTCAGGATAGGAGTGGGCCTCAGACTACGTATTGATTAAAACTTCTTCCCTTCCCCACTAGAGCTGTAGGACGTGGCAATGATCTTTGTGGGAATACAGATATTCTGATAACCATGAAGGATTAGAAACATCAATGGAAAAAATCAGCATAGAAATTCTTGTAATGAAGACCCTTTCGGAATTTTACAGGAAACGGGTCTTATTTTTTAGAAGAGAAAAGATTTTTGTTTTGGGGCATGAATGTTGGGATTTTCAGTGAATTTACAGAAAACTGCACAGGCAGCATCATCAAGTTATGCATAATAGAGAAGCCCAAGTGTGTTTCATTGTGTTTCATTACCTGTCATATGAGAATCACAAAATCTGAGTTGTAAGGGACCTCAGGAGTCATCTAGTTTAACCCATAACTGAACAAGAACATTGAATCCCTCCCCCATTCCCTTTCTTTACACACACACACACACACACACACACACACACACACACACACACACACCCCTTTCTAGACATTTGGCCAAGATTTAAAGTTCCTTAACCAATTTTGCCAAGAATTAAAGTCAAGATCACTGGCTTCTAGTTTTTATACTTCTTTCTCTTCTAGTTTCAAAAATTGGATTTGCTACAGGGTAGTAGCAGCATCATTTAAGAGAAGGGGACACATTTCAGAGGTGTTACAAAGGTAAAATTGACAAGTCTTGGCAACAGATTGGATATGGAGGGTGAAAGATAGTGAGGAGTTGAGGATGATTCCTAGGTTATGAGCCTTAGAGACACGATGTTGGTTTAAATAGGCATTTTTATCTCATCCTTTACCGTTACTTATATTTGGAAATTTAAATGGAGTATTGCACATTTTTAATGCCTAGAGGTCCTAAAAGTCATCATGTTGTAGTTTGGGAGTTTTCTGACTTTTTGGTCTGAGGACCCCTTTAAATTTTTCATAGTAATTAAGGACCCCTCAAAGAGATGTTATTTATATGGATCATATAATTGCATTATTTACCATATTAGAAATTAAAACCTCTTAGTGTTATTATGCAAATATGTTTGAGCATACAGATACCCCAAAGGGTCTCAAGGACCTCCAGGTATCCCCAAACATTTGAGTGCCACTGATATAAGGGATAGAGAGTTGGCTTTGGAGTCAAAAAAGTATAGATTTAAATCTAAAATCCTGTCATTGACCCATAATTACTCTATGGGCACATCTTTTAACCTTTTAGTGTTTCACTCAACTTTTTAAAACAGAACAGTTGCCAGTCTGCACCAATAAAAGAGCTATAGTTTTTATACCAGAGATGCCCTACACCAAACAAATCTTGTCTGGATCAAAAATCTGTAGGGGAAATCAGGTCATATGATTAGGCTAGAGTGATGCTGCTGATGTTTTCATATAATTATTCATGTAGAAAATCTTTATTCACTTATGTTGACTTCAACTATGTGCCAAGCTCTGTGCTTGATTTTCATGGAATTATAGCATTTAGAGCTGGAAGGATCCTTAGAGTTCATTCAGTAATGGATAGGAGGAAGAGGAGGAGGAGTAATGATGATGGTGGTAATGGTGATGATGATAGAACAAAAAGATTCCAGATGTCGTGTAGTCCAACCACCTTATTTGGAGATGTAGAAACAAGCCTAGAGAGCTTAAGTGAATGTTTCAGGGTCACACAGGTTGTGGCTGAACTGGAGATTAAAACTCGAGTCTACTTTATTTGTTTCATTTCTCCATTCAGTAAACACTTATTAAGTAGTCATTCTGAACATCCACTAGCATTCTTAGATTCTCATAATTGTTGACTTCCCCACCCCTCTGTGAACATGACTTTTTCCAGTTGTTCATATATGTGTGTATGTATGAAACCAGTAGGTGTCACTGTCTGGCAAGGGTGGCTAAATAACTGAAGGAGTAGCCTCACCTTCAGAATACGAGGTTTTTCATTTCCTCCTAAACCATGTCTTTTTCCTCCTACTTGGTTTTCTGCTTGCTTCTCTCCCCACCAAGACTGAATTTTATGCTCTCAAGTTCTTCACCTCTCTGGTTTCAGAGGTATATGTGTGTAAGGGAGTAAGGGAACCTCATGATCTGCTGTTCACAAAAGCCATGCCACTGCATCCCAGAACCTTCCAGTCTGAATTACCAGTTACACTAAAAAGAAAATGAATGTTTAATACTTCTTATGGTTATGGTGCAGTTATATTGTATTGCTCCTGCATCAGGACAAGGAATGTAGGTGTGCCACAGCTTCTGTGGGGGGCAGGGGTTGTAAGGTTATTTATGTTCAATACATCTGACTCAGGTTCAGTAGGGAGAAGATACAGTGATGTGAAGCTCTGAGTATTGGGAGCTTTTAGATATTATTCCATAAGTTTTCTAATTCATGCAATATTTTTACTCATTTAGACTTAAGTACTATAGTTGTGTCACATAATAGCTTTTAATCATGTGGATTTATTCAGTCATATTGCCAATCACTGATCCTCAATTCTGCTACATTTCAGACTTGCGTAGTGCCCCTCTGATCCCTGGAAATGATTGGGCAATGGAGACACCACAGAATTGAGGGAAGCCACCCACACTCTGTACTCAGAATACTCTCCTCCCCTTCTGCAGAAAGGATACAGTACTGCCTCTTCACTTCACTCTGAACCACCCTGCCCTGCCCTGAAGCAATTGATTTTATGATGAGTTCACTTTTTAAAAAATGGTTTTCTCTGGAAATGAAATGGCATTGGAAGGTGAGTCTCCCTTTTGAGTTGAAACTTGTGCTAGGGATCTAAAAATAGATTGTTCTTTTTTCCAGTCAAACTTGTTTCTTTTTGCAAGGAGTGGAATTAGTAAAATATCAGCAGTAGATAAAGAGCACTGAAGAACTAGATCATCAGGTCATATCTCAACTTCCACAGCTACCTGTTTCCCATTAAATATGGAATGATTTCTATATTGGACATTGTGGAATTTGGTGCAGAAATCATTCTATTCTAACCTGCTGATATTTTCTCCTAAACTTTACCCTGAAATTTCAGTGTCTTTCATGGGACTGTTCTTTTTAAAAGAAAATCAGTGGCAGTAGAAGTGTTCTATGTTACATGTCACTAGGATTCCTCAGTTTATTAGGAATGCTTCAAAACCTTTTGTTTATTCATTTATAAACTTAGAGGGAACTGGACTAGATGGCATCCAAAGGACCTTCTACCCCAAAATCTTACAACTTTAGAATTTTTGAATCTTGAATCATTAGCCTCTTAGTTCCAGGAAGATGATACTATGACCCCAAATGAATCAATTGCCCATTCGAATGACAGGGCTACTTTAAGGCTGAGACAGGACTCTGTTCTAAATCCTACTTATACCCCAGCCTGAGGGAGCCTTGAGATGCCCATTAAAAGGCAGAATTTGCCAGACATCCTGTCAGGAGAAGGCCTTCAGCAACCTGATTGCAAGTTCTTTACTTCAGAAGCCTCATCTCCCATGGTTTTCCTTTCTGCATATAAACTATGCTTCAGCCATTCTACAGGCATACCTTGGAGATATACATTGTGGGTTTCTTTCCAGACCACCAGAATACAGCAAGTCACACAACTCTTTTTGGTATCCCAGTGCATATAAAAGTTATGTTTACTCTATACCATAGTCTCTTAAGTGTGCAAGAGTATTATGTCTAAAAAAGACAATATAAATACCTTAATTAAAATGCTTTATTGCTAAAAAAAATAATGCTAACCATCATCTACAGCTTTCAGCAAGTCATCATTTTGCTGGTGTAGTATCTTGCCTTGATGTTGATGGCTGCTGAACTGATCAGGGTGGTGGTTGGTGAATTTTTGAAGGTTGGTGTGGCTGTTACAATTTCTTAAAATAAGAAAACAATGCAGTTTGTCATGTAGATTGACTCTTCCTTTAACTTGAACACTTAGGAGCCATTCTGCTGTTATTAATCATCATAATTTCTACATTGTGTCTCAGGGAATAGAGAGGGCTGAGGAGAGGGAGAGAGAGAGGGAATGAGTGGTCAGTGGAACAGTCAGTCAGAACATAGTTGACATTTATCAATTAAGTTTGCTGTCAGAAAGATTACAATAGTAACATCAAAGGTCACTGATAACAGATCACCATAACAGATATGCTAATAATGAAAACATCTGAAATACTGCAAGAATTACTAAAATGTGACACAGAGACATGATATGAGCATATGCTGTTGGGAAAATGGTGCTGATAGACTTGTTCGATGCAGGATTGCCACAATCCTTTAATTTATAAAAAACACCATATCTGTTAAGTACAATACAGCAAATCACAATAAAACAAGGCATCCCTGTACATGGTTGCTTCTTTATCTAAAGTATTTTTGAAGCACAGACCTTTGATTTCATTGGTTCAGGGAAACTCTCACCATCAATGCAGATCAACAACTTATCTGTAATTTAGAGAAAAATTGTCTCAGATAACTGAGATACTGGATGACTTGCCCATGGTCATAGAGCCTGTGTAAAAAGCAGAACCTGAACCTTCCTAAGGCTAGTCCGTGACTATACCGGATTCCAGATAGCCTAACCCTTTATGGGCCATAAAGCAGTTTACTTTCAGCCTGGCTTTCACTCCCTTCTGAGATTTCCCTCTTCAAAAACATGGGCTTAACAAATTGCTCTGTGCCTGTCATAATGGCCAGGCTCTCTGCCCTGCAACATTTTGGGGAAATGCATAGAAGAATGAGAAAATGGGCCTCTAAAAAGTATGACTGTGGCCATAAAGAGAAGGCAATAATATCTGTCAAGAGTAAATAACTGTGAACATCAAGTGAAGGAACCTTTCTTTTCTCTTCCTCCTTGAGGTGAGATGCTATTTTTTACATTTAAAAAAATATCCTCAGAGTTTGGGACCACTTTGTTCTTTTCTAAGTTCTACCTCTATAAGGCATATGTCCAGGCAATCAAAGGAATTGGTTTCGTTTTTGATTGGGGGGAGGGGTCAGTGATTATTACCCAAGAGGAAATCAGTTGTCTTTTTTCATTCTGGTTTATAGATGGATCTGTAAGCACAGGAAGCTCCTTGCATATGGTCAACAAGAGAGAACAGTGCAAGGTAATATTCCTGTAATAATTATGTAATTCATGGCACAGACATTTCACAGTGTATTAAAATAGATCTTTTAAGTTCTTTGCCATTCACTATTGTGATTTGGCTTTAATCATTTTTAAGTCTCATATTGATTTAGTGTTCAGAATTACCACAAAGTAAATTTTAACTGTAAAACATGACCTTTTTAGTATCTTAGAACTTCCTAAAACCTAGCCCCAGAGTTATTTAACCTCGAAGTGATTTAGCCTCATAAATTATAGTCTTCATCCTTAAATCAAAATGTATTAAATGCTGCTGTATTGGATTGTATCAGTAGCCCCATAACAGCAAGCTCAACCCAACTTTACATAGATCTATTCTTTGAGGATAATGACCTAGATTAATAACTCATCTCTATCATTACTTGCTGAATGTGGCATATACTGAGTATTTCTTGGTCTAGTCTGCTTGGAAGCATGGTTTGTAGCAGTAGTGGTGCTTTATTACATCTATCTGATGTGAGGTGTTCTGGTACTGTGATCTCATCAATCCCCTCCAGTGATGGAGATCTCAGCCAGTCTGGGCCTTTTCTACTCTCTTCCATACACTCACCATGTTTTATGGAGGTTCTTCACAGGGGGTCCACACAACATACTGAGGCCTCTCTCAGGTTTTTAACAAGAAAGATAAATCATCTTGTCTTTATGTTCATGGATTCTGAAGCGTTTTTATCATTAACTCTTCCCAGTGGGCTAAGGTCATTCCTAATGTCCTTCTCAAGACCTAATAATTAGTTCCTTATTATACTAGATCAGAAGTTCTTAACCTTTTTTAAAATGATTGTTAAATTTTCAGTGTGAGTACTTATATTTCAGCAAATGCTAAAAAGCAGGGCTTGATTTATTGTTTTATTGATTGTTTAGACTTTAAAAAGTGATGTGAAAAATGTTAATTCATTTTAAACTTAAAAGTGTATTGTGGTGGGGCAGCTGGGTGCTGCAGTGGATAAAGCACCGGCCCTGAATTCAGGAGGACCTGAGTTCAAATTTGACCTCAGACACTTGACACTTACTAACTGTGTGACCCTGGGCAAGTCACTTAACCCTCATTGCCCTGAAAAAAAGTGTATTGTGCCTCTGTGTGTGTGTGCATGCTTTTCCATATGTGCATTTTTTTCCAGAAAACCCATTGTGAAATATTAACCAGGACATCCCTGAATGGGTGCCTTTGGCAGTCTGGTGAAGCCTATGTACCCCTTCTAAGAGTTGTGTTTTGAAATTAGTAAACTAAAATTGATAGAATCACAAAGGAAAACAATTATATTCAATTATAGTTATTAGGATATTTAAAAAGTTCATAATTACCAAGTTGAGAACCCCTGACTTAAGCTAGGTTTTAAGTCCATATTAATTGACGTAATTCATTCATCCAATATTTGAATTTGTTGTTTCTCACCTCAAATGCAGACCGTTGAGCACCAGAACTGAGGCAACACAATATGGTATAAAGAGGCTTGGACCATGCTCTTGGGCAGCTCTCTTGACTTTTCTGTGCCTTAGTTTCCACATATTTAAAATGGGGATGATAATGCTTATGGTATGTTCCTCACAGGGTGGTTGTGAATAAATTATTTTATAATTCCTAAAGTGCTATGTAAATATAATTAGTTGTTCCATCCCCTGATGAATTCTATGCTTATCATTTTCATCACTGTCAGAATAGACCATTTAGACTTGTTCATTTTAAAGTTAATTTATTCTAAACATACTTATAAAAATCAACATATTAAACAAATTCAACAGTAACTTATTAATAACATCATTATTAAATATATAACTATTGAGTACCCATTATATAAAAAGAGGAATCAGGAAAAGCTTGTTGAAAGAAGATTCTTGAAAGAGGTTTCACCTGAACAAAGCCTTGAAAGAATCTAAAAATTTTAAGAGGTAGAGATGAGGCCTTCAAGGCTTGGGGTCTGTGCAGAGGGAGAGTTGGGAAATGAAACACCGAGTTCTAGGAACAGTAAGTAGGCCAGTTTGACAGAAATGTAAGCTGCATAAAAGAGAATCATGTAAAATAAGCCTATGACAATAGATTGATGGATTGTGAAGTACAGTATTTTAAAATTTCAGGTGAGGGCTAATATCATATCCTAGAAACTACAGGGAGTCACTAGTGTGTTGGGAACCTTATTTTTTTGGCATGGGGAGGAGGGATTGAGAAGGGAAAATATTAGGGTTGAAACCAATTAGGGAGCCATTTCAGTAATTTAGTCAAGAAGCATTGAGGACCCAAAGTAGGATAGTGATCATGTGACCAGAAAGAGTGAGGCATATCAGTGATTGGGAGTACCTAAGTAAATTGCGATACATGACTGTAATGGAATATTACTGTAGTGTAAGAAATGATGAGCATGATGAATCCTAGGAAGCATAGAAACACATACACAAACAGATGCAGAATGAAGTAAAGAGAAGAAAAAAGTATTCACAATAACTCCAACAGGGCAAATTGAAATAACCAAACATAAACAAAAAATCAAATGTGAAGTGATAAAATTATTAAGAGCACGTATGACTTGAATGAAAAGATAGAAGAGGATACCCCCCATCCATCCTTTACTGGAGATGAGAGGTCCATAGGTGTTACACATTGCACATATTTTCAGACTTTTTCCAGTGTATTTATCAGTTTTAATTTTTTTTCTCTTTTTTTCTCTTTATAAATAGTTGGTTATATGGCATGGCTCTGGGTGGGGAAGGAATACTTAGGATAGCTATGTTATGTAAAAAACAGAAAATATCAACAAAAACTTATTTTATACTAGCTGTGTGACACTGGGCAAGTCACTTAACCCCAATTGCCTCACTAAAAAAAAACTTATTTTAAAAAGATGGGGGAAATATGAAAGTTATAGTAGAATTAGAATCACCAAGGCCTGATTGGAGGGAAAAGGAGGAGTCAAGGATGACTGAAGATGTGAAACTGATGAACTTGGAAGCCTGATAGTCCCCTCAACAGACAGGCACTTTTTGAAAGGTGTCAAGTTTAGCAGGGAAGATGAATTTTTGAGGAGGGATGTTGAATTTGAGATGCCAAGTTGTGAATAAATATGAAAGTACATAAACAAGATGTCAGCTAGGTGGTGAAGTGGAGTCAGGAAGACTTGAGTTTAAATGTGGCCTCAGACACTAGCTGTCTGACCCTGGTCAAGTCACTTCACCCTGTTTGCCAACAATTCTTTCATCTGTAAAATGATTTGGAGAAGGAAATAGCAAACCACTCCAGTATCTTTGCAAAGATACTTATTTTGTGTTTTTTAAAAAGGCATACATTGATTTTAACAAGATAGTAATAAAACAACGCCCATGTTCCCTTAATACTTCTTTATTTTTTGTAATTTTTTTGGTGGTTGTAGCATTAGTATTGATATGGTTATAGCCAGTATGTCTCCTGCTTTGTACTTGTTTTCATACTGTATCGCCATACTTAAATATTCCTTTTCTTCTCTGTATTCTCCATATTTATCATTTCGTATGGTACTATAATTCCGTAAGTATACTGGTTAGTTGGACATATTTTGTTTCCATGTTTTTGCTCTTCTGAATAATGCTGCTACAAATGTTCTTGTAGAGATTGTCCCCACCCCCATTTTAAATTACACTTCAGGATGTACAGAAGACATCCAGGGGAAGAAGACACAGAGTAAAACTTTCTATTCCATTAAAGAAAACCTCAGTTTGAATCCTAACTCTGACACCTTTAAGCCATGTGATCATGGGCAAAGGGTACACTATTTATCTGAGCCTCATTTATCATAGAACTTGAGGCCAAATTTCAGTTCTGTCACTTGTCCACTGTATGACCTTAGACAAGTTATTTAACCTTGCTAGTCCTCATTTCCTTTTCTCTCTGCCTTTGCTCCCATCCTCTTCCATGTCTTACAACTTTGAGGTACATAGATCATTCCCTAACTATTTTACCATCCATTTCTATCTGCTGGTTCTTTCACTTGTGTCCATATGTATGTTCAGGTCTACCTTGTCTTTAAAACCAAAATAAAGCAAAACAACCTTCATCTGACCCTTTCATGCCCCGAGGCTATCATGCTATATCCCTTTTCCTTTTCATTGATAAAAAATAGTCTTGGAAAAAGTAAGACATACTTGCTGTCTCCATTTGTCAATTCTCTGTTTCTTTTTTTTTTGTGGGGCAATGAGGGTTAAGTTACTTGCCCAGGGTCACACAGCTAGTAAGTATCAAGTGTCTGAGGCCAGATCTGAACTCAGGTCCTCCTGAATCCAGGGCCAGTGCTGCATCACCAAAGTGCCCCGTCAATTGTTTGTAAGCTCATTTCCTACCTTACAATTTTATAGAAGCTGCTTTCTCTTGGATTATTAATAATTGCAGCTGCCAAATCTGATGGCCTTTTCCTAGTGCCCATCTTCCTTCACTTGGAATATTACTGAGTACTTACAACTTCTGGACATCCATTCCTTCCTTGGCTTTTATATCTTTTTTTCTCCTCTTCTTCCTACTTGTCTAAGCATTTCTTTTCATTCTCCTTTGGTAGGTTAGCATCTATCTCTCTTCTTAGTGTGGGTTTTCCCCAGGGCTCAGTCTTAGATCCTCTTCCTCTGGATTCTCTCTCAGAGATCTTATCAGTTTCCAAGGGTTCAAGTAGCTTCATTTTGTTATTATATACCTAAACCTAATGTCTGTATTTAACCAATCCCATTTCCTCAATTGCCTTAGTATTTGTTTTCTGTTTGTACTTTAGGCATTTCAAACAAAAACATGTCCAAAACAACCATCCTGTCTCCTACCTATCCCCTATTTCAGTTTAGTCCATCACCATCTACTGTAATTTCCTCCACCTTTGACTCAGAACTCAAACTCCCACCTTGGGACTATAGCCTTCTATTGGTGAGCACACACTGTATCTAGCCCTTGCCCAGGCCTCCCATAGTTTCCTGGACATCTTCATGCCATGCAGCCATGGCTGTACGTGTCTTTCCTGATCACCATGCTTACTTTACAATTCTATTCCTGAAAATAGTAATCAAATACATGCCACCATTCGTGGATAAGAAATGTCAATCAATTAACTCCAGTCACCATCTCTTTGACTTCCATGTCCAAAACACTCTTTCCTGGTCACCATTTGCCTATATGTGATGCCTTCCATGGTTAGACTGTAACTCCCTTGAAGGCAGGGAGTGTCTTGCTAGTTTGTCTTGGTATCTGAAGTGCTTAGCACAGAGGTCAGTACATAGTAATATCCTTCTAGTCATGCAGGTTCATAACCTCAGAGGTGTCCTGGACCCTTGCTTCTCCCATATCAGCTCCTATATATTGTCAGTATCTCTCTCATCTATTCCCTTGTCTTCACGCATACTACTATATACTGCAGACCCATAGTACAATAAATATCATTGGCTCATAATCAGTCTCAATGCTTCCAGATTTATCTTTGTCCAGATGATAGGTAACTTGGCAGAACAGACAGGGTGCTAGATTTGGGATTAAGTAAAATCTGGGTATGAATCCTGCCTCATCTGCTTATTAGCTGAGTTACCTTAAGGAAGACACTCAATGATTTTTATGGGCCTCAGTTTCATTAACTATAAAATTAGAATAATAATGGCACCTCTCAAACCCAAATATTTATATAAAGTGCTTTGGAAACCATAAAGAGATATCTAAATGGCATCTATTTTTTCATCCTTCATATATGAATATGTTAAGAATCTCTCTCTTTCCGTCTCTCTCTCCCTTCATCTGTTCCTATTTTGCCCTCACCTCCCCCTCTCCACCTCCCTCCTTCCCCTTCCTCTCCCTCCTCCTACTTCTTCCCTTCGCCCTCTCTTTCTCTCTCTATGTTCCCACCTCTCCCCACTCATCCATTACTGATAATTTTCGAGGGATTCCCTGTGTAGAAAATCTCTCTACCATTGAAGATCACACCTCATTAGTGATTTAAAAGATAAATCTTACAGAATGCTTAAAAAGAACACACACGGACAGACAGATACACACACACACCACACGCTTCCATGCATGAACACACAAGGGGGTTAGGTAACTTTCCCAGGGTCCCAGAACTATTGTCAGAAGCAGAATTTGAAGCCAAGTTTTCCGGCTCCCATTCTTGGAAAGTGATCTGGTATGTGCCACATTGTCACTCTCTTCTCCAGAGCTGCCAAATTAGTCATTCTAAGGTCTGATTTTGGTACTCCCTTGACCAAGAACCTTCAGTGGTTCTCCGTCTCCTTAGGCTGACATTTTAAACCCTTCATGTTCTACCTTCCCCTTTACCTTTTCGGCTTTATTCCACATCACCACTAAACACTACCTTTCAAGCAAATTGGCCTATTAGATATTCCTTAACTTTGACAGTCCATCTCACTCAACATATTAGAAATATTACTTCCTTTGTCTAGAATGTATTTCTTCTTGATTTTTGTTTCTCAGAGTATGTCTTCCTTAGTTCAGTTCATTAAAAAGCTTGTGTCCATGGGGCAGCTATGTGGCACAGTGGATAAAGCACAAGCCCTGGATTGAGGAGGACCTGAGTTCAAATCTGGCCTCAGACACTTGACACTTAGCAGCTGTGTGACCTTGGGCAACTCACTTAACCCTCATTGCCCTGCAAAAAAAAAAAGAAGAAAAATCTTGTATCCAGTTCCACCTTTCAGTGAAGCCTTCCCTGATTTCTACTACCCCCTCCTCATTAGCACTCTGTCCCTCCTTAATGTTCTTTATACTGTACTTACTGTATACATGTTTTGCCTCTCTCCCCCTCCCATTAAGGTGTAAGGTCCAGATTGGTGTAGAATATTTTTTGATTCCCCAAAGCAGGAGGCTTTGCACATGGTAGGTGATTTATTATAGGATCTTAAAATAATATATTTGTTGTTCACTAGTGTCTGACTCCTCTTGCACCCATTTGGGTTTTTCTTGGCAAAGATATCCTAGTGGTTTATCATTTCCTTCTCCAGTTCATTTTACAAATGAGGAGATTCTGTCCACACTGCACCTGGAAGATCAGGCCAGGAGTCAGCAACTGAGACTCATCTTCCTGAGTTCAAATCGGGCCTCAGACACTTACTGTGTGACCCTGGGAAAATCACTTAACTGGTTTGCCTCAGTTCCTCATCTGTGAAATGAGCTGGGTAAGGAAATGGCAAATCACTTGAATATCTTTGCCAAGAAAATCCCAAAAGAGGTCATGGAGAATAGGACAGAAGTGAAATGATTCAACAACAGTACGTACCAGGCACTGTGCTAAGCAAAAGAAAAGTAAAAGGCAGTGCCTGTTTCAAGGGGCTCATAGTGAAATGGGAGAGACAACATGCAAAGAATTATATAAAACAAGATGTGTGTGTGTGTGTGTGTGTGTGTGTGTGTGTGTATGAGATAAATTGGAAAAATCAACAAAGGGAAGGTGCTGGATTTAATAGGGAATGTGAATGGCTTCCTTTAAAAGATAGGATTTAGCAGTGATTTAAAGGCAGGGAAACCAGGAGGCCAAGATGAGGAAGGCGAGCTTACCTTCCTAGAAAGACAAGCCCAAGTATTCTGGACATCTGCAGCTATTCTGTGTAGCAAAGATTGGCAGCTCTGCTGAAACTGCACGATCTGTTTGGAGAAAGTTGATGTTGGAAGACTGGGCGGGTATATGATGCACAGGATAAACATGGGGCTATTTCTCTCAGTTTATTTGGAACTTTGAAAAACAGAAGCCTTGCCTGTAGCTGGAGTTTGGCTAGATGATGCTTTTTCCCAAGCTGGGAAACCATTTTCCCCATTTGATGAGTTGTCTTCCCCCTGTACTTCTTCTGTCTTTCTTAATTAAAGAAAAAGACGTTTTTAAAGGTTGCCTTTTTATAAGTGGCACATAGAACTGTTGGCATTTGGGCCTGACAGGATGGCATTCAGATCTATTTTTCTAAACTCAGAGATTGAATTGTGCTCTCTCTCCCCATTTCCTCTCTGTCTCACTCTGTTTCCTCTCTGTTTCTGTCTTTATCTCTCTTTGTCCCTCTCTTTCTGTTTCGTCTTTCCTTTCTGTCTGTCTCTTTGTCTTTCTCTGTGTCTCTGTTTCCTTTCTCTCTCTCTCTCTCTCTCTCTCTCTCTCTCTCTCTCTCTCTCTCTCTCTCTCTCTTTTTCTCTCTCTCTGCCTCTGCCTCTCTCCCTCCCTCTTTTTCCCTCCCTCCCTCCCTCTTTTTCCCTCCCTCACTCTTTTTCCTCCCTCTCTCTTTTTCCCTCCCTATCTCTGTCTCTCTGTGTAATCATTCTTGGCTTAATAAACACATTTCAAATCGATATTAGAAGAAAATCCGTCCTAATTCTAAATGACACTTGAAAAAATGCTACTGACTTTCTGGGGAATATCATCTGTAATTTTTTGTGATTTAATGGTTACCAAAATTAGCATATATTATGGAGAGCATGAAATTTAGGGATTCAAAATCATTTAATTCTAACTCTCTTATGAATAAGAATTAAGGGCTAAGAAAGTTGAAATAATTTTAAAGATCCTTTATTAATACTTGTATAACAGGAATTCCTTTCCCCCCCTGAAAAATGAGTTATTTTGTGGCTTTATTCTAAAGTGTCTGAATGGAAAAGTATTTTGTCTGTAGGTTCACCATGCTAGTTTGTGCTTTAGTTTTCTTTTCCTTGATGATGATGCTGGTTGCTAGGTTTCCAAGGTGAATCTGATTATCTGATATCATATAAAGAGAAAGCAAGTGAGTATTTGAGAGGCTGAACTCGAATGATTTTTCAAACAGCAAGCATGGCAGAAGCATTTTCAAATGTCTCTTTTGTGACCCCTCCATGGTTCAGGGTTGTTAGCTCAGCCCTATAGTTCCAGGACCCCTTTTCATATAATTCAGCAAATATCTCTGCAACACCTATTTTATAGCCACCAGAGCCATAACAAGGGTGTGGTGGCCTGCGTTGTGCTTCCAGGATGCTGAAAGGTACAGAGGGTACTAGAAACACTTTGAGTCCTTCAGCAGCATAGAAACACCTTAGTTTAGCAGTTGGGAAAAATAATTGGTGTAAATAGGAACCTACCAGAGGTCAGCTGCCTCTATTTTCTTTCTTTTCTTTTCTTTTTTTCCCCTCTGGGTAATGAGGATTAAGTGACTTGCACAGGGTCACATAGCTAGTAAGTGTCAAGTGTCTGAGACCAGATTTGAACTCAGTTCCTCCTGAATCCAGGGCTGGTGCTTTATCCACTGAGCCACCTAGCTGCCCCAAGCTACATCTCTTTTCACTAGCTTCATCCTAGGTGGGTTCCTCTATGGCCTTGTCCTACCTTTTGTGCTTCAAACCCCTAGCAGTGGCTTCCCAGAGGCCTTGGTTTATTCCCTTAGAATAGCTACAATGAGCATATGCTTTGTGCCACAGGACATTTCTAGATCTGAGCTCCTTTTCTAGGTACTATGAGGGGACAGGGAGTGTCCACACAAGTAGTTAGGAAGTGAGGGCAGTAATATTTGAGGGGTGGAGAATGAAGAGGCTGGGGAGATGAACAGTGGGAAGACATGGAGATGGGAGATAGAAAAGAGAAGGCCAGTTTGGTAAGATGGTAGAATGTGGAAAGAGGAGTATCATGTCCAATGAGGCTGGAAAGATGATCCTGGCAAGGAACAGCTACTGTAGTAAAAAGTGCCTGAACTTCACTCATACTTTAGTGGCTCTTGGATTGGCTTGGTTACTTCTGGCAGCATTGCAGATAGCACCCCTACAAGCCTTCTCCTCCTTTGTGGCTCTTGTTCTCCTTTCCTACTGGCTTTTCTCCTGCTGGGGTGTGACAACTACTGTACCATCCACAAGCTAACTAGTAATGGCAATTCAGCTTCTTCACAGAATCTGTGCAGATTTGGTGGCTGACTTCTGCTCTAGGGCTTTTCCCTTAAATTTTCTGTGAAAACTTTGAACTTTAGAAATTATCAGAGTGCACTGCTGGAACTAAAAGAGACTTCACAGAAGAATTAGATGGGCTTAAAGTGCTAAAAGCAACAGGCTCTTGTTTGGATGCGTTTAAGGAAAACGCCAAAAGGGCTGCTCACATGGCTTAACTGGTTCTTTCCCATAGGAGTGAAAGGCAAGAACAAGAGAAGGGTTATTAGGGCAGCACAGTAATGCCCTTATGGGGGGTGGGGCAAAGACTAACAGTGTCAGACTTGGGCAATCCCCAAACCCCTCCCTCAGGGACAGCAACTAAACCCCAAAGCAGGATATTACCCAGGAGCTCTAGGTAGGATGTCAGGGAGAGAAGGGATTCCAAATGCATGCTTTGTGCTGTTCTGAAGTCGGGATATCTGGCACAGCAGGAACTGTCGGCTCTGCCCCCAGGACATCAGAGCAGTGCAGGCAGATATTTTGTTGGAAGGGGAGAGGATTCATGCTCAAGGATTGTTGAATGTTTTCCCATTCATGATGATCACATGTTGGGAGACACCAAGTAACCACTGAAGTTTCCAGCATATAATTGGATATTCTAGATATGGGGGAGGGGTTTGAGGAGAAGTCGTGGCTAGCAAATTGATGGCCATTTGGATGTAGAAAAGCCTAGGTTTGGGGAGAAAAAAAAAAAGATTGTCGAAATTACAATGAAAGGGAAAAGACCTAGCCATACACAAGTAAGAGGGGTGTGGGAGAAGAGACTGGAGAGAGTTTTCCTTTTCCCTTGAAAGGTTTGGTTTTTAGTAAAAGACACTTCCCTCCCTGCATGTGAGACAGGAATGGAAACTAAATTAAGATTGGATGCATCTTTGAAGCTGCTCCCAAAAGGCTCAGGGATAAAGAAACCACTCTTTGGATTTACTTCTTTTTTGTTTGTTTCTTTTTCTTTTTGTTTTGTTTTGTTTTGTTTGTGTTTTGTTTGTGTGGGGCAATGAGGGTTAAGTGACTTGCCCCGGGTCACACAGCTAGTAAGTGTCAAGTGTCTGAGGCCAGATTTGAACTCAGGTCTTCCTGAATCCAGGGCCAGTGCTTTATCCACTGCACCACCTAGCTGCCCCCTTGGATTTACTTCTACAATCTATGCATTTCATCTCTGTTTTCTCTGACTCTTAAGGTGATGAAGGCAATGAGAAGATAAGGTTCCAAAGGGCCAGCTCGTTCCCAGCAGTAGTGAAATGGCACAAGGCAGAAACAGCCACAGCTAGGTTAAGATTTTGTGTGTGGTATAGGAAGAGATTTTGTGATTGTTAAAAATCCCTGGAAACAAGTTACAAATGCAAATGCTGGAATAACCTTAATGATAACCATATGAATGCTTGTCTCTTATTGGTGGAATTCTCTTTTTAATTTTGTCAAGAATCCATGGCAGTTTGCCTGATGATTCTAAGTACTACTGTAAATATCGACTTCAATAAAAGTAGTCAGTGGATGATCCCAACCTGATCAAAACATAAAGGCACCATTATAAACTCAGGCTTCTTAAACTATCAACTTGAAACTTTTTCCCTCATCAGTAATTCAACATCTCTTCTAATTCAACATCATTAAGGTTTCTTTCATGGGCTTTTGTCCCTCAATTCTTTCCTCTTCATTTGTTCTTTACCAACTTCTGTGGATGTGGAAAGTGACCTTTTTTGTTCTGGGTTTTTGGTTTGGGTTTATTTCATTCTTCATGGAGGACAGAGGAAGAGAACGTTAGATTTAAATTGCAGCAAACTGGCCTTTGGTTAAACATAAGCCACACCTCGTGTTTGCTGGAAATTATTACATTCCAATAAGATAGTCCCCTATTTTACTTGTAAGCTTTAGGAGTTTTTTGGTTTTGATAGCATGAGGAAGCAATATGTGCCTTCCAGAGAACTCCCTTCATCCTTTGGGTCTGACTCTCTTTCTAAAAATGTGCTTCAATCAGACTGGACCATACAATTTGGATTGATTTTGCTTGTTGATGATGGCTCCTTGATGTAGCTTATACCAAAAGGTTTCATTTGGTTTTGTGTGTTTTTTAAATGTCTTCAATCCATTCTTTTCATTAGACTCTGCCTAATATTTTAAATACCAGTGTCTTGTAGTGGGTACAGTGTTGGATATGAGTCCAGAAGACTCAACCCTTGACATTGATACTTATGTTACCATTGGCAAGTCATCCAATCTGAGTTTCAATTTCCTCATTTTTATAATAAGGATAATAATAACTGTGGCACCTACAAATGAGATAAAAGATACAAAACACTTTCATGTTATAAAATACAATATAAATATCGGTTGTTATTTTCATTATTATCAGCCATTTTGAAATCAGCATATGGGAGCAGAACCAGGGAAGAAATGTAGGAATGTCATGAGAAAACATTCCACACAGGCCTAGTTTCTAGGAGTTAGAGCAGGCAGAAAAATGGTCAAAGTCAAAGAAATGGAGGAATCACAAATCTGTTTTAATATGTAAATTTTAGTTAACATGAAATAATATGTTCCTTAAGCAGGAACACAGTTATCTGAGGCACCTGATTTTAGACTGGATTAATTTGGCAGACACTTACTTCAAACAACAAAACCCAATAAAATAGTTCAATTGGCTGATAGTTCCTCCTGCCAGATCTTAAGTTCTAAAGGGAAGATTGTTCTTCATGTCTCTCTGCTTCAGGCTAAGGGCTATTGGGTTGTAATTGTGATATTGTATGTAACTTTCTTCAGCATATTCACTTAATTTTCCATTCCATAAAGGTAGGAAGCAAGTATTTATTAGGGGGCTGTTATTTGCCAAGTACTGTGCCAAGTGCTGTACATATATCTCATTTGATCTTTGCAACATTCTTGGGAATTATGTGCTATTATTATCCTCAGTTTACAGATGAGGAAACTGAGGCAAACAGAAGTTAAGTGACTTGCCTAGGGTCACACAGCTAGTATCTGAAGCTGCATTTGAACTCAGGTCTTCCTGACTCCAGGCCCAGTGCTCTATCACCGTGACACTTAGCCATTTTGAAGATTTTTTTTTCCCCTTGGTGTTTCATGGTACTGTTCACAGTTTCAAAAGAACCTCTAGCAGAAACTAAAAAATAGAACTGAAAAGAGTTATTTTATAAGTGTGATGGAATACAAAGACAAGGATGCATAACATAAATTTAAGAGGACAGGAAAATAAAGCTTTTACTTGGACCTCCTCTCATTTTGTTTTCATAAAGTGAAACCTTCACCTACAAAATGAATGTCTATAGGGTTCAGGAAACTAATTGCTAATATTGCTGTTGCTACTGCTAGTACTACTATAGTAAATAAAACAGGAGTAGGGACATGTCTTCATCATCCTGTCTGCTATTGGAGCTATACTGGGGACAATTCTGAAGAGTCTGCAGAATAAATGATTACATCTTCACTTCCCCCAAAATAGTTATTTTATTCACTTACCCAGTAGGTCTTAGAACATTAAATATAAATGAATAACAAAAGCAGGGTAGGGACCTGACCGAGACCTCTGAAACCCACCAAAAATGATGAGAATGATATAATTATCATGATGCAAGTGAGAATGAGATGATAATAATACACATGCCTTTCACAAAATCGGGGAAGATTTTTTGCTTCAATTCTAGACTAGTTCTTTGCCAAAGCAGTTGTTCCCTTAAATTTATATGAAAACTTCAAACCTTCAAAGGTTATCAGAGGATTTTCCTTTTACTAAAAGGCGCTTTAGAGAAGAACTAGATAAGCCAGTCAATGGTGAAAACAGTAGATCCTTTTTCAGATGTATATAAGGAAAGGTCCAAAAGTCAGGGTCATGTAGAACTAAAAGAACATGGTTGGATAGTGCTTTATAGCTAAATGCCCCTTATCTAATTTGAGTCTTACAACAACCTTGGGAGAGACTGTATATGTACACACATATACACATGTGCATACATGCATACACACATACATATACACACATATGAATATACATGCACATGCACACACATACACATACACACAAACACGCACACATTTGTTTCCTTCTTTTCCCTGAGTTGATCAATCGCCTTTCTATGTGGAGGCAGTTAGCCTGATTCATCATTGAGTTGTTGTTAGTCACTGTGTTGATCATAGTTTCAAAGTCTTTCAGACTTGTCTATCCTAACGATATTGTGATTGTATCAGTTGTTCTCCTGGTTTTGCTCACTTTACTTTCCATCAGTACCTGTAAGTCCTCCAAGTTTTTCTCAAACCATTCCCTTCATCATTTCTTTCAGTATGACAGTATTCCATTACATTCATATACCATAATTTGTTCAGCTTTTCCCTACTTGATGGGTCCTCCCTTAGTTTCCAGGGGTTTGCCACCACAAGAAGAGCTGCTATTATTAATGCATTTTTTCATGTGTGGACTTAATACTTTCTTTGACTTCCTTGGGGAACAGATGTTGTACTTGTAGAATGAGGCTTTTTTTAGAAATGGCAAAAAAGCAAACAAACCTCCTTTTTTTAAATTTTGTTTTTTGTTGTTTTTTTGCAGGGCAATGGGGGTTAAGTGACTTGCCCAGGGTCACACAGCTAGTAAGTGTCAAGTGTCTGAGGCTGGATTTGAACTCAGGTACTCCTGAATCCAGGGCTGGTGCTTTATCCACTGCGCTACCTAGCAGCCCCCAACAAACCTCCTTTTTACTGCATGATCAAGTAATATATTTTAACCCAGCTCACCAGCTGAATAGCATTCATTCAGCCAATGCAAGTTGCCCATCAAGAGGCAGTCAATTAATAAATGCCTTAAAATTTCGGAAATGGTGAGACTTAAAATCCTTTGCCTATGTGACCCTCATCTGGACATAGTCTAGGGAGAAGAAAGTTATGGATTTTGTTCCAATGTTCAAAACAGTGATACACATGCAAAGTGATCCTGTTTTTTGGTTTTTGTTTGTTTTTTTTTTTTTCGCTTTTGGGAGTAGCACATTAGAGCCAAGGTAGAATTTTCCTTTAGTGAAGGAGTTCATTGAAAAAGTAATCTAGGAGGTTGTCACAACATGTTATTATCAGTGCTTAGGAAAGCCCTAGGAGGGGGGAGGCTTTGCTTTTTTGAACAGCAAAACCACTCTTTTAATTAAAGGAAGGAGTATTATTAATGATGTAAATGGGAATTTTGTTTCCCTTAATAGCCATTTGGCACTGGTGGCTTCAGTCTGAGAGAATGGACTCAGAGAGCTTATGATTGTCTTGACTGTCTGCTTATCAGATGTTACTAGTGTTATTTCTTGTAAAGATTCCTTTAACGCATCCTGGCAGCAAACAGAACAGATAAAACATTTACACTTTGAAAAAACAATCTTCACAGAGAGATTCATTGCTATCTTGCTAAAAAAAAAAAACTTAATCATATAGATGAGATGATGTATTGCATTTGGGGACATTAATTCACCCTCACGCAGGTACTCAAAATCCTTCTTTGAAGGATATTATTGTTTCCACATCAGTAAAATGATACCATTCCAGAATAATGTACAAGAGAGTTGGCTTTCGAGTTCAAAGAACTTAGGTTCAAATTCTATCTCAGATACAAACTATCTGTGTGACTCTTGTCAAGTCATTTGACCTCACAGATTAGATTTAGAGTTTGTTGATGTCTCAGAGGCTGATTAGTCCACCTCTTCCATTTTACATAGGGGGAACTAGGGGGAGCTGAGGCCCAGAGAAGTTAAATGATTTGCCCAGGGTCTTATAGGTACTAAGTGGTGTAACTGGGCTGAGAGCCCAGGGTCTCTGATTACAAATTCAGCACACTTTCCACCGTCCCACCAACACATACTTGGCTGGGGACTAACTGCGTTGGGAGAGAAAGTTCCTCGCTGGGAATTTCCTGTACCAATGAAATCACAGGTCTGGTTCTCTCTTCACTCTCTTCCTTTGAAAAACAGTTAGAGTACAGCATAAAATTGGAGGTATATGGAAATGAAATTCAAATGTTTAGTATGTATTTCTATTTTTTTTTTTGCTAAGAAACATCATTTTTCCCTGTTGGGGTATGCATTTTCTTGTAGATATATTAGAAACTCATAGTTTTTATTTGTGTCATTGGAATCACAGTCAAAGAATGAAAACATGAAAAATATTGAATAAAGAGCTCGTAGGATGACATGGATTTAAATAGTAAGGTTTCTATATGTTTTGATTGGCATATAGAATTGTGGCTCATGGCATCTTCCAAAGGAAAATTATCTATTGAGGGGGGAAAGATCTTAGTAATATAACAGGTGTGCGCATTTTTCCCCATAGCACAGCTCTTACAGGGCCAAGCCCAAAATGTGTGCATTGCCAAGTGTGTACTTCGAAGTGTTTTGTGTCATCCCATTTCAGCAGAGTTCACTGGTTCATAAGTGAACTTTTTTTCTTAATGGTGATAGCCTCAAAGTATGTGATTTATTCTCAGAGAAGCCTATGCATAAAATGGAGGATAGTGCCTTAGCTGCTGAAAGGGGAGTAAATCAGTGAGGTAATGGAAGCTGGTAGGCCAATTGAGTGTTAGATCACACTTTTTGGCACATTCCATTTTCAGACAGGAAGTTCCACCCCCCCCCCCTTTCCAGAAAAATTCAGAAGGCAAGAGACACTCAAAGAGAGATGATGTGCATGTAAGGTAGGAAGACATGATTTTCGGAGAGAACATCAAGGTAGGGTTTTTAGCACTTTCTTTTAAAACAGACATAACTGAACACACATAACACACACACACATACACACACACACACACGCTTACACACACACACACACACACACACACACACACACATGCATACACATACCCAGAAATTACCTGAAATATAAAAATCTTTGATTTGAAAGGGATTTAGAACCAACCATGAAAGAAACAGACAACTATGGACTGTTAGTTTAAAAAACACAAAAACAAAAACAAAATTTAGGTCAGAGAAGTGAGTTAACTAGGAAAATGCAACACTTAAAATTCATTTCTTGGAGGGTTTGTTAATAGTAGTACATTTTCAAAGCCACTATGGAGGGGTCCTAACCTCTGCTAAAGCTGTTCTTTAACTTTTAGTAGAAACTACGTATTCAGAGTACTTAAAGAATATTTATAAAATTCCTGTAACAATAATATAAATTTTTAGAATGCATTACTATTATAGATTGCTTTTTAAAAAAATGTACATTATACAAATGAAGAAACTGGAGTGTGTGTGTGTGTGTGTGTGTGTGTGTGTGTGTGTGTGTGTAATGGAGTAATTTGCCCTTGGTAATAGTTAATGAGTACAGAAATCTTGCTGAAAGTCTTAGTCTGTGAGGAAGTAGCACTTATTGGTGCCTCCTACCGGCTGTGGATTACATATTTCAGTTACTTTTAAAATCAAACCCTGCCCAAGTCAAGGAAGGGGTTAATAACTGAAAGTTGTATTTTTTTTTTTGTAATAGAGTAAGTAGATCCCTTTCAAACTTTTTTTTGAGGAAAACTTTATTTTTGAAGGATTTAAGTTCCCTGTTTTTTCCATAATTAAAAAAAATGGCCTGGTTTCCTAGTGCTTGGCTTTTAGTAGCAGAAGCCTGTTATAGTGATCACCATTCATACTACCTTGGCTGGCTGCCTCTAAAAAAAACCCCAGAAATAACAGCAATGTGTAAGCATACTTTCTTCCCCAAGGGAAAATCAACTGGCGGGATTTAGTCATATCTCTCAGTTGACTCTAGCTATGAACCATCAAGTTATACAGGGAGTAAAAATTCCAAATAAAATAAAATTCAAACTGCTTAAATTTGAATTAAAAATATATCTTTAAAACAAAAAAATGAAAATAGCAATAATAATTTGCTTTGCATTTGAATTTCTTTAAGATCTCCTGTCCTACTTAATTTTAATATGGTTGTAGTCACTGTATGTTATTGCTATTAAACTGACTCTGCCTGGCATCATTTTTATAGCTTTTGCCATATTTCTCTAGATTGTTCATATTTTTTTAAAGCAGTGCCATAATATTCTGTAACTTTAACATCCCACAACTGATTCAGACACTCTCCTTTTTGGATGTATAGATCATTTCCAGCGTGGCCATGGACGTCTATAGAGGGCAGAGGCACACAGCAGGGCGTGGTAGATTTAATCAAAGGTGGGTCTTTTTTGTTCCTTTGTCCTATTTGAGTTACACTCAATATAGAGGGGGGCTCTATAAGGAGCAAGATTATGTATTTTAGAGTTTAGTCTCTACTGGTAATGTAATATACATGCAACAGTTCTTTGTAAAGTCTGGATATTAGAACGTAATTACATAAATTGGTTGCAGATATTTTTCTCAGTCTTTTTTTGTCTTGGAAAATTTTAAATGGAAGTGTATGATCCATCCCCAGTAGGGGACACCATTAATTGTTCTGTTTGTGGATTTAAAGATGTTCTAGCCTTTAACGAGTTATGCTACCATGGGTAAATCAGTCACAACACCTGTCTGAATGCAGCCTCCTTTGCTTTTCTAACATAGGCATAAGAATGACCTCCTCATGTCATTGTCTGAAAGTCTTAAAGTATAATCACACCCATGGGTTTTTATCTCCAGTAATTCTCAGAGTTTTCAGAATATACTTTTTTGAGATAGACTGTTCCTTGTTGTTCGGTTTTAAAATGGTTTATAAACCATTCAGAACACTAATCCAATTAGAGTTTATTGTAGTATATAGGATAAGGTGTAGTTTCCCTATTATTCCTCTTCATTTTTGTACCTTTAGCTTATCTCCTATCACCACACAGCTGTCAATCCCCCTAACTTGATTTTGATTTTTTGAAATAACCATGCCTTCCTGCCTTCCCTCCCTCCTTCCCTCCCTCCTTCCCTCCCTCCTTCCCTCCCTCCCTCCCTCCCTCCCTCCTTCCCTCCCTCCCTCCCTCCCTCCCTCCTTCCCTCCCTCCTTCCCTCCCTCCTTCCCTCCCTCCCTCCCTCCCTCCCTCCTTCCCTCCCTCCTTCCCTCCCTCCTTCCCTCCCTCCTTCCCTCCCTCCTTCCCTCCCTCCTTCCTTCCCTCCTTCCCTCCCTCCCTCCCTCCCTCCTTCCTTCCTTCCCTCCCCTCTTTCCCTCCTTCCTTCCTTCCCTCCTTCCTTCCTTCCCTCCTTCTTTCCTTCTTTCCCTCCTTCCTTCTTTCCTTCTTTCCCTCCTTCCTTCCCTCCTTCCTTCCCTCCTTCCTTCCCTCCTTCCTTCCTTCCTTCCTTCCTTCCCTTCCTGATCTCTCCCTCCCTTCCTGATCTCTTCCTCCCTTAGGCTTTTTTCTTTTTTTCTATCTATCTCTGTCTAAACATGCTACTTTATTGCAGAGAATTACTATTGTGGAAACTCTTTGAACTGATACAGTTTAGCAAAATTTGTGTAATTTTGAGTCTTAGAGAGTTAAGTGGTTCACCAAGAAGTTGGGTACTTTGTAGCTCTAGAGTCCCATAGTCAGTATGAACTTGAACAATTAAGCTTTGCTAACTTCAGTCTAGCTCTCTTATCCACAAAGATGTGTTGAAAAAGCATTCACTTCAGGATTAGAAAATCTAGGTTCCACTTCAGCTTCTAGATTTAACATTTAGTACCTGTGTGACCTCAGGCATGGCACTTCACTTGGCCTTTTGGTAAAATATGAGCATTGGGCTACATGGTTTATGAGGCTCCTTCCAGCTTTATGATCATGAGAGCTTAGGAAAGAAATATGAACACTTTAGGAATATTCATTTCTTTCTTATAAATGGTAACAATTGCAAGAAATTTCCCTTGAAATTATCACTGAGGCTTACCTCTCATTCAAGAACATGAACACAGTTCCTATTAGTGATGATAGCTTTAGGGAGCAAATTCTGACCTTCACCTCAATATAGGACAGTTTTCCCAAATAAGAGGTTTCAAGGAGTTCTGGGGGATTCATTTAGGTAACCAACTTAAGTGCCTACTATGTGAAATGCACTGTACCGGGTGGAAGGGAAGCTATAAAGCCAAAGGCCATAGTCCTGTTCTTAAGAAGTTTATAGAGCTGGCCACAGCTCTTCATTTCTTAATCTTTTTCCTGTATGCACAGAGCCATAAGCTCTCACTGGTGAAAGTGACATTCACTTTCCAACTTCTCATCTGAATCACCCCAATTCATTTTTGGATATTATTGTTTGTTTGAAACTTACCTTTTTATTTGAGCCTAAATTTGCCCCCGTAACTTTCCCCCACTAGTCTAGATCCGTTCTCCTGAGTCAAAAAGAAGGGCTGCTCTTTCCCCCCTCAAATCCACTCATCCCTTTCTATAAACAGCAATGGCACATTCCTCTTTTCTGGGCTAAACTGTCATACTTTTGCTCAGGGAATCATCATAAGGCATATATTCTCAGTGCGCTTACCAGGCCTAATATTCCTTTCCAGCATCTGTGCATGTGCCATTGGAAAAATTCTGTGTCTCTCCCTTTTCTATTCTCCAGTATGATAGATCACCTCCCCACAATAGGAGCCCCTCAGAGGGCAGGCTCTGGGTTTCAGGGTACTGACAGTGAATTAGTTCCTCTCTCTTACACCTTATTGTTTTGGGTAGGACAGAATGAATCACACAGCTTGAGCAGTATGGGTAGGATTTGATTGCCATAGCATATCTCATTGGTGTTATCTTTTCTCTCCAAACCCAACCCTTTTTCAAACTGTCCTGTTACTACTGAGGACACCACTACCCTTCTGCTCACTCAGGTACACAACCTCAGTGTTATCCTCAACTCATCTCTCTCCCTCATTTTACATATACAGTCAGTTGCTACATCTTGTTGGTTCTACCTCCACTGTGTCTCCTGCATCTTTCCCCTGATCTTGACTCATTTGGCTAGTTTCTTTGACTCAAGTATCTCCCCAGTCGAGTTCATTTTCCCTGCAGCTGCCAGTTTGATTTTCCCAAAACACAAATCTGATCATGTCACTCTCCTACTCAATAAACTTCAGTTGCTCCCTATCGACTCATGGATCAAATATTACTTCATTTTGACCTACTTCTTTTTAATATTTGTATTTGGGTAGCTTTGATGTTCAGTATTAGTAAGATTCTATTTGTTTATAAATTATAAATGAGTAAATATGCACATTGAGTGATAGTGGTCAGGTTTTGTTTTTTTGTTTTAATTTTTCTGATAGAGGTACACGATTGTAAGGGTCTGACAATCATGGCACTACACCCCTGGACTTCTCTTCTACCTCTTTTCAGCCAAGTCTGTTGTTAGGACCACAGGAAATCCCTGCTACCTTCCACTAGCCCAGCGAGTATGAGTGTGTCTATTAGAAAAAAGCTCATTCCATTCAAATTAGCAGTTGGATAGCATTCTGATCACAAAAACTCTGTAGTCACTTCATGTATTCAGAAAGTGACTTTTTCTTTGAGTTGGGTTGTATTTATTTCATAGCTGAGGAAGTAGAAGGGCAAAAGTTAAATGGTAATAGCAAAGTGGTGAAATCAGAATTCATCTGAGCCAGGGCCACAGCTGCCCTTTTCCCTCTCCCTTCTCCCCCTCCTCCTTCCCCCCAGATGCCAGATACCTGGTACACAAGCCATCCTAAATGCTTATGGGTTTGGTTTTTGTTAAAGCAATATATCCCTAGAATCAGAGAGTATAATTTGGAGTAATACTTACTGTGTGCCACATAGTGGAATGTTCTTTGGGGATTTCAGGAGATGTAGAAAAGATATCAGCCCTAAAGGAACCTAAAGTAGATACTAAAAAATGATAAAAGTTTAAACACTTTCAGGCCATGGCCCTTACTGGTAAGAGGAGGCCATTCCTTAGTTCCTACTTCTAGCTAGTTGCCACAAGGGAAATGCTCCAATAAAATAATGCACAGGAAGGCATTAATTATTAATGTATTTGTTCTTCCCAGAGATATTTGCTTTTTAAAAAGAGTTACTTAGCATTTTAGCCCAAATATTGAGTCTTTGGTGGTATAATTTCAGGCACATTAGTGAGCTGGATGGATGAGATCTGAAGAGAGCATGCAGACTTCCCATTGTACTCCAACTTGTACCGTGCTGTGTAGGTGTAGGCTCAAAGAACTAGCATAATAATCATAGATTTCAATCTATAAAGGACCATAGAGGTCATCCAGACCAACCCTTCATTTTATAGAGGAGACTGAGGCCCAAGCAGGTTAAATAACTTCCCAAGGGACATAGAAATAGTAACAGAGCTGAGATGTAAGCCCACATCTAGTGACTCCAAATCTTGTATTCTTTCTCTTGTTCTACACTATACTACATGCTTCCATTATAATATAATATCTGAAATGAGATAATATTGGTAACACACTTACAATTTGTTAGGTGCTTAAATGCTGGTTTTTACCTTTTCTTCCTTCCCTCCTCCCTGCCTTGCCCTTTGGAGTCAGTACAAGTCTAATCCTTCTTCCCTCTGAAAGCCCTTCACATACTTTAAGATAATAAGGTATTGCTGCCATTTTTACCATTATCTTCATCATTGTCATCAACATCATCTCCATTATGACAAAGAATAAAAAGTTGAGGAAGAGGATAAAGCACCGGCCCTGGATTCAGGAGGACCTGAGTTCAAATCTGACCTCAGCCATTTGACACTTAGTAGCTGTGTGACCCTGAGCAAGTCACTAAACTTTCATTGCCCCACAAAAAAAGGAGTTGAGGAAGATCACTTAGATGAACTAGACTAGTTCAGTCTGGGGAAGACTGAAGAAGAAAAGACTGGACTTAATAGTTTTCTTCAAGTAGTTGAAGGGTTGACACATAAAAAAGAAAGGCAAGAATGAAGGAAATAGGCACTTATTAAGTGTCTACTGTGTGCCAGGCACTGTGATGAGCACTTTACAGATATCTCATTTGACCTTTACTACAACCCTAGCAGGTACATGCTATTATTAGCCTTGTTTTACAGATGAGGAAACTGAGGCTGGCAAAGATCAAGTAACTTCTCTAGGGACACACAGCTAGTATACTTCTGAGGCTGTATTTGAACTCAGGTCTCCCTGACTCCAGACCCAACTCTTTATTAACTATACCAATTAGCTGCCAAGAAAGGCCTAGGTCACCCATTGCATCCTGGGGCATCACCAGTCATCTTGACCTTTGTCTTATCACTGGACTTTGATGACTCTGAAGGGGAGAGTGAGGCTGATAACTTTGTGCATCTCTGTCCCACTCATGTCTAATTCATGTACAAGTCAAGATATCACTCTCCTGATTTCATTGGTCCCCTTAAAGAATGAAGGACAAACAACAACCATCTAGCTGCCAAGAGATTACACTTGTTCTGTTAGTTCCCAGAGATTATATCTTGCACCACAGAATATCCTGGGAGTATTAACCACAGAAGAATCACTAAATCACTACTGTATTTTGTATATGTTTACATCAAAGAACCATGGAAAGGGACATTACAGGCTGTCTAGTTCAGCGCTTGTAATGTACAAAAGAGGAAACTGAGACCTAGACAAGGGAAAGGGCTTGTCCAAAGTTATACACTGAGTGACTGGCAGGGTCAGCACTAACACTTAGGTCCTCTGTATTCCTGGCCAGTGCTTTTTCCAATGCACAAGTTCCTTATGCTTTATTTATTAGCTTGGTATAGATGCTTTTGGTGAGATGTTATTGTTTGTAAACTTATTTTTTATTTCTTAAAAATTATTTTATTCTTTAAATATTTCCCAATTAGATGTGAAAAAATTAACACTCATTTAAAAAAATGAATTCTAAATTCTCTCCCTCCCTCTCAGACTTCACTCCAGCTTGAGAAGGCAAAGAAATATGATATCAATTATACATGTGAAGTCATGCAAAACATATTTGCATATTAGCCATGTTTCAAAAGGAAACACAAAATAAAACTATGAAAATAAAATTAAAAAAAATAATAAACTTCACTCTGCATTCAGAATTCATCAGTTCTTTCTGGAGATGGATAGCATCTTTCATCATGGATCCTTTCAAATTGTCTCAGATCATTGTCTTGATAAGGATAGCTAAGTCTTTCACAGTTGTTCATCCCTATAATATTGCTGTTAATGTGTATAAAGTTCTCCTGGTTCTGCTCACTTCATTTCTCATGAGTTTGTATAAGTCTTCCCAGGTTTTTCTTAAACCATAATGCTTGTTATTTCTTATAGCACAATTATTCCTTCATAATCATATACCGCAACTTGTTCAGCTATTCCCTAATTAATGGTATCCCCTTAATTTTGAATTCTTTGCCACCACAAAGAGAGCTCTTATAAATATTTTTTATAAATATTCTTTTCCCTTTTTTGTATGCTTTGGGATACAGATGTAGTAGTGGTATTATTGGGTCAAAGGGTAGACACGGTATTATAACCCTTTGGGCATACTTGCAAATTGTTGTCCAGAATGGTTGTACTAATTTACAACTCCACCAACAGTGTAATTAGTGTCCCAATTTTTGCATATACACTCCAGCATTTGCCATTTTCCTTTTCTGTCATGTAAGCAAATCTGATAGATTTGATGTGGTATCTCAGAATTGTTTTAATGTGCATTTCTCTAATCAGTAGTGATTTAGAGCATTTTTTTCACCTAAGTGTTGATAGCTTTGGTTTCTTCTTTTGAAAAATGCATGTTCATATCTTCAACCATTTATCAGTTGGAGAATGGCTCTTATTTTTTTATAAATTTGGCTCAGTTCCCTATATATTTGATAAATGAGGCCTTTGTCAGAGAAATTTACTATACATTTTCTCCCAGTTTCTCGTTTTCCTTGTAATTTTGGCTGCATTAGTTTTGTTTCTACAAAAACTTTTAAATTTTATGTATTCAAACTTAACAATTTTACTATCTCTTGTTTGGTCACAAACTATTTTCTTATCTGTAGATCTAACAGGTACATTTTCAAATGCTTCCCTAATTTACTTATAACTCTTTAGTCTAATAATATGTATTGTGTACCTAATCTATTCTATTGATTCACTACTTCATTTCTTAGCTATAATACCAGATTGTTTTGATGATGACCACTTTGTAGTATAGTTCGAAACCTGGAGCTGCTAGGTCACTTTCCTTAACCTTTTTTTTCCCCATTTATTCCCTTGATATTCTTGACCTTTTGTTCTCCCAGATGAATTTTGCTACTACTTTTTCTCCCTCTATAAAATAATACTTTGACAGTTTTATTAATATGGCTCTGAAAAAGGTAAATTAACTTAGGTAGAATTGCCATTTTTATTATACTGGCTTATCCTATCCATAAGCAATTAATATTTCTCCAATTGTTTGGATTTGCCTTTATTTGTGTGAAAAGTGTTTTGTAATTGTGGTCTTATAGTCTCTGTTTTTTTTCTTGGCACATGGACTCCCAAGTATTTTATATGGTCTGCAATTATTTAAAATGGAATTTCTCTTTTTGTGTCTTAGTGCTGAACTTTGTTAGTAAAATACAGAAATGACGGTGATTTATGCAGGTTCATTTTCTGTCCTGCAATTTTGCTGAAGTTGTTAATTGTTTCAACTAGTTTTTTAGTTGATTCCCTGTGGTTCTCTAAGTATATATCATCTGCAAAGAGTGATAGTTTTGTTTCTTCATTGCCTAGTCTAATTCCTTCAATTTCTTTTTCTTGTCTTACTGGTATAGCTAGCAATTCTAATACATTATTGAAGAATAATGGTAAAAATAGGCATCCTTGTTTCACTCCTGATCTTATTGAGAAGGCTTCATGTTTATCTGCATTACAAATAAATGTTTGCTCTTGGTTTTAGATAGATATTGTTTTAAGAAAGATTCCATTAATTCCTATTCTTTTTAGTGTTTTTAATAAGAATGGTCTTGGGGTAGCTAGGTGGCGCAGTGGATAGAACACTGGCCCTGGAGTCAGGAGGATCTGAGTTCCAATCTGACCTCAGACATTTGACACTTACTAGCTGTGTGACCCTGGGCAAGTCACTTAACCCCAATTGCCTCACCCCCCCCCAAAAAAAAAAAAACTAGGCAATAAGAATGGTCTTGTATGTTGTCCAAGGCTTTTTCTGAATCTATTGAGATGATCAGATTTTTATTGGAGTTATTATTGATGTGGTCAATTTTGCTGGTAGTTTTCCTAATATTGAACCAGCCCTGAATTCCTGGCATAAGTCCTACCTGATCATAGTGTATGATCTTTGTCATATACTGTGCAGTCTTTCTTCTTCTCCTAGGGAATCCATCTTTTTTGCTTCTCCATTTTTTATTTACATCATACCAATATAAATCAACTCAGTCCCATACCCTCTTTCTGGGTAGAATCATTCTAACTTCCCTAATAATGATGAAGTTTTTAGAATACACTTGTATCATCTTTCCATATATAGAAGGAAACCATTTTACCATATTAAATCCCTTATAATTTTATTCCATGTTTACTTTTTATGCTTTTTCACACTCGTAATTTTAGAGCTTTTTCTGGGGGGTTGTAAATTTTCAGTGCTTCCAAGGTGGTGTGATCTGGGGATAGGTAGTTACTGCTCTTCTGGTCTGTACTCTGGTCCTTAACCAAGAAGGGCCCCTCATCACTTGGGATTTTGATTGACCCTGCTCCTCAGACTCCACGACCCCTTGAGGTGGGAAGTGATATTGCTTCTCAGGGCTTCTACTCCCTCTTGACTGACAGTATTCCTCCCTGCCTTTGAACTATGACTTGGAAGTGACTATAAGAAAAGATACCGCCAAACAATATCTGCTCCTGCATCCAGTGCTAGCACAAGTATCCCCTTTAGACACTTTCTGACCAGTTGTCAGGTCCCCTTACCAACCCTGGCTTGGTAGCTCCAACAGCTGCTGCTGCTGCTGCTTCTGTGGCCACCACCCAGTCCAACCAATGTTGGTTTTATCCACGAGGACTCCAGGCAATCCTTTGTAGTTCTTTTTCCTACCTCCTAAGTTGTCTTGAGTTGGAAGAATGTCTCACTCGACCTTTTGTTGGCTCTCCCACTCCAGAATTCAATTTGAGGCATTATTTTAAAATTGTTTAGAGGAGAATTTTGGGAGGGCTCAATTGAGTGCTTTCTCTACTCCACCATCTTGGCTCTCCCTAAACTTCGTATTGTTTAGGTAGTTTTATCAGTGGTCTGAAACACCAGTGAAGAAAGATTGCTGCCTGTGGTTGAACTTCATTCCTACTATGACTGACTAAATCTTAGTATAAATGTTTCCAGTCTTTAAGTCTCTAATATTTTGCTTGGCAATTTAAACATGAATGTTATTTTTAGGAGGTGTGCTAAGTTATATAATTGTGAAATTTCTCCAAAAATGCTTTCCATAAACATTCCGAGGTACCTGGATTTTGGAAATTCAATATTTGGGTTAGTTATATTGTGGTCTGGTTGCCCAGGCTCCACATTTGTAAAATATTTTTTTATGAAAAATGGGATTTGATGTGGACACCAGAAAAAAAAGAAGAACCCAATTGCCACAAAAGCAACCTTAGGGAGAAGAAAGGGGTTTTTGGTATTTTTGTTTGTTGGTTGGTTGGTTGGCTGGTTTTTTGTTTTTTAACATAGTAAAGCAGCACAATCTCACACCTATGCAGTGTACTTGGTAAGAGCCACAACCAATACCTATAGATAAAAGGCAGAAGACATTCTTTGATTATTTTTCCTAATTTTGGGAACATATTTTGTTTCCAGCTTTTTTATCACAATACTATTGATATGGGTGTTTCTGTGCACAAGTCTTTTGTTGTTTTTAGTAACTTCCTTGGTGTATAATCCAAGTAGGGCAATCTGAGTTAAAAAGGTATAAATAACTTAGCAACTTTTCTTACATAACTCCAAATTCTTTTCCCGAACAGGTGAAATAATTCACAGTTCTACTAATAGTGAAATAGTGTACCTGCTTTCCTTTGCCCCCCCCCCCAGTAGTGTGCTTTCCTATTTTTATGAATTTGTTGACTTGATGGGTATGAGGTAATATGTCAAGGTTGGTTTTAATCACATTCCCTGTACTCTTATGGTCTTGTTGAACTGTTGTTCTGCTGTTACTCCCACCTAGCATTTGATCACCCATTTCCATGCCATTGCACAGCCTATCCCCCATGATAATGATCCACCTCATAGAATCCCTACTTTCCTTTACATTTTAGTTCAAGTTTCGCCTTCAGTATGAGGCCTTCCTTAGTCTCTTCCAGATTCTAGTGCCTCCGCTCCCCTATAATCTAGAATTTATATTTTTGTTGTATGTATATTTATATTTACTTTTGCCTGTATATATGTTATTCTACTTCCCTTTTACCCTCATCCCCACCTGAATAGAATCTAAAGTCACTGAGTGCACAACAAACTGTTTAATTTTTGTCTTTGTGTCAGCAGTGCCTAGGGCAGCCAAGTGGCACTGCAAGGGATAGAGCTCTGGGCCTGGAGTCCAGAAGATTCATCTTCCTGAGTTCAAATCTGGTTTCAGATACTTATTAGCTAGGTGACCCTGGGCAAGTCACTTATCCCAATTTGCCTCACTTTCCTCATTTGTAAAATGAGCTAGAAAAGGAAATGACAAACCACACCAATATATTTGCCAAGAATTCCCCAGACGAGGTTAAACAGAGTCAGACATGACTGGGAAAAACAACAACAACAACAACAACAACTGAACAACAAAACTCCCCATTCCCTAGTATAATGTTTGGCTTAGTAGGTGCTTAATATGCCCTTGTTTGTTGAATTAACCATTGCCTGTGCATGCACTGACTTGTACGTGTCACCTTGATAGAATAACACTAGGCAACGTTCTAAGACTATAATTTGCACACAACCTATATAGGTAGATGGAATTTCTTCATCTCGATGTTCCTCAAATCAATGAAATCACAGGTCTAGTCCATTTCCCAAGTTCCTCTTGTACATCTGTGAAGACTGAATCTTTGTTTCTTTCTGATCCTGTATTGCCTAATGTGGTGTCTCAAAATGAGTACATGTTAGTTTTTGACAGAATGAGGCATTCCATGCTGTAATTATGATTATAATTCCATTTTCATTCATCCATGTTTCTATCTTTGGTCCAAATCATTTTTCCCCATGAAATACACATATTATTTTGTATACATGTATGTGTATGTGGGTGTGTGTGGGTGTGTTTTCCAAGCAAGGATAGTTATACTGTATGAGAAGAAAAGAAGCCTTGCTCAGGCTATTTTTGGCAGGGGCATGTAGGAGGTTTGGGGATCTATAGGACAGTGTAGTTATAAATACAGCATTTGGTGAAGCTTTGCAGTAGAAACCTTCTGTGGCATGGAAGGAAATTTCCAACTAAAAAGAATTTAACATCTGATCAAAAAAGTAAGTAGGATTATGGCATAAAATAAAAAGAGCTAACCATGCAGAGAAGATTATAACACTTGTCCTTATTCCCTTTCACTTGAATCCAGTAATCAAAAGATGACTTGAGTCCTCCAACTTAATGTGCAGCTCTAATTTTATTATTTTCAAATCCTGCTAGTTCTCTTGGATAAGCTGCAGCTGTGTATCAGCTTATAAAAGAGGAATATACCTTTCTGTTCAGTTATTTAGAACCATGGCAAATAGGAGGGTTGATTATTTGATCTCTTCACTTCCTTCTCTCTGCTCAAAAAAAAAAAATGCCCTAGTCATTACTTGCCTTTGAGTTAGGTCATATATATGACTGTAGAAAATGGAATAATCATCTGATTGCCAGAAATAATATAGGATTTAGAGATTAGAGGAATTTTAATAAATAAAGATTTGTCTTCATCAATTGAAGAGGGAAAATCACCGAGAGCTATTTACTTAATGTATGTGAGATACCAAAGTCGAAAATAAATAGTGCAAGAGATGAGAAGCTTTATTTACCTCTGGTAAACATCATTTGGTAAAGAAAGGTTCTTCACCTTTCTTCTAACCAAAGATGCAGCCATATTCACTTGAAATTAAGTTAGCATTTTCTGTTCTTTAAATGTTTCATTCTTTATTATATTACACAGGGGGAAAGAAACCTTTTGTTATTTTATTGAAAGATAGTGCCACATTAATTGCTTCTTATTTTCAAACTAAGTATTTTTCTTCAAGGGTACAGTAGCAGTAGTGTAAAATTAGCAGCATGTTGGCAAGAAATTAGGATTGAGAATATTCTAGTAAATGTGACTTTTGTAATCTTATGTACTGTGACAACAGAAATTGTTTGAAAACAAAACAGTTCTGCCTATAGATATCAAGGAGGGTCCTTCTTAAGTCTCCTTGTACCTTGCTTTTTGTTTAAAACATACACATGCACACAGCTGAATACTGTCTTGTAGTTTTTATCCCAGTCACTTCCTACGTAAGCTCCTACCAATACTATCCTCCTTTGAAAAACGAATGAATGAATGAATAGGTAAAGAAAGGAATAAATGAATGAATGCATAAACAAATAAGTGAATAAGTAAATAAACAGATACATGAATAAACAAATTAATTAATTAAAAACAATATTGAGACCATGATCCACAAAATGTCTAACATTCTACACCTATAATCCAGCAATCCTCTACAGAGATGAAGAAAATGTGTTCCTGTATCAGCCATTTAGAACCAGTATTAGTCATTGTATTTGACGTGAATCCTCTTGCCTTTGAGAATTGTCCTAATTTATTTTATTATACCCATTGTTTATATTATTTTCCTAGTTTTGCTTTCTTTCCATTACATCAATTTATACAAGTCTTCCCATTTTCATAGTTGTCATTCTTCACAATATAATAGTTTTCTATTACATTCATCTTATTCTTCATTTTTTTCCCATTCAGTGAACCCATATTTTAATTATATGTTTTTACTATTACAACTCTTCCATAAATATTTTGTTATGTAAGGGACTCTCCTATCTTTCTTCAACCTCCTGGAGAGGTATATGACCATTAGTGGAAACACTGGGTGAAAGCGTATAAAAAGTTTAGTAATTTCTTTACAATAATTCAAAATTGATTGTCACAGTGGTTGATCAAATGACAGTTCCACTAACTGTATATTGGTATATCTATCTTTCATTTGGTATATCTCTACATAATAGAATTTTGTTGTCCGTGGTACCTTTAAGCATACTATAGTTTGCCTTTTTATCTATCTTAACAATTTCATTTTTTTACTACAGTATTATCTGAAAAGATGATTGTGCCTCCTTATTTTTTTTCATTGCTTGAGACATAAAGAATTTTGTTTCAACTTCTCATTTTCTTCTATAAATAATTTGGTCTGAAATATGCTTCTTTCATCTGGAAAACTGTTGTTTTTTAAAATCATTTTGTCCTTTTTAAATTTTGGTGGGGTGAATTTCATCAATTTACTTTCAAAGATATAGTGGTTAAATTTGTGTTTTCTTCTGTTTATTTTTTATTGTAATGTTGTTTTTTTCAATCCCTCTGGGATTTTTTATTTGGATTTTTTCTCTTTTTATTATTTTTATCATAAAATGTTTTATCATTTCCAGTTACATGTAAAGAAAGTTTTCAATATTTGTTTTTATAATGTTTTGAGTTCCAAATTTTTTTCTCCCTCTCCCCTCCTCCCTGTCCATGACAGAAAACGATCGGATACAGGTTATACATGTATGATCACATTAAGCATATTTCTGCATTGGTCATCTTCCTTCTATTTTTAAGTTTTTTATTTACTTCTCTTGTTTTTACATTGTCTACAGTTTCTAATATATCCTTTTCCCCTAGAGACTAGTTCTCTGTAATAGAATGAAAAAAAGAAAAGAAAAACAAAAAATAATTTGGTTAAAAATAACCAAACATATAAAATCCAACAGTATGTGAATGAAAATTATTTATTAAATTCCTACTATATTCCAAACACTATGCTCTGTTACTGTATTCCAAATTAAGTTCTGTAGATACAAATTTAAGAGTTTAACAGGGGACAGGTAGGTGTTGAAGTGGATAGAGCACCAGCCCTGGATTCAGGAGGACCTGAGTTCAAATCCAGCCCCAGACACTTGACACTTACTAACTGTGTGACCCTGGACAAGTCACTTAACCTCAATTTCCTCACCCAAAAAAAGAGTTTAACAACCCCTGACCTCAAAGAGATACTATTCTAATAGGGGAGGTCACATATTTGGGACTGGCAGCCAGAGAAAGAAGGGAGAAAATTTGTTATGGGAAGGTACAAAGATGGTAAGTGAATGATAGGGCAGCCCAGTGATATGGCCTTTCCAGAGGCAATGGTAGTATTGATTTCTTTACAGTTCTTAGCTAGAAGTAGGAAGTGGCCAATGAAAAGGGTCCCCGTGTAGTGGTGAGGTAGATATTTCCAGAATGAAGATGAATCATTAAGGTGGAGCAGTGGTTAGAAATCTGGAGCTAGAATCAAAAAAAGAGGCAATTTTTTGACTAGTTATTAGTGATGTGCACAGGTATGCATATCCATAGCACTGAACAGAAGCCTGGGATTCTATGGCCCAATCTTACCAATTAAAAGGATAAATATTTCCCAATCCTGCCTTTGACTTTGCCTAGCCCCTTTGCCAACAAGTGTACAGAGACACTTCTTTCCCTCTTTCTCTCCAATGAATCTGGCTTCCTTTCCCATAGTGTTCTGCTTCTTAAGTTTTTCTTCAGTTTGACGTTAGTAATTTCTTCAGAACATACCACCTATAAATATCTTTGTATCATACTGGATCCCATTCGCTCACCAAAGGTGTACTGTTCCAACTTTGAGCTGCAATCTTAGACCTTGAAAAGAATCTAGATAGTGAAGTCCATTTATACAACAGTTATTAAGCAATACAGTATATAGAGTGCTGTGCTAAAGGAGATGAAAAATGATTAAGATGTATGTTCCTATTGGATACACACTGAATGTTAGGTAACATTCTCTTTGGTCAGGAAATTGAGTGTAAACTCAGCTGGTACAATTTAGGTAAACATTGTTATATCGTATTTGACCCTGCTTTCAGTATCTTTTTTGTTCAATTAGATTTAATTCAAAAAGCAGCATTAATTGCTCACAACTCATCCAACTTGTAGAATGTCTATCATGTTTTAATATGTTGTCTCATTGTTGTCATTGACCTTGATGAAGTCATCTCTTTTTTTCTGTGATTTTCTCATTGACCCACCAAATCTTTACACTTAAATTATATTTTTCAATGTAAATTTTCTTCAGGCACCCCTTATTGTATTCAGTTCCCTATAGCACTCTTGAATTGGTTGGACAGGCCGTGTTTGGCCATGTCCCCTTTGTAGACTGGATGTCACTACCACTTCCATTGCCATTCTGAATGGGTTAACTTGTACTCCCATCCCAAACTCACCCTCTCCCTCAATCCCTGGCTTCAGTGTCTTAGAACTTTACTATGGTTTCTTGCCTTGATCAGTCTCCTCCCTCTCATTGCACAGTTACCAATTGGGAGTTGGTTTCTTCTTCTGCCCTGGAAGACCCTCATTAGATGTCTCAGTCTTCTTGCAAGTCTGCCATTGTGTGCACACTTCTGTCGAGGTCCTCTTGTCTCTAGCTGTGGCTCATAGGACCTTATAGAGTCTAGAGCTAAGCCCTCTCCCTGATTTGTTACCTTTTGAAGCTGGATCAGTTTCCTTGGTTCTGTTCTGACAAGCCTGGGCTGTTATCTGGCTTTAGGCTGCCATTACTGGAGTATGTGCTGGCTTGTAGCACCACTGTTTAGAGTACTGGCTGGTTTCAGGAGAGATTTTGAGAGCAAGTGCTTTCTTTCCTGGCATGGTCCATCCCTCATCTTCCTCAAGGTCCTGCCCATTTTCTGGAGTTAGTGCTGTCTTTCCTTGCTTCGTCCTTCTAACCTTTGCTGGCCTCTGGCCATCTTTTTATGCAGTTCTGACCTGGGGGGAGGAGCTCACTTAGGTTTCTTTTTAGTTTTTTTTATCATCACTCTGAAGCTAGTCCTTTAAAATATTTACTGGGGTTTGTATTGTAGAGCTAGGCTCTTCTTTGACATTTCACCTTTCCACCTTCTGCATTTGTTCTTGTGGTGAGTTAATTATCACCAGATAAATAAGTTTGAATTTTCCTTGAAATAAGGCTGCATTTTAAGGGGGTAGGGCAAAGTCTCAATTATATTTATACCCTACTAAACATAAATGAATTATTGAAAAATTTGCCCAATATGTTTTACCCCATAGTTTATTCTGTATTTGAATTATTTTAAAGAACCTGATCATAATATGGGAAAGATTCTTACATGTTTTTGAACCAGATTTTAAAATATTCAAGTATACATTCATAATGATTTGGGTCCTCGAGTTCATGGTTATATATTTTGAATCGAATCTATAAAATCCATTTTCAATCCTCATTAACTAGTGGATGCTGAACTGAGGAGCCAACAGTATAAAATGTAAAAGCCCCAATAAGACACTTACTTGACAAGCCAGCAGAGGGTAGAAGTGCTGCTGAAATGATTATGTGGTTTCTCTGAAGAATAGGAACTAATTCATTTGCTATTGGACTTCCCTTTGTTTCCTATACATTATTGCTATTAGGATCGAGCCATTAAAAGAAGGTTAATTTGCAGTGTGTATTGTAAATGGGGTAGAATTGCTAAGCATGCATCATTAAAAAAGGAAGTTGTTCTTGCCTTATTGGTATTGGGTGTGGCTTGGTATTGCAGACCTCTGCCTCATTTCCAGACCTGGCTTCATAGGGCACATATAGGGCCTTAGAAAAATGACCTTTACACTGTGTCTGTGAGAAAGAAGTACTTGTGAGGCCATAGTGACCAATGTTTAAAGGATAGGGTTGTTGCCCAGGACAGCTGGCCTGTGTGGGTGGTCTCATTTTGAAGAATGAGGAAGAGAGTGCGGGTAGTAATAAAGATGAGGATATTAGGAGTCTATAGATGGTCTTTGAATAGAAGAAATATAGGGGTTCAAAATGTGGTTCACTAGGTTCATAACTTTGTCCAGGCCTCGTGTCATGAATGACTGTGAAAGCAACCACTACTGCCCTCACAACCACCACCCCAACCACAACAAAAGAAAGCTTTAAATGCTTCAATCTCTGAATGGGCTGTGACTTTAGAGATTCTTTAGTCCAGTCTCTCTCACTATATGTAGGGACACATTCTCCAGAATGCAGAGAGAGATGATCATCTAGCTTGGATTTCCAGTGACAAGGCGCTCCCTTGCACTTCCTCAACTCTAAAGCCACCATGCCGGGAAGCTAAATCTATTTTTGGATGGCTCTCTTAGTTGTGTTGTTTTTTTCTTCTTTCTATTGAACCAAAATCTTTCTATTTGCTACTTTTAGCTACTACTTGGAGTTCTAGCCTTTAGGGCCAACAGAAGAAATTTGCCACTATGACAATGATTCTGATATTTAAAGACTATTTTATGCCTAGCTCTACCATCAATTTTTATCTTCAGGCTAAATATCCCCAATTTATTCAACTCATATGGAATGAATTCTAGCTCTTTGCCCATCCTGGTTGCTCTTGATATGTTCTAACTTCTAGAAATATGGTACCCAGTCCCCACTGCAATAGATATTGTCTGAGCAGAACAGAGTATAATAGGACTATTTTTGTTGTTGCTTAGTTGATTAGTAATATCTGACTTTTAATGACCTCATTTGGGTTTTTCTTGGCAAAAATACTTATCATTTGCCATTTCTTTCTCCAGCTTATTGTACAGATGAGTGTGTAAAAAAATTAATAATTTAACTTAATCTAATCTAATCTAAAATAGTTTATAACTGTGGACTATATGAAAAATTATAACTCTATGAAAAATTATAATTGGGTCATAAGTCCTGCTGCAGTCACCATTCAAATGTAAGGATATTTTTACTCACTAGCTTGGGGGCTAATCTTACTGGAGGACTAATCTGGGGTCTTTTGACTGGCTGGCTATCTGACTACTATTAATTTCCTAAGCCAATCAGTTAGGGCCTTTTAAAAATTTCTCTACACTGCTCCGTTCCCAAATTGATAAGCAAACTATTAAGAAGCCTCTTAATAAAATAATCAAAGCAGAATTTATTTATAAAAATCAATATAAAAGATATGGGTTAAGAAATGGAAATTATACAACCTGTCTGCTTTTAATATAAGGGCCATTGCTGCCTCTTGCCTTAGGGTATGCTCTAGCTTTCTCCAACTTTCACTCTTTTTCTCCTTCACTCCAGCTCCCCTGCTTCGCTTTCACTTCTCAGCTCCTTTCTTCTAACTCCAAGCCCCTTTCACTTTGTCAACCCCCCTTACCATCTAACTTTCCTCTCTGTGCTGCCTCGCTGAACTCCTACATCTTTCTCTCACAGACCTCCTTGCGTTCTCCTAGTCCTCTGGCATCCTTCTTCCTTGCTCTTAGCTTTTTCTCCATCTCCCCTCACTGTATATCCCAGTATATATTTTCCTTCTCTCTGGTGAAACTCGGGGCTGGCTACCCCCAGGGCTGGACTAGCCCCGTTTTGCGCATGTGTGAAGCAAACCCCAGCATCCCTGAGGGTTTTCGTAGGCCTTTCCACTATATCCATGGGGCTGTGCCATGCCATACCTGTGGCTCAGGGTTTTTCATCCCGCAGTTTAGCCCAGCTCAGAGGTGCCCCCCCCCCAACACACACAGCTGAAGTGGAGGGAGAAGGACAGCAGCAGCTCTGCTCAGGGAGCCTGAGGCCAATTTCAACACCCACATGAGGAAACCTAGGCAAATAGAGTTAAATGACTTTCCCAGGGTCATACAGTTATTAGGTTTCTGAGTTCAGATTTGAACTCAGGTCCTCCTGATTCCAGGGCTGGTGCTCTATCCATTGGGCCACCTCACTATATTACTTCCCTTATTATCTGCTAGACATTAAACATTGATTTAGTGCCTCCTATGTGGCAGGCACTGTGCTAAATATTGGGCATCGATACCACTGCTAGAATTTTAAATCCTATTTTTGATGCTTCGTTTTTAAATGTCAGTTTTATTATATTTGAAGGAACCTCATAACTTCATTTCAAGAAACAAATGATTATCAGAAATTCCCTAATCCTAGAGGGGTTTTTTCTCGATTCCAAAAAGTAAAGTCTATGATGGCTCATAGCATAGCAAACACTTTGACATAAAAAAATGTATCTTTTTTATTTCGTTTTGCAGGGTAGGAACAGGGCATTTGAGGGCTATATTCTACTTAGGTACCCAGGCCAGCCCTAGGGAGGGCTGTCCTCACAAGAGCCCAAATGAATTCATTTATAAAATGCTTAGAAACATTGTTTTAAGCCAAATTCCTTCACTTATTTTTTTCTTATTTTCTGAAAAAAAATTCACTGATCATTGTACATTTCTTTTTCCCATATACATGTAAAAACAATTTTTAACATTTTTTAAAAATGTCGAGTCCTGAATTCTCTATCCTTCTCTTTCCCCCTCCTTGAGATGGCAAACAATTTGATAATGATAACACATGTGCAGTCATGCAAAACATTTCCATATTAGCCATGTTTCAAAAGAAAATGCAGACTAAAAAAGAGGGGAAAAAGTATTTTAAAAGTATTCTCGGGGGCGGCTAGGTGGCGCAGTGGATAAAAGCACTGGCCCTGGATTCAGGAGTACCTGAGTTCAAATCCGGCCTCAGACACTTGACACTTACTAGCTGTGTGACCCTGGGCAAGTCACTTAATCCCCATTGCCCTGCCAAAAAAAGAAAATTATTCTCCAATGTGCATTCAGACTCCATCATTTCTTTCTCTGGAAATGGATAGTATTTTTCATCATAAGTCCTTTGGAATTGTTTTGAATCATTGTATTGCTGAGAATACCTAAGGCATTCAGAGTTCTTCATCATATAATACTGCTGTAACTGTTCAATGTTTTCCTGGTTCTACTCACTTCATGTAAGTCTTCCCAGACTTTCCTGAAAGCAACCTGCTTATCATTTCTTATAGCACAGCAGTATTCCATAACATTTGTATACCACAACCTTTTCAGGCATTTTCCAATTCATGGGTATCCCCTCAATTTCCTCAGAAAGAGCTGCTATAAATACTACATATTTATATAAATACATCTAGGATCTTTTCCTTTTTGATTTTTATCTCTTTGGGAAATAGACTTAGTAGTGGTATTGCTGGGTCAAAGGGTAAATAGAGTTTTATAAGCCCTTTGGACATAGTTCCAAATTATTCTCCAAAATGGTTGGACAAGTTCATAACTTTACCAACAGTGCATTATATCGCATTTAAGCCTTGAAAAGTGAGTTGGATCTTTTTTTTGAGGTAATTGGGGTTAACTTGACCAGGGTCACACAGCTAGTAAATGTCTGAGGTTGGATTTGAATTCAGGTCCTCCTGATTCCAGAACTAGTGCTCTAGCCACTGCACCACCTAATTGTCACTAGCAGTGTATTAGTGTCCCCAATTTTCCATATCCCCTCCAACATTTGTCATTTCCCTTATCAGCTGTATTAGCCAATCTAATAGGTATGTCTTGGTATTTCAGAGTTGTTTAAATTTGCATTTCTTGCTAAAGAAGGTGGTCTAGCAGTACCAGATCTCAAACTGTATTTTAAAGCAGTGACTATCAAAACTATCTGGTACTGGCTAAGAAATAGAAAGATGGATCGGTGGAATAAAATAGGTACAAATTACACTATAGTAAATGACTATAGTAATCTAGTATATGATAAACCCAAAGATCCAAACTTTTAGAACAAAAACATCATTTGACAAAAACTGCTGGGAAAACTGGAAAAATAGTATGGCAGAAACTAGGTATAGACCAGCATCTCACACTGTATACTTTTTTTTTTTTTTTTTGTGGGGAAATTGAGGTTAAGTGACTTGTCCAGGGTCACACAGCTAGTAAGTGTTAAGTGTCTGATGCCTGATTTGAACTCAGGTTCTAATGAATGCAGGGCTGGTGCTCTATCCACTGCGCCACCTAGCGGCCCCACACTCTATACTTTTAAAAAGGTCAAAATGGGTACAGGATTTACACATAAAGGACAATACCATAAGCAAATTAAGAGAGCATGGAATAGTTTGTCACATTTATGGACAAAGGAAGAATTTAGGACCAAAGAAAATATAGAAAGCAATACAAAATGTAAAATAGAGAATTTTGATGATATAAAATTAAAAAGCTCTTACACAAACAAAACTAATGTAACCAAGATCATAAGGAAAGCAGAAAACTGGGAAAGTATTTTTTTAAAGTATCTCTGATAAAGGCCTCATTTCTCAAATATGTAGAGAACTGAGTCAAATTTATAAAAATATAAGTCATTCCCCAATTGACATATGTTCAAAGGATATGAAAAGGCATTTTTCAGACATGGAAAAAATGCTCTAAATCACTATTAATCAGAGAAATGCAAATGAAAATAACCTTGAGGTATCACCTCCCACCTAACAGAATGGTAAATATGACTAAGAAAAGGAAAATATTGGATGTTGGAGGGGATGTGGGAAAACTGGGACACTAAGACACTGTAAGTAAAGTTGTGGATGTGTCCAACCATTCAGGAGAGCAATTTGGAACTATGCCCACAGGGCTATAAAACCATGCATACCCTTTGATCTAGCAATACCACTGCTAGGTTTATATGCCAAAGACTTCCCCCAAAAGAGAAAAAGACTTATTTGTACAAAATATTTATAGCAGCTCTTTTTGTGGTGGCTAAGAATTGGAAATCAAAGGAATGTCCATCAATTGAGGAATAACTAACAAGCTGTGGTATATGATGGTGATAGAATATTATTGGACTACAAGAAACAGGATGGTGTCAGAAAGGCCTGGAATGACTTATATGAACTGACATATAGTGAAGTGAACAGAACCAGGAGAACATTTTGCACAGTGACAGCAATATTGTTTGATGAAGCACTGTGAATGACTATTCTCAACAATACAATGATCCAAGACAAGCCCCAAGGACTAGTGATAAAGCATACTATTCATCTCCAAAGAAAAAACTGATATTGATTGAACACAGACTGAAGCATATTTTTCACTTTCTTTCATTTTTTTTCTTTTTTTCAAGTTTTCTTATACAAAATGACTAATATGGTAAGGTTTTACATAATTACACATGTATAACCTATATCTGATTGCTTACAGCCTCAGAGACAGGGAGAGGAGGGAGGGATAGAAATTGGAACTTACAACTTAAATAAAAATGTTTATTATTATTTTTAAAATTTGCATTTCTCTAATCAGTAGTGATTTAGAGTATTTTTTCATATAACTAAAGATAGCTTTGATTTCTTCTTCTGAAAACTGCCTGTTCATATCCTTTGACCATTTATCAGTTGGGGAATGATGTGTATTATATATTATAATGTGTATTAAAATTATAAAAATATGTATTTGAAAAATGAGGCCTCTATCAGAGAAACATGTTGTAAATTACTGCCTTCCAGTTTTCTGCTTCCCTTCTAATCTTGTCTACCTTGCTTTTGTTTGTGCAAACACTTTTCATTTATTGCAATCACAGTTATTCATTTTATAAACCATTGTGTTCTCTATTTCTTGTTTGGTCATAAACTCTTCCCTTATCCATAGATTTCAAATATTTCATGTTCTCCTAATGTCTTTATGATATCACCCTTTATATTGTGTAATTTAAGATTCTAAATGTGGATTCTAATGTGTTCCCCCAGTTTGGGGGAAACTGACTAAAAATCACTGATAAAACGAGTTTAGGTTTTTAAGGGTTTATTGGAAAATAGAAAGAAAAAGATTGAGAACAGAATTCTAACAGCCTGGCATTCCTATCTTTCCTCAAATTTCCTGTGAAGTCCTCTGCCGCCACCACCATCAAGTCCGGAAGCCAAAAAAAAGGCCAGCGCTCTCTGCCCAGGCTCCCTTTCCTCCTTCCTGTCTCCTCCCAGACCATAGGAGGCTCCTCCAGTTGATTGGCTGGTAGACTTGATAGACAGCACCCATGAGCAAACGTCATTTCCTGACGCCAAAGAAAAGCCACAATGCCTCTGAGGCATTTTCCTCATGGTGGAGCTCTCCACAGCAAGTCTCCAGTAGGTGGCGTCATTCCAATCGTTACAATATCTAAATCATGTACCCATTTTGACCTTATCTTGGTATATGCTGTGAGATGTTGGTCTATACCTAGTTTCTTCCCACCTGCTTTCCAGTTTTCCCAGCAATTTTTCTCAAATACTGAGTTTTTAACCCCAAATCTTGGATCTTCGGTTTTATAAAACACTAAATTACCGTGGACATTTAGCATTTTGTATTGTGTACTTAACCTGTTATACTGATCCACTACTCTATAGTACTGGATTATTTTGATGATTACTACTTTATAATATATTTTGAGATCTGGTACTTCCAGGCTACCTTTCTTTACTTTTTTTTCACATATTCCCATGATATTTTTGACTTTTTGTTCTTTCAGATGAATTTTGTTATTTTTCTAGCTCTCTAAAATAATTTTTGGTAGTTTGGTATGGCACTGAATAAGTAAATTAATTTAAGTAGAATTGTCATCTTTATTATATTGACTTGCCCTACTTATGAGCAATTAATATTTCTCCAATTGTTTCTATCTGACTTTATTTGTGTAAAACGTGTTTTACAATTGTGTTTATATAGTTCCTGGGTTTGTCTTGGCAGGTAGACTCCCAAGTATTTTATATTGTCTACCATTATTTTATTTATTTTTTTTATTTATTTTTGTGGTGCAATGGGGGTTAAATGACTTGCCCAGGGTCACACAGCTAGTAAGTGTCGTGTCTGCGGCCGGATTTGAACTCAGGTACTCCTGAATCCAGGGCCAGTGCTTTATCTACTGCACCATCTAGCTGCCCCCCTCTACCATTATTTCTGTCTCTTCCTGATGGACTTTGTTGGTAATATATAGAAATGCTGATGATTTGTCTGGGTTTATTTTATATCCCACAACTTTGCTAAAGTTGTTAATTATTTAAACTAGTTTTTAGTTAATTCTCTAGGATCCTGCAAGTATACCATCATATCATATGCAGAGAGTTTTGTTTCTTCCTTTCCTATTCGAATTACTTCAATTTCTTTTTCTTATTTCCATAGCTAGCATTTCCAGTACAATATTGAATAATAGTGGGCATCCTTGCTTCGCCCCTGATTTTATTATTATTCCAACTTATCCCCATTCCATATAACATTTGCTGATGGTTTTAGATACTTCTTATAATTTTAAGGAAAACTCCATTTGTTCCTATGTTTTTCATTATTTTTAATAGGAATGAGTTGTATTTTGTCAAAAACCTTTTCTGCATCTATTGAGATAATGATGTAGTTTTTGTTTTTATTATTGATGTAACAGTCCATTTCTAATCTAATTTAATATAGTACTGAAGGACATTGCTTGCTATGCTAATCTTTAAAACTATAAACATTGAGAGTCAGTAGATTAGGGTTTTCCTCCATCTTACTGGGGGACAGTTTCTTAGGATAGGAATGGGTGAACATCCTCTTCAAATTGGCATTTTCACCATCCAATTATGATATCACTGCAATTCGTGTTGAGTTTGTGGCATTTCTCTTTGGATCTCTTTTTATAGTGAAATTTCATCTCCTAAACTATTATTGAAATTTAGTATACAGGTGTGGAACAGGTGTGGTTACCAAAGCTTTTTCCTCTTTTTGTGCAAGCTTTGAAATTTAAGCTGCATTGATCAGCATCTTAATTTCTCTCAGTACTAGTGGTGAATTTTATATGGCACATTTGTGGAACTGCAGAATAGAGATAGGCACTTAAAGAACTTTATGGTTTGATGTAAGTTGAGAACTATTTCATTTTTAACTGTACCTTTTAAGTCCTGAAACTAATATATCTGTAATGTGAACAGGATAGTTTGATAGGAATACAAAAAAATTATAGTCCATCTTAGTAGGCAAATCTTAGAGGTTATCCTGCATATTCCTGGTGATTTCCTACAAGAGATCTTAGTTATTATAATTCTCTCAACTAAACAATTAAAGAAGTCTTGGCAGTTGGCTGAGGAGGCAGCAAAGCGAGGAGAAGGACTGAGAGGACAGTGTTATGTTGCTTGAACTCTACATTGTCCTAAGTATTATCTTCTTGGAGAAATTTTGCGTATCACAGGCACAAAGGCAAACTCAAATTTTGTCTTCAATTTATTCAGTCTCCTCTGCTGCCAGTCTATTCACAGAAGGGAGATAGACCATGACTTTTTTGAAAGAGGTCTTTGAAGTTGTTTGACTGATACACTATTGAAGTTTAACTTCTGTATTAGAAGCCAATAATACATTCTCCTTTGCGTAGAGAGAGATTTCTAGGAGAAATTGAATGAAGTCAGGGATGCTACAAATCACAGGGTGTTTTTTTTTGCTTAATTAGCATATTTCAGAGCAGGCAGATAGGAGCTTACTAGGGAACCCTTGCCGAAGGAGCCAGCCTTCTCCTCAGGGCCCTCCTACCATATCTAGTTCTAGATCTCTGAAAAGCAGACAGCCTAGCTGACTTCAGTGCCCAAAAATGTGTTACCTTGGCCTTCCCTTGCAACCTATCATGAATTAATATATGTAGCTTCTTCCACAACCCCATCCCCTCAGTTCTTTGTTCACCATTTTACCTTTACTTTTATCTCCTTGCCTCATAGTTTCCCCATAGACTTCCTTTATTTCCTTACACTGGACATTCCCTGGCTTTCCAAAACTCAAATTCTCTCTTCCTGATGGAATCAGTAGTAGTCAGATCCTCTTCATATTTTAAAGATATTAACATCCCGTTATCTTTCTTGTTAAGAAGGCATCTTCAGCATTTGAGGTCACAGCATTATGGTGAATAATTACCATGTTCTCCTACCAACTAAGTCATCCATCCTTTTAGTTTTATGATGTGTCTGACCTATAGTGGCATCTCCCATGTTTCCTGTGTTCCCACGACTGCTTGTTTTGCATACATAGGAAAGGTTACTCCCTCAGGATTGTTGAAAGTTGATAATCCTGTCTTTGTCAATGCAGTAATGATACTTTCCCTCTTTCTATGAAAACATGGATTTTGAATTGAAGTTCCATGTTTATGACGATATTTTAAAATAATAGTGAATGAAGGTAACTTTTAACTTGATTTCTTGAATAATTTCTGCCATCACTGCTGACTTTAGGCCAGGCCATAATGGCTCTCAGTGAGTGGTACAATCTTTTTTCTTGTCCTAAGCTCCAAGGATTATTAGTAAAAGCTCAGGTAATTCCTAGCACTCTACTGAATCTTCTTGCTTTTAGATTGTTTGGAGGGCTTTGGGTCATCTTCAAAATGTCTGCACTATGGTATCAAATTAAGTGAGTCATTGTCAGTTATCTACTGACCAGTATGCCCATCGAAATTATGCTAAGTAAAGATTGTCCTGATCTGATCATAACACCACCTAGGGATCCTGGATAATTACTAATTGCTGCTGTCATATGACTCCAAGAAGTCTGGCCTTTGCTGTCCTTCTTAGAAGCTGAAAGAGGGAACTGTTTATGGATATATACACAGTGAAACATTAAAACTTTGACTATGTTGTATTCCTGTTTCGAAGTCGTGTTGTACAACCGAACCTATATTGCCTCCCTGTTTCCTTTCTGTAATTTGTACCATCTTTGCAGATTTGGTTGGTATGATAAACACCTTAAACACTTCTGATTAGTAGGAAACAATTATAGGCCATAAAAATAGAGACATCTGCGTCAGTATCAGGCTTAGACTACTGAACAGGAGGGAAGTAGCTATAGAGTTTCTAATGTTTCATTCTGAACTCTACCTGTATTGGAGTCACTTTAGGATGGCTTTGTATGAATTCATGATAGTTTGACTAATTTCCATAAATTTGCATTGCTGATGCTGTTTTAATTTGTGTCAACAGTGTCATTCTGGGTATCTCATAGAGGCATACAGGTATGAAGCATAATACATCATCTAAGGGAATTATGTCTTTCTTGGTGAATAGATAATTATAAATAAACACACAAGCCAGTTCTCCAAGACTGCAATACCTTTTAGGATTCTAGAAAGCCAATACTGAACCAGAGAGAGAGAGAGAGAGAGAGAGAGATGTTCCTTGACTCTCAATTGTATGTGAAATCTGTAATATTAGTGGTTTTAAAGGGAAGTATCACATTGAAATAAAACAGGTGGCATTCAAAATTTGAAATGTTTTTGTTGATTGCCAAAGAATTCAATAAAACGTTATCCCCAAGTGCTTGATTCAGGAGTACATAAACTAAAATTGGAAGATACAGAGAAGATTGGCATGGCCCCTGCACAAGGATGAAACATAAATTCATGAAGTGTTCCATATTTTTGAATGAAAGGAATTAGAATAGGCAAGGAGGAAACAAAACTGTCACTCTTTGCAGATGATATGATGGTATACTTAGAGAATCCTAGAGAATCAACTACAAAATTACTTGAAACAATTAACAACTTTAGTAAAGTTGCAGGATATAAAATAAATCCACATAAACCATCAGCATTTCTATACATGACCGAAAAAGTCCAGCAGCAAGAGATAGAGAAATTCCATTTAAAATAATGGTAGACAATATAAAATACTTGGGAGTCTACTTGCCAAGACAAACCCAGGAACTCTATCAACACAATTACAAAACACTTTACACACAAAACAAATCAGATCTAAATAATTGGGAAAATATCAATTGCTCATGGATAGGATGAGCTAATATAATAAAAATGACAATTCTACCTAAATTAGTTTACTTATTCAATGTCATACCAATCAGACAACCTAAAAATTATTTTATAGAGTTAGAAAAAATAATAACAAAATCCATCTGGAAAAACAAGATGTCAAGAATATCAAGGAAACCAATGAAAAAAAATGCACAGGAAGGTGGGCTAGTTGTACCAAATCTGAAGCTTTACCATAAAACGGCAGTCATCAAAACTGTTTGGTAGTGGCTGAGAAATAGAGTGGTGGATCAATGGAATAGGTTAGGCACAGGAGACAAAGTAGTAAATGACTTTAGTAATGTACTGTTTGATAAACCCAAGGACTCCAGCTTCTGGGATAGGAACTCAATATTTGACAGAAACTGCTGGGAAAATTGGAGGATGGTCTGGCAGAAACTAGGCATAGACCAACATCTTACATCTTACACTAAAATAAGGTCAAAATGGGTACATGATTTAGACATAAAAGGTGATACCATAGGTAAATAAGGAGAGGAAGGAATAGTTTACGTCTCAGATTTATGGAAAGGCAAACAATTTATGACCAAACACGAGATAGAGTATATTATGAAATGCAAAATGGATGATTTTGATTACATCAAATTAAAAAGTTCTCACACAGAGGCAATGCATCCAAAATTAGAAGGGAGGCAGAAATCTGGGAAACAATTTTTATAGCCAGTATTTCTGAGAAAGGCCTCTTTTCTAAAATATATCGGGAACTAAATGAAATTTATAAGAATCCAAGTCATTCCCCAATTGAGAAATGGTCAAAGGATATGAACAGGCAATTTTCTGATGAAGAAATAAAAGCTATCTTTTGTCATATGAAAAAATGCTCTAAATCACGATTGATTAAAGAAACGCAAATTAAAACAACTCTGAGGTACCACCTGACACCTATCAGATTGGCTAATATGACAAAAAAGGAAAATAATAAATATTGGAGAAGTTGTGGAAAAATTGGAACACAATGCATTGTTGGTGGAGCTGTGAACTGATTCAACCATTCTGGAGAACAATTTGGAACTATGTCCAAAGGGCTATAAATAGCTGTGCATACCCTTTGACTCAGCAATACCACTATTAGGTCTTTTTCCCAAAGAGATCATAAAAAAGGAAGAGGACCCACATGTACAAAAATATTTATAGCTGCTCTTTTTGTGGTGGCAAGGAATTGGAAGTTGAGGGGATGCCCATCAATTGGGGAATGGCTGAACAAATTGTGGTACATAAATGTAATGGAATACTATTGTGCTGTAAGAAACAATGAGCAGGAAGATTTCAGAGAAACCTGGAAAGACTTACATGAGCTGATGCTGAGTGAGAGGAGCAGAACCAGGAGAACATTCTACACAGTATCAACAACATTGTGTGTTGATCAGCTGTAATAGACTTGACTCTTCTTAGCAATACAGTGGTCTAAGATAGTTCCAAAGGACTCATGATGGAAAATGCTCTCCAAATCCAGAAAAAAAGAACTATGGAATCTAGATGCAGATTGAACCACACTATATCTATTTTTTTGTTTTTCCTTTTTGAGGTTTTTCCTGTTTGCTCTGATTCTTCTAGCATAGCATGACTAATGCAGAAATATGTTTAATGTGATTGTACATATATAACCTATATCAAATTGCTTGCTGTCTTGGGGGGTGGGGAAGGGAGGGAGGAAGAAAAAAATGAAACTAGAAATCTTATGAAAACAAATGTTGTAAACTATCTCTACATGTAACTGGAAAATAATAAAATATTTTTATGTAAAAAAATGTTATCCCCAAGAACTGGTAAGGAGTGTTGTCATTTAGATTGAATTTGCTATGGAAGATATTTACCTTTAGTGTGTATAGTATGAACTGAGGTGTTACATTGGCCTTCAACAGGAACCAGAGTAAAATATAATTGGAAAATATTTAACATAATAAATAAAAATAGAATACACCATAGATAATGTTAATTTATGGTTTTCCAATCAATATGCATCTTCAGGGATCCATTTCTATTTGACTTTGACACCACGAGTAGAACGATATCAGCAAAATGTTTCAGTTGAGATCTCTGTGACAAGGTATGGAGTTAAGATAGAATCCCTTTATTATTCTGACCTATCCATAATTCCTTATTGAAAATTGATTTTCTGTTAAGTGAAATGCAATTCAGAGCTAATCACCTGTAATATAGTAATATGTTAATAGTCTATATTAATGCCTCATTCTGTTCCCTCAGAAAGATTTATTAAATTAACTAAAAGTGTGTATGATTGTGGATACTGAATATACCTAGAATGTGATACAAACTTTTAAAACAGAAATACATATATCTTTGAAGCTGTAGTGAAAATTTAAATAGACAAAATTTAATTGGAGATAATATTTATTCTGGCTTTTGAAAAGTACTCTGTGAGTGAGAATAATCATGAGTAGTCAGTACCATATTTTGATGTCTCTAGCAAAAACATGGGTGGTATGTTTATAGATGAAAATGGAGTGATTTAATCATACTATTTCTCGTATTAATTTATTTCCTCTTCTGAAATAAAGATCCTACTTAACAGGTTCAAGTACTGTGTTGGTATAGTATTTTATCTTTATTCATTGTAGGATATAGCAAAATCTGGTAGCTTTCTCTCTCTTTTTCTTCTCTTCTTCTCTTCTTCTTTCCTCACTGTCCTGTATGATACAGGTCTGAAGCTTATGCTCGGTAAACAGTGAAGACATGTGTTGTTCCCAGGGCTGTTGGATACCACTGCATACAAAGCTCACATCCCTAGTGGTCTCTGGGCTCTTAGAGACCACAGAGCTTCTCATTAGAAATGAGTCATGAGTTGGGCCTTCCCAATCCCTTCATAACCTTTTCAGTCTTCTTTATCTTCTTTATACCTAACTGCCTCTTCCCTTCCCACCTCTCCATGAACTCTGCATTACAACACTGGCTCCTTTTTATTCCTCTCCCAAGGTCTTTATTTCTCTCAAAAGGCATCTTCAGGGGCAGCTAGATGGTGCAGTGGATAGAGTACTGGCCCTAGAGTCAGGAGGACCTGAGTTCAAATGTGGCCTCAGACACTTAACACTTACTAGCTGTGTGACCCTGGGCAAGTCACTTAACCCCAATTGCCTCACCAAAAGCAGAAAACAACAACAACAACAACAAAAAAGGCATCTCCTGACTCCAGTCATTTTTACCGACTGTCCCCCATGCCTGGAACTTTTTCCCTGCTCATCTAGAAATTCTGCCCTTCCCAGCTTCCCTTAAGTCATAGCTCAAGTCCCAACTTCTACATGAAGCCTTTCCCAGACCGCCTAAATCTTAGTCCCTACCCCCTGGAAGTTATCTCCAGGTTATTCTGCACATATTTCATTTATACATAGTTATTTTCATTTTGCCTCAATCATTGGATGGTGAACTCTCTGAGAGCATGGACTATCTTTTGCCTTTCTTTATGTCCCTAGCACTTAGCACAGTGCCTGGCACATAATAGGAGCTTAATAAATGCTTGTTGACTTAGCTTGACTTCTTTTTGGAACTTCTTCCTGTGCCAGTCAGTAAAAGGCTTCTCCAGTAGTCCTAACAGCCTCATTTTATGGATGAGAAAACACAAAGTAAAGAAGTTTAAAGTCCCTACCAGATGCTTTTGGATGGGCACCCTTTCCTATTACCTTTTTTTTGGGGGGGGGGCAGGGCAACAAGGGTTAAGTGATTTGTCCCGGTTCACACAGCTAGTAAATGTCAAGTGTCTGAGGCTGGATTTGAACTCAGGTGCCCCTGAATCCAGGGCTGGTGCTTTATCCACTGCAGTCCCACCTAGCTGCCCCCCTATTACTTCTTTGTATAGTTGTCAGTAATTTCTTTTTTTTTTTAATTTTTTTACCTTTTTTTTTTACATAAATGTAATTTCCTCCAGAACACCCCTCCCTTTCGCCTCCCAGAGAGCCATCCCATATTACAAATAATACTTAAAGAGCAGAAAAAGAAAGAAAAAAATGAGAAACTGTGGTTTCTGAAACTCATGTAGGCATTGGCACATAGTACATCCTTGGTAAATACTTATCAACTGGCTGATGTCATACCAGCTTTTAAAGAGCTGATTGTTAAATTTTTAATGTGTGAATTTATATCTCAGAAATTGGCAAATGCTACAAATCCGAACTTGATTCATTCTTTTGTTGATTGGCTCGGTGATAGAGACAACATTGACAGTGTAGATTAAATGTAAAAGTGTGGTGTAAACTTAAAAGTGTGTATATTTTTTTTAAAAAGAAAGGTAGTTGTTAAACATCTACCAGCACATCACTGAATGTAAGCCACTTGTTCTTTGGTTGCAAATACAAGAGGTGGCACCATCTGATACTTTAGTAGGATGTAAATTGTACATTTTAGTAATCACAGTTAATTTAATTTGGTCTTCCTTAATTGTCATTTAATTGTCATTTCAATATTATTTTCCAATTAGAATCAAATAGTCAGTAAGTCTTTATTAAGCCTATTATGTCCTTAGAAACGCATATAGTTAAATGTTTGTCGTATCATAAATTGCCTATTACAGATGATAAAGGAAGGGAAGGAGAAGGAACCTTGGTAGGATACCGGCCATGTGCCAGGCACTGAGTTAAGGGCTTTTACCAAAATCATATCATTTGATTCTCACAGCAACCCAGCAAAGTAGGTGCTCTTATTATCCCCATTTTACAGTTCAGGAAAATGAAGCCAACAGAGCTTAAGTGACTTGCCTAGGGTCACACTTCAGGAAAATGTCTGCTAAATTTGAACACAGATCCTCCTGATTCCAAGCCCAGACCTCTATGCACTATACTATCAGCTGCTACTGTTTCACTTAGTGCCATACATTTGATGTTTTTAGAAATCATTTTTTACACTTAGAAGAAATTAACATAGGAAACTTGGTATTTTTTTTCTGTGATTCCATAATTGATCTTGCCCACTTTTTACATCTGTATGCCATCTCTTAATCAGTTAGGTGACAGTGGATGGAGAGCTATGCCTGAGGTTGAGGAGACCTGAGTTCAAATCCATCTTCAGGCACTAGTTATAGAATCTTGAGCAAGTCATTTAACCTCTGCTTCAGTTTCTTTATCTATAAAATGGGGATAATAATACCACCTATCTAACAGGGCTGTAGTGAGGATAAAACGAGGCAGCTGTAAAGCACTTTGCAAACCTTAAAGCAATAAATAGATATTATTGTTATCTCAAGTCTCTACTCTTTCATTTAAATCTTCAACCCCTAAATTCCACCTCTAAAATAACCTGTCAAATTTTGATCTTTTAGTTTCCACCAAACAAATATTTGAAATTTCATTTCTATGTTTCCTGAAATCATCCTAACATATAACATGGTCTCTGTAAATTTTTAAAAAGTTTAAAATGTGTACATGGTAGGGGCAGCTAGGTGGCGCAGTGGATAAAGCACTGGCCCTGGATTCAGGAGGACCTGAGTTCAAATCTGGCCTCAGACACTTGACACTTACTAGCTGTGTGACCCTGGGCAAGTCCCTTAACCCTCATTGCCCCACCAAAAAAAAAAAAATGTGTACATGATAAACTTCCCAAAGTGATGATTTGGAAAGTACATAGTCTGTAACAATTTGTGAAAAATAGCAGGAAAAACTAGAGAAAGTTTTAAAATGTTAGGGAATTTATGGATCTAGAAAAATAATACAGTACATATTTGAAAAATAGCAAATTGCGCTTCAGGAAAACTTATTTATTCAAAAAGTGTAACCAAACATTCCATTTATGAATTCTTCCTCTGCCCATAATTAATACAATAAGTACCAATCTATACAAGACCTTTCTTTGGTGTAAAATGATCTGGAATTTACAATTGAGGCTTTAGAATTTTTTTATTTTTATTTCTTTGCAGGGCAATGAGGGTTAAGTGACTTGCCCAGGGTCACACAACTAGCAAGTGTCAAGTGTCTGAGACCGGATTTGAACTCGGGTCTTCCTGAATCTAGGGCCAATGCTTTATCCACTGTGCCACCTAGCGGCCCCCTAGAATTTTTTTTTTTTTTAACAATCACCTTAACCACCACATATCTATTGAATTTTAGCTGGATATATAAACTAATATTTTTCAGTGTTTATATTGTGAATTTTCAAAAACTTATAAACTCCATATCCTTCACAGGTTAATGCTTTAGGTTTTATGAATTATATATCATGGACTGCATAATATGTTAGTCAAAGATCAGGCTTATACACATTGGTTGAGTCTTGGCTACTAATTCTGGCTCTCTCTCAAGGTTTGAGCAGATCTGGCCAAATGAGCCATCATTTCTCCTCACTGGCACCAGTGCTTAAATGAATAGTTCCTTTGGCTTTTGGGCTAGCAGTTAGTGTGTTTCCTACTACCTTCCACCTTTGTGCTTTACAGATGGGCTTCATCTTAGGTATAGTCTATGGACCAATAATCCTTAATACTAATTAGTGCTGATGAAATAGGAGGGATAGCAGTCTGGGCATAAGTCTGAGTCTGCATCGCTGTTCGCTGTTAGAGAAATAACAGTGCAATAGAGGATGCTTGGTGACTGGACTTAGTGATAATGTCTCTCAGCACCTCATAAATAACCACGAGAGATATAAGAATCTTCTGTCTAAGGGCCCTACTTACCCTAACCCCATTATTATACATCTACTTATTATGCATATTTGGCTATATTAAGACTCAAATTGTGTTTTTTCTAAATGTAACTCCATAGAATAGGAGCACAGGTATTGATCTTGTGTCAAAGAAAGGACTATAGGATGGTGGCTTTCAGTATATTTTGGTTTTTTAAAAAAAGGTATTTAAGAATGATCTGGAAATATTTCCAGATGCTTGAGGTATTTTTAAAAATTTCCTAGTCAACATGCTGTTATTACTAGGTTAATAGTCAGCTTATTAGTTTATTGTCCTTATCTTTGGTGACTAGTATGTCTGTAGGTAATGAATTCCTATTTTCGCGACTCTTCTATGCTCTAAAAATGAAAAGGCAACTTTAAATATCTTCACATTTAATTTCTTGTAGAATTGTCCTAAATGAACACATAATGTATCTAAAGCATACTTTTTCATAGACCAAATTTAACCATAATCCAAACACAGGAAGAAATCAGGCATTATTGTGTATATGAGATGTCATTCAAGACCTAGAATTAACCATTTTTCAGATGTGCTATATAGGGATATATATTGGGGGCAAGTTAAATGATGGCGATTTTAAAAATTAAAATTATTCAGATTTTTATTTTTTTAAGATTGAATTTTTTTCTTTTTACTTTTTTGTGGAGTTGGATATCTTATTTAAACCATGTTTTCTTTTCTGTGATATATTTTAAAAATCAAAACCCCTTACCCTTAGAACAATTTAATTTTCTTTACGATTCTTATAAAAATTATTCTGTTGATTATCAGAATAAAAAGCCACTCTTGTTAGATAGTAGCATGTAAGGTGATGTCCCCCCCCCTTTTTGCTTATATTGGTTTTCTTCTTATCTCTACAGCATATCAGTGATAGTGTATCATTCTTAGTAGATTTTGAATCCTCGGGAAATGTCTTCTGGTTGAGTGTTTCTAACCCAGATCATAATAAAGACCTATAAAATAGGTAAATACACTACTATGTTTTGCTCTGCTTTCTTTGGTCTACCATAGCCTTAGCATAGCAACTCTTGCTGGCTCAGAACATATAGTTGCAGTAGTAGGGGAGAAAAGAAGTCATTTTTTAGAAAAGGTTACAGATTTTTAAGGAATAAAGATCTTTCAGGCGTAGCTGGGTGGCACAGTGGATAGAGTACTGTCTCTGGAGTCAGGAGGACCTGAGTTCAAATCCAGCATCAGACACTTGACACTTACTAGCTGTGTGACCCTTGGCAAGTCACTTAACCCTATTACCTCTCACACACACACACCAAAAAAGAAAGACCTTTCATAGTAAAATAAAATTTGTGGTAAAAATGCCACTAATTTGCTACAAATTACAGTATTAATAATACTATTGCTATCTAATTTAGTTGCTATAGAATTTACATAGTAGCTTTTTTTCTTATGTTCATTTCTTTTATTCTGAACTTGAGACATCAGCATAAATGCATTTTGCCATGTCAAAAAAAGAAAGAAAAATGTTATTATATAAAATTATGAATATCTGTTATAGATTTTACAATGTGTGTGTGTGTGTGTGTGTGTGTGTGTGTGTGTGTGTGCAGGGTGGGCCAAAAGTCACAAATACTTAAAAACACTTTTTTTAAATTTTTTAAAATTTACAGTACCATAGCATTATATAGAGTATAATAGAAAATGAATTTACATTATGTGTGAAAAATCAAATCTCGTAAATGGTAAAAAAAAAAAAAAAAGAAAAACTAATTTTCAAAAAAGTTATTAAAATATCAGCCCTGTTGTGATTTTTGGCCCAACTTGTGTATACACATACTTACACGCACACATATATAATATTTTATATTCTTATATATATAATTGGGCATATTAGTAATAAGTTTGCTTCTCTATTTTCCCTTCTGAATTTCTTTCTGTTCATTTCCTGCATTTTAAAAGTTTTTCCACTCTTCTTTTTTGGGGAGGAAGGGTACTTCTACCATTACCCCTGTTACTATTCACAAATCCACCCCCCCTAAAAAGGTTCTCTTTTAACAGATAAGTGTAGATAAGCAAAACAAATTCATACATTAGTTGAATCTGAAAATGTATGTCTCATTACATACCTGCATTTCACTTCTTCATTGTCAGTCTTCTGGAATTGTGACTAATCATTGAACTGAACATAGTTCTTAAGTCTTTTACAGTTCTTTTTTCTTTATGTATTTCAGGCCCTGTGGCTACTCTCCCTTCCAACTTTTACTGCCAAATTGGTTTCCCAGAGCAGGAATCTTATGGGTTTAGGAGTAGTTTTGCAGTTAAAACTCACAAGGTCCCATTGGTATGCGTCCCTCAGAGATCAGTTGGTAGCCATTATTAGCAACCGAGACTTAATTATCATATGGAAACAGGTATTTACTAAAATGGGATAATATGAGTAGTTGGTATAAAAATCTTCCACAAAGCTGGGGGCATCATCTTCTGTGTATATATGCACAATTTAGGAGAAAGTGGGTTTAAACTCAGAAAATATGTTGCAAAGATATATCTCATTGCTCTTGCATTCTGGGAGTAATTTGTTTCCTTTTGTGGAGTCCTAATGAAGTTTCCCTTAGGTGAGATGTAGCTAGGATCCTTGTAGTAGTCTGAAACTGCCTTTCTTAAATGTGTCTAGTTTGTTCCTCACTTCCAAATGCAGATGGTGCCTTCAGCGACTGCTGTGCCAAGGACACAGGCTTTCTCCTCCCCTCCAATCCCCATCTCATTGACTATATTTCAGAACTTGGGTCAGAAGGGAAGGGAATAAGTACTTATTGAGCACCTATGATGTTCTTGGCACTGTACTAAGCACTTTACAAATATTATCTCATTTGATCCTCACAACAGCCATGCGAGGGAGGTGATGTTATGATCCCTGTTTTGCAGATGAAGAAACTGAGGTAGTTAAGAGACTTTCCTGTAGCCACACATCTAGTACATGTCTGAGGTAGGATTTGTAATTTAGATTTTTACCTCCAAGCCACTGCTCTGTCCTCTGTGGTAAAGTTGCTCTCTCCAAGCTGGCCTGGCCCTGGTATGCCCAGCTTTGAACTCTCTTGTTAGTTTGTTGAAAACTCACAGGGAGTGACTGACATGCCTCAGTCAATCACAATACTTTTTTGTGTGGCATTATTCCATTTCTTTCCATGGCAGTTAGTTCCTTCCCAGTTTGGTTAGCTAATTCATTTGTTGACATGATTCAGTAGAGGTATATTTACCTGATGAAATTATCAGCATTTTGTGAATTTCAGTAAGTGGGATGGAGTCATTGATTCAGTAAACACTACTAAAAATATCTCTTCAAATATTGTATTTATTGTATTATGGTATTGTTTTCTTGGTTCTGCTTACTTCAGGTTATAGCAATTTATAAATATATTTGTAGCATTCTCTGAATGTGCACCTTTTATAATATTTTTTATAATTTACTTGTATTCCATCATATTCACATGGCATCCTTTCATATATATGTATATTGGCTGTTTATATATATATTTATATATATATATATGCTGTCATATCTCTATTAGAAAAAATTACCATAAAGATTCCCCCCAACTCACTGTTTCCCTTCTAATTCTGATTGCTTTGATTTTGAAAATTGAAAAGCTTTTCATTTTTATGTCATCAAAATTGTCTATTTTATCTTTTTTTATATATTCTTTATCCCCTGGTTAGTCAAAAAACTATCTTGTCCGTAGTTGTAAAATATATCTCCTTTTCTTCTCCCCTAATTTATTTCTGATATAACCTCTAATATCTAGGCTATAGATCCATTTGGAACTTATTGTGACAAGCGGTTTGAGATGTTGGTCTAAAATCTAAGTTTCTTAGACTACTTTCAAGGTGTTTTTTTTTTTTTAGAAATTTCAGTCTAATATGTAGTCTTTACAATAATAGTTTGTTTCTGTGGGTTTATCAAGGCAGCCTCAGTTTCCTCATCTCTAAAATAGAAATAAAATAACACCTACTTCCTAGGGTTGTTTGGAAGAACACATGAAATAGTACTTATTTGTAAAGTGTTTTATAAACCTCAAAGTGCTATATAATTGGTGTCATTATTATTATTAAATGATATTCTCTTATGTTTGATTCTGAATCTTATGTAAATAACCTTGTCCATTCATTATAATTGCCAATCTCATTTTTTTCATTTTTTTCCACAGCACATTTGTCTTCAAATTGGAGCAAAATTGTCTCCAAAACCTCATTTCAACCCTTTGCAAATCTTTTCTTGCATGTTTCTTGTAAACAACTTATCCTTGGATTCTGCTTTCTAAACAGTTCTACAACCCTCCTTCACTTTATTGGCCAGTTCATCCCATTTACATTTACATTTCTAATTGTTTCTTGTGTTTTCCCTTCCATTATATCCTCTTTGACTTGATTTCTTGTTGTTCACTGTACTCATTACAAAGGAGAAGAGGATGGTAAGGAGGACGTGAATGAGCACTTATTAAATGCATGCTTTGTGCCAGGCACTGTGCCAAGCACTTTGCAAATATTATTTTATCCTTACTGTGGGAGGTAGATTCTATTATTATTATCATCACTAGACAGATGAGGAAACTAAGGCAGACAGGGGTTATATGACTTGGTTTCCCCTCTGTTATATTCTCTCTTTGTCTTGATTTGCAAATCTGATGAAAGGGAAAGAATGTGATAAGCATTGACAATCTAAAATTTAAGTGATCTTATGTTATTATTCTTCCCCTCTTCTTCACCTAGTCTTGATCCTAATCATTGATTCTTTTTCTTTCTTTCTTTTTTTGTGTGAGGCAATTGGGGTTAAGTGACTTGCCCAGGCTCACACACCTAGTAAGTGTCAAGTGTCTGAGGCCAGATTTGAACTCAGGTCCTCCTGAATCCAGGGCCAGTGTTTTATCTACTGAGCCACCTAGCTGCCACCCATGTGATGTCTTTTAAAAATATTTCTTGGGTTCTTGATTGGAGACCTGGGCTGCTTTATTATGTTTCACATTGACATCTCAGTTGAAAGAACATGATACTTTTTCCCACAAAGAAAATTTGGGTTCATTTTTGAGTTTTTTAGTTGGAACAGTTAAAACCTGGTAACAATGATTTGTCCACCCTTATCAACTCATTGGTAAAGTCTGGAGTAAAAGGCAGGTCTAGAATCCTATCTAGTTAATATTCTTGTTTATTCTTATCTATTATTTACTCTTCCAGCCTCCAATTTTTTAGATTAAGAAGATAATTTATGGTGGGAATAGAATTGATTTTACTTAAGATTGTAGCTAGAAGTTTACCAAAAGTAACAAGTAAATTTCAAAATTATTACAAATGAATTGTGTTTTCCCTATCCTTAGGAGTAGAGGGATATTCATTTGTTGCCTCTGTGTTATTATATTAAATACTATACATCCATCTCTTAGGCCCATTTATGTGGCAAAATAATGATTTTTGTCTAAAATAGTGAGCTGTGCAGCTGCAGAAATTTTCCTCCAGATGCTGGTGCGTCACTTTGAATTGTTGTTATAATAAAACGTCTGTTTCTTTTTGTTCCTATTTGCATATGTACAGATGACAGTTGTGGAGCCAAACCAAACATCTTATAAAAATACAGTCAAAGACTCATTTAGGAAAATGGCACAATTCGTGTCTTATATTGAGAGTTAGCAATAAAAATATAATGAAAAGCTCTCTGATCATTTTGAAGGCATTTTACAATGATCTAGATAGTCATTGATTACTTATATCTTGAACCTATTGCATGTTACCTTCTTAAACAAATCACTCATTCTAGAGAAAGGGTCATTCTAAAAAAGAAAATATTTCTCTTTTGTACTTTATTTGAATATTCAGTTTAAAATGGCAACATTCATTACTTTTTTTTTGAATTTTTTTTTGGCTTAATATAGTTCAACATTCCACAAACCAGTGTTTTAGGGATAGTATAAAACATATGCAGTGAATATGGTTTGTCCTTGACCTTTAAGGCATTGCATTCCTATGATGAAAACATGAACAGGGTATCAATACCATCACTACCTTGAATTTGTCATGATCCTTTCTTTTTGTTCACCATCCCTCCACTTATCCATCTCCAATCTCTTGCACAGTCTTATCTTTTATCCATTCCTAAAATTTCTCCAATACCTCTCTCCTTTTTCTCTTCCTTTTGCATTTGGCATTATTGTTTCACTCTCTCCTATTGGATCCTATTTCCTGTCTTGGTTTCTGTGACCCTCTCTCTCATCTTGCATTCTACCTGTCTGCAAACAGACAAATGTGAATGGGTGAATATCATCTCTGGTATGAGGGCTTGCTGAGCCCTTTTCAGGGCTGCTCATCTACCTTTGGTGTTCACTTGTCACTCAACTCTTACCTATGGCTACAAGAAACTGGAGCATGTCTAGTGGCCACACTTGATTAAAACCATCTCAGGTGATGGGCCTCAAAGCAGTTGATGAGTTAGGGGTTATTTACTCCAAACGTGAAGAATTCCCCCAGCAGAATGGGTGGATGAGAACAGTTTGTTTCAAAGGTCATGAAAGTTGATGACGTAGGGACTGTGGAGCACTTAGAACTTAGTCAGATATCTGTAATGATTGGAGTGACACCACCTGCTGGAGACTAACTGTAGGAAAGCTCCAACATGAGGAGAGGGCCTCTGAGGGCAGGACCATGTGTTTTTTCTTGGGCGTCAGGAAGTGACATTGGCTGGTGGAAGGAAGAAGGGGGAGGCTGGCACTCTGACTCGCTTTCTTTCCTGAGGACTCTGGTGGAGAAGGCAGCTAGAAATGCACTCTCCCTTTAATAGATAGATGAATCTAGGCCTTTCTCTCTCTCTTTCCCAAATTCTTATTCTCCTTAATAAATGTTTAAAAGTCTAACTCTTGCTAAAGCTTATAATTTATTGGTGACCACTCATTAGAGATTTTAGACGGTATAGCTAGAATTTTAGCCCTTACATATCCAAGATGCCAAGGTCTTCCACTGCATCCTGGGCCATCACCAGTCATCGTGAATTTTGTCTTGCCACTGCACTTTGATGACTCTGGAAGACACGACTCTGCCTCACTTAAACCCAAATCACATGCAAGTCAAGACATAACCCTACAATGTCACTGTTCCTCTTAGAAAACAAAGAACAAACAATAGCAAAAACAGTCTGCCTGCCAACTTCTTAGTCTACTTTGTTGAATCTTCTTTCAGGTTATATCTACTAACCATGGAAGACCATAAGGCTCACTTCTGAAACTCACTATTATATCCCTTTGGGATTTCATCTGCTGTCATCTTTATGGAGATGATTTTCAGTTCTTTTTTATCCTGCCAAGCCTCTCTCTCCAGAATTCCAGTCTATACCACCAACTGCCTTGTTTGTGGACATCTTTATGTCATGTTTAAACATCTCAAACTCTACATGTTCAAAAAAAGTCATCTTTTCCCTCAAACCCTCCTCTCTTCCAAAACTTAACCTCTTTCTAGCAAAGGAACCATTCTTAATCACCCATATTCACAACATTAGTGTCATCCTTGACTCCTTACTTGCAGTCGCATTACTTAATCAAACTGTTATCAAATATTGTCATTTTTTTTTTAGTGAGGCAATTGGGGTTAAGTGATTTGCCCAGGGTCACATAGCTAATAAGTGTTAAGTGTCTAAGGCTGGACTTGAACTCAGGTACTCCTGACTCCAGGGCTGGTGCTCTATCCACTGCGCCACCTAGCTGCCCCAAATATTGTCATTTTTAACCTTCGCAGCATATATTAGATTCATTCCCTTCTGTTTCGTCACATAGCATTCATCCTTTTACAGACCCTCATCATCTCTCTTCTAGACTATTGCAGTACTCTTCTACATGGTTTCCCTGCCTCGTCTCTCTCCATTGTAATCTTTTGTCCACTCAACTGCCAAAACAATCTTCTTCAAGCACAAGTATGACCATTTCACTTTCCTACTCAGTAAAAATCCCGTGTCTGTGACCTCAAAAATTAAATATCAAGTTTTCAAGTTTTGAAGTCCTTCACAACCTAGTCCCTTCCTCCCTTTCTAGTCTTCTCACCTTTTACTCCTCACTACACATTCTGTGATCCACTTATACTGGTCTACTTGATGCTCCTCAAACAATGTTCCATGCATTTCCATTGGCCAACCTCTATGCCTGGAATGTTCTTCCTCTTCACCTCCAACTCTTGGGTTCCTTGGCTTTCTTCAAGACTTAGCTCATAACTCACCTTGTGCAGGACTTTAATGGCCCACACTGCTGTTAGTGCCCTCCCTCTGATACTATCTTACATTTGTCCTTATAGATTTTATATGCATGTTGTCCCCTGATTAAAACATAAACTCCTTGAAGGCAAGGATTATTTTTTGGCCTTTCTTTGTATAGTAAAGGCTTGTTGGTTGATTGATATACCTACTCTACCCCTACATTGTGAGTTCTCTATCCTCAAATGAGTTTAAGCTTATTTATCTGAATGTGTATAGAATCTTCAAATTAGAAAGAACATGAAATCCTTGATGGCAGTGACTGTTTTGTTTTATCTTCATGTTTCTTCTCCTTTCATACCTCCAGGGTTTATCCCTTTCACCTAGTATGGCATTTAATTAATGTTTCTTGAATAAATCAATAAACAAATGAATGAGGGTGATGTTTTTAGACTATTGGTAGAGCATAGATGGAGCAAGCAAGTGATCTGAGTGTGAACACTGCCATGGGAAAGTCAGAGGACCATTCTGAGCCTCTAGCTCCTTATCTGTAAAACTGGGTCAATCATGTTTGAACTATAAATGTCAACTACTACTACTACTACTACTACTACTACTACTACTACTACTACTACTACTACTACTACTATTATTATTATATTATACAAGGTGTCCTAAAAGTTTTGAGTTGTATACTTTAATAACTTCAAAAGTTTAGGCAATATAAACTTACAAAAACATAATCTCAAATTTTAATTGTTAAAATTTATTTTATGCATGTTCAGTTTTATGCATTTTATTAATAATTTTATATTTTAACAAAATGTGGTACCTTGAAAATATTGTTTACAAATGTGAGCATTTCTAGATGATACTTCCTAAAACCAGTGAATCAGTGAATATGTGGGGATACCACTATCTCTTGATCTGTCTCCATTACTTTTTTCCCCCTGGGGTCACATCAGAACTGGTGTGTGTGTGTGTGTGTGTGTATAAATATATATAAACCTTATTCTTTATATAACTTTGAGGGGTTTATGTCATATGTATGTTGAAGTCTCTTGGTATGAAGGCAAGAGCTGGGGTGGAGAAAAGGACAGTGATATAGGTCCTGAACTCATTAAGGAAGAAAGGAGACTGTTCTGGAGATTGGTAGAGAAAAGCCACTAGCATCTTGAATGATAAATATCAGTTGAATGAACTTCAAAGGAAGCCAGATTATTTGGTGATGGTGGTAGAGGGATAACCTTAAAGTAGCAATAGGGAGCAAAGAGTAACCGAGCTCCCTCCTCATGGCCAGTGAGTTGGGGGTATGAGTAAAAGTGAAACAAGCTTTGGGTAGAGTGACCAGCAAATCTGTCATCAGAAGGGAGCCAGGTTTCAGTGAATGTAAAGTGATGAAGGGAGTGAGAACTGAAAAGTTTGTTTGTTTGTTTGTTTTTAAGCCGATGAAACAGACATTCCAGAGAGCACAGTGGAAAGGGTGGGTAGCTTTAGAGTGGAATGTTGTTGAAGTTGGGTTGAGGGCAATGACCAAGGAGGAATAAGAACAGGGTTTGAATAGTGGGAGCTGGGAATCCATGGGATGAGGACAGAATGGCAAGGTGGGGTTATGTCCATCATTGAGAAATGATTTGTTAGGTTGTTATTGTCCATGAAGGTTCAAGTATTAAGAGAGTCTTTCCAAAATGTCAGTCAGCATTCATTGTCCAGCTTGAGTTGGGGGGGGGGGAGGGCATTGTCTGGGCAGGGCCAAGACAACTGCTATGTACTTGAAAGTGGCTGAAAAGAATGCTTTGATTAGTTGGCTACCTTGGAGGGGCAGGTAACCATCCCAGTCAAGTGCAAGGAAGCCAACTTTTGTGAGTAGAGGGAGAGAGAATAAATGCATTTTAGGGCATCTTTAATGAAAAAAATAACTTAATAAGCATTTATGAAATACTAACTTCTATGTGCTAGACAATATGCCAGGCATTGAGGAGACCAGCATATAAGTGAGAGAGTTCCTGCCTTCAGAAAATTCACATTCCATGTAAAATATCTTCCATGGTGATAAAACTTATAAGTTATATCCTATAGCACTATTTCTCAAAAGTCTTTTTTCCTGTGAAGTTAGGTTGATTTTCTGTCTTTGCTCCCTGTGGACTTCACAAGTAAATTCATCTCTCTTGAAAAAAAAAGCTAACCCCTTTTGCTTTTCTGAGTCTCTCTCTGCCTAATCTTAGAGTGCTGTGTGAGTTAAGAATTATATAGTGAAGAAGGGCAGACGTATTTACTTATTTTAATCTGTCATTTGGATTTCTTGGTCTAGTCTATTGGTATTTTAGTGGAAGCAAAGCTTTAATAAGCACCCAAAGTATATACATACCGATGAGGTCAGTGCTAGAGATGACTCAGTATATTTAGTGTGACAGAAATGGCTCAGGAATCCATCGATTAGGTACTGTTGCCAGTCATACAGTCAGCAATGCCAAGATGGGGGGGGGGGGAGGTGGACCTCAGTCTATTCTACTCGGAGCACCAGCTTCACTGAACAAAAAAAAAAATCAGTGCTTCCCAAACATCATTTTTAAACTACATTTTCTGTTTTGGCTACATAAATAGGATGGGTGCAATATGATTCAAAGAGCCAATCAGAGAAGAGAATCATGTACAGATCAAAGAACAGATGGCAGAAGCCTATCAGGTAAAACGGGAAACTAGCTGGTTAAGACAGGACCTGTAGTTCTTAAGACTGATTTACAGACTCTAACTATATGACAGCTTTTAAAAGTAAATCTTAAGTAAATCACAGTAAGAAAGTTAAGCCAGAAATTCTCTTATCACACTAGTGATTGGTTTTCAGATTATGTCAAAGAAAGTGAAATAACAAAAGAAAGGAAATAAAACACAGAACTTAGTTCTCACAAACCAATATAATTCCTTTCTCAGCTTTATGGCAAGAAATGTATTTTGTGATATCCTTAATGAAAATATGAGAAAAGAATGGGAAGTTTCCCCGTTTTCTGTAGTCCACCAAACTTTCCTATCACAGTACTGAGAGGTTTAGAGGATTGCCCATCCTTCTGTGTCTTCTTTGTATTGATTTTTCAAAAGCAATTGACTTGGTAGAACAAAATGCACTCTTGAAGGTTTCCCTCAAACTAGATATCATTTATCTTAACACAGCCTTAGAAAGATGGTAGGTAGTCTATATGCAGACTCCATGCTGATGGAAAGAGGTATTTGGGTCATTTGTTGCTGTTGTTCAGTTGTGTTCTACTCTGTGTGACCCCATTTGAGGTTTTCTTGGCAAAGATATTGGCATGGTTTGCCATTTCCATCTCCAGTTCATTATTCAGATGAGGAAACTGAGGCAAATAGGGTTAAGTGGATTGCCCAGGGTTACACAGCTAATAAGTGTCTGAGGCTAGATTTGAACTCAGGAAGATGAGTCTTCCTGACTCTAGACCTGGTACTCTACACACTGCAGCATCACCTAGCCTCATGTCATTGCTGACTTTATTCTGATAAGATGATTCATATCTCCCCCCCCCCAGCTTTTGGAGGGCTTCTTAATTTGGATATTTGAGGAAGTTTTAAAATTATTGTATTGTATTCACTGTATGTAGTTTTCCTTAGTCCCCTCTTTCTTCATTCTGTATCAGTTCATAAAATTTTCCCCAGGTTTCCTTGAATTCTTCATATTCATTTTCGTTGCTGCACAATAATCATCCAAGAAATGGATATGTCAACTTAGTTCTGACATTCATTTATCATTAGGCCCACAGTTTCCTTCCAGCTTCTTGGCATTGAAACTTTCCCACTCTTATTTCCTCTCAGAAAAGGTTTGATTTACTTACGGGGAGTCAAGTTATGTAGCCCATGAGATGATTCAGTGCTTCTGTTTTCTCTTCTATTGATTCTGTAAGTTCTCCTTAAGTATTTAGTCCCATAGGTTTTTGTGTAGCCTGCCCCCTAATGAATGTACACAGGTTGTGTAAAAATTATTTTACTCCCATGTTTTTCTACTATTTTTTGCAGGGCAATGAGGGTTGAGTGACTTGCCCAGGGTCACACAGCTAGTAAGTGTCAAGTGTTTGAGGCCGGATTTGAACTCAGGTTCTCCTGAATCCAGGGCCAGTGCTTTATCTACTGCTCCACCTAGCTGCCCCCTACTCCCACGTTTTTCAAGCAATTCAGCACCCTTGGATTCTGAAATATTGAAAATGATGCTGTAAATGTAATATTGGTAGATAAAATCAGTATTTACAGAGGTTTGAGAGTTGGCTCTCTAGTTGATAGGGTTCAAATTCTACATTTGATACATAGTAGCCCTCTTACTATGAATAAGTCATCCAATTATTCCACTCGCCATGAAACTCTATAAGGCTAAAAGTTAGAAGCAAATCACCAATCTATATTGGTAAATGGATTTCTCTATGCTCATGAAATCATATGTACAACTTACCTGCTCCTTCCAAAATACAGTATAAAAGACTGTAGATGTTTGTCATATGAATATATAGCCCATGGACTGATGGTATTTAGTTGACAATAGCTGGAACACAATTAGGAGTTTGTTTAAAAGGAGAAATCACGATAGTCAGAAGACTCTGAAAGGCATCATAAATCTATAGTGGTCATTTCTATCAACCCCCCTTTACCATTTCCCATCTGTCAGTGCCTGTAAAGATCTCTGCCCTTTGATCAGATGATTTGTCTTTGAAATATAGTTAGCATTCTAGTGCTAAATATCACAGGTTCTATTTTGACAGAATGAGTTCATCTAACAAACATTCAAAACAAGGTAGCCCTTCTAGTAGTTGTGACCCATTGTATTTAGAATTCTAAGGCACAGGGTCTGATGTCAATAGCTTAAGGCTCGGATTTTCTTTTTGCTTTTCCTTTAAAGCACAGCAAATTTGTTTCCATTTCAATAGTAATAGTAACATTTTTTCCCAAGTAACCCTCAGTTCTTTGCCTAACTGCTAATTTTACAAAATACTATTACCTATTTGTGTTTCTCACTTTAAATTGTTTTCTTTCCCCTTGTTATGTGAAACATCTATCTAACACCCACTCAAGGCTTCATGACGTTGTTTTCTCTGGTTTCACAAAGATAAGAATTTTGGTTTTTTTTGTAGTACCACTACTCTAGTTAACAGATAAAGTAGATTATACCTGGAAATAGCTACATAATTTTCAACAGGGAAATGAATAGATAAAATCCTCTTTTTTAATGTTAAAAGACAACTGAAAGCAGAAATCTCTTCTTACCTCATGTGCTTGTATCCTAATATAGATGATGCCAAATTACTGGTTTTTCTTGATGTTTTTGATACTGTACTAGACTCTCTCTAACTTGGTGCCTTGTACTTGTTAACCTCTCAGTGAGTGAATAAATAGTAGATTATTTTAATGGCTATATTATACTTACATAACATAGCTAGTATCAGAGTCAGGAAGACCTGGTTTCCAACCCTGCCTCTGACAAATATTAACTCAGAAACTGTGGATGAGTTACCTTCTCGGTGCACTGGGCCACTTCCTAAGACTTGGAATTACATATGAATATTGCTGGTATCCCTTAGTAAAATAAATGTCTGTGCTAAAAAATGACTCACATCACTGAAAAATCGCAAATAAAGAATATGCTCAGCTCCTTCCACTTTTCCCAACCCAAATAAATGTTTCAGTCTAGTGGGGCATTTTCAAAACATATCTAGACTTGAATTCAATTCACTTAAAGGTGACTGGGTTGACATATGACTGCCTAATTCACTTTGTCTCTCTGTTATCTGCATAACTAGGGGTAGCAACACTGGGGAGAAGGTAAAAGGTAAACTAGAACTAATAAGAAATGAAAGCTCATAACATAGGACAAGACAGAAAAACTAGAAAGCAGTCATAACTAGTCCTAAGACTAGTTTTGTCTTCATCATCAGGGCTGTCATTAGGAAAGCAGTTTGTAACATTATAGAGCAATAGAAAAAACATGAGCTGTTAAGTATTTTATTGGTGTGAATGTCATCTCTTGAGAAATGTGATGTTAGATCACTAAAGTTTTCCGTATTATTCTCTGAACAGTAACTATTCATTGAAATGGCCAAAATTTCTTACCTACAGAAGTATAGGTTATTATGCTGGCAAAATCTACATTCCAGATGGTACCAGATGAAGCACTCCCAAAATAAATTATGTTTAAGCACACAAGCCAAAACTTCAGGTTGATCTCCTTTACCATTTGTTATTGCAAAATATCTAGCTCTTAAAGGGGGAGAGAAACCCCTTTCTTTCAGTTCTTCTACATTGCAGAAATGAATGTGAACAATGTTTACCCTGGTTTCCAAATTTTAACTGGATAAGCAGAGTACTAAAAATTTGGGGAGGAGACCTGTGAATTGTATCTTGAACTCAGTCCTTGGAACTAGAAGGTTTTTTGCTCTGTCCCATTCTATCAGAACCTGGCTAGATCTATGTGACTCTAAACATTTGGATGAAAATTCATGAATAAAGACATTTCCCGTCATGTACACAAGACATCTGGGAGATGGAGATTTTCAGTCTTCCTCCAGATATAATGGTATCTTGCATCATGTGGCTGAAGAAGGCACACAGTTTGCAAAGGTGTCCATATGCTAGGGTGATTTTCTTCAAGTGTATACAGATGTAGTAATATGTAGCATTTACTGACAAAGTAGAACAGTGAAATATGTGATAAAACTACTCCATCTACAGCATTATTATTCAAAGAAACGAACCCATCACCAAAAACACTGGGCAAATAATGTGCTGTTTTATAAGAGCAAATGCTATCCCCTCAAGGAATAATACATCTAGTATGATTTCTCTGGCTTTGTCAGATGGGCTTATACATAAGAGAAGTTTTCAGAAAACTGAAGGGTTACCCTTATATGCACTTTGGGAGATATTAATTATGTATAATATGTAACCATTTTTAGATAGAAATCTCTAAAATTTCCAGCACACCATTTCTCTCAATTCTTAAACTACTAAATGTTTGAGATACTGTAAGGGGCAATGCAAAGAATGTTGGAGTTAAAGTAAGAAGACTCAGTCTCAGCTTTGCCATATACTACCTTTGAACCTTGGAAGAGCTGTTTAACTCCTCTGTTCAATGAATTAGTGGAAGGCAGAATAATCTTCCTAATAAGGACCATGCGTCAGAAGCCAGAGGCAAAGGTTTTTCATTGGATCATAGTCCTAAGTTGAAATGAACGTCAGAGGTTATGTGCTTTGATTTTAATAATGAGGAAGTTGAGGCCCAGAGAATTAAGTGACTTGTCCACAGTCATGTATGTTTTAAGAAGCAGACATGAGATTTGAAACTGGCTTGTATTCTGTTCTTAAGTTTAGTTTAATAAGTCAGGAAAGTGGGGTGGACATTTTAGAATTTTCTCTTCTCAATAATTATAATTAATTCTCTTGGTAGTGTTCAAATGAAGGTTACCTTGAGTTTTCTGAAAACTTCCTTTATGTCTAAGCCTATTTGACCAAGTAACAGGGGTGGTGCAATTGATAGGGCACTTGATTAACAGGTCCTCTTTAAAAAGTTTTTAGTGTTTATTTGATCACTGTGCCCAGAGAAAAGGTAGAAAGGGTTATGATGGGATTTGTAGCTTGCTTAGTCACAGTATGGGTGAGGAGAGTGGTAGGCATAGGTGGGGGCCAGCTAGATAGGGTGAACTCTAACCACTCAGGAGAACAGGAGACAAAGGTCTTTCCTGAAGTCTTGGGTCATGAGAATAGAAGAAATGGGGACAGAATATTGGCCTTGCTGATAATTACATCCACATTATTAAACTTTTACTGTTCTTGCCTCTGCTTTTTAGTTTTTCTGCCTTGTACCATGTTATGAGCTTTCATTTCTTATTAGTTCTAGTTTACCTTTTACCTTCTCCCCAGTGTTGCTACTCCTCATCTCAATGAGATGATAAGCTAGATGAACAAACTTGTCAAAACCAAGCATAAAGTAAAAATAGCTTTTAGAGTGAATTAGGATCACGTCTTTGAGTAAAGTGGATGAATTATGATACATGAACATTACGTGGAAAGATTGTTTCCACATTTGACATTATTGCCGAGAGTGACAACCAATACCAATGGCATCAGTCAGACTGTTTATCCCACTGATAATTCCATGATGGCACAGTGTTAAGTATTGTCATTGATTTTCCATTTCTTCCACTCACTCAGAAGCAGAAATGAGAAGCAGTTTAGTTATATACAGAATTCTACAGATTCGGGCTCTTGTGCTTGCAAGTATGTTCAATAGTAATCCCCTTTCCTCAGGAGGGATTGCTTCAATATGTACTTTTTGCCTTCTTAGAAATGGTGCAGCATTATAAATATAGCTGTAGAGACAGAACTTGTTTTCAGGATTTTGAGCTCAACTCCAGAAAGTTTGCAGATGAGGTAACAAAGAGCTAGAAGGGAAAATGACTTGCCCCATAGATTTAAGAACTAGTGTCAAGATTCCTATTTAGGTGTTATGATGATGATGGGAATGATTATGGTGGTGATAGTGGTAAAAACATGAAACTTTTATAGCATTTGATGCTTTGCAAAGTGCTTTACATAAAAAAATACCTGCTTGCAACTCTGTGCAGTCCTACGAAGCAGTTATTAGACATAATCTCCATTTTACAGATGAAAAAACTGAGACTAAAAGAAGGGAAATTACTTATCTCAGGTCAAATAGTCAGGGCCAGAGGCAAAACTAGTCCTCTAATCTACTAGTCCTAACTCCAAATCTAGTGTTCTTTCCCCTGAACCATGCTACCTAATTTTATTAGTGCCCTAATTAATCTCCTTTGAATGCTTTCAACCTTTTTCACCCACTAGCACCATTTTAAAAATAATAAACATTTTTATTTAAAGTTTTGAGTTTCCTTCCCTCCTCTGTCCCCAAGGCAATAAACAATCAGATATAAGTTATATGTGTGCAGTTATGTGAAACTTTACCATATTAGTCATTTCGTATAAGAAAACTTGGATAAAAGAAGGAAGTGAAAAAATAGAGTGCTTCAATCAATATCAGTTCTTTCTTTGGAGGTGGATGTTGTGCTTCATCATTAGTCCTTTAGGATTTTCTTGGATCACTGTATTGCTGAGAATAGGTAAGTCATTCACAGTGCTTCATCAAACAATACTGCTGTCACTGTGCACAATGTTCTCCTGGTTCTGCTCACTTCAACTATACTTCAGTTCATACAAATCTTTTCAGGACTTTCTTAACTCAGCCTGCTTGTCATTTCTTATAGCACAATAATATTCCATCACCATCATATCCCAGAGCTTGTTTAGCCATTCCCCAATTGATGAACATTCCTTTGATTTCCAATTCTTAGCCACCACAAAAAGAGCTGCTATAAATATTTTTTGTACAAATAAGTCTTTTTCTCTTTGGGGGATGTCTTTAGGATATAAATCTAGCAGTGGTATTGCTAGATCAAAGGGTATGCATGGTTTTATAAGCCCTTTGGGCATAGTTTGAAATTGTTTTCCTGAATGATTACATCCATTCATAACTCCACCAACAGTGGATTAACATCCCAGCTTTCTCACATCACCTCCAATATCCAAAATTTTGATTTTTTTGGTTATATTTGCCACTTTGATAGGTGTGAGGTGATACCTCAGAGGTGGTTAAATTTGAATTTCTCTGATCAGTAGTGATTTAGAGCATTGTTTTACATGACTTTAGATAGCTTCGATTTATTTGTCTGAAAATTGCCTGTTCATATCCTTTGACTGTTTATTGATTGGGGAATGACTTGTATTTTTATAAATTGGACTCAGTTCTCTATATATTTGAGATATGATGCCTTTATCAGAGATACTTGTTTCAAAAATTCTTTCCCAGTTTTCTGCTTCCTTTATAATCTTAGTTGCATTAGTTTTATTTGTGCAAAAACTTTTAAATTTTATATAATCAAAATTATCTATTTTACATTTTATATAGCTCTCTATGTCTTCTTTGGTCCTATATTCTTCTTTGTCCATAAATATGACAGATAAACTATTCCTTGCTCTCTTGATTTGCTTGTGGTATCACCCTTTAGGTGTAAATCATGTACCTATTTTGACCTTATTTTAGTGTACGGTGTGAGATGTTGGTTTATACATAGTTTCTGCCATCCTGTTTTCCAGTTTTTCCAGTAGTTTTTGTCAAATGAGTTTTTGTTCCAAAAGCTTGCATCTTTAGGTTATCATATCCTGGATTACTATAGTAATTTACTATGTTGTAATTTGTACCTATTCTATTCCACTGATCAACCTCTCTTTTTCTTAGCCAGTACCAGATTGTTTTGATAATTTTTGCTTTATAATACAGTTTGAGATCTGGTACTGCTAGACCACCTTCTTTTATAGTTCTTCATTTATTCTCTTGATATCCTTGAGGTTTTGTTCTTCCAGATGAATTTTTTTATTATTTTTTCTATCTCTATAAAATATTTTTGATAGTTTTATTGGGATAGCACTAAATAAATAGATAGGATTGTCATTTGTATTATATTGGCTTGGCCTAACCATAAGCAATTAATATTTTTCCAATTGTTTACATCTGCCTTTATTAGTGGAAAAAGTGTTTTGTACTTCTGGTCATATAGTTACTCGGTTTGTCTTTGCAGGTAGACTCCTAAGGATTTTATACTGTCCACAGATATTTTAAATGAAATTTCTCTTTCTATCTATTACTGCTGGATTTTGTTAGTAATATATAGAAATGCTGATGATTTGTGTGAGTTTATTTTGTATCCAGCAATGTTGCTAAAGTTGTTAATAATTTCATGTAATACTTACTTGATTCTCTAAGATTTTCTAAGTATAACACAAAATCATCTTCAAAGAATGAGAAGTTTTATTTCCTCATTACCCTTTCTAATTCCTTTAATTTCTTTTTCTTCTCTTACTGCTATAGCTAACATTTATAATAAAATATTAAATAATAGAGGTGCCACTAGCACCATTTGACTGAAAAGCTATGAATTAAAACCATGCTGTAAGATGGAAATGTGAATTTAAACTGGGATGCTTCAGAAAGAGAAATTCAGAAGGAACACTTTTTCATGTTTTTGAAAGCTTTGACCTTTAACTGTGAATTTCATTATTTCTACTGACAAAAAGTGAAAATAATATCTTTTAATTCCATATGGAATCTGATGATTGTTCCTGCAAATAAATAAATGTTGATATATGTATGTCTATGTATCATACTGTACATATTTGAATGTATACATATGTATGTGTGTTGTTTAGTGAAGTTTGAGGGAAGTCTATGTTTGCTTTTGCCATTATTATTTGTTTCAAGATGATTTCAGAAAGACATCCAAAGCTAGTATCATCAGGTATCAGATTTCAAAGTAGAATTTTTATGTGTAATTATTGCCTTCATCATGTATAGAAAAATGATCTTTAATTCTTTGAGTTTCAGATCATATAGACTTTGTGAAGGAAAGGATATATTCAAAGCTTTTTTATGGGTTTCCCCCTTACACCATAAGTTACATTTAATTTTGCAAGTTGACCCAACTAATTATTGTATTTAATGCTCAAAACTCACATATTTTACCTTTGAAGCTAATTTTACTTTTTTTGCATCACCAAAATTTCCCAGTGCACCTCCTCTCAATCCTCCCTAGTCAGTTATCCTTTAGAACAAAGTTTTTTGAAAGGAGAAGAAAAAAGTAGCAAAATGTTCAGCAAAGTCAACCAGCCCATTGTTCTTTTCTGGCAGAATATGAAATATACAAAGTGGGAGAACAGGGCTGCATTTTTCTCTACTTTTCTCTGGGGTTGTTGGTTATTACAATTACACAGCAATGAGTTTCTTTTTGTTATGTTTAAACTGTTGCAGTTGTCATCCATTTTATTTTCTCTTTTCATCTTACTTCCCTTTGTATCAGTTCAGGTGCTTTCTCACGCCTTCCTGAACTTTTCATAGCAATTGTTTTTATAGCACAGCATAAAAAGTGATATTTTATTACATTCATGTATCACAGTTTCCTTTGCCATTCCTCATTTTCTGAGCATCCACTTTATTTATAGATTTTTTCCTGTCACAAAAAGTGCTGCCCTAAATATTTTGGTGTATTTAGGACTTTTCGTTGTGTTGATGGTCCCCTTGGGGTACATGTTCAATAGTGGGGTCTCTGGATTCAGGGATATGGACCTTTTAGTCGCTTTTTTAAAGCATAATTTCCATTTGATTTACAAAGAGTTTGGACCAAATCACACCTCTACCATACTATAGTAGTTAATAGCTAATAATGATGGCTAACATTGATATCTCAGTTTAATATTTGCAAAGTGCTTAACATATTTTATCTCATAGGATAGTTGTGAGGAAAGCAATTTGGCTTCCATGCTTGCCAAAAAATTTTAATAAAGCTTTAAGAACCATTTTGTATAGTATTAAAATTTGATCTGTACAGAACGCAATTTCAATTCTGGGACAATACTTGGGAATATATGCTGTTCGCCTCCTCAGCCACCATCCCTGAAACAAGTCACATTCCAGGGATTACCCTCACACAATAAGCACGTCTTCTGTCTGCCTCCCACCCCAATTCTCTGGCACATCAGATAATAAATGTTTTTAAAAGGGCTCACAACATGTATGTGTACATATTTGGGTCTGTATGAGTCTGTACATCTATTCATTTGTCTTTTCCAAAAAAAAAATGGAATTGTGGCCTAAAATCAACAAAAGTCACTTTTAGAAAAAATAGAATGGTTATCCTGCAACCATGAATAGAATAGGAAAAGAAATGCATATATACCTTGTAATTTTCATCAGGATTATTTTTCAATCCTGACTGTATTTTTATGATCCCATGTGTTTCAGAAGAGGTAAAGTGGCATGTGAATAGAGAGCTGATCTGGAAATTAGGAAGACCTCAGTTCAAGTACCATATCTGACATGCACTCTGGCTGTGTGATCTTTTTTTTCTTTTAAAAATATTTATTTAATATTTTGTTTTCCCCCAATTACATATAAAAACTATTTTTAACATTCATTTTTAAAGAAAAAATTGAGTCCCAAATTCTCTCCCTCCCTCTCTTTCCCCCTTGTTGATAAGACAAGCATTTTTTATAGTTATACATGTGCAGTCATGCAAAACATTTCCATATTAGTCATATTGTGCAAGAAATTGCAGACCAAAAACAACAGAAGAAAAATAAAGAAAGCCAAATAAGAGTATGCTTCAGTCTGCATTCAGACTTTCATTTCCTTCTCTAGAGATGGATAGCATTTTTTTTTATCATAAATCCTTCAGAATTGTCTTGGATCATTGTATTTCTGAGAATACTAAATTATTCACAACTGATCATCATACAATATTACTGTTTATATACATATTATTCTTCTGGTTCTGTTCATTTCACTTTGAATCAGTTCACATAAGTCTTTCTGGGTTTTTCTGAGAGCATACTGCTCACAATTTCTTATAATAGTACCGTATTTCATCACAATCATATACCACAGCTTGTTTAGCCATTCCCCAATTTATGGGCATCACCTCAATTTCTAATTCTTTGCCACCAGTAAAAGAGCTGCTATAAATATTTTTGTACATGTAGATGCTTTGGAGGTTTTTATTTCTTTAGTATACAGATCTAGTAGTGGTAATTGCTGGGTCAAAGGGTATGCATGGTTATAAAACCTTTTTGCTATAGTTCCAAATTGTTCCCCAGAATGGTTGAATGAGTTCACAACTCTACCAGTAGTGCATTAGTACCTCAGTTTCTCCACATCTCCTCTGACATTTGCAATTTTTTGTCATAGTATCCAATCTGATAGGTGAAGGATGGTACCTCAGTGTTGTTTAAATTTGCATTTCTCTAGTCAGTAGTGATTTAGAGCAATTTTTCATGTGACTATAGGTAGCTTTGATTACTTTGTCTGAAAATTGCCTGTTCAAATCCTTCAACCATTTATCAATTGGTTAATGGCTTTTATTTTATACATTTAACTAAGTTTTCTAAACATATGAGAAATGAGACTTTTAACAAAGATAGTTGCCGTAAAATTTTTTCATAGTTATGATTGCTAATTGTATTTTCCTCCATCCTATTTCCCCCTATTTATCCTATTCTTTTTGTCCTTTCACTGAATTTTGAGAATGGCCTCAAAAGTGTTTTGCTTATGTATGACTGCTGCCCTCCCCAGTCTGTCCTCCCTTCTATCAACCTCCATCTTTTCTTATCCCCTTCCCCTCCTGCTTTCCTGTAAGGTAAGATAGATTTCTATACCCAGCTGAATGGATGAGCCATTTTTTGGAGACAGTTCTGATGAGAATAAGTTTCAAGTGCTCCTGCCTATCTCTTCCATGTTCTCTTTCACTTTAAAAGCTCTTTTATGCTTCTTTTATGTGAAATAATTTATCTCATTTTACCTCTCAATTTCCCCCTTCTCCCAGTGCAACCCTCTTTCTTACCCCTTAAATTGTTTGGAGATCATTCCAACATAACTCACATCTATGTCCTCTGTCTATGTAAACTCCTTTAAACTGCCTTAATAATGATAAAATTCTTAAGAGTTGGAGGCAGCTAGGTGGCGCAGTGGATAAAGCAACAGCCCTGGATTCAGGAGGACCTGAGTTCAAATCTGGCCTTAGACACTTGACACTCACTCCTGTGTGACCCTGGGCAAGTCACTTAACCCTCATTGCCCTACAAAAAGCAAACAAACAAGCAAACAAACAAAAGAGTTATATGTATGGGGCAGCTAGGTGGCACAGTGGATAAAGCACTGTCCCTGGATTCAGGAGGACCTGAGTTCAAATCCGGCCTCAGACACTTGACACTTACTAGCTGTGTGACCCTGGGCAGGTCACTTAACCCTCATTGCCCTGCAAAAAAAATAAATAATAAAAAAATTTTTAAAGAGTTATATGTATAACCTTCCCATATAGAAATGCAAACAAATTTTATTGAGACCCTTGTATGATTACTCTTTCATGTTTACCTTTTTTTGCTTCTTTTAAGTCTTATGTTTGAATGTCAGATTTTCTGTTCAGTTCTAAGCTGTTCATTAGGAATGTTTGAAAATCCTCTGTTTCATTGAATGTCCATTTTTCTCTGGAAGAATTATGTTCAGTTTTGCTGGGCAGGTGATTCTTGATTGTAATCCTAGCTCCTCTAGAATATCACATTCCTTCTAAACTATCATATTCCCTCTAGAATATCATATTCCAAGCCCTCCAATCCTTCAATGTAAAGGCTGTTAAATCATGTGTTATTCTGACTGTGGTTCAATGATATATGAATTGTTTCTTTCTAACTGATTGTAATATTTTCTCTTTGACCTGGGAGGTCTGGAATTTGGTTATTATATTACTGGGGGCTTTATTTTGGGATTTATTTCAGGAGATGATTGGTGGATTATTTCAATTTCTATTTTACTCTCTGGTTCTAGGATATCAAGGCAGTTTTACTTGATAATTTCTTGAAAGATGATTTCTATGCTCTTTCTTTGATCATGGCTTTCAGACAGTCCAGTTTTTTTCCTGTGAAGTATTTCACATTTTCTTCTATTTTTTTCATTCTTTTGACTTTGTTTCATGTAGTCATTAACTTCCACTTGCCCAATTCTAATTTTTAAGGAATTATATATATTCTTTGTTCTTTTGTACCCCCTTTTCCATTTGGCCTATTCTGTTTTTTTTTTTTTTGTTATTTTCTTCCATTAATTTTTTTTTTTTATTTTATTTTTTATTTTTAGTGAGGCAATTGGGGTTAAGTGACTTGCCTAAGGTCACACAGCTAGTAAGTGTTAAGTGTCTGAGGCCAGATTTGAACTCAGGTCCTCCTGACTCCAGGGCCGGTGCTCTATCCACTGTGCCACCTAGCTGCCCCCTTCCATTAATTTTTGTACCTCTTTTACCATTAGATCAATTTTGTTTTTTTAAGATTTTATTTTCTTTAGTAATTTTTTGCTTCTTTTACCAAGCTATTAATTTTCTTTTCATAATTTTATTCTATTACTATCATTCCTTTTCCAAGTTTTTCCTCTACCACTTATATCCCTTTTAAAAAAAAAAATGCTTCCAGGAATTCTTGTTGGGTTTGGGTCCTATTAGTATTTTTCTTTGATATTTGCATGTAGCTGTTTTCTCATTGTTGTCTTTTTCTGAGTTTATACCTTAGTTTTCTCTACCTCCATTGTATATTTTAATGATCAATTTTTTGGTTATTTACTCATCTTTTCAGTCTATTTCTTGACTTTGAACTTTATATTTTAGTTGGGCTTTGATCACCTGGGAGTAGGGAGACACTTTCTCAAGTTATAGCCTTTTTTATTCTGCTGTTTTCAGAGCTCATTTAGGGATTCTGCAAGTTTTTGGTCCTTCCAAGGTGGTATGATCTGAGGAGAGATGTGATCACAGTTTTCTTGTTCTTTAGTCTGGTCATTACCCAGGAAGGGCCCCTGATCCCTTAAAGCCGCAAGCAGTAGATCTTTCCTTGACCCTTGACCTGTGACCAGGTCCCCTGTTCTCCTTCAGCTACAAATGCTATCTCTCCTGTCTGCCTTGCAACTGTCACCAGAGCCTCTGCTCCCTTGTGACCAACCACAAGCACTTCTCTCTGCCCTGGAAATGCCAGCCAGAAGTATATATGGGAAATGGTTGCCAGTCAGTGCCAGCTGCACCTAATGCCAGTAAAAGGAATCCTATAATCTCTTTCTGATGAGTTGTCCAGCCCCATTACTGCCTTTGGTCTAAATGTTCCTGAACCTGCTGCTGCTGCTGCCGCCGTTGTCACAGTTAGAACTCTTCCAAGGCCAACTGTTGCTATAGTCCTATGTGGTCAGGTCTGACCCACATCCTGATATCATAGACTTCTCCTGCTGACCTCCTAAATTGTCTTAAGCTAGAAAAATGTATCACCCTGACCTTTTGTTGGTGCTGCTGCTTCAAAAGGAGGAGAATGTTGGGAGAGTTTGACTGAGTTGCTGCCTCTAGTCTACCTTCTTGGCTCTGTCTTGAAAAGTTCTTTATGTATGTAAGTAAAATTATATACTTGTTTTATAGAAAAGGAGACTGAGGCTCATAGAAGCAAAGAAAATTCCCTACTATCAAATAGCTAGTAAGATAGCATGATATATATTCTTTATTTCTCATTTATTGGTTCAACAGTTTTATACTGAGTTAGAATTGAAAAATGGGTATTTATTTGACTGACATAACCTCTTAGACTTGAAACCCTGAGCAAGGAGTACTGAGTACCCATGTAAATAAGTTCTATTGAAGTCCATCATAGAGGGCCTGAATCCAGAATTGCCAATCTGTAGTTGATATTCAACCCTAGGTCTTTCAACTCCGAAGCTGTAAATATTTTTTCTAGGTCTAATATTCAGTAATAGTATCCTCACTTGACTTTTAAAACTATTAAATTAATTGCCTGCACATATGTTTTAGTTACAATACCTTAACATGTGTTTTTGTACTGCATTTCCATAAGAAAATTAAAGGAAAATAGTACATGTTCCAAATGCTGTATGAGAAAACATATTATTTTTATAGAAATGTATATATTATACTTAAATATATTTTAATCACCCAAGAATGTATATGTATCCATTGTGATAGTTTCTTATGTGGATATTTTTATTTTCTTGTTTCTAAGTCCCTTATTTGTAATGTTAGTCTAAGAGTGTTACAGGCATGGGAGCCATTGAAATACTAAGGCATTCCATGCTTGGGGTGCTATACAATGTGACAATATTGAAATCTGTCTTACTATCTGTGATGGGTTAGAGAAAGAGAAATTTATTATTTATGATCTTTTCCTACTGTAAATTTATCTTATTTTTTGTAGGCCTAAATAAATAATGACTAAAAACATGTGTGGAGAAATCACAACTCTTGTATTTGCTGAAGACTGGCTTTTAGGGAGGAAATTGATTATTTTAATATAAAAATCATTGGATCACAAATTTAGAGTTTGACATGACCTCCAGAGTCAACCCACTGTAGTGATTGAATTTTACAGTTGAAGAAATTGTGTAGCAGGAAGTTTGAGGCACCCTTTGTCACATGGAAAAATAAGTTGTACAGCTCCAATTTGAACTCAAGTCCTTTGGCTTGAAATTTATCATGCTTTTTTCTCTATCACCTGACTTTTTTATTCACTAACATTGCCCTTTTTAACTCTGCAAACTTTTAAAGTTAACATTCTTACACCAGAAGCAAAACTTTACTTTGATTGAATGCATTATCAAAGCTGTGTGGGGCAGCTAGGTGGCACAGTATATAAAGCATTGGTCCTGAAGTCAGGAGGACTTGAGTTCAAACATCGCCTCAGATGCCTGACACTTATTACTAGCTGTGTGACCCTGGGCAAGTCACTTAACCCCAACTGCCTCAAACATCCGGGGCTATCTCCAATTGTCCTGATGTATATCTTGCCACTGGACTTGAATGACTCTGGAGGAGAGAGTGAGATTGGTAACCTTGCACAACACTCCCTCATTTAAATCCAATTCATTTCAAGTCATAACATCTGTCATGAATGAAGGACAAACAACAACAACAATGTCAAAGCTGTGTTACAGATATTGAAATTTTAATCTCCATTTCTTACTAATGTACAAACAATAGATTGTGGGCATGTATGTATTGAATTTGACCTGATTATATAATTTTATGATACGTAATTAATAAAGAAGACAACTCTGGATTGACATTCTGGAGAGCTAGATTCTAGTTTCTCACCTTTGTCATGAACTGAACTCTATATCCTTTTAAATGAGTCATTTGACTCAAAAAGTCTTAGTTACCCCATTTGTAAAGTAGAGGTATGTAGGAATAGATAATGGCTAAGTTCCCTATTGGTGCTTATGTTCTGTCTTAATTCTGTCATTCTACCATCTTAGAAAATATAATACTGTTGTGACAGTAAGCAGCCATGTAGAATGTTGGAGCTGTGACAGCAGCATCTTGTGGAGGCAAAACATACTTAGAATTTGGGAGGTGTGTGTGTGTGTGTGTGTGTGTGTGTGTGTGTGTGTGTGTGTGAGAGAGAGAGAGAGGGAGAGAGAGAGAGAAAGAGAGAGAGAGAGAGAGAGAGAGAGAGAGAGAGAGAGAGAGAGATTGAGATTGAGATTGAGATTCTTCATTTATCATTTACTGGTTCGAGTTTTGTGCTGAGTTGGAATAGAAAATGGGTGTTCATCTGATCAACAGGATTTCTTAGATTTGAAACCCTGGACAAGGAGTCATGACTAGTTATGGAATTTCATGCTACTCAAGTCACTCTTGAAAGGCATGGATCCAGGACTGCCAATCTGTACAAGTCAGGACAACAATAGGTCTGATTACCCGCCTCAGAGTGCTGTGGTCAAATTGATGAAGAATCTCAGAGAAAAGTGTGCCAAGTCTTTTGAATAAAAAAAAATATGCAAAATGCAAAGTAATCTTACTTGCTCAGCTTGAAGAGAAAGGTTACAAGTTTACATTTGAGTTAATATGAAGCTATATAATTGGAAAAAACTACAGATTATTATCAGATCCCAAATGAGTTCATTATAATTATATTTAATTCAGCAAATGACAAGAAATTTAATAAAGTCTAGGTCCTGTCACTTCTCTTGAATGTAGAAAGATTTTGATCAGCCTAGGTTATATGCATTTTTCTTTGCTCATTCCAACTTTCAAATAAAATAACTCAAAATTAATAGATGTGACCTGAGATACACTGCTGCAGCTCCTGGATGCTTCTGCATCTTACTTAAGTTATCCAAAGTTCACTTAAATCAGTATAGCTGGAGGTGATGTTTAATCTCTCTTTCCTTTGTTTTAATGTGGTTTATTCTCTGTGAGGAAATGAAGCAAAGGACCTATTTATGGTGTGACAGGGTTTGATTATCTTTATGGAAAACAAACTGGAAATGGTTATTTGTAAATCATACTCAGGCCTTTTACTTTTCTGTCTCTATGCTTTTATTCTTATTATTTCACCCCATCTCAGTGGAAATAATTGGAAATGCTCTCTCTAGCCAAATCTTGCCCATCTTTTCAAGACTCTTCATTCTTCCATGAAGTCTTCCTAAATTATATTGATTTTCCCTATTCTTAACTCATAACAATTACCATTGAAGGACTGAAGTCTTTTCAAGATAGAATAACATTTTTCTACTGTTTAGGGTAGTAAAAATTTGGAAACATCAGTTTCAGATTTAGAAAAAAAAATGATGCTGATGTTATGTATGCTCAGATGACAAATTGGGCTTTGAAGACCCCTCTCATTCTTCATTCTGTGATTTCTGTGGTAAACCAGCAAGAAAGAAACATGTTAACAATTTTTTGTGTGTTTTTGTATCACTGGTCAGTTAAATGGATCTGTCCACAGGTTATTTAATTTAATATGCATAAGTGTGTGTATGTGTATATATAGATATAGATATTTAGATATAGAGATGGATGGATGGAAGGAAGGAAGTGTCAGAATTATTTCTTTGGAGTGGAATTGTCCAGACCTATGGCTTTTACATTCTTTTGATCATACTTTCCTATCATTTAAAAAATGGTGGCATTCTAGGCATGTAGTGTGGTGCTATGAAAAGATGAATATAAAGTTCAAGGACTAGGAATCCCTGCTTTGCCATTTACTTGAGGAAATCACTTATGCTGGGCTTCATTTCCTTTACCTCTTAAATGAAGGGGTTACATTAGATGATCTCCAGTGTTCTTTTTAAATGTAAATTGATGATCCTATGACATTACACTTTATAATGCTTACTTTAGTAAGGGTGTTCATAGTGTCAGGATACTGAAGAATTTCCTCATCCATTGGATCCATTTTAAGAAAGGGCTCCTGAGTAAAGCTTCTGGGTGTGCTGGTAAATGTTTAAGAAATGGCATTCTGGGGGGAAAATAGCTATGCAGGAAACACTTCTAAGTTCAATCTGCATTATAAACATGTACTCTATAATTTTATTAACTAAACGATCAAAACAATAAATAAATTCCTCATTTATACAGTTTGTCTATTTCTGAATTATAAATGTTTACCCCCAACATTTCCAGCTGCCTGGAGCACATACCTGCTTTGAGGTAGGGGGTCAAGGACAAAGGTCTTTTGTAAGAAAATGTCGCTCTGCAGGGCAGGAGGGGCTGAGATAAAATAAATTTGTCAAATCAGAAAAATATGTGGAGTAGATGACAAGCACCATTACTGAAACAGCAGGGTTCAGTAGTTGGCCTCTAAAGCTGCTTATTTAATAGAGCGGAATGGTTTGATTTAATATATTCTGCTTGTCATTGAGTCTTGATCTAATAAAAGCTTTAAATAGTTTCATTTTGACTAGTCTGACCATCTTTGGTGGAATGTTCCCATGTTACAACCTTGGGTAGGCTGGTTTTTATAACAACTGACATTATCATGATCTCATATTATATAGGACTTCTGAGGAAGAAACTTCATGTTTCTTCCCTATAATTAAACAGTATTTTCTTTCTCATGATTCAGTAGCATAGAAAGCTCCTTCTAATTATGATAAGTGATTATTAGAATACTTTTATGTTTCCCAGTCTGGAGATCTTAGCAATCCTAAAGTAGCACAGAATAATTTTTAAATTATTGATAATTTTTTCAAGACATTTGAGTGTTGGTTGAGGTTATCAGTATAAAAGATCATTTCACTATAATAATTTTTAAATATATATATATATATGAATTTATACCCCAATTGTCTTTCTGATGAATGGGTTAAATTTTGACTACTTTAAATAACCTTTTCTAAGTATTTGAGATAAGGACCTATTCAATCATTTTAATTCTTCCTCTGGTTTGAATAAAATTGATGTATTCTAGAGGAAATTAAAATATTTCTAACATTTATTCTTAAAATAAATTATGAGAATTCTGATTATTTGTTAAATTGAATTATAAGGATATTTGCCATTTATACATATACATGTGTTTGTATAGAATTTGTATATGTATGTGCACATATGCAGAGAAGTCAGAAGAATATTTTTTATGATTTTACTGTATTTGTGATCAATATAAGTTAGGACTTTAAGGAAGGAACAAAACATACCCCCCCACCCTCAAGGATATCTTGTTCATTTATGTTGAAGTATATAATTAGCTTACATCTTTGAAGGTTAAGAAAAACAAATATATGAGGAGGCAATAGGAATGATATTTCTCTTCAGTAAATTTTTATGCTTCCTCTTTATATTTTTCTTGTGTAATTCTCATTTCTCTCATTTCTTTTCCCATTTTTTCTTCTACGTCTCTTATTTGATTTTAAAAATCCCTTTTTGAGCTCTTCCAAGAAGGCTTTTTGGTCTTGAGACCAATTCATCTTCCCTCTCAAGGCTTTACATGTAGGCATTTTGACAGTATTGTCCTCATCTGAGTTTGTGTTTTGGTCTTCCCTGTCACCATAGAAGCTCTCTATGGTAAGGGTCCTTTTCTGTTTCTTACTCATGTTTTAGCCTATTTTTTTACTTTTAAAGTTGAGGTCTACTTCTGGGGCACAGGAGCCACGGTTTCAAGCTTCTTGTGCTGGGGGATAGGGACCTGATCACTGGCTTTCTGCTCTGAGGCCTCTGGGACTTGCAGATTCCTCAGTGCTCTGGGCTTGCTTCCTGTGCAGGGATGGCCTTGGCCTAGTCACACCTGTCGTTTAAGTGGCTCTCTAGCTGGCAGTTTGCCCTCTCAGCCAAGGCTGGGGAGTCTCACAACTGACCTGCTGTACCACCAGCCTGCTCAGCCAGGATCAAGGGACCTCAGTTCCTAATCTGTGCTGTGACCAAGAGCTTCCTGCTGAGTTGCCCAGAACCCCTCCATATTGTGCTTCGTTGAGCTATATTGTGCTCCCTTTATACCCAAGTGAGACAGACCTTTCCTGAAGTCTTCTAAATTATCTCAAGTTGGGAGATTGTGTCTGTCTTTTTGTAGGTCCTGTAGCCCCAGAATCTATTTAAAGGCTTGATTTAATGTTGTTGATGAGGGAAACTCAGGAGAACTTTCGCAACTTCCTGGCTTCTCTCTGTCATCTTGGCTCCTCCTCCACTCAAAAATGGAATGGTATTTCTCTACAGCACTGTTTGTATCCTTTTGTTACTCTGCAGTTGTTAGCTTCCCTGTTTCCAGTCATTTATCAGATTTCTTGTACTTCTTTTTATTAATTATTTAATAGCTCTAGAACTAGAAAGGACCTCAGACATCAACTAGTTTAGCCTTCTTATTTTACACTCTGAGGAAACTCAGAATAATCCTTCTAAATGCATAAAATGTCTCATAATAATGGCTTTAAATTTAGAAAATACATAAGGTTAAATGATTATAAAGGAAAATAAATATATCGAAATAGTTACTAAAATTTAAAAGAAACCATCCAAAAGATGAAAGGCAAAGGTCCTGGGTTTATATTGTTCAATCTTTCACAGTCATGTCTGACTCTTTGTGACCCTCTTCGGGATTTTCTTGGCAAAGATACTGGAATGTGTTTTTCCCATTTCCTTCTCCCCCTCATTTTGCCTCAGGTTTGTCACTCTATCCACTGTAGTGCCACCTGGCTGCTCTATGCTAAACACCCCTAACAGGGGGTGACTCAAGATAGTGAACCTTCCAAGCATCTTCAGAAAGAGGAGTCAAACTTGTAAGAGGAAAGTGAGGAGAAAGAAGTGTCACAAAAGCCAAGGAAATAAACACTGTGAGTCTTTCAAAGAATCAAGCATTTCTTAAGTGGCTTAGTGTTTCTAGTATTGTATTTGGGAAGAACGGTCATCCATAGTGTTGAGTAAAATGTAAAAACATCAGTGAAATGTAGACTTTTTTCCACCTGGGAGTTTAGCAATGAGAAAAAATACATGACCAAGGCTTTCTGAGACTTGGCTCACACTGAAAAGATATTTATAAATTGGGGAGGGGGGGTTAGAACTCTGGACATGTATTGTTATTTTCTATAATTCCTGCTGCCACATGGGTAGATAGATGCAGGGATCCTTTCACTGGCTAATAAATTGTGGCATAGAGGAGGTACAGTGGATAGAGCTTTAGACTAGGAATCAAGAACACCTAAATTAGAATCCTCCCTCAGACACTTAATGAATTATGTGACCCTGGCCACATAACAATCTCCTTCAACCTCAGTTTGTTCATTTCTAAAATGAGGATGATAATAGCACTACTTGTATTAATAGAAATGCAGTGCGGGCTCTGGAATACCAAAGTCCATTATAAGGAAACATTCTTCTGGAACATAGAGGGAAAATGGGACACCTTCTCCTCTCCACCAATAAAGTCTGATTGGTTTTTATGGTGGTCTAAGCAAGGTCTCCAGCAGGACCAAGCATTGGGGGAAGGGAGCTAGGAGCCCCAGGAGGCTGGTGCTGATTCATGATGGACTTCTGGGGAAAGAGAGGCCAATTGACACAAAACCTTTGGGAATGAGCTTTGGGCCATTTCTGCAGGTCTTAGTCTTGCTGAGCACTTTCATTTCCATAGTGGGATAGGGAGCAGGGATAGCTTTCCTTAGCTTTCTTCATTTAACTGTTGAAGGAGACTGCTGTGCCCCTTACAGTCTCATACCAGGTCATTGTGAGGATCTAATGAAATAACATGTGAAGCACTTAGTAAATATTAAGGCATAATATGAATATTAGCTGGTATTATCTGTCACTTCAGCACCATGTTATTCACATAATAATGTATGTGATTTGAAATAATGATATCTGAACTTCATATAGCTTTGGTTTTGAGTGAGCTATCCAAAGGACTTCATCATTTTTAAGGACTTATCTCATTGGGCAGTGTAATTCTCTTGTTGCAGAAAATGAAATCTTATTGCTCTAGTCCTTTCATACTTTTATATTTATTCAACAAGAGTTGACCAAGTACCTCTTATGTATTTGGGGGAAAAGAGGTTCTTATTCTGTCTTTTGTGGGGATATGTGTGTATGTATGTGTCATTCTTCCTTATCTACCACTTAGATTTCCAGGGGAAAAGAGAGGCATGTGGTTAGGGGCAAGGCCCCTAGTCCCAGCGCTAGTGTCAGGGGCCCTGCCATTGAGGCCCTGTTGATCCTGAATGCAGCCCTTGTGTTCTAAGTTCCCTGAGTCAAAATTTAGGATGTGGGTGGCTGATGAAAACCATTAGTCACTTCCTAGGCAACGACTAAAGCTTCTAAGAAGAGATTTGACTTCTCTTGGAGGTAGAATCACTCCAGATAAAATATAGCCCAAGTTGGGATGGCAGAGAGAAAGTAAAGTAACAAGCTTGCTTGAGAGGAGATATAAAAGAAAGCGAAGGCCAAAGATAAAGGACAGGGCAGTCTTCTGGGAACCTGGAGGGGAAACAGAATGAGTGAAACTGGGAAGGTTTTTATAGGGTTCTTATCTGGGTCGAACAGAATGAAGCATTGGTGGTAGGGAGGAGGAGCTCAGACCTGGGGTACAGATCAAGGTCTGGGACTGGTGCTATTTTAGGCTTAGGTGGGGAGGAGGAGGGCAGTCTGGAGAATTTGTGACCAGATGATATCCAAACTCCACTCCAGGCCAGAAGAGGAATGTTTAGCCTTTTCTGCAGTTCTTACACTTACAGAGTGACTCAAAGGTCTGGGGCTTTCTAGGGGCTTCATTTAATAGGATGGGGACACTACCATATTTAGAATTTCTAGTACTAGTCTCTATGTATGGCCAAGGACAGGAAGTCATTTACAGGATTATCTCAGCGGAGTCATAGCTTGCACGGGTGATGATACTTGGCTGATCCAGATTATCCCTGAGACACAGTGAATCTAAAAACCTGAGAGGAAATGAAAAACTACAAAAGAAGTTGCCCTGCATTTAACAAGAATTTAGGATGTACTGAGTCCTAGAAATCCATGTTAGATATTCCCTCAACTTTTTGTGTAGAGAATTTCTTCCTTTATCTCATGCATATTGCAGTGCGATGTAATGACACAGTGATCTTGGTTTTTAAACAGATCCTATGGAGATTTTTTTAATTAAATTTCAGAATTCAAGTACAGAATGATTCAAAATATTTTGTCCTTTTCTACTCTTCTCTCTTCTGAAGTATTTTAAGGCTCTTTAAGGCAATTCAAGTTATGGTATGCAGAAGAAGATTTCTGGTAATGTGGAGATTCTTTCCTTATTATATTTGTTTGAACACCTCAGGTATTCAATATAAAAGACAGAGATAACACTAAATATGACATATTTTATATATAATTATAAATATATTGCAGAAAGATATAATATAAAAATATAAACTATATATGTATGTGTGTATATGTATACACACACACACACACACACATATATATATATATATATATATATATAATAGAAAGATGTGATTAGCAGCCACTGGGGCATTCCACAAAGTTGACAAAATAAACTGCATGTAATAATAATATACCTTTGCATAGTGCCTTATTTAAAGCATTAAGCATTTGAGACTATGTCCATAGAACTTGGTTCACTGTGGTGTTCGGTGTCGAGAAACCATTGCTCTTTGGTAGCAATTAGACTCTTTTTCAAGGCTTCTATTGCAACTATAGAGGAAGAAAGAACAAGTTTAAAGGCAAACTACAAGAGCCACTTTGACCAGAGGAGGGAAAGGAATGAAAAGAGAAGAAAAACTTTCAGGAATATACAGGGCATTTCCTCTCTCTTTTGGGAGTTAGGGTGATAATCCTAGCATTTTAAAGTCCCTGATACTATAGCAAAGAAAGAAACAAGCATTTATTAAGTAGTAAGTGCCAGGCATTGTATTAAGCATTGCAAGGAGGCAAGGGAAGGCTGGCCTTAAGAAATACTAGACTATGGGAAAAAGTGTTGGACCTGGAGAAGAGATATCCCATGGTAAGTAGGCTGAAGTGGTTAAGTGGATCTGCAGGGCCAGGAGGTCCCAGGTACTGACAGTTGTTCCAGAATGAGAGAAGAGGGGAAGTATGGAGACCAGGAGTCAGGTGCAGAGATGGTCTGAGGGCAATCTCTTGCTTTAACCTTCGACTTAGGTAACTGCTTCCACAGGGAACCTGTGCAAATGACTTAGCAAAGACTTGTGCAAAAAAGATGCCCCTGAGAAATCTCCACACATATTTTGCTGGGAGTGATGCCTTTATTGGGGTCTGCCCTTACCACTTTAATCTTAGCATGGGCTTTTGGCTCTAGATGGTTCCTGGAAATGGAGGATGCTGGTTGGATTCTGCAGTTGGTCATATAGCACTGTGAACAATGAAATGAGACTAGAGGTCTTGTCAAAGTTGGTCAGATTATTTAAAGAGACAAGTTTAAGCAATAACTTGTGAAACTAGTAATCACTTATCAAGCTCCTACTACAAAGAAAGAAGAAAGCCCCTGCCCTCAAGGAGTTCATAATCTAATGAGGGAGACAACATACAAATAATTATGTAAAAAGAATTTGTATAGAGGATAAATCAGACATAATCAACAGAAAGAAGGCAATACAATTAAGAGGGATCAGGAAAGGCTTTCTGTAGAAGATGGGATTTCATTTGGGACCTGAAGGAAGTCTGGAGACAAAGATGAAGAAGAAAAGCATTCCAGGTATGAGGCCCAGCCAGCAAAGATACCCAGAGTCCAGAGATGGCATGTCTTGTTTGAAGAACAAGTAGGAAGTCAGTGTCACTGGATAGAAGAATATATGGTGGGTAGGTGAAGTGTGGTGTATAAGAAGACAGGAAAGGCATAAAGAGTCCAGGTTATGAAGGGCTTTGAGTGTTAAAGGAAGGATTTTATATTTGTGGAGTTTATTGTATAAATAACATGGTCAGACCTAAGGTTTAGAATGATTATTTTGACAGCTGAGTGGACAGTGGATTACAATGGGGAGAGGCTGGAGGCAGGGAGCCCAGCTTGAAAGCATGATCTGGATGAGGATAAAAAAAAATGGAGACTGAGAATGAGCAGTCCGATATGTAAAGGAAAAAAACAGAAGAAAACAGTGTCATGAAAACTTGAGAGAAGAAGAGTGATACTCTTTAAGGAAAAGAGTGTGATTGGCAGTGTCAAAGGCTACAGAGAGCTCAAAGAGGATGGCTGCTTCAGACCCTTCAGAGTTAAGGAGAGTGAAAGAAGTAGAAATCGAGGCATCTGTAGCAGATTGGGTTCTCAGAGAATTTAGCCACAAAAATAAGAAGGAATATGGGTCCATAAGTGAGGGCATGAATCAAATGAGGGTTGTTTGAGGATGGCTGAGACATGATCATTATTTTAGACATTAGGGAAGCAGCCAGGAGACAGGGAGAGACTGAGGATGTGAGAGAGTGGTGGTGAGAGAGGGTAAAATATATCGGAGAAGACAGGATGGAATAGGATCACTTGGGAAAATAGAGGGGTTAGCTTTGGCAAGGAGGATGGGTAGCTCTTCACGTGAGGCCGGGGTGAAAGGGGAAATAGTGGCAGAAGGCATGTGGGTGATGTAAGATGTAAGAATGGGCTGCTTTGAAAATGGTAGGTTTCTCTTCTTTGGAAGTCGTCTAGGAGAGGCTAGATGACTACTTTTCAGGTTTGTTATAGTGGTATTTCTTTTCTAGTATTGTTTGGAATAGATGGCCACTAAGATTCCTTTTAACTCAAAAAATTCTTTGATTTTATGAAAATCATCCCATTTCTTTCTCACAGACTTGTTATCTGAAAGCCTGCTATTATTTTCATTCATATAACAAGCTAATTTAAAACAGAATGTAGTTCAAAGAAAGAATGTAGTATTACCATCTAAAAAGTTGAGTTTGATTTATGAAGAAATATGTTTTTAATTCTCAAAAGTGTTGGATTTTTTTTTTTTTTACAAAAGGAGCCAGTCACAAAGAAGAAAGAAATGATTTTGAATCGGTTCTTTTTCTCAATGTACTCAATATTATTCCTCCTCCTATTATCTGGTAACCTAATCACCACATAATACATACATTTACATATTATCATTTTAAGTTACCTGTACTTGGTAGAATTTTTGTTTTGGCAAATAGCTGATTAACCTCTTGAACTTCATTAAGAAAAAGTAAAAGGTACTAAATGACATAGACTGGAATTTGGTCAGACCTCTGAGGTTAATGTATCCTTCTTCTGGGGGAAAAAAACCAACAACAACAACAACAACAAAAAACCCTGTAGTCTGTTTAATGACTACAGATAATGAGAAAATCTTGTATTGAACATGTTATCTATAAAAGTGACCACATAGAGAAGAGAATACTTGAGCACCATTCTGGGTGTGCTGACCCATTATTAACCGAAAGGGAAAATCATGTCTTCTTGGTTTCCAACACCATTTCTGTTTTATTTTGAGTCTCTTTAAGCTATTGTCTATTTGAAAAATTGTATTAATTTAATTTAATCAGTAGATTAACATGTTCTAACAAATATTATAATCATATCATTAATATATTATTATTCTGATTATTAATGAGATGGTATATAAATTATAAAGATATATTTATTGATGTATTATCTCAATATATAACATATTAATATAATATATTAGATTAGTATGTATTATATGTAAATGTATACATATTTTACTTGGTAGAATATGCTTTCAGTTAACCAAACTAACTTATGGCAGAGCACATTGCTCCCAAAACAGTCAATTAATTCATTATCAACAGAAAAGAATGATGTATTCTTTAAATTTAGTGATTCCTTACTGAAGTTGACCATTGTGTTTGAACAAAGTTCTGTTGCCTCTCTTTGCTGATTCTATTTACATTGTTGCAGACATAGAGTCATAGTCTAAATAGTATTTTGGGCTATAATTTCTTGATTTTGCATTATTCATATGAGTTTTCCCATGTTAAAAAAGAACTTTTAACTTTGATGTGTACGGTCTTTGACCATTTTAAAACATCTCTTGTTTTTTTCTTCTTGTTGACTTTATTAAAATTGATGTTATCAGTGTATTTTGTTCTTTTGGATCTACTTCCTATGTTTTATATCACTTTAAAACTATTTCCCGGGGCGGCTAGGTGGTGCAGTGGATAGAGCACCGGCCCTGGAGTCAGTAGTACCTGAGTTCAAATCTGGCCTCAGACACTTAACACTTACTAGCTGTGTGACCCTGGGCAAGTCACTTAACCCCAATTGCCTCACTAAAAAAAACAAAAAACAAAAAACAAAAAAACACTATTTCCCCATATTTCCCTAAATTATTGATATCTTTCTTCATTATGGCATAACAATATTATATTCATTAACATTTTTGTTCATTCTTTTAAAAATTGTTGGAAATATTTTATTTGGAACTTTTTGTTGAGACAAATAACACTACTATGAATGTTTTTATACGTGTGGGTCATTTTTCACTGTTGGTAGCCTTCTTGGGACATATAATCCCAGTGGGAAACAGTTTGACCTAATGGGTGTGAATAGTTTGGTAATTTACCCTTTGTTATTTTAAATTGTTTCCAAGAGCAGTTTAACCAGCACTCTTTTTCCCCACAGTTGAATTTAGGTACTGTGGATTTGTAGTAGTTATGTCAGCATTTTGCTGCCATTTTTATTTGATGATTCTTTACCATCCAAGAGCAAGAAGAGAATAGAATTTAGAAGGTGTGATCAAAGGTCAGTCTATAAGAACAAAGGGGCTGTGTGAGGATGATAGCAAAGCCATCATTGTATAAAAGACAATGGCATCAGAAAATTAAGTGTGGCCAGTAAGGGATTTATTTAATGGATTGGTTCAATTGGGAGTGGACACACAAATGAAGACCACGATAAGGCAAAGGTTCTTAACATTCTCATGTTCTGGACCACTTGGGCAGTCAAGAGAAGCCTGTGGATCTTATAATCATGCTGTTTAATTATTTTTTCTAATTAAATGCAGAAATTTTTAACATTATTTTTTTATATATTTCAAGTTTCAAATCCTTTTCTTCCCTCCCTCCCACTCCCCATCTTTGAGAAGGCAAGCAATTTGGTATGTTATACATGTGCAGTCATGAAAAATAAATTTTCATATTAGTCAGGTTGTGAAAGAAAACAGACTGAAAAAGAAATCATTTTTAAAAGTATGCTTGGATATGCATTTAGACTCCATTGGTTCTTTCTCTGGAGGTGGATAGCATTTTTCATCATGAGCCCTTTGGAATTGCCTTTGATCATTTTACAATATTGCTGTTATTGTATGCAATGGTTTACTTTATGTTGAATCAGTTCATGTAACTCTCTTCAGGTTTTCCTGAAAACATCCTGCTTGTTACTTCTTACAACATAGTCATATTCCATCACAATCATATACCACAGCTTCTTTAACCATTCCCCAGTTGATGTGCATCCTTTCAATGTTCAATTCTGTGTCACCACAAAAGAGCACCTATAGTTTTATACATATAGGTTCATTTCCTTTTTTAAAAATCTTTTTGAGATACAGACCTAGTAAAGGTATTGCTGGGTATGCACAGTTTTATAGCCTTTTGGGCAGAGTTTCAAATTGTTTTCCAGAATGGTTGGATCAACTCACAGTTCCACAAACAGTGCATTAGTGTCCCTATTTTCCCACATCCCCTTCATTCGTCATTTCCCTTTTGTGTCCTTAGCTAGTCTGATAGGTGTGAGGGGGTACCTTAGATTTATTTTTATTTGAATTTATCTAATCAATAGTGATTTAGAACGTTTTTATATGACTATAGATAATTTGGATTTCTTCATCTGAAAACTGCTTGTTCATATCTTTAGGTCATTTATCAGTTGGGGAATCAGTTGGCTATTCTTATAAATTTGCCTCAGTTCTCTATACATTTGAAAAATGTGGCCTTTATCAGAGATACTTGCTGTAAAGATATTGAATTTAATGTAATCAAAATTATAAATTTTACATTCTATAATGATTTCTATCTCTTGTTCTATCATATATTCTTCCCTTCTCCATATCTGACAGATAAACTTCCATGTTTCATTAATTTGTTTATGGTATCACCCTTTATGTCAAAAACTTGTACCCAATTTGACCTTGTGTTGGTATATGGTGTGAAATGTTGTTCTACACCTAGTTTCTGCCAAACAGCTTTCTAGTTTTCTCAGCAGTTTTTTGTCAAATAATAAGTTCTTTTCCAAAATCTTGAATCTTTGGATTTATCAAACACTAGAGTACTACGGTCATTTACTACTACATCTTTTGTACTTAATCTATTTCATGATCCGCCAGTCTATTTCTTAGCCAGTTCTGTTTTGATGATTAGCACTTTGTAATACAGTTTGAGATTTGCTATGGCTAAGTCACCTTCCTTGACATTTTTCTCATCAATTCCTTTGATATTATTGACTTTTTGTTCTTCCAGATGAATTTTGTTGTTATGTTTTCTAGGTCTATAAAATAATTTTGGTAGTTTAATTGAAATGACACTAAATAAGTAAATTAACTTAGGTAGAATTGTCATTTTTATTCTATTTGCTCATCCTACCCATGAATTAATATTTTTCTAATTGTTTCTCTTTCTGTTTTTGGTACTAGACTTTGTTGGCGATATAGAAATACTGATGATTTATGTGGGTTTATTATATATATACATATGTGCATATATAATACATATATACATATGTATATATGTATATAACATATATATATATATTCTATATTATTCAGTGATTTTTTTGTACTTCTTTACCCATTTGGCCAATTCTGCTTTTTAAGGAGTTCCTCTCTTGAGTAGATTTTTGTATATCCTTTGCCATTTGTATTGCTCTGTTTTTTAAGGTATTTTTTTTTCTTCAGCAATTTTTTTGGCATCCTTTATCAAGTTCTTAACTTTTTTCCACATGATATTCTTCCCTTATTCTTATTTCTTTTCTGAGTTTTTCCTCTACCTGCTCTTATTTCATTTTAAAAATCCTTTTTTGTAGTTCTTTCAGGGCATGAGACCAATTCACATTTTTCTTTGAGGCTTTGCACATTCTTGGTTTTATTTCATCATCTTCTTTCAAGTTTGTGTTTTGATCTTCACTGTCATCATAGTAACTTTGTGTGGTCTGGTTCTTTTTGTTGTTTTTTGCTAATTTTCCAGTTTTTTTCTTGTCTTTTAACTTTGTTAAAGTTGGATTCTGCTCCAAGATTGGGAGGGGGCACTGTTCCTGGCTTCAGGTTTTTTGTTCCACATATTTCAGAGCTAATTCTGGGAATTAGGGATGGTTGGCCACTGCTAGGTCTTAGTTCTTCCAAGGTGGTATGATCTAAGGAATGGTGTAATCACTGTTTTCTTGGCCTGTGCTCTCATCTGTGAGCAATAAGAAACACTTTTTTTCCTTCCTGGAGCCACATCCAGGGTCCCTCTCCTGCTAATGGTCTTCCTCACCCTGAGACTACAACCCAGAACCAAACATGGGCAATGCAACAGAGTTCCCTGCTCCCTGTGTCAACAAAGGGTCCCCTGCAATCTCCTGAAAAGTTGTCCAACCCCCTTACCATCTCAAGTCTGATATCTCCACAAGCTACTACTGCTGAATTAGTCACCCACCCCCACCCCCCAGCTTGCTGAGGCAGCCTTTACTGGACTCCACTGTACTCTTACTCCACTAAGACAGATCTTTCCTGTTGACCCTCCATGGTGTCTTGGGCTACAAAATTTTTTCACTCCATCCTTTTTGTTTGTTCTGCCACTTCAGAAATTACCTTGAACAATTACTTTAACATTGTTTGGAGGAAAATTTTGGAGAGCTTAGGTAATTTCCTGCATTTACTGTGCCATCTTGGCTTCATCCCAGAATCATATATTTTTTAATAATAAACTTATTTATTTATAGTTTTGGGTTCCAATTTTTATTCCTCTTTCCATCCCTGAGATGGCAAAAAATCATATATGGGTTTTACATGTATGATTATGTAAAACATTATCATCATTTTTATACAAGTGAACTTTATTAACAGGAAAAAAATGAAAGAAAGTGAAAAAGCATGCTTCATTCTGTTCCATCAATATCAGTTCTTTCTTTGGAGGTGGATAGTATGTTTCATCAATAGTCCTTTGGGATTGTCTTGAATTATTGTATTGTTGAAAATAGTCAAGTCATTCACAGTTCTTCATTAAACAATATTACTGTCTCTGTGTACAATGTTCTCTTGGTTTTGTGCACTTCATTTCTTATAACACAATAATATTCCATTACCATCATATACCACAGTTTGTTTAGCCATTTGCCAATTGATGGGCATTTCTTTGATTTCCAATTCTTAGCCACCACAAAAAGAGCTGCTATAAATATTTTTGTACAAATAGGTATTTTTTTCTTTTTTGGGGATATCTTTGAGATATAAACCTAGCAGTGGTATTGCTAGATCAAAGGGTGTGCACAGTTCTATAGCCCTTTGGGCAAAGTTCCAAATTGCTCTCCAGAATGGTTGGATCTTTTCACAACTCCACCAACAGTCGATTAGCATCTCAGCTTTCCCACATCCCCTCCAGCATCCAATATTTTCCAACCTCAGAGTTGTTTTAATTTTCATTTCTCTGATCAATAATGATCTAGAGCATTTTTTCATGTGATTATAGATATCTTTGATTTCTTTATCTGAAAAGTGCTCGAAAATCATATTTTATATGCATAAAATAAAGCACATTGGATTACAAAGGACAGCAAAGGTTAGGTTTTAGCTGATAATACTGGTTTAGAGACGTTAAAATGAGTGAGAGTGATTCAGTGTAGTAGAAAGTGTTGTACTGGGGATCCAAAGAATTGGCTTCTAATCACAGTTTGGACTCTAAACTCAACATGAATTATAATTCACTTTAATTCAACAGATATGATAAGCACCACATAGCAGTTTTATAAAGAGCCAAAGTCCTAAAAATTAAGCAACTTATGACTTCAGGAAACCATTATTGCTCTACAGAATGCTTCATTCACAATATTACAAGAAAAAGCTATTTATTTCTACACACCTCTCTCTCTCTCTCTCTCATGATTTTCTGGGAATTATCACACTACGCATTTACTTGGAGAATGAGAAGAGTGCTTTCATTGTTCTGTATTTTTCCAAGGAGGGATGTAGTACAATGCAAAAAGGGTTAGGAACCTCAAGACCTGGGTTCCTACTTTGACTCTAGCATTAATGAACTATGTGAACTACTAAGTCATTTTTTTCTTTCTGAGCTTTTGCTTCCTCATGTATCAAATGATGGGAGCTGATAAGATGACTTCTAAGGTTCCTTCTTCAAGTTTCAGTAATTTAAGGCTTTGGACAAATCACATACCTTCAGCCTCTCTTAGGCCCTCCAAAGTAGCATTGCTAATTTTGAGCAGCCTATGCAAGTATATTCCTCTGTCTAGGAGGATTTAAAAGAGCTAGCTCTGTCTTTGATCCCACTGTGTTTACTCTTCTCATCTCAGAATGACATTAAGAAAATGCATGCCCAGAAAGAGTAACATGAGGATAGAAATACTCTGAAATCAGGCATTTAGATTATTTCCTTGAATACCTACTGCCAACAGGACAATGTATTAGGCATGATGACCAAATGTCATGGAATAAGAAGAACCTTGCCTTTTGTTTTTGTATTTTGAGCTTATAATTTGGGGAAGAAAGAAAAAAGGTAAGCAAATTTCCACGAAAATGGATGAGTTATTACTATATTATTAAACATCAATGTGTACAAAGTAAAGTTAAAGTTAATGCCTGAAAGGATTACTTATCTGAATATGAAAAAAATGCACACTTGAGTAGAGTGCTGTGCTCAATTTTCCTACTTAGCAATATGGATTTTAGAGCAAAATACCTTGTCCTTATTTGTCAGAAAGCAGGAGCAAGGAAAGGAAAACTATTTTCTGTTGTAGCATTTGTTGTTGACTTGTTTCAGTCATGCCAGACTCTTTATGATGTCCTTTGGGATTTTCTTAGCAAAGATACTGGAGTAGTTTGTCATTTCCTTCTCCAGCTCATTTTACAGATGAGGAAAACTGAGGCCAATAGGGTGACATAACTTGCCCAGGATTGCACAGCTATTAAGCATCTGAGGCTGTATTTGAACTCATGAAGAGGAGTCTTCCTGATTCTAGGCCCAGGGTTTTATCCACTGTACCACCTAGCTGCTGTAATTATTGTAACATTGCTGTAGCATCACTCTCTAAAAGTGGCAAGGTTTTATTGTCATTTTTAGTGACTTGGTAAGACAAGACCCCAGTTATTTTGAAAGATCTGTAAAGTTGCTAAAAAACAAACTGAAGAAAATATACACCGTACTAATGCCTCGGGTAATTCACCATTCAAGATGGCATTTTTCTCATAAATTAATATTCATGAGTAAACTAGAAGGTTTCTCCAGGATTAGGTAAAAATGAACTCGGGTCCATGCAAGAGAGATCATGAAGATACCATGAAGAAGGAAATGTAGTATGAATTCTTTATCCCTTGCAATGCCCAAAGATATTTTCTTATTCCTAAATACACTGTGGGCTACTGGAAGCATCACCAGGGAATAAGGAAATGGAAGTAATATTGACCTTGTAGAAATGTACAGCTTTGAAGATGAAACTTACTGCTTTCAACATAAGATAGTAAGGAATAGCACTATATTAAGATATGACTATGCACTAAGTTGATTCCCTTGTGAAGACAGTCATTACTTGTAGATGACTTCAGTATTGTTGAACTTTTTCACCTCATTAAATCTCTAAACTAGATTGGATTGATCGACACAAAAATTTTTGTGACTTCTCTCCCAACATTGCATCACTACCTCTTAGAGAATCGAAACTTTTGGGGGTATTTCAAATAATGGGTTCAACTGTTTGTTATCTGCAAAATTGAAAGTCTTAGCCAGCATAGCCAACCAGCAATTCACAACTAATGTTCTTCTGATAAGCCAAAATCATTTTTGCATCCCAAAGAGATTATAAATAACTTGATGAGCAATATGATATAAAAGGAAACATAGGGATCATTACTTGTCTGGAAAATTAAGTTCAAATATGTGTTACTTCAAATCAGAACATCTTTTTTTCTCCTCCAAGATTAAAAACTCATTTATAGAGCCAGTTTTGGCCCTTAGATTTAATTCAAAGCAAAAATATTCCACATACCACATTATGGGGGGGAATACTATATGTACTGATTAAGCATCATCTGATACTTTTCTTAGCAAATAAAAAAGCAAAACACTCAAAAACAAAAACATAGAATTTGGCTTTTCTATGAGTATCAAAGCTGTGCTTGCTATCAGCTAGTTCAAAAGTATTTAGTAAAGAAACAGAAGATACAAAGCTTTTTATTAGGCATTTAAATTTCTAATTAAAATGTAGATATAGTTCTTCATCTGAAAGTATTTTATAACCTGTCTTTCTATCTATATCTGATAACTTTATAGGATATCAAGTCAGCTCTGGCTTAGTAGAAATAGCACTCTACTCATGTTCAGAAGATGTGCTGTTTTTTGTATAATCTTGGATAGAACCACCTCTATAAGCTTCAGTTTCATCATTTAGAAAATGTGAAAGGAATAATATCATACTCATTCATCTTCAAGATATTGATGATGAAATGAGATGTAATACATAATATGCTTGTTTAAAATATAAAATGTAAATGTGTGTGTATGTATAGTCATTTCCCACCACTATTGTTCTTTTATTCAGGAAAGTTTTAATATTGCGATGTTGTGGAGCTAAGAACTCACCAAACCCAAAACTAACCTGGAAAAGGGTCAAGGAATGAAAATACAAGAATCATAAAAGTACCTGTATACTTCAACCATGAAAAAGGCTAGATTTCAGACTTTGTAGAAGCAGACAGGAAAGTATAGAAAAAAAATTACCAATAAGCCATATAAAGCTCAAAATGAAAGCTCCCACTAATATTATAACCCAAAATACAAAGCTTGAAGGTTAAAAAAAAATACTCCAAGTAACCAAAAAGAGACAGTTAAACTATTAAGGATTACACAAGACCTCCCACTATGTAAAGGAGAAAAAAAGCTTGGAATATATTATTCAGAAAGTCAAATGATAAAGTTTGGATTTCTCATCACTTTGCGATTACTGTCTCATAAAATGAAGGGGGAAAATGGAGTACTGCCTAATAGAAGACAGGGTAACTGTACTGGCTGAAAGTTGAGTAGATAGCCTTCCTAAATCCTGAGTTTCTACAATTTTGTGATATTCTCACAGCATGACTCAAAGGTTTTGTTCCTCTTCATTGAGAAATGAGAGGTTTAAACTTTGAAAATGTAGGCATTACTTTTTCAGAAACTTATCACAGGTATTTTTCAACTTTGAGGTCATTAAGGTATCATTAACACAAAATATTCTTTGAGTTGGTGGATGGTATTCATCCAATGCTGACAAAATGTTTACTACTCTAGTCTAATGGTGATTCAATTTTAAATTTTGCTGATTTGTTGTGTCATGAAAAAGATGAAAGCATACTTTTTCTTTCTTTCTTTTGTTCCCTACTTGTTCTAAATCACAATTTGTGAAGAAGAGAGCTGAGCTGAAAAGAGTTGGGATTTTTCAAAGCAGGTCAAGGACAGCTTATAATATTGAAATACATATCGGTCTAGCTCAGATGCCCTCTTAATCCTTTTTAGAACACATATGACAATAATAAAGTATACTGTTTTTTATTCCATTTCATGCTATTCTCTGATGATAGTACCATATGGTTTTTGTTTACTATTGTTTCTGCTTAATGACATGATTTAATAATATTTTATTCAGAAAGGTGGCATATAAATGGACAAAGTAAGCATTTCTTTATCTAAAGCTGAAAATATATCTATGAAGTGTTTCTTTTTAAATCTCTAAATGATATATATTTCTTAAAATTTATTTTAACATTTCTATCTCTAATATTTTTTTTTTTACAAAAATCACTACCATTTATAGTTGAAAAAGAAAGGTTGTTACCAATAGGCCCCCACCTAGTGTAATAAAATGGAAAAACAAAAGTTTAATTTTCAGAAACTATTAAGTGTTTTCTGCATTCTTATAATCATATTAAGTAAATTGAGATTTAAAGTACTCAATGGCACTAATAGATCACTAACAGTTATGTAATTGGTAATTCGTTCTAGCATATGCAGGTACAAAAGTACTAGATATACTTGATTAGATATAAACTGAACTGAGTTGAAAGAATGTTCTGAATACACAGTAGTAACTAGTATTGATTTATCAGGCAACTTGAGGAAATGCTTTAGACATGTAAATGTGTTTCAATAAAAACACGCAATAATAGGCCCCGTTTTCAACTGTCTTTGTACCAGCTTGTCTTTTTCTTCCCAGGAAGTTGTTTTTTTTTCCTGATTCCAGGGGTACTTCACAGAAATAAGAAATGAGAATTAAGGGGCATGACAATCTTCTTGATAATGAGAAAAAACTATGTTCATAATTTTTAAACTTTTAAGACTTATGTTAATTTCTGTATTTTTCCCATATATAATTTTAGTTTTGAAGTCGAACTTCCATTTAGCTTTCATATATCAATTCTTATCCCATGTAGTCCTTCCTTACAATGAAAGGAGATAATGAGGAAGGCTGAATAGTCCTGATGATTTACGGGCTTTGGAGACAAGATGGGTGGAAGGGCATATTCTAATGGAAAAGGTGAGCTTAAAGAGTAATTTGCTCTCTTTCTCCTTTTCCTTTTCAGGTATCTCCAGTGTGACTATCCTCCTAAATTCAAGTGGTTCCTGAAACAGGTTAGTCACTATTTCCAAGTCTTAGGAAGATGTTGATTGAAAGGATCAGAAAAATGGATTTTATGAATTCATGTACTATATTATGGTGTTCCCTCTTAGGGACTTCGCTACTTGTGAACCAAATGGTTTTAAAACAATACAACTTCATTTTCAGAGATAGCCATCAGTCTGTGCAAATGCAAAACTTAGTTGTTTGTGGATGTTCAATTACCTTGAACTGACTAACAAACTGTTGGGGTCAGGTTAGCCAAAAGGTAAATACAGTTGTTCAAACACAGTTCTGATCATACTGTTTTTATATCATTTATTTTTTAGTTTACCTATGTCTTTTCTCTCTTTTTTATAATAGAAAGTCCATTTGTTTGGACACAAACCAAAGTGACTCAGACAAATAGCTAGTTTGTTTAACATGCAGATTGAACAGAAGTTGGTTTAAGAATTATTTTCCATTTTTTCTTACTTTAGTAGATTGTTATTCTTGTAATCTTTTCTTTTAGAACATTTTGTATTATCTGAACTCAGGTGAGTTAATGCCATGAGACCATATTGGTATTTCAGAATCTTCATCATAATGTTTCTTTTCTTTTAAAAATGAATATTTTATTGATACTATTTTTCATTGCTTTTATACTTCTCCTCCGTAACCTTCTTGTACAAACAAAAATTGTAGGTAAGCAAAACTAACCAAAATATTTTTCATGTCTTCCAATGTATACCTTACTCTTTCCCGGTAGTCTGCCACTCTTTGCTGAGAGGAGAGAGATATGATTCACTGTAGTTTCTCTCAACTAAAGATGGGTTTGTGCAATAAGAAGAGTTCCAATGTTGTTTTGCTGTTTATCTTTCATTGTCATTACATAAATTGTTCTGTTGGTTCTACTTATTCTTCTCTGTGTTGTTTCATATAAATCTCAAGTTTCTCAGAATTCTTCAAAGACACGATTTCTTATAGCATGATAATATCACATTATATTCATATACTAAACTACACTGTTTCTTGTTACTCTGTAAAATGCTATCATTTGGTTTCTTATGTAAATACCAGAGCTAGAATTCTATATTTCAGGAAAGTTATATAATTTTAATTGAGTTGAAGCACTATGGTACAGTGCAGAGGTGTGAAACATTCCACCTGCTGGTAGCATGCAGCCCAAAACACCTCCCTGTGAGTCAAACCAGATTCAATTTTAATTTGGAAATATTTTTTAAAAATAAGTAAGAATGCAATGCAATAGAACACAGATAATGTTAATATGTAGTTTTCTGCATCAGTATGTGGTGCGAAGGGATCTTTATGTATAGTTTAGTGGCTCCTAGTTTCCCATTGAATTTTATACCACTGATATGGTGGATAGAATTCCAGCCTTCAGGTTAAGAAGACCCGAGTTCACCTTCTACCTGTAACCCTCCTTAATGGTGACATGCTTCAAACAAATCTCTAGAATATAACTAAGTCATTCAGTAGTTGGGATCTAGTCTGTGTTAGTGGAGGGAATTCACAAACTAGAAACATTTCTATGCTGATGAAATCCTTGAAATTCCTCCACTGTGATGCAATGGAAGGAATGCTGAATTAGAAGCACTACCACCAAATTCATTATAGGACCCTAGACAGATCAACAAGTGTAAAATGTACATGTGCAGGCAACACGTTCTAAAAATGTTGGCTTGTGAATTTTCAGATTTTTTCAATTAATTTCATATAAACTTCAAGTCACACACTACTTATGCCACAATGATAGTGTTCTAAGAGCTTAGAGTAATCACATCATCAGTAATACTTACTACACCACTGAATACTTCCTGAAGAAATTTATATGAATAGAATTGAAAGTGTAACAACCCTTTTCTTCACTCTCTGACACTTCATACCTTGTATCTCAGCTTGGACAAGTCATTTAATCTATGAAATGTGGGAGTTGAACCAGTTGGCATCTGGGGTCCCTTCCAGCTCAAAAAGTATAATTTTTTCAGTGACCAAATAATAAACCTGTTTGAATTGAAATATTACCTTGTTGTAACAAAATAGCCTCTTATTAGAAGCTAGTACTCATCTGGTAGATAGAAATATTTACTTTTAAAACATAACTTCCCATTGCTATGTAGTAGAACATGTTTAATTTAGATGACACCTTTCTTGGGAAAAATTACTGAATGCATGAAGTTGGCATCCCAGACAAGTGTCAGACCTTTATTTGATTAAAGCTCTGAGGTCCCTTTTCAGTAAAGCAAGTGTCACTTGAATTACCAAGAGATAGACACCATTACAAGCTCATCATGTTAGCTTGTTCTATGAAAAACAAAGTGTCATGTTTTTGTTTCAGACCCTGGATTCTTAGTAATAGACTGTTACCAACATTGACTGAATCCCCAGTGAGTGAAAACTCTACTAACCACTAACACAGAGATTCAAAGTAGCTTGTGGTCTAGTAGGAACACAGGAGAAACACAGACAAACCTTTTAAAAGTCAAGAGATTAGAACTCTGTAGAAAAATAAGAGAAACATTAAGTGTTAGCTAAGAAGGTGTATTAAAATCTGTAGAGATTATCTGTTAGGGTAATTGGAATGACCGTCGAAGGTTGTCTCAAAAGGCTCCAATGCTGAATTTTCTTTTAAGGTCAGATGATTTTTTTTTGGTCAAGTGGAGTATATGAGGAAGGACTACTACAGTTCTTTGGTGAGGGACATTGTGAGGTTGTGGACTGTATTGAGAATGGTAAGAATGGGCAAAAAGGTAGAAGCCATGAGGGAATTCACCATCATGGGATATTTTTTTTTTTGCAGGGCAATGGGGGTTAAATGACTTGCCCAGGGTCACACAGCTAGTAAGTGTCAAGTGTCTGAGGCCGGATCTGAACTCAGGTCCTCCTGAATCCAGGGCCAGTGCTTTATCCACTGCGCCACCTAGCTGCCCCCATCACGGGATTTTAAAGCCTGTGAACTGGAGTGTTGTGCCTGTGGTAATGGGGAGTCACTGTAGTGTTCTTAAAGGGATATGCCATCGTTGAAATTAAGCTTAGGAGTAGTAGCTCTCTCATTCCTATGCTGGATAGAATGGAGGAAGAGGTCCTCAAGAAAGTGAGCATATTAAATCAGGTCAGCATCTTTCTATACTTTTCTACTGTGTTTGACATGCACATCTGCAGAATGATCTTTCATGAGCATATTCCTTCATGGTTGAGAGCTCAGTAAAAAGTCTGATGGAATTGAAAGAGCACTGAGCTTAGAGGTAGAAGACTTGGGTTTTAGTCCTGACTTTACTACTGAATGACTGTGTGACCTTGGACAAGTCTCCTCATCTCTCTTGCTTTCCTTGTCTATAAAATGGGAATAATGATCCTTATCCTACCTATTTCACAAGATTGTTGTGATGATGAAATGAGATATCTTCTGTGAAAGGGCTCTGTAAATTGTAAGATGTTAATAATAAGACATACTTCTTAAGCAAATTGTTTGGGCCAAGACTTAGTAAATGAGGGACGCCATCACAGAACATTTTGATAATATAACATCTCTGTCACAGTATTGACTTTGCTTTATTTTACAGTGAACAGAAAGTTAATGTTTTGGTTAATTTCTTGCCTGGCCTTACAAGTACAATGATAATATTCTTTGAAAGATGAACTTTGTGACTAGGCAGTGTAGGGCTGGCCTAAGTTGGCTCATTGGCAGATTTATGTGATTGTGTGTTATTTCTCAGAAATCTGATGGTATTCTAAATGATGCTTAGCACATTCTAGGTACTGAATAGTAACTATGTGAATCGGAGTTGCAACACATTTAAAGACTCCCTTTCTTTACTTCCCATTGCTTTTGATCCTTATATAAAGGAGTTATTTCCAAATAAGTAACTTTGTTTCCAAAGAAGGCTACCAAGTGATCTCATAATTATCTCATGCCCAGGGGCTATAATTGCTGGGTCCCTGTTCTCTAACACATCTCCCTCACTCCATCATAATACCCTCAGTCTCTCTGTGACCTGCTGGAAACAAGATGGCATCTCAAGAAATATATCAATTGTATTACTGTTTCACATAGTCATATTTTCTTGTTAAATCTTGCTTCCATTTTTGTCTATATACACACACATATACATATATCTATATGTGTGTATGTGTGTGTGTGTGTGTGTGTGTGTGTGTGTGTGTGTGTGTGTCTTACCTAGCCTTCTGTTTGGCACATAATAAACAGCATATACTTGTTAAATTAAATTGGAATCTAAGGGGAAAAAAGAAATATCAACGGCCTTTCTTTTGTCTGACTTCATTAAATATTCTCTCTCATTAAACCAATGCATTGTAGATTTGGTGGGGGGGGGGTTGTTTTGTTTTACTTTTATTTCTTAGCACAACAGCTGTGGACGTTGGCCTGGAGTGACTTTCAGTTGAGCAGGGGCCTCATTGCCCCACCCCCAAAAATAAAAATTAAAAAATTATTGAATGGCTGGACTCAAAGAGTACTTAGTTATTGATGGTTCATTGTCATTGAGGCAGTATGATTCCAGAAGATTAACCCAGGGATTTGTGCTTGCCCCTGTGGTGGTTAACATTTTTTTTCTAAGTTTATCAGATTTTCAGGTGACACACTTTTGGAAGTGATAGTTAAACATTCTTGAAGACAGAGTCAGGATCCAAAAGTATCTGGAGAAGCTGGAATCATTGGGTATATTGGCAAGAGTCATAGTTAACAGACAATCATGTAGCCAAGTTCCATATTTGTTCAGATGGTATTAAAAGCTAGACTCAATTAACCAAGTTGGAAAATTATGACTTCAGAAAGGAAACAGCACAATGGGGAAATTGAGTCAAGGCACATACCCTCACCTATGCAAAGTTGTCCCTTCAGTTTTCCCAGACACAGACACCAACCTTTAGTAGTTCTCAGGGTTCACTCCCTTTGGGCGACACACGCCATTTCCCTTGAATGGTCAATTATTGATTTAATAAGAATCCAGTCAATCATACGTGAAATCAAAACTGAGAATAATATCCAATGATAGTTCCAAGAGAGTTGGGCTCAAATAACAAAATTTCCCCAATCACAGCTTAGGGGGCTATGCTATTAGTGGTTTTCTCATGTTTCCCTTACAGTTAACAATGAGCAAATACAAGGATATGTCATTTAAGTAACAAAAACCACATTCTGGAGTTTGCCACATACAGTGAACACATCATAGTCACCTCACACCCCCAGAAATTGCTGGCTACTAAAGGTCTGCAGACTAATATGTATCTGTGTTGCTTATTTACCCCTATGGCAAAAATAAATATTTGAATCCAAAGTCTATTGTTACTAAGTGGGTTCAAAGATATAACTGAAATATATTTCTATATGCATATACAGAGTGGTGTATTTTATATACCATTTATTAACAAATACAGTTTTCTAATTTTGGGAAACTCACTCTTCTCTATATGCAAACTTGTAAATATCCCCACTTTGGGCACAATCCTAGTTTTCGAAACTTTAGTACTTCATGATTTTACAACGCATGGAAAGCAAGGCTGATAAGATCTTATGTTAGATCTTGCCAAAGTTAGACAATCCCAAGGAACCTCACAAGTAAGAATAACCTAAGGGATCTGTGCTACTTTTTCCCAATAGTAAGTTATTATCATTATCCATTTTAGAGAAAATATTTCCCATTAAATATTTACCAGTTTTCAAACATTTTACCATGTTCTTTTAGCAGCTTAGTTCATATTCTATCAGCATTCAGATTGAAAGAAAAGTTACTTTCCTAACAGCATTTATGATTTAATGGTTTCCCAAATTTCACAATATAAGAAAAATTTTAGAATAATAACATACAGGATATAATTTATTTAAAATATGAAACAAAACTTTTCAGTCAGGTGACATCAATTCAGTTGAATCTATTTCCAAAATAACTTACATAAAAATCATTCATTTTATTACTTTTGGCATTCTATACTAATTGCCTTCAAGACCAATATAGAGTACTTATATGTCCTAATATTTATTATAGTTTTTGCCATTTGCCAGGCACTGTGTTAAACACTTTACAATCATGTAATGCTTGAAAAAACCCCGGGAAGGTGGGTGTTAATATAATACCTCTTACAGAGGTGAACCAACTTGCTTAGGGTTACAAAACTAATAAATTTTTGAGACTGGATTTTAACTCAGCTTTTCCTGACCCATGCATCTTCCATTTAAAATCTCGATTTTTCCCAAGGGCCTTTAGTTGCCAGCATTTCACATTTTGGTGTCCATTGTTAAGAAATAGTTCACTTTCAAAGATTTGTGGTGGCCCTTTCATCTTTTCATCTTTTGTAATCTCAAATTGATTGGGGGAGTACTTGTCAAGGAGGCATCAGGCAACCCCAGGAAACTCAAGGAGAATAGGGAGGGGGTTCACTAGACAAACTCACATTCCCATCCCCACTGGTTTGGAGTTCAACAGGTTTTTTTTGTTTTGTTTTGTTTTGTTTTTTAGTGAGGCAATTGGGGTTAAGTGACTTGCCCAGGGTCACACAGCTAGTAAGTGTTAAGTGTCTGAGACCCGATTTGAACTCAGGTACTCCTGACTCCAGGGACGGTGCTCTATCCACTGCACCATCTAGCTGCCCCAGAGTTCAACAGTTTTAAAGGACTGAGTGTTGTCTTTTTTTAAATTGCTAAAAGGCATTTCTCAAAGTTCCTCAAATCTTTCTTATCTCAGTGGAATGGAAACCTTCTCAATCCCCTTTCCAAATTCCAAATCCTTCACTTCAAGTAACTCTCCAATCACATGATCAGTGCAAAGGGACTTGCCCTTTTTTTTTTTTAGCTTTTTACTCATTCTCCTCCTTATTTCTACTTATTGAAACCTCCTCTCTTGAAACTAACCTTTCATTTTACCATGATTTCTCACATCTCTTTACTTTCACTGCCTTCTTAAATCAATCTCATTTTATTTCTCAATCCCATTCTTGTCTAATATGCCACTCAATTTCTTTTATACAAATTTCCGTGCATAGCATTTTTTACTTCTGTAGTTACATTATCTATTTCAATTTAGGTGACTTAGCTGTAACTTTACGTAAACAATTTAAGTTGGCAGTCATTTCAAACTAGCTTCAGTTCTGCTTTTTCTCCAGTAGTTGAATCAACTTCTATTGAACAAACCCTCTAGCCACCCACCAGGAAGAAAAAGTGGTTGTTTGTGCTTACCCTTAATCTGAAAACCTCCAAAATCCACTAAAATGTTTTAGCAGTTACCATAATTTGGGATTTTACAGTAAATATATTACATTTTAGTTACAAATTTTAGTCTCTAGTTTATAATGCTATAAATTTCCATAAACTCGGGGAAAATGCCTTCTTTTTCTTGTCTTTCTTTATCTCTACAGTCTCCAACTTGGCCAGGGTTGTAACAGCAAAGAGAAAGCATCTTACAGCTTTTCCTCCTTCTCTCCCACTGAAAGCCTAATCAAAAGTCAGTAAGAATCCCTGCTTAATATTTTCCACAGCTGCGAGAACTGTTTTGAGTCATCATTAGCCTTCCCCACACTTCTAGCTCCCCTTCTGCGTTATTTCATAGCAGTCTTTCTTTTTGGAGGGGAGGTTGCAGATGAAGTTTTCCCCTTCAAAGTTCTCCAAGGTAAAAGCAACAACAACACAGAACAAACCTTGTGTGTGTGAGAGAACTTCTGAAGTGGAAGCCCCCTCAAGACTACCTCATTGCCTGGGTTTCCCCTTTCCTGGGGCCTCCAAAATCTTTACTTCCTTCTCTGATTATTACCTACAAAAGTGGTTCCTTAAGTGTGCTATTGCCATTCATTTATTCATTTATTTGTTTTCTTTCTTACCCTCGAGGTTTTTCTTCAAGTTTGATTTTCAACATACAGTGTTAATAATAATCAAATGTCCAACATTTATCTGGCCAGATGCCACCCACCCCCCAATTAAAAATCTTGGTTGCAGAGTCCCATGTGTGCTGGATGTTCCCTGTGAAACAGGCACCCTTTTCTCCCTTTTCCCCAAGGTTTTTAACAGCTTGCCTAATGGGAGTCAACAAGAGGCTTATTCGGTGCCAACCCCATATATTGGTACCAATACCCCATTACCTTTCTGTTCCTGGGTAACCTAATGTTGAATAACTTACCAAACAGCTGTTTTCCATGTGTTCCATTTCATTTCTTGAAGCACAAACAAGAATCAATTTTGGTTTTGGGACTTATTTCTCCTTATTCATTCCGAGTTTGGGGGATCAAATTCCTTCATGGCCAACTAACTTCCAGGAGGGTGGTGGTAATGGCAGTCCACTTTGACCAGCAATCAGGTAGTGCCTGAGTACCAGCTTGCAGGGAGGTGGAGCAGGCCAAAGGGCCCTGGAAAATCACCTGACTGACTCAACCAAATTTGTTAAAAGGAAAATTCTATGTTCAGGCCTTTACCCTGATAAAAGAGTTTATGAAAAAACACCAAGGCCTAAACCCATTATTGGGAATGCCCATGAGGGAACCCACAGTGGGGATTCAAACAGCAAGTGCTTTTAAAGACTACTTTTCTTAATAATAGCAAGATAATTCTGGTAGATACAGGTCTGCTCTCAGTTACTCTGCCATTGTTACAACATGGGAAAATGGGATTGGAGATGGGGAAAAGGGGAGGAAGAGAGATGAAAAGACCATGGGACCATAAAGGACAAGAAAATAGTATCAGAGTACCCCCAGATTGGCTGATTCCTCTCCCAACAACAGGCTGATTATATACTGGAATATAAGCCAAACTGGAAATAGTGGGGTCACCTAGGGTACAAATTGCAATAACTCAACCTCTCTAGGCCTCAGCTCATCAACTATAACATGGGAGCTGGATGGAATCTTCTACCTCAAAACATCTCTCATAATTTTTAGGTAAAAACCCATTTCTGTGCTTAAAGTTATATCCTCTCGATTTAGTTTTTGAGAAAAAAGAAAGGCATGAAGGCATGCGTTCTGGTCATTCTCTCTTCTGGGGCATATAAGAACTGCTTGCATTTGAGTGATACAAGGAAAGATTATTAATTTGCAGTGTCTATCAATGTCATCAAAACCCTGATCTTAATGTTTTTCTTCCACTTCTTCTCTTTTTGCCCCTCCTTTCTGCCGTGCCTCTCTTTATTTAGGAGAAATCTATGTTCCTTCTCTAAATTTCTATAGTAAACACTTTAATTGTAGCCTTTTAAACCACATTTTGCTTTTTTTTTCTTCATTCTGCATGGAAAGATACTTTAAGAATAGCTCATCCTGAAGCAGTGCTTCTATTTATACTATCATCACCCAGGCACCTAACAACAACAGAGGCCTATTTGCTGTTATTTGTTTGATTATTTTTTTCACTGCATAAATCCAGTATTTTTTAATGAAGGGCAAAAGCTTTTTATTTAAAGGCATATGAGTCTGAGACAAACTCTTATAGCTTTATTATTTAACTAAAACAATGCTTCAATTTAGTTTGAAGAGAATATTCAGGGAATAAATATAGATAAGATTTTCTTTTACCAGTCACTATCAGTTGAATAATAGCTGGTTTTATATCCTGAACCTAATTTCTTAAGTGCTTCCGCAAGTGTCCCTTGAAAGAATACTTTAGGTTTTTTTAGCCACCTTGCTAATTAAGCATTAGAAATATTAGTAGTCTAATACTTCTTGACATTTTAAAGAATTGAATTTTTTCAATAGTTTAGTAATTGATTGTTGTATTAGATGACGTGTGTGTGTGTGTGTGTGTGTGTGTGTGTGCGCGTGTGCATGCACCAGAGACAGAGACAGAGGAGGGGAGAAATAGGGCAGCTATGGAAGGGTCTGGAATTTATAATTCTATGCTTATAAGAAATTCCTAGTGTGCAAATCACATCCATCAAAGCAAAGTAAAGGATCCTTTGCATATGAAAGTTACCCCTTCTTTACCTTTCTACTTTTCTTACACTTTTCTCCCTTCCCTGATGCTGACCTTCTTGATGTTCCTTTCAGAGAGCTTCGTATATCCCTACTTCCTGCCTTTTTTGTATTTTGTTTCTTTTTATTTTCAGTTCCAAATTCTCTGCCTCTCTGCAACCCCTCCCTCACCCATTGAGAAGGTTAGCAATACAATACTTCTTACATGTGCTAAACATATTTCCATATTAGCCATGTTGCCAAAAAAAGCAAGGAAATTAAAGTGAAAAAATTATGCTTCAACCTGCACTCATAGTTCATCAGTTCTCTATCTGGAGGTGAATAGTGTTTTTCATCATGAGTCCTTTGGAACTCATGGATCATTGTATTGATGAGAGTAGTTGAGTTTTTCAGTGTTGATCAATGTTTTAATACTGCTGTCACTGTGTACAATGTTCTGCTTACTTCACTCTACATCAGTTCATATAAGTCTTGCCAGGTTTTTCTGGGACCATCCCCCTTGTCATTTTCATTGGCACAGCAGTATTTCATCACAATCATATATGTTCAGCCATTTCCCAATTGATTGGCATCTTAATTTTCAACTTTTTGCTACGACAAAAAAAGAGCTGCTGTAAATATTTTTGGTCATTTGGTCCTTCTCCTTTTTCTTTAATTTCATTGGGATATGGACCTAATGGTAGAATTGCTAGTTCAAAAGATATGCACAGTTTCATAGCTCTTTGAGTATAGTTTCAATTTCTTCTCTGGAATGGTTAGAGCAGTTCACAGTTCTACCAGAAGTGCATTAGTGTCCCAATTTTCACACATTCCTTCCAGCATTTGTCATTTACCTTTTCTATCATGTTAGCCAGTCTGATAGGTGTGTGGGAATTGAAGTTTCTGGGAAAATATGCACAATCTCAGATATGCAGATGATACCACTCTGATGGTAGAAAGTGAAGAAGAATTAAAAAGCTTCTTGAGAATGAAAGAGGAGAGTGTAAAAGCTGGCTTCAAGCTTAACATAAAAAAAAAAACTAAGATGGAAGCAGTGTCAGATTTAATATTTCTAAAGCTCAAATATTATCATAGATGATGACTGCAGCCAGGAAATTAAAAGACGCTTGTTCCTTGGATGGAAAGCTATGGGAAATGTGGACAGTATACTAAAAAACCAGAGACATCACCTTGCCAACAAGGGTCCATATAATCAAAGCTATGGGTTGTGTCTTGTTTTTTTTTTTTTTTGGGGGGGGGGCTTGGTGAGGCAGTTGGGGTTAAGTGACTTGCCAAGGGTCACACAGCTAGTAAGTGTTAAGTATCTGAAGCCGGATTTGAATTCAGGTATTCCTGATTCCTGCACCACCTAGCTGCCCCATAAGCTATGGTTTTTTTCAGTAGCAATGTATGGCTGTGAGAGCTGGATAAGGAAAACTGAATGCTGCAGAATTGACTCAGGTGTAAGGTAGAATATTTCTTTTTATTTGGAATAATAGTTCTTTTAATTTGCATTTCTCTAATTACATGTGATATCAAGCATTTTTTTTTTTCATATGACTTGAAAGCTTGAACTTCTTCCTTAGAAAATAGCTTGTTGGGGCAGCTAGGTGGCTCAGTGGATAAAGCACTGGCCCTGGATTCAGGAGGACCTGAATTCAAATCCAGCCTCAGACACTTGACACTTACTAGCTGTGTGACCCTGGGCAAGTCACTTAACCCTCATTGCCCCACCAAAAAAAGAAAAAGAAAAAGAAATGGATAGAAAATAGCTTGTTCATCTCCTTTGGCTTTTTATCAATCAGAAAATGGAATTTGAGCTGAGTCTTGAAGGAAAACAAGGAAACTGAAAGGTATAGGGAAAGTATTTTAGGCATGGGAAAGAGTCAGTTTGAAGGCACGGACTCAAAAGCTAATGTGTTATACTCGAGGAGGAGCAAGTAGATTGGCGTAGCTGAATTGTAGAAAAGATAAAAGGGAGTGAAGGAAAAGAAGACTGAAAAGCAGTAAGGGACCATATTGGGAAGAACTTGTAATTCCAAATGGAGGATTTTACATTTGATAGTGGAGGCAGTGGGGAGTCACTGGAGTTTATTGAACAGGAGAGTAATATGATCAGACCCGTCCTTTAAGAAAGTCACTTGGGCAGACAAGTGGAATGTTCCATAGACTAGGGTCTATGAGACTTGTGACAGGGAGACCAATTAGAAGACTCTTTGCAGTAGTTCATGCAAGATATGATAATAGCCTATACAAGCATGGTAGCTGTATGAGTAGAAAGAAATGGACATAAGTGGGAGATGCTGTGAAGGAAAAAAAATGACAAGACTTGGCATCAATTTAGATACATTGAGTGTTTGTTGGGATTTATGGTTGACAGTGAGGTTGAGAGCATGGGTGACTGGGAAGATGGTGGAACCCTTAATACTAATAGGAAAGTTGGGAAGATGAAAGGCTTCTTTTTCGGGGGGAGGTAGAGAGAATGAGTTCTATTTGGGGTGTGATGGGTTTGAGATGTCCATGGGACATACATTTTTAAATGGCTAAAAGGCAGTTAGTTGGTTATATGGGACTTCACTTCTGCAGTGAAAGTAGGAATGTGTTTATAGATTTGGGAATTATCTACATCAAGGTGGTAATTGAACCTTTGAGAGCAAATGAAATCCACAAGAGAGAAAACATTGAGAGAGAAGAAAGAGAAGAAAGGGTTGTAGGATACATTTGGGTAGCGGGTGTTACACAATGTTTTTCTTTATTATTGGAAAATGCTGTCATGCAAACATCAATATTAATCTGTGAAATAGCAGGAGGTAATGCAGAGTCCCCTTTGCTTTTTGAGGAATCATTTCCAGTGACTAAACCATACAGTTGGAAATAAGAAATTTAAATTGACATAGAAATTATCAGCAACCATGATTTTGAATAGCTTTCTTGGACTTTTAAGATTCCATTCCCTACTTGTCTAGAATTTTTTTTTAGAAACAAAGGATTCATGAAAGTACACTTGATTACACATTTCCGTAATAAAACTTTAAGTGCTCCTGTTATAGAGCCTAACTTCTTAAACTGTGTGAATGCGGTGGTCACAAAAAATTTGGCAACAGTAAAAGGTTATGTATACCTGTGTTATATACCTATATTCCTAGGGTCACATAAAAATTTCTCAGGTGAAAAGGGGTCATGAGTGAAAAAAGTTTTAGAAGCCCTGATCTTGAGGAAATACAATGTATACAGCTACCACTCTTATAATCCTAATGCATTTTGGTAACCCTCTTTCCCTTATGATTTAGATCTGTAGCTTTCTGACTTTAGATAGCTTGATCAAATAAACTTTAACATTCATCCAGTTGTCCTATTCACCTTCCCCATCTTACATTAGTCCCCATTAGATAAGAGCATTAATTTTACAATTAGCTTCAGTTACTGTGGCCTGGTCCATGCACATGAACTCCCCCTTGCTCCTTGTCTAATTTAGAGAGAACTACTTTTTGATGACCAAATGTAGTATCTGGTGGTGGTTCCTTATAGAATTCATGTTCCTTAGCATTGATACTGCTGGTTGAATTATGCAGTGGTAGGTTCTTATGATAATGGTATATGGAAAATTCTGAGATATATTGCTGTAGGGATTCTTTTCTGGATATGAGTTAGACTCGATAACTTCCAAAGTCCCTCCTAACTCTGAGATTCTTTGGTTCTGTGTATGTAAAAGTGTCTTGAGTAACTGATGAGTAGCCAGCTTGTTCTGTGAATTGAGCTCTCAAAAATCACTAACAAGAAAATGGAACCTAGTGAACTTACTCATAAGTGAACTTGCTCATCTCCTCATGAGCTTACTGATTCTTACAGTCACCATTTTGTCCTATGTATAGTATTACTTGGCCTTAAACTAGCTAAGTCAGTAAGACTTAATTAGAAGACCTTGCCTAAAAGTATTATGAATAAGAATCCATGCTGTGCCTACTGTGGAGATTTTGATGAAGTGGTCAAGCCAAACTAATTTTCGGTATTCCTTTCCACTGTTGGAATACATTGGCATTTCATTTAAGTTTTAATGGCTATCCTCAATGGCTGTGGCTTATAAAATAATTCAAACCTTTTCATGTTTCAGATAAGATGGCATATTCATTTTATATTGCCTACACTCAGAAGCTTTCCTAATGATGTGTCTATTTTTTTGTGGAATTCAATTATACCTTAGCTCTTACAACAATGGAAAATTAATACATTTAACTCTGAGACCATCTGCTCTTCAGGGCCCCATTTCCAATCTGGCACTCCTCATTTTGTTCTATGGTAGAATACAGACTTCATTGTATTTGTTTCAAGTAGTGGGGATAAGGGATAGGTCGGATATTAGAGGGTTTTTCTTACTATGTATGTGCTCATTATTTTAGGGCAATTAGAATTCTCAATTTACATACATATGACATTTTTTAATGTCAATGCCTCCCTATATACATGAAAACAACTTTTTAGTGAGAAGGAATTGTAGTTGTTTTGTATAGAAACAAAGTGATGTTTCAGGAAACAATTAGGACCTTATTAGAATTATCTCTTCTCCCCTGACAACACTTCATTTGTTTAGGGGGTTGGTTCAGGGCCTTTAATTTGATTGGCGCCAGGAAAGAGCCCTCCCAATGAGTAAATTTCCTCTACTAATGTTGATAGACAATATTTAGCAACTTCAAGTCTTAAAGTATTGACTAGGTAGGGATACTGAGAAGCTAAATGACTTGTCCATGCTTTAATATATATCTCTATTTTTATATACACACACACACACAGTGATAAATTGGCACTGACAGTAGAGCCAAGATACGAGAATTGGCTTACGACATCCAACTGGTAACTACCAATGTGTATCAATGGCGGCAACCTAGCACTCTGACACATGACTTTCGTCTTTTTAAGATTTATGGTTAGGCCAAAGTCTGTGCAAGCTTGGGAGAAGCGATCCATCAAGGTCTGCAGTTCACGCTCTGAGTGACAGGCAAGTGCAGCATCATTGGTGAAAAGCAGGTCTCTAAGGGTGCTACCTCTCACTCTGGTTTTGGATCTCAGACGTGAAACGTTGAACAGGCCTCCATCTAACCGGGAATGTAGATAGATGCCATTAGTTGATGAACCAAAAGCATGATGCAATAGCATGAAGAAGAAAATTTCAAACATTGTGGGAGCAAGCACGCATCCTCGCTTGACTCCGCTGTTTATGCTGAATGCTTTAGAGGTGTTGCCTTCAAACTATACAACACCCTGCATGTTGCAATGAAAGGAGCGAATGAGGCTATGGAGTTTAGGAGGGCAACCAATTCTCGAGAGAGTTTCAAAAAGACCTTCTCTGTTAACCACATCAAACACTTTGGTCAGGTCTATGAAGGCAATGAAGAGGGGTTTTCTTTGTTCTCTGCACTTTTCTTGCAGTTTGCGAAGTGAAAAAAATCATATCGATAGTTGACCTCCCTGCTCGAAAGCCACATTGCAATTCGGGGTAAACATGGTCAGCAAGTTGACGTAGTCTTAGCATGATGACCTTGGCAAACATTTTCCCAATGACACTGAGAAGTGAAATTCCTCTGTAGTTGTTACAGTCACTCCTGTCTCCACTATCCTTTTTTTTTTTTTCCTCTCTCGGGGCAATTGGGGTTAAGTGATTTGCCCAGGGTCATACAGATAGTAAGTGTTAAGTGTCTGAGGCCGGATTTGAACTCAGGTACTCCTGAATCCAGGGCTGGTGCTCTATCCACTGTGCCACCTAGCTGCCCCTCCACTGTTCTTATAAAGAGTAACTATACAGGCATCACACATATCCTGTGGCACTTCACCTTCTTTCCAACACAGGCACAACAATTCATGCAGGGGCTTTAATAGGACATTTTTAGAGCATTTGATCAATTCAGCTGAGATACCATCTACACTCGGAGCTTTTCGACATCTTAGGGAGCTAATTGCATTCTCAAGTTTCTCAAGTGTGTGTACATTGTCCAACTCCTGTAGTACAGGGAAGGACTCCATGATGTTTAAAGCTGATTCTGTGATAGAATTTCTGATGACATACAACTCAGAAAAGTGATCTACCCATCTTTCCATTTGCTTAACTCTGTCCGTAATATACTCTCCAGTGTTGGACTTGAGGGGAGCTGTCTTGCTCTGAGTGGGTCTGCAAGCTTTCTTGATGCCTTCATACATTCCTCTGATGTTTCCCGTGTCAGCAGCAACCTGTATTTCCTCACTAAGCTCAACCCAATATTCATTCACACACTGCCTCTCGATTTGCTGAGCATTTCTTCTTGCAGCATGTAGTTTCTGAAGAGCACTTTCATTTGGGGAGCGTTTGTATTCAATGAGTGCACTGCGCTTGGCCTCAATGACGGGATTCATTTCACTGCACTTGGCTTCAAACCAGTCATTCGTTTTGCTGGTCCTCTTCCCCAAAACATCAAGAGCAATGATTCTGAGATCAATCAGAGGATTGGGAAAGCTACTTCAACCATGACTAAGTTTGCCAAGCATGTCTGGGCAAACAGTAAACTGACAAGACAAACCAAATTTGCAGTCTATAGAACATGCATCCTAAGTACCTCACTGTATGGCAGTGAAACATGGACTACATATACCAAACAAGAGAAGAAGCTTAACAGCTTCCACATGCGCTGCCTTCAGCACATCCTTGGCATATCTTGATCAGATAGGATCACCAACACAGAAGTGCTCCAATGCGCTCAACTTCCGAGCATCTACACACTACTGAAACAAAGACGGCTGCGCTGGCTCGGTCATGTGCACTGCATGCAAGATGGGTGCATTCCTAAAGAACTGCTCTATGGCGAGTTAGCCTCAGGCCAAAGACTTGCTGGACGCCCCCAGCTTTGCTACAGAGATGTATGCAGGGGAGACTTGAGGGCTCTGGGAATAGACATCAGCAGCTGGGAGGATATGGCCAAGGACCGTGCCCGATGGAGTTCAGTACTCAGGAGCAGCTTGCACACAGCTATGATGGGCCTTCAAGCTCGGGAGGAAGAAAAACAAATGAGACGCAGGAACCAACGGCAACAGAGAGCGCAGTTTTCCGATGTCCTCGTTGTGGCAGGAGCTGCAGCTCCCGTATCTGACTGCAGAGCCACACTGTGGCCTGTGGCTCTTCAAGGCGCTGATCCATGGTCGTCCACGACTGGTGGAGGCCTACTACTATATATATAGTGATATGTCAAAGTCAATACATGAACCCACTTCTTCCTGAATCTAAAGCCAACTGTCTATCCACTATGTAACACTGCCTTTCTTTTTCTCAATGTAGACAAATTATTAAATTGGAAGGTTATTCATTGTCATAATCCTTTTGAAGGTAAACATGTTGAAGTGATCACGGTGTATTGCGTTCCTCTTGTGCCCTTTAAGCCCTTTAAAGTAAATGTCCAGAAACTACAAAGATAACCTGAGACTGATAACAGTGACAAATTGTTCTTGTTGTGGCTGACACTTGGGGAAAAGGTCAGCAATGGATCGTTTCTCATTTATATTTGTCATTGGAGATTATAGATGGGTGCAACAGACCATAGGTTGAGGTCAAGTAGGCACTCAAATGCTAGTGATCTAATATTTATCTTTCCTGAGATACCTTGTGTTTTATTGTTATTTTTATAACTAAAATAACATACATTTTGTGGTTAGATCTCCACAGTTCAGCAAATTGCCAGATAATTCTTTTGCATATGCTACCACTTCTGCGACCACATGTATAATTCAGAGTTTCTGTTTTCATCAGAAATGAGACCTTTTGAAACATAACCAAGGATTTACCCTCAAGTCTTTGCTGGAATGCCTCTGATGAGGGATCATCACCTCATCTTGAGTCACATCATTCCACTTTAGGTTAGCTCTTATCATGAGAAAGGTTTTATTTGCATCAACCCTACATTTGGCCCCTCACAAATTTGACCCTTGTTCTGCCCTTCAGGCCTAAGATGAACAATTTTAATTTTTATTATATATGACAACCTTTCGTGTGCAAGACTTCAGCTCTCACTTCCCCCATATGTCTTCTCCTTTCTAGGCTAAATACCCCCAGTTCCTTTAACTAAGCCTCGTTTGCATCATTTCAAGGCTTTCAATGTTTGCCCTTTTCTTAACACTGTCATTCCTACAATGTGATATGGAGAACTAAATCGAGCAAGTATTTATTAAGAGCCTACTATGTACCAGCACTTAGATGCAAGTAAAAAGACCAAAGTAATCCTTACTAAAAAAAGGAGACTGGGGGGCAGCTAGATGGCACAGTAGATAAAGCACCAGCCCTGGATTAAGGAGGACCTGAGTTCAAATCCGGCCTCAGACACTTGACACTTACTAGCTGTGTGACCCTGGGCAAGTCACTTAACCCCCATTGCCCCACAAAAAAAGGAGATTGCATTATAATGGAAGAGACAATAAGTACATATAAACTAGATATACACAGCACAGATATAAAATCGATTGATACAAACGCATATAAAATACTTTGACATAATGTCATTTAGGAGTCAGCATTTGAAAGAATGGGACAACACTTTATCAAGGAGATGGCACTTAAGCTATGTCTTAAAGGAAGATAGAGACTTGAGGTGGAGGCAAAGAGGGAGTTGATTATAGGCATATGGGCTGGCCAGTGAAAAGGCACAGATAAAACATGGAGTGTCATGTATGAGGAACAGACTGACAAAAGGCAAATTTGGCTGGATTACAGAGGATGGGAGGGAGAGTAACATCTAGCCAGACTAGATAAATAGGTTGGGGTCAGAATGTATAGGAAAGAAAAAAAACACAATTCCACACAATGCTGCAGATGTGGTCTGACCAGGGCAGAGGACAGTGGGACTGTGACCTCTTTAGATCTTGAACAGTATGTATCTTAGTGTAACTCAATATAACATTGACTTTTCTAACTACCATAATATACCACTGAATCTTATTGATCCTTTGTTATACTAGAAACCTTCCCCATTTTGTGTTTCTATAATCTATACCTCCTCTATCTTATATTTATAAAGCTGATTTTTAAGTACAAGTATAGGAATATACATTTATCCCTATTTGATTCATCCTCACATTTATCTGGATCTTTTCTGATTCCGATTCTCATCCTGTGTATTGATTATCCCTACAAGCTCTCAGGCATCTGCACATTTTATAAATATGCTAGACATACTTCTTTCCACATTGTTTATTAAAATATTAAACAGCATAGGACCAAAAACCATTAGAATGCTCCTTTGCATCTGATATCAAAGCATTAATGACCACACTTGGGGGCCAGCCATTTGACCAGGGCCAAGTTAATCTGATTGTAATATCTGGTTGATATCTTTTCTCCTTTTCCAATAGTATGGGAAACTTTGTCAAATATATCGCAAAAATTCAGGTAAATTATCTGTAGCATTTTTTATATATCTCTAGATTTTCTAAAGCTACTCTCTCCCGATTCTCCTAACTATCTGACTTCTCAGTCTCCTTTGCTGGGTCTTCAGGTCACAAGCACTAATAATGGGTGCCCACAGGGCTCTGTCTGGAGCCCTCTTCACTCATATTATACTATTTCAGTTAGTGATCTTACCAGCTCCTTTGGATGGAATGATCATTTATATGCTTAAATTTCTCAAATGTACTTTATGTGTAAAGTGTAGCCCTAATTCCTCTGCTGTCTTCCAGTCTCATATTTGCAAAGGTCTATTGGATATTTCAAGGTGGACATCCAGTAGACATTTTAATCTCAACATATCCAAAACATAGCTCCTTTAAACATCCCCTCCTTTACAAACTTCTGCCCTTCAGTGTCTTTTGTTTTTTATTTATTTGTTTATTTTTTGTTGGTTTTTTATAGTTGTTGTTTTTAATGGACTCAGGGTCAGGCCCTTGTAATGTCCTGAAGCTGCCTTTCCTTAGTATATTTGGTTAGTCTTCTCTCTGCTCCTTAAATAGATGGTTCCTATACCAATCTTTCTGTTGATGTGGTCAGTGGAGGTTGGAGTTGGGGAGGAAATTGGCATTCTCTTTGCTCATTCCCCCTTCACCCTCCTTGCTGTCCTCTATTCATAGGCACTGGGGTCTGGCCCTTCAAGTACTCCCAAAGCTTGACTCTCAGTCCACTACGTGTAAAGCTCTGGCTGGAGTTTCCTTCTTTAATATAGTCCTGACTCTTTGAGGTGTGTATAATTCTTCCAACCATGTCCCAGTACATTTCACCTTTAGATTTCAGTCAGTGGCCTGAAGCACTTTACTCCTTCCAAATTATTTTAACTAGGTTGTTAGTGCCTTTAATTGATTGTTTCAATAAAGGTATATAGGAATTTTTTCCCACCCATTTTATGCCTTTCATTGATTTCTGTAGCTCAGTTGAAGAGGTATTCTCACCTTAAAAAAAGTATCAGGGGCAGCTAGGTGGCGCAGTGGATAGAGCACCGGCCCTGGATTCAGGAGGAGTTCAAATCTGACCCAGACACTTAACACTTACTAGCTGTGTGACCCTGGTCAAGTCACTTAACCCCAATTGCCTCACCAAATATATATATATATATATATAAAATTTTTTTAAAGTATCAGGCCATAGAGCATCTGTGGGAGCTGTGGAACAGTTCTTTTATACAAATAGATGATGAATCATCTGGAAAATCACGATGAACCTCATGGTTTTCTAGACAGGATTTCTATTCTTTTTTATATTTTTAATTTGCTTTTGGATTTGAATGACTATGGTTATTCTGTGAATTACAGAGCTTCCTGCTTTATAAAGTAATGTCATTTTTTTATCATCAAATTTGCCAAGATAGGGTGTTATTCAAAATGTAGGCATTCTGTACCTCAGATCTTCTTTGACCTCATTCTTTTTTCTCCAGATAATGCTGTGAAAAGGGAAGGTGAATAGCACAAAAGTTTCTTTGGTGACTAATAATTCCTTTTTGTTCTCTTCCATCTGTTAGTCATACGCTAGAGTCTTTTACATTTAGGGAAGTCAACCTCTTGTGAAGGGATAGTGGTGACAAACAAACTGGCTTTTTTATCAGGTACTCTTTTTTTCTATTCAGTCTCTGAAAATGGATTGAATCTGCTTATGTAAATAAGTACACAACCGAGTTTGAAACACTTTAAAATATTCTCAATCCAGAGCTCTTAATGATGTTTGCTATCATTGCAGCAGTGATGTAGTAATCATCAACACCCCTTCTACTAACCACTACCACAGACTTTGACATCTTAGTGCATTGGAAGGGAGAGGAGTGGGGAGATGAGGATTTGTAATTCTGTTGTCTATGTAAAAACCTTTCAGACTAATTTTCAAGCTTATCAAGGAAATCATATGACTTGATATTTTTAAAATGTCAAGCATTTCTCTAAGTGCATGCACTACAGTGATTCACTGAAGTTTTGTTTTTTCTCTTCTTGAGGTATGAATATAAAATCTGACTTTTTTTGACAATCCAGAACAGAGATCCACATGAATCCTTCAGAGTAGTTACTTTGGGTGGTGATATGGTGAGAAATTTGTTACAGCAAAGATGTGTCTGCTCAAAACCTGATTGGAACTTTTCATTTATAATTGCTTTATGAGTCTGGAAACTGGGCCTGAGTCTTTTGAAACTCTGCAATTGATGACAATGATTCTCTTCTTGAAGGTCAATTTCATTTTGGAAATAGTCAAAAGTCTTTTAGAGCCAAGTCTGGTGAATATGAAGAGTCAGCTGAAGGAAGTTATATTTGGTCACAAACTTTGAAGTTTTCTTTTTTGATGCAGAAACTAGGACGGCAAAACCTCTCAAGGTGATAACTTTGAGCCCTTTCTCATTTGAAGGTACCACCAAGGTTCATAACCTTAGAAGCATCCTTTTCTCCTCTCTCACCCCACATATCCCCTCATTAACTAAGCACTGTTTATTTGCCTCCACAAAATTTCATGCATATCTCCTTTTCTCTCTACTCTCATGACTACCATAATAATCCAGAGTCTAGAGTACTTTTTGTTGTTAAGTTGTTTAGACATGTCTGACTCTTTCTGACTCCATTTATAGGTTTTTCTTGCCAAAGGTTCTGGAGTGCTTTGTAGTTTCCTTCTCCAAGATCCCCACTTCACAGTTGAGAAAACTGAGGCAAATATAGGTTAATTGAATTGTCCAAGGTCACATAGCCAATAAGTGTCTGAGGTAGAATTTGAATTCAGGTCCTCCTGATTCCAGGCCCAGCACTCAATCTGCTGTACCCCCTACCTACCCAAATGTATATTTTATCCTTACTCATCTAATTACTTATGTAGTAGTTTCAATCCAATTTCAATGAAAGAAGTATTTTTCAAACTTTAAAGAACCATATAGCTATAAGCAAGTATTATTACTTCTATTATTAACATTTATATTATTGTTTTTGTTGTTATTATTTCTAGAAATTTTACATTATTTAGCTCAATGGAGTGAAATGTATGACCACATATCTGATTTCTACTAACCCTATTTATTATGGCAGTTCTTGGTAGCAATTTTGCAACAAATGGATGTCATATCTTTGCAAATTATTATACTGGTTGTCTTTCAGCTGTCTAAGTTCTGGTGTTTATGCATCAGAAAAAGTTCAAACGTTCAGATATCTATGTATGGGGTTTTGCTTAATTTTCCAACATCCTCCTCTCCACACAGGAGATGTGTAGCTCAATTTTCATGCATATTTCTTCATTCACCAGGACAATTACTGCACTCATTTCACACATGAAAATTGATGCGCCTTAAAATTAGCAAAGCTATTTGAAAATGTGCTCCTTTCTGTTTATCCTCCTGGCAGTCAGACATAAAATACTGGGTAATATCTTGATGAGACTGGAAGAACGTTTAGATGACATTTTGGTTCCCCTTCAATTGGATCCCTAATTACAGGGATTCATCTTGAAAAACAGCAGGGTTGATGTAACTTGTGTATCTTGTTTTTTCAAGGGGAGATCAGCAAATCAATATCTTAATACAGCAAATAAAATCTGTGGGGACGATTGCCTTTTTCAAATAAATGATGCTGATGTCATTTTTTCAGATTTAGTCATTCAGTTTTATTTATATAACTATAAGAATAAAAAAAATCATACTTAGATTTGTTGTATTTGAATTTGTATTGTAATCATATTTTAAAGCCAAACCTCTTACAGATAACTAATTAGAGTGAGTTCCGTATTGTGCTTTTGTTCCATCTTGCTGCTTTTGCATGTGCTATCTGTTCCCCATGTCCTAAAAGTGCTTCTTCCTCACTCTCTGCCTCTTTGAATCTTTGGCTTCATTCAAGGTTCCACTTAGATATCAGCTTTTGTTGGAAGTGTTTCAGGATGCCATCTAGTTGACATCCATTCTCATTGTATTTCTTCATTTTTCTTTATGTTTTCTCCTCTAGGAGAATCTAAGCTCCTCAAGACAAGGGCTATCTTTTTTGTATTTGTTTCCTTGGTACAATGTTCCTTATATATAGTAGGATTAATAAACATTTGAAATTAAGTTAGAAAGGGCTTCTATTTTATAGCAAAAGCTATTTCTATACTTTGTCATATGCTGAGCCTTCATCTATTCACTTCTTAGATGGGTATATTGTACTATGTGGTGGGCAGTGGTTTCTTTTATATTTTAGGACAGATCATTCTTTGAAAATCACTGTAGTGTAAGACCCAGGTGCAGGGACACCAAAGGGACACTGCTACAACCTTTACCACTCAGAAGAGAAGCAAGTAAAACCAGTGCATCACAAAAGTTGTAAGGATGTCAGAAGTCATCTATTGCAGCCTATATATTTGAATAGCCCCTACCCCACCTAAAGTTTTCTGACCAGTGGGCATTCAGTTATTCCTTGAGGACTGTAGTGGAGGGGCCCAAGACAGACTTTTCCATTTCGGGGTAACTGACTAGAATCCACCCCTTTGTGACTTCTTTTCCTTGCTCTGTATTCTGCCTACTTGGAGCCAAAAGGAGCAAATGTAATTTATCTTCCTTGTTAAAACCATTGAAATGCCTGAAGACAACTTCTATGGTCCTATTTTGGCATTTAATCTGATCCTGGGAGCCTAAATTTCTAAAAACCTTTTCCAGTATCTATCCCCAGATTTTTGGAACTTAAAGATGTCTTTAAATTATATACTTAATAAGTTTTACCTTTTTCAATTTGGCCTTGTTGAGTTTTTGTTCATGGTTCTTGATTCATCCTATGTGTTAGCTTTGGAGAAGTAGGAGTGGTCTCATCACCATCTCTATCACCCTATCCCTACCTCTTAGGTACTACCTTTTTAAAGTATGAGTGTCCCTGGATGAGTTCATAGCTAAAGCTTTTAGCAACACCATAATCACACAATTATAGCTTATACTTTAAATTAGATTAGCTGGCACCCAAGTAATAGATTGTTGTCCCTTCTTAATTGAGTGGGGGAAAGGCAAAGCAACAGTACTGAACTACTAAGGGATGCTAGAGGCTCCAAAGCAAAGTTTTATTTCCTGGATCATTTTGTTGATGAATGGTTCTGATTATGCAACTCAGAATTATTGTATTCCATTGGTGGCTGATCCTAATACCAGAGCAGCTGAGGTTTTGTTTTGTTTTGTTGTAAATAATTCAAGCAAAAAACTAGTATGTTCATTTTTAAAAATCACTCCAGAATGACTACTTTGGTATATAGTGAAAAGAGCAATAGATTTAGAGTCACGTGACCTAAGTTTAGGTCCTGGTTCTGCTACTTATTGAATTTCTTTTGGGGCTTGGATACATGACTTTACTTCTCTGGACCATGATTTTCTCATCTGAAAAATGATAGGGCAAATCTAAATGATCTCTAAATAACTTCTCTTTTTCCTCTCACCCTTTTCCCTTATAATTGAAAAAAGCACTGGACTTGACTTGGGGTCAAATGCTGATGCTTCTGCTCAGTATCTATAGGACACTGAGTAAGTCACTTATAAATCCTTTTAGGCTTCAAGTTCTTCATCGATAAAATGAATATGTTGGACTCGTTGAGATTCTAACTACTCTCCCAGATGGAGAGTTTGATAATACTCTGAAACTTGATCCTTTCCAGATATTGACTGTTTTGGGGACTGCCTTGTCAGTTCAGTTATTTCTGACAATAGATGCAGGGAGGGAAAGTATGACTGAAATCACTTGAAGTGAATACTAAAATGTGATTCTGCATTCTTTACACCAATATGTGGTAACCTTTTCTTAGGTAGCTAAAGCCTATAATCTGATGAAACAAAAAGATTTAATTTGCACAAGTCATTCATTATGTATAATTTGGTGTCACTTCTTGAAAATTTTTTTTCAACTCTCGTAGTAGAAGGGGCATCGTATTACTGATGTTGAACTTTTTGAATCATAGAATGTCAGGGCTAGTCCTTAATTGTATGGATCAGTAAATAGGTACCCAGGGACTGCATAATACGGATCAAATAAGTAGTTAATGGCAGATATAAAACATGAATCCAGGTCCCTTTACTCCTTTTCCAGTGCTCATTCCACTTAACCATTTTACCTGCTCAAGAAATGGTATGACTGCTTGTTTTCTTTCATGTTTGTAATCAGTAAATTGGATTGAATAAAATAAAGCAATGCTGTTAAAATTTTTATTTGCTTAATTATCCCAAATAACATTGACTTTAAGAATCAATTTTTTTAATTCCTTGGCTTAAGTACTACTGTAAAGTACTCTTATTTTACCTCATCTAGTGTTATTAGTTGGGAATTTAAACTCTTAGGATGCAGCAGTATAACAAATATTTAATCTCTAATTCAGTAAAATACACAAATATTTCAAGAATAAACTTTATTTTCCACCAACTGGAGTAATAATAATAGCAAAATATTTCATAAACATACTTTCATTTTATTTTGACAATGGCTCTAGGATATAAACACTTAGGTACAAAGATTCCCATTATAATGTAATCTTCTTGAAGGCAGGGACTGTTTTACTTTTTGCTTCTATTTGTTTCCCTAGAACTCAGCACAGTGTTTAGAACATAGAAAATGATTGATAAATGCTCATTGCCTTTCCATTTTACAGATGAGGAAACTGAAGTTTTAAGAGGTTAAATGACTTATTGATGCTCATACAACTAGTAAGTATGGAAGTCAGGAATTAGACCAAAGTCGTGGCTAACTCTAAGACCATCTAGCTTTTCATGACCATGCCTTGATTATAGGTAATGTTGCCAGTAGGATTTCAATTAAAAGCAAATATGCCATGGTTTAAGGAACTGTTTAATGTGATTTGTTTTTGTTTTTGTTTTGTATATTTTAACACCTATAACCTGATATCGTTCATGTGCATCGAGTGCTTACTTCTTTTGGTTAGACTCCCTTTTACGTGTAAGCCATTCTACGTAAGATAATGGATTTAAGAGCAAAGCAGAACTCCAATGACCCTTAAACCTTCTTACTGAAAAAGACCTCCTTTTTGATCAATTGTTCTTGGCGTTATTCTGTTAGTGATATGTTGAAATAGAGAACTGTTTTGCATGTAGATCTCAAATACTCTAACATTCTGGCTGTACTTGGTTCTATATATTTGCAGTCCATGAAAAAGTCAAGAGTATGGAGCTGAGTAAAAGGTTTGGAATAAGCAATAAAGGTAGTGTAGCTGTTGCAGCCACTTTGGGTGGCTTGTTCAGTAATTACTAAATCAATAATAAGATGCTTTTTATACCTCTGAGACTTTTTGGCACTTCCTTTTCCCTCCTCAGTTAATATGTTGTTTTCTTGTAAGGGTTTATAGACTATTATAGCATTACCAGCTCTGAATGCTTTGTATAAAATACACAAATATGTAATTGGGTGATATTTGGGGAGACCACTGTGAGTCTCATCATATTTGGGTATATGTGATAACTTCTCTAAAAAAATGGATAAGGCTTGTGCCCAGGGGAAACTGATTAAAATGCTTTGCTAGTAATTTCTAATCTTCTGTGAAGTTTTTGAGGCAGTAATTATGCCTCTTATTTGGTCTGCCACTTAACAGTTTAACAAAGAGATAGAATTTCAAACACCTCCTTGAAGGTGCATAGTATGTGATTAGTCTTTGTGTTTATCAAAATTCCTAAGTCTTTCAAAGTTGATTATATTTGGAATATTGTTGATACTGCAGTAGTTTTTCTCCTGGATCTTTTCACTTCACTTTGCATCAATTAATATAAGTCTCCTCAGTTTTTTTGAAACCATCTCCTTCATTATTTCATATATCACAATAGTTAGTTGCTACCATAAAAAATAGCAGCTGTAAATATGTTTGTGTGTATGTCCTTTTCCTCTTTTTCTGATGTCTTTGGTGTGAAATAACCTAGTAGCTATATTGCTAGGTCAAAGGGGGATATACAGTTTAATAGCTTTTTGTTAGTTTCAGAGTAGTTGAACTAGTTTGAATTAGTTGTCTATATATCTTACAAATGAGACCTTTGTCAGGCAAACTTGCTCGAAAGATTGTTTTCCAGATTCTTGCTTTTCTTTTAATTTTAGCTGCATGGGTTTTGTGTGTGCAAAACTTTTTGATTTTATGTAATCAAAATTATCCATTTTACCTTTTGTGAACATCTTCATTTCTTGCTTGGTCATGAACTCTTCCCCTGTCCATAGATCTGTCAGTTTCTTGTACATTACACTAATAGCTTATGATGATCATTGATAATTAATGAGCTCATGAGCAATTAATGTTCCTCCTTTCATTCAGATTTCTCACTATTTCTTTGAATGGTGTTTTGTAATTGTGTTTACCCACTTCCTGTGGATTTCTTGGTAGGGTAGACTCGCAAGTATTTTATACTATCCTTAGTTATTTTAAACAGAATTTTTCTTTCTTTCTTTTCCTGTTGGATTTTGTTGGTAATATATCAAAATATTGATGATTTGAGTACCTTATCCTTTGGGGGCTTTCTTTGTTCTCATTTCTTTATTTCACAAGTAAAAGTTTTGATTGATGTTGAGTTGACTATTCTCTGTGCTACTTTAACTTCATGTTTCACCTTTTCCTTTTGACTTTTGCTTTAATTAGGTGATTAATCAAATCTATATTTCCTTAAATAATTTTCTTTATTATATTCTGCATATCTTTATCAGATTTCACTGGGTGATTTGTAATTTTCTCCTACACATAGCAGCTAGATATTAATGTAAGTTGCCAGAACCTTTCTGCAAATCTTCAGTAGTGGAGCTCTTTCAATCTGCATCTGTTAAGATGTTGTCTGCATCTGGCTTTTGTTTTTGTTTTTGTTTTTTGCAGGGCAATGAGGGTTAAGTGACTTGCCCAAGGTCACACAGCTAGTGTCAAGTGTCTGAGGCCGGATTTGAACTCAGATCCTCCTGAATCCAGGGCCAGTGCTTTATCCACTGTGCCACCTAGCTGCCCCTGGCTTTAGTATTATTCCTCAGTTAGCTCTGCCTTTTCTTCTGTGGTTTTTACTGAAGTCATTGCTGCCATATAGACTATCATGTCTTTACACCTTCTGTATAAACAATTATGGAGTGTGTTAATTAATGGCTGTAGGAAATTGCAGCTTTTCTGACTTACTCTTTTCTGATATAATTACTTTGCTACTTGATCTCATGCCACTGAACTAGAAAAAAAAAAGATTTTCACATTCCTAGTCCAAGTATGGCCATCTCCTTTTCAAAATAATATGAGACATAAGTACAGTTTTTGTCATCCATTTCATTTTATGGTAGAATTTCTGGAGTTTGTAATAAGGGACTTTTTCAATAGCCTCAGGTTCAACTTTTTAGTAACTACTCAATTTCATTTTTTCTTTCATCTAATCTAGACTTAGGGCTAAAGCTATTTCTTATAATTGCCCTGTATTGGTGAGCAGTATATTGTATGGCTTGGAGCTGACAAAAAGCAGCATGGACCCCTTTCCTATAACCTAGAAAATCTCTTTCCAATTTTACTATGATATAGTGTTGGCACATCATAAAATATTCAGGATTCAATTCCATTTTGTGTACATTTATGCCATGGTAGTCATTGTCATTGGAACTGAAGCATTTACATTATCTAAGGTATTTTCATTTCTGATTTATTAAAATTTATCTTGACTTTTGAAGAAGCGCATTACTCACTCTGCTGTTTTCCATGCTAAGTTGACCATCATGGTAGTTTCTAGTAAAGACAGCCTATAATCATTGTCTACCCTAGTTATCTCTTTTGAATCTTAAGATCTGTTGCATCACATTGGGGTGCTAATCCAGTTGGTAGTTTTGCCAAAGACAAATTTGCCAGCTTTTCAAAGTTTTTGACAGCTCTTCACAGGTACTTTAATAGTCTCAGAGGACACATTTTACATTCCCCTGGTTGTCATTTCCTTAATTTCCTTTTGCCTCCATGGACAGTGGATTAGACTTTGCAGGGTGGTGGTAGTGGTAATATTACTTCTTTGCTGAAGAATCCATATTCTTTAATAGCACAGTTTAATAATATCTATGACATTACTGGCCCAGGGGAAAAGAGTGCTAGATGTAGAGTAAGAAAGACCTGAGTTCAAATCCTGTCTCAGAGTCTGGCTATCTCTGTGACCCTGGACAAGTCACTTAACCTCTCTCAGCCTAATTTTCCTCACCTGCAAAATGAGGATATTAATAGCACCTGTGGGGAATCAACTGATATGACATGTATAGAACTTTGTAAGCCTTAAAGCATTATATAAATGCTACATGGTGGTGGTGATGATGATGATGATGGTAGTGCTATTTAACTCAAGCCTTTGTAGTGATAGGCATCCTTTCTTCTTATATTCTCTTCTACATGACATTGTTTCTTCAGGTACCTCAATAACATTCACAAAATCCCTTCAGCAAAACAACAATTCACATTTATTAGCAGCAGCAAGGGATCTTAGACACTCCTTTCTACATGATATTTATATTTTACTTCAATATTTAGAAATGCACAATAGTTATTAAATGTTGGAATTTTTTCTTTGGTAGAATAGTAATTTTCATTATTGTCATATCAAACATTTACCATACTAAGTGTTCATTGTCATCTAAAACATTTAATATTCTAAATAAGGGGGAGGAGAAGGAGGGGGAAGAAAATTTGAAACTCAAAATCTTAGAAATATGAATTTTGAAAACTATATTTACATCTAATTGGAAAAAAGAAAATACTATTAAGATAAAAAAGGAATAAAAGTAACTGTAAAAACTGAAATACTTTTGCCTTTGTATGAAAGTATTCTTGTTTTTTACCCACGCGAATTCTTCATAATGTTCATTCTTCAAGCACTGTTAACTAAATTATGGCTTTATAACTCCGTGTTCAAATTAAAAATATTTTATTTTTGCTTTGATTATTTGTTAAAGGGTTGGGGATGTTTCCAGCTAAGCATCCTTGGCCAAAGATCTGTAGATGTCTACATTAAATAACTCCTACCTATTTTTTCCTGGCCTTGAAAAGTTGTAACTTCCTGTGTTGATTATTTCATATTTTCTTTCCTTTTACCCCAGATATATATATATATATATATATATATATATATATATATATATATATATATATATTTATTTTTTTTTAAGTGAGGCAATTGGGGTTAAGTGACTTGCCCAGGGTCACACAGCTAGTAAGTGTCAAGTGTCTGAGGCTGGATTTGAACTCAGGTACTCCTGACTCCAGGGCTGGTGCTCTATCCACTGCGCCACCTAGCTGCCCCTACCCCAGATATATTGAATAATTTTCCTTAGCAATAATTAAAATGTTTGAGAATGCATCTTCTCTTAATACAATATGTGACTGAGATAAAAACAAAGTAGGATCTGAAAAACTAGAAGTGATTCAAGAGGCCAGAGAACAGCAGTCAGAAGACAAAACCTTCAGTTCCATGTCCCTTATGAGTTGTGTGAACATGGATAACTCATTTAAACTGCTTTAGTCTTTTTTCTCACCTGTAACATGGCAATAATAGTTTTGTTTCTATTGCTTTATAGGATTATTGTGAAAATCAAATAAAATGTTATGGTCACAAAGTACTTTGTAAACATAAAGTGAATTACGTAAATGTGACCAGGTACTTCACTATTTTGATGGGTCTTATAACAACTATCTAGAAAACTGTTTCTGACATAATAGATACTTTATTTATTTATATATTTTTTTGCAGGGCAATGAGGGTTAAGCAACTTGCCCAGGGTCACACAGCTAGTAAGTGTCAAGTGTCTGAGGCCGAATTTGAACTCAGGTACTCCTGAATCCAGGGTTGGTGCTTTATCCGCTGTGCCACCTAGCTGCCCCTGATACTTTAAAATTTTTAACAAAATATAAGCAATTGGAGTCATACATTCCTTTGAAATTTAGCATACAACTGCTGACTATTTTCTTTGGATTGCACTGTACATTTACACTGTAAACTTTTATAGTACAGGCAATTTGATTGGGAGATTTCTTTTAACTCTTTCTTTATAGCAACCTATTTCCCATCAGCCCAGTTCCTGAAATTAAAGAGTAAAATAAGCAGATATCTAAGGGAGTGAGGTCTTACATGAAGTCCAAAGAAGTGTCTCCACTTCATTATCCATTTAAGATGTCTGAAGAAGTTCTTCACTTAAGCTTGAAGTTATTGGAAGAAAGCTAAAGTGGCCATAAAGGGCATTGACTTGCTAAAGAATTAGCCACACTCCTGGTGGCTCTTTAAAGGCAAGACATGCTGTAGGGACTCACTTGAAGCTGGAGAGAGCTCTGAGTACTATGACCTCCAGTAGCAGAGAAACAACTTAGCTCAGGAAGAAGCTAAGGCTTGATAGAGAGTCATTCTTCACCTAGGGGAGTGAGAAATATAGATTTCTCTGTCCTTTCCCCACCTGCCCTATAATCTATGATGTCTTCCCACTTACTCAGTAAGAGCTACCATATCTAACAGAGACCCCAGGGACATTGTAATTTGAGAGGCACTGTGCCAAGAGCTAAGGATACAAATAAAAAAAGTCCCTGCTCTCAAGTAGTTTGCAATCTAGTCAGGAAGACATCACAAAGAAAGAAGTTGAAAAATGAGATGGAATGGATGGTAAGTGGAAAGAAAGTACCTGGAATGGGGGCATAATATGGAAAGTGAGAGCATTGATTTAGGGAGAGGTAATGAGGTAGAAAAATTTTAGTAGTTTATTATTTTCACCTGATTCACTTTTCTCCCATAACTGATTTCATCTTCCATGTATTCTATTTATCAATTTTATAATAACTATTAGACTTCACAGCCTTGTTTACATATGTAAACCCCTGTATATATGGAGTTGGCATGTCCTGCCAATTCTTCCTTTGATTTGTTCAGTTTTAATGTTTCCTCTTCATTTATATGGCTACACCCATGATCCAAGCCATCATTACCTTGCACGTGGATTATTCTAATAGCCTCCTAGCTTCCTGCTCCCATGTTTCTGCCTCTAATCTATTGTGCCTTCAGGATTGCTGTCCTTTGTTAATGAACCTGCTGTAGTGACTCCATATTTTCAACAGCCACAGTTTCAGATCTTTCTGCTTGGTTTTCAAGGTCTTCTAATACCTGGCCCTACCCTACTAGAAAGTTCCAAATCTAATGAAGTAGAGAGATCCTAGAAGTCTGTGGTAAGACAAAACTAGTTGGACTGATCTTCCTATATTTGTATTTTGTCTTTTGTCTCATAATTAGGTTGCCACCATAGTTAGCCAATAGAGTTAGTAGCCAAGAGAGCTATCAAAAAGAAGATAACATTCTATGGAACTTTCTTCAAGGAAGTAGAGAAAGCAAGAAGAATTTCCTGTAACCTGTAGAGAGTGTGCTTTGTGCTTCTTCCAGTACTACATTTAATATGCATAGTTATATAGATACAGAACTAGTTAGTCTCTGTCTTGGAGGAAAACTTTGAAAGGAGGAACACTTTTCAACTCTTTTGATTATAGAAAACAGTGTTGCTTAGAAAAATGGAAGTCTGAAATAAGGAACCAAGAAAGAAAAAGGATCTATAGGGTGTAGAAGGGAATTGCAACAAATTGTACGATGAAGGAATGAAACATAAAAAAAGACAGGAGGCAGAGGGATCCAAGCAAATAAATACTTGAAGCTATACAAAGGACACATGCAAGAGGCAGCTGAACCAGTTCTGAAGGAGGCAACATCTTCTCTAAGGGTTGATGATGTAGGTACATGTATCCTCACAGGACTTCAGATGAGAAGTCAGTCATACAGTAATGATCATAGTGAGAAGAGAAGACTAGTATTAACTCCTGGTTGAAGTGAAGCTGATCACCTATTTGCTATCCTGCCTTAAATCCTGGAGCATGTATATAGGACCTGAAAGAGACCATATTTTCAAGAATTGGCAAAGTTGATGTTCCCTCTATGGGCACAAATGATACCACCAAAGGAACTTAGAGTATTACTAAGGATTTTGAAGTCCTAGGCAAAAAATAAAAATAAATGAAGACTAAAATTGAAAGAAATTGTGCAGTGCTCTTTTTTCCTTCTTTCTTATAACCTTTATTTTTCCATAATTCCTAACTTGAAAATAATGATATATTTTGCCAATACTATTATGAAAAAAACCCAAAGGTTAAAATCCATTTCAATAGCTGTTTAAAATTTCTACTAGAAAAAAAATTTCTACTAGGTACAAGGTTCTGCATTCAATGAAAGACTTTAAATATAAGTTGAATTTTGCCACAGTTCAAAGAAAACATTATTTTAAAATATGTAAAGAATTGAGTAGCCTTTCAATTTTACCTTGGTAATATAATACCTGGTCATCTGTCATATTTTCTTGAATATTTTAGATGTGATAATACTGAAGCACCTGTAGGTGAGGCAGGTAAAATATATTTTGTGAATTTTGATGCTATCATTAAAAATTCATGGAACACAAGTAAACATGCCAGAAGAGAGCAATTTGAAGTAAAACAACAAGGTACCTTTACCATTGATTTTCTGTCCTGTTTTCAAACTGCATAGTAATTTTGCAACAAAACACTCAAAATATCCCCATTTTGGATAGACTATCAAATAATTGGGAAATAATGAAAGGGAACTTTCTGATTGCTTTTAAAGAGCATGTAAGATTTGGCTTTTTGAAAAGTGATTTTATGAGCAAAGCATGTCTATAACCCTCCATTGTAGAAAACATAAGAACCAGACCTGTTGTTTCATTACTATATAGGGGATTTCTGGGTGAGGAAATTATTTGTACCAATACTAATTGGGACCTTCTCTGCAACTTACAGTCTTAGAGAGTTTCATAGAGCCTGAAGAAAGGTGAAGTAATTTGTCCAGGGTCATCCAGGCAGCATGTGTCAGAAATACGGTTTAAACTCGGGTCTTCCTAGGTTTTCATCCACTATGCCAGACTGCCCCTGACCTAGAGAATATAGTATGTGAAAACTTAATCCATTATATTATGTCTAGAACAAATGAGTGATTTTGATAATTCTTTCTAAAGGTAGAAAACAAGAATCTTGGGTTATGAAAGTCCCTGGAATAGTATTATATTGTAGAGGGAAATAAAATGCTGCCTAATCATTTAAACAAATCAATGATGGGAGAAACTGGTTCATTTTTTTTTTCTAGGATTATAAATGACTTTATAGACATAGATGAGATGTCATTTCCTGTCACTTTGAAGACTGAAAGACAAACTTGTTTCAAGGTCATTTTTGTCTTTACTGAAATCTAGATGTGATAGGCCTCCACTGCCTTATTTTATTAAAGTGTTTCTCCCCCCAGGCACACTGCTTAAATCAAATAACATCCTTAGAGATGCACAGCTGTTTTAAAGCAATCTGTATGTTTTTTAGATTTCCCCTACCCTCCTAGCCCCTATTTGCTTTTGACATACCAGCCATTGTAATGCAAAATTTGGAGTCTAAATAGACTTATCCAGGAAAACTGAGAGTTTGCTAGCTGTAAAGACAGCAACAAACTCCATCTTTATTTGCTGTCTTGAAATTGAAAGCTAAGAGGCAACATGGCTATTGCCAGCCACGGTTTAGAAGGCAGACTATAAGTTAGGGGCTTTATATCTGTGCAATATGAAAGACTTGCAAGTCATAATTTGGAGGCCAGGCAATAATTTAATTGAATTTGGAGATAGATTTATGTGAACCTTATAAATCAGTCATTTATTAAAATAACCATTGTCATATCACTTTTATCAAGTTTGTTACTTTCTCTAGTTTGCAGGTTTCCTGCTCTACCCACACTTGTGCCAGATGTGTGCTTCATAAATATGGCTCTATTAAGGATGGTAATTGTAGGAATGGAGAGAATGATGAGAAAAGGAGATAAGTAGATTAAATAAAAACTTGAGAAGGAAAGGAGTGATTGTGGGAAGAATGTATCAGTGGGAAAAGGACATGATTAGACTACCTTGAGGCAGCATGGTATAGAACACAGTATACTAGGCCCGGTCCATAGTATTGTGTCTTTTTGCCTTGTGCTCTTCTGGGAGATCTCTGTTCCTTAAGTTATCTCTGTATATCCTTTTTTCAAAGTTAAGCAATTTGGCCTTTATAGAATCCACACTGTTTCTTCTACTAAATTTTCTTCTGCTATTTTTATGTTCCATATTTATCATTGTCACATAATTCCTTATACTTTGCAGAGATTCTCCACAATATATCCATTTTTATCTGCTTTGCTTGTAGTGTCATTTAATTCTATGAGGAGATCTCTAATTTCTGACCTACATGCATTCCTAATTTCTTTCTTTAAGAATTTTATTTCTTTTTTGACCCATTCTGGAATTTTCCGATAGTATTCCATGATTCCATATTTCACCTGAGTCTATTGGCTTACTTCCCTTTGTATTATAAGACTTAAGTACCTTGGTTTCTTCTCAAGTTGCATTCATTCTTTTTTCTGTTTTTAGAATATTCACTATTTCTCTATCTGCTTATGCTATGTCAGCTTCGATATTCACTATCCACCTGACAATAACTGCTGATGGGATCATAAAAATTATAATTGAGTTTGTATTAAAATGTATGTACCTGAATTCCCAACTTCTCATTTTAAATTCATTATCATTTGGCCAAAATGATTCATAGGGTGAATTGGAGATTTCGATTGGCCTTTAGATTATTATTTATCATCTTGTATTCATTGCTCATTTATTTATTTATTTTATATTTCTTTCACAACATGAGTAATATGGAAATATGTTTTGCCTGACTGTACATATATAATCTATACTGAATTGCTTGCCTTCTCAGTGAGGGAGGGAAGGAAATTGGAACTAACAATTTAAAAAATGTTCTTCCATGCAACTGGAAAAAATTAAATGTTTAAAAATTATTTTAAAAAAGTAAAATGATAAGAGATATGACCAAAGAATTGATGAGTGAGGAAGGATAGACATATGAAACTGGAACAGTTCAATAAAAAAAACTAGCTAGCTAAAAGATGAGAAATAGTATGCCAAATACATCTGGTCCAACTTATGAATGCATATGGTCATTGGTAAGTTTTGGTGAGTTTCATTGTAAGTGGATGATTAGGCTTTCATAGATACTGATAAATTAAAACATTATCTTGGAATATGTGTAAATAAATAATCTGAGACTGAGTAAAAAAAAGAAAAAGTATAAATTGGGGCCATATATCCCCATAAAAATCTCACTTTCTGTTGGGACCCTTTTTCTTTTCCCTAAATGTTCTTACAGAGTGGGCCAAGATATAGGAAAATGAGAATGAGTTTTGCTAAAGTGGTGCCATATGACAATTCACTTATTCATGGAGAATATTTAAATTGAAATCAATGATTACCCAAAAAGAAATATCTCTTAGGGAAAAAGCAGTCCAAAATCTCTGGTTCTGCTATTATAGGCAGTAGTTCTGGAGAACTGAAATAGAGGTTATACTAGGGTCACCAAAGATAAAATCTTGGCACCTAAGAATGAATTTGAAAATGTTATATAATAACCTGAGAAATAGACCATAATAGGTCAGTTTTCTTTTTTGTGTGTGAGTCTTCTCATGTCAAAAGAAAAGAGCAGCTAAAATTGAAGGGATAATGATTTGGGAAAATGGTGAAAATAATTGCAAAGTATTATAAAGGTAGTCTCAAGAAATGATCATCTAGCAATTTAGGGTTTCTTAGGAGTGTATTCCTCTATATTGTACAAGGCTCTTGGCCTACATTATAGCATGGCATGCAAAAATGTTACCACCATAAAGAGACCTATATCAGTAATAGTTATACTTGACTGGCTTTCAAAGATGCCTAGATATGATTAGGGTAGAAATGTAAAAGTAAGAATTAACTCTTCATGATCATTGGGTCATATTTATCATCAAATAATATTGAATAGGACTGCTAAAAGACTCTGTTACATAGCATAAAATTTTCGTGCTTGCTTCGGCAGCACATGTACTAAAATTGGGACGATACAGAGAAGAATAGCTGGTCCCCTGCACAAGCATGACACACAAATTCGTGAAGCATTCCGTAGTATACAGTTTCCTCCAGAAGATTATCCATTTGCCTTGAAGGATATTATTTTCTAAAACTTAACTAATAATATTTGAAGAGATTTAATTAATACTAGTTTTCTTCATTTTATGCTTATTCTTCCTTTGAAGGAATAAGAGCACATCCACATTTTTCTCCTTTTAAGCAAGAAATATTTTTGGAAGACATGTTTTACAGAAATTTTTAGGGGTCAGGGAAAATAGATTTAGGAGTAGGGACTGACAAAGAATGGTATGGGACATTGCCCAGAGGTAATGGCAAAAGGAGGGAAGGAAGAGTTAGAGATTCTCTTTAAACTTACTTTAGGAAATTGAGCTTTAGAATCTGATAGAGGGCAGCTAGATGGCGCAATGGATAAAGCACCGACCCTGAATTCAGGAGGACCTGAGTTCAATTCTGGCCTCAGACACTTGACACTTACTAGCTGTGTGAGCCTGGGCAAGTCACTTACCCCTCATTGCCCCACCAAAAAAAATCTGATAGAGTTTAAGTGGTACTTTGTAGAATTACAACATTTTGTGGAACAAAACTATCCATTAATATAAATTTACTCCTGAAGGAACTTAGATTCTACTGGCAAATGCAAAGTGATTGAAATTAGAGGGTAGAGAGAGGGCACAGAAAGAAGTGGAGTAATTAGGAAAATTCTCTTGAAGGAGGTGGGCCTTACATAAAATATAGGTAGCATTCACTCTAGGCATGAAGATAAATCTTATGCATCTCTACTAAAAAGCAGTATGTATATGCTCTGAGTGGTACTGACAGGAAGCAGATTTCACTTCTGCTATCTCATCTGACCTGTACTTGAATAATAATCTCCATGATAATACAAATAATATTAATCCAACAAGTAGTAATATATCCTCTGCTTGAAAATCTCTAAGAAAGAGGAAGACACTTTCTTCCAAGGTACCAGATTGTAGTTTGGGATCATCCTACTAGCTAAACACTTTTTCCTTAAAGGAAGCCTAAATCTGCTTCTCTGTAATTTCTGTACATTGTGAAGCCATCCAGTCTCCCTTCCCTAGGACAGGACTTCAGATACTTGAAGATAGGTATTGGAATATATCTAATTCTTAAATTCTCCAGGCTACATAGTCCCAGCTGCTTCAGTTGTTTCTCACATGGCTTGATCTGGCAGGCCTTCATTCATTTGTATGTTTTCTATTATCTGAACAATATACTTTCTTCATTCACTTTCTGCCATAAATGTTTTCATACAATGGGTCTTTTTCCTCTTTATTTGTTCTCTTTGGGGTATAGCCCTAGTAGCAGTATCAATAGGGAAATGAGGATACACCATTTAATAGATTTTGGGTCATAGTTGCAAATTGCTTTCCACGATGGTTGGTCCCATTTATAATTCTACCAACAATGCATTTTTATGACTCTTTTCCCAAAGATCTCTCAGTATTTGTCAGTTTCTTTTTTTGTCATCTTAACCAGTCTATTGGCTGGGTGTAAATGGTACCTCAGTTATTTTAACTTGCATTTCTCCCATTACTAATTGATACTTTGAATTTCTTCCTCTGAATACTGCCAATTCCCATCTGTTCACTATTTCTCAATTGGGGAATGACTCTTTTTATTTTAAATTTGGCCCATTTCCCTATATATTTTGTAAACAAGGCCTAATACTTTGTTTTGGTGTAGTTTTAATTTCTTTCTGTTTTGATCTTGTCCTTGTCACTCCTGGAGAAAACCTCTGGGCTATCTTAGATGTTTTTTCTATTTTAACTCATTTTGATGTATCTCTTTTGATATTTAACCATTGGTTTTATCAGGTGATCTTTAGAAAATTATATTTCTTCCTAATTGACATGTAATTTTGCTTTGTGATATTTCTAGATAGTGATTGAATTTCTCGCTACATTTTGGGGGCAAACATTTTTTAAATGAAGGACTTCCACTACCACGTTCAAATGTAGATTTTAAACATATGTGACAGTAGCTGAAATGGACCCTGAAACTTGAGCTATATTGATGTAGCTATATCAGGAAGTTGAATAGATACAGATAGAGCACTGGACCTGAAATGAGGAAGGCCTGAGTTGAAATACAGCCTCAGACACGTACCAGGTGTGTGACCCTCAGCAAGTTACTTAATCTCAGACAATTTAGTTTCCTCATCTGTAAAATGGGGATAATAATAGCACCTACATTCTAATGGGTTGTGATGAGGTTCAAATGAGGTCATATTTCTCAGATTCTTTATAAAATATAAAGTACTTTATGAATTCCAGCTATTTTTTTTATCATTACACATATAAATATTAGAAATATACAGAAGAACTTTGAACCTGCTAACTAGGAAATTAGCTACAAGTTATATCAAATGCCCCCATAATTTGCAATAGTATTTTTGGATATAAATTCTATTTTATAGTAGCTATCAAAGAGGAGTTGGCATCTGAATGCTGGGACTGATAACTTTTTTTTTTATTTTTTTAGTGAGGCAATTGGGGCCAAGTGACTTGCCCAGGGTCACACAGCTAGTAAGTGTCAAGTGTCTGAGGCCGGATTTGAACTCAGGTACTCCTGACTCCAGGGCCAGTGCTCTATCCACTGTGCCATCTAGCTGCCCCAAAACACTTTTTTTGTTTGTTTGTTTTTTTAGTGAGGCAATTGGAGGTAAGTTACTTGCCTAGGGTCACACAGCTGGTGTTAAGTGTCTGAAATCGGATTTGAACTCAGGTCCTCCTGACTCCAGGGCCGGTGCTCTATCCACTGCACCACCTAGCTGCCCCGACTGATAACATTTTTGAAAATAAACTATTTGGTTTCTTCCCTTGAAAGACAGTGAACATGGGTAGAATGTCTGAGGAGGAAAATACTATTTTTCTACCCTCTTACCTGAAGACTTCACCTCATTTTATCTATGCAGTGAACTCTTTGAATTATCATGTAGCACTGGAAAGAGCAGTAACATAGATGTCGAGCTGGAGGGAGTTCAGAATCTGTCTAGTCCAACCCTTTGGTTTGCAGAGGAGGTAACAGGACTGGGTTCTTTATTTCAATGCCCAGGATCACATAAATAGTAAACATCATAGGACTATTGGACTTAGGGTCAAAAGATGTGGATGTGAGGCCCAGTTCTATTACTTCTTATTAGCTGTGTAGAACTCTAGCAAATCTTGTTTCTCTTTTACTCAATTTATGTGATTAATGATTAGAACCCCTAGATCAGGGGTTCTTAACCTTTTCTGGGGTGTGTGTCATTGACCAATTCACAGTTTGAAACCTACGGATAGACACCTTCTCATAATAATGGTTTTAACTACATTTTAAAAATACATGAGATTGCAGAAATGCTAGGCATGGTGGCGCATGTCTCTAAACCCTATTACCAGAGAAGGCTAAAGCTTGACTGCGTTTGGGAATCTGAGATTAATGTGAGTGCTAAATCTGATCAAGTGTCTGTACTATGGCACAAATATGATGAGCCCCTAGAAGCACAGGACCACCAGTTGCCTAAGAAAGGATGAAGTGGGGGCAGCTAGATGGCACAGTGTATAGAGCATCGGCCCTGGATTCAGGAGGACCCGAGTTCAAATCTGGCCTCAGACACTTAACACTTACTAGCTGTGTGGCCCTGGGCAAGTCACTTAACCCCAATTGCCCAGCAAAAAAAAAAAAAAGAAGGGAAAAAAAGAAAGAAGGGATGAAGTAATAGAGAGTTAAAGCTTCTCTTCCAATCTGTATTGGAATTGGACCTTTGAGTGGCTACTAGAGTTCCAGCCTGGATAAGATAGGGAGATCCAGTCATTGGAGAAGGGCAAGAAATATTTTCTTTTGAAGAAAAAGAGAATTGTAAAGTAATAAGAAATGTATGAAAAAATGCTCCAAATCATACATATCAAAACAACTCTGAAGTTTTTTTCCCCACACCCTGAAAAATGGCAAAAATGACAAAAGATGCAAATAATTAATGGGAAGAGAGTCATACTAGTCCATCGTTAGTGAAGCAGTGCATTGATATAAGCAATCTTGAAGTATACAAATGAGGGTCCCTTTGATGCCTAATCAATTGTGGAATGACTATATAATTATGGGATGTTAACATAATGCAATTTTACTGTGCTGCAAGAAATGGTGACTGTGATGAATGCAGAGAAGCATGGGAAGAGCTACACAAATAAGAAGCAGAGTCAAGAAAACAATAGAGTCCAGGAGTACAGCAGTGGAAGTGGAAAGCACACCCACAAACACAAAAGTTTTAGTAAATGTTGTGTAATTACAAAGAACAAACATGGCTTGAAATAAGATAGAGAAGATACTCCTATCCCTTTACAAAGGTACAAGGTCCATGCATGTTAGACATTGCACATATTTTCAGTGTTTTGATGTATTGGTCAATTATTCTAATTTTTCCTCTCTTTCTTTAAAAAATACTACTTGTTATAGGATTACTCTCTGGTAGGGAGGGTGAAAGCTACTAGGGAAATTATGATGAGGGTTTTTTTGGAAATAAAATATACCAATAAAAACTTATTTCAAAATGTTAATAGTATGCATCTTTGAAAGTCCTAACAAAAGTCACAAGTTGTAAAAAAAATTCCCCTTGACTATAGGGTATTAAGCAAACTCTTTGGGTTTATGGTGATTGTTGTTTTTTTCCTGGCCCTGCTATTTGCTCTTTGGGCTTTTTTTTTTTTGGGGGGGGGGAGGCAGTTGGGGTTAAGTGACTTACCCAGGGTCACACGGCTAGTAAATTAGCAAGTGTCCGAGGCCGGACTCCAGAGTCTGTGCTCTATCTACTGTGCCACCTAGCTGCCCCTCTTTGGGCTTTTTTTAAAGAAAAAAAAGTAAATATTGAAAGCTGGTCGAAATCACTGAGGTCATCTAGTGCAGTCTCTCTCTCCCGCCCCCATTTTACCTGTGGAGCAAAGAAGACCCTGCTGGTGAAGGGCCTTTCCCAGGGCCCTCAGCTGACAAGCAGCAGATAAGGCTTTTTCCAAGCTCACATTTCACTTTCATCCTCTTTAATGCTACAGGTTGAAGTAACTGATCTCCACAGTTGATCCTTTCTACCTTAATGTTCTTTTTTTTTCTTCACAGAATTTTTGAGGGACTTGTAAATTTTCCATGTCTTCTTTCCCACAAGAAGTATAGTGTTTCCTTATGTATTTTTTTAAAATCTAGTTTTCCTGGTTTTGTCAAGGTAGTAGTTTTCTGCCTCTGCTATTTTTCTGTGTTTGTTAAGGTTCTGACATGTTCTAATAGTTCATCTTAGGGAAAAATACATCACCAGATTTCCTCTTGACTCATAGATTTAAACATGAATCTTTTTTTCCCCAATTTTTCACCTTTGAGTACATGACTTAAGTTTGCTTTTTTTGTTGTTTTTTTTGTTTGTTTGTTTTCTGTCAATGCTCCTAGTACCTAGTGCATCTCATTTAAGATGGCTGATGAGTCAGGAGTAAACTGTGCAGGAGAGCAAGCATGCTGCTGTGGAGTTAATGACATGTAGACACTCACTTTCTTTTTACTATCTTGTAGAGAAGACTGATTATATTTAAAGAAAGGGAGTAGATGAATCCTGAAGGAAAAGGGGAAAAATAAATTCAGAATGTCTCTAAGGAAGAACGTAAATGTGAAAAATAAATATTCATTCAGGGTTCCTAGCCCTAAGAGAGCCTATGGAAGTTATTTTAACACAGACTGTTAATCCCAAAGATACCAATTCCATAATGATACTAAGACAGTAGGTCCAAATTGATAAGGACCTATGGAAATGCCATTAAAACCAAACAATGCAAATGTATTCTGACTGTGCAATGAAAGAATGAGGTGAATTTGAAAGCAGGACACAAATTTCCTGAAGACTAAATGGCCAGACTAAGGACAAGCAGTGAAAAGAACTAATACTTAACTGCAAACTTGCAACACTTAGCTCTTTTCTCCCCAAGTCTTCAGATGAGGTTTTATAGAAAAGAGTTACAAAGATTATTGAAGAATTAAAAAGCAGACCTATACGACAGATGGATTCTAGTTATTCAGCCTAGAGAGCAGCAGAATGAGGGATGATGAATAATGGGCTATGCCTGTGTTACAAAAACTCCATGACTGTTTTCCATCTCCACTAGGGACAAAAACACTTAAATTAAAATTGGAAAGGATGCATTAGTTATTAATGTGGCCTTTGAGGGCCTTGCTTTGGGGGTGTGGGGTGTCCTAGTTTTGAAAGAGGGGAACTTGTTTCTAAATCAGTAATGGTTACTCCATCTTCCCTGAAAGAACATTCTAAAGTTTAGTTCTCTTTCTACTTGCTCTCATACTGCTTATGCTCTGTGTGCACTTTATGTTCACTAGGAGAGTGAATGATTAGTATTCATTCTAATTACAGCTTTGTTTTCAGATAACAAATATTCATTTCACAAGTGAATGCAAATGAATGTTGCCAGCTTACATTTAGTCCACTGTGACTGAAACAAACAAAACAAGAGCCTAGACAATTCCTTAGTCCTCACTTTTTGAGAGACCAGTGACCAACATACATACATACATACATAGTGTTTGTAGCTTCCTCTGTCCTTTTCCCCTTACATGTCAACCAGTTGCACAAAACATTATCAACTTAAACATGTAAGGCATAACATCATTTGTCATTTTTGTTGTTGGGTTGCTTCAGTTGTGTCTGACACTTTATGACCCCAGTTTTCTTGGCAAGGGAACTGGAGCGATTTTCCATATCCTTCTCCAAATAATTTTACACATGAGGAACTGAGGCAAACAGGGTAAAGTGACTTGCCCAAGGTCACATAGCTAGGAAGGTTGAGTCCAGATTGAACTCATGATGAATCTTCCTGATTCCAAGCCCAGTGCTCTATCCACTGCACCACTTATCTGCATTTTCCATCATGCTTAAAAGTAACAAAAAGCAGCACAGATTGCATACAGAAATAAAGACCAAGGTATAATATAAATAAGTTTCCTTTTTTAAAAAAAAATTCACCTGACTCCAGGTGCTTTGCTCTATCCAATATACCACCTCGCTGCCTCAATATGAGTTTAGACTTACTTTAACAAAAATGAGAAAAATATGCTTCTATAAATGCTGAATGCTTAATAGACATAGTAAAAATTATTAAATAAAGAATAATCCTTATTTTCATAGAATTTTTAGTCAGGAAGTATATGGCTTATACACATATAACTTTACTACTTCCAGTTGTTTAAGAAGGGTACAGAGGCATACCCTTTGACCCAGCAATACAATACCACTTTTGGGTCTTTTTCCCAAAGAAATTATGGAAAGGGGAAAGGGACCCACATGTACAAAAATATTTATAGCTGCTCTTTACGTGGTAGCAAGGAATTGGAAGTTGAGGGGGTGCCCATCAATTGGGGGATGGCTGAACAAGTTGTGGTATATGAATACAATGGAATACTATTGTGCTGTAAGAAATGATGAGCAGGAGGAGTTTAGAGAAACTTGGAGGGTCTTGCGTGAGCTGATGATGAGTGAGATGAGCAGAACCAGAAGAACATTGTACACAGTATCATCAACATTGAGTGTTGATCTACTGTGATGGACTATATTCTTCTCACCAATGCAATGGTACAGAAGAGTTCCAGGGAACTCATGATAGAAGAGGATCTCCAAATCCAAGAAAAAAAAAAAAAGAACTGCGGAGTATAGATGCTGATTGAACCATACTATTTCTTTTGTTTTTGATGCTGTTGTTTTTTTCTATTTTGAGGTTTTTCATCATTGCTCTGATTTTTTCTCTTATAACATGACTAATGCAGAAATAGGATTAATGTTATTATGTATATATATATATATATATATATATATATATAACCTATATCAGATTACCTGCTGTCTAGAGGAGGGGGGAGGGAGGGGAGGGAGGGAGAAAAATCTGAAATTATAAAGCTTGTGTATAAACAAAAGTTGAGAGCTATCTTTACATGTAACAGAAAAAAAAATACTTCGTTAATTAAAAAAAAATTTGAAGAAGGGTACAGAGAAAATGTTATATGTGGTCTTAGGAACAAAAGGTAATTGCCAAATAGGGTATTTAGAGAAGTCTCATGGACTTCCCTTCAGTAGGGCCTTAAGAAATGAGTAGAGATTCTGTACATACAGAGAGGCATTCGAGCTATAGAAAACATTTTGAGTAAAGATTACATGTTAGGATAAGGGAGATTGTTTTTGCAGAGCTATGTAGTCCATTTGGTTTGAAATGTGAGTACATAGAGGCCAGTGGTAGGAAATAAGGCAGGAAAGGTATAGTGGTACCTGAGTATGAAGATGTTTGAATGTGGTCCTAAGGTGTTTGATCTGTCATTAACAATAGCAGGATCTGTTAGTTTCATGGCATGTACATCTAGTATGTGACAAGAAGCCTCCTAACACTTTTCATATCTGATGACTACCACCCATTTCTATTGATAAGAGAAAAAAAGATACTTCTAGAAGTGATTTAGAAACTCTTGACCAAGAAACAAAAGATCTTATGGACACATGTTTTCATCACTAAAACCAATCAAATGCAAGAGCTTTGAAAAAGAAGAAAATTGATGAAATAGCTGAGAAATGAGATAATGAGATAATGGTGTCTGAGAATTTGTTTTGGATTTCTGGATCATGGCTTAAAATTTTTCTTGAGCAATAAAATTGCAATTTTAATTTTAACAAGATGAAATACCCTATCATTATTCATCATATGTGCAACACTTTTGGGGTGATACATTTTCAAACTGATGGATTAGTAGAACAACTAGAGCTATGAATAGCAAAAAAGGGTAGTTATGTTGAACTTTAATCAAAGACATGCTAGCTATAGCAATAACAGAAAAAATTAATTGAATTAGAATAGTCAATGAGATATACTTTAGAGAATCAACTAAAAAAACTAATTTAAAGAACAACTTCAACAAAGCTGCAGGATATAAAATAAACCCACATAAATCATCAGGTTTCTTATATGTTATCAAAAACGTCCAGCAGGAAGAGATCGAAAGAGAAATTCCATTTTAAATAACTGTAGTCAGTATAAAATACTCATGAGTATACCTGCCAAGACAATCACTTTTTTACACAAATAAAGACATCTAAACAATTGAAGAAATATTAATTACTTGTGGGTAGGTCAAGCCAATATAATAAAATAACAATTCTACCTAAGTTAATTTACATATTCAGTGCAATACCAAACTACACAAATATTTTATAGAGCTAGAAAAAAATAACAAAAGTCATTTGGAAGAATGACAGTTCAAGAATATCAAGGAATCAATGGGGGAAAAGGGAAGGAAGGTGGCTTTAGTCATAAAAAACAATCTGGTACTGGCTAAGAAATAAGAGTGGTGGACTAGTGGAACAGATTAGGTATATAGTACACAGTAGGAAAAACCCTTAATAATCTCTTGTTTGATAAACTCAAAGATCCATGCTTTCAGGGCAAGAACTTACTATGCAACAAAAATTGCTGGGAAAACTGGAAAGCAATTTGGCTGAAACTAGGTATAGATCAACATCTGGAGATAAGGTTGAAATGGGTACATGATTTAGATATAAATGGTGATATAATAAGAAAATTAGAGAAGCATGCAATATTTTACCTGTCAGATCTATGGATAAGGGAAGAATTTATGACAAAACAAAAAAGATAAAGCATTACAGCAAATAAGATGGAGAATTTTGATTACGATAACTTAAAAAGTTTTTGTACAAACAAATCCAATGCAGCCAATATTAGAAAGAAAACAGAAAACTGGGTGAAAAAAATTGCAGAAAATTTCCCTGATAAAGTCTTCATTTCTTGAATATATAGGGAATTGAGTCAAATGTATGAGAATAGGAGTCATTCCCCAAATGATCAAAGGATACAAACAGGAAGTTTTCAGGGAAAAAAAATGAAAGTTATCTATAATAATATGAGTAAAAGCTGTAAATTACTATTGAATAGAGAAAAGCAAATTAAAACAACACCTTACACCTATCAGATTAGCTAATATGACAGAAAAGGAAAATGACAAATGTTGGAAGGAATGTGAAAAATTGGGACACTCGTGCACTACTGGTAGAGTTGTGAACTGATGCAACTGTTTTGGAGATCAAATTGGAACTATGCCCTAAGTGCTATAAAACTGTCTATACCTGAAATACTATGCAAAAGATATTTTTTTTTAAAAAAAGCAGAAGGGGCAGCTAGATGGCACAGTGGATAGAGCACCAGCCCTGGAGTCAGGAGGAACTGAGTTCAAATCTGACCTCAGACACTTGACACTTACTAGCTGTGTGACCTTGGGCAAGTCACTTAACCCCAAATGCCTCACCAAAAAAAAAAAAAAAGCAGAAAAGGGGGCTATATGTACAGAAATATTTATAGTAACACTTTTTGTGATGGCAAAGAATTGGAAATTGAGGGGACACCCATCTATTGGGGAAGGGCTGAATAAGTTGTGGTATATGATTGTGATGGAATACTATTGTGCTATAAGAAATGATGAGGGGCAGCTAGATGGCGCAGTGGATGGAGCACTGGCCCTGGAGTCAGGAGGACCTGAGTTCAAATTCAGCCTCAGACACTTAACACTTACTAGCTGTGTGACCCTGGGCAAGTCACTTAACCCCAATTGCCTCATTAAAAAAAAAAAAGAAAAGAAAGAAATGATGAGCAGGATGATTTCAGGAAAAAAACTGGGGAGATTTATATAAACTGATGCAAAGTAGAATGAGCAGAACCAGGATGACTTAGCAACTCTCAGCAATACTCACAAAAGGCCACTTGTTCTGGGTGATAGCAGGATGAAGTAGCATCATGGTGGATCCCTGCACCAACCCCAGGCAAGGTTAGATATTATATAGAAACAGAACAAAGAAGGCATATTGCCAGGGATGGCTCAGGGTCACATGCAAGTTTTTCCATGGGATAATTGGAGCTTCTTTGGCTGTTTATATTTATTAAAGTTAGCTTACATTCTCTGTGAGGCTTGAAGTCACATTTGAAGGCTCTAGCTGCCACTGAACATATATTTCCTGGGGGGGTTGCAACATGACTAATATAGAAATATGTTTTGCATGACTGCACGTGTATAATTAATATCAGATCATTTGCCTTTTCAAGGAGGGAGGTGGGGAGGGTAAGAGATAATTTGAACTCATAATTTTTATTTAAATGTTAAAATTTGTTTTTACATGCAATTGGAAAAAGAAGCACTACACTGTACATAAAACAATCATCTTATCATTCCTGGATTTTGCCAGATGTGTGGAATCAAACTCATTTTTCCCAATGACTCTGGTATAGAAAGTCTGTTTAAAGCCAAATGTCCACACTTCATCTAAACTTGGCTCAAATTACAGTAACCACAGACTACATTTTTTTTTCTCAAGGCTTGTTTGCTCCTAATAAGAAACATACCTCCTCCTCCTCCCATCTGAAGTGTTTTATTTTCCCTGATATCATAAATATATAAATATAAACATGGCTTTAAAGTGATTTTTTTTGTGGGCCAATGAGGGTTAAGTAACTTGCCCAGGGCCACACAGCTAGTAATTGTCAAGTGTCTGAGGTCAAATTTGAACTCAGGTCCTCCTGAATCCAGGGCCAGTGCTTTATCCACTGTGCCACCTAGCTGCCCCTTAAAGTGATTTTTAATGAAAAGGATGTACAATATTTAAAAGTTTAATTAACCTTTCAAATGTTATTTTTTGTAACTTTGTAGCATGTATACTACCCAAATTATTAAAATTTAAGATTGCACTAGTATTTTGGGGGATTAAAAAGAAAGTTGGTGGAAGAAAACCACCAGTTTATATTATCCAAGTTAGATACCATAACATATAATGTAACTAAGGTATATGAAGACTAGGAGGGGAAATACCCCAAAATGACAGGAAACAAAACCGTAGAAAGTAACCAGCAAAAAAAAAAAAAAGTAAGACTATGCACATCCCTACAGAAATCACATTGCATGTTATCAAGAAAGGTGAACCAAAGCTCCTAAGATGAGAACAAATTTGTCCTCCTAGTTATCTGCATGAAACTTTGTGGAATATGGTTCTAGAAATATATTTGAAAAGAATAGTGTAGTTAAAGGAGATTAGGGTGAGTATCTGGTGTGACATTTTATTTCAGGTAGAACTACTCACTTGAGGAAATCCAAAAAATGGTTGGCGGATAGGCATGAAACTTGAGCGAGAGACCGTTTGGGTCAGGGTCACTGAACAGGAAGTGATATTATCGGTGCATGTATACTTTTAGCCACAGTGCTAGCAGCAGGAAAGAGATGGGAACTGAGAGCTCAGAAATATGCAGGACAGCAATATCATAGTCTCTCTTTTCTAGATGAACAAAATACTGACCAGATAAATCTGCAGTGCCAACCATGTCTCAGCGATCTAGCGTTTTTGTGGTTGGGTGTCAGAGATCACAGGGATCCTCTGAATTCTGGGTTTTTGTTTGTTGATGAGGAGTTGACTCTCCAACTGTTTTCCATGTACAAGGTAATCCTGAAAATATTTCCACACACTATGAAGAAATTAAAATTATTCTGTATCATTAAATAATTGATTCTATTCTGTCATTAACCCTCTTCTTTATCACTGCCTCATTTCGCCAACCCATTTTCACGTTCTTGAGTTAAGCTCAGGAATGAAGCTTTCCCTCTGAGCTAGTTTAAAGATGTGATTGAAAGGAAAAGTTGTTATCATTCATGCTGTCCCAGTTGCTGGGACGTCTGCTTATTGTCTGTAAACTCCAACCAGTTTAACCTGGTGCTATCTCCCAGAAAACATGTCATCTGTCCTCACCTGTCCTTTACAATTACAGGAGTTGTAATTTCTCCCAAGGGAACAGCAAACCTGGTGGTACTGATCTCTTAGCCAAGATAACATTTCTGTATTGTCAGAGAGAAGTGTAATAGCCACACCTGAATGCTAACCCACTTCTCTTGGTATAGCCCATTGTAATGTTCCTCCACTACCCAGACCCCCTCATTTCCTGTAAGTCAATAAAGAGGGTATCCCATTTCTCACTGGGGTCACTGGCCTTATTGAGGTGGCCAGTCTGACCCACTTTGACAACAATTGTATGCATCACTGTTAATAAACTCATTTTGCTCACTATATGTAGCTTAGATTACCTTTCTTTAATTTACTCAGAACAATAAGTCTTAAGTTCAACATATATGGGCCAAATCAAACACTTTAAAAATTATTAAATCCAGTTTCTATGCCTTGAGTAGTGCTCTGTTAATTGGAATGTTCTATTCTACTGTGTGGTCTTTGAGCTTCTTTTCCCCATTCTTTTTTTGACAGTTCATCATGTATTTTATCATACTATATAGCTCATTCAAAAGAATAACCTTCTTTCTGATAATGCCAATATTCTTTGCGCTGTTTACTCTGCTGCTTAGGTGGGTGGAACAAGGGATGGAAGGTAGGAGGAAGGACCAAGGGATATATTGGCTGAATTCGGAGTTTTGTGTTGCACCTTAAAAAGTTATATTATAAATCCTATGAACAAAAATCCAAGATGTAGCAGAAACTGTGCCCCCTCTTTGCCACCCACTATTGTATTCAAACAGGGCCTGGAGGATGAATGACCTCTTAGGTCCAAGATAGAAATGCTACTTCATTAGCTGGCTGTTCAGATAAGGAAGGGTTATGATTCTGAAGGTCCATGTTTAGAAATCTTAACTTGAATTTTAGCAGAGCATAGGATATATTCTGAGATAGTAAGGGTTTAAATTCATTAACAAGCTTCTTTTCACGTCTTAACTTAAAAAGATGAGACTAGATCAAATTATGTGAATTATTTTTAGTTTTATACATATGTGTGTGTGTATGTGTATAAAAGTGTAAACTCAGGTTCTCCCTGGTCTTTCAAATGGCTAAAGTGATGGCTTATTTTTGTAGTTTTGAGAGACTTTATCCACAGAACTCCTTTCTATATGAGTAACTGTCCATCTTTGTCAGCTTATGGCTGACATACAGTGACCTAGTTTCAAGTAGCCATTTGTAGACAGCGGTCCCAAATTAAGTACACTGTTTTGTCATTGCACGCCTCCATATGCTTTTCCTCCAAACAATTCTTTGACTGGAGGTCTCTAATGTAGCTCTTCCATTCTGACAAATCAAACCGATCAACTTGCCTGAGTTACAGGTGGAATGGGTTTTACAAACAGTTATTTTCATGTTTCTCTATAAAATGTTTATTGTGAAAAGATTCGACAATACAGGAAACCAAAGAAACATTATGGCACTGCATTTACCCCCCCAAAAAAAAATTAAGGTATAGTATAACTATCGAATTTACACCAAACTACCTGGACCCCTTTAGTGGGGGTGTTTTTGTTTTTGTTTTGCACTGCAGTCGTTTTTCCCACCTCATGCCATTACAGTTCTGTCTTACAAGTCATGCCAAATCCCTTGACATTGTATGGGCCTCAGGGGATGGCAGTGTGTGTCACTACCCAAGTGTTTGCAACTTCTCAAACACATCTCTCTACACTGAGTCATCTGCCTACCTAAAGTCCTCAAAATATATCCAGATTTCTTTCCCTACTCTTGGCAAATTAAAGCTACAAAAAACTATCTGTCAATCATTTGCAACTAGATACAGCAAGAGATTGCTGGTTTATAATGCACCCATTCTGCATATAGAGGCTATTTATATTGGTACCATGTTCAGATGTAAGTCATTGTTATGTTGGAAAATGGCCATGGGCATTTTGAAGAAGTGAAATAATACTTTGACTCAGATTCTGATCTTGTCAGCTTTAATTTATTGTATGTGAGAGCTAAGAGACCATGTTCTCAATATGAATGTGTGGTCTCAGAACCAAAGATTTTATCCCATGGTATACTTTTTCTAAGTGGCTTTTCCACCTGATAGAAGCAGTTATTTACTGCTATTTTACATTAATAGAAATGTCCCCCTTCAAGCTATTTTATCATTCTGTTTCAGGCAAAGGATTGTAGAATTGCAAGGAAAACCAAGAGAGGTCACCTGTTTCCTTCCATTGACAAATGTTCATATTGGTCATTTGTGAAACATTTAGTTTCTTTTTTGTTTGTTTTTCTTAACTATATTGTTATGCTTAATATGCATATTTTCCTGTTTGTGCTTGCTTTGCTTTCCATTGCATTCTTGCCATGTTTGTTTATATTCACCATATTCATTATTTCTTACAGTGAAATACTGTTCCATCTCATTAACTTATCACATTTTGTTTAACCATTCACCAGTCACAACTGGACACTTACTTTGTTTTGAGTTCTTTGCTACCATAAAATAAAATGTTTCTATGAGTATTTTGTTAAATATGTGGCCTTTCTTTTGCCTTTGATCTTTTCATATCATAAGTATACCAATGGTATTTGGGTCAAAAGATGTGAATGTTTTAGTCACTTGCTTAGCATTATTCTAAATTGCTTTTTGAAATGGTTAATAACTCTGCTAATAATGCTTTCCTCAGTTTTCCCCAACATTAATTATTTCAGTCTTTTTTCATCTTTGACCATTTCTATATGTAAGGGTGTAACAACCTGTTTAGTGCTGATCTAGGAAGGTTGAGGAAGGCTCTAGGCCCCCAAGTGCTGGGGTTAGTCCTAGAGGAATCTGGCCTCTAAAGCTTGGGGTTAGACCCTTTACTGCCAAATCTGGCTCTTTATATCCCTACCCTGAAAGCTGAATGAAATAATTTATAGAAAACCAAGGTTTAACTCATATAAAGGATATGCCAAAAGGAGTTTATAAAGAAGGTACGCAGTGTAAACAAGGCCATAAGATCCAGTCTAAGACTCTTCTAGCTATCACGTGTTCTCTATGCCATGTTCAATAAGTCACCATTGTTCACACAGCTTTGGAGTGACAATCTGTCCTCCCCTTGGGAAGTTCCAAAGTGGGTTCTAAACCACAAATTCAGGGAAAAGGAAGGAAAAAACAAAAGCAGAAGTCTGATACCCCTTTAAAATCTGCTCAGTGGGCTGTGCTTCCTAGCTCACTGGCCAGTCCTCTTTCATTTAGCCCCCTGCCTCTCTCCCATCACTAGGACCAAGGGATTGCTATATTACCCTAAAGCCTTTAAGTGCTGGCCACATATGTTCTCAAAAGTGGCCAGGTGGAACATAATCCATTCATGCTCATGAGATATATTCTGCCTAAATTATAAGGTGAAATACACTGACTACTTTTGAACTGGGGAATGATATCTATTTCTGTTAATTCCCTATATATTTTCATATCAGACTCCTGTCAGAGATGTCTGACTGTCAAGATTTCCTCCTGCTTATTTTGAGCTAATTTGTTGATTTTCTGGTTTCAGTAACTGAATATATAATCATTTCTTTCTGTTTGTAGTTTCTAGAGATAATTGTTTTCATTTAAAGACTGCTTTAGGTACATCTCAGAAATTTATATATGCTATTTCATTGTTAACATTTTACTTTTCATAATTCTTAACTGTTGCTATAATTTGCTCTTTGATCTACTCATTATACATATTGCCATTATTAAGCCTTTTCCCTTTGATCTCTTTGGGATACAGAGCTAGTAAGTGGTATTGCTTGGTCAAAGGGTGTGTGCAGTTTTATGACCCTTTGCCCATAGTTCCAAATTGTTCTACAGAATGATTGCACTAGTTCATAACTCTACCAGTAGTGCTTTAGTGTCCCAATTTTTCCACATCTCTGCTAGCATTTGTCTTTTTTCCTTTTCTGACCTATTAACTAATCTGTTAAGTGTGAGATGGTACCTCAGAGTTGTTCTAAGTTGTATTTCTCTAATCAATAATGGTTTAGGTGTTCAAAACTTTTTTTAAAGACTTGGTCTGGGGGACAGCTAGGTGGTGCAGTGGATAGAGCACTGGTCCTGGAGTCAGGAGGACCTAAGTTCAAAACCGGCTTCAGACACTTGACACTTACTAGCTGTGTGACCCTGGGCAAGTCACTTAACTCTCTTCTCCCCCCCCCCCAAAAAAAAAGGACTTGGTCTTCCTGTCTCAGCTAGCCTGGAAGTACAGGCTCTACTCACAAGGCCAGTCCTACTACTGATCGATCATAAAAGAAGTTTGACCTGCCATATAGTAGGAACTTAAGAAATACTGATTGAATGATTGAAAACAAAATAATGATATACAGCATTTTTTTATGTGACTACTGATAACTTTGATTTCTTCTTCTAAAAACTGCCTGTTCATATCCACTGACCATTTATCAGTTGGGAAATGGCTCTTCTTTTTATAAATTTCTCTTAGTTTCCTATATATTTGAGAAACTTGCTGTAATATTTTCCCCCAGTATTTTTATTTTCTTCTGGCTGCATTGGTTTTATTCCTGTAAAACCTTTTTAATTTCATTATAATAAAAATTATCCATTTTACATCCTGTGGTTCTCTATCTTGTTTGGTCATAAAATTCTTCCCTTATCTGTATGTCGGACTGGTAACTTTTTCCATGCTCCCCTGAATTGCTTATAATATTAGCCTTTATATATAAATTGTGTATCCATTTTGAGTTTATCTTGGTTATGATGTGAGATTCTGGTATGTGCATAGTCTGCTTTTTAGTTTTCCCTGCAGTTTTTGTAAAATGTTGCATTCTTTCCCCAAAGCTTGGGACTTTGGGTTTATCAAATACTAAATTATGCCAGTCATTTACTACTGTATATTGTATAACTAACCCCAAACTTTTTTGAGGGCATGTTTTATACTAACTCTTCTTACTACAAACTACCTTAGTAAATACCCTTTTATAATAGCTAGTTGAAGTTTGGATGATTGATGATTGGATGTAGGAAGTGTGCAAATGGAGATAGACAGTATCGTAGAAACCCAGGATCTCAGGATTTCTTCTGGAACTCTTAAGAGTAACAATCAGACACTTTATGACAATCAGGCCTTACAGTTGCAAGTAGGACTTGGAGTTCTGGCCTTAGAGCATGGCCTGTACTTGTTATTTTGAAGAATTTTTCACATTATTGTGAACAATATGCATTTCTTCTTTTGACAGCTGTTTGTTTATATCCTTCCATCATTTATCTATTAGGTTCCCTACTTTTTATCCTTGAAGTCTCTTCCATTTTCTCTTATAAATGAATGAACTTAGAAAAGATATAGACACAAGATAAAATAATATTATGAGATATTTTGAAAATTCCCACCAGATATCCAAACATCATACCCAAAATATTGATATTTATGAACCACAGGCGTTATCGCATTAATTTCTTATGAGAATCATTCAAGCCAGGGCAAAAGAAAAAGATATTCAATGATTTATTTAACATGCAATGTTGATTCATGCCCAGACCTGGTTTATGCCATTTATCTTACCACACGCTAATCATTTACAATTAACAAAGTGCTTAGCAAGTAACTACACCAAAACCTACTACATTTCAAGTATAATTTAATCAAAAAATATTTTTTGTTTACTGGCAAAAGAGAGAGATGCTGCAAAATAGGAGACTTATTTGTTCAAACCAAGATTTTGTTGTTTCAGGTGTGTCTGACTCTGTGACCCTGTTTGGGGTTTTCTTGGCAAAGACAACTAGAGTGGTTTGTTATTTCCTTCTCTAGCTAATTTCATTGAGGAGTTGAGGCAAACAGGGTTAAGTGACTTGCCCAGGGCCACACAGCAAGTAAGTGTTTGAGTCCAAATTTGAACTCAGGTCCTCCTGACTACAGGGCCAGCCCTGTACCCGCTGTACCAGCTAGCTGCCCTAAACCAAGATAAAGCTTAGCAATAAATGTGTTACTCTTCAAACTGTTTTCTAGTTAGCCTGAGAAAAATGAGAATTGCTGCCATGATTGCACATGTAGGGGATTATTTGTGCTGTGAGAATCAGGGTGCCATCCCCTGCTGAGAAAGACATTGTGAGAACCAGGGCAACGCCCCCCTGAGAAGAAAGCATGTGACTACCGTCCAGAAGTTACATCTATTCATAGAACTTCCTGTTAGTCATGTCAATCACTGCTACCAGCCAATTAGCTTGGAGCTGTGTGTGGGGACCGGACTGGGGTGGTCTGCATGGAGCTTCTGCTAGAGGACTATGGGGGATCTTTCCGTTGGAGGTCGCAGTAGGAGCAGCAAGTGCAGGGAGCTAAGCTCTTTCTTTCTCCATGTGTTCTCTTTACTAACCCCTAATATACTTTGATAGATACTTAATGCTCAAAGACTAGTGCTGTACGCTTCTAATTTAAGGCGACCACACGTTATATTTTTAATCATAGCAATTAGATTTTACACATCACAGTGGGACCTTATTTTTTTAGGGCTACAAGAATACTGCTTCCCTTTATTCATTTTATAGATAAACTGATGACAAAGAAAGTAGGGAATCTGTCCTGTTGCATAGGTAGTACTGCCAGATTTTGAACTCAGGTCCTTCTATGGCTTTAGAAGTCCTATGCCTTTGCTGCCAGCACAACATTAGCTATGAGGTATGTGCTCCTAAGGCACATAGTAAGTCGTCAAACTCTTCTCAGCAATAGCAAGGTCTTAGTGGACTCTAGTGGAGTAAATTGGAAAGCCATCATCAAGCTGTTGACCTCACAAAGTGGTTATTCTATATTGATAGTGTAAAGGCTTCTTTTATCCTGGTTTAGTGGCTCTCCAGAAGCAGCTGAGATTGGCTGGTTATTTCTCAAGGTAAGATAGATAGATAGAGAGATTCTCCTGTCCTAGAGCCAGATTGTGCTAGAGTTTGGGGCTTATCCTCTCATCATAGAGCTTCAGGCAGAGCAATGAAGAATAACAGGAGCCAATAGGAAAGAGCTTTAAAATGCTAGGGTGAAGATTTCATATTTTTAGAAGCAATAGGGAAGCTCTGTGAGTCTGGCTGAGCAAGACGATTTTTTTTGGAAGGGGTGGTGAATTATCTTTTTATAATTTACAATGTGTCTATTTAAATTAATAATTCCTTGTCTTGTCAGTTTTACTAATGGCAGGGGGGCATGTAATCACTGGTTTTCTTCGAGTTCTCTATTGTGTTATACTATAGCGATGTATAATATTTTTAATTTGTATGTGTTATTTTCTCTGCTTTTTCATTTGTCATGTTGGTAATTTTCATTTTCATTCTTTTTAAGTCAATGAGTTTGCTAATGGTTTGTCAATTTTATTGGTTTTAAAACAGTTTAGGGATTTATCAATTCAATTTTTCTGTCATTTTGCATTTTCTATTTTTTCTTTTAAACTTTATGATCAAAAAAAGAAAAAAAATAAACTTTATGATATTTTTTTCTTTTGCATTTGCATTCCATTGACTATTTGTGTTTTTACTCTCCTGTCTTTAGATATTAAAGTAAGTTATTTATTTTCTCATCCTCTCTATTGTTCTGCTTGGCCTCAGTGTAGAACTTGGGAAAGAGGTGAAATATGCAAAAAAAAAAATCTTGATGCTAATCAGAATTTCTTCTTACTTCAAGGTGTCACAAAGTAGAATGAATAGATTCCTTCAAGAAATAATGGATTCCCTGTTGTTAGAGATCTTTAAGCAAAGACTGGATAGGCACTTGTCAGGGATGGTGTTCACTTAAGCACTGCACTTGGTGGCTCTCTGTACTCCCTTCCAACATTTTGGATAGCAACCCTCTAAACTCCTTAGTTCAGGGACAGCTAGCTAGGTGATGCAGTAGACTGGGCTTATGTCAGGAATACCTGAGTTAAAATTATAGCCTCAGACACTTACTAACTGTATGACTCTGGGTAAGTCACTATCTGGCAGCTTCAGTTAGATCTGTGCCACGTGGGACTAATAATAAGCAGCTGCCTGAGGATTGTCGTGAAGATCAAATGAGATGATCTTTGTAAAGTGTTTTGCAAAGCTTGAAGTGCTATGCAAATACTAGGTGTTGTTATTATTCTGTTAGCAAACAAATGAAGCCATTCTAATCACTGGACCTGTCAAGTTTTTGAGGGTAAAGGGTAGAAGTCAAAAGTAAGATGAACTGGTCTGTAAACCTTAAAGCATTATTAGAAGTGTTAGCTATTTTTTTTATGATTACTTCAAAATATGATCTGTTAGGGAACAAACAAGGTTTAGATTATGATCGATTCATAGCTATGTACTAAAAAAAAAATTTTGGTGTACTTTGGGATATATCAACTAGTTGATTCGTCCCCAATTCCAGAAATCAGTACGTGTGGCAAGGCTAAAATTATGGGGATGAATGATATTTCTGAGCCAGTATATCATTTCTTATGTGCTAAGGCTTCATTTCCTGCAAAAAGAATAATTCTCCATTCTACTACTGCTTGATCTCATTGACCAAAATATGATAGATTCTTTCAATATTTTACAAGACTGAATCACACAATTAGGTAGCAATTCAGTGGAAGTAGGGCAGTGGCTCAGAGATCAGTTTGTAGCTTGAGTCAGTATTGTATAGACTTGGCCTTGGTCAAAGTAATGGAAATTTTATAAGCTTTTGGCTTATAAGATACTTATCTTCCCTCAATTTCTTTTAATCACTTTTAGTTTTATTCTTTCTATTTTTTTCTGTGTTCTATTTTGTAGAAAATGTTATAGATAGATTTTATATGATACATATACTTGAGATTAATAAAGAAATTCTTAATAGTGAAATAATTGTTATTTTCTTTTTGTTACAGTTCTAATGAATGAATCCCTTCTAACAACTTATTCAGTTTAGGAAATTCCTATTAATTCCCTTAATATAATTTTATTTTCTTCTCGCATGTTCCTTGTTGATGATGGAGAAATCTTTCTTCTGATTTAGTCATGACAACTCATATTGTATTAGATACACTGTCCCTTGTTTTTCTTTTACTGTTTTAAAAATCCCATTCTTTTAATCTCTGAGAGACCCTATTTTCCAATGATTTCTACTTTTATTGGTGCTATTTTTTCTAGTTTTAATGTACCTTTTCGTTTTCCTGAATGTTTTCAAATGTGATCTAGTTATCTCACTCAAAGGGGGAAAAAACCCAGAAAGTTATATTTTCTTCACAAAATTTATCTAGAATTTCTTAATGAGAAGTTATATTTTCACCCCAATGCTATTTTGTCTTTCCTTATTCCGCCCATAAAGTTAAACTCCTCCTTGTATATAATCAACAAAAATATAATCTTCTTTATGAATAAATCAGGTAAATGCTGGTGCTGATATGTTTATGTGCAACTTGGGTGTGTATGTGTGTTGGTAATATAAATCTAGTCTCTTCAAGAGGGTTATATGTAGATGGTCATTTAAAATGGTTATGATGACCATTTCTGATGTGGAAATTCAAAATTATTAACTTATGAGAGTAAACATTGGCTACCTTATCATTAATTAATAACACAGCAGCAGAAGCTTCTTCAGGTAAGAAATAGGTCCCAATTCCAGCATCTGGTTTTGAGGGATATTATTATGGCATTTTTCATTGTGTGACAGAATAGGATTATAAATCATTTTTAAAACTTGATGCTCCACTGTCACCTGAAATGATTTTTGAGATCAGTTCATCTTTTGATGGACCAAACATCTGCCTCATTAAAAATTCCATTGCTCTCAGTTGGACAATGTGTGCGACATAGTAGTCATGGGAAATCCTTCTTCATAGTTAACATACTCCAACAACATTTCATTTCATTTATAAATTATGTTATTGCCAAATTGTGGCATGGCATTAAGCTTCCACATACTAAGAGGAGATATTATTGTTCATTTTCATCAATGCATATTCTTTTTATTAACTATTATTACAATGGAAACACAATCAATTTCTACATATAATATATTGAAGCCGTAATATGTTCCAAATTACTTTTCATTTTAATTTGAGAAAAGAACTATGGATTTTATATCTTTATAATGCCCAGATTGAGTATAAAACCCCAATGTAGCTTATTAAAGACTTAAAGACTCATTTGCCTATTTTATACTTAGACCTCTTTTATTCCATTGATATTGTGTACTGTATTTTTTACCCCTAGTGAGAGATAAAACAGTATCATAAGAGTAAAAGTTAAGTCTTTTTCTTTCTTATACTTTCCCTCAGTACCAATTGTATCACTTTACATTTAGTAGTGTTTGTCGAATGAATGGATAGATATTATGGACAAAACAATCAAACAGAAAAGTATACTTTATATTTATTTACAGAAAGAAAAGAGCAATTTTATTTTTCTACTCCAGCAAGATATTTCACAATTTTTTTCTATTTAAAGGAGCAATTAAATTTTAGGCCATGGTTAGAACTCCAAAGTGTGTGTGTGTGTGTGTGTGTGTGTGTGTGTGTGTGTGTGTGTGTGTGTGTGTGTGTAACACAGAATCATACAAAATCATTGTGTTTCTATTTATACACGTGAATATGTTGAAGGAAATATTTTATGCCATTATGTATAAGATTAAATCATAAAATCATAGAATTTAAGTATTCAAAGAAACCTCAGAAATCATTCATTTAATTCATACCTATATCACAGATCTATCTAAAACATCCCTTTTTCCTGGAATTAGAGTTAGATTTTAGAAAGATACAGATATAGGTAGATATGTTTGTGTATGTATAATATGGTTTTGCTAGCTCACTGATTGGACCTTCCTGGGCTAGGTTTTAGAAGGATTATGATATTAATTATCTTATTAATAGGTAGCAAAAAATAAACAAAACCGATTTTATATAGTTCACATTTATATAGCTTTGTTTAAAGTTCACAGTATGCTTTCTTCATATTAACCCTGTGAGGTTGATTGTAGGTAAGTAGTATGTTTATATATTTTACATTAGCAAACAGGCTTTTGTTGGTGTCAAGTAACTTAACCAATGTTTAACCACTACAGATGGAGTTTGGCCTCAAAGCCAGCTTTTTTACTATCCTAGAACTCTTTCCACTATTCTATTTTGCATAACAGGATATCAACTTCATAATTTCCAGCCAAGATGGCTATTTGTTGGGTACCAGACAGCCTAGCTCCCCAAAAACCTAAAAAAAAAATGAGAAAGTAGAATAGGTGACTTCACCCCAGATTGCACAAAAAGTCAGCCAGAAACCCATGGGCAAAAAGAAGAAAAAGAAAGAAAGGAAATAGATAGATAGATTGATAGATAAATGATTAGATAATTAAATGAATAAACCATCAAATAAATAAATAGGTAGGTGGGAAGATAAATAAATAAAAAGATGGGTGAATAAATGGATGGATAGATGAATGAATGAATGAATGAATGAATGAATGAATGAATGAATGAATGAATGAAAAAGAAGCCCATGGGTAATAGAAAAGGGGACAGCCAGCAAAACTATTGACTAACACAGTAAAACAAAAGTGTAATCTTCCAAGGCGACCTACCAGAGACACAGGTAACTTTCATAGTTCTTGATCAATAGGCCATGAGAACTGAAGTTCCCCACCAGAAAGCTGCAAGCAACATCAAACCCCAAGCAAGGACCTTAGAAATCACTGAGAGCCAAAGTGACCAGTCCAGATGTAGCATTTCTCAGTCCTAAACACCTCAGGCTCAGGGCCTTAGTTTTCTGACCTGATATGCTATATATGACCCTGAAGATCCATCACTGAGCCACAAAAATCCACTGGGGCTTATTCTTGGAAAATATGTTTAAAAAGTTATTAAAACCAAACAGGGTCAACCACCACACCTCAAAGCCCTCATTCAGAAACTGCCTAGAGAGATGAGACAGCAGAATAATTATAATAGATCTAGAGATGCCCCAAAATACAAACTGGGAGAGAATAAATCCAAAACAACTATATTTAAGTCATGTGGAATTCCTTAGGCTTTATGTGTTTCTTCCCACTGATAACATTCAATTGCAATTAGATTCAGACATTCTTCCTTCATTTCTGTTTCACTCTTTGAAGCTTACTCACAGAACAAGAAACAGGATGAAGCATTTACTTCCCATACTATACAGACTGTAATGAGTTTATTTCATTAAATGACATTAGTTTAAACATTCAATGGGCAGCTAGATAATCCAGTGGATAAAGTACTGGGCCTGGCTGGAGTCAGGAAGACATCTTCCTGAGTTCAAATCTGGCCTCAGTAACTTACTAGGTGTTAATTCAAGGCAAGTTATTAAACCCTGTTTACCTCAGTTCCTCATCTGTACAATGAGCTGAAGAAGGGAATAGCAAACCATTTCTATATCTTTGCCAAAAAAAAATAAAAATAAAAAAACCAACCAAACAAAAAACAATGGGGTCACAAAGAGTTGGACATGACTGAAAATGAGTGAAGAACAATAAACCATTAAATTCTTCCTTATACTGAGTATCACATGGGCTGTGGCCACTGGAGATAGTTGCCAAAAGGTCTTAAGCCACCCATATATTCCTTCACTTTCTGAAGAGTACCATAGGTTGATTCTAGTTGCACCTGCTGGCCTGGTGGCCCTTTCCTCCACAGTTATCGCCAGTGAGTTGCTACAGACGGCTGATTCTCAGGTAATGGAGGTGATCTGCTTGCTTGGGACTTAAGCTGGTAATGAGAGACTCAACTAGAGGCTCAAAGGGAAAAATGCATTTTCCACAAAGACTACCTGAATAAGAAATGAAGACTACATCAAGAAAGAGATTAAAAAATGACTAAGTAGGAAGAACTAGAAGAAGACTAAATAGCTTATAGTAAGAGGTAGTAAACTTCACCCCCTTCATAATGGACTCCATGGAAACTAGAATATGTCAAACAGAAATAACTGATTCCATGAGATGATAGAAGTATTAAAGAATAAAGAACGATTAGAATAAAAATCAAAAGATTTTTAAAATAGAAAAAAATTTAATGTATTTGAGATCCAAATTTTTTAATGACCTAGAAAATAGGACAAGGAGAAATAATTTAAGAATCAACAGACTACTGAAAACTATAAAAAAAGCTTTATATATCAAGAAATCATAAATGGAAAAATGTTTTTGCAATCTTTTCCACCCATAATATTTCTAGAAAGGAGTCATTTATGAGAACTGTTATTTCTATACCTTCTTCATTCTCCATGACCTTTTGATGACCCATGATTCTTTTTAACTATAGGGCCACTGTGAACCTTCATACCAAGCCAAAACTTTCTTGGATGTGAATATCTAGGTATGGCCTATGCCTAAGGCCAGCCCTAGGTATGTGATGCATTAGTCATTCTCTTCTGACTATAATTGATACCCATGGGATTTGGTGGGTAAATGCTATGTGGATAAGAATAGGGAGTATGTGTTTACTTATCATGTATTTATTCCACATAATAAAGGAAGTATAATATAAATACAGTATAAGTGGCACATAAAAAGCAACTCTTGATTTTCTTTTCTTTTGCGAGATTGAAAAGATAATCTCTCCCTTTTCTTAACTGTCTGGGATATGGGAATAAAATCTGTCCAACCTCTGATGCTGTACCTCATACACATTCCAACAGCAAACTAAATAATTATTGAAAAATGGTAATCATTGTTAATTTCATTGAAATGCCCCCACTGAGATCTGGAAGTAGCAATTCAACTACTTACATGTAGCCTATCCCACAAGAATCCACCTGGGAAAGGAACAATGGGGCCTAGAACTAGACTCCTGTAGATTTTTTTTTATCATTTATTAATATTATTTGAATCTAGATTTATGTGACTAAAACATTTTCTAAACCAAAAAGCTTACTCTAGAGGTTAGGTTGACCTCAGAGACACTCCAGGGAAGCTAGATGGTTGTAAGGAATGCAGAGATCTCACCCAGTGCTTGTGTTGGGTCCCCTCAGGTCTTGTTTTGGGTCCAACTAAAAATCATTTTGTGTTCCTATAAATAGATTGACTTACCTGTTCATATGCATCTCAAACTGACATTCTCTTGAAGACTTCCTTCTGCTTATGTGAGATGTGGTAAAATAATGGGATTTGGCAGATGCCCAGGGGCCCCACCTGAAGACCATCAAAATCAAGGCCACACCTAGCTGGCCCTGAGTGGGGTGTTGCTCTCAGAGGTGGTGTACTACTGACATCAGCAAGAGACCACTCTCAACAAATCAGCTTGAAGGACCTCCCATTTTAGGGAGGGAGACAGGAAGTAAGAAGGTGAGGCTGGCTTGCTGGATCTTCCTCTTTTTGTTCAGACATCAGCTTGGTGACAGAACTTCACTTGGGCTGCTAAAAAAGGAGGGTCCCCCTTGTCATCCAGGACTTTGGCATGGTGGGGGACTTCACATGGACTGCTAGGAAAAGCAAAGGTTTCTCTCTGGCTATACAGAATAGATCTAAACTAGGATTTTCCATTCTCTCTCTTCACTAACTTATAATACACTTTAATAAATCCTTAAAAGCCTAAACTGTTGATGAATTTATCAGTGATTTTAGCCAGCTTCCCCCACCAAACTGGGGGGGGAGTCAGATTAGGACCCACATTTAGATTTTAAACACCACAGAGGCTAATCAGGCAAATGTCCTTACACCCTTGTCAACTCTATATAATGTAACCTCACCAAGACTTGGGGAGGGATCCACCCCTTCTGTCTCTCTGTCTCTCCCTCTCTCTCTCTCTCTCTCTCAAAAGACATAATAAATTTTTCTAAAAGTGTTTCAAAATTTGGGGGTTTTATCTCACAAACAAAACTGCAGACATTATGGCCTCACAAGGAGGATGGTGCTATAGGAACTTATTGCCACTACCAAAATGTTAAAGGCAAATACTTATCCATATAGAAGCCAGCCACTGGATCAAGATAGCCTCAAATCAAACAGTATCCAGAGGGTGTGGGGCACTTAGATGTTCTCATAAGGACTTGAGTATAATTACAATATATCTTCCCAATTAGAAATTATTCTGTGCAACCAAAGATTAGATTTGGATCCAAAAGACCTGAGTTGAAACCCCTGCCATGCCATTGAATATCTGTGTGACATGGGTCAAGTCATTTCACCTCTGTAGGCCTTAATTTTCTCATCCGTTTATAAAAAAAGAAAGGGGCATTGATTGACTTCAATAGCCCTTCTGTGTCTACATGTCAGATTTTCTAGTTAGGGAAAGTCTCTTTGAGGTCAAAAAGAGTTATCGTTTTGTCAGGGTTAGCCATGCTTCACTCCGAGTCTTCATTGTAGTACTGCTTTCCTCTTTTGGGTAGCTGTAGAAAGCAGTATTTTTCATGAACATGTGGACATTTCCTAAGCCTGTTTGATGTTCCCTTTAAAAAGGTATTGGGGGAACATAATTTTTGAGGCAATATTAAGTCATTTGGGCAGCTAGCTAGTGTAGTCAATAGAGTGCTGGGCCTGGAGTCAGCAATAACTTAGTTCAAATTCAGCCTCAGACTAGCTCTGTGACCATAGACAAGTCACTTCACCCTGTTTACCTCAGTTTGCTCATCTTTTTTTTTTTTTTTGTTTTGTTTTAGTGAGGCAATTGGGGTTAAGTGACTTGCCCAAGGTCACACAGCTAGTAAGTGTTAAGTGTCTGAGGCCAGATTTGAACTCAGGTATTCCTGATTCCAGGGCCGGTGCTCTATCCACTGCGCCACCTAGCTACCCCAGTTTGCTCATCTTTAAAATGAGCTGGAGAGGCAGCTAGGTGGCACAGTGGATAGAGCACCAGCCCTGGAGTCAGGAGGACCTGAGTTCAAATCCGGCCTCAGACACTTAACACTTATTAGCTGTGTGACCCTGGGCAAGTCACTTAACCCCAATTGCCTTACCAAAAAAAAATTCAGCTGGAGAAGGAAATCAGAAAGCAGTCCAGTGTCTTTGGCAAGAAAACCCCAAATGGGGTCATGAAAAGTAGAACATAACTGAAAATGACTGAATGACAACAAATTAGGTCGTTCACTAATATTTATCACTATATGTTTATTTGCACAAGTGTGTATGAGACAATTTCAAAATGCCTTTCTAAGTAACCTGCCAATGTTGATAGCCTGTTTTCTAAAATAATGATCACACTTAGGGTTGATGACAGAAATGAAAAGGTACAGGTTGTTGAATTTACATTCATTTCCAAAAGCAGTTGCTAAAGCATTAGCATACTTCTTTATAACTAATATGTTACTGGAAGAAGAAAAAAAAGATTATGCCATTTTTCATAAACTGGAAATAAGCAATGTTGCTTTAAATTACAATTGTGCATACAGAAGAAAATTATTCAATAAGTGTTCTAGGTTTTCGTTTTTTCATATCTGAGTCATCCTAAAACCCAATATTATTTTCCCAGAAATGGCACTTTGAAAAAAAAATATTCTACATGATTCTTCAAAGTATAGATCATATATGGGGGGGGTATAAACCTATGGAAAAGAGCTTTCTAGAAATTCTTATTAATTCATTTGCCAAGTATTTATTAAGTATATCTGAGTCACTAATGAAGCACTGAAAGGAACTAGTCCAAACCACTCGCATGTGTTGTTAGGATGGGGCAAAAGAGGGAGATCAAATAAGTCTTCTTAGATAAATGAATAAATAACTGAAAATGTATCTTAGATAAATCAATAACCACTTGATTTTATCCAGTGGAAATGTTATTTCCTGGGGTGGTAAGATATTTCTAAAGTCTCATACAGAGAAACAACAAATTGTTTCAGAAAGTATAGAATTATATGAAATCATGTAATACATCAGAAAGAACACTGGTCATGCAGTTAAAAAAGGATCTGAGTTTGAATTAGCCTTAAACATTTCTTTTTCTCTTCTTTTTTTTTTTTTTTTTTTAGTGAGGCAGTTGGGGTCAAGTGACTTGCCCAGGGTCACACAGCTAGTAAGTGTCAAGTGTCTGAGGCCAGATTTGAACTCAGGTACTCCTGACTCCAGGGCCGGTGCTCTATCCACTGCGCCACCTAGCTGCCCCAACATTTCTTTTTCTAATTTCTTTTTTTCTTTTTAATTTTTTTCCAATTACTTGTAAAGACATTTGAGTTCCATTTTTCCCCCACCCTCCTCTCCCAAGGCCAGCAAGTAATCTGATATAGGTTACACATTACAATCATTTTAAACATATTTCCACATTAGTTATATTCTAAGAGAAGGATCAGAACAAAAAAGAAAAAAAAACACAAGAAAGAATAAACAAGAACAATAACAAAAGAGCAACAACAAAAGTGAGAAAAGTATGCTTCAATCTGTAACCAGATTCCACAGTTCTTTTTTGGGATATGAAGGGCATTTTCCACCCTAAGTCTTTTGGCATTGTCTTGTATTGCCAAGAAGAATTAAATCTATCACAGTGGATCATCCCATAATGTTGTTGATACTGTGTACAATGTTCTCTTGATTCTGCTCATTTCACTCAGCATCAATTCATGTAAGTCTTTCCAGGTTTTTCTGAAATCCATCTGCTTATCATTTCTTAGAGCACAATAGTGTTCCATTACATTCATATACCACAACTTGTTTAGTCATTCCCCAATTGATGGTCATCCCCTGAATTTCCAATTCCTTGCTACCACAAAAAGAACAGCTATAAAAATTTTTTCCCTTTTTATGATATCTTTGGGATATAGACCTAGTAGTGGTATTGCTGGGTTAAAGGGTATGCACAGTTTTAAAGCCTTTTTGTCATGATTCCAAATTATTCTCCAGAATGGTTGGATAAGTTCATAGCTCCACCCACAGTGCATTAATGTTCCAATTTTCCCATACCTTCTCCAACATTCATCATTTTCCTTTTTTGTCATATTAGCCAGTTGGGTAAGTGTGAAGTGCTACCTTAGAGTAGTTTTAAATTGCATTTCTCTAATCATTAGTGATTGAGAACTTTTTTTCATATGCTGTAGATAGCTTTAATTTCATCATCTAAAAACTGCCTGTTCATATCCTTTGACAATTTTCCAATTGAGGAATGACTTTTATTCTTATATGTTTGATTATATATAGATGGATAGATAGATATTGTTAAGGGCTAAAATTCTAGCTAGTCTGTCTAAAATATTTAATGAGTGGTCGCCAATAAATTATAAGCTTTAGCAAGAGTTAGACTTTTAAGCATTTATTAAGGAGAATAAGAATTTGGTAAAGAGAGAGAAAGGCCTAGATTCCTATCTATTAAAGGGAGAGCACATTTCTAGCTCCGCTCTCCACCCGAGTCCAGAGGAAAGAGCCCCAGAGTCCGTGCCAGTCTCTTCCTTCCTCCTCCCACTAGCCCGCGTCACTTCCTGACTCCTGGTCTTGCCCTCAAAGACCTTCGCTTCATGGGCAGAACTCTTCTACAGTAAGTCTCCAGCAGGTGGCATCATTCCAATCGTTACAGTCCCCCCTGTTGTTCCTCAAGAAACAAAATGTTTCCTTGACGGAACAGTAAAAACAATATAATAACTATTGCTAACTAATAATATGTGAACAACAATATAGAAAAGGAAGAGAGGAAAGTTTTGTCCAGAGGGGCGATTTTTTTTTTTGTCCTCATGAACCGACGCTTTGACATTAGTCTTGCAAAGGGAGGGCCTCTGCAGAGAATACATGTTACAGATGGTGTATATTATAACAGAAAGAGAAAAAAAAACAAAACAAAACTGTTCATTTAAAGTCTCTGAAAGTCTTTTCTCAGATGTCCTCTAGGTGTAGTTGTGAAATGGAAGTCTTTTCAGGGTTTGATGTGTGGATGCTGGTAATCAGCCAGGAAAATTTCCTACAAAATTGAGCTTAACACAACTTTAAAAAAGCTTTGTCAATACTCAAATCAAACAATGAAAGTTCTCAAAAACATGTCTAAGGGAATTCAGAATCTTGGTTGTTACACATGAAACATATAATAAAACAAAAATTGAAACATTCTTTAAAATTATAATATTACTATAGTCCCCCCTTATGGAGAGTAATTGAGAAGACAATTGCTGCCATATTAATTTTTAAAAATAATTTTTATCTTTGTTTCATCACTTTTTGCATCATCTGCCTAATTATCCTCATGCCATTATGAGAAATTACAAAATCTAATATAATTGGTAACAGGTGTCAAGGCCAAATTCAACACTGTATTTATCATGACACCTGAGATAATTATGGGGGTTACCATAAAAGAACAGAGAAATGATGGGATATGAGCATTCCCACACTTGAGCAATATGTACTGTCCATGCAGTATGCCAGGCTTAAAATAGGTGGATGGAATATATGTCCATGCCACCGAACATATTGGAGGAAACTGAGTCAGACTTAATCAGATGCATGGGATTGAGATGTCCATGGCATCAGGCATATAGGAGGGAGCATAGAAGCCAGGTGTAGAAGTGAGATGGGTGGGATGAATACTTCCAGCCATCTGTACAATATTGTGGGGAAAAATAAAATAAAATATTAAACCAAGAGAATCCAACCTCAACATTTGTCAAAAGCCGTTCCCTCGGCCATACCTTGACTTCATGCATGTCTCCCCTCATGTGACAGTTCAGTGTCTGCTCTTGCATGTATTCCTCTTGTGATTGGATGGCATCTTGGTCAACTGGCATCTGATAACTCAGAATAAAGGCAATTAATGTCTTAAATGATAAGTTCCCATAATCCAAGTCTCATATGGATTTAAAAATTGAGGATAATAAATGATTGCAAAAAATGTGAATACATCTTGACTCAGAACACAATATATAATTATGCAACAATTTCAAATAATACCCCTTTTTTGTACTTAGTATACAATTACTTTTGTGAAAAATCAGAACATATTTAAATACAAGTTAAAGCACAACAGAATCTCAAAGAAAACTTTTTTTAAAAAAAGAAAACTTTTACAAATGTTCCCCTCTTTTTTTTTTTTTTTGGAATATGCTTATCAAAAATAATACTTCTAGAATCAATTTACACTTGCCATGGCAACCAATTTGCCAGGGAAATGCTTTGAAGAGTTTGATCAAATAATCAGTTGAGAAAAAATAACAAAAACAAACAACTCAGAACATGGGAGCACAATACTCCTAGAATTAACATTGTATTATGAAATCAAAACCATCTTGCAATTTTTTAAAATTAGATAAATGTATAGAAGAAAATACACATGGAACAATAAAAGACAGTGAAATTCAAACTAAGGAAATCTAAATGAGCATGAACTTAATATTAATGAGTATTATGAAATATAAACTTGATCACATGACTATAAAAAACTTTTACAAATATTCTCCTTGTTTTAGAAACTAAGTATAAGACACAATCTCAAAAGCATGAAAATCTCTATGAAAATAAACCCATACCATTAATTTCAAAATGTATATGTAATGGTATAGAAATCCTATGTAACCTCTGAACTGACATTAATACTCTGAGTAAAGTTAGAACACTTTTGATTCCGATATCTAAAATCCCCAATACTCATATCAATACCTTGCTGCTTACTTCCACATTTCTGTAAAATATATACCCTCCCATGGCAAAAGAAGCGGAGTCTTGAACTATGTTGATTGTCATTCTTATTCAGCTTAAGTTTTTCTTCTTTAACCCCTCTATATTGTCTGTCAGTCTTTTCACCATACAAATGCTTTATAAGATTACTAATTAAAGACAAAAGCAGGTTAGCAAAATTATGAACAAATCGAGCATATCTGGAATTTAAAGGGTTTTCTAAGGTTGTCTCAGAAGCACAGCCAGGCTGGGGAAGGGCTGAGCCTAAAGCTGCAAATGCAGGTAGAAAAAGTTGAGCATGCGCATCAGATCTCTGAACTTTCCAGGCAGGGGAAGCTATGGGCTTGGCCATAGGAGGAGTAGAGGGTGGGGTCTGGAGAGGAGGGGAGGGACCAGAGCAATTTGAATCAGACTTGATTTTGAACTCAGGCCTGGATTCCTCTTCCCCCACTTTGCCTCCAGGTGCTAGGGGATTAAAAGCTTCTAGAGGGTGGGTCATTGCCTCCAGGCATGCAAAATTAAAGCAACAATTACTGTTAGAACTGGGAAAAGCTGCAGGAATCTCTTCAGGTTTCTCTGAAAAAGCATGGTTGGGAGAGGGAGAGATATTTCCTTGTGTGAGTAAGTTGCTGGCTCTTTTAACAAAAATAAAAAGAAAAATAGAAAATCCACAAAAACAAAGCATTAACATGATCTTATCTCCCATTTGTCTGGTTAAACAGACTAAAATCAAAAATAGGATAATTAGGGAGTTTAAAAGGTCCATTCGAAAAAATTTAAAGGAAAACACAGCCAGTACACCAGTACTTAGCAGTTAAAGGGAGAGGGAGGGGAAATTTCTTACCCAACCAGAAGATCAGAAGAAGACTGAGGTTTAGCTTTCCTCTTCGTGGTCAGCCATCTGTTAAGGGCTAAAATTCTAGCTAGTCTGTCTAAAATATCTAATGAGTGGTCGCCAATAAATTATAAACTTTAGCAAGAGTTAGACTTTTAAGCATTTATTAAGGAGAATAAGAATTTGGTAAAGAGAGAGAAAAAGGCCTAGATTCCTATCTATTAAAGGGAGAGCACATTTCTAGCTCCGCTCTCCACCAGAGTCCAGAGGAAAGAGCGCAAGAGTGAGCACCAGTCTCTTCCTTCCTCCTCCCACTAGTCCGCATCACTTCCTGATGCCAAAGAAAAGACTCCTGGTCTTGCCCTCAAAGACCTTCGCTTCATGGGCAGAACTCTTCTACAGTAAGTATCCAGCAGGTGGCGTTATTCCAATCGTTACAATATTTAGATATGAGCCCTTTGTCAGAAACTTTATAAAAATTGTTTTCCATCTTCCTTCTTTCCTTCTAATCTTGCTTGCATTCATTTTGTTTGTGTAGAAACTTTCTAATTTAATGTAGTCAGAATGATCCACTCTGCATTTCTTAATGTTCTCTGTCTCATCTTTGGTCATAAATGCTTCCCCTCTTTATAGATCTGACAAGTTAACTATTTCTTCCTTTTCTAATTTGCCTGTGGTATCACCCTTTATGTCTAGATCTTGTACCTATATTTATTTTAATTTGCTGTACAGTGTAAGATGTTGGTCTGTGCCTAGTTTCTGCCATACTCTTTTCAAGTTATCCCAGCATTTTTGTCAAATAGTGAGTTCTTATCCTAGAGGCTAAGAGTCTTTGGGTTTATCAAACAGGAGATTGCTACATTCATTTACTGCTGTGTTTAGTGTGCCTAACCTATTCCACTGATCCACCCTTCTATTTCTTAGCCAGTACCAAATAATTTTGATGATTGCTGCTTTATAATATAGTTTTAGATCTGGTACAGCTAGGCCACCTTCCTTTGCAATTTTTTTTTATTAATTCCCTTGATATTCTTGATCTTTTGTTCTTCCATAGGAATTTTGTTGTTTTTTTCTAACTATGAAATAATTTTTTGGTAGTTTGATTGGTATGGCACTGAATAAGTAAATTAATTTAGGAATAATTGTCATTTTTATTATATTAGCATGGCCTACCCATAAGCAATTTATATTTTCCCATTTGTTTAAATCTGATTTTATTTGTATGAAAAGTGTTTTATAATTGTATTCATATAGTTCCTGGGTTTGCCTTGGCAGGTAGACTCCTGAGTATTTTATGTTGTCTACAATTATTTTATTTTATTTTATTTTATTTTATTTTGTTTTATTTTATTTTTGTGAGGCAATTGGGGCCAAGTGACCTGCCCAGGGTCACACAGCTAGTAAATGTCAAGTGTCTGAGTTCCGATTTGAACTCAGGTCCTCCTGAATCCTGGGTCGGTGCTCTATCTGCTGTGCCACCTAGCTGCCCCCTACAATTATTTAAAATGAAGTTTCTCTTTCTATCTCTTGCTGGTGGACTTTGTTGTTCATATATAGAAATGCTGATGATTTATGTAGGTTCATTTTATATCCTGCAACTTTGCTAAAGTTGTTAATTGTTTCAAGTTGGTTCTTTAGGATTCTCTAAATATACCATCATATCATCTGTAAAGAGTGATAGTTTTGTTTCCTTCTTGCCTATTCCTAATTCTTTCCATTTCTTTTTCTTCTCTTACTGAGGAGGCTAACATTTCAAGTACAATATTGAATAATAGTGGTGATAATGGACATCCTTGTTTCACCCCATCTCATTGGGAATGCCTCTAACTTATCCCCATCGTATGTAATACTTGCTGATTGTTTAACATTTTAAGGAAAGCTCCATTTATTCCTATACTCTCTAGTATTTGAATAAGAATGGGTGCTGGTGCTGTATTTTGTCAAAAGCTTTCTCTGCATCTCTTGAGATAATCATATGATTTTAGTTAGTTTTCTTATTGATGTGGTTGATCATGTTGATAGTTTTCCTAATATTGAACCAGCCCTGCATTCCTGGTATAAATCCCACCTGGTCACAGTGTATTATCCTGGTGATAAATTGCTATGATCTCCTCGCTAATATTCTATTTAGAATTTTTGCATTAATATTCATTAGGGAGTTTGGTCTATAATTTTCAAACATTGACTTTCTTTGTGACATTGGACGATTCCCTTAACTTCTGTGGACCTTTTTCCTCATAAGTAAAACAAGAAACTTCCCCCCTCCTCTAGTATTTGTAGGAAGTTGGTTTCAAGCCCTCTTTCAGCCTCCTCCTCAGAAGCACACAGGCTGGTGCCTTTCCACACACAGTTATGCATGGCCATGCATATTATTTCTCCCCCCCCTCCCCACCTCTCCATCCTTCATACCCCACCAAGAAAATAAACCACTAAAACATTTTGAGCCCAATATTTCAGAGCTGAAATTAGTATCTTGGATTTTTAGAAAAAATTACATTAAAAATCATGGATAGGGGCAGCTAGGTGGCACAGTGGATAAAGCACTGGCTTTGGATTCAGGAGGATCTGAGTTCAAACCCGGTCTCAGACACTTGACACTTACTAGCTGTACGACCCTGGGCAAGTCACTTAACCCTCATTGCCCCACCAAAAAAACCCGACCCTCCCCCCCCCCCCCGAAAAAAATAAAAAATCATGGATACAATCAAACTATTGTGGCATTTATGTTGGTCTTTCCAGTTGAGGTGGGAATGAATGATGTTTATTTTAAAGTTATGTTTTTTAAAAAAATTTGTTTGCAATTTTGCAATATATGTTATATATTGCAAATACAAAATATATTATACTTTCCAAGTGATATTGGCCATCTCTTTATCTTATTTAACAGGCCTTTTCACCATCTTTTCCCTTTTCTAACCTTTTTTTTCCTTTTTCAAGAAGATGTGAAGCTTTATTTTTTAGCAAAACCTGACAGTAGAACATTAATGTGATGAATAGCTTTAATTTCAATAAGTGTATTCAAACCTGAAGTAGGCCAGAACTGAAATATTTAGCTGATAGTGTCCTCAGGTCATCCTGTGTTTCATCAACAATTGATTAATCAATCTCTGACACCCTAAAAGGAAATTTTGGGGTTCAGAAATGAATAGGTCTTCAAAAGCACATTTTACCAAGCATCCCATATCACATATATACACACACACAAAAATGAGCACTTTATTGCAACTTGAGTTAACAGACTCTTCAACCTTTAGGCAAGGTTCTGCATTCAGTATCAAGAAACGGAGCTGGAGTGTGCCATTCTCTAATGTTTTCTGGTTTCCTTGACATGAACAGGCAGTAAACTGAAGTAAAATTTCATACAATGTTAAGGGTATGAAGGATTTCTGAAGCTGATCCTCCTTTTTTATTATCTTGAACATCTCAAAAATTTTCCATTCTTCAATATTTTTAGGAGATTTGATGCTATAATGAAATGGATTTCCATACCCTTCAGTTGATTTTTTTTCCCCTTTGGTCATTTTTTGACTTGGTGAATATTCAAAATAGTTGTGAACAGTTTTTCATAAACATTAATGATATCCTGTGACTTTGGATATATTTGCTAAATCAACTATTATAAGATGAAGCAACTTATATTTCTGCTAAAACTTGTTCCTTGGAACATGGACCTAGATCAAGCAGTGTAAAAGATCATATGCTTTTTTCCCTCTTTTATTAAAATTTGGATAATTTTTGAAACTCATGCCTAGTCCCAGATCTCTCCATTGCAGTCTTAAAATGTACTTAGCCAGTACTAGATTGTAATAGGAAATTATCATCTTTAGAGATAATTATCTACTCAGGTGCTTATATTACATGTGTAAAAATAGCAAAGGGAATTTTCTTCTTTTCCTAACTTCCTTTATTTACTGTCAAGGTTATGGCTCAGCACCCAGTTACTGTTGCTTGCAACCTAGTTGTCATCAACTAACTCTTGCTCCCCGTATTCAATCTGTTGCCAGTGATCCTGTGGTTTCTACCTTCATAACATCTCTTGCTTCTCTCCTCTGACATTGTCACTACCCTGGTGAGACACTCATCACCTCATGCTTATACTATTGCAGTAATCGTCTGGTTGGTCTCCCTGCCTCAGATGTCTTCCCTGCTCCAACTTCATCCTTTAGTTATCATATTCATTATCATACTCATCTTCCTAAAGTGTAGGGCTAACCATGTTACCCCGTTACCAAGCATACTCCAGTTGTTCCCTGTTATTTCTAAGATTGAGTGGACAATCTTCTCTCTGGTTTTTAAGTCCTTTCACAACATAACCCATTCCTACCTCTTCAGTTATGGACAGGCAGGTGCCTTTCCACACACAGTTATGCATGGCCATGCATATTATTTCTCCCCCCTCTCCACCTCTCCATCCTTCATACCCCACCAAGAAAATAAACCACTAAAACATTTTGAGCCCAATATTTCTCCCTTCCATGAACTCTGTGACCTAATGAAAGTGGCCTTCTTACTCTTCCTTGCACAAGACACATCATCTCCCGATTCTCTGCTCTTTCAATGGCTGCTCCCCATGAAAGGAATTGTCTTCCTCCTCACCACTACCTTCTGGTTCCTCCTACTTTTGTTTCATTCAAGTCTCAGCTAAGTTTCACACTATAAAAAGTCTTTCCCTGTCCCTCTCAATGCTCTTTCCTCTTAAATGATTTCCCATTTACTCAGTACATACATATGTACATGCATGTATTTTACATGTATATGTTAGTGTGTCACACACATACACATGACATGTATTTAGCCACTTTTGTGTTGTCTTCTCCATTAATATTTGAGATCTCTGAGGTCAGAGATTATTTTTGTCTTTATTTGTATCCCCATTATTTAGCAAAGAGCCTGACACATAGTAAGCACTTTATTAAGATTTGATTTAAAATTTTTGAAACAAAATTGTAATCAGCAATTGTGTCCATACATGATGAGGAAATTGACATCTTTACGTCAAGTTATATATTTCCTTATTTCTCTAGAGAAAGTGCTAATTATATGAACTGTGTGAAGTTGAGGTTCTACTTGCCCTTCAGGTTGAGCTAAAAATGGATAGGACAATGTCCAAAAAGATGACAGAAGGAAGGGAAACCATGAACCTGGACAATCGGCAAACTGGATTATCAATCTCTGAATTCCCAGTTTGTCCTTGTACACATATAAAGTAGCTTTTTGGTATTTTCTAAATATATCTCCACTAAAGCTTTTGAGAGTCCATATGAAAATACATTCTTCCAGCATGTTGTCCTTTGTAAATTTATTTCCATAAATGTTACAGCATTGTATTAAATGCCATTTTCATTTTAATAAATTCCATTTGATGTTATTTCCATTTGAATAAATTCTCCATGGTGATAAAAATTTACTATCAATGCATCCACATTTTCACTTGAAACTTTTTCATGAATAATGCAATAAATATGCAAAGAAATGACATATTTATATGTACAGTAATGCGTTTTTCATATTTAGACTAAGTCAATGCTCAAAACTTATTCGATTGTGAAAGAAACCATTTCTTATTGGTTCACCATGTTTAGCTAGCCTGTGAGAGTCAGAAGACTTGTGGAAAAATTTTATTCCTCACATTGTATCTCCATAGAATTTTAATTACAAATACTAATGAATTACAAAATGGTTTTGTAGGTCAATAATCTACAATCACATTTGTAGCTTTGACAAAAAACAATCTAAAATTATGTCATTCTCTCTCAAAGGCAAAGGAAATTTTCTTAACAGCATAATAGCTAGCATTTATATAGCATGTTAAGATTTGGAAAGCACTTTACAGATATCTGAAATGATCCTCACAACCATACTGTGAGATAGATGCTATTATTACTATTAATATTACTCCTATTTTACAGATGATGAAACTAAGGCTTAGAGAGATTGAGTTGCCCATGGTCCTATCACTTGTTCATGACTGATAAGAACTCAGCTCTTCCAGATTCCAAGTCCAGTCCTCTATCCACTCAGCTACCTAATTGCCTTAACCACCACTACTCTCCATTTTATTTTTTTGCTGGTTACATTTTGTAACAAATGCTCTGTGATATACCATATTGGATTACACAGAAAATGCATCCTCTACATTCCAACTTATGGATAAATTTACTATATGGAAAAGGGAGTTCATTAAAATTCCACTCATTATCACCACTTTGAGCATTTAATGAAAGCCTGCTGTGTTCAGGAATAATTTTCATTAGTGAAAGAATGAAGTATTGCTTTATCAGAGGTGTAGGAGCATACTAACAACCTATAATTATATGTTAAGAGCAAAAAGGCCCCCCCCCCAAAAAAAGAGCAAATGCCCAATAGTATGATAAATCAACGTCAAAGATCATGTCGAATATTTAGAGATCTAGGAACTTGCCTAACTAAACCATACGTGATATGAACACCTATGCCAAAATCTTGAAAAGTTCACAAAATCCTAATGGCAGTTAGATGGAAATGATAATTTTTTTTAAAGAATGAGTTAGAGAGTAAAAAATGCCATTAAATGAAATCAGGGATATGGGTACATTTTGAACATTTTCATAATGTAGTGGCTATGTCAAACTGATTCCTCTATTTATATGGCACCCCCCAAAAAAATTACTGAATGTTTTTTCTGTGACCTAAGTGCACAACAAGTAACATCCAATGGCCTCTAAGATCAGAGTGGTTAACTCTTCTCAGTTCATTCAACACCCAGTTTTGCTTTAGCACTCCACATTTGGTAGTAATAAGTTGTGAAAGGGATTTTGGAGCAAATGTCAGCTACCATAGAATTTGTGGAAGATAGTTCTAATCAGAACCACTGTCTTCTGCTTTAGGAGGAGATCTAATTATTTAAGTATAAAATCTGAAGAAAAAACCACAATAGCAACTCATCACTGTATAGGTACCACAAAGACACTGACATTCTCTTCTACTCTGATCACTGACCATATTTATTGTCCAGTGCCTCTTAAATAAGAGGAAGATATATGCTGCTATAATACTATCTAGATTAACTCTGATTTAATATTTTCTAATGTATTCAAAATGGACAGGAAAGAACCACCCTTCTTCTGTCTTCCCTCTTTCTTTAAGGGTATCATCATCCTTTCTATAATCCAGGTTTACAACTTAGGTTTACCTCCTCAGCTCTTCTCTTTCTAACTCTTTACCCCACATCCAAGCACTTATCAAGTCTTGTTACTTCTACCTCTACAACATCTCACCTGTCACCTTCTTTTCACTCACGTGGCTTCTATCCTACTTTAATCCTCCATCACTTCTTACTTTTACTACTGGAATTGTTTCCTAATTGGTTTCCCCTCTCCAATACATGCTCCACATAGCTACAATAATTACCTTTCTAAAACCCAAGTTGTACCACATCACAACCTCTTTCAGGTATCTTCATTGGCTCCCTAGCTTCTCTAGGTTAAAAGAAACTGCTCACATTGAAATGTGAAGCTGTTTGCAACCTGACTGCAACATAACTATTCCGATTTGTATCACTTTAATACCATTTACCTACATTATGTTTCAATAAAATTCGCTATTTTTCTGTTTTCAAAACTCAGTCTTTCATATATTACCTGTGATACTTGGTACAGGCTTCTCCCTTTCCCCCAGCCTATTTTACATTCTCACCTCTAAGAATCATTAGTTTCCATCAAGTCTCAATTACCTGTCTAACCCCTTTCCTGATCCTATTCTTCTCCCTTCCCAAATTACTTATTTGTCTATTATATCTCCCCATAGAACATTTGTAACATAAATATCATTTTCTTTAATTAGGAGAAGCAGTTAAGAAGGGAAAGAGGAAGATAAAAGTGGCAAAGGAGACAGACAGACACATAGAGACTTATCTAGGATCACAGCCATTAGGTATCTAAGGCAAGTCTTCTTGGCTACAAGGTTAGCTCTTTATCCACTATGCCAAGCTGCCCCCACAGAATTTAGAGTTGGAAGGGAACTTTGAGGTTTTCAAGTTCAGTCCTTTCATTTTACAAATGAAGAAAATAAGAGATGTCCAGGATCATGTAGTAATTAAGTGAGGCAGAAGTTCTTCCAGGCTAAGCCCAGCACTCTATCCAGTATACCAGGCTGCTTTTCACTTTCTCTTCATCCTTAGCATACCTTTTCCCCACTGGGTGTCCCATAAGTTTCCCAATGAAATAATGGTGGAGTTTATCTGAGAGGAAAGATGCCTATTAGACTCTCCTATAGTTACTTACGTATTTTCAGCTGCCATCAGTTTCCTCATGCAACATACCCTAGAGGGAACATGAGGCCAGAGTAGAGTTTTATACCAACCATTTTTCCTGACTAATGGATCATTTCAATCAACTCCACTTACTTGGTGACCTTCCATGAATAGCATATGTTTTGCTCTTAAGACCAAGTTTTTAGATGGATATTTCCATGAGTACAGGTGAGAAATCCCCTTACCTAACTAGTATTTACCAGTCATGACTATTGCAAAATGGAAACTTGTACAGATAATGTCAGGTGCATTTTGGTATTTTAAAAAATCATTTCAACTCCAGTCACGTCAGCAAGCTTTTATTGATAGCTAACTGTGGGCCAGGCACTCGGCTAAGCACCAGTCCTGCAAAGATGGCTACAAAAGAGAATCTACTTTCAATGATACATTAGGGAGAAAAGAACCAGTTGCCTCTATAATGCTTACTGGTTAGGTTGCATTCAGAAGATGTGAATTTCAGGAGACATTTAAGGATACCTGGAAAACCCTAGGGGAGAAAGGAGACTCTAAGCAGGGGATTATGATACCAATAAAGAACTTGGAGTTGGCCTTCTAAATGGTTCTCAAGTGGCCTCTTTTAAGACAAGTAAAGAGCTTTAAATTCTTTTGTTCTGGAAGGAATAACAATCTCTGACTTTTGAATAGCATGGAAATAAACAATGATAGACTTTAAAAGTTACTTCTTTGGGGCGGCTAGGTGGCAGTGGATAAAACACCGGCCCTGGATTTAGGAGTACCTGAGTTCAAATCCGGCCTCAGACACTTGACACTTACTAGCTGTGTGACCCTGGGCAAGTCACTTAACCCCCATTGCCCTGAAAAACAAAAAACAAAAAACAAACAAAAGTTACTTCTTCAATCTATCTTTTTTTTCTCTCTCTCTTTTTTTTTTTTGGTGGGGCAATGAGGGTTAAGTGACTTGCCCAGGGTCACACAACTAGTAAGTGTCAAGTGTCAAGTGTCTGAGGCTGGATTTGAACTCAGATCCTCCTGAATCCAGGATTGGTGCTTTATCCACTGCGCTCAATCTATCTTAAAGGAAGTGTACCATGACATTTTAAGATGGAGTAGAAGTAATATATGGTACCGCTGTGCATATTTTCCAACACCAATAAGATCTTTCTGTTTACCAAGATTAATATCTGGTTGGGTTTTTTATTTAATTACTATAGAAAATGATCAGTCTTTATCTTGTGCTCCTCTTGTTTCAATAATAATGACCATGAGTCTTGTTACACTCAGCCTGTTATCATAACTCCTTACCTATCTATTCTCTGTACTGTTTTATTCTGGGGAAAACACACTAATTAGCATTCATGTCACTTTTGTAAACAGTCTTTTTTTTCCTACCTTCCTTTCTTTCTTTCCAACACTCCTGTTGTTATATCACATTCATTTTTTAATATCTCCTTCCCCTTCCACACCCAGTACACCATTCCTTATAACAAGGATTAAAATAGAAAGAGAGGGAAAAAAAGTAGTATGGCAAAACTAAGTGGCCAATTCACTGAATCTGCATATATGCAATAGTCCACACCCATAGTCTATCACCTTTGTAAAGCAGGGTTCTAAATATATTTTTCTAACTTTTCATGCCTGGTCAGTATAATTACATAGTTTTTACTTTTGTTTCATTTTTTGTTTGTTTTTATTGTTGTAATTATTGTATATATTTATTTCTTTAAAAGGTATTTTATCATTGTATTTTATGAATTAATGAAAAATCATTTATTAAATGCTTATTATAGCCAAGCACTCTTTTCTATGCTCAAGAATACAATGAGAAAAAGCTAGATGTTCCTTGCTCTTGCTGAGTTCATACTGTAATTAGAAGAAAAAACACTTAAAAGAAAGTTCACATGACAGATGGATAGAAAGACCCAGATGTTCTAAGTATTAAGTGGTGAGACAGATGACAGGGCTCAAGGGATTTTAGGCTAACTATGACAATATGACAATATTATATATAATATTATATTATAATATACTATAATATGACAATGCCATGGGTTTCTATGTAGAGGCTGGGGACATAAGTAAGGCCTAGAGGACATTAGGAGGCAAGGCTGGCAATAAGACTTGGTGATCCTCCATCTTTCTAGAAGGAAAAGAGTTGGTGACTCCTATCTCATCCAAGCTGTGGGATCAGCAAAGCAGCCCAGATGGGTTCTGGACAGCTCTGTTGGGTTCAGAGATGGGAAAGAAAAGGGACTCGGTACCCCCAGTGGTGATTTCTGTGGGATGTCTTGCTTTGTATCCAAATGAGGGAGCAAAGAAGGGAAAGCAAGGGAGTTGGGTACCCCAGGCAGCTGTTTGAAAAAGACCAAGTTGGGGGAGTTGGGAAGTTAAGGGGGTTCAGAGTGCCCTTGTTGGTGATATGTCTTTCTACTTCTGTCTGCTGTCTTGGATGAGGAGAAGACAAAGGGAAAAGACAGCCTTGGTAGTGGTGGGTTTTCACACTGCTCAAATTGACTCTCAGTTCATGTATTCCATTGGTATTTTGAAATGAGATTTTCTTTTTTATGATCTCCTAAATTTCATTATTCTTGTAGATTTATTTGTCTCATTCCTTTTTTATGGTTGTTAATATCATTTGGTTTTATATTACTTTGATTTCCAAATAGATCCCTCCCCACCCAGTGAGCCATTCTCTGTAACAAAGAATGGGAAAGAAATTAGAGGGAAAAAACAGTTTAGCTAATTTAATTAATGCATCAGTCATATCTAATAGTATATAAAATGATTGATGTCCCTTGTTCTCCTTTCCACCTCCACTCCTCTCACTCTCCACTGCAAAGAAAGGAAGGAGGTATATTTTCTTGTCTCCTCTTCAGGACTAAGCTTGGTTATTATAGTCAATGTTCAGTTATTTCCCCCCTTTTTGTTTGTTCCATTTACATTACTGAATTCATCATATGCATTGCTTTCCTTGCTTTTCTTACTGTATTGTTAATTTTTGTAATTTTTTGTGTTACATTTCATTCTTATCCCACAATCTTGTTTAATCATTCTGCAAAATTGATGGCATCAGCTTTGTTACCAAGTCTTTGAGATCACATGATATACTGCTGTGAATACTTTGTTGTATATTGGAACTGTTTGTCTTTGACCTACCTATTGGGGGTATATGTTTAGCATGGGGATCTATTAGTCAAAGGGTATGAATATTTGTGTTACTTTTTTTCTGGTAGTTCCAAAATGTTTTTCAGAATTTTTGGCCTAGTTCCCAGCTCCACCAACAGTGTATTAATGTCACTGTCCTTCCTATAACCCCTCCAACATTGACTTACTCTCATCTTTTCATCTTGGATAATTTAATGGGTGTGAGTTAAAACTTCAAATTTATTTTGTGATTATTATGACCAATTATTAGTCATCACACATTAGTGATTTGGAACATTTGTTAATATAGTTATCAGTATTTTTTAGTTCTTTTTTTGAGAAATATTTGCATTTCTTTTGATTGTTTATCCATTGGGGATTGACTTCGTGTAATATTTTGTAGTAAGTCCCTAGATAACTTGGTTATTAAGCCTTTATCAGATATTAGTTGCCTTACTGAGAAAAGACTTGCCTCATTTCCAGTTCCCATGCCAAGAAGCCACGGGATATCATAGGATTATTCAAGAGCCATACCCAAATCCCCAGAAACTAAAGCCATTTGTGTACATTCAGTCAGCAGTTTTGGGCTAGGAGCCTGATTTGATTCTCTTTTGAAAGTCGAATTAAAAATGTAATTAGAATGATAATTTCCTTAATCCACAAAAACAATAAATCAAAAGTTATAAATAATAAGGTGGATAATTCTTCAGTTCTAAAGTTCAAAGACAATGACTTTCCTTGTGTCACTTTATGCCCATGGGACCTTAAATAAGAAGCTTCTATAGGCTAACCTAAAGTCTCAACAGCATCAAATGCAATATCCTACTTGTGCTTTACTTGTAAATTAATTTCACAAAAATGAATACTTTACTCAGTTATTCATTATCTTCAAAATAAGCTGATATAAAGATAATTTATGCATAAGTAATATCAATACAGTCAAAGTACTATTTAAATATATTAGCATCAAATTTTGACCTTTTTTCCTTAGTACTGGTTCATATATTCCTTTATTGTGAATTCATAAACATTTTCTTAGTTTGGTGTTCTTTCATTTACTGGCCAACTTAAAGCTACATTATTAAGATCATAGATATAGAACATGAAGATCAAGATTTCAAGATCTTCAGAGCTAGTCCTCCTTTTATGCCAGAGGAATCTGAAGCTCCCATTGGTGAAAGATCCAAGGTTTGAAAACAAGTTCTGTGACTGCAAATCTATTCCACTTTCCACTGATACTATTAGAAATTCCATTACTGCTTCAAACTTTTCCTTTTTTTAAAAAAAAGGACAATCAGTTGTTGAGATTGCTTTGTTTGATTTAAGCATATGGCCTTGAGTAGTAGTGCTCAAAAGAGAATAGAGATGTGGCTTTGGTGCCCGAAGGCCTGTATTCAAGTCCTGCTTCTGATATATACTGTGACAAGTCACTTAACCCACTTAGTACCCCCAGCCTTTGTAAGAAATGAGGTAGGACAGCTAGGTGGTGCAGTGGATAGAGCACCGGCCCTGGATTCAGGAGGACCTACATTCAAATCCCACCTCAGACACTTAACACTTAGTGGCTGTGTGACCCTGGGCAAGTCACTTAACACCAATTGCCTCACAAAAATAAATAAATAAATAAAAAGAAATGAGGTACCTGAATCCATGAATTGCCTCCAGAAAACAAAACAAAATCTTATGCTTCAAACTCCAAGCTATGTCATAGTTCAATTTAGTAATTAAGGAACACACTGGGGAACATTTGTGAATGACAAATAGTACATGCAACGTAAAGTATCATCTGTTCTGGTTGCCTTGACTTCCACGCTATTTTTTATATTCCTCAATGATCACTTATCAAATGGCTTCAGTCCCCACCACTCTAGTAAAGCATTTTTCAGTGCAGTTACCTGAGTCTTACTTATTAGAGCATCCATTGTTTTTGTTTTTGGTTTTGTTTTGTTTTAAATGTGGTCCTATGCCCCATGATCTGTCAGTAGCATTTGACTCTGTTAATCAGTTCTTTTTCTTACTATCCTACCCTCCTTTGGCTTCCATGATTCTGTACTCTTGGGGTTCTCCATCTACCTCTGATCATTCCTTCTGTGTTTCTCTGGCACTCTTTTTACACTGTAAAAATAAGTTGCTTCTAAAGTTTTGTCCTTATCTCTTGCAAGATCATCTGTCCTCATCACTGATTTATTTGATATCACTATGTAAAATGACTTCCAAATCTATATTAAGAATTATTTTCAAAGCTCCAGTCTGATATTTCTACCTAGCTAGTGGATATTTCCACCTGGATATTACTCTGATGCCTTATTCTTACATACATCATATTATATATAATAGATTATATGTATAAATTATATATTCTTATATAGATGATCCCATCTTCTTCCCAAAGCGTTCACCTTCCCCCAAATTCTCTATTTTTTATTGAATGTATCACCATTATCACTTAGACTAATTAACTTGAAAGAATGAAAATGTAGATATATAGCTATATCAGGGTTCTTAAATATTGTGAGTGATCTTTTACTTCTTTCCTCTTGGTCCTCACAATGCCAGGTAGTTGCCAAGATTTTTTTATGGTATTTTTTACTTCGTGCCCACCTTTAAATTACCATGAAAATACAAATTCAGATCTTTAATCCTTTCACACTATTGCTACTGTGTTCTTACTAATACATCACTGATTACATTCATCCTCTACTGAAAAAACATACAATGGCTCTCTGTTGCCTGTTGAATCAAATATAAGTTTCTTTTTGAGGTCCTTCTGTGAGTTGACTCCAATTGGGCTACCCAGCCTTATTGCTTAGTACTCATCTTCCTGTCTTTTATCTTCCAATCAAACTGGATTTCCCACCTGTACAGTCTCCATAACTTTATAATTCCTATGACTAGAGTAGAATTCTTATAATCCTACCTACTCATATTGAGAGCCATATCTTTTCATCAAGGATAACTTCTCGGGGCAGCTAGGTGGCATGGTGGATAGAGCACCGGCCCTGGATTCAGGAGGACTTGAGTTCAAATCCGGCCTCAGACACTTAACACTTACTAGCTGTGTGACCCTGGGCAAGACACTTGACCCCAATTGCCTCACCAAAAAAAATTAAAAAAAAAAAAGGATAACTTCTCCATGAAGTATCCCTTGATAACCTCTTTTTCATCCTGTCCCACTTCACTTTAAGCCTCCAGTGAATCTGCTCTCTCTCTCTTGAAATCCCACATAACTTTCCCCCTTGGGCAACTCCTTTATATTTAACAATTGCTTTTGGATTTTTTTTTCTTTATTACATATCCTTCTCCACCTCCCATGTTAAGATTGTAATCTTGAAAGAAGTATCTTCCTATATCAGACAGGTGTGTCATCTACTTGTCTTCCCAACTCCTAATATTACTTGTACAATATGTGCTCGATACTTTAGTTCTTTAACTACCATCCTTCACTAGTTCCTAAACTCTGTGGTTCAGACATTATAAACATCAATTTACAGTTGAGGAAGTTGAACATTAAAGAGGTTAAGCCCACCATCATCAATAGAGGAGCTTAGTCTGAAATCCAGATCTTCTAGCTTCAGCTCTACACTTTCAATGGCAAAGACCTTATAGAGACATGTACATTTTGAAGAGAAAGACTGCTTAATTCTAAATGTGGATTTCTAAATAATGTACTAGGTTGTCTAAGACGATGTATGTAGTTGAACATTACACCCTTTATATTGTAGGGAGCCTTCATAGATCAACTGTCATTTTGGCATCATGTCCATTAAAGGGGGTGGTTGTACCTTAAAATCTTACAGTGTAAGCCAAAGGTACAGTTTAGAAGAGAATTACTTTTGAAAGATTTATGTTTGGAAATTGGGCATAATTTTGACTCTTTCTTTTCCATTCCCAATGAAGCTAGAGAGGTAGGTTAGGTATTTTAGGACTGTGCCACAGGCAGTCAGTCATATAGGTTGGGAATTTCATTCCATCCTATCTTTATTGTAAAATAATGAAAGGAGCTGCAAGAAATTTTATCTGTCAAATCCATCAGTAGCTAAAAGCAGCAGGAGATCATTTTGACAGTTTTCACCAGCTAGTCTGCTGATCATCCATGCTAGATTTCTGGGGAAATAATGGACCAACAGTGAATTATATGTTTCAGAATTAATTCGAAAGGAGCTCTCATATGTATTTGTTGCATTTCAAGATGCTTTGAAAAACCTAACTTCATAGCTTAGGAAAATGTGTGTGTGTGTGTGTGTGTGTGTGTGTGTGTGTGTGTGTGTGTTGAAAGAGACATGTACTTGATACATCTTGAATATATATATATATATATATATATATATATATAGGGTTATCAATACAATCGTTTTCCTGTCTTGCCTACTAAGATCTTGTTTTCTATTGTTTTTACATGAAAAAGAAGGGAGCTGCTTGACATTCCCAGATGTGTTGCATTTATATTATTTTTATTAAATATTTCCCAGTTACATGTAAAATAATTTTTAATAATCAAAATTTTGAGTTCCAAATTCTCTGCCTCACTCCTGAAGCTCTTCTTTCCTTGAGAAGGCAAGCACTTGGATTTTGATTATACATGTGAGGTCATACCAGATATATTTCCTTATTAGCCATTTTGCAAAAGAAAACATAAAAATAAAGTAAAGAAAAGTATGATTCAATCTGTATTCAAAGTTAATTAGTTCTCTCTGTGGAGGTACGTAGCATTTTTATCATGGGTCCTTTGGAATTGTCTTGGATCATTTTCTTGATCAGAATAGCTAAGTCTTTCACGCTTGATCTTGCTCACAAAATTGCTGTTACTGTGTACAATGTCCTCCTGGTTTTGCTTAACTCACTTTGTATCAGTTCATGTAAGTCTTTACAGATTTTTTTTTTCTGAAACCACCCCCACTATCAATTCTTATAGCACAGTAGTATTCCATCACAGTCATATACCACATCTTGTTTAGCCATTCCTGAATTAATGGGAATCCCATGGATTTCCAATTCTTTGCCACCACAAAAAGAACTGCTATAAATATTTATGTACAAATTATTCCTTTTTTCCTTTTATTTGATCTCTTTGGGATAACAGAGCTAGTAGTGGTATTGCTTAGTAAAAGGGTATGCATACTTTTATAGCCCTTTGGGAATAGTTCCAAATTGTTCTTTAGAACAGTAGGACCAGTAGACAACTCTACCAACAGTGCATTAATGTCCCCATTTGTCCCCATTTCCCTCCAGCATTTGTCATTTTCCTTTTCTGTAATGTTAGCCAGTCTGATAGGTGTCAGGTGGTTTCTTAGAGTTGTTTTAATTTGTATTTCTCTAATCATTAGTGATTTAGAGTATTTATTCATATGACTATTGATAGGGAAAGGCACCTCTTTTTATAAATTTGGCTGTTATCTATGTATTTGAGAAATGAGACCTTTATCAGAGAAAATTGTTGCAATCATTCCCAGTTTCCTGTTTTCTCTCTAATTTTGGCTGCATTCATTTTGTTTGTGCCAAAGCTTTTTATTTTCATGTAATCAAAATTATATATTTTACTCATCATAATTTCCATTTCTTTTTGGGTCATAAATTCCTCCCTTATCTATAGATCTGACAGAAACATTTTCCATGCTTCCCTAATTTACTTATGATATCACCATGTATGTCTAAATCATTTATCCATTTTGACCTTACCTTACTATAGGGGAAGCTAGGTAGCACAGTGTTAGAGCACTGGCCCTGAAGTTGAGAGGACCTGAGTTCAAGTGTGACCTCAGAAACTTACTAGCTCTGTGACCATGGGCAAATCACTTAACTCTGATTACGTTAAACATCTGGGGCCATCTCTAGTAGTCCTGATCTATATCTTGCCTTTGAACCCAGATGGCTCTGGAGAAGAGAGTAAGGTTGATAACCCTGCACAGCCTTACCTCACTTAAATCCAATTCACTGCAAGTCATGACATCACTCCAATATCATGGTCCTCTTCAATAATAAAGGACAAACAACAGTAACATCTTACTATAAGGTGTGAGGTATTTGTTGATACCCAGTTTCTGTCAAACTGCTTTCCAGTTTTCCCAGCAATTTTTGTCAAATGGTGAGTTCTTACCACAAAAACTTTGGGTTTCTTAAACACCAGATTACTATGGTGCTATGTACCTATCTTTTTTCACTAAGCCACCAATTTATTTCATAGTCAGCACAGATTGTTTTCTTATGAAGATCACTATGTAATATAGTTTGAAATCTGTAACTGCTAGGCTACCTTCCTTAACCTTCCCCCCCCCCCATTGAATCCCTTTATATTCTTGACCTAATATTCTTACACATGAATTTTGTTACTATTTTTTCTAGATCGATAAAATAATTCTTTGGCAATTTGATTGGTATGACATGGAATAAGTAAATTAATTTAGATATAATGATCATTTTTATTATACTGGCTTGACTTAACTATGAACAATTAATATTTCTCCAATTGTTTAGATCTGTCTTTATTTGTGTGAAAAATATTTTGAAATTGTGTTCATATAATTCCTGGGTTTATCTTAGCAGGTAGACTCCCAAGAATTTTATATTGTCTGCAGGTTTTTTTAAATGGAATTTCTCGGATTTTTTTCTTCTGTGGGTTTTTTTTTTTTGGTAGTATATAGAAATGCTCATGGTTTCTGTAGGTTTGTTTTCTATCATGTGGCTTTGCTGAATTTGTTAATTTTTTTCATCTAGGTTTTTAAAAAGGTTATTCTTCAGGATTCTAAAAATATATCATATCATCTGCAAAGAGTGACAATTTTATTTCCTCAGTGCCCGTTTTTCTTCAGTTTCTTTCTCTTATCTTATTGTTATAGTTAGCATTTTCAGTACACAATATTAAATAATAGTGATGATAATGGACATCCTTGCTTCACTCCTGATCTTATTGGGAAGGCTTCAAGTTATCCCAATTGCAGATGATGTTTACTCTTTATTTTACATAGATACTACTTATAATTTTTTTGTTTTTGTTTTTGGTGAGGCAATTGGGGTCAAGTGACTTGCCTAGGGTCACACAGCTAGTAATTGTTGTGTCTGAGGCCGGATTTGAACTCAGGTCCTCCTGAATCCAGGGCCGGTGCTCCATCCACTGTGCCACCTAGCTGCCCCTACTACTTATCATTTTAAGAAATTTTCCACTGATTCCTATGCTTTCTAGTGTTTTCTTAGGAATGGTTGTTGTATGTTGAGAGGATTTTTCTGCATCTACTGATATAATTGTATGGTTTTTGCTGTTATTTTTATTGATATGCTCAATTATTGTTTGGAGAAGAATGCTTAGGGAGCTTGGCTAAGTGCTCCTGTACTCTACCTTCTTGGCTCTGCCCCTGGCCATTTACAGCTCTTTCAATTCTACCATGATAAAGTAACATCCACACCAACCAGCATCAGAATTAAAACATATACCTCTGTGTGTACAAATGTGAATTATACTCACACCCCGAAATGACATCAAAATTTCTTTTAGTCTTCAACAGCTTAGCAATCCTAATTGATCCAAAGTAAACTTTACTTTTCCTTATAGTAGAACAACCTCAACAAAAATGTGTTTCTCTTTCATTCATTCATTTTTCTATTCATTTATTCAATGTCTGTAAAACTAAATTTAAAGTTCTCTAGGGAAATATATTGCAAAACATCCTGGAAAGCGTGTTGCAATGTGACAGGAATATGAGAAGTATATGGTATCATAGATAGATGGATGGAATTGAACTCAGAATACCTTGTGTAGGTTCCCTTATAACAGTTGTCTAAATGACATCAAGGAAGTTGACCATTCAGGTCCTCAGTTTTCTCAATTGGCAAATGGGGATAATTACATTGATAGTACTACTTGATGAGGTTGCTATGAGAACCATATGAATATAAAATGTAGTTTAAACCCTAGTCCCTCTCCTGAGCCACACATCACTAACTGCTTTTTGGACATTTTGAACTGGATGTCCCATAGGTATCTCAAACTTACTATGTCTAAAAGAAGAATTCATTATTTCCCCCTTATAAACCCACTGCTCTTTTAAGGTGTCCTATTCCTGTTAAAGTTATCACCATCTTTTCAGTCACTCACTTTCATAATGTCTGAACTCCTTATTAACTCTTTTTTTAAAAAATTGTCCAGTTTTAATTTTTATTTTTTTCTCCCGTTAAGTTTTATTTTCCCAAAATACATGTAAATACAAATTTTGACATCAAATGTTTTTTAAAACTTTGTGTTCCAAATTCTCTTCCTCCCCCCCCCCCCACCAAACTCAAGCAATTCAATATAAGCTATACATGAGCAGTCTTGCAAAACATTTCCACATTAGCCAGTTTGCGAAAGAAAAGAGACAAAAACAAAACTTCAGATAAAGGAACTAATGAACAAACAAAAATTTATGCTTCAATCTGTACTCAGACACCATCAGTTCTGTCTCTGTAGATGGACTGCATTTTTCATAGGACCTTCAGAGTTGTCTTGGATCATTGCATTGCTGAAAATAAACAAGTCATTCACAGCAGATCATCTTACAGTATTACTGTTATTTTGTATACAGTACCTTTCATGTTGCATCAGCTCATGTAGGTCTTTCCAGGATTTTCTGATAGCATCTTGCTCATTTTTTTTATAGTAAATTGCATTTATATAGATATAGTACTTTATTTATTTATTTATTTTTGGGTGAGGCAACTGGGGTTAAGTGACTTGCTCAGGGTCACACAGCTAGTAAGTGTTAAGTGTCTGAGGCGGGATTTGAATTCACATCCTCCTGACTTCAGGGCCAGTGCTCTATCCACTGTGCCACCTACCTGCCCCTTTATAGTACTTTAAAGAGAGATTTCCTTACAATAAACCCAACAGTAATAGATAACATTTATATAGTACTTTACACATGACAAAGAATTTTCTTCACAATAGCCCAGCAAAGTAGGTACCATATGTTTTATCATCATCATCATCATCATCTTACATTACTCTTGCCTCTGCTTCAAAATTTTTTTCAGTTACTATTGTTACTATATTTTTACTCTATTTTCTATCTTCTTTCACCCTATCCCTCCTCAAAAGTGTTTTGCTTCTGACTGCCCCCTCCTCCAATCTGCCCTCCCTTCTTTAACCCCTCCCTCCTTATCCCCTTCCCATCCTACTTTCCTTTGGGGTTAGATAGATTACTCCACCCAATTGAGTGTATGTTATTCCTCATTAACTCTTATCATAACTATACAATCAATTGCTAAGTCTCTTTGATTCTACTTTCATAACACTATTCACACTCATCTCTTTTGTCTATTCAGATGCCCAGCATTCTAGTTTAGATATCACCTCTCTCCTGGACAGCTGCAATAACTTCCTACTTGTTCTCCCTGCCATAAGTTTCTTTTTTTTTCTTTTTTTTTTTCTTTTTTTTAGTGAGGCAATTGGGGTTAAGTGACTTGCCCAGGGTCACACAGCTAGTAGGTGTCTGAGGCCAGATTTGAACTCAGGTACTCCTGACTCCAGGGCCGGTGCTCTATCCACTGCACTACCTAGCTGCCCCTTGCCATAAGTTTCTTAAACCTCCAATGTATCAAACATAGTTGCAAAAGTTGAACTGTATTTCTTGCTTAGTCTATAAACTCCATTGGCCCCCTATTTACTTTTAGAATAAAATACTAACTCTGTTTGCCCTTCTTTAAAGCCCTTAGTGGTCTCTTGGTGCCACTAAGCCACAGATTTCTTGCTATTCCTTACTCATAAAACTCATTTTCTGTGCTTTGGCACTGGGTGCTGCACTCCTTTTCTTCCAATACATGAAATATACTCTTTGCTTAGGAAATTGAATTAGAAGCTTGTTGTAATCGTCCAAGTAGAATGTGATGAAGGCCTAAATTCTAAGGTAGAAGGTATAGTAAAAGGAAAGCCAGTCCCTGCTCTCAAGTAGTTTACAAAGAGGATAATGTGATAATGTGTTTGTTATGAGAGTTCCCCCGAATTAAGTATTTACATAATACTTCCTTATAGTTAGTACAATAACAAGAAGAGATCTCTGCTGATATTTCACTTATGGTATATTGCTGCCCATTTTCTATGATTCATGGTTTTAGTTTTCCAAAGAGTTCATTTTGAGTATTAAAGTAAATGACCACAAAAGTTGTCATTTTATTGATTTATAAATAACCTATATGCGTCTTGGTAAATGAGCACCCCAGATATTCATTAGACATATTTGTCTTTATTTTGTTTTTCTCTGATTAATCTCTCCTATATTTGGATACAAGGACAGTATTTGTTTCATAGGAAGAATTCTGTAACATAGTCATTCTCTATTTAAAAAAAAATTGTAATATTCGTTTTTGTTTGGTAGAATTTTCACTATAGCTAGAAATTCATTTAGTTTTGTTATGCTTTTTTGGCAAGGTGCATACATTTATGGCTTGTTCATTTTCCCCCCTGAGATTGCCTTTTTCTCTTTATATTTTTGTAATACTTTATATTTTTTATAACTATTCTTCAATTTTAGTGACATTATTTGCTAAATAATTTCTAACAATTTCTTCTAATTCATCTTTCGTGACTTCTTTTTGATTTTCACAATGACAATTCAGTATTCCTTGCTGAGGATTAAAACTAGGTATTGGTTTGTCTGTTTGATTAACCTTTTTTTTTTCTTAATAGTATTTTATTTTTTTCCAGTTGCATGTTAAGATAGTTTTCAACATTTGTTTCTATAAGATTTTGAGTTCCAAAATTTTCTCCCTTCCCTCTCCCCTACCCAAGATGGCAATCAATTTGATATGTTATATATGTACAGTTACATTAAACATATTTCCACGATAGTTATGATTAACCTTTTAAAAGTATATAAGTATAACTTTTAAAAACTTTCATTTATTAACATATTTATTAATTTGTTTCTATTTTAAATCCTTTAATTTTCAGAATTTCTTTTTGATGTCTGTTTTCTTATTCATTGATTTTTTTAGTTATTTGTTGCTTCTTCACATCCAGTTCTTTGACTTCAAAATTTAATTCAAAATTCTTTTCTCTTTCTAAATTCTTCAGATTTCTCACTTTGAACTTCACAAAGTAAAAGCTAACTGACTTACAAAGAGACAGATACCAACACAATAATTATAGAAGATTTTAATGTCTTTTTATTTTAGCTGGCCAAATCAAATATAAAAATAAAAGGAAATAATTAACAAAACCAAGGGGAATTTAGAGCTGAAAGTCTCATGTTACATACTGAATGGAGATATTAAAGAACATACATATCCCTTAGCACTAAATGTTCTCTCCTCACCTTTCTCTATTTTTGATGTATTTTGAGCATTATGTCTTGACCTTTTTTAAACATTAGCTTTTACATTCTCTTTTCTGTAAGAGGCATATTGACATCGCCAACAATTCTTATTAGCATTTTCTGTAGGTACTTAGATGCTATGCTATTCAAAGAATACTTATTAAGGATTCAAATTGCCTTATTATCTATGATACTTTAAGGCATAACATGATTTCCTTGCTTGTTATCATATCTGAGACCATAATTACCACCTCTGTTTTTCTGGATCAACTTGAGGGAAGATAGATTATAATTCTTTAGTTTAACCCTATGAATCTTATAAACAGCTTAATGTTGGCTTAGATTTTAATCCATTCTGCTAGTCTCCTCAGCTTTGGGGGGGGAATTCATACCATTGACTTTCATGTTTATCTGTGTTTTTCCCTCAATCATATCCTAATATAATATTTCTTCCCTTTCTCCACCAAACTCCTTTTTTAAAAAAGAAAAAAGGTGAAAGAAAGGTAAAAGGATCAGTGCTAATAATTTATAATTGCAGGTGGTCTGACACTATTCCTTTAAGTTTGTTTTTAAAATTTTTTGTTGTTGTTATTGTGGGGCAATGAGGGTTAAGTGACTTGCCCAGGGTCACACAGCTAGAAAGTGTCTAGTGTCTGAGGCTGGATTTGAACTCAGGTCCTCCTGAATCCACTGTACCATCTAGCTGACCCCTTAAGTTTGCTTTTTTGAACAAGCTCACACCCAAACCCTAACCTCTAATAAAACTGTCTATTTTTATTGAAAGCATCACTATCCTTCCTGTCTCTTAGGGTGATAGCTTCTGTGTCATCCTTGACTCAACATATAATAGAAATTTAATAAATATTTGCTGATTAGTCGACCCAAATCACCGGCTCTTGCCCTTTATCTTTTTTAACTCAACCCCCCACACACTTTAATGATATTTGAGCCAAATAAGAAATAGAAGGAAATCATGTGGGTATCAGAGATTTTTGGACTTGTGAAGTCAGTGATATCTTTAATTTGGACAGGAAAAAATTTGGCAATATTTTGGTGAAATTCAACATGGCTAATATGGCAATATGTTTAACATGATTGCACATGTATAACCTATAAACGATTGCTTGCCATCTTAGGGAACAGTAGAGGAGAAGGAGGAAGAAAAATTTGGAACTCAAAATCTTATTTTAAAAAGGAATGTTGAAAATGTAATTGGGCAAAAATAAAATACTATTTACAAGAAAAAAAATCAGTGAAATTGAAGAAAATCATAAGAACAATCTCTAGGCACAAATACTTGTCAAGACCAATAATAATGTGTGTTCCAAAGGTAGGCAGATTTCCCTCCTGGAGAAGGAAAGGAACTAGATTAACACCTCTCCACACCCCAAGTTGTTAGGGAACATGAAATGTTCCTAAAGGAAACTGAAGTAAGTCTTGGGGGTGGGAGGGACTACCTTCTGAGATGGAAGAGTGAACACTTGATCTTTATCAGGATGATGGCAAATAAAGGAGTAATATACAAAATGAGAAAGTGAAAGAAAAGATCCTATGTAAAATTAAATTTTAATGGAGAAAGCTATATTCTCTGAAGAAAAAGAAGCTATTATACCTAAAAATGTCATAATAGAGCCACACATTCTATCTGTTAGAGTAGTTTAGTTGTTGAATGCCTGCTCAGGGATCCCTAGGCAGCTCTTTTGTGACTTGATGACAGTAGAAGTGCCTGTCGTTTTTCCAGGGTTTGTATCTAAGATGTAACAGGCTGCCCCCCCCCCAAAAAAAAGATGTAACAGGAAACTTCCATAGACTGCTGAAAGTGAGTGGCAATTACCCACTTTTCCTATAAGGGGCAAGAAAAAAAGGCTTTAAAAAAGTTATATTGGGGGGCAGCTAGGTGGCACAGTGGATAGAGCACTGGCCCTGGATTCAGGAGGACCTGAGTTCAAATTTGGATTCAGACACTTGATACTCACTAGCTGTGTGACCCTGGGCAAGTCACTTAAGCCCAATTGCCTCACCAAAAAAAAGAAGTTATATTGGAATAAAAAGGAAGAACAAAGAAGGAACAGCAGGACCTTGGCTTGAGGTCACCGGGACACTGATAAGTGACAACAGAAAGTCAAGCTTTTCAGTTCTTATTTTGTTTCTATTTTGACTCCAAAGGATTATTACCTTTATATGGTCAATGATAGAACCAAAGTGCTATGCAGGAACTTGAAACCCAAGATAAGTAAGGAAATACCAAGATAGCATTTAGCTGGTCTTAACGAATTCAAATAACTTGAAGCAGATTCATGGCATGCTCAGGTCATGAAAGAATTAACAGATGTAATGCCTGAGCCCCTGCCAGAGGAACATGAAAAGTCATGGGAAATTGAAGCAGGTCCACAAGATTGGAGAATGTAAAATTTCTCAATTTTAAAAAAGGAAAGATAATTTGCAAACTATAGAACTGTAAACTGAACTTGGATTCCTGAAAAAAATCCTTCAGCAGGTTAAGGAGCATAGTGATTGGGAAATGTCCAAAGAAGGGCAACCAAGGTTGAGTTTTTGTTATATGAGATTCAGCTGAAGAAAGTAGGATTCTTTGTTTTGGAGAAGAGAAATCTCAGGGCAGGCATGATAGCTTTCTCCTAGTGCTTGAAGTGCTGTCAGGTGGACAAAGGACTAGACTTGTCCTAGTTGTGAGAGCAATCAGTAGAAGTTACAAAGAGAGGTGGACAAAGGACTAGACTTGTCCTAGTTGTGAGAGCAATCAGTAGAAGTTACAAAGAGATAAATTGAGGCCGGATCCAGGTTGGGGGAAGGGGAGTGTGAAAAAATAATTATGAATAATGGAATTCTTGGGGGACCCAGGGATCAGTTTCTCAGTGCTTTCTCCCTCCTACTCCAGAAAGTACAGTTCTTGAGAAACTTCAGCAAACATTATTTGGGACAAACCCAAGGGAACAAAAGAAATGGAGACTGATTCTTTTGTCTAGCTCATGGAAGGACTGGTGGGATCAAACCACACCTAGATAATGGACTTTGCCTAAAGCAACTTGAGTGAGGGACTTTTGCATTCTTTTCCTGGATGTACTCTATAGAGTTCATTGTAATTTAGACCACCTTCAAATGCTGTTAAACAATGGAATTGGATGATGCTAACCAATTAGCTTTGATCAATGTATCACCTGCCTCTATCAAAAGAAGACAAAAATCCTTGGTAGACACTACAAACTCTCTTGACTCTCTCTCTTAGGACAGCATAGGTCTGGTAGGTCTTCTGAACTCTCTTGGATCTCCTTGAGACCAGGTGCTATCTCTCTGAGAGATAGCATGGGTGTTCTGGGTCTTTTCTCCTGCTCCAGCTAGCTAACTGCCATGCTGAAGCACTCTCCCTGCTTTCTCTACTATGTGCCCTGAGACTATGAAAACATAGGGAAACTCATGGTTAATCTTTTACTGGTATAAATTAAAATATTTCTACCTAAAACTGTTGTATATAGCAATAGCAATTAATTTAAAAAAACACAGGATAGAGAACTTCTGAACAATTAGAGCTATTCAAAAGTACAATGGACTGACTACCTTTGGAGATACTGTGTTCTCCCTCCTTTGAAGTCTTCAAGTAGAAACTATAAGACCACTTGTTGGGTATGTTATAGTGAGAATTCCTTTCATATATTGGCTCTTAAAATCACTTCCAAGCCTCAAATTCTCATTAACTGATCCTTAAATATACAAAGAGGAGATAGAGATGCATTTCTCACTTATTTTGGGGTCAGGCTTGGTCATTATAACTACACAGTATAAACACTCTATTTTGATCTTTCTATTTAGCTTGTTAATAGTCATTCTGTATATTATTATTCTTTTTTTTTTTGTGAGGCAATTGGGGTTAAGTGACTTGCCCAGGGTCACACAGCTAGTAAGTGTTAAGTGTCTGAGGCCAGATTTGAACTCAGGTACTCCTGAATCCAGGGCCAGTGCTCTATCCACTGCGCCACCTAGCTGCCCCACTGTATATTATTCTTGAGCTTATGTCATTGTTTCAACTCATATGGCTGTAATTTTCAAAATTCTTCATATTTGTCATTTTTAAATTCACAAAATTAATCTGGCTTACAAAAAGTTAGATACCAACATCGTAATTATAGAAGATTTTAATGTCCTTTTATCTGAGCTAGTGAAATCAAATATAAAGATAAAAGGGAATATCTAATTAACAAATTCAAGGAGAATTTAGAGCTGAAGTCTCACGTTATATACTAAATAGGAACATTAAAGAACATACATATATCCCTTAGCACCAAATGGCATATTTATAAAAATATTTTAAAAGTTAAAAAATATTTATAAAAATGAAATAATAAAGAATTGTTTAAACAACAGATCTACTAAACACATTTTTAGACAGTAAAAGTAATAAATATTACAAAGGACACAAACAAAACATTCAGACCTACCTAAATAGAAACTTGGTGACATCATGAATAGTTATTGGGTCAAAGAACAAATCATCAAAATGATAACTTCATGAAAATAGATGATAATAATGAGATAATATACAGCTCTATTAGTTCTCAGACAAAAATATATCTCTGAAAGTACATATTAAGTATACATATATAATATGTAAATGTTTATATAAGTATTCAATTTAAAAACGGAAAAGCCAACCAATTTTTAAAGTGAAATTTAGGAGAGGAAAAAATGCAAACTGTAGAAAAGTTAAACAAATTTTAGAGCTGGTCTTTTTCAAAAACTAGTAAGATTGTTAAATATATAGGTAACCTGGTTTTTTTTAAATAGGTAAGAAAATAAAATTGGAATATTTAAAAAGTATAAGGTAAAATCGGCAAACCAGAGAAGAAGAAAAATTGTAGTAACAAAATGGAGAATTGAAAAGAAATGAATGTTTTCATATTAGGGTATAACCTACCCAAATTAACAAGACATAATGTGGAGATCTCAAATCACTTAATCTGAGAAAATGAAATTGATTTAACTCTAAAGAACTATTAAAGAAAACAACTCTTAAGATGCCCATTAATTTGAGAATGGCTGAAAAAGTTATGGTAAATGATTGTGATAGAATACTATTATGCTAAGATTTGATGGAGGAGATGGTTTCAGAAAAACATAGGAAGACTTATATGAACTGTTGCCAAGTGTTTTCTCTCTCTTTCTTTTTTTTTAGTGAGGCAGTTGGGGTTAAGTGACTTGCCCAGGGTCACACAGCTAGTAAGTGTTAAGTGTCTGAGGCCAGATTTGAACTCACGTCCTCCTGAATCCAGGGCTGGTGCTCTATTCACCGTGCCACCTAGCTGCCCCACCAAGTGTTTTCTCAAAGTTGAATCATCTATTTAACTTTTGTATAATTCTCAGAGTGAATGCTATACACACACACACACACACACACACACGTATACATATATGTACACACAAATTGTATATGTGTGTGTGTGTGTGTGTGTGTGTGTGTGTGTATATATATATATATATATATATATATATATATATATATGCCTAATATTGTACCAGAACACAATAATAGCAATATTGAAAAGATAATCGGCTATGAAAGACATAGCAACTCTGATCAATGTTCCATGACATTTCCAAAGAACTCAAGATAAAAAATGCTTTCCACCTCCAAATATAGATTTGATGGAGTCTGAATGCAGATTGAAGCATGCTTTTTCCTCTGTATTTTTCTTGTTTTTTCACAACGTGGCTAATGTGGAAATATATTTTATATGACTTAATATGTATAATGTGTATCATATTTCTTGCCTTCTCAGTTGATGATGATGGGGGTGGAAGGAGGGAGGGAATTGGGAATTGGGAAAAAACCCACCTCTAATCCAGGTAAATTTTTAGGAGAATTTGATTAGACATGTGAAGTTCTATTACTACCCATACTACAGAAATTATTCTCAAATACTGAAGGAATAAAGAATTATACCAAAATCAAATCATAAATGAATAAAGAAAAAAATTGCCCCACCAAAAAAAAAAATCCTATCCAAAAGTCTAGAATAGTGTGTGTGTGTGTGTGTGTGTGTGTGGATTCTGTATATGTATATATGTCTATGCATATACACACATATCTACACACATATAATTTGTGTGTGTGTATATATGAAACATTCACTCTGAGAAAAATTTTCCAAAAGTTAAACAGACGATTCAGCTTTAAGAAAACAGTTAACATAATATTACAAGTAAAGAAAACACAGCCAAATATATATTTACTTTAAAAGACACGGAAAAAGCCTTGGTCAAAGTACAGTATTCTTTTAGCCTAAAAACTCTCTGAAGCATAGGCAAAGAAGGGCCATTTTTAGTAATATTAAGTACACATACATGCGTATGCATATATGCATATGTATGTAACCCCCAAAGCTAGCATTATGTGCAGGGATGCCTACTTTCCCCATTGTTAGTTAACATAGGTACAGACATTATCAGTGATACTTAAGATGACAAATAATTGAAAGGCATCAACAGTGGCAAAGAAGAACCAAAATTAACCCTATTTGAAGATGACATAGTGGTTTATTTAGAAAAAACTCAGAGAATCAGCAGTGAACCCAATTGAGACAGTTCATAGCTTCACTAATGTAGCTGTATACACCATGAATCTACAAAATCAGCAACATTTATTTATAGCGATCACAAAATCTTAGAGAAAAATAATAGAAAGGAAAATCCCATTAAAATAACTACAAAGGGGGCGGCTAGATGGCACAGTGGATAAAGCACTGGCCCTGGATTCAGGAGGACCTGAGTTCAAATCCAGCCTCAGACCCTTGACACTTTCTAGCTGTGTGACCCTGGGCAAGTCACTTAACCCTCATTGCCCCACCAAAAAATAAAAATAAAAATTTAAATTAAAAAAAAAATTTTAAATAACTACAACATGTGTAAAGTATCTAAGAGTCAAGATAGATACACTCATGATTTTTATAAGCACAGTTATAAAAATGCTGTAAGTAAAAAATGATTTAAATAATTTGAGGACTATTCATTGCTCATTGCTGAACTACTGTGATATAATAAAAATGCAGATAGTACCTAAACTAACTTAGCCATTTAGGGCCATACCAATAAAACTTACCTGAGGATATATTATAAAGTTAGACATAATAACTAAATTCATTTGGTGCAACAAAAAGTCTGAGAAGTTAGGATGTTCGTCATTGTGTATGCTGAAATTCCCTAGGATTCGAGCAACAGGGAGAGAGAACATGAGAGAGCAGAATAAGGCACTGGAGTCAATGAAGAAAGAAGTACCCTGAAAGTCAGATAATCATTACCAGACAAACATGGATTGAATGAACAGTGAAGGAGAGATTTTTTTTTCAGGGTGAGGCAATTGGGGTTAAGTGACTTGCCCAGGGTCACACAGCTAGTGTCAAGTGTCTGAATCTGGATTTGAATTCAGGTCCTCCTGACTCCAGGGCTGGTGCTCTATCCACTGCGCCACCTAGCTGCCCTGAAGGAGAGATTATTGATGAAGGTGGTGGTGGCAGAGTCTGGAAGTGGCAGAAGAGAACAACTGAATATTTTTATTCTCCCACCAGTGATTTGTGAGGCATGATTAAACATGTTATAGAGCATGGCAAAGGATACTATGTCATTAAGAGGAAGCCAGGTTTCATTGAATGCATGGAGTGTATAAAGATGTGATATATTTAATCCCTCCACCCTAGCTCTGGCAAGGGATCAGCCCACCTCTGTTTGATTCTTCCACTCATGGGGAACTTCAGAGATAAAGAAGCTTGGTAAGGCAGCCCATGAAGCTGTTGGACTTCTCTAATTTAAAAAAAATTCTTCCTAATATTGTACTTTTTTTCCCTTTTGTTAGAGAGGATGTGGGAAATTGACTTAATGGGGTATCAAGGCATACTTTTCTGCCACTGATAAACAATGTGGCTCCATTCCAGAAACTCATCAGGCTCCCATCAATTTGATGGTCTTCATAGCCATCATCTGGAAAAGCAAATTCTGTGGTGAAGAGGCTGGCCTTCTCACCAATTGCCAACCAAATACTACTCGTGTGGTGGGCAGGCCACTCTAGATGAAGGGGTGTTGGTTCCCTGAGGGGGTGATGAGAAGCAGCATGTGTCAAGCCAATCACATTGCCACCTTGACCACCATCTTTCTTTGGACGCTGATGAAAACAGTTCAGGACTCTGAACCCAAGAGCCTTTGAAATAACTTAATTTCCAACCCACTTCCTTTCATCTATCATCCTAAATATTTCTATGGAGATACAGCCCAGCAACTGCTACTACATGTGCTAACAGTCACATTTAATCAAGCCCAGAAAAGAAAGTTCTTGTTACCAAAGTCATTGGTACTGGCAAATGGTTCATACTCAAAACTTACAAGAATTTATTAGTGGAAATTGTATGAAAAAGGAGTCATCACCAACTGCTGTGCATTGTACCCTAAGGACCATAGACCCTTTCCATCTGACCTGCAGCTGAAATTTTCTGTATAGATTGTCTCTCCCATTAGAATGTGAGCTCCTGGAGAGTAGTAACAGTCTTCCTTTTCTATTTTCATCCTCAGTGCTAGGCACTGTGCTTTTGCATATAATAATTGCTTAATAACTATTTCATTTATTCATCCTGGTCAGCAGCTCCTCTGGATGGTCAGCCTGGCAACTACTCCACAGATACTACAGCCACTTTTAAACAAAACTTAATAGTGCTTTATTTTTTCCAGTTACATGTAAAGATAGTTTTCAACATTGATTTTTATAAGATTTTGAGTTCCAAATTTTTCCTTCCCTTCCCCCTCCCCAAGATGGCAAGCAATATGATATAGGTTATATATGTACAATCACATTAACCATATTTCCACTTTAGTCATGTCATGAAAGAAGAATCAGAACAAAAGGGAAAAACCTCAAAAAACCACAAAAAGCAGAAATAGTATGGTTAAAACTACATTCAGATCACACAGTTCTTTCTCTGTGAAAAACATTTTCCATCATTAATCCTTTGGAATTGTCTTGTATCATTGTGTTGCTTAGAAGAACTAAATATATCACAGCTAATCATCTCACAATATTGCTGTTACTGTGTACAATGTTCTCCTAGTTCTGTTCACTTCACTAAACCTCAGTCCACTTAAGTCTCTCCAGGTTTTTCTGAAATCTGCCTTATCATTTCTTATAGCACAATAGTATTCCATTACATTCATATACCACAACTTGTTCAGCCATTCCCACTACAGCCACTTCTACTGAAGACTGAGAAGTTTTTGTCACCCAAGTCCCTGGCACTGTGAAATGGGTTTAGCATTAGAAACTTATATGACCTTAGAGAAAAGGCATCACCATCTCCTTTGCTGCTGCTGCACCCTAAGGACTATGGGGTCCCAAGGGACCTTTTAATCTCACTTTCAGCCAAAACCTTCCCTCTCCATTGTCTACCTTATTTAAGAATGTGAGCTCCTGAAGGGCAGGCACTGCCTTGTTTTTCTATGTATGTCCCCATTATTTAGAACAGTGTTTTGCACATAATAAATGTAGAATAAAGGCTTCATCCATCCATCCATTCATTCATTCCTTTGGCAGCTTTGGCTATAATTTCCTTATTTTCTCCATGATCTCTCTGGAGGGCAAGTTGTACAGTGTCTCATATGGTCAGGAATAGGATTTTTATTATGAAACATAAGACCACAGTTCTCTAAAATGTCACCAACAAAAAAAATATACTTTGTTTTGTACCAACTTCACCAGCTACTTCACCAAATGACTATTTCTGTCCCCAAATCAGATGATACTTGTCATTTCTGGAATATACTTCTCATTGTGGAAGTATTTGTATTAGATTTGGAAATTTACCGAAGGGATGCCCAGCTTTTGAAACTTGCTAGCAACATTACTTTAATCCTGTTTTCTCTTTGTTGTAAACAAGGGAAAGTACCACAATCACTCTACTGTCACTATGGCAACCAGGGCTTTCACATGAACAACCTTCTTCAGACAGATGTAAATGTCAATCCAAACACACCAAATCTCTTCCATTTCCCCTCATCTTATGTTTGTCTGTGAATTTTACACTATGCATTAATTGACCAACTTTCACTGAAGCATAGGATGTCAGAACTAGAAGGGACCTTAGAGGTCATCGAGTCCTATTTCCTCTTTTTACAGATAAGAAAACGGAGACCTCGGTTAAGTTCTCTTACTGAAATATTTTTCTTTGTGCTGATAGAATATTGTGAATGAGTTAGCAAAGGTCTCCTCCATTACAAAAAGGGAAACACACCAATAGCTACATTTCCCCCTAAATCAAGGCCAGAAGGAAGGGCTACCTAGTAGAACTCTTGGTCTCTACTCACCTGAGAAAAGAAAAGTGTCCCTCCTATTGTTTAAAATATTATAAATTTGCTACTGTGGTGTGAAAAATAACTCATTTGGACCCCTACTCTATTACAGTTAGTATTAATTAGTTTGCTATGATTCCATAGGGGTAGTGATTACAAGTTCTATATATCAGGCCCCAGATCTGTGAGCTGCAAATTGTCAGTTGACTTGCCTAATCATAGGAAGCTAACTAGAGGACCTCCATTCTTGTTTTTCCTTGTTAAGGCGACCAAGCCCAGCATGAAGGAGGTGATTTCATTACATGGAAAGTCCCCCAACTTATTTTTGTACCTCTGGACCCCTCTCTCTTGTGTCCAACATGAGCAAGTGACCATCTTATGACCACTTAGTCATTGTTGATGCCCCATGCTTTGCCCAACCTGAGACCCCCCTGCTGACATACCATTTCTAGCTGATGCATCATTTTTTGTTCCCTGAAGAAAGGTCTATCCACCAATGGAATTCTGTACTTTGTAAAGCCCCTTTAAGTGTTTAGTTGTCAAATCTATTATCAAGCCTTATAAAAATAAGGCCTTGGAAGAAGGGGACATCTCAAATTGTGAGGAAGATCTGAGGTCCACTTCACTAGAGGGGACTATGGACCCTTTAATAAAGTGCCATGGGCTCAGAGCTCTGCCTCAGTCTCTTTTCCTTGTAAGTTGAACAATTTCGATCCCCACAATGCTATAATCAAGTCATTTAATTATGGCCTATGATTAATCCCAGGCTGGTTTCCCCCTCATATTTGTGTTAGCTAAGAGTTTCAAGAGACAAGCCATCTGACTATTGTTGCCTGAGTTTCACAGAGTGTCAGTTATTTAGTAGAGTCATCATTGTTCCAGTCATTGGACTTGAACCAGCTTTGCTCTTTTCTGAAACTGAACGTTATCAGTTCACACAATGATGATGAGAGCTTTCTTGGTGACTGATTTAGGCTAATGAAACTTTCGAAAGACTCACTGATAAATCAGGATGCTAGTTGATTGATTTCTACCCAATAATCATGACTTGTTTTTTTGTATAATCTTTCATTTTTGGTGGGTCAACTCTGGAGACCACATTGTAGCTTTAGGAGGTGGTTTGATGAGCATGTAACGAAAGCAAAGGGATATGGATTTTCATTTAGGACTATGTCTTTCTAGATGACAAATTTCTCCATTACAGAGACATTTCTTTTTCTAATAAATAGGATTTCTCTTCTAGAATCCATGCTACTCTCTTCATTTGACTGTGGTAGACATGGTCTTTACCTTTCAGAATAAAGTGTCATAGAGTTAGTCCAATTCCCTTATTTTAAAGGTAAGCAAACTGAGGCTCAGAGAAGTCAAATGACTAGGCCAGTGTCATATAATTAGCAAATATCTGGGGTGTGATTCAACCCTGACTCCAGATCTAGTGATCTATCCACTGTAATATTTTGTTCAGTTTCGCAAGCCACATTTTAAGAGGCACATTTATTAACAGGCTGGAAAGTGGCCAAAGGAGGGTGAAGAACGTAACATTAATTCCATTTTAGGAGCAGCTAGAAAAAAGAACTGGGATGTTTAGCCTGCAATAGATAAGACTTAGAGGGTATTTGATAACTTTCTTCATGAATATATAAGACTTTCACATGAAAGAGAGATAAGATTTGTTTTCTTTCCTGCAGGGGACAAAACTAATATTAGCTCACAGAAGTTTCTGGTGTAAATTTAGAATCTCAATGAAAGGAAAAACTCCTAAATGGTAGAACTGTCTAGAAATAGATGAGGATGCCTTTTGAAGTCAGATATTTCCACTGGCTACAGGTAGGTCTTCAAGGAAAAGCTCTCTGACCACCAATCAGCTGTGTTGTAGGAAGGGATTCTTGTATAGATACGAGTTGAACTACATGAATATTAAGGTCCCTTCCAACTCTTGAGGTTCTCTCACTCTCCGGTCCTATGTTAATTTTGAAGGAACAGTGAATGGCCCCAGCCCTCACTCTTCTGCCTTAGGTCAGCACTTATATAGGGGGCTGATATTGTTGTTGACCTTAAAGACCATTAGACAAGAACTTTGCCTAGTTACCCTTTTTTGGACTCTTCTTGAATCCCTTCATGTTCAGTTTTCAATTGATCAAATGCCCAAACACTAATCAATTCACATGTTTATTTAAAACCTTACCAAATATTAATATGGTATTTTTGACAAAGGTAAATTTTGAGGAGACAGGCTTCAAAGAGCTAGACTCCGACACCTACTACTACTTTTGTAGTCTTTGGCTCTGAATTTGCTCAGCTAAGGGAGTTAAACTAATTGCTATTCTGGCAATAAAATGGATGATCCTTATTATAACAACAACAACAACAAAACCAAGCTGACATTTTAGAAGTCCTTTAACGTTTCCAAAGTGCTATAGATGGGCATGGGTGTATGTGTGTTTATATGAAATCTCATGTGCTCCCTTCAGGCTCTGCATCTATACGCCTATGAGCCTTCCAACAATTACATGACAGCAGGCAGTACAGATATCATGTTCTTTTGGAACAGGAAGCAGTTGACAACTAGAAAATGACGTGACATGCCCCAAATCATGCAATTGGCAGATCCAGGCAGAATCTTGACTTGGACTCAGGTCTTCTGGTTCAAAATCCGAAGCACTTCCTTCTGCCATCAAGCAACTTATAATCTAGTTGGGTAAAGAGAACTCTCACACATGATTCAAAGACCAAATAAAAGCTTGACTCATTGGTCTACATTACAAGTATGAAAGACACAACTTTGGGCTTGAATATTCAGTGAGGGTGGGATTTTTGCTGGGTTTTAATGTATGAATAGGATTTAGGCATGTGGAAAAGATATTTTGAAAATTGGAGTTTGAGAGACCAGCATAAATGAAGATATGGCAGCAAGAATAAATGTGAGGTTGTGGGAGAGGCAGGAAATGTGGGTGCATGGTATGGGGAAGACTAAATTATGAAAGAAGAGTCTGGGGTTGGTGTGCTAATAACAGCTGACATTAATATGACATTTGGCATTTTTCAAAATACTTGATCTCATGGGAACCTCACATCAAGCCAGTTCAGTAGGTAATACTGACATAGCAATTCTGGCACTTGGCAGTGTCTAACACATAGTAAACATTTAATAAATACTTGTTGAATGATTGATCCCTATTTTACACATAATTAAATTGAAGCTCAAAGACTCACTTTAAAAAAAAAAGACTCACTTGGTACTTTACCAAGAGTCAAATAACCAACACATATCAAAGATGGGATTTGAACTGTGGTGTTCCTTACTTTATATACACTCTGCCAGGATGCCAGGGTTCCTTCTAGGTAGGTCATAGGCAGTAGGAGTTGAGGCACATTAATAGATTATTGATAAGAAGGTAATGTGATGAAAGCAAAGTTATTTTTAGAAATATGTTTTGGGGAGGGGCAGAGTCAAGATTGCAGATCACAGGAAGTGACCCAGGTGAACTATCCCAACATTCCCTTCCAAACAACTTTAAAATAACAAATCAAATTTGCAGGGGGCAAAGCCAACAAAAAGTTGGGATGATATATTTTTATGGCCTAAGAAAACTTAAGAGGTAGACAGGAAAAGTCTGTAACATCAGGATGAAGGTCTGTCTGGAACCCACTCATGTGTCAGTGGCAGAACAGCCATAGCAGCAGCTGCATTGAGAGTTCTCAACCCACAGAAGGCAAGGGAGGTGGACAACTACTCAGAAAGATATTACAGGGGACTCTTTGTTGGCATTGAGTTTAGCTGGTGGTGATTTGCATCTATGTTGCCCACATGCAGTTCTGGGTCACAGTTCCAGGGCAGAGAGGAATGCTGATAAGACAGTGAAGAGAGAGCAGGAGCTCTGGTTACAGTACCAAAGCAGAGAAGAGTGCTAGCATGTACAGCTTCAAGGGACCAGGAACCCTCCTTAGTAAAGACTGTGCAGACCAGGAGACCAGTGACCACACTTCTCCCAGGATCACACCAAAAACTTGCAGATGCCTCCCCCCCAAACTCGCTCCAAAAGCAGCAGTACAGAAAAGCCTGAAGCTTGGGAAAGTGCCTCCCCACCCTAGGTGAGGCCATAGTTTTCTGCAAAATGAGGGGTTTAGATAAAGTATCTTTTCTGTCCCTTCCTACTCTAAATCTGTAATAATATGATATAGCTCAACTCCTTCATATTACAAATGGACCAGGTAATTAAGGAATGTCTGCTTCATTGGAAAAATAGGCCAGGTTGACACAGGGAGACACTGTGATGTAGTGAGGTCACATGGTATAGAGACAAGAGCATTATCCTAATGCACAAGAAATCTAGATCCTAGTCCCCTCTTTAGTGCTTACTAATGACTTAGACAAGTCATATCCTTTCTCTATATTTGTTGCCTATTGTGAAAAGTGATAATGTTGAATTAAGTTATCTCTATATTAGCTTCTGACTCCATTAGACATTTGGCATTAGGCCTCAAGAAGTTTGACAGTAAAGCCTGAGGGCTGTCGGAATTTATCAAAATGTACCCAATTTAAGAATAGCCATGCAGTTGGGGATTTTGGCACATTGTGGTTTATGGTTAGTTTTTGAGTTGGGAGAGGTAGTTATTTTTGTGATTTCAAAGTAATTGTTCTGTAAATGTTTTTCTGACTATTTATTTTCACTGTTTTTGTGAGGAAATAACCACAGTCATCATGTTTCTTGTTATCACATTGCATTACTTTTTAATAATACATTTTAATTTTATATTTTTCTTGATGCTAATTATTGGAGTAGATAAATGGGGGATTGGAAAATAATTCAATATTATGTACCCAAATAAAATAAGATGGCATTAGAGGCATTTTCTGCCTCCTGGCTCCCAACATTAATCAAATTTCAATTAGAAAATTTTGAATAAGTCCTAAATTTGATTGCTTATTAAGCATTTGATCTTTTTTGAAAAGAATGTAACATTTGTTTCTTGCTTTTGATTTAAAACAAAGCAAAATTTCAGTATTTGACTAAAGTACAGATTTTTTTAAAAATACAGCTGCATTCATAAATAATCAGTGATTATTATTTGCAATCTTTTCCTGGAGAGTATTTTCAAATTCTTTATCTTAGTCATTTAGTAGTTTTTAGTTGCTTCCTGATGTATAATGGTTTTAAGAAAAATATTAGAAAGTTATATATTGTTCCAATCTCAATATGATTAATAATAAAAGCAAGTGCCTAAATTTTCTTCTCCAAAGATTAACTTTCTAATATTAGTCATTTTGTGAAAGGAAAAAGGAAAAAATCCTCTTTAATCAGGGTAGTTCAAATCCTGTGAGTCCCAACTGAGAATGATGCAATTTGTCAGTATCCCCTTCACATAAAAAGACATGTATTTCTTCTCCTTGCAATTTTCTGCATAGATGAAGAGAGAAATAGCGAAACATGATGATTTTCATTTTCCATCTGACATTTCTTTTGAGGCCAACACAAACGTGTGAGGGAAAATGGTGATACAAAGTGAAGACAAAGCACAGCACACTGTGCCAGGTAATTTCACAGCTTCCCAGTTTATTTGATTTCCCCCACCTGGAACACTAATTAGGCTAGGAGGATTTGGGCCGAAAATAGATTCCAAAGAACCCATTTGTCTCAAGTGTGGCAGAAACTGAAGGAGAACTCCCTATCTTTTTTTTAAAAAAAAAATGAGTTTCCCTTAGATTCATCATATTACCAGATGGCACAGTGTTGCCAGGTAGCTAACACTAGAAGAAAATTTAGTCAATGGTGACTCCTCTATCAATAAAATTGGAGTTAGATTAAAAAAAATTGTTCCTGTGATTTGCTTGCATTGCAAGTTCAGGCTATGGCTTGCCAATCCCTTCCCTCTGCTCCACCATATACCCTGCCTCCCCCAAAATAACATTGTCAAGTTGATATTTGGGCTTGTCTGAAGTCAAATTCAACCAGATTTTAAATTAAATGCTTCTTCAACATATCAATAAATGACATCATGGCTGAATTGTGACAATCCCTTTGCCATTTTCTGGGTCATTGTACTTAAAAAATTTGCTATTCTTCTGATTTTAAACCCAGTCAGAACTATTTTGCTTCTACCCTAGATTGTCCAAAACTTGAAGGAACTGCTAGAAATTTGGAACTAACCATGAGGCAAATGTAAACAGCAAAGTTGGAAAAAGGATTGAAGTCATCCTCTTCTGTCAGTTATCTAGTGTTTGTATTGCCATGAAAAGAACATCTGCTGTGTAGGTGGAAAACCAGGTCTCTAATCCCATGTCGGAAGCTTCATTCCTCTTTGACCTGGAGCAAGTCACTCTACCTCTTTGGGTCTGTTTCCTCCTGTGTAGAAGAAGGTGGTTGGACTAGATGGTTTTTGAGCTAGATATCCCTTACTGTTTTAGATATGTGAACCTACAGAAAGAAAGAGATGGGAATGCTTTCACAGCTCCTTGAAAAGAAGCATTTGCTTGACTTATAGCAATAGGTTCAGACAAAAAAAAAAGCAGTAACAACAAGCATTTCATAAAGGCATGCTGGATATCAAGCACACTGTACTAGGCCCTGGGGATATAAGGACAACATTCAGTTTCAGACCTCATAGAACCTAGATTCTAGCAAGGAAAGACAATGTGTACATATCTAAGTGTGTGCAAAATAAATTTAACAAACAGCTAAATACAAAATAATGGGTATGAGGAGAGCACACAAACAAGGGATATTAAGCAACTGTATCTCCCACTGTTCCCTGCATAGACCATTTATCCAGAGAAGCCACTGTTATTATTGTTCCCAGAATGTAAATCAGTAAAGAACCTGTGATTTGGGGGGTGGGGGGGATGGGATTCCTTTTCCTTATGCAGATTGCAAGTTGATCCATGAGTAAGTTGATAAATCATAGGGAACTGATTACCTATCAACTAAGGGCCTTACTTATGCTTGCACAGCTAGTAAGTTTCAGAGAGGGGACTTGAACCCAGGTCTTCAAGATTTCAAGCCCAGCAGTGACTCTATCCTTTCCACACTGTTGCCTCCCAGATAAAACATTCTAGAGTCATTTTCAGTGTTGTGTCTTAACTTCTGGTCTTCCCACTGTTACCTTTCTTCCCATTTTTCCTTGCCTATCCAAATACTGTCCAATTTACAAAGCACATCTCAAATCCCATCTCCTCTTCCATAAAACTTTCACCAACTCTAGCTTGCATGCATTATTCCCCTTCTCGAAAATCTGCCTATCCTTAATTTTATATTGTCTTTCATTGTCTTCTCATTTTTTCACATCTGTCTTCCCTCCCTCACTAAATTGTAAAAGAGCAAGGGCCCATGTAATAATATTGAGAATTGATATCTACACAACAGTTTGTGTTTACAAGTACATTATCTGACGTTGCTATTTGCTCCAATACAATGATCCAGGACAATCCCGAAAACTTACAATGAAAAATGCTCTCCACCTCCAGAGAAAGAACTGATGGAGTTTGAATGTAGATGGAAGCAGACTTTTTTTACTCTCTTTATTATTCCTGGGGTTTTTTTTGGTCTGTGTTTTCTTTTGCAACATGACTAATGTGTAAATAAGTTTTGTACAACTGTACATGTATAACCTATATCAAATTGTTTGCCTTTTTAATGAAGGGGGAGGGGAGAGGAGGGAGAGAATTTGAAACTCTTTTTTTAAAAACATGGTAAAAATTGTTGTTTACATTTTAGAGAAAATTAATTTTTTAAAAAGTTATTTCAACTTTACAGTTATCTATTTCTATATAGGATTTTTAATTTGAATATTATCCACAGTTTCCTATTAAGATATTTTCATTCTGACACTGCCAATCTTGAATGAAGGGAAGCAGTTTGTCAATATAAGGCAGGGAATGGGTTGGGTAGAGGCCTCAGACAGGTACCTTTAGGAGAGAATGTCTCTCTGGTCTTCAGTTTCCTTGTTTGTAAAAATGCAGATAATAAAAATGTAGTGCCTGCTCCAAGTTGGGAGGACAAAATGAGATAAGGGGTAGAAAGCTAGTTTTGGGAACCTTAAAATGCTCAAATGCTCAGGCTGAGAATTATGATGGGGCTAGGGGTGGGGGTGGGGGTGGTGATGGTGCTGATGCTGACTCTGATAGGATCACAAGATCAGAAATTTAAAGCTGAAAGGGATATTAGATGTTATCAGGGCAGCCCTCTCATTTTACCAATTAGGAAACTCAGGTTCCAGAGAGGTTAAGTGACTTACCCTGAGTCATATAGTTGTTAAATATCTAAGGACAGATTAAAACTCACTTGTAAGGGGCGGCTAGGTGGTGCAGTGGATAAAGCACTGGCCCTGGAGTCAGGAGTACCTGAGTTCAAATCCGGCCTCAGACACTTAACACTTACTAGCAGTGTGACTGGGCAAGTCACTTAACCCCAATTGCCTCACTAAAAAAAAAAAAAAAAAAAAAAAAAAAATCAATGTGAAAAAATTTGGGTATAGGGGCAGCTAGGTGGCGCAGTGGATAGAGCACCGGCCCTGGAGTCAGGAGTACCTGAGTTCAAATCCGGCCTCAGACACTTAATACTTACTAGCTGTGTGACCCTGGGCAAGTCACTTAACCCCAATTGCCTCACTAAAAAAAAAAAAAAAAAAAAAAAAAAAAAACTCACTTGTAACACCAGATTCAGTGCTCTATTGACTATGCCACCTAGAGAAGGAGGGAGAAGAGGTGGGGCTGATGAAAAAGACAACCCATTGGGGAAGAGGCTTTCATGTTCAGATATGGAAGCTGAACAGCCTTCATGGGCATTTTTCATACTACCCCCCTGTCATGGGGTACACAGCACCCCAAAAGTTCTCTGGGGTACATCAAGGAAGCTTCTCCTTGAGAAACTAAACCAGAGGACAGATAACGCCTAGAGAGATAAGCTGAACCAAATCGGACTGAGCTAGCTTGGGATTCCTACCCTTCATTCTGGTCTCCCTTACCCTGGGGAGATAAATTTGGGTGTGGCTGTGGCCTTTGCGTTCTGAAGAGGGATCTGTAGCCACCCCTCACCCAATTCCTTTAGTCACTACCAGTGGGAAATGGTCCTCCACTCCTCACCCAATTCCCCCAGCTACCACCAGTGGGGGATGGTCCACCTTCACTAAAGGAACTTTCCACAGGCAGATGGTCCACCCCCATCAGGCCTCTATAAAAGTATTTTCCAGTCTCCTGTGCGAGGAGATTTGGTACCTCTGAGCCATGTGCTTTATGCCAATCTCCCCATGAAAAAGTCCAAGGATTTCTTTCATGGTTTCCCTCCCCCCACCCTTCCCTTCCCTTGCTCCTAAATAAACTATCACCTTATTCTAACTACTTTTGTGTGCAAGAGGATATAATTCTTTAAAGAGGAATTCCTAAGAACCCCAACTCCTACCCCAACCCCGTACCCCATTTCCCCCCCCATATCATTTGGCGCCCCCATACACACACACACACACACACACACACACATTCCAAATATTTATGCCACTGACTACATTGAATGTCTCTTGAATTTCAGTTTTTTCAGGTGGCTCTAGAATCCTTCTCTCATTGTAAGATTCTTTCAATTAATTACTCATTAAAAAAGTACTTTGAATAGATCAAACCACTTAATAATGCTTTCTAATAAATTCACCCGAAACTTTCCTATTGTGCAACATGGGAATGTTGTTAATTTCTCCAATAGCTTTCACTTCCACAGCCTTTTGTAGATATGTATAATAGGGACATTTGGGTAGAAAGATGTACTGAATAAAACAAAAATCTGATTTTAAAAAAGCATCCTTATGGATACCATCCTAAGCTTTAATAGTAGCTATAATTAATTGGTCAAAATATGCAGATTTTCCTCTTACTTGAGAATAATGAATGCTGAAAAATTTTCCAGATATAACTACTACTCATTATAATTTATCAACCTCAAGTTTTCTTCATAGAAATGGGTCATTAAGTGCTCACTCTATGAAATCCCAATACACACTCTATTGTGTGAATAATTGACACTGGAAAAATCAAACAAATATTTCAACTCAAATTGGAAAATGAAAGGAGTTTCAAGACATATTTAAATTGGGAGATTAAGGTTTGTCTTGTAGCATATGGAATTTAAGATATTTTTCGTTATGAAACACTTGAGATCAATAGAAATCTTTACTGGGAGATTGTGATTTTAAATACTGTATAGAAGAGAAATATAAATATTGGATTTAAGTGAGGAATGGAAATACATACTTTGGGGAGGGCAATGCATTTTCAACTCATCTCCCACATCCATGGTCAGATTGTTTTAAGCCATAAAGAACACAGTCATCTCTCACCCTTTATATTGAGTAGAAGAATTTGTTTTCCTTCTCCCCCATCTTGACCCCTTCCCAGCATATGCTTTTCCCAGTTCCCCTGCCTCTGGGAGGCAGATGGAGAGAGTTTGCTTCTTTCTACTCCTCTGAAAGACACATTCTTGTACCTGGCAGAATTGAAATAGACCCTGAACATTTGTTTATTTGGATGACTAGAGAAAGATGAACACACTACAGCTTCCATTTATTCTGTTTCATTAAGGTGAAGAAGTATCTTTAACTTGTCCAGTATTCTTCAATATTTTTTTCATGTATGAATTCTTTGATTCAGTTATGGAATAGATGATTTTACATGTAAGAAAATGGAAGTAAACGGGGTTAAGTGACTTGCCCAGGGTCACACAGCTAGTAAAGTGCCTGAGACCAGATCTGAACTCAGAAAGATGAGTCTTCCTGACTCCAGGCCTGGTCGGGTGCTCTATACACTGCAGTGCCACCTATTGGTTTCCCTCCCAGTAATCTCTCCTTATTCCAGTTCATCCTCACTCAGATGTCAAATTGATTGTCCTAAAGTTCTGATCTAACTGTGTCACCTCCCTGTTCAATAAATTCCACGGGCTCCATAGCACTTCCAGGATCAAATTGGAAATTCTGTTTGGCATTCAAAGACCTTTCCAGGCCTTTTCTATTGTTCAGTGACATACTTCCTTGCTATCCCTTGTAGAAGATCTTCATTTTGACTGGCTTTCCCCCATTCCTGGAATTTTCTTCCTCCTCATCTCCTTTTCCATAGTGTCCATCAAAGATCAATTAAAAATTTCGATGACTCCCCCTTAATGCTAATCCCTTCCCTCTGCTTATTGCCAATTTATCTTCTATATATCTTGTTTGTAAATACTTGTTTGCATATCATTCCACCAGTAGTGCAGAGGATAGAGTACTGGGCCTAAAGTGAGGAAGACTGGAGTCGAAATCCAACCTCAGACATTTATTAGATGTGTGACCCTGGGCAAGTCACTTAACCTCTTTGCCTCAGTTTCCTCAACTGTAAAACGGGGATTATAATAGCACCTTCCTCCCAGAGTTGTGAGGATCAAGGGAGATATTTGTAAAAAGCACTTAGCACATTTGCTGGCACATAGTAGGCACCATATAAGTATTTATTCCCTCTACCTTTTTCCTTCTCCTTTAGCCTTTGAGCTCTTTGAGAGCAGGGACTGTCTTTCACCTTTGTTTTTATCCCGAGTGGTTACTTAACACACAGTGCTGACCCGGTAGTAGGGATTTAATAAATGCTTGTGGACATGATTGTTTGGATTAAATCACATTGTTTTTATACTTACCTATGTACTTCTTATCTCCCCAATCAGAATGTAAGCTCCTTGAGAGTAGGACTGCTTCATTCTGTATAACTGTATCTGTAGTACCTAGCATATAATAGGTGCTTAATAAATATTTACCCAGGGGTGGAATGAAAAAAGTACCTGTGTTAAGATTCTCTCTGTTCCCATGGGTCTTCTAGTCAATCATATGGGGGGAGATGGCATGCCCATATCGATGTCATCCAAGGTAATCAAATGGATCTGTGATCTCACTGAACATTAAGATGATGATTCAACCCCTAAAACAATGTACAATATGTTAGGAAATGGTGATAGGAGATGCAGTTTATCCAATGACTCTCTGATCACACTGTAACCAGTTTCATCATATTTCCCTATGTCACTATATAAATTTTTTTCAGTTCAAATTACATTTAAAAAACTCCAGAGAGATTTTTGATCCATTTGTTTCAAATAAAACTGGAAAAAAATTTAGGGACATCCTATTGTTGTGGGCCCAGGGCACCCCAGAAGTTCTCTGGGGCACATCAAAGAACCTTTTCCTTGAAAAACTAAACCAGAGGACAGATAAGCCTAGAGAGATAAGAAGAACCAGTTCAGACTGAGCTAGCTCCCTGACCCCCACCCTTCATCCTGGTCTCCCTTACCCCTGGGGAGATAAGTTTGGGTGTGGCTGCTCCCTTTGTGTTCTGAGGAGATGGCTTGGGAGATCTGCAGCCACCCCTCACCCAATCCTTCCAGCCACCACCAGTGAGGAATGGTCCTCCCTCACTAAAGGAACTTTCCACAGTCAGATGGTCACCCTCCCCCTATCAGCCCTCTATAAAAGTACCTGCCAGTCTCCTGCTCGAGGAGATTGGTACCTCAGAGCCATGTGCTTTGTGCCACGCCTCTCTCCCCAGGAGAAGTCCAAGGATTTTTCTTGGTTTCCCTTCCCTTCCCTCCCTCAGCCCCAAAATAAATTACTATCTTATTCTAACTGCTTTTGTGTGCAAGAGGGTGTAATTCTTTAAAGAGGAATTCCTAAGGACCCCAAGCCCCTACCCCAAACCCCATACCCCATTTTCCCACATGACACTATCCTACAGGGTAATGTCTTAAAAGCTCTCTGGGGTAGTTTAACCTTTGGAGGAGGGGAGAGAGTCTGGATATTGCATTTGTAGGATCACAGAATTCAGTCCTTTTTTCCTAGTTTTAGTAAAGGTGCCACTATGAAATGCACAGTAGTTCCCATTGTTTTTTAATCACAGAACCCACCCCCCTCCCATTATTATGATGTGAGCCTGTTTTCACTCCCTTGTTTCTGACATTACCATTTTTATACTCCACTGAGTCTTCCCCTTACAGAAATGGATACTGGCCAAGAAGACAGAGGAAGAATAATAAAACCAAAGAAATCATGTTAAATAGAAATATTTCAAATAAAACTATGTATTTACTGTTCTTTCTTTAACTGCAAGGATTAAGTATATTCCAACAGCAGATTCCAGTGAACATTGAATAATAATCAGGCTAACATATATTGTCTTGTCAGTCTTTTCCAAAGCATCTTACACATTCCTATAAAAAATCTTTGATTGGAACAGCCAGGTCCTGAGAGTTTTGATTTTTTTTGTCATGTGGCTGACCTCTTATAATAATAATTTATGTGATATAGAAAGAATGCATCATATCTCTCCGCGCTCACCCATCTCGTCCTCTTTCCGCCATCTTGCAGCGCCGCCACCATGGTGCGCATGAATGTCCTGGCAGATGCTCTCAAAAGCATCAACAATGCAGAAAAACAAGGAAAACGCCAGGTTCTCATTAGGCCGTGCTCTAAAGTAAGGGTCAGGTTCTTAACTGTGATGATGAAGCATGGTTACATTGGCGAATTTGAGATCATCGATGATCACAGAGCAGGAAAAATTGTTGTGAACCTCACAGGTAGATTAAACAAGTGTGGTGTAATCAGCCCCAGATTTGATGTTCAACTGAAAGATCTGGAAAAGTGGCAGAATAATCTGCTACCATACCATCAGTTTGGGGTCATTGTGCTTATAACCTCAGCTGGCATCATGGACCATGAGGAAGCAAGACGAAAACATACAGGAGGAAAAATCCTGGGATTCTTTTTCTAAGGGTGTAAAACATACATACAAATAAACTGCTCCAATGGACAAAAAAAAAAGAAAAAGAAAAAGAAAGAATGCATCAAAATTATGTACAGTTCAAAGGCTATTTTGTAAAACCACAGTATGTTTTCAGTGGTTTGCATGGCGAATTAACGATACAACCCTTATTAATAATAGAAGGATTGCTTCTGTTCCATGGAGGATGAAGCAGAAAATGAGTTGTGTACTTTGGGGATTTTGCCTCTTGTGTAGTTTTGGTAGGGGAAGATCATTTGACCATTTCATTAAATTGGGAAAGAGAAAATGGTTTTTGGTGTTTACTGATCTCTAGGACACTGTCCTTTCTTCCTCAATGAGTTCATTCTTTCCTCCTTAACTCTTGACTTCATATGGGTGGGTGGGAGGGTGCCTTTATCACAAATGGTGGAACTCTCTCCAAAACCCTAACCTCTCAACTTACTCATTTCCCATAACCTAGTCCTCTATTACACCACAGCTACACATAGAGATAGTAATTGCTTTGATCTTCCCAGGTTCACACATCTAATGTGTTGGAGGCAGTCAGTGGGCCTAAGTCTTCCAGGTTCTGGGGCTGTAGCTGCTTCTATTAATGAGAGGAAATTCTTTATAATATTCATTTCTGTTCTAATTACTCCTCTTTTCCACCAAGCTGCTTATATTTTATTACTCATACCTTTTTATAAATGTAAACTGTGAAAACACCTAAAGTGGTGCTATTCATATATTTGGTGCTTAGGGAATAACTGACACAGATCTAGGAAAGGACGGGAGCAGGGCCACTGCTGGCAGATTAATATTTCAAGATATTCAATCCAACAAACACAGGATGTAATTAATATTTCTTACCTCCTTAGATATTAGTCTCTCTCCTCACTGTGCCATGGCACTGAGTGATTCCTCAAAGGCGGTGCCCAGGAAGTTTGAGCTCTGGCTCCCAGCTCCATACTTGTGGAATGTAAAGATTAGTAAAACAGCATGGTGGCTCTCAAGAAGCTTACCCATCAGTCAGGAGAGAAAAAAAGCAATACACACAAATGATTGTAATTCAAGGTACAATGTATAGTAGGCACTTTGTGTTTGTTCATTTTTTTCCCAATTAATGAATGGTCTATCAGTCAATAAGCATTTATTCAGGTCCTTGGAAGTACCAGGCACTGGGAATACAAAGAAAGTACTCCTTTCCTACCTCCCTCCACTACCACCTCAGAAAAAGCACAAGTGCTGCTTGCGAATTTGCATACTGTTGCTTCCAAGTTTCCCTTTGCCCAAGAACTCCTCTTTCCAAAAAGCCTGCTGCCATTTCCTCTTATCTGTTACCCTGGAAATTAAGGAAACAATCAATATAGTTGAAATAAGGTCTTTAATCGGGGTATCGCAAAGCTCAGAAGCTAGGAATACCCAAAGATGGGAACTGAGGACAGGGTTTTTATGGGGTAACAGAACAAAAAGGGAACCAAAAGATTGCTGCAGAGTCTAACAACTACTTAATGTAAATGAACCTTTAACAAAAGAAATAATAGAACTGCCCCTGAGTTAAGTATAGAGGCTACTAACTCTAAATAGAAACCCCAGGGAGTAAGGTGGGGAAACATTGGGAGGGGATAAGTTGTTTGGGGGCAGGTGGGGGAGGTCCATAAATCCATCTAGAGTCTGGGAATGACAAAGACAGTCAGCCCCAAGCACTTCATCTGCCTGGGTAGGGGGACTGGGTGGGGAATCAATCATATTTATAATCACACATATAAATTTGTGGTTATCATCTCCTATGGCCAACTATTCATTCTGTCTCTCTGAAACATCTACAGCTGCTACTAATATGCCCTCCTCTAGTTAGGCTATTAAAAAAGGTTCTTGGCATCTTTCCTACTTTGCCCACCAGGGGTCAATTCCCAGCAGTTTTCAGCTCAGCTTGACTGTTTGTTTTTACTTTAAGGCAGCCATACTTTTAGCCACACCTTGAACAAAGCCTGGAAGATGAAACCTCAGAGTTGTTTCAGTTTGCTTTTCTCTCATTGTTAGTGCTTTGATATTTTTTGCATCATTGTTCAAATATGCCTTATTTTTAAATAATTAATATTCTGTTTTCAAGTCATCTTTGAGGAATGGACTTTAGTCTTGTATAGTCCATTCCATAACAATATTCTATCGTTACCCTGGAGATATTAGGAGAAGGCCTTTAGCATGTTGTCTGTACCTTCTGAACCAGATTTAGGAGAGGGTTTGGACAAAAGTCACACAGATTGGGCGGGTGTGGCTAGGGAGTGATATGGATCATTGGAAGAAACTTCCAAATCAGTGAGATCCCAAAGCCACCAATCCACCCTTCTATCCATCTACCTTATCTATGTGCACATTCTTTGCGCTTTTATCCGGATCAATTTGGCAAAACTCCAAAGAGAATTAAAGGAATTTATTACAAGTACTTCAAGGGGGCAACTGGTGACCTGCTGATTGCCCGAGATCGGCTATAGCTTTAAGGTGGGAGAGGCTTTTATTGGTAACTTTTGTAATGAGATAAAGGCAGTTCAGATAGGTCCACATCAGCAAAAGAGACTGGGCCACTGCATTTCAGTTCCTTCCCAAGTAGCAAGTATGGGATGTTTTGCAGGTAGGGGTACAAACATCACTGAGAGGGGTGTGTGACAAAGAGCAGGTAATACAAAAAGCCTCCCCTAAGACTGATTGACAGGCAGGGCTGGGAACAATGGGTCAATGAGTCAACATCACTTCTGATAGATACATACATAAATATATACGCATACCTTTGATGGCACATTTTTTTAGCAGAGATACTTGATGCAAAGAAGTATTTTCCTATTAAAGTTTTCCTTCTTATCTGAGCTACTTTGAATGTGTCTGTCTAAATTATTAATAACATAATTTATTTTAAAATGTGCATGAACAAAATCAAAGCAGCTCATATATGAAGGGGAATATTATGTTATGATATTGTTATTATTATAAAAACTTCCTCTGTGTGCCTTGAGCCTTCCCTCTCCTGCTGCATAATGTATCCTCTGGGGGAAGGTGGCAGGGGACCTTTTCCCTCCTGCTGCCAGGCTTATATTCCAACACGATGTGGAGAACTCCTGGTGCAAAGAGTATCCACCTTCCCTTTGACCTGAGGCCTTCTAGTTCTTGCTTTGCCTGGGGTCCCTTTAGGGATCTGGAAGAGCAAAGCTGGTGGGAAACAGGACTTCTTTCTCCTGCTGTGCCATTTCCTGTCTGATCTTCACTCTTCAGAGGGGAGAGGTGTAGGGAAGCAGTGGTTCCCATTTGACCAGCTGACCACATACCTCCAGCCTCACAATGCACTTGGCTGCAGCCCATCCAGCCTTTGGGAAATGGTGTGGTGCCCTCCATTCGAGTGATGAACATTCTCCCACCATTCCAGTGATTCCAAACCTTATAGATCCTTATCCAAACTCCATTCCCCATCTCTCCCATCTCATTCCCATCTCAGTCCCCCTTAGTCCTCCTACTTCAAAGTTCCAACCAAACATCTCCTGATGGTGATGGCAAACTTCCCATCATCCTAAACCTTATCCTCTCCCACTCCTTCCATCCCCTAACTCCTTTTTGACCAATTTAATATCTTTCATTTCTGTCCCTTGTTTTCTTTTGCTAGCATATTTAGAGCTATGTCAAATAAAAGCAGGGAGATAAATTATGTAAATTTTTCTTATATTGTATCATTCTTGAAGTCCCAGTATAAGGCCCACATAGTCATGGTGAATAATTTCTACCTATAGGACTTTATTTCTTTTGCCTAGGATTTGTTTGTTTTGCATCTATAGGCATTAGTGATACTGGCCCAACTGGTCTCTTTTCTGTTTTATCATTCACTAGTTTCAGCATTGTGGTTCTATTTCTCTCAAAACAAAAGTGATAGAGTATTTTCTTCCTCAACTTTTGAAAATAATTATTAGTTTAGGTATTAATAGTTCCTTAAATTTTTGATAAAATCAACCTATAAATGCTTTTGGATGATTTCCCTATGCTATTTTCTTCATGACTTGTTCAGTTTAATTTTCTGTGTCTGGGTTAAGATTTCTTTTTCATGTTCTGATAACATGTATATTTGATGTTTCTATAGGTAATCCTCATATTAAAATATCATTTTTAGCAGCATATAATATTTAGAGGTAAATTCTGGTGATTCTTTTTATTTCTATTTTATGGCATGTCTGTGCATACATATATGTAGATAACCGTATATATAAAATATAAATATATAAAATATATAAAATGTTAGAACACTTTTTTTTCCTTTGACAGGTGCTTTAGTTATATTATATGATTTATTCTTTGACCCTCTCATTATTCAGGATTTCATTATTAAGTATCTCTGTGCTCCTAGTATTGTCATGGGGAGAATGGGGTAGGAGGTTTGGGGTAGGGGTTGGGGTCCTTAGGAATTCCTCTTTAAAGAATTACACCCTCTTACACACAAAAGCAGTTAGAATAAGATAGTAATTTATTTCGGGGCTAGGGAAGGGAAGGGAAGGGAAGGGAAGGGAAGGGAAGGGAAGGGAAGGGAAGGGAAGGGAAGGGAAGGGAAGGGAAGGGAAGGGAAGGGAAGGGAAGGGAAGGGAAGGGAAACCAAGAGAAATCCTTGGACTTTGCCTGGGGAGAGAGGCGTGGCACAAAGCATGTGGCTCTGAGATACCAATCTCCTTGAGCAGGAGACTGGCAGGTGCTTTTATAGAGGGCTGATGGGGATGGGGGTTACCATCTGACTGTGGAAAGTTCCCTTAGTGAGGGAGGACCATCCCCCACTGGTGGTGGCTGGGGGAATTGGGTGAGGGGTGGCTGCAGATCAGTCAAGCTATCTCCTCAGAACACAAAGGAAGCAGCCACACCTAAATTTATCTCCCCAGGATTGAGGGAGACTTGAATGAAGGGTGGAGGTCCCAGAGCTAGCTCAGTCCAATCTGGTTCTGCTTATCTCTCTAGGCTTATCTGTCCTCTGGTTTAGTTTTTCAAGGAAAAGATTCTTTGATGTGCCCCAGAGAACTTCTAGGGTGCTCTGGGCCCATAACAGTATTCATTATTGTTTTATTGTATTATGTCATAAAATACATATTTTTCATTCTTTTACATTTATTTGTATTTTGTGCTCTAGCAGTCTTTACCCCCATAAAGATTTCATGTAGTAAAACATATATGTATGTGTGTATGTATGTATATATAACCTCCTGAACAGACCATTGAAATTAACTGAGGGGGAGAGGGGTCAGATTTGTAGTTCAGAAAGGTTATCTTGAGAGCTAAGTGGAGAATAAAGGGAGAGTCTTGAGGCAGGGAGACCAACCAGCAGGCTCTTGCAATGGTGTAGTCTTAAGGTGATAAGGGCCTACAGCAGGGTGGTGGCAATGTCAGAGGAGGGGTGGGGGAAGGGGGTTGCATTATATGAGAGATGTTGTTACAAAGTAGAAATGACATGACTGGACAACTGATTGAATATAGGGAAGTGAGAGAGAGTGAGAAATCAAGGATGACACCAAGGTTGTGAGACTGGGTGACTGGGAGGATGGTGGTACTCTTGAAAGTATAGGGAAGTTAGGGCAAAGAAGTGGTTTGGAGGACAAAGGTAGTGAGTTCAGTTTTAAACGTGTTGAGTTTAAGATATCTATACAATATCCAGTTGAGTGTATTCAGTAGGTAGTGGGAGATGCAAGAGTGGAGGTCAGCCAAGAGGTTAGACTTAGATAAATAGATTTGACAGTCATCAACTTAGACATAATACTTACATCTCTGGTAACTGATGAGATCATCAAGTAAAATATTATGGATGGAGAAGCAAATAGGGCTCAGGACAGAGCCTTAGGGTTAGCTAGAGAGACCTGAACAAGGATCAGCAAAGGGGACTGAAAAAGAGTAGTCTAATAAATAGGAAGAGAACCATGAGAAAGCAGTGTCACAAAAAAACTAAAGAAAAGAGAGCAGAGATGAAGGAGCAGAGGGTGATTGGCAGTATCAAAAGCTGCAGAGAGGTCAAGAAAGATGAGGACTGAAAAGAGACCATTAATTTTGGCAATTAATAAATCGTTGGTAACTACAGTTAGGTAGCTATTGAAAGATTTGTGTGATTAGAATCATAGAATATTGATTAGTAGAATCTCTGAAAGGATGAAATCTCTATTGGAGCACCACAGGGTCCTTGTTCCTATTCTGTTTAATCAATTAAAATTATAGATAATGTGAAGTTTGAAAGCACAGCTAACACATTAAATGACAGAATCCCCAAAGACTTCAAAAGTCAGAATGATGAATTAATCTAGTATGATGAAATTTAATATGGAGAACCATGAAGTCCTATGGTTTAAAAAAATCAACTACACAAATATGGGATAGGAGAGGGCAATAATTCATTTGACCTGGGAGTTTAGTAGTCTATCAATGGAAAACAAGGCATCAGTTTGACATAGAAACCAAAAAAAGTTATAATAAAATATAAGTTTGCATTGATTGAAGCATAGTATCCACAAAAATGTGATAATAGTCTACATTGGTCAGACCACATATGTAGTATCCACATTCATTTCTATATTATGACATTTTAGGAAGGTCATCAGCAAACATCTTTCAACTTATGTTAGAGAAGTCAAAGAGGACACCACAGCTATCTGAAAGCCTTGAAAGGACTGGTTGTCATGTGGAAGGAGGATTAGTCTTGTGCAGCTAAGCCCCAAGAAGGAAAGCCAGGAGCACTGGGTAAAAGTTACAGAGTTAGATTTTTGCTCAATGTTTGTAAAAACTTCCTTAAAAGTATATCAGGCGGGGCAGCTAGGTGGCACAGTGGATAGAGCACCGGCCCTGGATTCAGGAGGACCTGAGTTCAAATCCAGCCTCAGACACTTAACAATTACTAGCTGTGTGATCCTAGGCAAGTCTCTTAACCCCAATTGCCTCACCAAAAATAAAAGTATATCAGGTCAAGAGTGTAAGTTAAACATCTCAGAAAGCAATGAGTTTCTCATCAATCAGTAAACATTTATTATGTTCCTACCTCATCATGTGAGACAGGAGTGAAGGAGGAGAGAGTGACAAGAAGGCATATGAAAGATATGATGGGATAAAGAGGGAGCTCATGTCAAGGGGCCTTAATTTTTTTCTGTAAAATATGAGACTGTGAGATTTAAAATTGGATACTAGAGCATTAACCTCCCCTTCCTAACCTTTTCCTTATTTTATCTCCCAGATTGGTAAGTTAAAGAAGAAGCCTCTGGTCTCTAGTTAGAGCTTTTATTGTTTGGAAATTATTACAAGGTGATGTTGATTAGAGGGATAGGAAAGTAGAAATACAAACAAATAGTTTTAAGTCTAAGCTTAGTCTATATTCCGTATAAAACTCACCAAAAACCCAAGGCCACTTTTGGGGGGAGAGAGCCGAGTCAAGCACATGCTGCTAACAGCAAGCCGGGCCGTGTCCAACTCCAATCAGTGTCTGTCTGTGTGTTGCGCCAGTCCTTGGACCAGGAGAGCAGGAAGGAGATCACTTCCATTCTCTCCTTGCCTTTTAAGCTTGCGCCCTGGAAGTGGAGTGCTTAGCAGCTGGGCTGGCATGCATAGCCCATGCACGGCCGTCAGTCTCCTCCCTGAAAGGGTGGTCCTTCAAAAACTGACGTCTTTCCGTATTCACTAACCGACTGTTAAAAACTTTTTACCACAAGACAAAGCTCTAAGCTGAGAGGGGAGGGGAGGAAGAGGAGAAGCTTGGAAGGCTGTAGGAGGGACAAAAAGGTTGGGAAGAACCACTATGGTGAGTGGGATAGTGAGTGGCATTAGATAGATAAAGGGATGTTGAAGGATTGCCCAGCAGCAATGAGAACCCAGTTGAGATTGTGTAACAAAGGGGCAGCTAGGTGATGCAGTGGATAAAGCACAGGCCCTGGATTCAGGAGGACCTGAGTTCAAATCCGGCCTCAAACACTTGACACTTACTAGCTGTGTGACCCTGGGCAAGTCACTTTACCCTCATTGACCTGTCCAAAAAAATAAAGAGATTGTGTAACAAAGTTGTCATAGACCCAGTCAGAAAGATTGCATGATTTTCTCCACCTTCATTCAGCAGAATGTGTATAGGAGCAAAGGTGGCCAATGGTGGGAGTGATCCAAGCCTGAGGCTTGCAGGGCATAATAAGCAAAATGTAAAGGGGCTAGGAATTCAAGAAGAGAGGGCAACACAGAGCTGAATTGGTTTACCAAGGTGTCAAGATGTGGAAAAGAGGATAAACTAGTTAGTGCAGGGGAAATGGAATTGGAGGTCATAGTGCAGAAAAAGAGTAGGGTTTTATAAGGGAAGGCAAAGGAAGAGGTGAAAAGACAAAACAATAATAGACTATGGTTGGATTTGGAAATTGTTGAAGGTGGCAGTAGTATACTTGTGGCTGATGAGATCAAGAATATGAGCGTCTTAATGTATGTTTAAGACCCCGAGTATGAAGGCAGGAGTTGAGTAGGAGAGAAAAATAGTGAGGCATGAACTGAATTCATTGAGGAAGGAAGGGAGTGACCAGGAGGTCTACAGATAATAGCTACCAGGATTTTTGATTGGGTGATAGATGTCAAGAACATTAACCTCAAATGAAAAGAAGAGAAAGAGTGAAGTTTCAGTCAGTAATGGAAAAGATGACTAGGAAGCTTGTGCTATCTAGGGGGGAGCAAAGCCTTAGTAATAGCATGGAGATAGGAATGGGAGAGGAAAAGATTTAGGATAAAGAGAAAGTTGATACCTATGAACAGACATTCCCCAGGGAAAGGGCTGAGTGGTGTTTGGTCAGAATTTTGGTGTGGGAGGGTTGAAGGGGACAGGAATAAGGAATCAGGTGGTGGGAGGTAGAAAATGGGGTTTAGATGATGATCTGTGGAGGTTCAGAATCACTGAAATGTGTTTACATTAAGGTACTCTAGTTTATTCAGCCACTCTCTAGTTGTTGGCCATACTTTTTCCCCCAATTTTGTCATATTACAAACAGAAGCAATATGAATATTTTCAAAGAAAAGGGTTCTCCCCCACCCCTATTTTATGTTGATTTGGGGGTAGAATACTATCACGATCAGTGATTCAGAATGACTGCATTGAAATGTATGATCAATTCTGTGATTCATGACACATTGCTCTTTTGTTTTCCAAATTTGGAGCATGTCTGCCATCCTAAAAACAATGTAGTAAATTTGTTTCCTCACTTCCCCATTAACTGGTTTGCAAAAACCCAACAAACTGGTCAATTAAGTTACATCTGTTTGTTTTCAGATCTTTGTGTGACAAAAGTAGCAGATGAAATCCTAAAATAAGAATCAACTGAGTTATGTTCATATAATTAACTAATATATAAGACACTGCAGGGTAGAATAATTGCCTTTTACTTTTTACATCCTTCTACAACACCTAGCACAGCATTGGGGCTATAATAGGTGCTTAATAATATTTTGTATCTAGTTCAGGGCTTTTATATAGGTATTAGGTGCCAAATAAATGTTTGTTTGTAGATTGAATGCTACTAGAATTCTATTCCCTGAATTTTCCTCAAGGGATTTTCCTATTTGCTTATTTTCTTATTTGTATAATAAAATAATGAATGGAACATAAAGACTGTGTCTACATGCATACATCATTTTGATGGTTTTTAATTGCTTTAGCAGTCATACTGATTTGTGTGTCTAGAGACTTCAAATGACAGCAAAATGACTGACAAGTTGAGATCATTTAGAATTACATGGGCTATGCTCATCTTCACATTTCTGCTCTGTTGTACTGGATTGCAAATGAGAAAACTTATGTTTTAATACTGACTCTAAAACTAACTCTGTGGCAGTGGTGAGTTATTTCAATTCTCTAACTCTTTTTTTCACCTTTTTCCAATGTGGATATCACCTGCTCTACTTATTTCACAGTGTTATTAGGAAGACCAAATGAGATAATGGACGAGAAAGCGCTATGGGGACTACACCAATTGACATTTTTCTAGCAATAGGGGGTTTACAATGAATCTCATCACAATAAGCCTGTGCAATAGGAAGATCAAGTAGTAGTATTCCTATTTTAAAGATGAAGAAGTGTTAGCCTAGTGATGTTAGATGACTTATGATGCTTTGCACATCCATGGCATGTCCTACCCAGATTTTTGGAATCTAAGGCCATTGCTAATTCTATTAAACCACAGGTTGGTTCAATGGCCAAAGGACATCAACACTTCTGAAAAGAAGGAGAGCAAAGTGTTAACATTCACAGGAAAGAAAGTTAAAAATCATCAGTAATAAAAGAACTTATAATTTAAAACAATCCTGAAGTTTCCCCTCACATTCTGCAAATTAGCAAAGTTGACAAAAGACAGTCATTTGGAGGGAAGCTGTGAATGTAGACACTGGTGGTGTTGAAGCTATGAATTAGTATATAAGCATTTTGGAAAGCAGTTTTTAATTATGCAAATAATATAACTAAAATATCCACATCTAGAGATCCCTCACTTGTTTTATATCCCAAGGAGACCAGTGATAAGAAGAAAGCTCCCATATACGATCAAATATTTATAGCAGCACTTTTGTGATAGAAAAGAATTGCAAATAACATAGATGCCCATAGTTTAACGAATGGATAAACAAGTTATGATACATGAATGCAATGAAATATTTTTACTGTGCTAAAGGACAGTGATCTTACACTCAAATAGAAACAGATCCCTGTGTGTAGCACTGACTTGGAAAACCACAAACTAACATTGTCTATGTTGTACTGCATTTTGATATATTTTTTAAACATTTCCCAATTACATTTTTTGGAGGTTTATTTGGGCCGGGCAACAAGTGTTAAAAGTGACTTGCCCAGGGTCACACAGGTAGTAAGTGTCAAGTGTCTGAGGCTGGACCCAGTTACATTTTTTAAAAAATACTATTTCTTTATTTCTTTTTTGTGAGGCAATTGGGGTTAAGTGACTTGCCTAGGGTCACACAGCTAGTAAGTGTAAACTGTCTGAGACCGGATTTGAACTCAGGTCCCCCTGAATCCAGGGCCAGTGCTCTATCCACTGTACCACCTAGCTGCCCCCAATTACATTTTGATCTGGTTTTGGCTGTACTCAAGAATTTTAGAGGCAGTGAGTTTGATACCTCTGTCATAAGAAATTATAAATGTGATGTGTATAGGATATGTACAGGTGATGTGTATATACACACACACACACACACACACACACACACACACACACACATATATAGAGAGAGAGAGAACGAGAGAGAGATGGAGGAGGAGGAAAAGGAAAGATCTATATGAAATGATACAAATTGAAGTAAGGAGAGCCAAGAAAACAGTATATACAATAGCTACAACAAGGTAACTGGAAAAAACAAACACACACACAAAATCAAAAGTAACTTGAAAAATTATAGAGGATGAGTATAGTTCAAAAAATGAGACAAGAGAATTTGGGAGATCTACAAGTGTTGTACATTGTACATTATCAGAACTTTATACTATATTTCTCAGTTATGCTGACCCTTTCCTCTTTTTCTTATTTTTATTTCTCTTTAAAAATATAATTTTTTTCTATGGGATAACTCAGGAAGGGAGAGAGTGAAGGATACTGAAGGAAGCTATGATGATATAAAAACAGAAGATTTCAATAAAAATTATTTTCAACAAGCTGTTTTTCATTCACAACCTTTATACATGTTAGGGAGACAGTGAGTTATTAAAAGGTCAGAATGCAGTGGGGAAAACCAAACCAGAGTAATATTGTTTTACTTTGGTGCTGACAGATAGATATCATAAAAGCAGCAAGGTTTGGCGATAGTATAGAACAAAGGTGTTGCCACCTTTCCTTATTTTAGTTCATATTTGATTTAGATGATAGTGGCAGTAAGGTGAGCTTTTTGGTCCAGATTTTATATGTTGTGCTGTGTCCTTGTAATTTGCATTTCTCTTATTATTGGTGATTTTGGGGGAAATTTTTTCCTGTGGCTTTCAGTATCTTGGGTTTTTAAACATTTTTTAACCTTGAGAACTACCTGTTCGTATGACTATTTGTCAATTAGAGAATTGTTCTTATTCTTATTAATTTGAATCATTTCATATATGTCTTGGATATGATACCTTTATCAGAGAAGTTGACTGGAAAGATTTTTTTCCCACTTAACTGTTTCCCTTCTAATTTAGTTACATTGGATTTCTTTGTACAAAACCTTTAGTTTTCTTTCTATATCTCCCTCCATCTTGTTCTTTTATATTTTTTCCTCTCTTTACTCCCTGCCCCCTTCTTTACATAGAAGAGGGACATGGAACAGGAATGTGTTCAGCACTAAAACTTCCACTCCTGCCCTTTCTTCCTTTCTCTTAAAACCCCTTTTCACAGTCCTCTCCCTATTATATGACTTGTTTTGCTTGACTAATTCTTCTGTAGAACTACCTTCCCCATATTTCCCTCTCCTTTCCTTTCTCTTGTTTTCCTATTTAATCGAATGTATTTATATACATTTTTTTGCCTTCTTTTTTTCTAGTTCAAATCAAAATGAAGTTCAGGTGATGCCTGCCACCTGTGCTCCTTCTCCCCACCCCCACCCCCTTCTATAGTTTTCTACTTGAGCCCAAGAGTAAGCTGGAAAGTCCTCTAATTCATTAAAACCTCTTTTTCCTCTTGTTTTTCTATTTAGTTTTTCTTGTTAAGTTATTCTTATTTTTTAGCCTATATCTTTTGCCTTTCAGAATATTGTACTAAAAGCTCTCTATTCCTTTATCATGGTGGCTGCTTAATCTTATGGGATTCCATCTGTAGTTGTTCCATACACAAACTGTTTCTTCCTGGCCGTTTGCAGGATTTTTCCTATGACCTGGCAACTTTAGATATTGAAGATAATCCCCAAAGGGGAAGAACGAGCATTAGCAGCAATCAGGAAAGGTTTATTAAAGAAGGAAGCCAGGAGACCAAGATGAAGAGGGAGAGAATTGCCAGGCATGTTGGCTGTTGCATAGCACCAGTATACTTTAGTGGCAATACCCCCTCTACGTGATCTTAGCATAGCCATTCCTGCTATATACTTTTGTGCAAGTTAAATGGCCACAGAGATCTGTAGTTTGGAGCTGATCCTCACTGTATGTTCACTGGTCACAAATGAGTATACTGTACCTGTATGTGTGTGTGCTTCTCCATCAGTGGGTTTATTACTGAAGTAAACTCCTTGTACATTGGAGAGTTGGGGGGAGGAGCACAGGACAATCTGTGATTGCCACTTACTTTGCTGTATTCTTTGCTTAAATGTCTTTTGCTGAAGCAACCATGACTTTTGGTGGGCTAGTAAAAGTAAACTGATCCATGGTGGTTCTTAAGACATGGGGTTTTGAGAAGTATTGATCCTTAAATGGTTTTCCATGGTGGATAGTTTGTCTTGCTCTCCAAATTTGAGAGATGAGATACCTTGGGTGCTGGACTCATACAGTAGATAGGAGGAATTAAGGCATTTTCATTCAGATTACAGGGGCTCATGACTGGAGGCCTAGAGGATCACTTTTCAGGTATATTCCATGGCTATACTTTTTTAAGTCATAAGAGCCACTCCCTCAGTTTCCTTTTTCCCTGTGCATCTATAGATAAAACAATTTTTACAAAGATTGCTTTTGCTTTGATGTCTTTTGCTTTTCTACCAAAGCTCTTTCCTTTGAAACCAATCCCTATATTAATGGATCCTCCTTTAAAAAAAAAACAGACTAGTCAAACAACAGGGTGACTTCATCTGTCATCCTCCACATTTTGAATCAGAGGAAGGCATGTATATATATATATATATATATATATATATATATATATATATATATATATATATATATTTTAGTTTTTAGTTTTCTAGAACCAATGTCTGGAGGTATTCCATGGTGGGCTGCTTTTAGCAGTAGTTTACATTGTTGGAATCATGATTCTCTTGGTTCTGTTTACTTCTTTCTAAATCAGTTTATCCTTGTTTTACACTTTCCCTGGACTTCCTGTGGTCATCGATTCTTGTTAATTTTTTTTTTTTTTTAGTGAGGCAATTGGGGTTAAGTGACTTGCCCAGGGTCACACAGCTAGTAAGTGTTAAGTGTCTAAGTGTCTGAGGCAGGATTTGAACTCAGGTCCTCCTGAATCCAGGGCTGGTGCTCTATCCACTGTGCCACCTAGCTGCCCCTGTCATCAATTCTTAAACCTCAATATATTTCATTAATTCATAATAGATGATTTGTTCAACCATTCTGTGATAAATGAGCACTCACATTGTTTTCAGTTTTTTGCTACTACGAACAATGCTGGTTAATATATGTTTGTATCCATTCTTCTTGGTCTTTCCTTCTTTTTTTTTTGACTTACTTGAGTATATATGCCCAATTGTAGCACACCAGAATACAAAGGAATGAAAAGTTTTAGTCAATTTTCTTCCACAATTACTGTTTTCCAGAAATACCAATCTATTTTGATAACTCCACCTTTTCAGTATTACTATGTTTGGCTTCCCCTAGGACCCTCTCACATTGACTATAATCATTTCTTATTATATTTTGCTACTTAGAAATTTCACGTCATACTCCCTACTCCCTCAGAGTTATTTTAATTTCCTTTCTCTTTTCTTACCTATTTGTAACAGTCATTTTTGTCAGCTTTTAGGAACTAACTTTGGCATAGAGATGTTAAATGACTTCCACAGATTCACCCACCTTTAAGATCCAGGAAATAAAACCAGATGTTCTGACTCTTCCATCACTGCTCTTCCATGGATTCACAGGCACCACCCTATTAGTTTGTTTACACATATAAGGAGAAAGAGGGCTTATGCACTGAACCAAACATAGAAAAAAAAACCCCACAGCTATAACAAGGAATTTTTTGAAGACAGAAAAATATAAATAAGTTATCAAGGATTACCTTATGCCAATGTAGCAAAATTATTTCCACCTTCCCTTTTTTCAACTCTTCCTTAGATTCATTTGTATGCTAGTGTTATGAAAATGTTAGCAGTGAGGTTACCTGTGTAATGCCAGTGACAGAAGTTGCTTTTGGGCTTGCTGAAATGGGTTTTGAGACACAGAACCACCACATGGAATTAAAGAGTACTCACCAGGAAATTCTAAGCCTAGGAGAGGTAGTTTTCGGGCAAAAGGACTTGAATTCTGTACTAGAAAGAGGAAGGGCAAGGAAGAGCCTTAATTTTTGCTTGGGGCCACTTTGCTTGGTTTTTCTTTCCTGCACTTACCTGAGAGCTCTAGAACAAAGGTGATTTCTTTCTGCCCTTCCCCAAGAAAGACTTTCTGCTCACTGTACCTTAGAAGATGTGAGGCAAGATGCCAGGAAGTCACCCTGAAAGACAGGAAACCTGAGAGAAACAAGATGTCCACTAGATCAACAGAATGTGTGGGTGGAGAGTTCATATGTGATAGCCTGCAGTAGCATCAGTGGAGGACGTCCTAACACCTCCAGCGTCATAACTGAATCTTTCTGGGTATGCAAATACTCTGGTGCCATGTGCCTCTCTAAATAGGACCTTGACATTCATGTTCCCAGAGTTACTTCTCTGTACAAGTTCAGTGATCACGGGGATTTGCGTACCTTCTCAATGAATATTCACTAGTTGCATGTGGTCTCTACCAGCGTCTAAATTCCATAATTAGTGTTGTGTTAAATAGTAGAAGAGTATACCCCTTGTGCTTTGGGGTATGGGGCTGTGATTATCTTTGATTAGCACTTTATTTGGTGTGAGGTTATGCTGCTGTTCAAAGAAATGTGTCTTGGAAAAGTAAACTAATAAGGATGGGATTCTGAGTTAAGGATCTATGTGGGTGATCAACTTAGACTATGTGTTTTAGAACAATGGATACATTTTCATGGGTATCCGAGTATTATTGAGATGCACCTCATTCCCCTGCATTGAGGATGTTAGTAGTGAAGTAGAATGTGTAGCTGCAGTATGAAAAGAACATCTGCAGGCTTGCTCAAATGGGTTTTGAAGGCATAAAAGTGCTGTCAGAAGTTAAACTGGACATACAAGGGAGTTCTAACTGTAGTTCAGATACTTTTCTTGGACAAGGATTTGCATTCAGTATTAGAAATAGGAAGTCCAAAGAGCAGATCTAATGTTTCTATGGCAGAACTCTGCCTGGCTTCTTCCTACCTACACTCCCTGGGAGAGCTGTGGAATAATGAAACCATTTTGTCCTGCCCAGATCCAGGAGAGGTTCTACTTTACTGTAGCAGATGGGAAGCAAGATGGACAGCAGATGACCTCAAAGAGATGGAAGTTGGCTGCAGAGAGTTGCTGACATTGACCCTTGGATTTTTTCTCCAGGCCCCAAATATTAATGAGGTACCTTTCAGGCTACATTCCTAGAATATATTTGAATCATTTTTTTTTTTTTGTATTTCCAAGGATTTGATGCCTGGAATACTTCTTGTTTCTCATGCATAATGTTGTCCTTTGTGAATTTTATGGGTCACCGACTCTGGAGAAAACTCATGTTTTACAGAGGTTCTTTTTGTCTAGGTTTTGCCTTTGGTTTTTCCAAGTAGTCATTTCCCTTGAAATTTCCCCATGCTAGTGAATCTTCCCTTGCAAGAAAGAAAAGGCAAATGACAGGGCAACTGTATCTGATCAAACAATCAGCATTTATCTCAGTGGATGGAAGAATTTTTCATGATCACGTTTAGCATTGTTTTCTTTTACTTTCTTACAGCCATAATGTATATGATCCTTTTGGCTCTGATACTTTTCTTTTTATCAGGTGATCTACGTAGTTTTTTCCATTTTTTCTCTTAATTTGCATCTTTTTTTTTAATGTGGGGGCAATGAGAGTTAAGTGACTTGCCTAGGGTCACACAGCTAGTATGTGTCGAGTATAAGAGGCCAAATTTGAATTCAGGTCCTCCTGAATTCAGGGTCAGTGCTTTATCCCCTGTGCCACCTAGCTGCCACATTCATTTTGTCTTAAGGCACAATAACATTTTATGTATTCATCTGGCACAGTTTGTTCTGCCATTCCCAAGGCAATGGACCACCTCTTTCTTTTCAGTTGTTTGTTATTATTAAAGTACTGCTTTGAATATTTTTATCTGTATCCAGTGGGAGCATCCATGAGTCCAAAGGTATGGCCCATGTTACTTACTTTTCTTACATAGGTGCAAACTGTTTTCCAGAATACATCAACTAGTTCAGACCTTATATATGACTACGTAAGACCTCAGTAGTGTATTGCTATACTTTTTTTCCAGTCCCCTCCCATGCAAATGTCCCTCTTTTATTATCTTTGCCACTTGGAAATTTCACCACGCATGTCTTAAGGCTGTTTTAATTTGCCTTCTTCATACTATTCATCCTTTTAGCAATCTTTCTGATGGTTATTCCAGAAGAAAAACATCAACATGTTATTTGAGTCACCCTGGTTTACACAAGTATAAAATAGCAAATCCAGGGTCCAAACATCTTTGGATGTCTTCGGACTCTAAGGTTACTTAGTGCATCTCCCCTCAAGACGTACACAGTATATGTAGGGAGACAGCAGGTTTTCACACTGACTTAAATGAAGTCACAAAAGGAGGGGGCGTGGGGCTTATTTTTAATTGCAGTGCTGATAGATGAATATAAGAAAAGCATCAATATGCACCAGGGTCATTTAGGGAAGAGATGTCATCAACTTCCCCTACTTTAAGTCTTCTATACATTAATTTCTAGTCCATAGTATTGAGGATGTTGTTAGTGAAGTAGGATGCATATGTCTCTATTGTACAGAGATTTGCCCGTGGGTTTGCTGAAATGGACTTTGGAGGCATAAAATGCAATTAAAAAATGAAATTGGACTTACAAGGAAAGTCTAACCCCAGTTCACATACATATCTTGGACAAGTACTTGCATTCAATCCTAGAAATAGGAAGTCTGAACAATAGACCTTCAGTCTTTTGGTGGGTAACTCTGCCTGACCTTTGCTTGCTTGTATTCCCTGGGGCGCAGATGGAACAAAGGATCTGCTGTTTTCCCTTTATCCTATCTTTTAGTAGATGCGAGGCAAGATGGGCAGCACATGACCCTGAAGATACAAAGTGCAAAAGCTGCTTGCAGAGATAACTTCAAGGGTGTGTCTGAGTGATGAGTTGAGACCTGATGCTGTTCTGCAGAGAAAACAACCTTGATGACACAGGCAGTCCGGCAGCATTGGAAATGAGTTGCCCCAGGTATGAGTACACCTTGGTTACAGGTATCCCTACATGTAACCTCGGCATACTCGTTCCTGGTGCATACTTCTTTGTCTAAGGTCTCTGTCCACAGGTGTTCCCTGTAAACATCCCCAACAAGTGTTCACTGGTCACAGGTGATTTCTGCCTGTTTCTGGGCTGCTTTGTTATTGGCCTATAGTCCTTGTGCTTTTGGGTTTGGGAAAGACAATCTTTTAGTGTCACTTAGTTTGCCATACTATTTTCATTGAACTTACTTTGGTTTAAAACAGTGCATCCTCTTGGTAAATGTAAACTAAGCAGTAGTAGCTCTTGAGGGATGGATTGAATGAGTACTGACTGACCTTGAGTACTTTGGAGCTTGCTATAAGAATCAGTGAAGTCCCTAAAGGCTACATACATGGAATTTGGAGGCTCATGATATGAAGTCTCAAAAGCTTATTTTATATGGTTATTCTTCAATCATGGGGGTTACTAGTCCTGTTCCATTCATCACTTTGTATGTGTAGATACAGAACCAATTTCAAAGGTTCTTTCTCTTGTTCTTGCCATTGATTTTTCCCACCAATGACATTTCCCTTGAAACCCGGCCCCCACTAGAGAATATTTCCATGCAGGGAAGGAAATCTGAACAATAGGGGAATTGTTTCTGATGCAACGTTAGATCTGTCATACCACTTTTTTAGTAAGGGGATGGAAGAAGGGTTCCTTATTTAGACTCATGTAACTTTCTTTGTTTTTGTGTGTTTTTGCATTGCTACAAACATACTTGTCTTTGGTCTGATGATTTTTGTGTATCAGGTGAAACATTTTCCCTCATTTCTCTGGTTATCCTTGTCTTTAAGGCATGATATTAGATTAATTCATATTGAGACATTCCCCAAGCAATGGGTCCCTACCTTTTTGGTGACCATTAAAAGGGCCATTTAAATATTTTTCTGTACTATATCTTTCCCTCTGTTTTTGACTTCCTTGGGGGTACATGTCCAGTAAGAGCATGCCTGAGTACCAAGAAATGAACTCTTTTCATCACTTGTCTTGCACAATTCTGAATTGTTTTTCAGACCAATAGAACCAGTTCAGAATTCAACTTTTGCTATATTACTGTACTTGTTTCCCCACAGTCCCCTCTCACAATGAACTTTTCTATCTTATATTATCTTTGCTACTTGGAGATTTCTCCCCATATCCCTTGAAGCTGTTTTCATTTGCCCTTTTCATACTCTTAGTCCTTTTAGTTACCTTTCCTATGTTTGTTGTGACAGAAACTTTAGTCTCAGGATGTTACGGGACTTGCCCCAGTTTCCAGATCTGGGAAGTGGCAGCATCTCCTGACTCTAGGGTCACTGCTCTCCCATCAAGATTTAATACTCATATAAGGAGACAGTGATTGCTGCACACTGACTCAAGTGTGTCATGGGGTTTGGATTTGTTGTTGTTCTCTTGCTAAGGAACACATATAATAAAGGTGGCACCACGAGCAGGTATGGTTGAGGTACTTCCTCTTACTTGAAAACTTCTTCAAACTGATTTCTTTGTCATTGCGGTGAAGATGTTAGTAGTAAGGTAATGTGTGTATCCCCAGTGTTTGGACTTTGCCCACGGGGTGCTGGAATGGATTTTAGAAACAGAGATTTGCTGTGAAGAATTAGATGGGAAAATCACACCCCAGGTCAGATAGTCGGATCTTGGACAAGGACTTGCATTCAGTGCTAGAAACAGGAAGTCCAGAGAATAGACCTAATCTTTTTTGTGGCAGAATTTTGCCTATTTTTCCCTTATTTGTATTCCTCATAGAGTTCTGGAAAACAGGAGCTGCACTTCTCCCCATAACCAAGAGAGGCATTCTGGTAACTCTACCATAGTGGATATGAGGCAAGAGAGACAGCAGATGACCCTGAACACATGGAATTGAGAAATTGCTTGCAGAAGGAAGTTCAATGATTAAGCAACATTTCTGAGTGGAAAGGTGAGAATATGATTCTTCCCTGCAGAGAGATGACAACAGAGGCTATCAGCAGTCTGGCAGCATCAGAATTGAGTTGCGCTGGGTACGAGTATACTTTGGTTACGTGGCCCCCTACATGTGACCTTGGCATACCCGTCCCCAGTGTATACTTCTTCATATGAGTTCAGCGGCCATATATGTTTCACGTACGTACCCCTCAATGAGTATTATTTGGTGGCATTCAATCTCTAATTTTATCATTGTTCTCTTGTTTTTATGAGAGTAAATGTCTATTGCTTTTTTGGTGACAGGAGGGAGAGAGAGAGAATATTTTACTGTATCTTTATTTGCTCTACGGTTTGATTGAATATCTTTTATTTAAACTAATATGTCTATGTCCTCTTATTACTTAGTAAAAGTAAATGCATCTGCACCACTGATTGGGCAATAGTGCTTAGGGTTTTGGATAGATTTGAAGGGCCCAAGGTATTCAATGAGATTTTCTGGGAACTACATGCATGGAAGAATTTGAAAGAATTTTTATTTATATTCCCAATTATCATGATTTGGGGCTAGAAACTCCTCTTATTTCAGGAATATTATATGGTTATTTGGGACTCAGATGGGCTACTGTTTCAATTCTTCCCTGTTTATGTATGTATCTATACATAAACATGACACAAACATAGATACATATATATATATATATATATACATATATATATATATATATATAAAGAGAAGGGGGTGAGCTAGGATTTTGGGGGGGGGGCAGGGCAATGAGGGTTAAGTGACTTGCCCAGGGTCACACAGCTAGTAAGTGTCAAGTGTCTAAGGCTGGATTTGAACTCAGGTCCTCCTGAATCCAGGGCCGGATTGACATGACGAAACAGAAGAAAGATTTTTTTAAATGTTATCTTGTTTTTATCATTGGGAATTTTTTTCCCATTAAGACATTTCCCTTGAAACCTGCTCAACTACTGAATCTTCCTATGCAAGAAAGAAAAGCTAGAGAGTAAGTTATTCAAATCTGATAAAGTAGATGGCACAGTGGAAAGAGTGCTGGGCTTCAAGTCAGGCCTCATCTTCCTGAGTTCAAATGAGTCATCAGACACCAGGTGTGTGACCCCGGGCAAGGCATTTAACCCTGTTTGCCTCAGTTTCCTCCTCTGTAAAATGAGCTGGAGAAGGAAATGGCAAACCGTACCAGGATCTTTGCCAAGAAAACCCCAAACGGGGTCATGGAGAGTTGGCCAATATTGAAACAAATGAGCAACAACGATAACAATCTGTTCAAACAGTTAGCATCTGTTATCCCAGCTTTCTATTCAGAGGATACAAGAGTTTTTCATTATTCCTTCTCTGTGCCCAAGACTGGGTTTAGTCAATCTTAGCACTGTTTTATTTTACATTGCACAAGTCTTCATCTATTGGAATTTCATTGTCCTGTTACTCTCTGCTTGGCATTAGGTGATTTGTGCGATCCCCTGTTTTGATGCATTTCTGATGTTTTCTTATGGCACATGTTGGTTAAATTTGACCCAAGCAGACCCCCTCCCCTCGCTTTCTAGCATTTTTCTCTTATTCAAAGTGCTGCTTTAAATATTTTTGTATATACATGATCTTTCCTCTTTCTTTGATGTGCTTGGGGTTTGTGCCCAAGAGAAGCATTGCTGAGCCCAAAGAAATGAACAATTTTAACCATTTTTATGGAGTTATGAATTGTTTTCCAGAAAAAAATTGACCATATCAGAATTTTGCCTTTGATGTATTATTCCTCTTGTATTCCCATAATACTGTCCTCCATGGGATGTTTCTTTTGCCACATAGAAATTTTGCCACATTTATCTTAATGTTGTTTCAATTTGCCTTCCTTATACTATTAGTCTGTTTAGCAATCTTTCTTATTACATCAGAGATATTGTTTGACTTGATCTGGTTTACACCATTATAAAGTTTCAAATACAGGACCCAAACCAATATCTTTTAAATCTAAGGTTACTTATATTCCCTGTACACCACAGATGTCCATCCCAACAGAACTTAGACATGGAGGAAAACCACAAGTTTTTGCACTGGCTTAAATATAGCAAAAGACAAAAGAGGTGAGTGGGGATTAGTTTTTATTTGTGCTGCTGACCAATAAATATAATAAAGGCATCAATATGGACCACTGTGGTTTAGGGCAAAGATATTGTTACCTTCCCTCACTTGAATAAGTCTTCCTTAGAATAATTTCTATTTCAATGCAGTGAAGATATTTGTATTGAGATAGGATACATGTGTTCACTGTGTCCCCTGTGTCCAGAGACTGCCTTGGGCTTGCTCAAATGGGTTTTTGTTTTGTTTTGTTTTTTGGTGAGGTAATTGGGGTTGAGTGACTTGCTCAGAGTCACACAGCTAGTAAGTGTCAAGGGTCTGAGGCCAGATTTGAACTCAAGTCCTCCTGAATCCAGGGATGGTGCTCTATCCACTGCTCAAATGGGTTTTGAAGGCATTAAAGTGCTGTCGGAAGTTAAACTAGACATACAAGGGAGTTCTAACTGTAGTTCAGATACTTTTCTTGGACAAGGATTTGCATTCAGTATTAGAAATAGGAAGTCCAAAGAGCAAACCTAATGTTTCTATGGCAGAACTCTGCCTGGCTTCTTCCTACCTACACTCCCTGGGAGAGCTGTGGAATAATGAAACCGTTTTGTCCTGCCCAGATCCAGGAGAGGTTCTACTTTACTGTAGCAGATGGGAAGCAAGATGGACAGCAGATGACCTCAAAGAGATGGAGACCAGAAGATGGTTGCAGAGAGGTACTGAAGGATTGTGAGATCATGAACATTTGCTGAATGGAGAGCCAAGATGTGATGCTGCCCTGCAGAGAGGGACCATCACCAGAGGCAATCCTGAAGTATCAGCAGTGAGTTGCCCTGGGTACAAGTATACCTTGGTTACATGAGCGTATAGCGGTAACCTCGGCATGCTCGTTTCCAGTGTATACTTCCTTGTACAAGTTCAATGTCCACAAGTGTTCCCTGTACATATCTCCTCCACCAGTGTGGTATGGTCACAAAAAGCACCCTGAGTCTTTGTTTCCCTTTAAGTGGTATTATTAGTAAAGTATCTATCACCCTTGTGCTTTGGGGATGGACATGGGTCAACTTTTATTTTCATTCAATTTGATGTGTTGAGTGAACGTATTTTCTTTAACCGAATGTGGTCACTGAATTCCTGTTCAAAACCATCTGATCAGTGGCTGCCTCTGGGGTATAGTTTGTGTGACTGATAACCCAGGAAGCATTGACCCTTGGACTGTTTCTCTAGGCCCCAAGTATTAATGAGGTGCCTTTCAGGCTACATTCATAGAGGGTTTGGATCATGATTTGATGCCTGGAATACTTCTTGTTTCTGATGGTTGTCCTTTGTGAATTTTATGGGTCACCGACTCTGGAGAAACATCATGTTTTACAGAGGTTCTTTTTTTGTCTAGGTTTTGCCTTTGGTTTTTCCAAGTAGTCTTGAAATTTCCCCTCACTAGTGAATCTTCCCATGCAGGAAAGGAAAGGCAAACAACAGGGCAACTGCAATCTGATCAAACAATCAGCACATGTCACTTCTCCTTTTTACTCAGTGGATGGAAGAGTTTTTCATGATTACTTCTCTATGACCAAAATTGGGCATCAGTCACTTTTAGCATTGTTTTACTTTCTTACAGGCATAATGTATATGATCCTTTTGGTTCTGATACTTTTCTTTTGAATCAGGTGACCTACTTTTTTTCAAAGGCACAGTAAGATTTTATGGATTCATCTGGCAGTTTGTTCTGCCATTCCTAAAGCAATGGACTGCCCCTTTTTTCTAGCTGTTTGTCATTATTAAAGTACTGTTTTAAATGTTTTTATATGTAAATTATTTTTCCCATTGTTTTTGACCAGCTTGTGGAATACTATCAGGACTTGCATGGAATTTCCTCCCTGGATAAAAATAATCATCTGCTACAAGGATTTGCCTTCTCTACTAAATTTTGTTAGTCCATAGAATAAACTGAACGTGTTCCTTCAGTCAGTAAAATCTGTGCATAAACAAACAGTCATCAGGCCTTTATGTAGTACAGGCTTCCTTAGCTGTACAAGTGATGGCCACAGTACCATTTGACTCTGAAGGAAGCATCCAAGTGTTCAAACACAATGAGTTTGGGGTCTGGTTAGTATACAGGTTAGGACTGTTTTTTGGGGTTGTTGCAGAAAGAATTTCAGCTACCATTATCCCCAGAGAATTTCTTAGTGGAGACCTGAGGTGTGATCTCAGACAAAGTGAGGACATCTCCCAATCCTGCCTCAGAGTTGTGTTGCCTCAGCTATATGTGTGTCCATGTTACATGTGTTCATTTACATGTAACCTAGTCACACGTATTCCTGGTGTATACCGATTCCTCCATATTTCCTGGCTACAAGTGATGCCTGAATGCATGCTCTCCCTTGGTTATCTGTGTTCTCACATAATATTTTTTGCATATGTCATTCCCTCCTCATAGCTTGCCAATCTGTAGAGAAAAAAATGTGCCCTTTATGTTTTAGGGTACGGAAATAATTTTCATTGTTACTTTACTTTCATTGTTATTGATTAAATGTCTTTTGTTTGAACTGGTGTTCTTTGGTTGCCTGGTTAACATCAACCTACCAATGGCAGCTTCTGTGTTCCATTTTTTTTTTGTTGTTTCTCAGAGTTATTTTATTTTTTTTCCATGAAAGTATTTTATTATTTTCCAGTTACATGTAGAGATAATTTTCAACATTTGTTTTTATAAGATTTCTAGTTTCAAATTTTTCTCCCCCCTCCCCTGCCTTCCCCCTCCCCTGGGCTCCATTTTTCAATGGGTGCTGACTCCGAGAGTACTTTAAGCCTGGCATAGATTTTCTGGACTCACAACAGGAATCGAGTCCCCTGAATTGAAGTATTCATTGGTATTTCAATGGACCATGATTTCTGAAGAGTAATGTTTATAGTTTCAAGTACATAATATGATCGTTCTTGCTGAAATATCCATCACTATCTTAGATCCCTTAAAACTATCTTTGCTTGAAGGCATGTTTTATGACTTTCCCTCCCTGTTCTCAGCTTCAAGCTATGGAATTGAAGAGTTGTTAGCCTGCCTTCACCCAGCAAAAGTTTTCTAGTCGCTCTTAGTGTATGGTGGACAGGAGGTGACCCTAAGCAGAGTAAGGCCAAGGGATGTTTGATGGCAGAAGTTTGGTGACATTCACTGGATTTCTCATGGCAGAGCTGAGACCTGATACTCAGCAGAGAGAATATTTTACCAGAAGACAATGACAATCCTGCCTGTGCTATCAAAATTGAGTTTCTCTGTGTGCACGTGTACCCTGGTGACAGTTCTCCATATTTGACCTGGAAATCCATGATCCCGGCATATATCACTTTGTACAAATTCTCTCCTAGACACATGTGATCTCTCTAACTGTGGATGCTCTTCACTACATATGGTTTCTTAAACTGTGGAAGATGATATTTCATGAAACTATCAGGATGCTGGGAGCAGCAATCTCCTACTCTTACTCTATTTGCTCTGCCATTTGATGAAATGTTGTATATTTGAAATAATGTGGACTCTTTTTTTCCTGTTAAATGAAAACCTATCAGTAAAGGCTCCTGAAAGTTAGTTTTGAATGAATGATAAGCCTCAGAATGCTTAATACATTTTCTTTTCTCTTTCAACTGGCAGTGATTCAGTGCCTTAAATGTGGTTTATTTACAGAATATAATGGGCTATTTTTCTCTTATTATTAGTATCCCAACATCAGTTTACTTCTATAGCATCTTATCAAAGATATATTTTGTTGTCTTTTTCTTTTATACCAGAATTTTCTACCTAGGATGATATAGCCCTACTTGTTAATGTTCCCTTGCACTTACTTGTTTTCGTGTGTATGTATGTGTGTGTATATGCACACATACATATATATGTATATATGTGTGTATATATACATATATATACACACACACACATATATATTTGTTTTCTTGTACAAATCTGTGTGCACATGCATGTAGGGAGACAGTAAATTTTGGGTTTTTGAGGCATAGAATTGCCAAAAGGAATTAAATGGAGGACTTAGAAGATAATTCCATGCCCAAACAAAATCGTTTTCTTGGTGAAATACTTCCATTCTATACTGGAAACAGGCTTTCAAAAGGAGAGATTTGATCTTTGCTTGGGGGCATTCTGCCTGACTTTAGTTTCCTGAAGTTGAATAGAGAAAGCCTGTAACTTTAATGAGATCACCAGAATGTCTCCACAGGAAGCTGAGAGGACCTCTCAATCTTGGAGCATCAGAAATGGGTTTTACCAGGTACACCTATGCTCTGGTAACATGTTCCTATGTATGTGACCAGGGTATATGTGTTCCTGGTATATACCTCTTTGTATAAATTCTCTGGCCCCTGCTGTTTCAGGTATGTTTACCCTCCATTTTTATACACGATACATAACTGTGTGCCCTTTTACTGGTGGTCCATTCAATATACCAAATGGAGATCAGGGGTGGTGTGGGACTCTTCTGTTGTCATGTTATTTCTTATGCCACTTGATTAAATGTCACATTGTCATTTTGTTTTGCCAGTTGATTAAATGTCACATGCTTGAACTAATGTGGGTAAAATGGTTGGTAAAAAGCTATTATAGTAGCTGCTGAATTAGAATTTTTTGGAGGGTGTTTACCATGAAATTCATTTGAACCTCGGTTAGCTCTTTTGTATTCTCAATGATGATCATATGGTGTCCTAGGGCCTATGTAAGGCATTTAAAGAAGTGAATCGGACAGCTAGGTGACACAGTGGATAAAGCATTAGCCCTGGATTCAGGAGGACCTGAGTTCAAAGCCAGCCTCAGACACTTGACACTTACTAGCTGTGTGACCCTGGGCAAGTCACTTAACCCTCATTGCCCTCCCCCCCCAAAAAATGTAATTACTTCCTAATCTATTTCTATGAATCATGATTTTTCCCTGAAATACCTGCTTTTCAGGAATATAATATGAATTATGTGGGTCATTGTTTTAATTCTGCCTTTTCTTGTTCACCTATAGATATACCTCCTATCAGAGAAGTTATTTTTCTTGTTGCTTTCTGTTTTCCTAATGAAGTCATCTCCCATAGAACTTAGCCATACAAGAGGGCCATTATGAGTGGTCAAACCTTCAGCATCTGTCTCCTACCCCCATTTTATGAGAAGAGGTAAGTGTTTTTCATTATTAGTTCTCTAGGATCCCAGTTAGTCATTTGAGGTAATTACATTACCAGAGGAAACTGGCAATCCTACAGCAGAAGAGTGGAGCTGCCCAGGATACGTGTCTGTATGCCCTAGTGACATGGCTTACCACATTTGATCTTTGTTCCAATTCTGTGATCCTCAGTATTTCTTGTAGGTCCTGCCTCTGCGTATATACAAAAGTAAGGCCATCCCACATTTCCATACTTTATTTATGGTTTTGATTATGCACTTAATTTTTAATTCGATTTTAGTTAGCCGGGGCAGCTAGGTGACGCAGTGGATAGAGCACCGGCCCTGGAGTCAGGAGTACCTGAGTTCAAATCCGGCCTCAGACACTTAACACTTACTAGCTGTGTGACCATGGGCAAGTCATTTAACCCCAATTGCCTCACTTAAAAAAAAAAAAAAAAGATTTTACTTAGCTATATTGATCTCTACGTGTGTGACTTTCTCCACTGTGGGAGATGATAGCTCATATACCCGTGGGGATGGTGGGTATAGCACTCTTCTTTGTCATTTTATTTGCTATGCTATTTAAATATCTTTTGTTTGAACCAATGAGGGTCCTCTCTTTGGCTGGTGAAGGGAAGCCCATCAATGGCATCTCCTGCTTTCAGTTTGTGTAGAACTACTATGCACCATCTCTATATATCTACATAGACATATTTGTACAGAGATACATATGAAAATATGGGTGTACATGTTTCTTTGAGTTTTATGTCTAGAAGTAGCATCTCTTGAGTCACAAAATATTAACAGGTTCGTTACTTTTCTTGCATAATTCTTAAGCTTTTTCTAGAATTGATGACATGATTCACAGGTCCACCTTTGGTATATAACTTTCCTTTTTTCCCCATCATCACCTCTCATATTGACTTTCCATCTTTAATTATCTTTGCCACTTAGAAATTTCAGTTTATAACTGTCAATTATTTTAATTTCTTTTTCCTACAATAGTAGCAATTGAATAGCAATTTTTTTTATGGTCATTGAGCATAGAGTCAATGAGTCAACTTTCTTGAGTGCCTACTATGTGCCATGTACTATGCTAATTCCTAGGGATGCAAAGAAAGGCAAAATACAGTATTGTGTTCTTCTGGAGCTCACAGGAAGACAACATGAAAACAACTATGTACACACAAGAGATAGACAGGACCAAGTGAAAGAAGGAAGGCACTAACATTGCTGGGGTCTGGAAAAAAGCTTCTTGCAAAAGGTGGTGCTTTGGCTAAGACTTGAAGGAAGTGAGTGGAACCCACTTCCATAGCTAGAAAAGGTCAGATGAAGGATATAAAGCCAGCTATTCAAACTCTAAGGCTCCAGCTTCTTTTCATTAAAGTACACCTGTCTCCCTCAAAGCCTATACACATGTAAGAAAACATCAAGTTTTGGCACAAACCAGAATCCTCACAAAAATCAGGTCCTCATGCTACTGGGAAATGAAATGTAATAAAAGTAGAAGTGAGGCAGTGGAGTATGGAGCTCAGGCCTTACTACCTCTCCTTCATTACTTACTTACTCTCCTTATTACTTATTACTCTCCTTTTACTGACAGCTTTGATTAACTTGCATGCCAGTTTGGTTAGGATTTTGGCCATGAGGTGGGGCAAGAAGTAGATAAAACATGCAAAGAATTTTTAGGCCAAAGATGGATTTGTCTGGGGCAAGCTTTTGAATTCAGTACTGGCTATCACTAGCCCAAATAACAGACTTGTTCTTTGTCTGCCCTTCCTCCCGCCCCCCTCCCCCCCAGCTGGGAGTTATACAGTAAAGGAGATGCCTATATCCATCAAATGCTTTCTGGTCACCATACCTTAAAATCATTGGAACCACAAGTACTAGAAGGTCACTTCAAAGGAGATACAGATGTACAGAAACCGTGAGTAAGTTTATTAGCTTGAATATAACATTAAACTGAGGGTTTCTCGCCTATAAAACCCCAGCAATCCTGAAACCAGAAGAATTCCTTGGTGAAAAACTAAGATGTGATACCCACCAGAGAGATGATGTCACTGGAAGATATTGGCATTCTTGCTCCTAACAAGTTGTATTGCCCCAGATGTGTGTGTCCTATATATAGCATAGTACACGTTCCTAGCATGTACCTAGTGTTATGTGTTATATGGCTCTAGGTGTGCTCTGTATACGTCCCTTCCATGGATGATCCATGATCATAAGCCCCCTCTACTTCTCTGTCACCTTGTCTACTACTGCTGTGTTAAACTGTCAGACAATATTCCACTTGGGCATTTGGAAGAACTAGGAGAATATATTAATGTTGCTTTATTGGTTATGCTCTTTGATTGTTAAGTGCTTTTAGTTTTTTACTAATATGTCCTGTGGTTCTGCTATGGTGCTGACCTAAAAAAGTGATGTGAATGTAAGAGGGTTTTTCTGAGCAGCCAAGTGTGAGGTGAGTTGCATTTTGTATACACACATAGAATATAGTCCAATATAGAATGCACTGACATTTGTAGTTATGTGGTTCATTATTATTTAGGGCCAGGAATGCCTTGTTATTTAAGGTATGTCGTATGGTTATTCTTCAATACAGCACCTGTAGCTGCCCCTCCCCTTTCACTCAACTTTATACTAAGGGGAAGAAAGGATTTTCAATTATCATTTATCTTAGGACCAGACCAGGACATATTCAAACTTTGTCTATGTTTCAGCAATATATTAATTAGCATTATTGGCACTGAATATTGGATTCTCTTGGTTCTATTTACTTTTCTCTTTGTCCAAAATTTCCTCTACTTCTCTAAATTTCTAACATTTTATCATATATTAATATTAAAATATTTCATTTTTTCCAATTGCACATAAAAACAGTTTTTAACTTTCATTTAAAAAAAACTGAGTTCCAAATGATCTCTGGCCCTCCTTCCCCTCCCCCTCATTGAAAAGGCAAGCAATTTGATTTAGATTACACACATGAGTCATGCAAAACATATTTCCATATTGGTCATGTTGCAAAAGAAAACAGACAAAAAAAAAGGTAAAGAAAAATAAAGAAAATTTTAAAGTATGCTTCAAAATCTATGTCAGTTTTTTTTCTCTGTAGTCGTATAGCATTTTTCATCACAAATCTTTCAGGATTGTCTTGAGTCATTATATTGCTGAGAATAGCTAAGTTATTTAAAGTTGATCATCCTACAATATTACTGTTACCATATACAGTGTTCTGGTTCTGCTCACTTCATTCTGCATCAGTTCATTTAAGTTTTTCCAGGTTTTTCTTAAAGCATTTTGCTCATCATTTCTTATAGCACAATAGTATTTAATCACAATCATATATCATAACTTGTTCAGCCATTCCCCAATTGATGGGCATCCCCTCAATTTCTAATTCTCTGCCACTACAAAATGAGCTGCTATAAATAATGTTGTACATATAGGTCCTTCTTGTTTGATCTCTTTAGGATACAGACCTAGTAGGGGTATTGCTGGGTCAAGGGGTATGCACAGTTTTATAGCAATTGGTCATAGTTCCAAATTACTCTCCAGAATGGTTGGATCAGTTCACAACTACACCAACAATGAATTAGGGTCCCAATTTTCCCACATTCCTTCCAACATTTGTCATTTCCCTTTGCTCTCATATTAGCCAATCTGATAGGTGTGAAGTGGTTCTCTAATTGATATTGATTTAGAGCAAAGAAAACTGCCTGTTCATATCCTTTGACCATTTATCAATTGGGGAATGATTTGTATTTTTATAAATTTGACTCAGCTTTCTATATATTTGTGAAATGAGCCCTTAATCAGAGAAACTTACTATAAACATTTTTTCACAGTTATAACTACTGTGCATTTTCCTTCCATCCTATTTCCCCCATTTCTTTCTCACTCTCCTTTAACCCTGACCCTCCTTAAAGTGTTTTGCTTCTGACCACTACCTCCCAAATCCACCTTTCCTTTTATCAGCCCACCTCCTTCTCTTATTCCCTTCCCCTCCTACTTCCCTGTGGGTAATGTAGTCATTATTTCTTAAGGGATGATAATACCCATTAATTAACATAGCACAATTTCTTGAGAGGACATCAGAAGTCTGCACATGTATAATCTAAATCAAATTGCTTCTCAATTAGGGGAGTGAGGAGGGTTGGAGGGAGAGAATTTCAATGGAAATCTGCTATCATCAAAATGGTATAAATGGCATAAATACTGTTTTATGTATCAGGTATTTCCTACTTTCTTTACTTTGGGGACTATAACCATAATAGTGTCCCTGACTCTAATGTATTGGCCCAGTTTAATGCCTTACCAAATTTTATATTGCCTTCCAGAATGGTTGGACCAATTCACTGGTTCACCTTTGGCATATTGTCATGCTTATCTTTCAATTATTCCCTCTCACATTGACTATTTCCTTCTTTAACTATATTGCCATTTGGAAATGTCACCCACAATCCTATGAGTTGTTTTAATTTACCTTCCTCTTACTACTAGGAATTTTGAGCAAACATTTTTGTGGCTGTTAACAATGAAATTTTAGCATAGAAATATTAGATTACTTGTTTTGGTTTACATAGCTACTAAGAATCAGATCCAGGGAAGAATGACTGTCTGTTGCTTGCCTGCCTCAGCTGGGAGCTCTGGAACAAAGAAGCTGCTGTTTTGTTCTTATTCAAGGAAGTCTTTCTAGTAACCTCTCCTTCCCAGATGGGAGATAAACATGCCAACAGGTGACTGCAAAGAGAGGATGCTCAGAGGGGCTTACTAAAAAGAGGCGATCCAAAGATTGCATAGGGACACCTTGCCTGGCCTGAGGAGGGAGGGGGCTTAGGAACAGAGTAGCTTTTATGTTGCCCTTATGAAGGGAAAGCATTTTAAGCACCTAAGTTTTATAAAGAGAAGCCAGTAATACCATAAGGTAAGTCTAAAGAAAGGCAACCATCAGCTCATTGATAATAGGAGCTCTATGATCAGGAGATTAGCAGAATGTATTAGCATAGATTTGTGTTGTGATGCATGACAGAGATGAGATGACTTCAGGATAACAATAAATCTACAGCCCTGGAAATAAGCTGCTTCCGCTATGCATTTGTTTTGGTAATGTGTCCCCTTAAATGTGACCTAGATGTTTGTTTCCAGTGTATTGTACACAATTATTACATATATAGAGATATATAGATATATAGATATGTGTGTGTGTACACCCTGTCCTCAGTTCCATGTTCTATCTACCTGTATAGCTATTCCTAATGGTGTTATATAAAAATGTTGAGGACCATATCCCTTGAGTTTGGTAAAGGGACTGGGATAGACTTATTTTGTCCTTTTTTAATATGCTGCATGATTAAATGTATTTTGCTTGAACTCGGATGTCTTCTAGTTGGCTGGTAAGAGTAAGCCCTTCAGGGATGGTTCCTAACCTCTGTTTTTGAATGGACTGTGCTGAACCACAGAGTAGTTTGAACATGAGGTTGGCTTTCGGGAGGCATAGATGTCTACTGGGGAATTCAAGGAGACTCACAAACTCTAAATCACTTTAGCTTGTTTCATGGCATGTGATTTACATTCATTACTTGAAATAAGCAATCCAAAAAGAATAGTAAGTCTTTGAGTTGTGGCAATCAGAGATGGCTTTTGCCTGCCTACCCCTTACCGGGGAGCTCTGTAGCAACGGAACAACCTGTATATCTCGGTGCTGTGTACCCTGAAATGTGACTCAAACATACAGGCCACAAATATATGCTTCTTTGCCCAAATTCAGGGGCCATACGAATTACTTGGACGCAACCCACCCATCAGTGTCTCTCAGTAACATATGATCTCTCTGTGCATATTCTCTCCTACTGTTGTTACATTAAACTTTTGGGAAACATACACTTTGTGCTTTTCAGGGGCTGAGATAATCATTTTCTTCACTATGCTGTTTGATTAAATATCTTTGCTTTGATTTCATGCCTCCTCATTAGTGATAACCACTGAGTTCTGATTTTGAGTGGGTATAGACCACCAGAGTCCTTATGACCCAGGTTAGGGTCAAATTAATCATGCCTTACAGAGTCCAGTGTCCATAAGTGTTTGCTATGCATGCCCCTCAAAGAATGTTCCCCCATCACATGTGATCTCTACCTTTATGTTCTTTCCTATTGGTTCAGTATTAAACTATTAGGAAACATACCTATTGTGTTTTTAGTAGGGCTAGAATAATCTTTTCAAGTTACTTCCTTTGATTTTCTGTTTGATTAAGTGTCTTTTTTCAATTATGTATCCACTGGTTGACTGCTAAGAGTAAAACCCATCAGTTGGGGCTCCTGATCTCCGTTTTGAACTGGATGCTAACTTTTATAGTATTCTGAGTCTCAGATTGGTTTCCATAAGGCATAGAAGTGTGGTGAGGAATTAACTGGGACTTACAAGAAAAATTATAAACCACTCAAGATTGTTTCAGAGCACAGATTCCTTAGTAAAGCCAGATAATCCTAAAGAACAATTGGAATTTTTGCATGGTAATTGTTGACCGCCTGCCCTCAGCAGCTTAGCAACACAGATGTAGCTTTTCATGCCACTCTTATATAGGGAACACTTTCTAGGCATTATACTTTAACAAACAGAAGCCAAAGACACAAGAAGGTACACTTGAGGAGAAGAAGTCAGAAAGACATTGGTGGTAAATGGGAACATTAGAATTTAGTTGCCCCAGCTACACATATGCCCAGGTGACATGCTGCTCTACATGTGACCTCAGCATATGTGTTTCTGTTGCATACCTACTTGTTCAAGTTCAATGGCCCTGCTTATTTAATAATCACAGGTGTGTTATCTTGACAAACCAGCATCACTGAGATTGAGTTGCCCCATGTATCTGTATGTCTTGGTTTATGTGTCCTCCTAATCGTGACCTAGATGTACAGGTTCCTGGTGTATACTTCTTTGCACAAGTTCAGTGGCCACGTTAATTGTGTGGGCCCCTCAAAAATGTTCACCTGTCACGTGATCTCTAGGTATACCTCTAAGCGTCCTTACCTGCTGCATTAGTCTTAAAGTTTTGAGGAACACAAACCTCGTGCTTTTGGAGGGAATAGGAGAATCTTTTCTTCTCACTTTCTTTGCTCTTCTGTTTGACTGAAGAAATGCGTTTTGTTTAACTTACATGTTTTTTGGTTGACTGGTAAAAGTAAAACCAAGAGTGACAGCTCTTGGGCTCTGTTCTAGAGTGGGTACTAATACCCAGAATGCTTTAGGCCTGGGGTTGGTTTTCTTGAGGCATAGATAGATGTTAAGATCTTAATCAGGTCTTACAGGGAAATTTTAAATCACCTTATATGATTCTGTGGCACGAGAACTCTTATTCTTTACCAGAAACTGTCAATCCACTGGATGGTGGAGCCCTGCCTGCCATTTGCCTGCCAGTACTCAGCAGGATCCTTAGTACCAAATGGACACTCATGCTGCCCTTATGCAGGAAAGGCTTTTGAGGCAACTGTAATTTAATAAGCAGAAGCCAACATTGCCAGCAGGTATTCCTGAAGAGAGGAAGGCCAGCAGCTCATTGCAAAAAGTAGCTCAAGGACCATGAGATGAGCAGAATGTATCAGCAGGGAGGTGAAAAGTGGTGTCCAGTAGGGAGATGAGATCACTAGAAGGTATCATCAAAGAGCTAGGATGTATTGTACAGTAGAAATGAGATCACCAAAGGACGTTAGCAAATCTGCTGCATTGGGATTTAGTTGCACCAGGTGAATATATATGCCCCAGTGACACATAACATCATATATGACAGAGATAAACATTTTGATAGTGTATCCCTTTTTGTTGTTTGGTCAATTCCAAGTCTTTATAATCCCACTTGGGGTTTTCTTGGCAAACATAATGGAGTGCTTTGCCATTTCCCTCTCCAGCTCATTTTATAGAGGAGGAAACTGAGACAAACAGAGTTAAGTAACATGCCCAGGGTCACACAGGTAGTAAAGTGTCTGAGGCTGGATTTGAACTCAGGAAGAGGAATATTCCTAATTCCAAGCTCAGTGCTCTATTCATTGTGCCACCTAGCTGCCATTATATCCCTTTAAACATGCCCTAAACATAGAGGTTCTTGGTGAATACTTCTTTGTACAGTCTCAGTGGCAACATCTGTTACCTATATGTACACCATCCACAAATCTACTTTCACATGTGATCTCCCAGTGTTTTCTTTTCCATTGATACTGTATCAAATTCTTGGAAAGCATAAATTTTGTGCTGTTTGGCGGCTGGGTTATTTAAGTAGTGAACCCCACTCTACCTATTCCTTGATTGTTCATTGGTCAAAAGCAATACCATTGTCAAACCGGAGCATTTAGATTGAGTAGCTTGTAGTGTAACCCTACACATGACTGAGACATGTGTGGACCACAGGTATACTTACTGATACAATGTTGATGACTACAAATATTCACTGTACCTAACCACTGAACAGGGGAGGGGGGGAGATAACAGTTTCTTTGCTCTGTTGTTAGACTAAAAGCTTTTTTTAAATAGTATTTTATGTTGGAGAAAATATGGGAGAATTAGAACACTAATGCACTGTTGGTGGAGTTGTGAACTGATCCAACAATTCTGGAGAGCAATTTGGAACCATACCCTAAGGGCTATAAAACTGTGCACACCCTTTGACCCAGCAATACCACTACTAGATCTATGTCCAAAAGAGATCATAAGTAAGGGAAAAGGACCCATGTGTACAAAAACATGTATAGCAGCTCTCTTTGTAGTGGCAAATAATTGGAAATTGAGGAGATGCCCATCAATAGGGGAATGGCTAAACAAGTCATGGTATATGAATGTAATGGAATACTATTGTGCTGTAAGAAATGATGATCAGGCAAGGTTTCAGAAAAACCTGGAAAGACATGAATTGATACTGAGTCAAATGAGTAAAACCAAGAGAACATTGTACACAGTATCAACAACATTGTGTGATGATCAACTGTGATAGACTTCTCTCTTTTCAGCAATAAAATGATCCAAGACAATTCCAAAAGACTCATGATGGAAAATGCTCTCCACAACCAGAAAAAGAACCATGAAGTCTGACTACAGAGTGAAGCATATAATATTTTCACCTTTGTTAGGGGTATTTTGGTTGTTGTTTCTTCTTCCTTGCATTTTTTTTCCTTTTGTTCTGATTGTTCTCTTACAACATGACTAATGTGGAAATATATTTAACATGACATTAGCAGTTTATATCAGATTGCTTGCATATGTCAAGAGAGGGGAGGGAGAAAAATTTGGAACTCAGAATCTTGCAAAAATTAATGTTGAAAACTATCTTTACATGTAATTGGAAAAAATAAAATAAAATGCTATTAAATTCCAACAAATAAATAATATTTTTCTCCAATTACCTGTAAGAAAAAATGTTAACATTTGTTGTTTTTTTAAGTTTTGATTTCCAGATTCTATCCTTCCCCTCCTTGAGATGGTAAGCAATCTGATATAAATTATACATGTGCAAGCATAGAAGACATTTCCATATTAGTCATTTTGTGCAAGAAGACTCAAAGAAAGGAAGAAAAAAATAGTATGCTTCAGTATGTTCAGACAACATCAGTTCTTTCTCTGGCAGTGGATGACATTTTTCACTATGAATATTGGGATTGCTAAGAATAGCTAAGTCATTCAAAAGTCTTCATCACACAATATTGTTTTTGCTGTGTACAATGTTCTCCTGGTTCTACTCACTTCACTTTGTATCAGTTCCAGCTAAATCTCAGTTTTTCTGAAATCATCCTGCTCATCATTTGTTATCATATACTACAACTGGTTCAGCCATTCCTCAATTGATGGGCATCCCCTCAATTTCTAATTCTTAGCCACCACAAAAAGAGCTGCTATTTTTGTACAAATAGGATATTTTCCCTTTTGTAATCTCTTTGGGATACAGACCTAGCAGTGATATTGCTAGAGCAAAAGTTATACACAGTTTTATAGCCCTTTGGGCATAGTGACAAATTGCTCTCCAGAATGGTTGAACTCCACCAACAGTACACTAATGTCTCAATTTTTCCACATTTCTTCTAACATTTGTCATTTTCCTTTTCTTTCCTATTAGCTAATCTGATAGCAGTGAAGTGGCATCTCAGAGTTGTTTTAATTTGCATTTCTCTAATCAATAGTGTTGAATAAATGTTTTTTGCCTAAACTCTCATGTCCTCTGTGCTCCACAGCTCTGGTTTTTAGTGGGTGTTGACTCCCAGGGTCCTTTAAAATTGGGTTCGGTTTAAAATAAATCAGCCTTATACAAAAATTCTAACCTCAACTCAAAAGATTTTCTGAGACAGGCTCTTTGGTACAAAAGGCAGGCAGGCAGATGAAGACTCAACTTTGAATGGGAGGACCATTTTGGTTTTGCCTGCACTTTCCTGGGTACTATGGTACAAAGGGGCAGTCATTTTGCCTATATCTACAAAAAGCCTTCTGGTCAGCATTCCTTAACAGCTGTGGCCAGTAACCATCAGGAGGAAAAGAATCTGAGAGACTCAGTTACATGATATGATCAACATTTCTCCACACACAGTTATTAAGATGTCATGCCAGACAGAGGGATAAGATTAGCACAGGACATTAGCAATCCTATAGTAGCAGAGTTGGGTTGCACTTAGCCACATGTATGCCCTGGTAATGTGTTACCATACTTGTGACCTTAGCATATGTGTTCCTGTTGCATCCTTATCTCTTCAAGGACACCGGCCCCAATCTTTCATTGTATATACTCTCTCCATGAATGTCCAATAGCCACATATGATATCTTTCCAAACCTGTAGCTCTGAGATTGAGTTGCTCAAGGTATGCCAGTGATATAAACCTCTATCTGTCAGTGGCACATACATGGTCCCTTTATATACCTTTTTGTAAAAGTTGAATGGCTACAACCTATTCATTGTGTAAACTCTTTGGAAAATGTTTCAGTGGCATGTGATTTCTCCCTGGGTGCCCTTTCTTACTAGTTCAGTTTTAAATTTCTGGGGAATGTACCCCTGTGACTTGGCAGAGGAGGGGTGGAACTGGAATAATCTTTTCGTTACTTTTTTGACAGGAGCCAACAGCACTACTGGGTAAACTAAGTAAAGGGAGCCCAGAAGCTGATTGAAGATGATATCTCTGACCGTGAGATCAGCAACCCTACAGAGATCTGACTGAGTTACCCTGGGTATCTGTATGCCTTGGTGACACATCAGAATAAAGGTGACCAAGACCTACAGATTCTCAGTGTATACTTGTCTCTTCAAGTTTACTGGACTCCCTCATCAACTCTATGTACCCCACAAATGTTTCCTAGTCACATGTGACCCCTTCCTGTGTGATTTTCTTAATGGTTGTGTATTAAGCTATTGAGAAATATATTCCTTGTGCTTTTGGAAGGCTGGAGTCATCTTTTGCTGTTAATTCTTTTATGCTATGCTATTTGATTAAATTGTCTTTTTAAATGACCACACACACACACACACACACACACACACACACACACACACACACACACATATACATACTGGTTGGCTGGTAAGAGTAAACCAATGGTGTGGGGTGGGGGGAGAGAAGAGTTCCTGATCTTGAGTGGGTGCTGACCCCTGGAATACTTTGTACCTTAAATTGGCTTTATGAATCATTAGGCTAATAGAAATAAAACAAGATTAACAATTAAATTTTAAGCTACCTTTAAAAGTTTTGTGCTACAAGGATTTGTATTCCATGTTAGAAATAGATAATCCAAAGAAGAATCAATCTTTGCATTGGCTCACTGTACCTCCTTTTTGCATGCCTGCCCTCAGGAATGAGCTTAGCAACAAAAGAGTTGTCATTTTGTCCTTATGCAGGAAAAGATTTCTAAGCACCATAGTTTATAAGACAATGTTGCCAGAACAAAGCCCTGAAGAAAGAAAGTTCAGAATCTGGTTGGCAAGATTTACTCACTAACCATGAGATCGTAAGAATGTGCCAACGAGTTGCAAGGTAATTCCTGGTAGAAAGATGAGGATACCAGAGGTCATTGGAAAACCTACAACCAAGAAAATGAGTTACCCTGGATACCTGTTTGTTTTGGTTACATTGTCCTCTAAATGTGACCTAGACATAAAGGTTCCCAGTGTATACTTCATACATGTTTGATGGCTACACTCAATAGTTTGTATCTCATTCACAAATGTTCCCCAATCACTTACAATCTCTTCCTATGTGACCTTTCCTTTTCTTGTGTTTTAAATTGTGGGGAAATGATACTCCTTTCACTTTTGTGATTGGCTGGGATAATCATTTATTGTCACTTTCTTTCCTTTGCTAGTTGGTTAAATGCATTTTGCTCTAAGTCAATGAGTATACACCTTTTAGTTACTTGGACAATTCCAAACTGCTTTCCCAAATGGTTATACCATTTCAGAGCTCCACCAATAATGTATTAGTTAATGTGACTATCATTCTGCAACTCTGACACTTTTGTCATTTTTTGTCATCTCTGTCCTCTACAGGGTGAAAAGTGAAACCTCAAAGTTGTTTTGACCACTATGTCTCTCAATTATGACTTGAAACATTCTTTCATATTATGGCTGTTACTACTTTACAATTCCTCTTTTGAGAACTATTTGTTCATGTTTTTGACAACTTTATCTATTGGAGAATGTAGCAGGGAAGTGACCATGTTTTCTTTATTCCCATATTAATTGGATATGGTTTTCGTATATCATCATGGCCCATGATGCTTGCTTTTGGACTTCAACAGACACTTTTTATGATGTTAAAAAGATCCCTTGATGCTTATGCTTTGAAGCATTTTTTGCATAAATTAGTGTTGTACTTTTCAAAGGCTTTTCCCACAACTATTGAGATAACCATGTTTTCTTTCTTTTTAAAATTATTTTTAATATGACTAATTACATTGATTTTACCCCTTCTGTTAAACCATCCTTGCATCCATGGAATAAGTCCAGCTTTGTATAATGAATGATTTCTTAGATAAGTGATTATAGTCTGATAGAATTTTATTTGAAAATGTTAAATTGGAGACAAAAATGGCAATGTAGAGGCAGTAACCCAGCTTAACCTCTCCCAAGATTTCCCTCCAAACAACTTTAAAATAATGCCCCAAATCAAATTTTGAAGCAAGGGAGTCAACAAAAGGTAGAGGTGAGACATTTTTCTAGCATAAGACAGCTTTAGGAGGTCAACAAGAGGTTTCTGAAACTGGGTTGGGGGCTAGTTTGGAGCACATGTGACAGCAGCACTAACTGTGTGCCTTGGAAACAGTTGCAATTGTGGCAACAACAGCCTCAGGAGTTCTCGGCCCAAAGATGGTAAGGAGGTTGTACAACAGGTCAGAAAGATATTACAAAGCACCTGCTGCTAGCACTGGGTGCAGGATTGGTTCTGTGGCAACTCTACTGCCCTTTCACATTTTTAAATTCATATTTTTAGTTCATTAACTTTCTCTTTTTTTTATTTTGTTAATGTATGTTTGTAAGGATATGATTTTCCCCTTTACCTTAATCTCCACAATTTTTCTATGTTGTTTCATTATTGTAATTTTCTTTTATATAATTATTTTATGATATTGAAATATTTTTGTCACTATTGTGTTGTAGTCTATGAATTCATGTAGCTCATGAGTTTAGATGCTGAGGCATTTGGAGCATATAAGTTTAACATTAATATTGTTTTGTTGTATATTATTCTTTTCAGAATAATGTTGTTTCCTTGTTTATTCTTTTTATGTTTTGAATATTTGACTTTGCTTTATCTTATAACATGATTGCAACTCCTGAGGTTTTTTTTAATTCACAGGATGCATATTAATTTTATTCCTCTTAATTTGTATTGTTTGTATGTCTTTGCTTTTAAATGTGTTTCTTGTGGGAAACAGATTTTACCCCTTAATACAATCTGTTACTCTTTCATTTTATTGCACTGTTTAAGCATTTCATATTTAAAGTTATTCGAATTAGGTTCATATTATATATATATATATATATATATATATATATATGCATATGTATATACACCTATGTAAATGAGAATTGTCCTAGCTTTTGTTTACCAGCTCTAAGCTGAGTGCTATGCATAAAAGGAGCCATCATCGTTCTTATATCCGGGAAAATATAGCATTACTTAGAAAAAGGGAACCAATATGGCCATCAGCTGACCCCAAAGAGAGGCAGAGAATCCCAGTGACTATGAGATTAGTCTAATTTCTCTACAGAGACTCAAGATGGGATATCCCAAACTGAAACGTGAAGTCATCAGAGGACAGCAGCAATCTGGAACCATCAGACTTGGGTTGCCCCAGGTCCATGTATGCCCTGGTTACTTGTTGCTCTACATGTGACCTCAACATACATGGTCCTGTTGCATACCTCTGTTACAGTTCACTGGCCTCAGTCATTTACTGTTGTTCATCTTTCATTTTGGAAAAGGACCAATGATACCACAGAGTGATGCCATGCCTTGTGTGCAAGTTGGATTGAAATGTAGCAGAGTTGCACAGAGTTGTCAGCCTCATTTGTACATATGTCCTGCACGAGTATTTAGTGGATAAAGGTATCTCTGGCAAACCTGTAGCATTGAGATTGTATTTTCCTGGATAAATGTGTGTCTTTCCTATATGTTTTATCACACATGTAACATACATACATACATACATATTGATGTGTGTACATATATATATATGTATATATATATATATTCATATTCATGGTGTATCTCCTCTTTGCATAAGTTCAGTGGCCACAAGCATTCACTGTATATATGCCTTAAATTGTTCTCATTACATTCTCCTAACATTTTTACTTTTCTACTAGTTAGGTAAATAAACTGTTAGGAGAATCCCCCTTGAGTATTTTTTTAATAGAGGCAGGGTCAGATAATAATAGTTGTCACTTTTTCTGCTATATGCTTTTCTTAAATGCTTTTTCCTTGAATTCATGTGTCCTCTAGTTGGCTAGTAAGATCTGGTTTTATTTGCGTGAAAAGTGTTTTGTGGTTCTCTTCATATAGTCCCTGGGTTTGTCTTATTAGGTATATTTCAAAGTACTTTATATTACCTGCTGTTATTTTAAATGGAATTTCTCTTTCTATCTCTTCCTGCTGGATTTTATCAGTAATACATAAAAATGCTAATGAATGATGTGGGTTTCTTTTATACTTGCAATTTTGCTAAAGTTGTTAACTGTTTCAACTAATTTTTTAGTTAATTCTCTAAGGTTAAGTATACCATCATATCATTTGAAGAATAATAGTTATGATAAAGAATAACCTTGTTTCACTCCCATCTTATTGGGAAGGCATCAAGTTTACTCCTATTACAAATAAATGCTTGCTCTTGGTTTGAGATAGATGCTACTTATCATTTTAAGAAAGTTTCCATCCATTGCTTTTTAGTGTTTTAATAGAAATGGGTGTTGTCTTTGACAATGGGTTTTTCTGAATCTGTTGACAGATGATTTTTATTGTTATTAATGTGGTCATTCATGCTGATGATTTTCTAATAGTGAATCAGCTCTGCATTCCTGGTATAAATCCCACCTGGTCATATTATATGAGCTTTGTGATATATTTCTGTAATTTCCTTGCTAGTATTTTATTTAACATTTTTATATTGGTATTCATTAAAGAAAGTGGTCTATAGTTTTCTTTTTATGGTTTTGCTCTCCCTGCTGTAGGCATCAAAACAATATTTGCATTATAAAAGGCATTTGGTAGGGATTCCTTCTTTGCCTTTTTTTCCCCAAATCAATTATATAACATTGGAATTAATTGTTCTTTAGATGTTTGGTAGAATTCACTTGTGAATCCATCTAGTTGTTTAGATTGTTTTCTTAGGAAGCTCACTGATGGCTTGTTCAATTTCTTTTTCTTAAAGTATTATATTTCCTCTTCTGTTAATGAGGACAATTTATAGTTTTTGTAAATATCGATCCATTTCACTTAGATTGTCAGTTACTGGAATAAAATGGGGCAAAATAACTCCTAATAATTGCTTTAATTTCAACTTCACTGGTGGCACATTCAACCTTTCCATTTTTTATATTAGCAATTTTGTTTTCTTTTATTAATCAAATTAACCAACGATTCAGCTATTTTATTCCCCCTTCCCCATAAAACCAGGTCCTAGTTTTATTTATTAGTTCAATGGCATTTTTACTTTCAGTGTTATTCATCTTTCCTTTGATTTTCAGGATTTCCAATTTAGTGTTTAATTGGGGATTTTTAATTTGTTCTTTTTTTAGTTGCATGCTCAATTCATTGATCTGCTATTTCTCTCTTTTATTGATATAAGCATTAAGAGATATAAATTTTCCCCTAAGTATGGCTTTGGCTGCATCCCACAGATGTTGGAATGTTGTGTCATTGTTGTTATTGTCTTTAATGCAATAACTTATTGTTTCTATGATTTGTTCTTTGACCTACTCATTCTTTAGGATTAGCTTTTTCTTTAACTTTTAATATATGTGCTTTCATGGCCCTTTATTCAATGTATTTTTATTTTATTATGGTCTGAAAAGAATGCATTTAATATTTCTGCTGTCCTACATTTGGTTGTGGTTTGTAGGCCCCAAAACATGGTCAATTTCACATACAATTGAGAAAAAGATATACTTCTTTCTATTCTCCAGAGGTTTATCATATCTAACTTGTGTGGGGGATGGGGGGGGGTGAAAAGGAGGAGTGAAGAATGGCCAGACCTATCATTTCTTCTGAGTAGGGAATTCCCTGTGTTGAAAATTATAGTCTTAGAGAGTTGCCTGGGGCAATGAAAGGTTCAGATTTATCAGTTGTCTTAGAGCTAGTATGTGTTACTGGCAAGACATGAACTCAAATCATTTCACTCAAGGGCAAGGCCTCTCTAGCCACAATACCACCCTAGCTGTTACCATTCATCCACACCATGATGTTAAGTAAAGATATCTCATTTCATCAATGCTGTAAGAAATAAGCCAATATATTAAAAATTTTAAAACACAGGAGGATGAAGGAAGAGATTAATTATATTTCTTAGTATTCATTTATCATGTTCTTTAAAGGAATGTTATCATTGACTTTTTTATTGATTGCTTGTCTCAATTTCCTTATTAAGTTTCTTATTCTTTATTTAGATCTTCAGGTTCATAATATTTTGTCAGTAGAATGTCCTCTATTAAATATATCTCTATCATTAGTAGCAGAGATATAGCATGGGAAAAAACAAATTACATTAATTTTTCCACTGAGTTATAGTAAATAGCATATTAAATAGTAAAGTCCAGATACATTCAGATGCTTACTGAGGTAGAAAAGAAAAGACTCCTAAAAAATCATATCTTGGGATGCAGCTTTACCACAGGGAAATCCAATTCCTGTTTGCTTAGATTTGCCATAAGAAAAGTCTTTGAGAATGAGAGTGTCTTTGTTGCAGTAGTCCCACTTAATCCATACATGAGTGAACTGTGATAGGAATTCACCTAAGTGATTTGTATACTTCTTTCCAATTCCTGGCACTTTTAAAGAGAAAAGATTTAGTCTCTAGAGTGGGATTATTCATATGGATAATAAAGGAAAGTATTATAAGTCATATAAAACTATGGGGACAGGGGAAAAACCAACCATTTGAATGTTTAGAGTTTTTGCTTTTATAGATGCTCTTTTTCAAAATATTGATATTTATTCAGAAATAAATAATTTAGAACCTTAGAAACTTAACTATCACCAACTACAATATCTTTTAAATTTTTAACAGTTTGGGGTTTTATTTAGCAACAAACTGGGAAAGAAGAAATCAATTTGCCATTCAAGTAGAGATGAACAATAAAAGAAAAAAAAGCTTAGTCACCTTTATGAAAAGTATGCAAGCTTTGAAATTTTTTGTTTTTGTTTTTGTTTTTTTTTTTAGTGAGGCAATTGGGGTTAAGTGACTTGCCCAGGGTCACACAGCTAGTAAGTGTTAAGTGTCTGAGGCCGGATTTGAACTCAGGTACTCCTGACTCCAGGGCCTGTGCTTTATCCACTGCGCCACCTACCCGCCCCTTTGAAATTTTTAGAAATTAAAATAGACTCCATTGAGGTTGCATGGTGTAGTGCAAGGGTTCTTAATCTGAAGTACATAAACATGACTTTTTATATTAATTTTACTTATTTATTTTTATTAATTTTTTTAAAATTTGAGGTGTGAATTGTCTCCCTCCTTCCCATCTCTCCCCCATGTATTGAGAAGGCTGGAAAAATGATATCCATAATACATGTGAAATCATGCAAAACATATCATCATATTGCTTTTAAAAATGCAAGTGAAAAATAAAGAAAGCTAGAAAGTTATAGTTCAATTTGTACACAGAGTTCATCAGTTCTCTCTCTCGAGGTGGACAGCATTTTTTCATCATGAATCCTCTGGGATTGTTTTGGATTAATGTACTGATCAGAGCAGCCAAATCTTTTCACAGTTGATAATCATTACAAGAACAGGTAATAATGCATCTTTTTTTCATGAAGACATATGTCTTGATTTGTAGGATATGCTATCTTTTTGTGTAAATGGATTTGCTTTTCTTCAGTATACATAGATATACATATGCATATATATAAAGATAGCTAGAGATAGATATAGAGATAAATATACACACATACATATATAATATTCTATCAATTTTTAACCATATAGGCCATAGGGAGATAGATATTCCAAACCACAGTTAAAGAATGATAGAGTCTCCCATATCAGACACCCTTATATATGTGTAAGCTGTCTCCTGGGTTGTTTTAAATCTACCTTATTGATTAACATCCCAGTTTACATTTCCAGATCTTGGTCAAATGGAATAGGAAAGAAAGCTAGAATCTGAGGGATCTTCTCTGAGTATCCTACCCAGAATTTGGATTGGGGAGGGATCTTGGTTATCAGTACCAACCTTGTGTCTATCTCCCCTTTTTGGTCTTTTTACTTCCAGTCCAAACCCCACTTAGCTGACAAATTGATATTCTTAGAACATAGATCTGACCATGTTATTCCCTTACTCAAAAATATTCAGTCTGGTATCTGAAGCCCTCTGCAATGTGGTACCCATCTACCTTTCCAGTCTTATTTCATATTATCCCTCTTCATATATTGAGGTCCAGTCTAATCAAACTGGTCTGCTACTAGTTCCTCACACATTCCATCTCTTACATACATGCCTTTGCACAAATTATCTTCATGTCTGGAATGCATTCCATCATCACGTCTACCTCACAGGATGGTTAGTTCACTTCAAGACAGAACTCTGGTGCCACCTTCTATCCCAAACCTTTACCAAATTCACAAACCTTCTCCTTCCATTTTTTATTCTTGAAGGACTTTAGGATTAGTTACTTAAAAAAAGAAAAACAGCATCTATAGCTAAGCCCTTTTATTAATATTGACTTGCTTTTGAATTCCCAATAATAATAATAACTCCTAAATTTTATCATTCCTTATCTTATATATATTGATTCTGTTTTGCAAAAGCTTTTATTTTTATACTCCAAAGTGTCCATTTTCTGATTTATGGTAAGCTTTAATTCATATTTGGTTAATGTTTTTTATCTTAGCCATTTCTATGGAAAATATTTTTATCCTCTTCTATTTTAAAAATTATGTTACTTGTTATTTTAGGTCTTGTATCTCTTTTAAACTTATTTTCATATATGGTATAATGTAATGTTCTTCAACAAATTTCTGCCAAACTGCATTCCAGTTTTTCTAGAAGTTTTTATTTTTCACATGGAGTATTTTTTTCCTCATAGTTTGTTGAATTTCCTTGCTGAATTTGATTGTTTCTGCCTAGCTATCTAATCTGTTCTAATAAGCTACCATAAGATTTTTAACTGCTATAAAAAAGTTTTGACTACTCTTACTTTATAATATACTTTGAGGCCTGGTTATATCCAGAGATAAAGTAACCCCTTGATAGTTTGGTAAAGTACTAAATCCATAAACCAATTAGTATAATCATTGGCATGATCTAGCCACAACAAATAGTCTTTTCTATTGCTCGAGTCTTCCTTTAATTCTATAGTGTAACAAATTAAATTTATTTGTTTTGATTATCTTTGTAAATTGACTTTCAAATCATTTATACTCTTTGTAGTTATTTTTTCTCTAATTTTCTTCTACTTTTTTTGCTAAAATGGATTTGATATGTATTGCAATGCTGATGATTTCTATCGACATTGTTTTTTTTTTTTCCTAAAGTAAAGTTTCCCTAAGTAATTATGTAACGTATGTATATCCTATCTGCCCTCAGGGAATAAAGATCCTTGAGAGTTGAAATTGTTTATTTTATACCTGTATAGTCCTCCAACCCTAGTAGGCACTTGACATATGTGTATAGCCACTTAATACATATGCTTCTTTATTAGTTTTTTTTCTTTTTAATTTGGTGGGGTAATGATCTTCCATTTCCCTAAATTATGAGTAGAGCTATCAAATAATTTTATATAATTTCTGATAATTCTTTTTATTTTCCCTCTAATATGGATTCAACTTTTTAATTTTAATTTTTATAATCTATTCTTTTTTTAAAAAAATTTAAATAATTAACTAATATCTAACTACTAATTTCTAATTAACTTCTCAATTTTGTTATTTTTTAAAAAAAAATCTTAGTTTTATCTTTTCTATAATTCTTTGGTTTCAATTTTATGTATTTCTCTAATTTTCAGAATAACTTATTTGGGGTATTTGTAAACTTCTGACTTTCTAGTTTAAATGACTTGCTTAAATGGTACAGAAGAGTTCCAGGGAACTCATGATAGAAGAGGATCTCCAAATCCAAGAAAAAAAAAGAAAGAAAGAACTGTGGAGTATAGATACTGATTGAACCATATTATTTCTTTTGTTTTGGGTGCTGTTGTTTTTTTTTTTCTATTTTGAGGTTTTGCATCACTGCTCTGATTCTTTCTCTTGTAACAGGATTAATGCAGAAATAGGATTAATGTTATTATGTGTATATTATATATATATGTGTGTGTATATATATATCTATATGTATATGTATAGATATATATAGATATAACCTATATCAGATTACCTGCTGTCTAGGGGAGGGGGGAGGGAGGGGAGGGAGGGAGGGAGAAAAATCTGAAATTGTAAAGCATGTATAAACAAAAGTTGAGAACTATCTTTACATGTAACGGAAAAAATAAAATATCTCAAAAAAAAAATAAATGACTTGCTTATAAGCATTTCCTGCATGATAATATCTGAATCTAACCTTGGCAGGTCCTTGATGAAATGTGTTATGAAATGTTTTGCAAAACTTTTCCATTTTTTGCCTGCCATTCTTTCTTTTTTTTTTCATTTTGAATGTTTCAAGGATGGAACATTTTAGTTTCAAACTGAACTTTTTAAAACTATATATTTGATTTATTTCATTAACTATTTCCAATTATGTATACATTTTTAATGTTCATTTTAAAAATCTTGAATTCTAAGTTCTTTCTCTACTCCCCCTCTCCCATCCTTGGAGAAGGTAAGCAATATATTAGTTATACATATGAAGTCATGCAAAACGTATTTCTACAATAGTCATGTTGCAAAAGGAAACACACACACACAAAACAAGAAAAATAAAGTAAAAAAAGGGTGCTTCAGTCTACACTCAGTTTATCTGTTCTCTCTCTAGAGGCAGAAAGCATTTCTCATCATGTGTCCTATGGAATTGTCATATCCTTGTCTTGATCAGACTAGCTATGTCTTTTCAGTTGATCATTGTTACAGTATTGCAGCTACTGTGTACAATGTTCTAGTTCTGCTAACTTCATTTTGTGTGAGTTCATATAAGACTTCAAGGTTTTTCTGAAAGCTTTCATTTCAGGATTTCTTCTAGCACAATAATATTCCACCATAATCATATACCTTGTTCAACCATTGCCCAACTGATGGGCATGTCCTCAATTTCCAATTCTTTATCTACAAAAAGAGCTGCTAGAAATATTTTTTATACAAATAGGTCCTTTTCTCTTTTCTTTGATCTCTTTAGAATGCAGTGGTGTTATTTGGTCAGAGGGTTTGCACAATTTTATAGTCCTTTTTCGGTATAGTTCCAAATTGTTTTCCAGAATGATTGGACTAGTTCAAAACTCCATAAACAATGCATTAGTGTCCCAATTTTTCCACATCTCCTCTAGTATTTGTCATTCTCCATTTCTAACCTGTTAGCCCACCTGATAGGTGCGAGTTAGTACCTGAGAGTTATTTTAATTTGCATTTCTCTAATAAATAGTGATTTAGAGGCATGAGATCTCCCTAAATTTCCCTCAGAAATAACATTAAATTAAGCCTCTCAATGGATTCTGGAGCTGCAAAACCTACAAAAAGATAGAGTGAAATAATCTTCCTGCTTAAGATAACCTAGAAGGTCTGCAGCAAAGGTCTGTCTCACCTCAGCAAAAGGGGAACACAGCTCGGTGCAGAGGGTATCTGGGGCAAGCCAGCAAAAAGCTGTTAGCCACAGCACAGATCAGCAGCTGAGGAACCACAGTCCTAGATCAGCAAGCTAGTGACACAACAGGCCAGTTGTGAGGCCCCCAGTCCCAAGGCAGAAGGCAATCTCCATCTGGGGTATCTGCTACCCATCAAGCCCAGAACTCAACAGAAGCATAAAAAGGTAAAATGGGGTGGTTGTTATTCATTAAGGTTTAAATGTTTACATCCCTACAAGGAAGGATGATACTTGTAACTCTTAAGAACTGTATCTTTATTGGGATAGACAAGAGGAATACACATAGAAAGAGGGTGTGGGTTTAAGTTGATTTTGATGTGGTACATTAAAAAAAAAAACCTAAGGGGTGATAAAAAGGATTATACTCAGAGAAGAGGAAAGGATGGGGCAAATTACATCACATGAAGAGGCACAAAAGACCTATTGCAATAGAGGGAAAGAAGGGGGAGGTGAGCATTGTTTAAACCTTACTCTCATCTGATTTGGCTCAAAGAGGGAATAACATACACACTTAGTTGGTATAGAATTTTATCCTTTCCTACGGTGAAGAAAGGAAAAGGGAAAGAAAAGGATGGGGTGCTGATAGAAGGGAGGGTAAAACTAGGAGGGAAAAGGGAAAAGAAAAACAGGCGGGGCTTACAGAAGGGAGGGTTGATTAAGGGAGGCAGTGGTCAGAAGCAAAAACACTGCTGAGAAGGGACAGGGGAAGAAAAAAAGGATAAAGGATGGGGAAAATAGGATGCAGGGAAATACACAGTAATCATAACTATGAATGGAAATGGGTTAAACTCTCCCATAAAATGGAAGCAGATAGAGTGGATTAAATCCAGAATCCTACAATATGTTGTTTACAAGAAACACATTTTAAACAGAGAGAGATACACAGAGTAAAAAGGTAAAAGGCTAGAGAAGAATATTTTGTTTCAGCTGAAGTAAAAAAAAAAAGCAGGGGTAGCAATTCTTATCTCAGACAAAGCAAAAGCAAAAATAGATCTAATTAAAAGAGATAAGGAAGGAAACTACATCTTGCTAAAAGGTACCATAGACAATGTAGTTATATCAATGCTAAACATATATACACTAAGTGGTGAATTCTACCAAACATTTAAAGAAAAATTAATTTTAAAATTATACAAATTATTTGGGAAAATAGGTGAAGAATGGATTCTACAAAATTTCTTTCATGAGACAAGAAAGAGCAAAAACAGCAAAAGAAAATCATAGACCAATCTCCCTCATGAATATTGATATAAAATTCTAAATAAAATATTAGCAAAGAGATTACAACAATTTATCACCAGGATAATACACTATGACCAGGTGGGATTTATACCAGGAATGAAGGCAGGGCTGGTTTAATATTAGGAAAACTATCAACATAATCAACCACACATCAATAATAAAACTAACCCAAATTACATGATTATCTCAATAGATGCAGAGAAAATTTTTGACAAAATATAGCACCCATTCCTATTAAAAATACTAGAGAGCATAGGAATAAATGGAGCTTTTCTTAAAATGATAAACAGTATCTATTTAAAACCATCAGCAAACATTACATGTAATTGGGGATAAGTTAGAAGTTTTCCCAATAAGATCAGGAGTGAAATAAGAATGTCTATCATCACCACTGTTTTTCCATATTGTATTAGAAATGTTAGCCTTAGCAATAAGAGAAAAATGAAAAAAAAAGAAATTGAAGGAATTAGAATAGGCAAGGAGGAAAGAAAACTATCACTCTTTTCAGGTGATATGATGGTATACTTAGAGAATCCTAGAGAATCAACTAAAAAACTACTTGAAACAATTAACTTCAGCAAAACTGTAGGACATAAAATAAATGCACATAAATCATCAGCATTTCTATATATGACCAACAAAGCCCAGCAGTAAAAGATAAGAAGACAAATTCTATTTAAAATAACTATAGACAACATAAAATATTTAGGAGTCTACCTGCCAAGGCAGGCCCAGGAACTATGTGAACACAATTACAGAACACTTTTAACTTAAATAAAATCAGATATAAACAAATGGAAAAATATAAATTGCTCATGGGTAGGCCAAGCTAATATAATAAAAATGACCATTCTATCTAAATGAATTTGCCTATTCAGTGCTATACGAATTAAACTACCAAAAATTATTTTGTAGGGGCAGCTAGATGGTGGAGTGGATAGAACACCGGCCCTGGAGTCAGGAGTACCTGAGTTCAAATCCAGCCTCAGACACTTAACACTTACTAGTTGTGTGACCCTGGGCAAGTCACTTAACCCCAATTACCTCACTAAATTAAAAAAAAATTATTTTGTAGTGCTAGAAAAAATAACAAAATTCATAGAGAAGAACAAAAGTTCAAGAATATCAAGAGAATTAATGAAAAAAATGCAAAGCATTCTTTTTACCAGATCTAAAACTATATTATAAAGCAGCAACCATCAAAACTATTTGTTGCTGGCTAAGAAAGAGAGTGGTAGGGGGCGGCTAGATGGCGCAGTGGATAAAGCACTGGTCCTGGATTCAGGAGTACCTGAGTTCAAGTCCGGCCTCAGACATGACACTTACTAGCTGTGTGACCCTGGGCAAGTCACTTAACCCCCATTACCCTGCCAAAAAAAAAAAAAAAAAGAGAGTGGTGGATCACTGGAATAGATTAGGCACACAAAACAGAGCAGTAACTGAATATAGCAATTTCCTGTTTGATAAACCCAAAGACTAGTCTCTAGGGTAAAAACTCGCTATTTGACAAAAACTTCTGGGAAATAGTATGGCAGAAACTAGGCATAGACCAACATCTTACACTTATACCAAAGTAAAGTCACCTATCAAATTGGTTAATATGACAAAAAAGGAAAATGATAAATGTTAAAGGAGATATGGGAAAACTGGAACACTAATGCACTGCTGGTGGAGTTGTGAATTGATCCAACCATTCTGGAGAGCAATTTGGAACCATGCCCAAAAGGCTATAAAACTGTGCATACCCTTTGACCCAAAAATACCAATACTAGGTCTATATCCCAAAGAGATCATAAAAAAAGGAAAAGGACCACAAATAGAAAAATATTTATAGTTACTCTTTCTGTGGTGGCAAAGAATTAGAAATTGGGGGGATGCCCATCAATTGGGGAATGGCTAAGTAAGTTGTGGTATACAAATGTAATGGAATACTATTGTGCTGTAAGAAATGATAAGCAGTCAGATTTCAGAAAAAACATGGAGAGACTTACATGAATTGATGATGAGTGAAATTTTACACAATATCAACCATACTTTGTGATGATCAACTGTGATAGACTTAGCTCTTCTTAGCAATACAATGATCCAAAACAATGCCAAAAGACTCATGATGGGAAATGCTCCCCACATACAGAATAAGGAACTAAGGAGTCTGAATGAAGATTGGAGCATTTACTTTTCTTGTTGCTTTTTGTTGTGGTGGTGGTTGTGTTTTTTCCTTTTGTTCTGATTATTCTCTTATAATATGTTTAACATGTAAATATGTTTAACATGATTGTAATGTATAACCTATATCAGATTGCTTGCTGGCATCAGGAAGGAAGGGAGGGTGGGAGAAGAATTTGGAACTCAAAATCTTACAAATTTGAATGTTGAAAATTATCTTTACGTGTAATTGGAAAATAATTAAGGTCTAGAAAAATAGTGATTTAGAGCAGTTTTTCCTGTGATCATTAATAGATAGCTTTGATTTCTGAAAACTGCCTGACTCTTTGTGACTCCATTAATGCCAGCTGTATTAGAGTGGAGTATTACTCAGGAGCATAAGTTGGACAGGATGGCTGCTGACATTTTGTGATTCTACAACATTGTGATCCGGACCATGTCACCCTTCCACCTGGCCACAATATGGATAAGTTCCACATTAGTGTGATTAGTAAGTAAACCTCTTTACAATGCTAAATCTGCCAAATTAAAACTATGAATCGCTAGCAAAAGTCACCTTTTAGAATCTCTTTTTCTACCCCAAATTTCATGAAACAACAACAACAATAATAACAACAGCAACCACAAGCTCACATTTATATATTGCTTTAAGATATTATCTTGTTTGATCCTCACAACCCTGGGAGGTAAGTGCTCATAGTAAGAGCACTCCATTTTATAGATGAGGAAACTGAGGCATGAGTGACTTGTCCAGAGTCACACAGTCCCTGTCTGATATTGGATTTCAACTCAGGCCTCCTGATTCCAAGTCTAGCACTCTATCCACTATGTCATACTAACACATGAAGAATTTCTAATTTGGAGTGAATTGTATTAACCCTCTCCACCTGTGTAAATCACAGCCAACTCATCACTTAGGGGAAAAAAAGGTCCAGCAGACATTTTTCCTGAGGCTCAGAGAGGTGGCTCACATATCAGGTAAGGGTCAGGGCTCAAATTTTCATCTTAATATTTCTGATTGTCTCGGACTCTGTCCATTCCACCACCCTGCTTCTTAATCATGAGAAATGCTTTATGATACTTGTAGAGGCCTTAGCAGTTTGCAGTCTTTTCCCATGTCTCATTTGATTCTTTCCACCATTTGAGGCAGTTAACATGCCTGTTTTACAGATAAAGAAACTGAAGTTTACAGAACCCTAAGTCATTTGTCTGAGGTTAAAGAGGTAGTACATGCGGGGCAGCTAGGTGGCGCAGTGGATAGAGCACTGGCCCTGGAGTCAGGAGTACCTGAGTTCAAATCCAGCCTCAGACACTTAACACTTACTAGCTGTGTGACCTTGGGCAAGTCACTTAACCCCAATTGCCTCACTTAAAAAAAAAAAAAAAGAGATAGTACATGCTAGGGACATGCTCTAGAAAATCCAAGTACTTTGACTTTAGTGGTTCAGCATTTAGTGTCATATCATTTTTTAAAAGTTCCTGCCCTCAGGGAGCTTAGCTTTTAACAGAATGTCATTTAATTTTTTTTTTATTCTGTTTGATTATCATTGCTATGAGAGGCATCATGGAGTCATGAATAGAGTCCTGGGTTTAAGGTCTGCTTCAAAGACACTGAGGCTGTGGGAGCCATTCTTGGTGTGCTAGGCCACTCTTTAAGACCATAAATTGGATAGAAGGTGCTAATCTGAACATATAACACTTCAAGGGCTACAAATTGTTTCCCCCTCAACAGGCCCTGCAAGGCATGATTGCATGCTAGGTGCTGGAGATGAAAACACAAAAAATACACTGCCCACAGCACTTCATTATAAGAGAAAACTGAGGGCAAGTAGGGAAAGACTCTCTTACCCATGGCCATACAGTGACTAAGCTCAGATTTTCCATGTCCACCATTCCAACATTATTATTACATTGGCACACTGATATATGATCTCGGGCTTAGCACAGCCACAGATATAACTGACCTGAATCTGTTTGATACAAATCTCAACCATTGAAAAAGGCACAATTCTACAAGTGAACACCAGCCGTGCTTGGAAAACTTTCCTGAGTGTTTCAGTTGGCATGAGGTTCTGGAGAGGAAGGAAGATGAAGGCAGTGTAAGGAAAACTAAATAAAAAGCAGCACTGGCTCTCCAGACAATCTGGGTCAAGCCAAAGTGTGTATGAGGTTGAAAAAATGGGGAAGGACATACTAATTGTTTTCAAAAGATTCCAGTGAGGAAAAATACAAAAATCAGTGTCTGTGTCTTACAAGTGACTGCATTTACTCACTGCTTATTGAAGTTTCACTTTTATAGTTATGTGCTTTTCCTAGGGAAGATCGAGAAATAACAATGTTTGTGACATTATGGCCATTTTCATAGTAGAAAGTATCTACTATGAAAAAAAAAGAATCTATGTATGTCCTGTCACCCTCCAGTGATCATTTCATGACTAAATTTGCATCAAAGAAAGAGACCCATAAGAGTTGGTGAATGAGGTGAAAATTTTTAAATGAATAAGAAAAAATTAGGTCAAATTAATTACTAGTACTATGAATCACTTGTCATTTTGTCATATAAATGTCTCCTTTATTTTTACATAATGAAAGTACCTTTGTAAAGCTGAATAATTATATAATATGTTGTGTATATTGATCTCTCAAGGATTGAATTCAAAGTTTTGAAGCAGATAAATCAAGAAGAAACTATACTAATACTATACTAAGACAATTTACATTCAAGGTTAAGTTTATTTGAAGAACAACAAGAGTATGAAAGAACAAAAGAAAATTCTTGGTCTTATAATGGTGACAGGCATCAACTAGGAGACTTCAAAGAAGTTGGCAAAAGAAGTAGATGTTCCAGGTACCCTTCAAAGTTGATGGGTTACCTCAGATTCTCTATGTTTTAGAAGACATTGCTAGAGAATATCAGATCTGGAAGACACCTTCAAGACCATAGTTTAACCCCAACATTATACAGATATAGAACATGAGACCCAGAATAGATAAGTTATGTTCTGAAGTGGATATATTTTTCTCTGACAGAAAGTGACATTGGATTCAGAAGTCATAAGTCAAATGCCTTACTTCCTACAAGAATTCCTGAAATAGAGGAGGTGGAGAAACAGCCCATCTGGGGATAGAGAACCTCTGACTGTGGACAAAGTCAATGCATTTGTAAGATGGTCAGAGAGTTGGCTATGTTTTGCTTCATCATTTAATTAACTGGATTTTCCCAGCTCAGCACCTTTTTGAATTTGCAATTTTTAAAATAGCGTGCATTATTTTGAGAATCACTGACATAATATTCTTATTTCTGAGATGCATAGCTTCATTTTCATCATCATTTGAAAGATTAGGCAATTTATTACCATTATTAAATGTTATGTATTATATTTCTTGCCCTTCCATAGACCATTGAAGCTAAAATCTTCTTTTTTTTTTTTAGTGAGGCAATTGGGGTTAAGTGACTTGCCCAGGGTCACACAGCTAGTAAGTGTTAAGTGTCTGAGGCCAGATTTGAACTCAGGTACTCCTGAATCCAGGGCCGGTGCTTTATCCACTGTGCCACCTAGCTGCCCCTTGAAGCTAAAATCTTAACTAGTGTCCACAAAGAACAAATCATAGAGAATCCTCATGAATTTATGAAAAAACACATACATCACATTTCAGCCATCAGAAGAAAATCCTGAAGAAGTATGGTGGCAAAACGAATCATGTTATGCTCACACAGAAAGAAACCCCTGGACCAAGCCCTCATATGGTGACAAGGCCTCAGAGAAAAGTGAATATACTTCTTCAAAGAAGTAACTAATGTCAACAGGAAAAATCTTCAGTGTTCTTAAGACCAGGACAGAGGAAAGATCAATATGATTGCCATATTTGCTCCAATATTTAAATATGCAGAAAATAAATTAACTGTAACCCTAATATTTTTCAGGAAGGAAATGGAAACTAAAGAATTTTCCATAGGAAACAGACCCCTTCATGTGGTCATCCAGGAGGTGAGACTGTTTGATGGGTTCAGAGAGGTACTCTTTATAAAGAGAAATGATGGTTTCATAACTTTAATAATAAGCTCTTACCTACCCTGTTCTGTACCTCTGGGGCCCCCAACTTATTTAGGGTAAAACTTTGAACTACTAACTAAAACTTTTCAATGTGGGGAAGGGTCCAATAACAAAAAATGTTACCATAAGCTTGACATTTAATTCTACTAGGAAGATGGAAGCCTAAATAAACATTTCTGAATGAAATGTTGTAGTTGAAGAATGTAAGAGTGAAATTAAGTATCACTTTTGTATACTGATATAGTCATAAACACAGCATAGATTAATTACACGTTCTATTAATATTCACTGCTGAGTAAAGTTGTTACCAATTTCTGAAATGGAAATTATTCATTTTATTTCAGTTTAAGTTTCTGTAACAATACCTACAATATTACTGACTAAGGTATTCTCAGCATAAGATCAGCCATTTAATGACTTTAATGGCAGCATTTCCTTCTGTATGGGATGGGAACATACCTGAAGAAGTCCTGTTGAGAAGACTGAGACCATCCCCTGGGCTTGGGTATTTGTTGGCCCACTAACACCTGATTTCTAATGAGAAATCAACATATCTGAGAACATTTTGATTGAACTAAGCCAGTCTGGATGAGAGGCACCTCTTTAAACTGGACCTATAGAAGGGAGCATATTTACCAAAGTCAAGTCAGGGAGTTCCATACTGAGCTGAACACAAAGAAAAAACCACAGATCAAAAGCCAGAGACTTGTGAGCAGACTTGGCTAGTGATAAAGGGTATATCTTTGCATTGGGATAACCTCTCTCCTAGGAACCACTAATGTGGGCCTTAGGCAAAGGCATATTGGAGTTGCATATGCTCTAACTCATTTGACCCTGAAGAGTGACAGGAAATGTGGTGGGGCGATCTCTCAGATCAAGGGATAAAAGATGTAAAGGCCCCTAAATCTCATGCTCGAGTTGTAGGAGTGTCTGGAATCCACACCATCTGGGGGAGTTACAAGAGTCCTTGAAGATCTAAAACATGGCAGTGGAGCTGAAAGAGTAGCAAAGGAGAAGCAAATGAAGTACAGGACATGGATTGTGCTCTCTCTCCATTAGAATTCAATTAGACAGAGCAGCTAGGTGGTGCAGTGGATAAAGCACCAGCCCTGGATTCAGGAGGACCTGAGTTCAAATATGACCTCAAACACTTGACACTTACTAGCTGTGTGACCATGGGCAAGTCACTTAACCCTCATTGCCCCACCAAAAAAACCCCAACAAAATTAAATTAAAAAAAAAAGAATTCAATTAGACAATGAACATCTGATGGCAAAGGGGGGTGTTGAGTTCATTTCTCTTCCAGGGACAGTCTCAGGTCTTAGACCAGGTGTACTCTAAGAAAAGGAATCTAGTATATAGGTCCTGAGGATAACAAGTTGAACACACCAGGAAGTCAGAGCATTGCCTCCCCAGCAGTCCGAGCTCATTTCTGTCCTATGGGAAGTCCAAGTTCTTAGGGTAATAATTTTCAACTGAAAACCTACAGCAGTCTTTGGGGTGAAGGTGAAACTCACTACAACAAAGAGAATTATATTGATAATTCACTATGATTAGGATGAATTTATGCCATAGACACAAGGAAGTGGCCCAATGTTGATCAAATAATATTATTAATCATACTGAAAGTAAAAGCATCCAAAATTACCTAATTATATAGATGGAGAAAAAGCCTTTGACAAAACTGATTAAAAATCCTCATTTGTGCTAAAAATAGGAATAAAAGATAAAATTTATTTATCTAAAACCAAATCCTGTTGTTACTTGCAATGAGCAAACACTAGCTTTCTCAATAGTTACTACAGTAAAGCAAATTGTTCCCTTTCCCAGGGGTTATTTGACATAGTTCTAAAAATGCGAGAGGTAACATTAAAACAAGGGAAAGTAATTTAAGGCATAAAGATAGACTAACAGGAGATAAGATTATCCCATTTGCTGACAGCACAATGGTTTTACTGTGAAAATACCAGAAAATAAACTGAGAAAATTCATAGATTTAGTAAAGAAGCAGGATACAAAATAAACACTTAAAAATCAATAGCAATTCTATGTGCCCACAACAAAATCCAGGCGGGAATACTTGAAAAAAAGCGGAGAAAATGATTTTTTTTTCTTTTTATATTAATAAGCAGTTTTATATAGGGGACCCAAAGATCCTCTTTTTGCTTTCTCATTCAAAGCCCAGTCTCTCAAGGACATTTCTTAAGTTACCCCAAAATTCACCCCACACAGACCATCTTATTTAGATTGAATTCTTACTATAACCCCACTATTATTCAACTTAAGTAGGATGGGATGGAGAACAGATTATTTTGTATAGATTGTTATAGGGGAATGATCCAGGAATACTTACATGATCAAAGTCCCTAGTCCCTCATTAGAAAAAGCCCACCACTCATTATAATATTCATTTTCTCATTAATTATTAACCAATCAGAGTTGATTTCCACCCATCAGGGATACCCCTTTTTCCAAAGGCATTTAAACATTCAGCAACTCCCTGTGAGGTTCTTTGGTTACATGAGAGACCACTGACCTCAATTTATTATTTGCTAATCTAATTTATAAACTTTTTATTAATTACCCAGATACTCTCTCCGACTTTGCATTTAGATGTCTCGTTCAACATAAATAAAAATGCATAAAATATCTGAACATCAATCTACCAAGCACTCCTTAAAAAGATAAATAATGATTCAAATGATTATATTGATATTCAATGCTCATGGATGAGCTATGCCAATATAATCCACATGACAATACTATCTGAAAGAATTAATAGATTTACTGCTATACTCATCAAACTACCATGAGGAGAGTATACATACACATGTATGTATGTGTATAAAACAATTCATTTAAAGAAAGCCAAGATCTAGAATTTCAAAGGAAACAATGAAAAAAGTAAGAATGAGGGAGAAATAGTACTTTCAAACTCCAGCTATTAGAAGTTCACTGGAACAAATTAGACAAGGAAAATTGTAAATGATTGACTTCAATGATGTAGTGTTTAATGATAAAGATAAATTACCTAGAAAAGAACTCCTTCTATATAGGAACTTCTGGGAAAAATGGAAAGCAATCTGGTTGCAATTCCAACTTGATCTTCATCTTATACCATATACCATAATAGATATAAAATGTATGTGACATGAATATTAAAGACCATCTCATAAAATTATGATCAATCAATTAATAAGCATTAAGTTACATACTGTACTAAAGATATATGAAGGGCAAATTAAAACATCCCTATCCTCAGTTAACGGACCTTATAATAAGAGAGGCTACATGCATACATATATACATACATATATGAATGAAGAACAGACTAGAAAGAGGAGAGACTTGAGGCAGGAAGAACAAATATGAAGCTATTTAAATAGTGATGACGTCCTAAAAACTAGGGTGCTAGATATTTGAGTGCAGAAAAAAGGATGCATACAAAAGATGTAACAGAGATGAGATGGCAAATGATTGTGGGGTGAGGGTGAATAGACAAGGATGATACTAAGGTTGAGACCTGGAGTGCCTGAAATAATGGTGGCACCTTCAATAGTAATAGGCAAATAAAGACAATTTTGTATTGCCTTGTTCATTTTCTATATATTCTATATACATACTATATATATATATATATATTTATATATATAAATATATATATGTGTGTGTATAAGTGTACATATGTGTGTATACACATACAGAGTGGGGCAAGGGGTGAAGGCAGGGACTTTTCACTTCGGTCTTCATATCCCTAGTGCTCATGCATATGTATCTAATGCATAGTATGGCATTTAATCAATGCTTGCTGATTGTAATTTTATGGTATAATCTAGATACCTTTCAAAGCTATGGCAAGGGAAATCAATTTTCAAGCATTAATTTCCATACTATGCTAGAAATATGAAGAAGAAAAGAAAAAGGTCCTACCCTCAGTAAAATGGCATTATAATCAGAGAGGCTACATACACACATATTTACATAGGTATATATGTGGAGAATTCTTAACTGAACAAGGGATAGAAGTGACCAGAAAATAAATAATAGAGAATTTTGATTACATTAAACTGAATGGTTTTTTTGCATTAACAAAATTAATGAAAATGGGTTAATGAGGTAAATGGTCATGGGGGAAAATCTTTGAATCAAATATCTCATATATAAATATCTCTAATATATAAGATCAAAAGCCATTGCCTGCTAACAAAGCATTCAAAGGATATGAACAAATAGTACTCAAAAGAACTTCAAACCATTAACAATTTAGATTGCTCTAAATAGCTAATAAGAGGGAAAAAAAGCAAAACGGTCATTTCATCTCACTACCAGTAAATTTGTAAATATTACAAAAGGTAAAAATAGTCAATGCCAGAAAGGCTGCAGGAAGATAAACTAATATTCTGCAGGTGGAGTTGTGAATAGTTCCAACAATTCTGGATTTATTCCAAAAGAAAATAAAAACAGTGATCAAAATGTTCCTCCTTCATTTTCAGAGAACGAAAGACATCATATAATAGGTGATATCTTGACTTGTACATATATTAGATTTAAGTTAGGCAGAGTTGCACAAAGTCCTTATCCTCACTTTTTCTTCCAGAATCATCAAAGTCCAATGGCAAGAAAAAATCAAGACATCTGGTAATATTCTGGGATGCAGTGGATCACCTTGATGTTTTTGATGCCTGACTAAGCCCTAAGCACTTCACAGTGCCTGCTTTAAGTGCTTTCACAACCATTGGAACACACTGTTTACATCTGCCTATTCTTCCTGAGGAAGTCTTCACACGCTTGAGGTAAACATCCCCCTAAGTCACCAACAGGTTTGAGGCCTGTCTGTTAATCTCAACCTGGTTTAAAGCCCATCTGCTAAGGTGGTTTTACCTGGGTGTGGCTGCTTTTTGGAGCCACAGGTGAAAGTTGGGTGACAGGTAGACAGCAAAAGTGGATGAGCAGCCTTGAAAAGGTCTTGGTAAGCCCTCAACCTAGAGGTGCTAGTCTTTCCTGAACACCCCATATGCCCTGTTACCTAGATTAAAGTCCACTGAAGGAAACCCAAGAAAGAGTAGTCAGATAGGGAGGAAGAGAACCAAGAGAACATAGGGTCTCAAAAAACTTAGAAGAGGGTATCAAGGAGAAGGGCATGTCAAATCTATGGAAGGGTTAAGAATGATGATTGAGAAAAGGTCATTGGATTTGGCAATTAAGAGGTCATTGGTGACTTTGAAGCAAGGAATTTCAGTTGAACAAGAAGTTGGAAGAAAGACTATAGAGTCAAGAAGAGAGTGAGAGAAGAGAAGGTGGAGGCACATGTTGTAGCACCACCTTTTTAACTAATTCAACCACAAAAGAGATATGGACTGGTAGCAGGGATGGAAGGATCAAGTAAAGTTGTTTTGGTTTTGGCTTTTTTAATAGGGGAAGCATTTTTGTAGGCAATAGGGAAGCAGGACATAGTCAGAAAGAGACTGAAGGTAATTGAGAAGAGTGGCAATGATAGAAGGGGCAGTCTTCTGTAGGAGACTAGGTGGAATGAGATTGCATGTACAGGTAGAAGAGTTTTCCTTGGCAAGGAATAGGGCTACCTCTTTTTGTGAGACAGGAGTAAAGCAGGAGACAGAGGCAGAAAGTATCTGAGTAACATGAGAAGAAAAGAGAAAAGAAGCATGCAGTGAATCTTTTTTTCAGTACAATGAGGCAAAGTTCTCAGCTGAGGGGGGAGAAGAGACAGAGCCATGGGGAATTTGAAGAGTGATGAAAACGTTTAGAAGAGCTACTATATAGAGCAGGATAGGGAGTTGAAAGGGGAGGTAGAATAGTATTGCCTAGCAGCAGTGAGGGTCCAATGGAGTTTATGTAACAGAAATTTTAATGGACTCAGGGTGACTGATTTTTCTCTACCTTCATTCAATTTGCACAGTAGTAGATGGTGAAAAAATGTTGAAGTCCTCTAGTTTGAGGCAAGAATTGTGGAGCAAAGGAAGACTGTGATTTAGGTACTGAACATTTTTATAAAGAAAGGGAGTGTTTGTAGATGGCTGCTACCAGTATTTTGATTGAGTAGAATTATGTGAATTATATGGACCTCAAAGGAAGTGAGGTTACTGAGTAAAGATGGTAGAGAGAGAACTTGGAAGAGGAGATGAAAAACAAAGAGTATCGTAACTCCCCACCTTGACCAATGAAATGAAGAGAACAAATCAAAAAAGGAGCCAGTGCTAGAAAATGTGGTTAGGAAGGTTATGTTATCAGGAGGGAGCCAGGTTTCAGTGACAGACAGAAGACAGAAGGAGTGAGAAAAGAAAAAATTTGTTTTAACTTATAGAGCAGGCATTCCAGAGAGCACAGTGATAGAGGTGGGTAGAGTTTGGTTGGAACTTCAGGGTGGGTGGATTTAAGAGGATGGTAATAAAGAATTGGGTAGTAGAAAATGGGGATTGGGGTTTGCATGGTGACCTACAGAAGTAAACAACAACAAAACATTGTAAACGTAATGCTGTGGAATTAGGAATACTAAGCCTCAAAGAAGAGATATAAGAACACATCTCTTTCTGGTCCTCTGTAAATCTGAGGGACTGGAGGTATGGGATATTGCATATAATGTGAGACCATTTTGATAAGTTTGATATATTACTTTTGTGGAAATTCTTTGTGGAATTTCACTTTGGAAATTAACTGTGTTCTTTGTAGAGGTAGGGGACTATGGCTGTGGAATACTGTCAAAATGAATTGATATGGTAGTTGGCTTTGCTGAACTTTTTTTCTACTTTTTGTATTCATCTTTGTTATAAGAAATGGTTCTGTAGTTATGGATCATAAGAGTTTTATTGAGAAGTCAGAGTGATATAAAAACAAAAGATATTAATAGTTTAATTTTACATGCAATCTATTAACTTCTCATGGCTTCTTCAAAGATATCCTGAATGTGTCAAATGTCATTATCATATTTTAAAGAAATGACAAAGTAGGCATATGGGTTAATGGTTACTACTATTTTCTCAATAACATTTTGGGTTTTTGGTAATAATAGAAATAATTTTCTGCTCCATTCTTTTGTAATCTTCCTCTCATAGATATCTTGAGAATCAAAACCCAAGGGCCTTAAAATTGTTTTTACAAGTTGTAAATTCAACAATGTCTCTGTCTAATTCTTTTCAACATAACTGCTTAGGGTGGGAGTACAAGAGGCATGGAGTTATAGTTGGGTCCACAGCTTCCAGAAAATTTTAAAAATGCATCAAATCTACAGTAATTATTATAGTAATTGAAGGATAAAGATGTCAACAACGGAAATACTTCCAAACATTTTAAGTCTTCCTAAGTAACACCAGAGGGTTAAATGACCTAAAAGCTCCTATGTGGTATAACCGCAACCTACTCACCAGCATGCTACATATCCAACAAACATGCTCATGTTTCAAATTTCAGTTGGGGTGTCTTATATCCTGTCTACTTATAGCCACAAATATATCCCCATTCTGTAACATGTAGAAAACACTGGGCCTTCCAAGGTACATTACAGAAAAGGTGTGCAACTATGTGGGAGGTGGGAGGGAGTGACATAGCTCTACAGGGCTGACTTAAGAGGAACATATCTATAACCCAGCTACTGTACTGTACCTGGGGTGTTTCTTCTAGGCAGGAATCTAGCTGAACCTCCACATCTTCCCACTTCAAAGAGGTTTCTAGCACTGCAGAGCTGAGCCAAAGAAATTATCCATGCCACATGAATGGAAAGGGGACAAACTCGAGATTAATACAAGCTACTGAAAATGGAAGAGAAAGAGTGAAAGATGAAAAAGGCCAAGGGACAAAGAATGGGTAAAAGCCTAGCCTCCAAGCACAGAAACTATCAGTGGGAGTCATATAGGAAGACAGAAGCATGAGCAAATATAAGAAAGTGTGTCCAAGTTAAACTTAGGCAAAAATTGAAGGTATATAGAGACTAAAACAGAGAAACAGTGAAATGTAAAAGAGGAAAGCCTTCCATACTAAGATTGGAAGGAAGGAAGGAAGGAAGGAAGGAAGGAAGGAAGGAAGGAAGGAAGGAAGGAAGGAAGGAAGGAAGGAAGGAAGGAAGGAAGGAAGGAAGGAAGGAAGGAAAAAATCCAAGCAACACATCATGTGAGTGACTTGTTTATGCAGTGTTTCAAAACCATAGTCCCCCATGTCTTCAAAGGAGAGAGGTGCATTTTTTCAGCTCTTCTCTGAAGCCAATCATAGTGATTAACAAGGGTGTATAGAGTGTGGCATGTGAATGTAATAGAATATTACTGTGCCATAAGAAACAATGAATAAGAAGAATTCAGTGAAGCATGGGAACATGATAAATTGATGAATTGATGCAGAGTGAAGTAAGCAGAATAGGAAAAGAATACACACAATGACTTGAACAAAGAAAATGGAAATAACTAAAGCCAAAGATAAATGACTAAAATGGTCTGAATAGTGAAAGAAGCATATGGCCTTCCAAGGACATGACTTTAGGTGTGTAAACTTGGGTCCATTTGTTACAAAATTTTTCACATTCACTGTGTTCAAGTAAGTACTCTGAAATATTTATGATTTCATTGCTGTGAGAATTACTTCAACTGGCAGATCATAACTTCTTCAGATTTCTTGAGTTGCCACGAGAAAAAAAAAATTGCCCTGTAGTAAACATGGTGAGGGGACTATCTGAAAGTGGGTAGGCTGGTCCTTGAATACCAAGCACAAAAGCAGTGTCAATGGGCCTGCACTAAAAGCCTTTTCAGTCCTACTGGCAAAAAGGTTCAAACTCCTTCACAGTCAAAGGCATGGTTGTTGAGAAGCCAAGCATCTTCTATGCCATGATAAGCTTTCATAGAAGGCAATTCATCAATTCCAATACAATTTAAAGTGCAATAAATAATTGTAGATATTGGATTCAGAGATGGAAGGAAAATATATTCATGATTTGATAATACACTAGTCATGAATACGCAAGTCCCCAGCACTTAGAAATTGTTAGTTTGGGGTTTGTGGAGGCCAACTTTGGGCTAAAGCCTGTAGGTAAAAATGTTATTTCCCTTGTTAATTTGGAAAATACCCTTCTGTGAGCAGTAATCAACTCAAGTACTGCATACAATCAATATATCAATGTCATGCTTCTCTAAACTAGTACAATATAATTTCAACAAATAAAAAATAAGTCTTTTTATTTACTTTAATGAGCTTGATTCTTACTCTTGCTAGTGACATGAAAATCTAATAGCTGGGTCAATAGAATGTCTGTATGGTAATTATCATGCCACTTCTCTCTTCCTATAGGCTTCTCATGTTACATTTTAATGTGTTTCTGTTCAAGTCAATTCAATATATCAGTAGGAAAAAGGCATGAAGCTGATTTACTCTGGATCTACTTACAAATAAACTGGAAAACTCAATTTTCAAGTTCAGTTTTCAATCAGATACACATGAGAACAATAACTGAATTTTAAGAAACTGTTATTTACAGAGATTTCAACCCATGCTAATGCAAAATATTTAATGGGTAAAACAGATTATTCATTTGTTCAATATGGATTTTCCTGAGGACATTTTCTGCATATTCTGATATAAAAATAAGAATGAGGTTATAAAAATAATGTTGCTTTCACTGACCAACCAAGCTGAAAGTTATTACATTTCTAAATAGTTTTCCCTAGATTTTTAGATAAAATATTCTTGGGAATAAAATGCTGTTACAGTACCTCGATCATAGTAGGTATGTAGCCTGTGAGAAATGTAGGAAAAAAATCACCATTGTACAATGATGAAGTAGGACTTGTCTACAGAGTGTGATAAAATAATGGGATTTAGCAGATACTCAAAGACCCACCTGGAGATTAATCTAAACTGATTGAATCAAGTGAGAATGATTGACTTCTGATTAGCCTACTTCAAAGTTAACTAGATTGTAATCACACCTGGCTAGCCCTTAATGGATTTGGAGGATGCCAACCAATCAGCTTGAAGCAGTGTGTAAGGACCGCCTCTATTCCAGCCTATAAAAAGCTTCCACAATGAGTTTGCTGGAGAGAGTTTGTGATTGAAGGAGGACTTGAGGAATAACCAGACCAGGCTGGAACTCTAGGCTAAATAGGCTTTTTTCTTAACTTTCTGAACTCTATGGGAATATCTATATGCTTTAATAAATGTTTAATGCCCAAGGACTGGTGCTAAAGCTTCTAATTTAAGGCGACCACAATTTAGATTTTAAACATCACAAGAGACATTTAATAGGTTTCAATTAGATAACATATAAGAAATGCAGTTGCATTACTTTCAAGTGTGCTACATATCTGAAGCTAAGATTAAAACAGAAAGTGAGATAATGGCCACAATTTCCAATAGGCATAACATTGATAATCACTTTTCAAACTGTATTCGGGCTATCAGTGTCCTTTCATTCTTTTTTTCTCTTTGAGATGATTTCCCCCATTTAAAAATGATTCTCTTTGGTCTTCTCATGACACCACACTGTCCTCTCTCCTATCAGACCTCTCCTTAGTCTCCTTTGCTGGATCCTCCCTCATCCAGACCATGCTTTCTAACCAGAGGTGTCGCACAGAGTTCTGTCCTGGCCCCTCTTCCATTCTCCATCTAGACTACTTCACTTTGTGGTCTCATCACTTGGTGGTCTTCTTATCAGGCCCCATGGATTGAATTGCCATTGCTATGCCTGATGATTCTCAGATCTACCAATCCTGCTCTAAAGCAAAGCTCCTTAAACTGTGGGCTGCAACCTCATATGGGGTTGCTTAACTGAATATGCGGGTCGCAAAAAATTTGGCAACAGTAAAATGTTATGTATAGCTATTGTATATATCTATATATCGATATATCTATATCGATATATAGATATATATACACCTGAGGTTACATAACCTTTTTCTCAGGCAAAAAGGGGTGACAAGTAGAAAAAGTTTAAGAATCCCTGCTCTAAAGTCTCTGCTGACCTGTGATCTCCCAGTTGCAACTGCTTTTAAGACATCTCAAACTGGATTCCGAGTATGCATCTTTAATTCAACATGTCCAAAACAGAATTAATGCCAAACCCTCCCCTTTCCAAACTTCTCTTACTGTAGAGGGTAACACAATCCTCCCAGGCCCTTAGGATTGAAAGCTGGGTATCATCCTTGACTCTCTCATACCCCATATATCCATTCTATTGCCCAAGGCCTTTCACCTTTATAGCATTATATGAATACTTCCTTTATCTACTCTGGCACTGCCACCACTCTGGTGCAGGCATTCATCACTTCACACCTAGACTGTTGGAATAACCTGCCTAAAATATCTCCAGACTCAAATCCATCTTCAGCCACCAAAGTTATTTACCCAAAACACCAGCCTGACCATATCCCCATCCTCCTCAATAAGCTCGAGTGGCTCCTTATTGCCCCAGGAATCAATATAAAATCCTCCTTTGCCATTCAAAGTTCTTCCTAACCTAGCCCCCTCCTACCTTTCCAGCCTTTTTACACCTTACTCCCCACCACATACTTTTTGATCCAGTGACACTGGCCTCCTGGCTGTTCAATGAACAAGACTCCATCCCAGCTTAGGGCACTTTCTTTGACTATACCCCATACCTGAAATGTTCTCTTTCTTCATCTCTGCCTGATTTCCCTGCCTTCCTTAAGCCCCAACTAAAATCTTCCACAGGAAGCCTTTCCCAACCCTTAATTCCAGTACCTTCCCTCTTTTAATCACTTAATATTTATCCTGTATATATCTTGTTTGTATATGTGTTTACTTGTCTCCCCATTAGATTGTGAATTCCTTGAGGGCAGGAGTCAGATCTAAATAAGTGGGAAAATATCAATTGCTTGTGGTAGGCCAAGATAACATAATCAAAATGTCCATTCTATGTAAATTAATTTTCTTATTCAATGCCATACCAATTCAACTACCAAAATATATTTTATAGAACTAGATAAAATAATAACAAAATTCATCTAGAAGAACAAATGATCAAGAATATCAAGGGAATTAATAAAATAATATGCAAAGGAATATTGCCTAGCTGTACCAGATCTAAAACTATATTATAAACCAGCAATGATCAAAACTACTTGGTACTGGCTAAAAATAGAGTGGTGGACCAGTGGAAAAGAAATAGTTGTCCAGAATATATAGTAGTAAGCAACTATAGTAATCTACCATTTGACAACCCCAAAGACTAAAGCTTCTGGGATAAGCACTCACTATTTGACAAAAAGTGCTGGGAAAATTGGAGAATACTATGAAAGAAACTATGCATAGGTCAATATGTAATATCATATACCAAGATAAAGTCAAAATGTGTGCATGAATTAGACATAAAGGGTGATACCATAAGCAAATTAGGAGAGCAAGGGATAGTTTAGATTTCAGATCTATGGAGAAGCCAAGAATTTATGATCAAAGAAGAGATAAAGAACAGTATGAAATACAAAATACATCATTTTGATTACATTAAATGAAAAAGGTTTTGCACAAACAAAACCAATGTAACCAATATTAGAAGGAGAGCAGAAAGCTGGAAACAATTTTTACAACCAGTTTTTCTGATAAAGGCCTCATTTCTCAAATATATGGAGAATGGAGTCAAATTTGTGAGAATACAAGTCATTTTCCAGTGGATAAATGGTCAAAGGATATGAACAGGCAGTTTTCAGATGAAGAAATTAAACTGTCTATAGTTAAATGAAAAATATTTTAAATCACTATTGATTAGAGAAATGCAAATCAAAATGACTCTGAGGTACTACCTCACACCTATGAGATAGACTATTATGACAGAAAGGGAAAATGATAAATATTGAAGTGGGAAAATTGGGACCCTAATGCACTGTTGGTGGACTTGTGAACTGATCCAACCATTCTGGAGAACAATTTGGAACTATGCCAAAGGGACTATAAAACTGCATACCTTTTGACCCAGCAATACCACTACTAGGTCTGGATCCCAAAGAGATCATAAAAAATGGAAAAGGAAGTACATGTAGAAAAATATTTATAGCCACTCTCTTTATGGTGGCAAAGAATTGGAAATTGAGGGCATTTCCATCAATTGGGGAATGGCTGAACAAGTTGTGGTATATAAATATAATGGAATACTGTTGTGCTATAAGAAATAAGAAGCAGGCAGATTTAATTTTTTTTTTTTGCTGAGGCATTTGGGGCTAAGTGACTTGACTAGGGTCACACAGCTAGTAAGTGTTAAGTGTCTGAGGTCGGATTTGAACTCAGGTCCTCCTGAATCCAGGGCCCGTGCTCTATCCACTGCACCACCTAGCTGCCCCTAGAAGCAGGCAGATTTCATAAAAACCTGCAAAGACTTAAATGGACTGGTGCTGAGTGAAGTGAGTGGAACCAGGAGAACCTTGTAAACAGAAACAGTAACACTGTGCGATGATCAGCTGTGATAGACTTGGCTCTTCTCAGCAATACAATGATACAAGACAATTCCATAAGACTCATGATGGAAAATACCATCCACATCCATAGAAAGAACTATGGAGTCTGAATGTAGATCGAAGCATACTATTTTCACTTATTTTTTTTTTTCCTTTCTCATGGTTATTCTCTTTTGTTCTGACTCCTCTTTCACAACATGACTAATGTGGTAATATGCTTAACATGATTGTACATGTATAACTTATGTTGCTTTCTGTCATAGGGAGCGGAAGGGAAGGGAGAGAGGGAGAAAAATTTGGAACTCAATTTAACAATAAAAGAAGAAAAGGAAATTAAAGGAATTAGAATAGGCAAGGAGGAAACAAAACTATCACTCTTTGCAGATGATATGATGGTATACTTAGAGAGTCCTAGAGAATCAACTAAAAACTACTTGAAAAATAACAATTTTATCAAAGTTGCAGGTAATAAAATAAATCTACATAGACCATCAGCACTTCTATACATGACCAACAAAGCTCAGCAGCAAAAGATAAAAAGATAAATTCCATTTAAAGTAACTATTGGGGCAGCTAGGTGGCGCAGTGGATAGAGCACCGGCCCTGGAGTCAGGAGTACCTGAGTTCAAATCCGGCCTCAGACACTTAACACTTACTAGCTGTGTGACCCTGGGCAAGTCACTTAACCCCAATTGCCTCACTAAAAAAATAAATAAATAAAGTAACTATTGACAATATAAAATATTTGGGAGTCTACATGCCAAGGCAAATCCAGGAATTCTATGAACACAATTAAAAATACTTTTCACATAAATAAAATCAGATCTAAACAACTGGAAAACTATCAATTGCTCATGGATAGGCTGAGTTAATATAATAAAAATGACAATTCTACCTAAGTTAATAAAAAATTATTTTATAGAGCTGGAAAAAATAATAACAAAATTCATCGAGAAGAACAAAAGGTCAAGAATATCAAGGGAACTAATGAAAAAAAAAATGCTCAGGAAAGCAGGCTAGCCATACCAAATCTGAAGCTATACTATAAAGTGGCAGTCAACAAAACTATTTGGTACTGGCTAAGAAATAGAGTGGTGTGGATCAATGAAAATAGGTTAGGCACAGGTGACACAGTAGTAAATGACTTTAGTAATCTACTAATTGATAAACCAAAAGACTCCAGTTTCTGGGATAAAAACTTACTATTTGACAAAAGTTTGTGGAAAAACTGGAAGATAGTATGGCAGAAACTAGGCACAGACCAACATATCTTACATAATATACCAAAATAAGGTCAAAATAGGTACATAATTTAGACATAAAGGGCAATACCATAGGTAAATTAGGAAAGGAAGGGGATAATTTACCTCTCAGATCTATGGAGAGGAGAAGAATTTATGACCAAACTAGAGGTGATTTTGATTACATTAAATTAAAAATTAAATTTAAAAGTTTTTGTACAAACAGAAGCAATGTACCCCAAATTAGAAGGGAAGCAGAAAGCTGGGAAACAATTTTTACAGCCAGTATTGCTGATAAAGGCCTAATCTATAAAATATATAGGGAACTAAATCAAGTTTAAAAGAATGCAAGTCATTCCTCAATTGAGAAATGGTCAAAGGATATTATTAACAGGCAGTTTTCAGATAAAGAAATCAAAACTATCTGTCGCCATATGAAAAAAGCTCTAAATCACTACTGATTAGAGAAATGCAAATTAAAACAACTCTGAGGTACCACCTCACCCCCAATAGATTGGCTAATATGAGAAAAAAATAAATGTTGGAGAAGCTGTGGAATAATTGGACACTAATGCATTGTTGGTGGAGCTGTGAAATGCCCAAAGGGCTATAAAGCTTTGCATACCCTTTGACCCAGCAATACCACTATTAGTTCTTTATCCCAAAAATATCATAAGAAAGGGAAAGGGACCCACATGTACAAAAATATTTATAGCTGCTCTTTCTGTGGTAACAAAGAATTGGAAATTGAGGGGATACCCATTAATTGGGGGATGACTGAACAAGTTGTGGTATATGAATGTTATGGAATACAATTGTGCTGTAAGAAATGATAAACAGGTGAATTTCAGAAAAACCTTGAAAGACTTACATGAACTGATGCTGAGTGAAATGAGCGGAACCAGGAGACCATTGTACATATATCAACAATATTGTGTGATGATCAACTCTGACAGACTTAACTCTTCTCAGCAATACAATGATCCAAGATAATTCCAAAGGAATCATGATGGAAAATGCTCTACACATCCAGAAAATAGAACTGTGGAATCTGGATACAGATTGAACCATACTGTTTCTACTTTTTTATTTTTGGTTTTGAGGTTTTTTCCTTTTCTTCTGATTCTTCTTTCATAACATGACTAATGCAGAAATAAAAAAAAATTCGAACTCAAAATCTTATAAAAATGAATGTTGAAAACTATCTTTACATGTAATTGGAAAAAGATAAAATACTATTAATTGGGAAAAAATGTTACCAAACTATTCATATTCTTTGATGTAGTTATACCACAGTTAGCGTTATATCCCAAAGAAATTAAAGAAAGAGGAAAAGGCCCCATACATTATAAATGTTCATAGTTGCTCATTTTTTGGCATACAAAAATTGGAAACTAGAGAGTTGTCATACTGTGGAATGGCTAAATTAAGGTATATGAATGTAATATTACCATATTACAAAAATGACAAAATGGACAGTTTCAGAGAAACCTGGAAAGATGTGTAATGAAGAGTGAAGTGAATAGAACAAGACCAAAAATTTATACAAAAACAATGATATATGTAGAGACTATCAACCTTGCCAGTCTTTTGAACTCTGACAAACTCAATGATCAATGACAATCCCAGAGGACTCATAATGAAACAAGCAATCTATCTTCTGAGAGAGAGAAAATTGACTTGAGTGCAGATTGAGACATTTTTCTTGGGGCACAGCAAATATAGGAATTAGTTTTGCTTCAATATAAATATTTGTGACAGGAGATTTTGTTTTTGTTGCTTTCTCAATGCAGGGCAGGGGCAGAAGGGGAAGGGAAAGAAATAAGGCAGACATCTTTATTTGAAAAAAAATTCTAATTAAAAAAAATCACCATATAAAGAAAATGCTCAGGGCAGCTAGGTGGCACAGTGGATAAAGCCCCAGCCTTGGATTCAGGAAGACCTCAGTTCAAATGCGGCCTCAAACACTTGACACTTACCAGCTGTGTGACCCTAGGCAAGTCACTTAACCCTCATTGCCCCACAAAATATATACTACAAATCACTAATAATTAGGGAAATAGCAAATAAAGCAACTCTAAAGTATTACTTCACACACAATAGATTGGCAATAATGATAAAAAGGGAAAATGATAAATGATAGAGAGGTTACAGGAAAGCAAGACCATTAATGCCATGTTCATCAAGCTGCAAATTATTCCAGCCATTCTGGAAAGCAAATTGTAATTATGCCCAAAGATTTACTAAACTGTGCCTATCCTCTGACCCAGAGAGAACAATATTACAGCTGTATCTCAAATAAATAAAAGAAAAAAAGACCCATATTTACAAAAGTCTTTAAATAATTGGGGTGGCAAAGACCTAAAAACTAAGGAGGTACTCATCAACTGGAGAATGGTTTAATCAGCAATCTTATGTGTAAGTAACAATCCTGAAGTGTTCTTTTTTTTTTTTGGTGAGGCAATTGGAGTTAAGTGACTTGCCCAGGGTCATACAGCTAGTAAGTGTTAAATGTCTGAGGCCGGATTTGAACTCAGGTCCTCCTGACTCCAGGGCCAGTGCTCTATCCACTGTGCCACATAGCTGCCCCTGCAGTGTTCTTAAGAAATGCTGAAAGGGATGGGTTTCACAGAAACTTGTCAAGAGCTGAATGAACCAATGCAAGTTGAAGTGAGCAGAATCAAAAGAACAATTTATGTAATAACAACATTGTAAAGACAAACTATTGAAATGCTTCAGGAACTTGATCAATGCAATGACCAATAATGATATAGCTTCTTATTCATCTAGATAGAGACAGGGGACTCAAGTTGCACAATGAGACATTTTTAAACATGGTGACTATTAGAATTTGCTTTGCTTGACAAGTCATATTTGTCACAAAATTTTATTTTACTTTTTACTTTCCCAAGGCATAATGGAATAGGAGAGAAAATAAATTCTTATTAAGTAAAAATAATTTTAAAATGAATGAGTTGGACTAGATGATTCCTGACTTCTGTCATAACATCTAACATGTTACTTCCAGAGTCTTTGAGCAGGGTCTTCCAACTCTCTTCTGACTCCCTTCTCAAAAACATCTATTAGTTTTAAGAGTTATTCCCCACAAACAACCTGTAACCAGACTTCTCAGATGCCAAGTGGGGAGAAGTAAATGGACTTAGCACCTACTTAAGAAAAAATAATTTCAAAAAAATCTACCAAACAGTCTAGTCCTCTAAGGGTGGGGTAGGCAGCCTCACTAGCAGTAGCTTCACAGTTTTAGGAGTCTCTCTCCACTTCCATTTGGTATTACCTCTTCCACCCTCAGCTGAGGTTGCCTTTCATTCCACTTGTCTTAGATGTGATTTATGATTCTTGCTTTTGGAGCAAAATATTCTTAGCTATAGCTCTGCTAAGTTCAGACTAGAATCCTGGTGTGCTGATTCTAAAATGAGCATGCCTTAAGTCTACCTTGATATGTTGTACAATATCTATATAGGACAAATAGTTTTTTTTTTCCCCAATGATCAAATTAATTCAATCAATATAATAAACTGGCCAACAATTACACACAGAAAATCCACTTTGGTTCATAATGTAGCCAATACTGTGTCAATTATCTCTACATTAAGCATTTATAAACTCTCACTGAACTTTTCTGGTACCCAAATTTTCTTCCTCCTTCACTGATTATTTTTTCAATCTTAATAGTATTTTTTTTCTAGTTACATGTAGAGATAGTTTTCAACATTCATTTTATAATATTTTGTGTTCCACCTTTTTCTCCCTCCCTCTCTTCTCTCCCTGCTCCCCAAGACAGCAATTTGTTATAGGGTAAATATGTATAATCACATTAAACATATTTCCACATTAGTGATGTTGTGAAAGAAGAATAGGAACAAAAGGGAAAGACCTCAAGAAAGAAAAAAAAAAAAAAACAAAAATGGTATGCTTCTATCTGCATTCAGATTCTGGAATTCTTTTTCTGGATGTGTAGAGTATTGTTCATGATGAGGCTTTTGGAACTGTCTTGGATCACTGTATTGCTGAGAAGAGCTAAGTCTATCATACCTGGTCATTGTACAATGTTGCTGTTACTGAGTACAGTGTTCTGATTCTGCTTACTTCCCTCAGCATCAGGTCATGTAAATCTTTCCAGGTTTTTCTGAAATCCATTAGCAATTTTAATAGTACAGACAACAGGGAACTCATATCTTAAAATGTATGTTGTATTATCAACTCAATAGCAATATTTAATATTCACTAACCTATTCTATATTAAAACAGCCTCAAAAAACCAATCTGTCAATGCTAACTAGGAGAAGTAGATTTCCTGTATCTTGGAATCCATAGCAACTGGTAAAATAATTTTCTAGTACATTCCAACTTGGTAATAAGGTTATCATCTTTATCAGAACCATTTTGTTCATCATTTCTTATACCATAACAGTATTTCATTACATTCATAGACCACAACTTGTTCAGCCATTCTCCATTTGATGGGCATCCCCTCAATTTCCAATTCTTTGCCACCATGAAAAGAGCAGCTATAAATATTTTTCTAAGTGTGGGTCCTTTTCCCTTTTTATGATCTCTTTGGGATCCAGAACTAGTAGTGAAATTGCTTGGTCAAAGGGTATGCACAGTTTTACAGTCCTTTGGGCATAGTTCCAAATTACTCTCCAGATTGGATGGATCAGTTCACAACTCTACCAACAGTTCATTAGTGTTCAATTTTTCCCACATTTCTCTTCCTTGTCTTTGAACTTTGGCATATATAAGAAACTCCAGTTTGGGACATTACCTGGCTACAGTGTAATACCCTTGCTTGTATCCCAATTTAGGACCTTCCCCTCTTTTCCTGATCTAATCCTTGTACAAACCACTGTCAAATGGTCCTGTGAGCCACAACACCTAATTATCTGTTAATATGTCTTGAGTTTGTTGGGGAAGCACAGCATTTTACTAGGCACCAGAAAATTCACTTTTAGTGACTTAGTAGAAATATTATACTGTCTACCCAAATTAGAAATTTTCTGTGTAGTCTATTTTTAATTAATAGTCATGAAGGCAAGAGAAAATAATTTTATGGAAGATAGAAATCTTGGTATTTGGTGTGGTCTTGCTTAAATTATTTGATATTGAGTGACTTTAAAAGGAGATTCAATGACCCTGTCAGACCAACCGTAAATTCATTTGTCTCATCCTGTGGGTTAATCTGTTCCTACTAACAATAAGCCATCTCCCCTACATTAGCAATTTTAATAGTACAGACAACAGGGAAATGTACATCTTAAATGTACATTGCATTATTAACTCAATAGCAATATTTAATATTCACTAACCTACTCTATATTAAAACAGCCTCAAAAAACCAACCTGTCAATGACAACTTGGAGTAGATTCCCTATATCTTGGAATCCATAGCAACTGCTAAAACAATTTTCTAGTATATTCCAACTTCTTGGTAATAATGTTATCATCTTTATCAGAACCATTTCATTCCCTAATCCAAAGATGAATTTCAGGATACAGCAAGATATGTGGTTAAAGGAAAAAGAGGACAATGTCTTCACCCTCCAAATTGAGACCAATTCACTTTGCAAAATGCATCAAACCATGCAGGGCTTGCTGTTAATAACTTCAAAGTTATACTCTGAAAAATCAAAGATATATGTTGAATTTTGATCATGATAGGGGACAATGAATGAAAACCCACAATGAGAGAGCCAAAAACATGAAGATAAACTGATTTCTTTCAATATATACATCCATTGGCACTCAGACACAGATTAGATTTTTAATTGACAGGAGGGTTCCAGTTCTAATTATGAAAGTATGTGGTTTGCAGAATCACTGACAGAAAGTATTACCACAAATAAAGTACAATAAAAATTAAAGAACCAATCAGATAGCTACTGACTGAATCAATCACAATTGGTATTTCTTTTTTTTCCATAATATTCTTTTACTTTGAACTTGAAAAATACCCATCAATATTAACATTTCCATATATGAAACAAAGCAAAACCACATATGAAATCACAAATTTCTATTTCAAACAACTTACTCTTTAAAAAAAAAAACAAATCACAAATTCAACATGTTACTTTGAAAGCCGTCCTATATGTTAGCATTCTTTTCTGAACTTTCTTCTGTTCTCCTCTCTATTTTTAAAAATTAAATTATTCAACAGTCATTTTTCTCCTTTTAATATTACTTGAAAAACATCATGATGTAGTGGACAGTGAGTCAGCCTGAAAGCCAGGTCGGTATGAATTCAAGTCCCACTTCTGATCATGTAATCTTAGAAAGGTCACTTAACCTCTTGGGCCCCTTGAAATTCTAAGTTTCAGGGAAAGTGCCTACCTGCATTGATGGAGCTTCTTTACCTGGAAGTTCCCTATACTAATGAGATCACAGGTCTGGTCCTATCCCTATCCATCACTCATCCATGCCACATAAAATCCCTCTCACAAATTTAAAAATAAAGATCCCTTTATTGCAACCAAGTCAAACAAAACAAAACCATACACCCCCAAATATATGATTTATTCCTTAGCTTTAGTCTATCACCCCTCTTTAAAGAGGGGGGAATCATGTTTTACCTTCAGTTCTCTAAAGATGTGGTCAGTCAGAAGCAGAGTTCTTAAGTCTTTCAGCCTTATTTTTCTTTATAATGTAATCACTGTATAAATTGTTTTCCTGGTTCTGCTCCTTTCATTCTTTGTCACTTCATACAATTTCTCTCTCAGGTATTTCTTAATCTTTATCGTTTGTTCTTTTTTATGATGTACTATTATTCTTTTATAATCATACACAATAATTCCCTATTGGCTATACACTGCATTTCTAGTTCTTTGCTCTATCAAAAAATGTTGCTATGAATATTTTAGTACATGTTGATATTCTCCTTTTCCTTTAACTCTGAAATATAAACCTACTAGTAGACATTGAGATAAGTGTATGCATAGTTTAGAAGGGTCTGATGGGATCATTATCTATGATAGTCCCTTCCCACATAGGGTAGTCTATTTCTTTCCCTGAAAGGTAAGGAAGCTGCTATCTTCAAGACTTGCTTGGCTCAGAGAGCTAAGAATCAAGCCATATCTCCATTGCCATAACTTCTTGCTGGCTTCGGGTATTAGTGACATGGTTTCCTGGTCACCTAAAGGCATAAAGAAGCCAAACCACATGGTGTTACAGTCCTTTAGACTTGGTGGAAGAAGTTGGAAGGTCACTGCTGACCATATAGCTTTCAGTATCCCTATTATGTAGCCTTTTTATACTATAACTAAGTAAACCTCCTTGTATTAACCGTTCTAATACTGAACCTAAACTAACAAGGGACTATCCTGAGTTAGGCTTCTCCATCAGAGGGGCTATAGTTCCAAAATGCTTCCCAGAAGGGTTGGACTAATGAACAGTGCCAACAGTAGTGTATTTGTATACCTATCCTCCCTTAGTCCTACCCTTCCTAACAACTGTAATATTCCTTTTCTGTTACCTTTGATAGTCTGATGGATGTCAAGTAGAACCTAAGGGCTGTTTGAATTTCCATTTCCTTATGATTAGTGATTTGGAGTGTTTTCAATACCTGACCCAAGCTCTAAGCAATTCACACAGCCTGCTTCACCTGCCTTCATGACTGTTGAAACAAATTGTTCTCATCTGCCCATTTTGGTGGTGGAAGTTTTCACATGTTTCACATCTCCCTAACACCAATGGGTTTGAGGCCTATCTGTTATTCTCAACCCAGTTTAGCCTGTCTGCCAAGATGGTTTTACCCTGTTGTGGCCACTGTATGGGCTACCGCTTCTTGGAGCCACAGGTGAGTTAGGTGACAGGTGTTCAGGGAGGATGAGCACCTCTGGTGTGAGAATTTGCCAAGTACTTTTCAGCACAGCACATCTACCTTTGGTGTTTAACTGGCACATATAATGCCATATAAATGTCAGTTGATGGTAGTGGTGGTAGTAGTGGTAGTAGTTGCTATCAGATTGTTTTACCTTTTTTGTTGTTATAAGGTGCCAGAAATGATTGAAAATTTTAAAAATGCCTTAATAAAACTTATTTTTAATCTCCCCCTCACAACATACAAATAGGTCAACAGTAGACAGCTTCTTTTCTGATAAGGTAACTAAACTGGTAGATCAGAAAAATTCTGTAGCTATAATCTGCCTAAATTTTACTGAGGCATTTGACAAAGTCTATCAGGGTTTTCTTTTTCTTTTTTTAGTGAGGCAGTTGGGGGTTAAGTGACTTGCCCAGGGTCACACAGCTAGTAAGTGTTAAGTGTCTGAGGCCGGATTTGAACTCAGGTACTCCTGATTCCAGGGCCGGTGCTCTATCCACTGTGCCACCTAGCTGCCCCTATCAGGGTTTTCTTGAGGAAAAGGTATGCATATAAATGAGCCAGACAGATAGATCCAGAACTGCTCAGAGCAAAAATAGGTATGAATTTTTCTAAGTAAATGTGGAAGATTCCAAGGGATCTATGCTTAACCTTTTTATCAGTTACTGAGATGAAGGCATATAGCACACTTATCAAATGTGCAGATCATCCAAGAATGGGATGGATTGCTTAAACTTGGGATGACTGAGTCAGGGTCCAAGAAGATTTTGCTGGCTGGAAAATGCTGCCCAAGCCACAAAAGCCTAAAAATCACCTTGGTCACACCCATGTCCTCTATCTACCTATTCCTTGTGACTTCTCCAACAGGATGATAGTATCATATCTCACTCTGACCCCCTCTCTCAAAGGGGTTACACCTTCTAGTAGATTCGCCCTTTTAGGTATGTCCTTATGTTGAAACAATGTTCTCCATTTCCTGAAACTTCCAAATCAACCAGAATCACGGAATCTCTGAAGTAGAAGATTCTCACAGCCCCAAAGACTAGTCTAATCCATGCCTTACGATGAATCCCACATTCACTTAAAGACCTTTAGTGGTGAGAGGCAGTCTTCCTGTCTCTATTCCCCATCACCTCCCAAGACGGCCCATCACACTTTTGAATAGATCTAATTGTAGTGAAGTTTTCCCTTAAATGAAAGAGAGATATCCTTCTTTGTATATTATTCACATAACTTCTAATTCTACCCTCTAGAACCAAACTGAACAAAATGAATCCCTCTTCTTTATGATAGTCTTTCAAATACCTCCTGAGTCTTCTGTTCTCCAGGCTAAACTCCCCTGGTTTTCTTCACCTGCTCCTAATATGGCATGTGTGAGAAACTATACATCAGCCTAAACACCTTACCTATATGTCTTCCAGTATGTCAGTACCAATACATAGTAATGATCCTCAGCAGGACACAAGGAGATCCAGAAATAGAAATCTAAATTTTACCCATTCTTGCTTCCCCTCCTCAAGATTTAGCTCTCTTGTTCATACTAGCCAATCCTTCCCTCTCCGTACTGGTCTTGTGGTTTCCACTATTACATTTCTTACCCTCATCTTCAATGACATAAAATACAAATACGATAGTATTTTCAGAGAAGTTAATAAAGGTCTTGTCTATATTTTCTGTAAGTAAGTAAGATGTTTATAAACCATAAAAATCACCAGCATTTCCATATAGTACCAACAAAACCCAGTAGGAAGACATAGAAAAAGAAATTCTATTAATAAGACTTGACTACATTATAAAATACATGAAAGTCTACCTGTCAAGACACACTCAGGAATTATATGAACACAATTACAAAACACTTTGCACACAAATAAAACAAATCTAAACAATATGAGAAATATGTCTTGCTCATGGCTAGGCCAAATCAATACAATAAAAATTACAATTATTTCTAAATTAATTTACTTATTCAGTGCCATACTAATCAAACTACCAAAAACTTATTTTATAGGGCTAGAGAACATAATTAAAAATTCACGTGGAGGAAGAAAAGGTCATGAATATGAAGGGAATCAATGAAAAAAATGTAAAGGAAGGTAGCCTAAAATACCAGACTTCAAATTATAATGAAGAGCAGTAATCATCTAAACAATCTGCTGTTGGATCACTGAAATAATTATGTATACAATACACAGTAGTAAATGACCATAGCAATCTAGTTCTTTATAAACCCAAAGATCCAAACTTTTAGGGCAAGAACTTATTATTTGACAAGTGGAACCGTGAAAACTAGAAAGCAGCTTGACAAACTTGGCATGGAGGAATATCTCACACTGTATACCAAGATAAGGTCAAAATGGGTACATGATTTACAAAAAGGTTGACATTATAAGCAAATTAGGGGAGCACAGAAACATTTACATTCCAGTTTTATGGATAAGGAAAGAGTTTATGACCAAACAAGAGAACAATAGAATCATTGGAGGTAAAATGGATAATCTTGATTACATGAAATTAAAAAGGTTTTGCACAAAACCAAGTTAGACAAAATTAGAAGAAAAGAGTGAAATTGGGGAAAATTTTTTACAGCTAGTTTCTTTAATAAAGGCCTCATTTCTCAAACACTGAGGGAAATGAGTCAAATATGTAAAAATAAGAGCCATTCCTCAACTGATAAGTGGCCAAGGAATAAGAACAGGCAGTTTTCAGAAGAAGAAATCAAAATTACAAATAGTCATATAAAAAAATACTCCAAATCACTATTAGAAAAATACAAATTAAAACAATTCTGAGGTACCACCTCACACCCATAACATTGGCTAACATGAAAGAAAAAGAAAATGACAGTTGCTGGAGGGGATGTGGAAAAATAGGGACAGTAAAGCACTGCTTGTGGAGCTGTAAAAATGGTCCAACCATTCTGGGGAATTATTTGGAGCTATGCCCAAAGGGCTATAAAATTGCATACCTTTGACTCTGCTATACTAATACTAGGTCTATATTCCTGTAAAGAATTAATTGCTATTTGAGGTTTTTATGACCCCATCTTTTGGCTAGAATTAAAAAAAAAAAACAAAACCTCAGTGCGCACTGGCCTGGGGCTCCACAAACGGCACCGTGCTCTACCCACTGGTTGTCGCCATTGCCATGGTGCTGGTACCTCATGTCATCACCATTTGGCAGATGCCTACATGGGCCTGGCAAAATTATAATGATTGGAAGCCTAGTGAGGGCAGTCATATGACTGTCAGAGCAGCCTGCCAATTGGCTGGGGACTCTGTGGCGTTTGCTGGGAAAGGGGATGAGATTTTGCCATTCTAACTGGAAGCTGGAAGGTGACAGGTGTGCTGCTGTGTAGTATCAGCTGATTCCTGGGTGGTGGTGTTTTTTTCAGGTCGTATAATTTCCCTTTCCCCAATTTTATTTCCTGTCCCTTGATCCTACTGATCCTGTTTGTGTTTGTTTTTTTTAAGTTCATTCTTGTTCAAATAAATCCTGCTCTGTTTTAAGGGAGGCTGCCAGTCTCCTTCCTTGCCCCAATATTGCAGCGAGCCACTTAGCTAACACTCCCCAATTAAAAATTGGTCCCCATATTCCAAAGAGATCAAAGGAAAAGGAAAAGTACCTATATGTATAAAAATTTTTACATCATCTCTTTTGGTGGTGGCAAAAAATTGGAAATTGAGGATATGCCCATCAATTAGGGAATGACTAAACAAGTTATGACATATAATTGTGATGGAATACTATTGTGCTAAAAGAAATGACAAAGTGGATAGTTTCAGTAAAACCTGGGAAGACTTATATGAACTGAAGTGAACATGAAGTGAATGAATTAAAGTGAACAGAACTAGGAGAACATTGTACACAGTAAAGGCAATATTGTAATGATGATCAACTGTGAAACAGTTATTCTGATGAATACAATGATCCAAGAGAATTCCAAAGGACTCATGATGAAAAATACTATTTACATGCACAGAGAGAACTGATGAACTCTGATTAAGAATTGAAGCACACTTTTGTACTTTATTTTTCTTGTTTGCTTTTTTCAACATGGCTAAGATGAAAAATTTTGGGGGTGTTTTTTTGTTGTTTTGTGGGGTTTTTTTGCTTGGCTTCATATGTATAACTGATCATATTTCTTGCCTTCTCAATGAATGGAGGAGGATCTGGAGAAGAGACAAATTGAAACAAATTTTAAAATAAATGTTTAAATTATGTATATATAAAAAAGAAAAAGTAATGTTAAATTTAAAATAATTTTTAAAAGTAAGATATTTATAATAATCCATGAGGGCATCAAGTAGATAAAAAAATCCAATGGAAGTATATTAGGAGAACAAGTCATGAGAACTGATACAAAGGAGTCTGCATAAAGGCCAAGACCCAAGGATCTGTTCCTAAGTAGATAAGAGGTCAAGGAAGTTATCTACTATAGAAGGTTCAAAAGTGCTAATGTGAGATGCAGCAGTGTGGTACTCCTATTAGATGTATAGAAGCATCTGATCCACATACATTGAATTAATGAAAGTCCAATAAAGGACATGTGGTCTCAGTCACAAAATATCAGCCTCAGTGCTGAACTGAAATCTTTGAAATGCTAAGTTTCTAAGTTCTATGATATGATATATGATATATTATATATGATAAGATAAATATTCATATTCTTGAATTCCTTATGGTCTGGTTCCTATTAATATGATGGCCTGGGATGGACTTTTTCTCTTGATTCTCTACTTTCAGAATCATGAATATCATTGGTTTAAATAGCATGAAGGAGAGGAATAGCTGGTAAATAGGAAAGATCATTAGAATTATTGAAATGCACTAGACTAGTAAAGATTTATCTCTAAGGGAAATATTTTTATTTAGGAGGAACTTTTCTATCTTATGTTATTTTAGATAACTAGTAGTGGAAGATGATATAATAATCAGTTTCCCTTTCAAAATAACTGAAGTAACAATGATTACTTTAAAAACAAGTTTTGATGGGGCAGCTAGGTGGCGCAGTGGATAGAGCACTGGCCTTGGATTCAGGAGGACCTGAGTTCAAATCCGGCCTCAGACACGTAACACTTACTAGCTGTGTGACCCTGGGCAAGTCACTTAACCCCAATTGCCTCACCAAAAAACAAAAAACAAGTTTTGAATATTAATGGAATTTTCAGCCTTTTTGCATGTCCCACTTAACACTTGACAAAAAAAAATACTAGCAGATGATTTCAATGTGTAGAAATATTTATGGTATTTGTGTCTTTTTTCTGTCATATGTTAACTAACTTTGCATGCCTAGAACCCCAGAAGCTGTTGATTTTCTCATAGGCTAAAAAGCATATGCAAGGTTTAAAATAACGTAGTTAAAATAGTGGAAAACAATATCATTAAAGATTATGAAATTTAAAAGGGTCATACTCATTCAGAGCAAGAATTTTGTAAACAATTTAAAGAAATAAGCACATATCAATAATTTTGTCACTTAACTATTACTTGAAATTGAAAGATTATTTATGATTGGGTGCTGAAATAGGCATAAACTGATTGGCCTGCGATATCCCATCTCTCCCCACTCCAATACATCCTCCATTCAGGTGCCAAAGTAATGTTTCTAATGCACAAGACTAACAATGTCACCGCCCTCCCCTCCAATAAACTACTGATTTCCTACCACCTCTCAAGTTCAAATACAAAAAATAAAAGCCTTTCATAACCAACCAACCTCACCCCCTGCACCTTGCCAGTCTTCTTACACCTTAAAACCCTCAACCACACACACATACTGGATAACAGATCTCTTTCTGAATACTCTGAATGATGTGAGACTTGATTCAATTACTACAATGTCATCTGCAAAGAGGAGCATCTAGAATGCCTTGCTATCCATAAGAAATGCCATTTCAACTTACATGTTAATTTAGATCTCCAACATGAAGGCAAACACCTTTGATGAACATACATCTTGTTTTGTGCTTCATCTAGTTTTTATAGACACAGGATTGTTGAACAGACTTATTTACATTCTATTATTCAAGGAATATGAAATTACCTTGATATTTGGATGGGTGATAACACTATGTTTTAAATCTATGAGAAAGCATTTTGTTTTACCTCATCAAATGCTTCTGCATAATCAAGTAGAATAAGATCTCATATTCTCTCCAAATTTGAGTTCATTTTGAAATAGTAAAGATATGGTCCATTATTGAAAACTATTTGCAAAAGCCTCTTTGTGCCCTACAAATCCAGTCAATGAGAATGCTTTTGATTTGTATATAGATGACTACCATAAAAGTTTTGTATAAATGGTAAATTAGACATATAGATAGTTATTGATGTTCTCTTCTTTGCCTTTTTTGGTATTGATAAGAAGCAAGATTTCTTCCAAACTTCTGATATCTTCAGATAGCTTTTATCCCTCAACACTATGAAAGACAATTCCAAAAGACTCATAATGGAAAATGCTCTCCACATTCAGGAAAAGAACTATGGAGTCTGAATAAAGATCAAAGCACACTATTATCATTGTTTTTTTTGTTTTTCATGGTTTTTCCCTTTTGTTCTGATTCTTTTCTTACAACATGACTAATGTGGAAATACATTTAACATGACTGTGCTGTATAACATGTCAGATTGTTGCTGTCTTAGGGAGGGGAGGAAGGGAAGGAGAAAAATGGTGAACTCAAAATCTTACAAAAATGAATGTTGAAAACTGTCTTTACAAGTAATTGGGGAAAATACTATTAAGATGGAAAAATATAAAATAAAAAAGTTGCATAAGGAAAAAAAAAGAAAAGTGTGTTGTAAAGAATTCCTCTATATACACATGGTTCAAACTGGATATTTCTTTCTGTCTCTGTCCTTCCTTAGTGTCATTTTTACCTCTATATAGGTACACTTAGAACTGTTATGTTAGGGTACAAAAGTTGTGATTCCACTATCTTTGGAGAAAATAGTTCTCAACATAGTCCTACTCCCAAGTCTCATCATGGTATAAAGGTGACCTTAAGATATAAAATCCTGGTAGATTGTAAGTTCTGATAAATTCTATCATGCTTTGATTATGGCATTGTCAACAGTCAGAGTCTATTTCCTGATGACCACCTAAGTTATAGGCCGGCCAACTGGTAATGATTTCGGGGGTACTGCAACCCACAAAAGAAAGAAAACCAAGTGGTCCCATTCTGCAGTGATTTTAAGAGCAGTAGGATAAAGGAACAAAAGCTATTAAGAATCATACAGTTTTTGCTCTCTTTCGCCTCCTGATCGTCGCCATCATGGGTCGCATGCACGCTCCCGGGAAGGGCCTGTCCCAGTCGGCTTTGCCGTACCGCCGCAGCGTGCCCACGTGGCTGAAGCTCACCTCGGACGACGTGAAGGAACAGATCTACAAGCTGGCCAAGAAGGGCCTGACGCCCTCCCAGATCGGTGTGATCCTGAGGGATTCTCATGGTGTGGCACAAGTGCGCTTTGTAACTGGCAACAAAATTTTGAGAATTCTCAAGTCCAAGGGACTTGCCCCTGATCTTCCTGAAGATCTTTATCACTTGATCAAGAAAGCTGTTGCTGTTCGCAAGCATCTTGAGAGAAACAGAAAGGGTAAGGATTCTAAATTCCGTCTGATTCTCAACGAGAGCCAAATTCACAGGCTGGCTCGTTACTACAAGACCAAGAGAGTACTCCCACCCAATTGGAAATATGAATCATCCACAGCCTCTGCTCTACTTGCATAAATTTTGGTTTATGTACTAAAATAATAAAAGCACATCTAGATGAAAAAAACAGAATCATACAGTTTTTAGGCCAGCTACAAACTTTATTTTGTCTACCGGTACACTAAATACAAGCATCTTGTCTAGTGATCAGGAAGTAGATATATTGCTGGAAGGGCTAAATCATATCCATCTTGACATTTTTGCTATAAATGAACACTAGAGAAAAGAAGTCAGCTAAATGGAAGGATGGCTCCTTGGAGACACTCCTTGGACAAACAAAGGGAGTGGTAGAATGAGTTTTAGCATATCTACAAAAGCAACAAAAAACAATATATTATTGGATTGGGGTCAGTACATATCTCAGTACCAATAAGCAATGCTTAGTACAGTGCCTAGGACATAGTGCTTAACAAATGTTTATTGATTGATTGATAAGTATTAGAAAAAAAATCAAGCTGAAAATAACTTTAGCTTATGTACCAATGTCAGTTACTAAGGAGGAAGAGATTGTGTTTGTGTATAGGACCCACCAAATTAAATCAAGATACACCGTGCTAATTGGTGAGTTCAAAACAAATGTGAGAATAGGAGAGGAAGGGAGAAATATGTGAGGTTAGATCACAGGATTAGAGAAATAAGTGAGGATGGGATAAGGTAGAAGTAAGGTCAAAGTCTTGTAGATTACAAAGAAGCTTCACATCATATCATGAACATATTCTTTAATAAAGAATTTGTAGGCTCTGAACACAGGGAATATAAAAAAAAACCAACAAAAATAGGTTATATTGTAACAGTCAGGTAAAGATTTGTTATGTACATGGAAGTCATCCAGGAATGAGCTGTCTGTATAGTCTATCCATTAATTCAACAGAGCTAAGATGAGAATTAGTTTTAAAAGATAATATGAAGGAGCAGCTAGGTGGCGCAGTGGATAGAGCACCCGCCCTGGAGTCAGGAGTACCTGAGTTCAAATACGGCCTCAGACACTTAACACTCACTAGCTGTGTGACCCTGGGCAAGTCACTTAACCCCAATTGCCTCACCAAAAAATAAAAAAAAAAAGATTATAGGATAGATTAAGGAGAAAAATATATGGCATACAATTGAAATGACTAAACAATGGATTATTTAATTAAATAATTGAAAATAAAAAATAGAGAAAAAAACAACAAAAATGACACCTAACTACAATACTTTTATCCAGAAAATTAACCAATGCAAATTAATTGTCACAGCAAGGAGACAAGAAGAAGCCTAGGAAGTGTCCTAGTCAGCAAACATCTAATTTATTTGCCAAGCAGAAAAAGTTGGATACTAAAGGCAATAATACCAAGTTAGAATACAAACTCATTGTAAAATCTTTTGAAGAAAGATAATAGATGATTATGAGCAGTATTGTCTCATAAAGCTAGGAGAAGCAATGGAGGGTATAATCAGGATAAAGTCTGGCAAAGTCATTCCAAGGGAATTTAAGGACAAAAATTCAAATAAGAAAACAAACATAAGAAAATAGAAAATCTTTATTAAAAAGCATTATAACCAATTGCTTTCTCCATCAAGGACAACAGAGCCACTACATTTGGACCCTAATATCACAGGCCCCAAAGTGTATATACAGGAGATGAAAAATGCACTAAAAAAAGGAAAAGGAAAGTATCTAGATCAAATCAAGTATATATAGAGGAAATTAGTGCTGGAGGCAACAGAAGTATGAGGGTGTTGACAAATTGACATACAAGGTATCTAAAGGAGGAAATTATATTAAAGGCACTGAAGAAACAAAGATCTTATTAGTATTGAAAACAATAACTGAGAAAACATCAATAACTACCAAACAGATGCCCACTCTTCTATCTACACCACAACAAACCATAATTAAAAAGTACTTCCTGTGATGCCACATTTCCATGGGTTTTCTTTTGTTTCCATAACACTTCAACAATCTAATTAGAAGTAAAGAAGAATATTCAGTTCTCATGATTGAACTATGTCAATGTACTAAAAATGACAAAACTACCAAAATTAATTTATAATATTAATACTATATCAAAGTATTATTTTGTGAAACTTAAAATAGTAGCAGAATTCATTTGAAAAAATATATCTAGAATACCAAGGAAAATGACTGAAGGTAGAATAGCACTTCCAGAGCTCAGAAAATGTTATAAAACAGCAGTAACTAAAATCATCTGGTACTGGATAAAAATAGAGAAGTAGATCAATGAAACAGAATGGACAAGAGAGAATCAGAAAAAATTGAAGTAAATAACCCATTGTTTGATAAACCATAATACATAGATTACTTAGGAAAGAACTCCCTACTTGATTATATATATATATATATATATATATATATATATATATATATATATATATATATATATATATATATATATATATATATACACATATATATTGGAAAACTGAAAAAGCAGTCTGGCAGAAATTAAACAGTCCATATTACATCAGAGTCCACAACACATAACCTAAATATTAAAGGCCATACTACCAAAAAAAATTAAAAGGAAGCAGATCACATACCTCTTACAGCTATGGAAAGGAGATATTTTCTTAATCAAACAGGATAGAGGCAATTACAAAAAATAAAACTGAAAACTTAAAGATACTTCTAACTCTTGAGAACTGTATCTTTAGTAAGTCATGTAGGAGTACTTGCAGACAGATTGTTCTGAAGAAGGTGTGGGTATAAGTGGATTCTGATGTGATGTTATTAAAAAAAACTTAAGGGGAAACAAAAAGGAGAAGAGGAAAGGGAAGGCAGAATGGGGCAAATCACATCAAGTGAAGAGGCACAAAAGATCTATTACAATAGAGGGAAAGAAGGGAGGAGTGAGCATTGTTTTGACCTTATTATCATCTGATTTGGCTCAAAGAGGGAATAAGATACACACTTAATTGCATATAGAATACTATCTTACCCTATAGGGAAGTAAAGGGGGAAAGAGAAAAGAAAAGGGTGGGGTACTGATAGAAGGGAGAGTAAAACTAGGAGGGGAAGGGGGAAAAGGCATAAAGGAGGTGGGGTTGATAAAAGGGAGGGCAAAACTAGGAATTGAAAGGGGAAAGGACAGAAGGAGGTGGGACTGATAGAAGGGAGGGTAGACTGAGGTAGCCAGAAACAAAACCCTAGTGAGAAGGGACAGGGGAAAAGGAAAGAGAAAAGTACAAACAAGGGGAAAATAGGATGCAGGGAAATACAGTTAGTAATCATAACTGTGAATGTGAATGGGATGAACTCTCCCATAAAACAGAAGCAGATAGAAGAGTAGATTAAAAACCAGAATCCTACAATATTTTGTTTACAAGAAACACATTTAAAGCAGAGAGATACACAGAGAGTAAAGGCTGGAGCAGAATATATTATACTTCAGCTGATGTAAATAAAAGAAGGGGCAGCAATCCTTATCTAAGACAAAACAAAGGCAAAAACTGAACTAATTAAAAGATATAAAGAAGGAAACTAGATCTTGCTAAATGGTACCATAGACAATGAAGTAATATAATACTAAACATGTATGCACCAAGTGGTACAGCATCCAAATTCTTAGAGAAGTGAAATGAGTTTTGGGAAGAAATAGATAGCAAAATTATATAAGTGGGGGACCTCAACCACCCCCCAATTAAAGAGCACAAATGTCCTCTACTAGCCAAGAGAGATGTTACTAAGAATGGAAGGAGCTGTAATGGGTTAATAGGCATTACTAAGGAATGAGGGAAGCTAGAGAAAGTTCAGAACAATCTGTCTAATCCATTATTAAGTTGATAATGTATTACAAAGTATGGAAGGAACTGAAATCACCCTCTAACAGTATAACCAGTTTGGTTATACTGTAATGGCTGGAGATATTCAAATTAACTAAATCAAAGAAAAGAAAAACAACCAATTTGTTAAGAAGGAAGTGCTAGGCACAGGGAGGGGAGGCAGAGAATTTGATGAAAAGATATATGAGACATAGATAGCACCAGCCTTTAAGAAGTACAGAGAAAAAACAAAGAAAAACAAAATAGAAAGGAATAAATAAATTAAACAATAAAAGATTTAAACAATCTAAAACAAACTAATAATTACTGTTGGACTGCAGAATTGGGGTTCTTGAACACCATTGTGTTTTGCACGGCTTTGGCACTCTGGCGATGTCGATAGAACCCTTTTGAACAAAATGTTTATAAATGCATAAAATACATAGTATTACAGAGAAAACCAATTATGTTGAAATGTAATTATCAAAATACTGAAAAAAATTTTCACAGAACCCAGGTAAAGAATTTCTGCTTTAGAAGAAGGCAAGGCCACTTGAAGGTGGTATGCTCAAAGAAGGCTTTTCAAAGGAAAAATAATAGGATTTGAAATAAGTATTCAAAAATTGGAGAGCTTTGGATAGGCAAGGAAGGGAATTCCAGGAGGGGAGAACACATTAAAGAACAAAAGCAGGAAATCAAATAGCATATTCAAGGGACATGATCAAGGGATCAACCTTAAAGAGAAGGTTCAAGAATAGGGTAATGGGAAAGGATATTAGATGGTTAGTTTTGAAATGAACTGAGTAAAGAAGAGCCATGTAAGGTTTCTGAGCAGTGTATTGATAACAATGAAACCAATGCTATAAAAAGATAGATTGACTTGCTGCTGAAAAAAACCTTCCAAAAGGAACTCTGTCATTGAGATTATGGTAGAGACAAGCTCTGAATGGCTGGAGGTAGGATAGATTAGGGGGTAGGGGATCATGTTATGCTGACAAGAGAGAGCAGGCTTAGTAGGCATGTGGCTCCTTAGTGGACAATATTGAGGCCCGGTTAGACAGGAGGTAACATGTATGGTCAAGGACTGCCCAAGGGAATAGCATGGTCCTCATTTTGTTTACTTCAGCTTTACCTAGGGTGTGCCAGAGACACTGCCAATAGAATTGTAGGGAAATGTGTTCACACACATCCATTCTACCACCATCATCATGATGCTAATTTTTAGTCTGAGTTACATATATAATCAACTCCCTATTTTCTAAAACTTATGTCAGTACAGTATTAGAAACAAATCTATTTCTCTTCATAGTGGATAAAGTGATGAACTTAGAGTCAGGAAGTTCTAGGTTCAAATGTACCCCCTATACTTAATAGCTATGTGGCCATGAGCAAGTCACTTAACCTCTGATCCTCAGTTTCTATAGTACTAATCTCACAGAGCTGTCGTGAGGCTCAAACGAGAAAGTGTTTAAAGTATTGTGCAGATCTTAAACCTCTATATGACTCTTCCTCCTCCTCCTCCTCCCCACCTAGACAATATGTACAAATGGCTCCCTGTATGAATTACATTATTCCCAAGGAAGCATCTTATTGAGATAATTACATTTGAACTATGCTCAAAACCATCAGAGTGGCTTAACTACAGTATAGAGTGGTCCATGCATAAATAGAAAATATTCTCATGCAGACATCATTTCCTTAAGGGTACCTTGAGTGCTCTGCTTTGGAATCAAGGCAAAGAGAAGACAACAAACATCAAGTATGGTGATAGCCAGCATATTAACAACAGAATATACTTGAAACAGAGGCTGAATGTTTTAGAATAATTTCCTTTCAAAGCTAATAATTCTCTACCAAGTATTAACGGAAGAATCTGTTTATTTTTTGGCCATCTTCATTGCCACACTATAATGGCAAGTCTATAAATAAGATTAAATACAAAAGAACCATCTTTGACTTCCAAATCTAAAGAAACCCTATGAATTTCTATAAAGACTGTAAAGTCACGTCATCGTGTTTATTTTGTGTTAGTTGCAAAGAAACCAGCCTATCAATGGCACCCAATTTTAAGACTTGCTATAACCCATGGCACAGAGAGGCCCTGGCTGCTATCTATGGATGGATATGACTGATTTAACTCATAGGTAATATTCCTTTCAAAATATCCTGTTCTATGCTGGAAAGAGAGAAATCTAGCTAGCCACCCAAACTTTTTCTTACTTGTAAAACCAGGACAAAGGCTTTGTGCTAGATTTCACTGGATAATATATTTTTTTATGAGAGAAAGATAAATCAAAACAATCGGATGATGTTGTCTTGAGAAAATCGCATGGTAGTTCATCTTGTTTATTGGAGACAACATGAAACAAGGTTGTTTCTGAAGAAGGCGTTTTATGAAGAGCACAGGTTTTTGTAAAGTATACTTGATAGAAGAGGCTGAAGGTAGCCTATAATGTTTGAAGAGCATACTCAGACTGAAATCTAATTTTAAAATACACTATTTGGCTTGATATTATTAAAGGTTATGAGATGTGAGTTATAAATATTTCATGTGAATCTCTTTCTCACATTAGTACTCTATTTGTTTACTTTTTACCAGGCAGCAGATAGTTTTCAGAAATTGTATTTTACCTCATAAAGCATATAATGAATTCATCTCATTTTAGAGAGACTGACTCATTTATCCTAGTCTTCACATAACAGGCATTTTAATGAAGTTCATGAGTGAAGTCTCTCACCATTAAACACAGCCAAAGCAAAATCATATGGATTGATAACACAGTAAATATTTCAACCCATTAGAATATAAGTTCCTTGAAGGCAAGGACTATTTCTTGTTTGTCTTTGAAATCCCAGCACCTAGTTCAGTAAGTGACACACTATTTATTTAATGAGTTAATGATAAAGGGATGAGCACACTTTTAAACTTCTCTCAGTTGCATTTTCATCATACAATAATGTACACACTTAGCACCTGAAGCCATTTGAAGGGTTTTCATTTCTGGATATGAAACCTGGTAACAAAAATTATTTACATAGACATATATAAAAGATTCCAGGGGGCAGCTAGATGTTGCAGTGGATAAAGCACCTGCCCTGGATTCAGGAGGACCTGAGTTCAAATCCGGCCTCAGACACTTAACACTTACTAGCTGTGTGACCCTGGGCAAGTCACTTAACCCCAATTGCCTCACAAAAAAAGAGTCCAAAAGCCTTAGTGTAGTTTTAAGTTATTAAAGTGCAACACGTCAATGACTTGTGCAATACCCTGCATATGCCCTAGACAGACATTATCACAAACATGTTCAGTACTGAGTAACATAGCTTGATTTTGACATCAAAGCATTTCAAACAGAATTAGTAGTTATTAAAAAAAATATCTGGGTAATCATTCATTCTAAACCCCTTCCATTTAGGGGAAGACTCAACCAAAACTATAAAGTTCAAACTACAAAGAATAACACAGTTCACATTTTAATCTAAGTTAACAAGCATTTAGTAAGCACTATGTGCCACGTACTAAGTTAGGTTCTGGGGATACCACAACAAAAGTGAAACAGTTCTTAACCTCAAAGAGCTTACATTCTATTAAGGAAATGGGCATTGGGGAGGAGAGAAGACAACCTGGAGATGTAAAATTAAATACAGAATATTTATAGAGCAGTATCTGGTGAGAGAGTACTAACAACTGGGGAGGGAGTTAGCAGTAGATGAAGATAGGCTTACAAGAGGTGGCATGTGCACTGAGCCTTGAAGGAAACTAGGAATTCTGGGAAGCAGAAACTTCTTTGTACATACATATCTATTTATATGTATATATTTATGTATTTTTAAACTAAAACTACATACATCAACAATTTAACCCCCAGAAGAGTTCAGAAGATGAATCCCTCTACATTCATTTGAGAATTAGAGGACTATGGGTGTGAAATATTGCTTAGAAATACAAGTGCTGTTTTTATTTGTTTTGTGGAAATGTTTTGTATCCCCCTTCTTTTTAAATCTATTATAAGATTTGGTTCATTGTGTGGGAGAGAAAGTGTGTATATATTGGGAAATGTATGAAATATAATTTATCATTATCTATATAACAATGTAGAGAACTTGATGGAACTTTGAGTCTCCAAAGCAAATAAGAGAATGTAGTCACTACATTTACTTTCAAATCAACAAAACAAGTTAGAAATTTTTTCAGTGGTTTTGTCTTATTAAATGCCAGAATATATGAGTACAAAGCTGTTACTTTATATTCAAATCTAGTTCAATTATAAGACTGTATAATCTTGCAGTTAATCTCACTGCCTTGTCTTCAGGATAAATGTTGATTTAAAGATTATGGTGCAGAATTAAACAAAAATTGATCCATGTAGGCCAAATGAACTTTTAAAGTTCAGCTAAGGACACACTAAAAAAAGACATCTTTAATTAATGCAAAGCATATTAATTTTTTTTAACTCTTTAACTGTTTTTATTGCCCATCTGTTGAGAAAGGATTATTGATGAAGGACACATACACATTCTCTCTCTCTCTCTCTCTCACACACACACACACACAATTAGAAGATCTAGTAAATTATTTGGAGTTTTCCAAATGATTAGGATTTATTTTACTTATTCAAAGAATGCTGTTATTACTAATTAACAGATGTAAATCACAGTAGATCAACTCTGTTGAATGGCAAAATGTTCTCACTTTTAGGACATGAGGCACTATTTCAATTAGTAGTCATCTCTTTTCTTGTACTTTGATGCTCTATCCTGTCATATACAGTATATCAACAGGTTAACAGTTTAATCTTGTTGAGGGGGCGGCTAGGTGCAGTGGATAAAGCACCGGCCCTGGATTCAGGAGTACCTGAGTTCAAATCCGACCTCAGACACTTGACACTTACTAGCTGTGTGACCCTGGGCAAGTCACTTAACCCCCATTGCCCCACCAAAAAAAAAATGCCTAAAACAGTTTAATCTTGTATTTGGGAAGACACTAATTAGGAATTCCAGATGTTTAAAACTACCTGCTTGACTGCTCCTCTCACCAAGAATCATTGAATTTTAGTTTGGAGTAACCATAGCATCCTCCTAACCTATTCATAAACTAGAATTTCTTCTATTTTATTTCTGAAAAGTAGCTATCCATACTTAGTTTTAAAATTATCAGTAAGGTGATCACCACCTCAGGGAAAGGGGAGGAGAGGGAGGGAAGGAGGGATAAAAATTGGAACTCAAAACTATAAAAAAAGTTTATTATTTTTAAAAAATTACCAATAAGGGTAAAACAGGGGTGGAGCTAAAATGGTGGAGAAAAAGCAGGGACTCAGCTGAGCTTTCCCAAATTCTCCCCAAACAACTTTAAATAATACCTCAAAATGAATTCTGCAGTGACAGAACTCATAAAAATACAGAGTGAGACAATTTTCCAGCTTAAGTCAACTATTTCACAGGAAAGGTTTGTTGCATTGGGATGAGCAGACTACAGTCAAGTACAGGTTGTACCAGCAGAGGCTGGGCCCCAGCAAACTAGTAGCAGGTCTTGGGGACAATTGAATCAGTAGCATCAACATTGATTTCAATAGTTCTCAGTCCACAGGCATTAAGGGGGTTGGACAATTTGTTAGGAGACCACAGGGGTTCCTTGATGGCAATGGGTATATAGGACTCTACTGCTTTGCCTACAGGCAGATCTGGGTCACAGTACCAGGGTGACAAGGAGAACTAGTACACTAGACCTTGTGGTCCTACAGTAGTGGGACCCCTGCTTACATTTCCATGGTGGAAATGTAAATGTGGTCACTCATAGACTGGAGCACAGACCAGGAGAGCTGTGAACACACCTCTCTTTAGATCATACTACCTTAGAAGAACTAAAAATTTAGAGAATTCAAGAAAGGTCCAAAGTTTGGGACAGTGCCATAGAAAGTTACTACAGCAAAAGGGAAAATAAAAACACAAATTCAGAAAAAGAGTAAAGTCAAAACTGCTATACCCGAAACTTCAAAGAAAAATGCAAATTGGACTCAAGCCAAAAACTAATTCCTGAAAAAGCTCAAAGAGAATTTTTTTTAAATCATATAAGGAAGGTAGAGAAAAAATTGGGTAAAGAAATGACGATGATGAAAGAAAACCATGAAAAAGTCAACAGCTTGGTAAAGGAGGCACAAAACTGAAGAAAATAACACCTTAAAAAAACAGAATTAATGAAATGGTAAGAGTCACAAGAATCCAGTGAAGAAAAGGAACATCTTAAAAAGTAGAATTGACCAAATGGAAAAAGATATACAAAAATTCACTGAAGAAAATAACCCTTTGAAATCTAAAATTGGTCAAATGGAAAAAGAAGTACAAAAATTCACCGGGGAAAATAAAAAATTAAAAAGTAGAATTGGGGGGCAGCTAGGTGGCACAGTGGATAAAGCACTAGCCCTGGATTTAGGAGGACCTGAGTTCAAATCTGGCCTCAGACAATTGACACTTACTAGCTGTGTGACCCTGGCCAAGTCACTTAACCTTCATTGCCCTGCTCCCCACAAAGAATAAATAAATAAAAAGTAGAATTGGCCAAATGGAAAAGGAGTCATAAAAGGTCACAGAAGAAAATAATTCCTTAAAAATTAGAGTTGGACAAGTGGAAGCTATTGGTTCCATGAGATTTCAAGAAATAGTCAAAATCAAAAGAATAATAAAAAAAAAAAAGAACGTGAAATATCTCACTGGAATAATAACTGATCTTGAAAATAGACTGAGGGGAGAAATTTCATAATGATTGGACTACCTGAAAGTTATGGTCAAAAAAGGAGCTTAGACATCATCTTTCAAGAAATTATCAAGGAAAACTGCCCTAGAACCAGAAGGTAAACTGGGAATTAAAAGAATCCACCAATTACCTCTTGAAAGAAATCCCAAATGATAATTCCCAGGAATATCATTGCTAAATTCCAGAGCTCCCAGGTCAAAGAGAAAATATGCAAATAGCCAGAAAGAAACAATTCAAGTATCATGGAGCTACATTGAGGATAATACAAGATTTAATGGTTTCTACAATTAAAGGATTAAAGGGCATCCTTTGGAGGGAAAAAGAGGTAGGGTTAACACCAAGAATCACCATCAATCATTACATGCATGGATAGTATTAAATATTAGTTAATAACACTCATGCTTAAAAAAAAAACCAAGAATCACCTACCCAGTAAAACTGAATATAAACCCAGTGGGGAGAAAATGCATATTTTATGAAATAGGGGACTTTCAAACATTCCTGATGAAAAAAAAAAAACAGGGCTGAACTGAAAATCTGACTTTCAAATACAAGAATAAAGACAAGCATAAAAAGGTAAACAGGAAAGAGAAATCACAAAGGATTCAATAACGTTAAACTGTTTACATTCCTAAATGGGAAGATGATAATCCAACTCCTAAGATATTTCTCATTTTTAAGGCAGTTAAGGAGTATACATAAACAGAGGGGGCATGGGTATGAGTTGAATATGATGGGATGATATTCAAAAAATAAAATTAAGGATTGAGAAAGAAGAATGTACTGGGATAAGAGGAAAGGGAGAGGTTGAGTGGGAAAAATTATCTCACATAAAAGAAGTATGAAAGAGCTTTTATATTGGATGGGAAGATGGGGGAAATGGGGGAGAATACTTGAACCTCATTCTCTTTAGAATTGGCTCAAAGAGAGAATAGCATACAGATTCAGTGGATTTAGAAATCTATATGACCCTACAGGAAAGTAGGAAGGAAAGAGGGAAAAGGAAGGTGGAGGAAGCTGACAGAATGAAGAGTAGATTTGGGGACATGGTGGTTGGAAGCAAAATACTTTTGAGAACTGACAAGGTGGAAAGAGAGAGTGTCAGATAAACAGTGGGGAAAGGATGGAGGGAAATACAAAAAAATATTTATAGCAGCTCTCTTTCTGGTGGCAAAGAATTGGAAATTGAGGGGACGCCCATTAATTGGAGAATGGCTTAACAAGATCTGGTATATGAATGTAACAGAATACTACTATGCTGTAAGAAACGATGAGCAGGAGGAATTCAGAGAAACCTGGAAGGACTTACATGAACTGATGCTGACTTGAGAGGAGCAGAACCAGGAGAACATTGTTTACACAGTAACAGCAACATTGTGTTATGATCAACTGTGATAGACTTGGCTCTTCTCAGCAGTGCAATGATCCAAGACAATTCCAAAGAACTCATGATGGAAAATGTTTTCCACATCCAGAAAAAAAAAAGAACTGTGGATTCTGAATGTATATTGAACCATACTGTTTCTACCTTTTTTTGAGGTGTTTCCCCTTTTTTTCCTGATTCTTCTTTCACAACATGAATAATGAAGAAATATGTTTAATGTGATTGTACATATATAACCAATATCAGATTGCTTTCTGTTTTGGGGAGGGGGTAGGAAAGGGAGGGAGAGAGAAAAATTTGGAACTAAAAATCTTATGAAACACATGTTGAAAAGTATTTTTACATGTAACTGGAAAATAATACTTTTATGATTAAAAAAATTAAAAGAAATAAATGATGAGCTTAAAAAAACTGGAAATACATGAACTGATATAAAGTGAAATGTACTGTGTGCAAAGTAACATCAATATTATAAGATGATCAGCTGTGAATGACTTAGCTATTCTCAGCAATACAATGATCCAACAACTCTGAAGGACTTATGGGGAAAATGCTAACTGTACCCAGAGAAAGAATTGATGGTGTCTGAATACAGATTATAGCAAAATTTTTAAACTTTATTTTTCTTGAGTTTTTGTCTATGCTTTCTTTTACAACATGACTATTATGGAAATGTTTTGCATGACTATACATGTATAACCTATATCGAATTGCTTGCCTTTTCAAAGGGGAGGGACAGGGAGAAAGAGCGAGAATTTGTAACTCAAAGTTTTAAAAATGGATGTTACAACTTATTTTACATGTAATTGGGGAAAAATAAAATACTAAATAAAAATAAATTTAAAAAATAAATGAAACTTTTTTTAAAAGACAAAAAATTATATAAACGAAATGTTGTTGAGATATGAACTATTGGAAATGAAATGACAGCTTTGGTGGAAAGATGTGGAAGGATAATTATCAGTTTAGAATTAGAGGTATAAAACTACTGAAGTGACTGGTACTCTGAAAATTAGCATAGACAAAACTGAAGTTAATGACTCCTTGAGACAAGAAATATTAAAACAAAGTCATAGACCAAAATAAATAAAAGAAAATACAAGGTTTCTCATAGAAAGAACAGAAACCCCCCCCCAACCCAACTTATCTAGTAAAAAAAAAAAAGGAACAAGGAGAGACATTTTAACAGTCTGGATATCTTATTTCAAAAAAAAATTATGAAAGAAAACTGCCCATGTATTTTAAAACCACAATGCAAAGTAAAAATAGAAAGAAGCTATCAATCACCCCAGAAAGAAATCTAAAAATAAAAACTGCCAAGAATATCATAAACAAAATTCAGAACTTCCAGGTTAAAAAATGTATATTTCAAGTATCCAGAATGATATAATACATGTAATGAAAAGCCACAGTCATTTTAAAAAGGAATGGGGAATACAATGCTGATAACACACACTTTTCAAAAGCTTTGCACAAATGAAACCATTTCTGTGAAGTTTAGAAGAGAAACAGGTATACATGTGAAAAATTTTAGTGGTAAGCTTCTCTAATGAAGTTCTCATTTCCAAGTTATATAAGGAACTGATATAAATTTATAATAACAAGAAATATTCACCAACAAATACATGGAAAAGAATTTAATGGTCAAATTTCAAAGGAAGAAATTCATGTTATCAACAAACACATGAAAAATGCTCCAAATTACTAATAATTAAAACTCTGGGGTTCCATACATCACACCCATCAGATTGTCAGAGTTGACAAAAAAAATATTAAAATGAAAAATGTTAGAGAAGGCCGTGGGAAAACCAGTACATTAATATCTTGTTGGTAGAGTATTAATTGGTCTGGCTATTTTGGAAAATAATGTGAAATTATGCTCCCCAAACTAGCAAACTGTGCAAACTCTTTGACCTAACAATACTGCTGCTTGATCTATACTCCAAAGAGATAAAAAAAAGAAGAAAAGGATTCATATGCACAAAATATTTCAGGCAGTTCTTTGGTAGTGGCAAAGAACTGTAAACTAACAGAGTATTCACCAATCAAGGAGAGGTTAAATAAATTATGGCATATTGACAAAAAAAAACCACTATTGTACCATAAGGAATTATGAAAAGGATGGTTTGAGAGAAATCTGGAAAGATTTGTGTGAATTCATGCTGAGCAAAGTGAGCATAACCTGGAAAACAATTTATGCAATAGAATTGTAAAGACAACTTTGAAAGACTTAACAACTCAAATGAACACAATGACCAATCACAATTCCAAAGAGCCCATGATGAAGCATGTTATGCACCCTGTAAAAGAGAAATGATGGACCCAAGATTCTGAATGAGATGTACATTTTCAGACATGGCTAATGTGAGAACTTATTTTGCTTAACTAAACACATTTATTACAGGAGCTTTCTTTATATTTAAGGGAAATGAAACAAGGAGAAAATACTTAACTAAAAAAATTTTAAATAAGTAAAAAAGAAAAAAAAATTATACTTACTAGTTCCTGGTCATCTTTCTTGACTTCATCTGTAGCATTTGACACTATTGTCCACCCCCTCCCCAGGGTACTATCTCCTCCCTAAATTTTTTCAATAATGCTTTCTCAAAACATTATAAACTAATCCTAATCTTTCTTCTCACCAAAGTGTGACTGATAAAGTCTGAATAATAATGGCTACCACTGACATAGAGCCTTTATGTTGGAAAGGAATTCACAGGCATTCTTTAATTTTTCCTCACAACACCCCTGTAAGGGGATTGCCATTATCAGTGAATGTGAGTGAGCCTTAAAAATATTCTACACAATAGTATTATAAGGATGGCTAATGAGTATCTAAAATATGGGCAGTGATGACAAAAACAGAAAGCCTGATTTTATTAAGTACAAGTCATGCCAGACTCACTCATGCTTTTGGGGTTAAATTGCTAGACTGGAAAATCACGGGAACACAAAAGAGTTTATAAGATTTTAACCAAACATTTGACAAAACCCTACATGTTATTATTTTGTAAAAGATGGAAAAATAAGGATTAGATGAAAATACAGAAGAATGGATAAAATCAAAGAGTAGTCAATAATAGTTCTATATTAAGTTGAAAACAAGTCTCTAGTGGAGGGCCCCAGGAATCTGTGCTTCAGTCAGTACTATTTAATGTCTTTATAAATGACTTGGATAAATGCGCATTAAATGTGCTTACTAAATTTGTAATCGGCAAAAGTCTGGAAGGGACCAATGAAACAATGCACAATAGAGTCAAGACCCCAAAAGATTTAGAGAGGCTAGAATAGTGGGCCAGATCTAAGAAGAAAAACTGTAATAGGAATAAGTATAAAATAACAGAAATCTGCAGTTTCACATGCAAACTTCTTTTTATGTTCTACTATGAATAGAGAAATTCACATTTTATTTGGCATTTGTTAGGTTTGAACATTTTAAGAAGTTTAAAAGAGGTAATTGGGGCAGCAGGAGGCACTGCTAACTAGATATATGAGGAAAGGCCTCATGTAGGAAGTTGAGTTGAGTTTTAAAGGAAATTATGCATTCTAAGAGACAGAAGTAAGGGTGGAGTATATTCCGGGTATGGGAGTCAACCTATGTGAAGATACGGTAAATCGTCTGTGAGAAGGAGAATTTGCACTGGATGTTAAAGGTAAGAGGAGCCACTGGAGTTTGCAGAACAGGTGGACTGACATGGCCCAATCTGTGCTTTAGGAATGTCATTTTGGCAGATTGTGGAAGACAGAAAGGAGACAAGGAAAATCTGAGGTAGGAAGACCATTAGGAAGCTACTGTAATGGTTAAGGCCAGAGTCAGTCAAAAAACAATGAATCTACTATGTGCCAGGCATTGTGGTAAGTTCTGGGGAAACAAAGAAGGGAAAAAGACAGCCCATGTCTTTGAGGTGCTCACAATCTGACAGGAAAGATAACATACAGACAACTACGCACAAACAAGCTATATACAGGATAAATAGTAAATAATAAACAGAGGGATTGTAAAAGGCTTCCTGTAGCAGGTAGAACCTTAGCTAGGAAATGAAGAAGGCCAGGGGAGCCAGGAGGGAGAGCATTCCAGGGAAGGTGGACAGCCAGTAAAAATGGCCAGAGTTCGGAGATAGAATATCTTGTTTATGGAATGGCAAGAGGCCAGTGTCCCTCTAGCAAACAATACATGAAGGGCTGCAAAGGGAAGCTATGAGCAGACTGGAAAGGCTGGGAAGGGCTCGTTACTAATGGCTTTCAACACCAAACAAAAGATTTGATATTCCATCCTGCAGGTTACTGGGAGCCACTGGAGTTTATTGACTAGGGAAGTAACATGGTCAGATTTATCTTTTAAGAAAATCATTTTGGGGGCAGCTAGGTGGCCCAGTGGATAGAGCACCGGCCCTGGAGTCAGGAGGACCTGAGTTCAAATCTGACCTCAGACACCACTTACTAGCTGTGTGATCCTGGGCAAGTCACTTAACCCCAATTGCCTCACCAAAAAAAAAAAATCATTTTGACAATATGATCCTGGATTAGATTGTTGTGTGGATAGAAAGAAATGAACAGATATAAGAGCTATACTGTGAGAGGGGAATAGATAAGACTAGGCAATTGACTATGTTGTAGAAGGAAAAATGAGAAGTTGAGGATGAGCCATGTTCCATATGGTTAAACTGATACAGATTTGTATACAGATATGTATCTGGGGTTACACAGAGGGTGTCTTCATATACTGATGTTATACTCTCATCATGATTATACATTTTATAGAAACTGCTTATTGTGAGCCAAACTGTTCCATTTTAATATAGCTCCTTTGCAAGATATAATATTCTGCTAAATATTATCTGTGTGAAAGTTTATTCATAGATTTTAAGTATATTAAAGGTATATATCCCATAATTCTTTAAAGTAATATAACAACCAGGAAATATTTTATTTAAAATGTAATGATTAAAGTTTTTAATCACGTTATGTAGATGATTACCTAGTTATCATTCCAAAAGTCTGCTATTTTTAATTTAGTCTTATGAATTTTTAAATGACAGCTGAATGAGGCTACAGGGATGGGTTTCTAATAATGACAAAACTAAATATCTGTTTAGAGGCAACTAAAAAAATCAGTAAATGACTTTATTTTCCAGGCAGTCAGTATGAGTTGTTGCAAATACTGACATAATAACATGATGCACTATTTTCTCAATTTTGTAGTGGGTTAGAGGGAGGAAGTTGTAGTTTTTCAGGAATTGCAAATAAAACTAATTATGGTTGGGTGTCTGAAAAAAGGAATGAAGGTAGTAACAGTAGCTATTGTAGGAAAAGAAAGGAAGCAGAATATTAGAGACTTCCTTGATTGCCTTATTTAGTATACATATTTTAAAATTCAATTTATTTGCACTTGTAGAACTTAATTCTAGGTAAAACTCTTGTGGCTCCACCTTGAATTGACATTGAACATTATCTTGTCCCAAGTTATATAAGCACTCATTGTTCAGTCTTTCCCCAAAACAATTCCTACTTTTAATGAATTCTCCTGTGGCTTGATCCACCAATCTCTGTTCAATAGAGGTGTTGGCACCTATGGGAAATACCCTTCCTTCAGCAATAAGTGAAAACTAAGTCTTTTTAAAAGATCAGCATTTTATAGTTAAGATCTGGGAAACATTTTCTTACTGAGATGAATTACTTTGCACAACTATTGACATTCTAAACTGGTTTGCTTTTCTGACCTTTCATGACAGAATGAGTTCACCAAGAAAACAGGACAGCAGATTCTACTGGTGTAGTGGAATGAAGTAAGGAAAAGTGAATTTTAAACAAATGTCCCGATCAATACCTTTGGGTGTAAGAAATACCTATATATGTCAGACATGCTACAGAAGTTCTGAATGACTTTCCAGAGATAATGGGTAATGATAATACATATAATCTACTTGTTGACAGAGAGCTAATGGAATCAAAAAGAAGAGTCATATTTTTAGACAATATTTTGCTTGAATATCCATATTTGTCATCAGGATTTTTTTTTGTAATGGGGGGAAATATAGGGCATGGGGGAGAAAATGTCATTTAATTGATTTTATATATATATATATATATATATTCATTCATTCATTCATTTATTTATGTATGTATTCATTCATTCATCCATTTAATCATTCATTCATTCATTCATTCATTTACTTACTTATTTGTTTTGTTGTTTTTTGTTGTTGTTGTTGTTGAGGCAATTGGGATTAAGTGACTTGCCCAGGGTCACACAGCTAGTAAGTGTCAATGGTCTGAGGCCAGATTTGAACTCAGGTCCTCCTGAATCCAGGGCTGGTGCTCTATCCACTGCACCACCTAGCTGCCCCTATTTACTTACTTATAAGAGAGAGATGATGGGTAAACTCGTGTTGCTTCTTGGGTAACAGGTTAGAGTGGTTCCCTACAGGGCACTCTCCCATCATGCTACCCGCTCTCTGGCCCATCATAAATTGCTCTGCACCTACCAGTACCTTGGACTCTGCCTCTGGAACCAGGCAGCCATAGTACTTGTGGGCTACTTTCACATCATTCTACCTGCTGTCTTACCAACATTCTCATCTCCCTGGCTGCCACCAGAACTTTGAACTCAGTCTCTGGTATATTAGGCTCTGAAAAGTGAACTTTTGCCTTACCATGATGCAAACCAAGAACCCTAACCCTAACCCTAATTTATTTTTTTAAATTAACTGATAAGACTCCCTCTTTCCCTCCTAAGAGAGATGATAGATAGACAGACAGGTAACACATAAACAAACATGTATGTATATGCATATAATTTTATTAGTTTCTCCCTCTCACTATCCACCACATGCACACACAAGTATATGAATATAGATACAATTGAGCAAATAGCCAACGTACAGAGTATTACTGAGAGTAATACCAAGTATTACTGTATTACTGAGAGAGTAATACTGAGTCGATATTACTGACTCAATTAGAGAAGTGACCATGTTGGTGTGAGATGCCTGAAATTAGGTAACACACATTTCTAATGGTTCACCCTTAGTTGATTATCCTTACCATTCAGTTTGACTATGAGATTTTTTGCAGGTCTACTAAGTAGCAAATGAATAGGTGTGGAGGAAACAGATGGTGGGGGCAATTCAGAACTGGGGTTTGCCAAGGCATGTCCCTAGATAGGTCAGGAGTCAAAGGGATTTAAGAGGAAACAGCAGTGGACAGTCCAGATGCCAAAGGAAAACTCCTAATCTTTAATTTTGAGAATTGGTCTTAGCATCATTTTAAAAACATATATTTATTTATTTTGTCAAATATTCCTCAAATACATGTAAAATTTTAAAATTCATTTTTAAAAAATTCTGGGTTCCAAATTATCTCCTGCCCTCCTGCACCTATGCCCTACTTGAGAAGGCAAGCAGTTTGATGTCAGTTATACATGTGAAGGCATGCAAAAAAAAATTCCATCTTAGCCATGCTGCAAAAGGAAACAGACAAAAAAGTAAAGGAATAAATATAAAGAAAGTTTTAAAAAGTATGATTCAATCTGTATTCAGAGCTTGTTAATTTTCTCTCTGGAGATGGATAGTATTTTTCATCATGGGTCTTTCAGAATTCTCTTGGATAACTGTCATGATCAGAGTGGCTGAGTCTTTCACAGTTGGTCATCCTTACAATATTGCTTTTACTCTGTACATGAGTCTTACAAAGTTTTCTGAAACCATCCTGCTCATCATTTCTTATAGCACAATAATATTTCATCACAATCATATACCACAATTTGATGGACATCCCCATGATATCCAGTTCTTTGACATTGCTACAATAAATATTTGTGTACATCTAAGTCCTTTTCTTTTTTTTCTTTGATCTCTGGGATATAGACCATGTGTAGTTTTATAGATAGCCCTTTGGGCATACTTCCAAATTATTTTCCAGAATGGTTGGGCTAGTTCACAACTCCACCAACAATGCATTGTTGCTGTTCAGTTGTGACTCTTTTTGGCATATTCTTGGCAGATACTAGAGTGGTCTGCCATTTCCTTCTCCAGCTCATTTTACAGATGAGAAAACTGAGGCAAACATGGAAAAGTGACTTGTCCAGGGTCACACAGCTAATCTGAGGCCAGATTTAAACTCAGGAAGATGAGTCTTCTGGACTCCAGGCGTGTCATTCTATCCACTGTACCACCTAGCTGCCCAAGAGTAAAAATTGTTCATGTCCCCCACAGCAGTTGTTATTTCCTTTTTATGCCATGTTAGCCAAACTGATAGGTATGAAGTGGTACCTCAGAACTGATTTAATTTTCACTTCTCTAATTAGCAATGATTGAAAGCATTTTTTCATGTGACTATTGATGGCTTTGACTTCTTCTGAAAATTACCTGCTTATATCTTTTGACCACTTATCAATTAGAGAATGGCAGTTTAAAAATTTGGTTCAGTCCCCTATATATTTGAGAAATGAGGCATTAGTTTGTACAAAGGCTTTTTCATTTCATGTAATCAAAATTATCTATCTTTCCATGGTATTCCCTATCTCTTGTTTGGTCATAAACTTATCCTTATACATAGGATTGACAGGTTCATTTTGATATGCTCCACTAATTTACTAATTTACATTTTATGTTTAAAGCATTTCCCCATTTTGATCTTATCTTTCTATATGGTGTGAAATGTTGGTCCATGCCATTTTCCAGTGTCTACCAAAATGCTTTCCAGTTTTCCCAGAAATTTTTGTCAACTGATGAATTCTTGCCCACAATGCTTGAATCTCCAAGTTTACCAAACACTACATCACTATGGTCATCTACTACTGTGTATTATGGGAAAAAAGTATTCTATTAATTCACTACTCTATTTCTTATCTAGTACCAGATTGTTTTGATAACTGCTTTGTAATATAGCTTCAAATCTACACTTGCCAGACTGCCTTCCTTCATACTAGTTCATTGAATCCCTTGATATTCTAAAACATGTTCTTCCATATGACTTTTTTTTATTATTTTAGCCCTATAAACCAATTCTTTGGTAGTTTAATTAATATGGCACTGAATAAGTAAATTAAATTAGGTAGAATTTCACTTTCATTAAATTGGCTTAACCTACCCATGAGCAATTAATAATCCTCTAACTGTTGATACCTTTCATCATTGGTGTGAAAAGTATTTTTGTAATTGTGTTCATATAATCCCTGGGTTTGTCTTGGCAAGTAGACCCCCAATAATTTGAAATTGTGTGAAATTATTTTGAATGTAATTTCTCTTTCTATCTCTTGCTGTTGGTCTTTGTTGGTAGTATGTAGAAATGTTGTTATACCCTGTAACTTTGAGGTTGTTGTTTTAATTTCTTTTTAGTTGATTCTCTAGAGTTTTAAAAGTGTACCATCATGCCATTAGCAAAGAGTAATAATTTTGTTTCCTCAATGTCTGCTAAGTCATTCAATTTTTTTTTGTCTTATTGCTATAGCTAGCATTTCTAGGACAATACTGAATAATAGTGGTAATAATAGACTTTCATGTTTTGCCCCTGATCTTACTGGGAAAGCATCAGGTTTATCCCCATTACAGATAATGCTTGCTCTTGGTTGTAGATTGATACTACTTATTTCATGAAAGGCTCCATTTATTCTTATGTTTTCACATGTTATTAATAGGAATGAATCATTTAACTATTTTTTTCAAAGACTTCTTAGGCATCTTTAATATAATCATATTATTTTTGGTTTTTGCAACTGAAATGATCTGATAGTTTTCCTAATATTGAACCAGTCCTGCATTCCTAGTATAAATCTTACCTGGTCATTGAATTACTGCAATCTTCTTGCTAATATTTTATTTAAAATTTTTGCATTGATAATCATTTAAATAAATTGGTCTATAGTTTTCTTTCTCTGTTTTTTCTCTCCCTGGTTTAGGTATAAAAACTATATTTGTGACATTAAAGGAATATGGTAGGACTCCATTTTTTTCAAATAGTTCATATAGTTTGGGGATTAATTTTTCTTTAAGTGTTTGGTAGAATTCACTTGTCAATCAATCTGATCTAGGGAATTATTCCTTAGGAAAGTCCTTTATTACTTTTTTGATTTCTTTTTTCTAAGCTAGGATTATTTAATATTCTATTTCCTCTTTTTTTTGGGGGGGGGCAGGGCAATGGGATTTAAGTGACTTGCTCATGGTCACACAGCTAGTCAGTGTCAAATGTGTGAGGCTAGATTTGAACTCAGGTCCTCTTGAATCCAGGGCAGGTGCTTTATCCACTGCACCACCTAGCTTCCCCCTATTTCCTCTTTTATTAATCTTGGCAGTTTGTGTTTTTGTAAATATTTGTCCATTTCACTTAGATTGTCAGTTTTTCTGGCACATAATAAGGAAATATAATTCCTAATGGTAATTGCTTTAATTTCATCTTTATTAGTTATACATTCACTATTTTCAATTTTGATCCTAGTAATTTAGTTTTCTTCTTTCTTTTCTTAATCAAATTAACCAATGATTTGTCAAATTAATTTTTTCACCAAGCCAGTTTCTAGTTTTATTTATTTGTTCAATGGTATTTTTACTTTCAATTTTATTAATCTCTCCTTTGGTTTTCAGAATTTCCATTTTGGTGTTTAATTGAGGATTTTAAATTTGTTCTTTTTCTAGGTGTTTTCTTTTTAGATGCATGTCCAATTCACTGATGTGCTCTTCCTCTCTTTTATTGATGTATGAATTTGGAGATTGTAAATTCTCCTGCTCTGATGGCAATTGCATAAATTTTGGAATATTGTCTCATTGTTTTCATTCTCTTTAATGAAATTATTGATTGTTTCTATGATTTGTTATTTGACCCAGTCATTATTTATTATTAGATTATTTAGTTTCCAGCTAACTTTTAATTTATGATTTTACGGTTTTTTATTAAATGGAAATTTATTACATTATAGTGAAAAAGGTGCATTTAATTTTCCTGAACTTAGGTGTGAGATTTTTAGGCCCTAATACATGGTCAATTTTTGTGTAGGTGACATGTACAGATGAGGAAAAGATGTGGGTGTGTACGTACGTACACAAACACACACACACACACACACACACACACACACACACACACACTCCTTTCTGTTTCCATTCAGTTTTCTTCAGAGGTCTATCAATTCTAACTTTTCTAAAATTCTATTTGTCTCCTTGATTTCTTCCTTTTTTGGTTTAGGTATATCTAGTTCTGACAGGGGAAAGTTGAGCTCCCACAATAGTATAGTATAGTTTTACTATATATTTCCTCCTGTAATTCATTTAACTTTTCCTTTAAGAATATGGATGCTACACCATTTGATGTATATATGTTTAGTATTGATATTAATTCATTGCCTGTAGTGCCTTTTAGCAAGATGTAGTTTCCTTGCTTATCCCTTTCAGTTAAGTATATTTTTCCTTTTGCTTTGTCTGAGAACATGATTGCTAGCCCTGACTTTTTTAACTTTAGCTAAGCAGCAGAGATTCTGTTCTAGCCCCTTATTTTAATCCTGTGTGTGTCTCTGCTTCAACTGCATTTCTTACAAACAACATATTGTTGGATTTTGGTTTCTAATGCATTCTGATATCTGCTTCCATGTTATGGGTTAATTCATTCAATCTGTACTTGGAGTACCAATTGCGCATTTCCCGCCATCCTATTTTCTTGTTTATCTTTCTCGAGCTCTCTTGCAGGCTCTGGCGCTCGCTCGCTCTCGCTCTCGCTCTCTCTCTCTCTCCCTCCCTCCATCCCTTCATCGCCCCCACCTCTCCCTCTCTCTCAGTCCCTCCTCTAATGTTTATTTTGTATCTGACCACTGCCTGTTTTGACTTTTTTCTTGGCACTGTACTTCAGTGACTCAGGGAGAGTGAAGTTGATGACTCTGTGCAACTCTGCCTCACTTAAATCCAATTCACACACAAATCAAGACAACATCCATAATGTTACTGGTCCTTTTTGAAAATGAAAGCCAAACAACACTGAGCCAGTAAAGATTTCTGGCTGGCTGACAGGGGCCGAGTCTAACAGCATTCTACTGTTGCCCAGATTTGCTAAACTCAGACTAGGGGACTAGTGATCAGACTATGCCCTACATCAAACCTCTCTGGGAGCACTGAAAGCTTGCATGTTGCAAGCCTGAGATGTCTCTGAAATCCTGGAGTAACACAACACTCAACGACCCCAAGACTAGCCAGTAGTATACAGAGCCTCGCCCAAGTCTAAAACTGAGAAAGCAGACTGGAAGAATGATCAAATTGTAAAGGAATCCTGCCATTAAAAACTATTATAGGGGCAGCTAGGTGGTGCAGTGGATAGAGCACTGGCCCTGGAGTTAGGAGGACCTGAGTTCAAATCCAGCCTCAGACACTTGACCCTTACTAGCTGTCTGACCCTGGGCAAGTCACTTAACCCCAATTGCCTCACAAAAAACCCTGCTATTATAGTGTCAGGGATGCTTAAGACACAAGCTCTCTGTATTCAGCCATGAGTCTCCTGGTACTAACTGAGGAGGTCTTACAACCACTCTGTTGGCAAACTGATAGGCATTGCTAATAAACTGATCATACCCAGAGCTTTTTGCCTCAGTTTGTCTTATTTTCAGAATTTTTTAATTGCAACAATCATCAGCAAACCTGTATAGTAACCTCAGATGATGACGATAGATGTAATAACAAGAATAGACCAATTAGAATTTGAAAGATTTTCACATATCAATCCCTTATTTCTTTCTATAGAAGAGTCAGTCTGATTAAATGGCATAAACATCATGGACAAATAATGTCAATCAGGTTTTTTGGTCAATCAACTTTTAAATGTATCTTTAACTACAGGATATACACACAAGGATGGGGAGTAACTGTAAGGATTTGAATAAAGACCAAGAATTTTTTTTTTAAATTGCCGCTGAAAATCAAAGAGGAAAACATATTTCATTGGGGGCTTTCCTCTAAGTAGTATTCATTTTTAAGGTTTGGGGGCACTGACATAACTGCCTGCTTTGCTGAAGGAATTTATATAATATTCCTGTTTTATTTTCCCAATGAAAAAAATTAAATGACTATGAAGGTACACATTTTCTAAAAAATAAAGCAAAGCCAAACTTAATGCAATGGTCTATACTTTAAAGAAAATTAAAACCTGAAGAATAAAAAATATTACAGTAGTTTTTAAATCTTTAAAAAAAGAGAGAAATACATACTCTTGGTTGAGTTGTTAACTGATGCAACTATTCTGAAGAACAATTTGCAACTATGGTCAAAGGACTATAAAACCGTGCATGCCATTTGACCCAACAGTACCATTACTAGGTGTTTATACCAAAGACATTTTAAGACATTTTTTTACTGTAAGTAGAAAAATACTTACAGTATTCCTTTTTGTGGTGGACAAGTAATATAAATTGAGGTGATACCCATCAATTGGGGAATGGCTGAACAAGTTGTGGTCTATGATTGTGATGGAATAATATTGTATTATAATAACAGGGTATTTTCAGAAAATCTTGGAAAGACTTAATTAAACTGAAGCAAAGTGGATGGAACAGAAGCAGGAAAACATTGTATAATGATCAACTCTGACTCCCAGAAATATGAAGATCCAAGACAATTCTGAAGAATCCATGAGGAAAAATTTTATCCACTACCAGAGAAATAACTAATAGAAACCTTAATGCAGATGAAAGGATACTAGTTTTTTTTTCTTTACTTTTTCTTTTTTATCTGTATTTTCTTTCACAGCATGACTAATATGGAAATTAGGGACAGCTCGGTGGCACAGTGGATAGAGCACTAGCCCTGAAGTTGGGAGGACTTGAGTTCAAATCTCACTTACTAGCTGTGTGACCCTGGACAAGTCACTTTACCCCAACTGCCTTTAACAAAACATCTGGGACCATCTCCAGCCACTATGATATACATCTTGTGACTGGACCCAGATGATTCTGGAGGAGAGTGAGGTTGGTGACCTTGCACAGCCCTCCCTCACTTAAATCTATTTCACTACAAGTCATGACATCACCCCGATGTCATGGTCCTGTTTAAAAATTATGGACAAGCAACAACGACAATACGGAAATATGTTTTACATGACTGTGTATATATAACCTTTATAAAATTGCTTTCCTTCTCAATGATGGAGGAGAGAGGAGAGTTTGGGAGAGAAATTGGAACTCAATTTTTTAAAAGGTTAAAATTGTTTTCCCATGTAATTGGGAAAAAATATTTAAATTCAAAAAAAAGAAAAAAGCCATACTAGTATTCAGAAATCAAAGATTAACAGTAAGAACATGTTTAAAGCAATTAATGTAAAGCAGTATCAGTTTCAACGTAAACTTTTGTGATTGTAAAATGAACTGTAACAGATCGGGAAAGGTCTCTAACAAAAATTCCTGTATTATTAATAAGAATAGGACCTATGATCCTAAGGCAGCCAAAGAAACAGCACTTTCATACCAAAATGGAGCAATAATATTAATAGACATACTTAGAGCAATATGACAAACCTAAAAAAACACATAAATACTTATGGAACAAATAGACATAATTTGTCAAGGAATTAGAATGAATGATAACAGGAACACACCAATGAATTTGTTGAATACTACTAAAAGAGGCTTACCTTCATTTCAGTTCAGTTCATTTGGTTTTCAGTCATGTCCAACTCTTCATGATCCCATTTCAGTTTTCTTGGCAAAGATAATGAAGTGGTTCCCCATTTCCCTCTTCAGCTCATTCATTTTACAGATGAGGAACTGAAGCAAACAGGGTGAAGTGACTTGCACAGGGTCACACAGCTAGTAAAGAGTCTGAGGCCAGATTTGAATTCGAGAAGATGAGTCTTCTTGATCTTAAGTGCAGTGTTCTATCTACTGCAACACCAAGCTGTCCTTCCTTACCTTCTGATGGAATGTATAAAATTAATGAAACCAAGGAGTAAAATTAAAAGAACTTTCCCATAGGCTATATCTGCATGATCTCAGCAACCAATATTTAGACAGAGAAGCACTTAACAACAACTACCCAAGTCATATGTATTTATTTGTAGACACGGAGTGGTTTAAAGACAGATATTCAAGACCATGACATTACCACCAGAAACTACAGAAAGAGCATTATCCTTAAAGAGCCTGGACCTACTGATCAATATAGATTGGGCAAGGAAATTGAGTAAATAATGTAACAATACTATATTGCCTTCAAAAATTTAGTATCTACAAAATATCTTGTGTCAAAGAAAAAAACACATTAATACTGTACTCTGCATTTTAAGCATAAGTCTGACAAAAATATTTTAACTGATTTACCATCCTCCTAAATCCAGATAGATTTAAGCTTTATAGAGAAATTCAAACCACAAAGTTATGTCCTATCAAACCCTCAGACATGTATCTAACACAAGACATTCTGAAATAACAATTATAGGAATGATGTCATAATATGATAAAACTCAGTTTATGATTAACATTCTGCTTCATCTAATAAAATAAAAATTAATCTCTCACTAAAACCTCTGGAGAACCATTTTCCTAAAACTTCTCTCCTTATGGGTTCTCAGCAACAGGTCATAGGTTCCATAAAGAATCAGAAGAAATCTCATCCTTCTGTCAATACCCTAATGCCTTCAGAAAATGGGAGAAGGTACTACCTTTAAATATGTCACAACTTTAATTCCTTCAGGAGATGAGGGAAGGGAATTTAGATTTTAACGAAACATGAGACATAATTCTAAATGTGGTTAGCCCCACCTTGATTCATTTCCCAGGGCCTTAGATTTTGATCTTAATCTTTTACAAACTTTCCTTAGAAAAATTACTTAGCGGGGGCAGCTAGGTGGTGCAGTGGATAAAGCACCGGCCCTGGATTCAGGAGTACCTGAGTTCAAATCTGACCTCAAGACACTTGACACTTACTAGCTGTGTGACCCTGGGCAAGTCACTTAACCCTCATTTCCCTGCAAAAAAGGAAGGAAGGAAGGAAGGAAGGAAGGAAGGAAGGAAGGAAGGAAGGAAGGAAGGAAGGAAGGAAGGAAGGAAGGAAGGAAGGAAGGAAGGAAGGAAGGAAGGAAGGAAGGAAGGAAGGAAGGAAGGAAGGAAGGAAGGAAGGAAGGAAGGAAGGAAAGTTACTTAGGCCAAAGAGAAAATGGAAAAAAATCTAAAAAGGACTTCAGACTAAAGAAATATTTATTCCCAAATATTTTCAAGTGAACTAAAAAAGAGGATTTTAACTTGCTTCCACAATAACAAGAAATAATCTGGTGGTTAGAATTAGACATCAGAAAGTTGCTATCTTTCATAGACCAACAAATGACAAAATCTCTTATTCCAACAGAGACCTCAAAACACCTGGGAGAATCTTAAAGAATAATTTGTACTGGAATCAAAGCATTGTCACAAACCAAAATGTTGTCCAAAGTTGCCCAGACAATATTCATTCAAATCAATAAAAAAAGCATTGATTACTCATGTAAGATGTGCAAGTCAGTATACTAAGCAAAGGGGACACAATTGAAAACAAAAAGAAAGGCATTCTTACGCTCAAGAAGCTTATGGTCTAATGGGGTGGGTAGACAACAGAGAAGAGACCAGGAAAAAAAAGGAGAGATGGCCATGGAAAAGTACCTTCACACAGGAGCATGGTGGTGAAGTGTGGAGAGTCAGAAGCAAAACATGAGAGCCAAGAGAGTCCATCCTTGAACTTACCTCAAAATGGAGGTTCCAGGGGAACTCATCATTGGTAGAGAAGGACCCAAGGGTAGAAGAAAAACATAGATTCAACCAAAACTTCCAGGTTGTGCAGGTAACTGAGAAATGATGACAAAATCTAGAGAGACAGAAGCAGAGAAAAGAAATATTATTGTTACAAAAAACTTAAGAATAATATTTTGAATAAATATTACTATACTGAATATTAAAAATCTCCAAGCTATGTGGAAGAAAAAATTCTCAAAATATAAAGACCTGGCCAAGAAGCTTCAAAATCAAGTGAGAACATGATAAGGAATATATCATCCCTCCTATTTTTTCTATTACTACATTTGTACCAAGGATGCTTTTAGAGCTTACAGAGAATGTGTTTATATCCTATTAATATATTTGTTAATCTGCAAAAAACAATTATATATACAATAGTCCACATCACAGGGAATATAATAAAGTATTACCAGAAGAGTGTGACTTCTCCCAATATCAATTCTATTTGAACCTCAATGAAACATTTTTTCTACAGTGCTAATAATATTAAGTATAAAAATATTTTTGAATAAGATGGCATCTCTTTGCCAAGCAATAATAAAGGGTAAAAACACCACTGGATTTATTCAGTGTACCCAAAAGTCTAGATGGAGCCTATTGAAATGGATATGATCCAATAATCAAATCAAAATGCTCTCCATGGTCAATATCTAAAAGAACTCAGGCAACAGTATGTTGGCAAACACTAGATAAATTGCTGAATCATGTAGGTATATTTGTGATGGAAAGTCAGGATTAGGTCATCATCAAAAGATTACACAAGTGGTATTCTTAAGGAGCTACTCAGCCTGCATTAGACTATACTCCATTCTCACCCTAGTGTGATAGACTGGTCCTGCTAAACTAAGTTTTCTTGGGCTGAAAAATCGTTTCAACCATACTTCTGTGGGATCTGACAATCCAGAATAAATTATGAATTATTATTTTAAAGTTGTTTGGAAGGGAGTCTCTGCCTTTTTTCAGCCATCTTGACTCCATTTTTTCCCTCCCTCCCACCCACCCATGGCTTTCTTATTATCAATTGCGTGTTTGGACTATATGGAATCTATAGGTCAAACGGTATGGATATTTTAGTTACCTTATTTGCAAAATTCCAAATCGCTTTTTAAATTGTACTGTTTCACAACACCATCAGCAAGGCACTAGAGTGTATATCTTCATAACCTTTCCAACACTCACTCTTTCCCAGTATGTGGTGAAAACTCATTAATATTTTGATTTGCTTTTCTCATTATCGGTTTTGAAAAAAATGTTCTTAATAAATGATAGCATATCAAAGACTCAATCTTCAAGCCATATGGAACAAAATCCTCCCAAAATGGAAACCTAGCAGGAGAAATCAAAATCATGTGGGAACAAGATGGGCTACATATCATGCCTATTTTTCTGTCAGTGGAGTTGTACCAAGAGTGCTTTCAATGAACCTACAGAGGATGAGATTATATACAAATACTTTTATTCAACTATTAAGAACAGTTATTTAATTCACCTATGTCCAAAGAACATTACATTTTGTTCTTTGTTCTTTGTTTTCAAAGAGGACCATGACATAGTGATGTCATGACTTGCAGTGAACTGAGTTTAAGTAAGGCAATGCTATGCAAGGTCATAAGCCTCACTCTCTCCTCCAGAGCTATCTGGGTCTAGTAGCAAGATATACATCAGGATGATTGGAGACTTCCCTGGATGTTTGAAGCAACTGGGTTAAGTGACTTGCCCAGGGTCACACTAGTAATGTCTGAGGCTGAATTTGAACTTCGGTCCTCCTTCTCACTCCAGGGCCAGTGCTCTATCCACTGTACCACCTAGCTGACCCCCAAAGAATATTAAACATAAAAGAACAAGATAGCAGCTTTGAAGACAGTTTTTTATTTGAATCCCACAAAAAAGATAAAAAGTCTGAGATAATAATGATAATAATAATAATAATAATAATTAATGATAATAAAAGATTGTGCCAAGGTAGTGGAATTGCAAGAAGTACAGTAAGCTCCTCCCAGCCAGTAAACTCCTTTCAAACAAGCCTAGAAAACTAATCACTGAAGGAGAAATGCAGGAAAAAGTTATACTTAGTCAATTTTCCAACCTAGGTCAACACAAGGAAATAGAGTGACACATCTACAGACACTGAGAAAAAGGTCTGGCTGGGAGCATGCATACAGACCACTTCGGTACAAAGGCAATGTGCCAAGCATGAGTAGGTACCTTTTCCATACCAAGGCACCTCCAGACACATACTGTGGTACCATCACATTAACAGGTGCTGACTAACAGCTTTGTTGTTCTACTACACAATTATGGTTCACAGATCCAGTGTGGACAAAGAATGGGACTCGTGCCTAGTCATGGTGTTCTGTGGTAGGGAGCATTGGAAAGCCCTGGGCAGTGTACTTAGGAGCAAGTTCAAAATGTATGGGATAGGTGGACTTGATTCACTTTAGATTCTGAGGAGGGGGTCAGGAAAGTACCCAGCCCCCAGTCCTTGTTATAGTCGGATCATTTTTTTCATATTTAATTCCATTGCTTATAACAGAAATCATGTATTTTGCCACATTGGACCTGATGTACCCTGATACCACCCTTTTCCCCACCTTGCCTACATTCCAAACCCCTAGTCCTTGTTATGGGTTAGTTATGCTGTTGCTATGACCAGGCAGGAGAAGATGTCTCCTGTTAGTACAGATACACCCAAATCTTACCTCTCCCATTTGCATTCCTAAGTCCTAACTCTGCCCTGGTACCAGCTCCTGGTACCATCACTCCCTTTTTCCCTCTTGTCCCTCCTTACCCGGGTGGAGTAGTTTGGAGTGGTTTCACCCCTCCCTTCCATAGTTTCACTCTTTTCCCTTTCCCTTGGTTTGATCTCCCCCCCCCCCTTCCCCTCACTCTTGGAATATCTACCTATACCCTGATCACAAGCTGAACACGCACCCTGGGTGAGACAGGATTGGATATTAGATTGTGAACTCACCCTGTGCACGAGGGGACCCCCCCCTCAAAATCACCATAAAACCCAACTCATGAGCCCATTACTGTGCTCCTCCCTTCCATGAGGTTGCCCATTCTCATGAGAATGTAATAAATCTGCCTCTGCTTGACTTGGTGGTCTCCTCGAGTTATCTGGGTAAACTGAAGCAATTTTGTCCCAAACAAAAAGCAAGCAGCAGCCATGTGACTCAGAACCAAGCAGTAGAGTCAGGTTTCAGTTCAAGCTTCCAGTTCAGTCCAAAAACTGCAGATGAATACCCAGGGCAGGGATACCAGGCCAAATGAGAGCCTAAAGTTCTATCACTCTGAACCAGTAAAGATTCTAGCTGGCTAAGAGGGGCTGAGTCCAGAAGTTGTCTATTATTGCTCAGTCCCAAACTCAAGTCAGGAATTTGCAGAGCTCAGACCAGAGGGTCAGTGATCAGATTTTTTCCTGTATCAGACCACTTTAGGAACACTGAAAGCTTACAGGTTCCCAGCCTGAGCTGTCCCTGAAATCCTGGCAGATTATAACACTAAATAATCCCAAGAAAATAATAGCAGGATCAGAACATGTGTTCCGTCCAGGAGTACACAGAACCTTGCCCTAACATCATGTCTAAAGTCAGGAAATAGGCTCAAAGGATGAGCAAATAAAGAAAGAATCCCATCATGAAAAAGCTATTATGGTAGCAGAGAAGCTCAAGATGCAAAACTAGAAGAAAATAATTCCAAAAAATCTAAAAGGAAAGTCCCAGGGTAAAACACAGATTGGGCACAAATGCAACAAGAATTGCTGGAAGAGATGAAGTAAGAGTTTTTAAAAAGAGCTAATTTTTTTTTTTCAGAAATGAAATCGAGGGGAGGAGCCAAGATGGCGGAGAGGAAGCAGCAAGCTGCCTGAGCTCTCCTTCTGTTCCCTCAAAACGAACATTAAATCAAGCCTCTGGACAGATTGTGAAACTACAGAACCTACAAAGAGACAGAGAGACACCGTCCTCCAACCAGAGATAATTTAGAAGATTTCAGGAAAAGGTTGGTCTGACTCGGGCAAAAGGGAGGCCAAGGGGGTTGGGGCAAGTCAGCAGGAGCTTCGGGCCACAACCGAACAACTGAGGCCCCTGGAACCTGGTTCAAAAATCTGATGGCCAAGAAGGACAGTGGAAAAACCTACCTGCACCAGCCGAGAGGGCCACGAACGGGTCATCAGACGCCGGGGTCCAGCACCTGGCTGGTCGAACACAATCAGACAGGAAGTGCAGGGCGGGGGATCTCCACACACCATAAAGGCCTCAGAGTAAAAACCTGGTCACACAGCACCTATACCCCTCCACAAGAAGCCCCAAACAGGGACCCTGGTGCCCCCAGAGCAGACCTCAACTTAAAGAATAAATAAATAAGCTGCAATAATGAGTAAGAAGCAAAAAAGAGCCCTCTCCATTGAGAGCTTCTGTATCAATAGGGAAGAAGCCAACACAAACTCAGATGAGGACAATAGCCTCAAATTGCCTACATCTGAAGCCTCATGAGGGAAGGTGAATTGGTCTCAAGAACAAAAAGCCTTCCTGGAAGAGCTCAAAAAGGATTTTAAAAATCAATTGCAAGAGGTAGAAGAAAAAATGGGGAGAGAAATGAAAGCAAAACAAGAAAACTATGAAAAAAGAATCAGCAGCTTGGAAAAGGAAGCACATAATTTCACTGAAGAAAACAAAGCCTTAAAAAATTCATTTGGCCAAATGGAAAAAAAGGTGCATAATCTCACTGAAGAAAACAATACCTTAAAAAATTCATCTGGCAAAATGGAAAAAAAGGTGCATAATCTCACTGAAGAAAACAATGCCTTAAAAATTAAAGTGGGACAGTTGGAAGATAAGGAATCCATGAGACACCAGGAATCAGTCAAGCAGAATAAAAAAATGAAAAAATAGAAGAAAATGTGAAATACCTCATTGGAAAGACAACTGATCTGGAAAACAGATCGAGGAGAGACAATTTGAGAATCACTGGACTGCCTGAAAGCCATGACCAGAAAAAGAATCTAGACACCATATTCCAGGAAATTATTAAGGAGAACTGCCCTGATATCATAGAATCAGAGGATAAAATCATCATTGAAAGAATCCACTGATCACCTCCTGAAAGAGACCCCAAAAGGAAAACTCCAAGGAATATTGTAGCCAAATTCTAGAATTATCAGGGAAAGGAGAAAATACTCCAAGCAGCCAGAAAGAAGCAATTTAAATATCATGTAGCCACAGTCAGGATTGCTCAGGACCTGGCAGCTTCAACATTAAAGGACCGCAAGGCTTGGAATATGATATTCCGGAAGGCAAAGGAGCTTGGATTGCAGCCAAGAATGTATTACCCAGCAAAAATGTGCATTTTCTTTCAGGGGAAAAGATGGACATTTAATGACATTGGGGACTTTCAATCTTTCCTGGTGAAAAGACCAGAACTGAATAGAAAATCTGATCTCAACATACAAGACTCAAGAGAAGTTTAAAAAGGTAAACAGAGGGGGAAAAAATAAAGGTTACCCTATTAGGTTAAACTGTTTATATCCCTACACAGGAAGATAATACTCATAACTCTTAAGAACTGTAAATGTATTTGGGCAGAGAGAAGGACTTTATATAGAGGGTATAAATATAAATTGTCTTGGATGTGATGATAGAAAAGAATTAAGGGGTTAAAAAGGGAGTCTATGGGGAGGAGAGGAAAGGGGAGGTGGAATGGGATGAATTATATCATATGAAGAGGTGGAAAAAAACCTATTACAATAGAGGGAAAGAAAGGAGGGGGGAACATTGTTTCAACCCTATTCTCATTAGATTTGACTCAGAGGGAATAACATATACGTTCATTGGGATAAAGAAACTTAACTCATTCTTTAGGGAAACAAAAGGGGAAGGGAAGGGGGGGGACTGATAGAAGGGAGGACAAAAGCAAGGGAGAAAAGGGTAAAGAAAAGAGAGGGGGGTAATAAAAAGGGAGGGCAGATTGGGGGAGGCAGGGGTAAGAAGTAAAACGTCAGTGAGGAGGAATAGGGTGAAAGAAGGGGGGAAAAGTACAAAGGGGGTAAATAGAATGGAGGGGAATAGACAGTCAGTAATAATAACTGTGAATGTGAATGGGATGAACTCTGCTATAAAACAGAAGTGAATTGAAGAGTGGATTAAAAACCAGAACCCTACAATATGCTGTTTACAAGAAACACATTTGAAGCAGAGAGATACACACAGAGTAAAGGTAAAAGGCTGGAGCAGAATATATTATGCCTCAGCTAAAGTAAAAAAGGCAGGGGTAGCAATCCTTATCTCAGACAAAGTGCAGGCAAAAATAGATCTCATTAAAAGAGATAAGGAAGGAAATTACATCTTACTTAAAGGTACTATAGATAATGAAGTAATATCAATATTAAATATGTATGCGCCAAGTGGTATAGCATCCAAATTCTTAGAGGAGAAGTTAAATGAGTTACAAGAGAAATTAGACAGTAATACTGTACTAGTGGGGGATCTGAATCTCCCCCTCTCAGAATTAGATAAATCTAGCCAAAAAATAAATAAGAAAGAAGTGAAAGAGGTGAAGAGATTACTAGAAAAGTTAGACATGATAGATGTCTGGAGAAAATTGAATGGGGATAGAAAGGAATATACCTTTTTCTCAGCAGTACATGGCACATTTTCAAAAATTGACCATGTATTAGGGCACAAAAACATCATAGTCAAATGTAGAAAGGCAGAAATAGTAAATGCATCCTTCTCAGAGCATGGCCCAATAAAAATTACATGTAAGAAAGAGCCAGGGAAAAGTAGAATGAAAATCAATTGGAAACTAAATAATTTCATTCTAAAGAATGAATGGGCCAAACAAGAAATCATAGAAACAATCAATAACTTTATCCAAGAGAATGACAATAATGAGACAACATACCAAAATCTATGGGATGCAGCCAAAGCAGTGCTTAGGGGAAAATTTATAGCTCTAAATGCTTACATGAATAAAAAAGAGAAAGAGGAGATTAATGAATTGGGCATGCAACTTAAAAAGCTAGAAAAAGAACAAATTAGAAATCCCCAATTAGACACTAAATTAGAGATCCTGAAAATTAAAGGAGAAATTAATAAGATTGAAAGCAAAAAAACTATAGAATTAATCAATAAAACTAAGAGCTGGTTTTATGAAAAAACCAATAAAATAGATAAAATATTGGTTAATTTGATTTAAAAAAAAGAAAGAAGAAAACCAAATTACCAGTATCAAAAATGAAAAGGGTGATGTTACCACCAATGAAGTGGAAATTAAATCAATAATTAGGAATTATTTTGCCCAACTGTATGCCAATAAATTTGACAATCTAAATGAAATGGATGAATATTTACAAAAATACAAACTGCCCAGGTTAACTGAAGAAGAAATAAAATCCTTAAATAAACCCATATTAGAAAAAGAAATTGAACAAGCCATTAATGAACTCCCTAAGAAAAGATCCCCAGGGCCAGATGGGTTTACAGGTGAATTTTACCAAACATTTAAAGAACAATTAATTCCAATATTATACAAATTATTTGGAAAAATAGGTGAAGAAGGAGTTCTACCAAATTCGTTTTATGACACAAATATGGTGGTGATACCAAAACCAGGCAAAGCAAAAACAAAGAAAGAAAATTATAGACCAATTTCCCTAATGAATATTGATGCTAAAATCTTAAATAAGATATTGGCAAGGAGATTACAGCAAGTGATCACCAGGATAATACACTATGACCAGGTGGGATTTATACCAGGAATGCAGGGCTGGTTCAACATTAGAAAAACTATTAACATAATCAACCATATCAATAAGAAAACCAACCAAAATCATATGATTATCCCAATAGATGCAGAGAAAGCTTTTGACAAAGTACAACACCCATTCCTAATAAAAACACTAGAGAGTTTAGGAATAGGTGGAGCTTTCCTTAAAATAATAAACAGTATCTACCTAAAGCCATCAGCAAGTATTATATGCAATGGAGATAAATTAGTGGCCTTCCCAATAAGATCAGGGGTGAAATAGGGATGTCCATTATCACCCCTATTATTTAATATTGTCCTAGAAATGTTAGCTTTAGCAATCAGAGAAGAGAAAGGAATTAAAAGAATTAGAATAGGCAAGGAGGAAACAAAACTATCACTCTTTGCAGATGATATGATGGTATACTTAAGGAATCCTCGAGAATCAAGTCAAAAATTACTTGAAACAATTAACAACTTTAGCAAAGTAGCAGGATATAAAATAAATGCACATATATCATCAGCATTTCTATACATAACCAACAAAGTCCAGCAGCAAGAGATAGAAAGAGAAATTCCATTTAAAGTAACAGTAGATAATATAAAATACTTGGGAGTCTACTTGCCAAGACAAACCCAGGAACTCTATGAATACAACTACCAAACACTCTTCACACAAATCAAATCAAATCTAAATAATTGGAAAGATATCAATTGCTCATGGATAGGCAGAGCTAATATAGTAAAAATGACAATACTGCCTAAATTAATTTACTTATTCAGTGCCATACCAATCAGACTACCTAAAAATTATTTTATACAGCTAGAAAAAATAATAACAAAATTCATCTGGAAAAACAAAAAATCAAGAATATCCAGGGAAATAATGAAAAAAAATTCACGAGAAGGTGGGTTAACAGTACCAAACCTGGAGCTTTACTATAAAGCGGCAGTCATCAAAACTATCTGGTACTGGCTAACAAATAGATTGGTAGATCAATGGAATAGGCTAGGCTCAGGAAATGCAGTAGTAAATGACACTAGTAATGTAGTGTTTGATAAACCCAAAGACTCCAGCTTCTGGGATAGGAACTCAGTATTTGACCAAAACTGCTGGGAAAACTGGAAGATAATATGGCAGAAATTAGGCATAGACCAACATCTTACACCTTATACTAAAATAAGGTCAAAATGGATACACGATTTAGACATAAGAGGTGATACCATAGGTAAATTAGGAGTGAAAGGAATAGTCTACCTATCAGATCTTTGGAAAGGAAAACAGTTTTTGACCAAACAAGAGATAGAGTATATTATAAAATGCAAAATGGATGATTTTCATTATATTAAATTAAAAAATTTCTGTACAAACAGAAGCAATGCATCCAAAATTAGAAGGGAGGCAGAAAGCTGGGAAACAATTTTTGAGGCCAGTACTTCTGATAAAGGCCTCATCTCTAAAATATATAGGGAACTAAATCAAATTTATAAGAATCCAAGTCATTCCCTAATTGAGAAATGGTCAAAGGATATGAACAGGCAGTTTTCTGATGAAGAAACCAAAGCTATCTATTCCCATATGAAAAAATGCTCTAAATCTCTAATGATTAGAGAGATACAAATTAAAACAACTCTGAGGTACCACCTGACACCTATCAGATTGGCTAAAATGACAAAAAAAGATGATAATAAATGTTGGAGAAGCTGTGGGAAAATTGGAACACTAATGCATTGTTGGTGGAGCTGTGAACTGATCCAACCATTCTGGAGAGCAATTTGGAATTATGCCCAAAGGGCGATAAAGCTGTGCATACCCTTTGACCCAGCAATTCTACTTTTAGTTCTTTTTCCCAAAGAAATCATGGAAAGGGGAAAGGGACCCACATGTACAAAAATATTTATAGCTGCTCTTTATGTGGTAGCAAGGAATTGGAAGTTGAGGGGGTGCCCATCAATTGGGGAATGGCTGGACAAGTTGTGGTACATGAATACAATGGAATACTATTGTGCTGTAAGAAATGATGAGCAGGAGGAGTTCAGAGAAACCTGGAGGGTCTTACATGAGCTGATGATGAGTGAGATGAGCAGAACCAGAAGAACATTGTACACAGTATCATCAACATTGAGTGTTGACCTACTGTGACGGACTATATTCTTCTCACCAATGCAATGGTACAGAAGAGTTCCAGGGAACTCATGATAGAAGAGGATCTCCAAATCCAAGGAAAAAAAAAAAGAACTATGGAGTATAGATGCTGATTGAACCATACTATTTCTTTTGTTTTGGGTGCTGTTTTTTTTTTTCTATTTTGAGGTTTTGCATTACTGCTCTGATTTTTTTCTCTTATAACAGGATTAATGCAGAAATAGGATTAATGTTATTATGGGTATATATATATATGTGTGTATATATATACGTCTATATGTATATGTATATAGATATATAGATATAACCTATATCAGATTACCTGCTGTCTAGGGGAGGGAGGGAGGAGGGAGGGGAGGGAGGGGAGGGAGGGAGAAAAATCTGAAATTGTAAAGCTTGTATAAACAAAAGTTGAGAACTATCTTTACATGTAACGGAAAAAATAAAATACCTTATATGTAAAAAAAAAAAAACGAATAAAATTTTATCTGTGATGCTCTGGAAAAAAAAGAAATGAAATTAAATCTCTTGAGAAAAAAGTGGAAAAGAAATAAGAGCTATGAAAGAAAGAAGTGGCAAAGTAATTAACAGCTTTACAGAAGAGGTATAAAACTCTGCCCAACCAACAAACTCCCTGAAAATTAGAACATAGAAGATCAAAGTCAACAATTTCATGAGAAACAAGAAATAATAAAAGAAAAGAAAATGGCTGAAAACAAAAGAAAATATAAAGTATCTCATAGCAAAAGCAACTGACCTGGAAAACAGATGGATGAGAAAAAAAAAATAAGAATCAGTGAATTATCTGAAGAAGACCAAAACAAAACAAAAAAAAGAGCCTATACATCTTATTTCAAGAAATTTTAAAAGAAAATTGTCCAGATCTATAGAACCAAAGAACCAAATGGACATAGAATTTACTTAACACCTATTGAAAGAAACCCCAAATAGAACACACTCAGATATATTATGACCAAAATTTAGAGTTCCTGATCAAAGAAAAAAAACTACAAATAGCCAAAAAGATAGATCAAGTAATGAAGAGCCACATTCAGGATCCCACAAAATTTAATGGCCACCACTATGAAAGAGTAGAGAATTTGAAATATGAAATTTCAGAATGCAAAAGATATGAGCTTACAGTTAAGAATAACTTACCCAAATGTGAAGATTTCTGTGTTACTGCACAAGTATGACATATTGAATTGCTTGATTTCATAGGGAGGAAGAAAAATTTAGAACACAGAATTAGCTCAAAGACCTTAATCTCATCAGAGTGGGCTCAAGGAGGAAATAACATTCACACTCAGTTGGGAGGAGTAATCTATTTAACCCTACAGCAAAGTAGGAGGGGAAGAGGATAAGGAGGGAAGGGTGAAAAAAGGGAGTGCAGAGCAGAGGAAGGGACAGTCAGAAGTAAAAGACTTTTGAGGAGGAATAGGTTAGAAAATAGAGTCAATATCATGGGAAGGGAATAGGATGGAGGAAAATAGTTATGATGATTGATTATAATGGCAAATGTATGGCACCTACTTTGCTGGGCTAATATGAAGAAAATTCTTTGTCAAGTTTAAGGTACTATATACAGGTTATGATGAACAGGATACTATCAGAAAAACCTAGAAAGACCTACATGAACTGAAGCAGAGTGAAATGTACTGTATACAAAATAACAGCAATAGTGTAAGATGATCTGCTGGGAAGCATGTGGTAATTTTCAGCAAGGCAGTAATCCAATACAACCCTGAAGGACTTATGAAGATTGTAATTCATCTACAGAGAAAGAAATGATAGTATCTGAAAACAGATGGAAACAAATTTAAAAATTTTTTTTGTTGTTTTTGACAATTCCTTAATCTGAAATTCTGGCTTTTGACTGTTTTCTCTCAACCTAGCTAACATGGAAATATTTTCCATGACTATTCATGTATAACTTATTTTGAATTGCTTGAGTTCTTGGGGGTGGTAGGTGGGAAGGGAGGGAGGAAGAGAAATTGGAACACAAAATTTTAAAAAATTGATGTCAAAATTTGTTTTTACATATATTTTGGAAAATAAAATTCTATTCAGATTTAAAAAAAAATAACTTACCCAGAAAAACTGAGTATAATATAAAGGGGGAAAGGGCCTTTTTCCAAGCATTCCTCATGAAAAGATCAAAAGTGTGTAGAAATTTTGAAGTTCAAACACGGAGGTTAAAAGAAAGATAAAAAAGGTAAACATGAATAAACAATCAGAAGAGACTAAAAAAGGATAAATAGCTTTTATTCGAATATGGCAAAATGATATGTGTCATTTACACCTGTGCACTCCATCATCAGGGAGCAGAGGAGTCCACTTAGACAAAACCTAGGGTGGTTCTATTATATCTTGATAGTCTTAAGGGAAGAAAAGAAAGAGAGGAGAAGAGGAATATGCTTTTATTTTGGGGAGCAGGAAGGGAAAGGAATGTTAGGAAAAACTATCTTGCATAATCACAAGTAAGAGTCTAAACAAAAAATGAGGAAGAAGATGGAGTGGCTGAAACTTGAACCATACTTTAATTTATACTGGTCAAAAGGAAATACATTACAAAGAAAAATATCAAGGAAGTAAGAGAAGTGGAAACTAGAAGGAGGGTAGATTAAGGAAGGGATTGGTCCTATAAAAAGCAAACTCTAACTCAAAGCAAACTTCAAGGGGGCAGCTAGGTGGTGCAGTAGATAAAGCACCAGACATGGATTCAGGAGCACCTGAGTTCAAATCCAGCCTCAGACACTTGATACTTACTAGCTGTGTGACCCTGGGCAAGTCACTTAACTCTCATTGCCCTGCAAAAAAAAAAAAAAAGTAGAATTGTCCAAATGTAAAAGAAGGTACAAAAGCTCATGGAATAAAGCCATTCCTTAAAAATTTAAATTGGGCAGGTGGAAGTTAATGACTTGATGAGGCATCAAGTAACAATATAACAAAATCAAAAGAATTAAAAAATAAGAAAATGTGAAATATCTCACTGGAAAAAACTGACCTGGAAAATATACTCAGGAGAGATTATTTAAGAATTAATAGACTTCCAGAAAGCAATGATAAAAGAAAAAGCTTAGACATCATATTTTGAGAAATTATCAATGAAAACTTCCCTGATATTTTAGACACAGAGGGTAAAATATAAATTGAAAGAATACACTAATCACCTCCTGAAGTATTGTACTAAAAATCCTAGCTATAGCAATAAGACAAGAAAAAGAAAAGTGAAGAATGAGAATAAGCAACAAGGAAACAAAACTGTCACTTTCTACAGATGATATGTTGGTATACTTAAAGTTTAGTATCTGCCATACTGTTTAGAGCTGTCTTTACTTGTGTGAAAAGAGTTTTATAATTGTGTTTGTACAGTTCCAAAATGGAGGACTTTCAAACATTCCTGATGAAAATACCAGGGCTAAACAGAAAAAAAATTGACTCTCAAATAAACGAATCAAGAGAAGCATAAAAAGGTAAACAGGAAAGAGAAATCATAAGAGATTCAATAAGGTTAAATTGTTTGCATTCCTACATGGGAATATTATACTTGTAACTCCTAAGAACTGTCTCAATATTAGGGCAAATAGAAGGAATATACATAGACAGAGGGCATGGGTATGAGTTGAATATGATGGTATGATACCCACAAAATAAAATTAAGGGATGAGAAATAGGGATGCACTTGGAGAACAGGAAAGGGAGAGGTTGAATAGGATAAATTATTTCACACAAAAGATGAGTGAAAGTTTTTACAGTAGTGGTGAAAATGGGCAAGTGGGTGGAACAATTGAACCTCATGCTCATCAGAATTGGGTCAAAGAGGGAGTAATATACATACTCAGATGGGTATATAGTAGGAGAGGAAGAGGATAAGAGAAATTGGGGGTAGGGTAGCTGATAGAAGGGAGGATAGACTGGGGAAAGTGGTAATCAGAAGCAAAACACTTTTGAGGATGGACAGGGTAGAAGGACAGAGTTAGATAAATGGAAGGGAGAAGAATGGAGGGAAATATACAGAAATCATAACCGGAAAAAAAATTACAGCAAGTTTTTCTAATAAAGGAATCATTTCTCAAATATACAGAGAACTGAGTCAAATAAATAAAAATAAGAATAATTTCTCAATTGATAAATGGCCAAAGGATATTAACAGGCAGTTTTCAGATGAAGTAATCAAAGCTACCCATCGTCATATGAAAAAAATGTGCTAAATCACTATTGATCAAAGAAATACATATTAAAACAACTCAGAGGTATTATCTTATCCCTATCAGGTTGGCTAATAGGACAGAAAAGGAAAAATAACAAGTGTTGGATGGGATATGGGAAAATTGAGACACTAATACCCTATTGGTAGAGTTGTGAACTGATCTAAAGATTCCAGAGAGCAATAACACTACTAGGTCTATATCCCAAAAAGATTTAAAAAAACAATCAAAAACAAAAAGGGAAAGAACCTTTATGTACAAAAATGTCATTAGAAGTTCTTTTAGTATTGACAAAGAATTAGAAATTGAGGGGATGCTGATCAACTGTGGAATGGGTGTACAAGTTATGTTATGGGATTATGATGGAATACTACTGTACTACAATAAATGATAAGCAGGAAGCTCTGAGAAAAACATTCAAAGACATGAACCAATGCAAAGTGAAATGAGCAGAACCAGGAGAATATTGTACATAGTAACAACAATATTGTATGAACATCAATTGTGAATGACAGCTACTCTAAGTCATACAATGGTTCAAGAAATTCTGAAGGACTTAAGATGAAAAATGCTATTCACCAGAACGGATGGAGTCTGAATGCAGATTGAAGCACACTTTCTTTTTACTTTCATTATTTTTCTTCTTGTTTTTTTGTTTGTTTTCTTTCACAATATGAGTAATATGGAAATATGTTTTCTATGAATGCAGAATTGCAGTCTTGCCATCTCAGTTAAGGGTGGGGTAAATCAGGGAGGGAAAGAATTTGGAGCTCAAAATTTTAAAAGAATAAATGTTAAAATTTGATTTTACATGTTATCATGGGAAAACTGAAATATAAAATAAATTTAAAAATAAATCAACATCTTTACCAAGAAAAAGAAATGTCTCATTCCTCACATATATAAGAAACTGAGACCAATTTATAAAATTAAGTACCACTCCCTAAATGATAAATGGTCAAATTATATGAAAAGGTAGTTTTCAGAAGAAGAAATCAAAGTTATCAGTGGCTATCTGAAAAAAAAAACCCTTGAAATTATCAATAATTTTGGAAATTCAAATGAAGATATCTCTGAAGTATCACCTCATACCTAAAATTGGGTAACATAACAGGAAAGAAAAATGACAAATACTTGAGGGAAAGTAGAAAAACAGGCACACTAGTCCATTTTTGGTGCAACTGTTAACTGCTCTAACAATTCAGGAAAACCATTTGGAACTTCGCACAAAGGGTTATATAACTTTCCATGCCCTTTACCCAGCAATACCACTGCTAAGTCTATATCCCAAAAAGATAAAAGGAAAAGGAAAAGGACCTATATGTACAAAAAATATTTTCAGCAACTCTTTTTGTGATAGCAAGGAATTGGAAATTAAGGCAGCCTCCATCACCTAGTGAATGGCTGAACAGTTTGTGGTATATGGTTGTGATAGAATACTATTTTTCTATAGAAAATGACAAAGGGGATGTCTTCAGAAAAACCTGGGGAGACTTACATGAGCTGATGCAAAATAAAGTAAGCAGAATCAGAACATTTTACAAAGTAACAGCAATACTGTAATGATAACCAACAATATTGTAATGATCTCCAAAATGGTCAAAGGATATGAACAGGCAGTTTTCAGAAGAAATCAAAATATTTGTAGCAACTTTTTGTGGTGGAAAAGAATTAGAAATTGATGGAATGCCCATCAATTGGGTAATGGCTGAATAAGTTGTGGTATATGACTATGATAGAATATTATTGTATTATAAGAAATGACAATGCGGTGGTTTCAGAAAAATCTGGGAAGACTTACGCATCAATGCAAAGTGAAGTGAGCAGAATTAGGCAAGCATTGTTCATGGTAAATGCAATATTATAAGGATAATCAACTGTGAAACATTTAGATATTCTGATCAATACAATGATCCAAGAAAATTCTAGAGGACTCATGATGAAAAGTGCTAATTCACCTCCAAGAGAGAGAACTCTGATTGCAGATTAAAGCATACCTTTTTCGCTTTTCTTATCTTTCTTGCTTTTTATTGTTTTTAATTTTTTTTAGTAACATGGTTAATATGGAAATGTTTTTTATTTAATAAATATTTGTTTATTTTTATCATAAAACTCTTTTATTATTTTCCAGTTATATGTGTTGAGGGTGCAGAGCACCCCAGAAGTTCTCTGGGGCACATCAAGGAATCTTCTCCTAGAGAAACTAAACCAGAGGACAGATAAGCCTAGAGAGATAAGTGGAACCAGTTTGGACTGAGCTAGCTTTGGGACCTCCACCCTTCATCCTGATCTCCCTTACCCCTGGGGAGATAACTTTGGGTGTGGCTGCAGCCTTTGTGTCCTGAAGAGAGAGATGGGCTTGAGAGATCCATAGCCACCCTTCACGCAATTCCTCTAGCCACCACCAGTGGGGGATGGTCCGACCTCAGTAAAAGAACTTTCCACAGTCAAATGGTCACCCCCCCCCCATCAGTCCTCTATAAAAGTACCTACCAGCCTCCTGCTTGAGGAGATTGGTACCTCAGAGTCACGTGCTTTGTGCCTTTGTCCCCAAGAGAAGTCCAAGGATTTCTCTTGGTTTCCCTTCCCTTCCCTTGCCCCTAAATAAACTACCATCTTATTTGAACTGCTTTTGTGTGCAAGAGGGTGTAATTCTTTAAAGAGGAATTCCTAAGAACCTCTACCCCTAACCCAAACCCCATACCCCATTTTCCCCCATAACATATGTAAAAATAGTTTTCAACATTTGTTTTCAGAAGATTTTTTAGTTTTAAATTTTTCTCCCTCTCTCCCTTTCCTCCTCTCTCCCCAAGACAGAAAGCAATCTGATATGGGTTATATATGTACAATCACATTAAACATATTTCTGCACTCATCATGTTGTGAGAGAAGAATCAGAAAAAAGGGGGGAAAACCTAAAAAAAAGTAGAATCGTTATGGTTCAATCTGAATTCAGAATCTACAGTTCTTTTTTCTGGATGTGGAGAACATTTTTCATCATGAGTTCTTTGGAATGTCTTGGGTCATTGCACTGCTGAGAAGAGCCACGTCTGTCATATTTGATCATCACACAATGTTGCTGTTACTGTGTACAACGTTCTCCTGGTTCTGCTCACTTCACTCAGCATCAGTCCACTTAAATATTTCCAGGTTTTTCTTAAATTTGTCTGCTCATCATTTCTTACAGCACAATAGTGTTCCATTACATTCATACACCACAACTTGTTCAGCCATTGCCCAATTGATAGGTATTCCCTCAATTTTAATATGGAAATGTTTTGTATGACTTCACATGTATAATGGAAAACATAGCTTGCCTTCTTCTCAATGGTTATGGGAGGGTGGGGGATAGAGAGAATTGGGCACTCATAAAAAGAATATTATAAATACATTATTTTTTTTTCATTTAAAAAAAAATCCCACAGGAGTTTGCAATTTACTCTAGAGAAAAGGAAGAAGTATTGAATCTTAATCAGAGTAGTAACATGGTCAAATCTATGCTTTAGGAATGTAAGTTCAGGAGGTTGATGGTGGACATATTAGAGAGAGTAAGATATTATAAGCAGGATAAACAAACAAAAGCTATTGTAATGGAGCAAACAACGGGTGTTGAGGGAGTAAACTAGGGTAGTCATCATCTGAATGGAAAATAAGAGCTAGGTATGAGATATTGGGAGGTAGAATTACCAAAATTTAGCAATTCATTACCTAAGAAGGTTAAAGAAGAATGTCCAGGGAAGGATTACCTTTTAAGGAACAGTTACAAATTAGTGATAAAATCAGCCTCCATGTATCTCAAGTGAGGATTTTTTCTTTTGAGTAGAGTATCCAAAATAGGTTTTGGAGATATAGGCCTAACATTATAGAGCTAATCACAGTTGTAAGGAATTTTCTAAGCCTTGCTCATTTTTCATGGGCAACAGAATTAAAATTATCACCGAAATAAAGGCAGTTAAAGTGCTGTTACACAAATTTTCAGGGTCTTGCTAGCCACTGCACGAATAAGCCTGAAGAGGTTACAGATGCTCTGCAGTTCATTCAATCAAGAGTGTGACACACACTATCTGTAGGTGATGGACAAATGTCTCACAATTTTGATGGAAGAGGAGGAGGAGGAGGATGTGTATAGAGGAAAAGATCCATTTGTTAGCAGAAGCCTGCTTAACCTGTCACAAAATCCTTCAACATAGCCATTTATACCAGAACAAAGAAACACTATCTTCTCAATCAGTCATTTAATTAACATTTATCAAAGTCCTATTAGGTGCCTTATTGGATTAAATATGGTGAAATGGGTGAATTCCTGGGAAATGTTCAAAGGCCTCTAAGTTTTCTTTTATAACTGTAAAGTAATTGGGAAGGGGAAATACTGAAGTACTTTTAGTGCCTCACAGAAAAAGAAAGAAGTTATGGTAAATAGAGCACAAAATGGAGTGGGTTATGTTCTCCCCAAAATCCACTTCTGAAGGTGCAAAGAATCTTAGCCTAGGTCATTTGCCTAGCTGAGTATGCAGCATAGAGCTTTCAGCAATATAATATGCCAGCTACTGTAGCTCTTGCTGTCGAGAGGTTTTCTAGCACCCATGCTCCAGCAGATAGTATAGTGAACAGTAGCTGGTATTCGAAAGACTAGGGTAGCAGAGAGCAGATCAGAAAGCACAAAAGCAGCAGAAACAACCTAAAACAAAGCAAGGATGCAACACTGTGCACAAGGAAGCATTCCTATATGAGCAGAGAGCATCAGGTACAGCATTGGAGCTGTGAGGCATTCTTAATCCACCCATGCACTGCATCCACAGACGCATCAAAGTAGGTACTTTCACCAGCCAGTGGACATAATGAGCTCACGAAGGCTAGGCAGTTCTGACCAGGTACTACCCAATAACACCACAAATTTCCATGAATTTTTCTGTAGGTAAGTCCAGGATCCTTACCACCAAGAAGATAACTTAATTGCCTCCTAAATCCATGTGCTTTCTGGTTTAGGGAAAGGTTCTATCCCTTTAATTTTTTGCTTCTGTTAGTGGTTGGATTTTTACTTTTCTTAGGGAAGGTATGTATTCTCAGCGCATAAGATTCAGTTGAGGTTGATTTAAGGACTCTTTCAGAGACACTTGTGTACACTCTGAATGGGGGTGGGGGGTGGGGGATTGGAGTAGCAGAGGAATGTAAACCACTGAACAAATCATTCCTGAAACTAGGCAACTGCAGCATTGAATGAGTCGTCAATATATCTAAAGTACTTAATGTTAAAGAGCTTCAAATATGTTATGGGAGGAAGGAGTAGATAGCGTTACATTAGATAGTTACTTTGGCAGGTGTAGAAAGATACATTTGTCAATCCTTTTGAATCAAATAAGATAGAATTTGGATGGTTTAGGTTGCAGATGGTCAGAGCTGCCTTATTTGCTGAAGGGCTATCAAGAGAGAGTCAATGTACCACAGGCAAATCATTTTTGGAAAGCTCCTGGGAAAGCTGAGTACAGGCCTACAGCAGAAGACCTGAGAAGAGAACTTTGGTTCTGAAGGGCTTTGGTGAAGAAATGGTGCCTTAGCCCAGGGCCCTGTAGAATATCTATCCTATTCTCTAAATTCTTAGGGGATGGCCAACTATCTTCTGGAGTCAAGCTGTTCAGAATGCCTTTGACCCCAACCTTGGAAAGGAAAGGGGCCTGTGCTTGCAGAAAGGAGCTTATAAGTAGTTGACTTGGAAGTCAAGATAACCAATCAGTTAAACAATACACATTAAGTACTTATTATGTACCTGGCAATGAGCAGGGGATACAAAAAGAGCCAAAAAACAGGCCCTGCCCTCAAGGAGATTATGATCTAATGAGGGAGACAACACACAAATGAATAGATCCAAAGCAAGCCAAAAAAAAAAAAAAACAGAGCTTCTTAAACTTTTCCCCTGAGAAAATTTTATTCAACCCTAGGCATATCGGTATATAAGATAGGTATATATAGCCCTTTGCTGTTGCCAAATTTTTCATGACCCTCATGCAATCCCATTTGGGGTTGTGACCTACAGTTCGAGCAGCTTTGGCATAAAGGATAAATAATAAATAGTTAACAGAGAGAAGGCACTACAATTAAGAGTAGTTGAGGAAGTCAGGAAAGTCATCAGTGTACTGGAGAAGGGAGAGCATATTAGGCATAGGGGACTGCCAGATAAAATACCCAGAGCCAAGAAATGGAAGTCAGCAACCAACGTCACTGGATCAAGAAGTATGTTTTGCGGAGTAAGGTGTAGGAAGACCAGAAAAGTAAGAGATTGGATTGGAGTCTTTGACCTGACATTGGAGAATGGTGAAGGCTGAAGACTGAACACCCCAAATTGGGTTGAGCTGATCACTTTTGTGCATTACCACTTCCCAATGGCATGAGTAAGACCACAAGATCTGGAAAAAGAATACCAGACCTGGTCAGTGACCATCTGAGGTATAGGAAATAAAGCTGTTGGTGAGACTACCTCAGAGACTTCTTTCACATCAAATTTTCCTAGATGACTGGGATATATTTGTCTTTTACCTGCCCTATTTGATTTAACCTTCCACTAATGGAAAACCAGATGGAGGGGAAGGAAGCTAGCCTCCCCTTCCTCATCTTTGGATGGCATACAATAGCTGCTTTTAAAACCACTACTTCTATTTCATCAATTTTTTTTTCTGGGGCAGTGAGGGTTAAGTGACTTGCCCAGGGTCATACAGCTAGTACGTGTCAAGTGTCTGAGGCTGGATTTGAACTCAGGTCCTCCTGAATCCAGGACTGGTACTTTATCTACTGCACTACCTAGCTGCCCCATACCAATTATTTTTAGTGCTTCTATTATTATTATTAGCATTTGTCAGTATGTGTGAAGCAATGAATTAAAATCTGGATGACCATTAGAAACTGACAATTCTGTTTACTTCAAGGCTAGCAGTGAGACTGGAAATGGAGAGAGGACAAAACACTTAAAATATTGAAGTCTTTAACAAAGTATTTTAGATTTGTCAATGCAAGCTGGCTGGAGACTGAAGCCACATATTTAATTAAGGATTTGATGCACTGAAAAGGAAAAAAAAAGAGAATCTTACTTGGGGCTCGATTCCTCCTGAGTCTCTAAGCACTTTGCAGACAAGGTGTGAGTAAGCTTACTTTCACTTTTTAAAGAGCCAACTGACATTTTTGGTATGCTGGGTTTCGAAAGGAAAACTATATGGCAATTAATAGTCAAGCTAATTTCCTGCCAAAGAAGAGAAGAGGAGCAACATTTACAAGCACCTGCAATGACTCTGCTTGCTCTGTAGGTGGCAGCTCAGCCTGCCTATCTAAATGATAGCAACTGTGATAATTGAAGAACTCAGCTATGATCTGAAGGGATCATGATTCAGATTACCCCTTAAGGGCTCACCTGAGTGTGTTTGTTTTATTTCTAAATTAAGCCTGCTTGTTTTATTGTTGGGTAAGATGAGACCTCCATTTGCAATGCCCTGTGATTTTGCAAGGGTCCACTAGGGAAACATAAGTTCCCTCAGGTGTAGTATGAACTTCTGGTTGTGTGTGGACATTATCTGTTATGCCTGTGAATTGTCAGGAGATCCACTGGGGAAATGCATGGGTTTCCCTCAATGCTGAAATAACACTCGAAATAATTCACACTCAGGACAATTTGTTTTTTCACTTGGAGATGACAGAAGGAAGAAAATGAGCACTGTTAAGTACTTATGTGGTAGGCACTATGGTAAGCTCTTTCTAAATATCATCCCATTCGATTGTCTCATTTGGAAGCAGCTAGGTGGAACAGTCAATAGAATGCCAGGCCTGGAGTCAAGACCACTTGCTTTCCAATCCCACCTCAAACACTTAGTGTGACCCTGAGCAAGTCACTTAACCTCTGTCTGCCCCCTTTAACTGTAAAATGGGGATCATAATAGCACTGACCTCTCAGGATTGTTGTGAGGCTCAAATGAGAGAGTATATGTAAAGCACTCAGCACAGTGTAGCATATATGAGTCTTTATAGCAATGTGAATTTTCTTCCCATTCCTTATACTAATCCTGGGAGGTCAGTGTAATTATGATCCTCACATTACAGTTGAGGAAACTAAGGTAAACAGATTAAGGGAAGTGACCAGAGTTACACAGCTAGTAAATGTCTGTGGTTAATGTCTGTGGCTACTTTTGAAACTGCATGTCTTCCTGACTCCAGGCCCAACACTCTTGAGTACTTCCCCACCTAGCTACCTCTAGGTATAGGATGATAGATCTAGAGATGAAAGGGACCTTACAGGCAATCTAGTCCAAGCCCCTTATTTTTCAGATAAAAAGTTGACTTTCAAACAGCTTCAAGTCCTCAATCCCTCTTGATAATGCTCTATATGCCATGGGAGTTCACTGGGGACTAGAGATTATTTTTCCTTTTCTTTTTCGCCCCTCCTGTTACTATGTAATACCAATGACAATGTTTTTTACAGTTGTCGTACATTAGGACTGGACCCTTGAAGTACTAAGTAGGCAATAACCTATAAAAACTTTGTAAAAATGATTCTTTGGGGGGGGCAGCTAGGTGGTGTGGTGGATAAAGCACTGGCCCTGGATTCAGGAGGACCTGAATTCAAATCCAGCCTCAGACACTTACTAGCTGTGTGACCCTGGGCAAGTCACTTAACCCTTATTGCCCAGCAAATATATATATATATATATATATATTCTTTGCCATCATTTTTTAATTTGTATTAAATTTGGGGGCATGAGATAGGGGACGTGACTAGATGTTGGATTGCCAGATTTTACAGCATGGAATATATAAAACACAGGCAAAAGGAACAATGCTCTGTGGTTTGCAAAGAACTCCAAGGAAGAGTAGTATTACAGTGATAGAAATGGAGCTTCTTTTAGCTGTATGGATTGAAGATTGCAATCAAAACCACATTCTTCTTAGGGCGGCTATACAGACAAAAGCTTCCATTTTATTTAGGGCAGTGGAAGAAAAGGAGGGCATTGATCAGACTTTGCTCCACCTCACACACCTTTGGGAACACTGAAAACTTGTGGGTCTCCAGCCTACACTATCTGAGAAATTGGAAATAATGCAACACTTAATACTCAAAGAAATTACTCCTCAAAGAGGAGAAAATTCAGTCTTGAAATTAGACTGTGCAGTGGTTAAAGCACTGGCCCTGGATTCAGGAGTACCTGAGTTCAAATCCAGCCTCAGACACTTGACACTTACTAGCTGTGTGACCCTGGGCAAGTCACTTAACCCCCATTGCCTCACTAAAAAAAAAGAAATTAGACTGTGAGGGGCAGCTAGGTGGCGCAGTGGATGGAGCACCGGCCCTAGAGTCAGGAGTACCCGAGTTCAAATCTGGCCCCAGACACTTAACAATTACTAACTGTGTGACCCTGGGCAAGTCACTTAACTGCAATTGCCTCACTAAAAAAATAAAAAATAAAAAAAGGAAATTAGACTGTAAGTTCCTTGAAGGCAAACACTGTCTTTTGTAAATGCTTAGCACAGCACCTGGCACATAGTAGGCACTTAATAAATGTTTATTGATTGACTGAAGGATTCATTAACAATGCCTCAGAATTGCATAGAGTATGATGCTAACATAAAGTTCGAAGTTAGGAAATAAACTGAAAAATGGAAGAAAAAAGAATCTTACCATAAAGAGCTATTGTGTTAACAGGGAAACCCAATACACAAACCTAAAAGAAAAGAATGCCTCTAAAATATCTACAAGAAAAGTCTCAAAGGAAAACACAGCTTGGGCACAAATTCAACGAGAATACCTGAAAGAAATAAAGGAAGAGCTAAAAATTATTTTTAATACCAAGCAAGAGTGCTAGAGAAAAAAGGGGGGACAAGAAATGAAAAGTAAACAATAAAAAAAGATTTCCCTGAAAAGTAGAATTGACAAAAGAGAAGCTAATGACTTCAAGAGATGACAAATATTAAGAAAAGGAGATATATATATATATATATATATATATATATATATATATTAACAATGATTTAGGAAACATTGAAGAGAGATAGTTTAAGATACATTGGACAACCTGAAAACCCTGACCAAAAAAAGAAACAAAAAAGATGACATTTCAAAAACATCATTTTCAAAACATTGGTCAAATCTCTTATAAACAGAGAGCACAGTAGAAATTGAAAGAATCCATGGATCACTATCTGAAAAAAATTAAAACTCCCAGGAATATTATGCTCAAAATCCAGAGCTTTCAGGTCAAGGAAAAAATATGACAAGCATCCAAAGAGAAAGACATCAAGTACCAAGGAGCCACAGTACATATCGCGTGAGATTTAGCAGCTACCACTATAAAGGAGGAGCAGAGAGCTTGAACTAATACTCCAGAAGGCAAACCAGCAAAGCTGAATAAAATCTTATGAAGGAAAAATGAATATTTAATGAAATGGAAGATATTTATGATGAAAAGAAAAAAAACAGCTGAGTGGAAAAGTTAAAAAAGACATAGGAGTCAAGAGAAGTATAGAAAAATAAACATGAGTGAGGAATCATAAGGGACTAAACAAGAATCAACTGATTATATTTTTTTTAAAGAAGATAATTTTATTTTTCCTTTCTTTTTTTTGTTTTGTTTTTTGTTTTTGGCAGGACTATGAGGATTATGTGACTTGCCCAGGGGCACACAGCTAGTAAGTGTCTGAGGCTAGATTTGAACTCTGGTCCTCCTGAATTCAGGGCCAGTGCTTTATCCACTGTACCACCTAGCTGCCCCCCTGATTATATTCTTTTTTTTTTTTTTTTTGGTGAGGCAGTTAGGGTTAAGTGACTTGCCCAGAGATTATATTCTAATATGAGGAAAATATATTTGTATGTACCCAAACTCTATCATTATCAGAGTCCATAGAGGAATCCTAATTAAATAGAACACCTGGGAGTGGTCCTATTTATTTAGAGGATCTTACAAAAAACAGAAAGGGAGGGGAAGAGGAATATAGAAGGAAGGAAAAGAAAAGGATAGAGAAAAGCGCCTCACAATTTAGGGTAAACAAATAGAAGTCTATAGATATAAGGTGAAGTGGGAGGAAACCAAATGACACATGAAACTTGCTCTCTTCTGAACTGATAAAAGGAGGGAAGATTACACACATACACAGTTGGATACAGGGAAACAGGAGGAAAGGAGAGAAGGCAAATCAGGGAATAAGAAAGAGGGTAGATTAAAGGAGATAACAGTCTTAAGCAAAACAAAATCTTAAAGAGTGACCTTGAAACAAAGAGAAAGAATAGTACAAGAGAATAGGATGGAGTGAAAATATGTAATTAGCAATCATATCTGTGAATGTAAATGGCATGAACTTGCCCATAAAACAGAACAAAAAAGAATGGATAAGGAATCAGAATCTTTAAATAGAAATCCTTTAAATCAAAAAAGAAATTAATAAAAATGCAAGAAAAAATGGAAAAACACATCAAAATACAAATAAAAGTATAAAAGGGGTGTAAATAAATAAAAAATATATAAACCACTAGCTAATTTTATTTTAACAAACCAGTACACAAAATACAAAAGGTAAATTTACAACCAATGAAGAAATTTTTTAAATTACAAGGGACTAGTTTGCCTAATTATATGCAAAGAAAACTGAAAATCTAAAGGAAATGGATCAATATTTACAGAAATATAAAATGCACAGATTAACATAATTGGAAATATAGTGCTAAAATGATAGTCTTAGAAAAAATGTTTTAAACAAGCTATTAACATTCTCAAAGAAAACTAAATGAAGACTAGATATATTAAATGAATTCTACCAAACATTTAAAGATTAATTCTAATACTATATAAATGGTTTTAAAATATGAAAAAGGACTACTACAATTCTAAAGGATTCATGATAAAAAATGCTACCATCTCCAGAGAAAGAAACAATGTAGTCTGAATGCAGATTGAAGCATACATTTAAATTTTTTTCTTTATTTTTTCGTGTATTTCTTTTTTGGTCTGTGTTTTCTTTCACAAGAGGATTAATATGGAAATGTTTTGCATAATTGAAGACATATAACCTACATCAAAATGCCTGTGTCTCAAGGAGGGTGAAGGGGAGGGTGGAAAAAAATTTGGAATTCAAAACTTTAAAAATTATATTAAAATTATTTTACATGTAATTAGAAAAACATTGTTCAAAAAAAGAATCCTACCAAATTCCTCCTATGATGCAAATATTGTCTTAATTCTTAAACAAGGAGCAATCATAAAAAAGAGAAGGATAGAACAATGTCTTATTGATGCAAAAATTTTACATAAAATATTAGTAAGGAGAATGAAACAAACTACCATAAGCATTATAGATTATTACCAGGCTGGATTTATATTAGGAATCGAGGGCTGGTTAAGTATTGTTGTTGTTCAGTTGCTTCAGTTGTGTCCAACTTTTCATGACCCCATTTGCGGTTTTCTTGGCAAAGATAATGGAGTGGTTTGCCATTTCCTTCTCCAGATTTCATAGATGAGGAAACTGAGGCAAACAGGTTTAAGTGACTTGCTCTGGGTCAAACAACTAGTAAGTGTCCGAGACCAGATTTAACGATGGGAAGATAAGTCCTTCTGACTCTAGATCTGGCACTCTATCCACTGTGCCAACTTGCTACTCCAGTTAAATAGTGGGAAAACTATAAATATAATGGACTATATTAAAACAAAATGCACAAAATAATATGATTATACCAATAAATGCAGTAGAAAAATCTTTTGACAAATTTCAACAACCATTTCTACTACAAATACTAAGAAGCATAGGAATAAATGGATGCTTCTTCAATATCATAAGTAGTATATATTTAAAACCAAGAGGCAGCATTACCTTTGTTGGAGATAAACTAGAGGCCTCTCTAATACTAATGAGGGGTAAAGCAAAGATGTCTATTGTCATTATTGATATTCAATGTAGTGCAAAAAATGTTAGCAGTAGAAATAAGTTTTAAAAAAGAAGGAATAAGTATAGAGAAAGTGAATACAAAATTACCACTTTTTGAAGGTTATATGATTCACTTAGAGAACCATATAAAGTCAACTAAAATACTACCTGAAACAATTCAGCAAAGTTTCAGGATATAAAATAAAGTGAACATAAATCATCAGCATTTCTTTATATTACAAAAAATGGAAAGGAAAGAAGGTGATCTTGCTCTGGAGATGGCAGTGGTTTCTACTGATGAATGTTTCCATGGGTAAAGATAGATGTTCAGTGTAGGAAGATGGGGATCTTGCCCTGGGTATGATCTGAAAGATTTGGTGCTTGACAAGATCCCTCAGGAAAGGGAAGTTGCAACTCCCAAGGGCAACTGGCACCTTCTGGAGTGAAAGAGCATGGATCCAGGAAGGAAATTTTGAGGAAAATGATAAAAAAGAAGGTAATCAGATGGAGGCTACATAGATCAGTGGTGGGCTGCATAATCAAGGATGTAGTTGGGGTGGGGTCCTACCAGAATTTGCACTGTTCTGGCAATGAGGCACAATGGAAGAGGGGAATACATTGGGTGGGTACAAAACAGCAGCAGAAACCAGATAAAGGAAAGTGCCCAGAATGGCTACCTTGAAAGTTTTGATTGCATAAGGAATACAGAAAATAGTGAGAGACTTGATAAATATAGTAGACAAGAACCAGAAAATGAAGGACTATAGTGAAGACTGGATGAATAGTGAAGAGAATAAGAGAAGCCCTCTCTGGAAAGGAGTGCTAAAAATGAATTTTTTTTTTGGCAGGGCAATGGGGGTTAAGTAACTTGCCCAGGGTCACACAGCTGGTAAGTGTCAAGTGTCTGAGGCCGGATTTGAACTCAGGTACTCCTGAATCCAGGGCCAGTGCTTTATCCACTGAGCCACCTAGCCGCCCCCTAAAAATGAAATTTTAAAACTTAATGAACAGTACTAGTTTTAGGGGAGGAGAAGGGGAAATCTACCTGAGTGAGATGTATAAAAGGGGAAAGAATAATACAACTAGATAAAAATAGGAAAGAAAAAAGGACTAATGAGCAAAACCCCAAAAGGAAAGATTAAAAATTGAGAGAGGAAATTAGAGTGAGGGGAAGAGAACCAGTGGGAATAGGGCAATCTTAAAAAGATTATACTAAAGTAATAGAAGACTGTTTTTACTTCAGAAGAGGCAGTATTAGAGAAAAATGAAAAAGTAGGAATCTAACTCTAATAACTTCAAATGTGAATGGATTAAATATTCTAATAAAATGTAAAATGGTGATAAACTAGATGAGAAAACAAAACCTTACAATCTATTGCTTATAAGAAACACAATGAAAAACATAAACACATACAAAATAAAACATCTGGGTTGGAAATTTTTTTTCCTATGCATTAAATGAATTTTAAAAAGTAGGAGTTTCAATCATGCAACGAGATAAAGCAAAAACAAATATCTGAAAAATAAAAAAGGTATCAACAAGGAAACTATACCTTACTGAAAGGAACAATAGGCAACAAACCAATATCAGTAATAAACTTGTATGCTCCAAATGTGTTAGCATCCAAATTCATAATGGAAAGATCAAGTTCAAGTGAGCTACAAGAAGATATATATATAGACAGTAACAAAATATTGACAGAAGACTTCAATATCCTTCTCAGTTTGGCTAACAGAAAGATAAACAAAAGTGAAAATATAGTATTGATCAAACTGCTAGAGAAACTAGAGATAAAATATGACATCTAATATATGGAACTGGAAAAGAATACATATGTGTGTGTGTGTATGTGTGTGTATACTAGATTACTATGGTCATTTAGTATAGTGTAATTTGTACCTATTCTATTCCACTGATCCACCTATTTCTTAGCCAGTACCAGATTGTTCTTGTTGTGGTAGTTTTTTTTTTGTTGTTGTTGTTTTGGTGAGGCAATTGGCATTAAGTGACTTGCCCAGGGTCACATAGCTAGTAAATGTTAAGTGTCTGAGGCCGGATTTGAACTCAGGTCCTCCTGACTCCAGGGCCAGTGCTCTATCCACTGCGCCACCTAGCTACCCCCAGATTGTTTTAATAATTACTGCTTTATAATACAGTTTGAGATCTGGTACTCCCAGACCACCTTCTTTTATATTTTTTTCATTGATTCCCATGATATCCCTGAACTTTTGTTTTTCCAGATGAATTTTGTTATTATTTTTTCTAGATATATAAAATATTTTTGATAGTTTGATTGGTATAGCACTAAATAAATAAATTAATGTAGACTGGATTATCATTTTTATTATAATAGTCTGACATACCCATGAGCAATTAATATTTTTCCAATTATTTAGATCTGACTTTATTTGTGTGATAAGTGTTTTGTAGTTCTGGTCATAGAGTTCCTGTTTGTCTTGGCAGGTAGACTCCCAAGTATTTTATATTGACCACAGTTATTTTCCATGGAATTTTTCTTTCTACCTGTTGTTGCTGGACTGTTTTGGTAATATATAGTAATACTCATGATTTATGTGGGTTTCTTTTGTATCCTGCAACTTTTCTAAATTTGTTAATAATTTCAAGTAGCTTTTTAGAACAACATGATTTTTATAAGGAGATCAGAAAATGAAATCAAAACATCAATGAGTAGGGTGAAATCACAACAAAAGGAGAAGGAACAAAAATAATAATCAGTCCCTATTATGCATAGTTACATGCCAAAAATAGATATAAAAAGATATAGAGGAATACCTTGAAAAATATCAAATGCTCACACTGACAGAAGAACAAGTGGAGATCTTAAATAATCTAATCTCAGAAAATAGAATTATCTGTGAAAGACTACCAAAAGGCAAAAAACCCCAACCCTCCTAGTCCTGATAGAATCACAGCAGATTTCAATAAAACTTTAAAACATAATGAAAGGTAAATGAATATTAGAAGATTATCCAGGTATAGGCCTAGCTCACAAACTTGTGTTTGCCCCCTCTATGAACTCCCAGATGTTTTCTAATAACTCTAGCTATAGCTTAATATGGGAAATTGCCCCTGTTTTGACCAAGAGTGGGAACATGAAGGAGGATACCCATCTGGAATAATGGCCAGGTACCTTCTAGGCATATCTCACTGATTAACTGCCTAAGGTTCCCAGGAACTAGCCATTCCTAAGGACTATAAACAATTCCAGGGGTAGTCCTGGGGCTTTGGCTCCCCCTCGGGAGTATGTCCTGAGAAACTAAAAGTTTATTCCAACTTCTCTGGCAGTGATCCTGCGGGAACTCACTTGGTGTCAATCATAAAATTAGCTCATCATACAAGCCGCTATTGGTGGCTTCAAGCCACTTTTGTTTAAGGTACTATATAAGTCAAAGGAAGCCCCCACTTCTTTGGAGTCTCACCCATGGAGAGGACACTCTGCCTGGGATGTTCCCATTCGGGACTCTGGGAGGCTGTACCAGGACCCCCAGCCAGTTGGACCCAGGAGTTGGTGCTTCCCCGATTTGGTGATGTATTTTTCTTTAAATCTCTACATAGTGGTCACTTTTGCTTTAATAGTTACATTGTTAAGCTGCTTACTTTATTGCTGCTGCAAAACTAATATCTCTTTTCCTGTACTATAATACTCATTAAATTTAACTTTCTTCACCTGGTGTTGGAGTGTCATTTTTTTTTTTTGGTAGGAGCGAATCCAAACATTATCCTTAAACATACACATAATTAGTACCCTTTTATGAGGAAAAAAATATAGCCCTAACACTTAAACCAGAGAAGGATAAAACATAACCAAACCAAACAAAAATAGAACTCAATATCATTATTATCAACTCATAAATTTTAAATAAAATCCTGTCAAACTGGAGTAATTTATTCAAGAAATCATTCATTATTTTATTTTATTTATTTTATTTTTTTTAGTTCAACTTTTGTTTATACATGCTTTGCAATTTCAGATTTTTCTCCCTCCCACCCCTCCCTCCCCCCTCCCCTAGACAGCAGGTAATCTGATATAGGTTATATCTATATATCTCTATACATATACATATAGATATATATATATATATATACACACATATATATATACACATAATAACATTAATACTATTTCTGCATTAATCCTGTTACAAGAGAAAGAATCAGAGCAGTGATGAAAAACCTCAAAATAGAAAGAAAAAAAAAAACAAAAGCACCCAAAAACAAAAGAAATAATATGGTTCAATCAGCATCTATACTCCACAGTTCTTTCTTTCTTTTTTTTCTTGGATTTGGAGATCCTCTTCTATCATGAGTTCCCTGGAACTCTTCTGTACCATTGCATTGGTAAGAAGAATATAGTCCGTCACAGTAGGTCAACACTCAATGTTGATGATACTGTGTACAATGTTCTTCTGGTTCTGCTCATCTCACTCATCATCAGCTCACGTAAGACCCTCCAGGTTTCTCTGAACTCTTCCTGCTCATCATTTCTTACAGCACAATAGTATTCCATTGTATTCATATACCACAACTTGTCCAGCCATTCCCCAATTGATGGGCACCCCCTCAACTTCCAATTCCTTGCTACCACGTAAAGAGCAGCTATAAATATTTTTGTACATGTGGGTCCCTTTCCCCCTTCCATAAGAAATCATTCATTATTACTGAGCAGGATTTTTACCAAGGATGTAAGGATGGTTCAACATTAGGAAAATAATCAACAGAATTAATCATATCAAAACCCAAAACATCTAAAACCACATGATCATCTCAATAGATAGAGAAAAAGCCTTTGACAAAATATAGTAATTGCTTAGGCACAAAACACTACAAAGTACAGAGACATTTTATATCATAAAAACCATCTAAAACCAAAGTAAAATATTATATGCAGTAGGCATATATACTAATGCTTTCCCAAAAAATCAGAGTGTGGAATAAGGATGCCCACTCTCCCCACTATTGTTGGCTACCAAGAGTAATAAGGCAAGAGAAAGAAATTAAAGTCAGAGAGACAGGTAAAAAGGATGTAAGACTATCTCAATTGGCTGATGATATGATCGTTTACTTGGAAAATTCCGGGAAATCAGCAATTATACTAATTGAGACAAGTAAGAGCTTTAGCAAATTTGCAGGTTAAAAAATGAATCCTCAAAAATCAATAGCACTTCTACATAAAAATAACAAAACATGAGAAGCAATAATAGAATGGGAAATATCATTCCAAGTAACTATAAAATGCAGAAAATAACCCAACTAACAAGCACAAAACACGTGTATAGATTCAACTACAAAGTTCTCCTTAAAAAAACAAACAAACAAAAAAAACGTTAGATAGCTGGGGCAATATTCAACTCTTATAGCTAGGATTTGCCAATAATAATAAAACTACCAAAAGTCAATTTACATTTATAAAGCTAAACCAATCAAATTACCAAGGGAATACTTTACAGAATTTGGTAAATAATGACATACTTCATATGGAAAAAACAAAAGATCTAAAATGTCAAAGGAAATGATGAAAAGAAGTAGGCATAAAAGGGAAATGAGGCAGCTAAGTGGGAGAGTGGGATAGAGCACTGGGCTTGGAATTAGAAATACTCATTTTCATGTGTTCAAATCTGGCTTCAGTACTTACTACCTGCATGACCCTGGGCTAGTCATTTAACCCTGTTTGCCTCAGTTCCTCATCTGTACAATGAGATAGAGAAGGAAATGGCAAACAACTCCAGTAACTTTGCCAAGAAAACCCCAAAATGGGGTCATGATGAGTTGAACATGACTGAAATGAGTGAACAACAACAAATGAAGAGGGAATAGTACTTCTAGACCTCAACTACATTATAAAGCAGGGGTTTTCAAAACCATGTACTATTGTTTAAAAAATAGAAAGACAAATCAATGGAACCAGATAAGAGAAAATAAAAAATAATAGAACTCAATAACCAGTACTTGATAAAGTGGAAAACATAAATAACCTTGGAAAAACTACCTATTTGATAAAGACTGCTGGGAAAACTGGAAAGCAGTCAGTCAGGAATTAGGCTTAGACTAACAACTTATATAATATTTTACAAACATTTTCAATGGATACACAACCTTAATATTAAAGATCATATGAAAAAAGTTAGAAGAGAAACAGATCATATGTCTCCTAAAGCTATCTTAACCAAACAAGAGACAAAGGAAATTCTATATATAAAATAGGTAACTGATTACATGAAACTGGAAAAAAAACACAGACAAAATTATTGAACAAAGGGTAAGAGAAGTGACCAAACGGGGAAAAAAATCTTTCAAAATTCTCAGATAAGTGTTTGGTATAGAAGATATATAAACTATACACACACCACACCCACACCCACAGCCCCCACACTCCCAATCCCCACCCCACATGACTAATAGCTATTCCCCAATAGATAAATGATCAAAGGATATGAACAGTTCTTAAAAGAACTGCAAAGTATTCACAACCACATGAAAAATGCTCCAAATGATTAATAAGAGAAATGCAAATCTAAATCAAACTACCCTGAGTTTTCACTTTACATCTTGTAAATTGGGAAAAATGACAAAAAATGGCAGCTGTCAATGTCAGAGGTGTTGGGAAAGGATAAGTACATTAATACATTGTTGGTAGTCTATGAAATGGTACAACTAATTTTTAAAATTGGAATTATGCAAATAAAATGTTTAAAATACCTATACCTATTGAACCAGAGACCATTACTGGGATTATACCCCAAGGAAGTAATTGATAAGAAGAATGTTCCAATGTACGCCCCAAATAGTTAAAGCAATATTTTTATTGATAGCTAAGAATTGGAAACAAAGTAGATGCCCATCAAGTGGGGACTGGCTGAACAAATTATGATATATGGATGTAATGTAATATTAATGAGCTATAATAAATGATGTGTATAATAAATGTGAGAAGCATGGAAAGATATATATGAAGGGATGTAGAGTGAAGTAAGGATACCCAACATAGTTAACTACAACAGTAAAAATTGAGAGAACTGGGGCAGCTAGGTGGTGCAGTGGATAAAGCACTGGCCCTGGATTCAGGAGTACCTGAGTTCAAATCCAGCCTCAGACACTTGACACTTACTAGCTGTGTGACCCTGGGCAAGTCACTTAACCCCCAATGCCCTGCAAAAAGTAAAAATAAAATGTAAAAAAATTGAGAGAACTATACACCAAAATATCAAAAGTAAATGTAACAAAATTATAAAGATTAAGGAGAACCTGAATGAAAAGATATGAGAAAACACATTCAACCTAACCCTTAAATAGAGGTGGGAGGTCTACAGATGTTACACATTGCACATGTAGCTGGACTTTTTCAATGTATCACTCAGTTGGGCTGACTTTTTTTCCTCTAAAATGCTATTTATCATTGGGGTAGTGCTCAGGGAGAAGGAGAGGTAGGGATTCTTTGGATAAGCATGGTGATGTAAAAAAAATATATCAATGAAACTTATTTAAAAAAAAAAAGTAATGAGGGGCAGCTAGGTGGCCCAGTGGATAAAGCACCGGCCCTGGATTCAGGAGGACATGAGTTCAAATCTGGCCTCAAACACTTGACACTTATTAGCTGTGTGACCCTGGGCAAGTGTGTGACCCTCATTGCCTCACAGAAAAGAAAAGAAAAGAAAGACAAAAAAGCAATGAGCCAAAAGTGCAAAGTCAAAAAAAGAAAAACACAGATGCACTTTGAGGGCAAGGACTATTGTTTTGCTATTATTTGTATCTGTATTGCTTAGCACAGGACCTAACACATAGTAAGCACTTAATAAATTCTTGTTTTCTTTCCATTAATGTGTTATAAGAAAAAATGAATATTATTATGACAGATAAGCATGGAAAGACTTACTTGATCTGATTCAGAGAGAAACAGAAGCAATAAAACAACATGCAGAATGAATGCAACAACATAAATATTAAGAATTACAAAGAACAAGCATGGGCCCATAGGACAGATGCCATCCAGACATAAGAAACCGCCATCCAGTAGTGTGCAGGAACTATCTTATACCAGTTTGTGAAATCCTATTATTAAATTTTCACACTGTTCAACCAGTTCTGCACCACTAATAATGTTATTTGTTGCTTTAAAAGAATTTGTGTTAGCCACAGTTGACACAATTTTCAATATATTATTGTCCACTTTAAATGCTTGTGGCTTCAAAGGGCTATAGAACTGTGCGTGCACTTTGATCCGGAAATACCACTGCTAGGTTTATATCCCATAGATATCTGCCAAAAAAGAAAAAGACTATTTGTACAAATAGTACAAAAAACATTTATAGCAGCTCTTTTTGTGGTGGTTAAGAATTGGAAATCAAAGGAATGCCCATCAGTTGGGGAATGGCTAAAGGAGCTGTGGTATATGATGGTGATGGAATATTATTGTGCTATAAGAAATGACTAGCAGGAGGATTTCAGAAAGGCCTGGAAAGACTTGTATGAACTGATGTATATTGAAGTGAGCAGAACCAAGAGAACATTGGGCACAGAGACAACAATATTGTTTGATGAGCTATGAATGAATTAGCTGTTCTCAGCAATACAATGATCCAAGACAATACTAAAGGACTAATGATGAAACATGCTATCCACCTCCAAAGAAAGAACTGATACTGATGGAACACAGACTGAAGCATGTTATTTTCACTTTCTTTCATTTTTTCTTTTATTCAAGTTTTCTTGAACAAAATGACTAATAAGGTAACATTTTACATAATTGCACATGTATAACCTATATCTGATTGCTTACCATATCTCAGGTAGGGGGGAGGGGAGGGAGGGGAGAAGGGATAAAAATGGAACTCAAAATTATAAATAAAAATGTTTATTACTTTAAAAATGATTGTGGATTTAATAATCAATATTTCAGAGCAAATTTAATTGCACTTTTTTTCTGACAGTACTAATAAAATTCTGGAAGAATGTCTGGAATAGCTCTGAAGTTATGAAGAAATTTTCCTAAAATCATCATTCAGCACTATTTAAATTACCATTTGACAATTCAATATATGAAACAAGTTAAGAATTTTAAAATATTCCTGATAAAAATCCAATCTAATAAAAATGCTGAGCTAGGAACTGTAGGTAAATAACTTGTAATTGAAATTATTAAAATTGGTCAAGTACTGAGACTGACATAGCATTTAGTTTACCATCTGCTATTGCTATATGTTGTGTACTGTGGGGACCAATTTTTAATTGGGGAGTGTTAGCTAAGCCGCTCGCTGCAATACTGGGGCAAGGAAGGAGATTGGCAGCCTCCCTCAAAACAGAGCAGGATTTATTTAACAAGAATGAACTTAAAAAAACACAAACAGAATCAGTAGGATTAAGGGAAAGGAAATTAAAAGGGGAAAGGGAAATCATACATCCTGGATAACACCACCACTCAGGAATCAGCTGAGAATACACAGCAGCGCCTTCTAGCTTCCAGCTAGAATGCTGGAAAAAAACCTCCCTTCTTCCCAGCACACCCCACACAGCCCCCAGCCAATTGTTTGGCCACTTTGACAGTCACATGACTGCCCTCACTAGGCTTCCAATCATTATAATTTTTCCAGGCCCGTGTAGGCGTCTGAGAGTGGTGATGAGTGAGGTGCCAGCACCATGGCAATGGCTACAACCAGCAGGTGGAGCACCGTGTTTGTGGAGCTCCAGGCCAGTACACGCTGAGGTTCTTTTTTTTTTTTTTAAATTCTAGCCAAAAGATGGGGTCATAAAAACCTCAAATAAGAATTAATTCTTTACAGCACCTATCCGACGTTATGTATTCATTTTTCTTGTCTTTCCTATTCCACTTTGGCAGAGATAAACTACCATTAATATCTTGAAAGATCTTGCTTTAATGATTGACATTACTCAAAATTTTTTACCATTTTCAACTGCATTGCAATCAAGATCAACTAACATTCAAAAGGAACAAAAATTAAATTAAAAATTAGATCAAATACGCCATAAAAGCAAGGAAAATGTAAAGATTGGTACTAGAACATGCAGCTCTCAAGTTGAAAATTTGACTGTCAGATAAGCTTAAAGACATTCCATTTCATAGAAATACTAAATTTAATGTTCTTCCTAGGAATATGTTATAAAAATATAATTTAATACATGGAACTTTTATCTTTTATTGGACAGAAAATGATGAAAATATTTTTAATTCTTTTGATTTATTAGGACCATCTATAGTTGGCCTTTGGAGGAACTAACTTCACCATAGACAGCTATTATCCGGGGAGTGAAATTTTAAAACATGAAATTGATTTGAACAATTTTTGATATTTTATAGATAATCAAACAATGTTCCAGTCCCTGAAACTATGCAAATAGCTAAAGAGATAGTGAGTACTACAGCATTGGTAGTGCTAAAAGTGAAAGAGGTTTCTGTTTAATAGTAGATAACATACCAGATTTAATAACAGTAAGTTTACTGGGAAAGGAGTTAGTGGTTTAGGATGCAACTCCATCTGTCAAATGAAGGTTGAACTGCAACCCTAAGTTAGCTATAGGTAAAGGAGTTCAGCAAAAATCAACAAAAGTATTCTGTGTGAGAATCAATTGGCTATATGGAATTTATAATTGAGTGCTAAATATTTTATTATTTGTCATTTTTATAAGTACAGTTTATAAGAAACATATATACAAATATGCATGCATGCTTTTTTCTGGAGGCTTTAACAACTGTTAACCATTTGCTAGCACACTATTGCCCATACCCCACTTCTTTGCCAAGGTAGGAGTACCACAGGTGTGGTAAATTGCATAGATTTTCAGACTTTCGCCATACTGATCCATTTTGTTGTCATTGTTTTCTTTAGTCTTAGGAATATGTTATTTGTTCTATAGGATGGCTCACTGTGAGAGGATGGGGAAAGAATATTGGGAGAAATTTTGGTGATGTATGAAAATAAAGCCTTTCAATAAAAATGTAATTTAAAAAAAGAAAAGCAAATAAATAATTACAAAATAAATTATATACATTCATGGTAAGGCACTAGAAAGTAAAGCAAACATCAGTGTGGTTACCATCAAAGAAGGCTTTTTGGAGAAGAGTCCTCGAAGGCCCTGAGACTTTTCTCACATGAAATTGATTCTGTGTTAAAATAGACTGATGAGACTGCTTCTTAAACAACGTGAAGGGAAAAGTGTTTGTAAACCTCACAAGATAGATAGCACAAAAGTCTCTGTGGTAGGAGACTTCTACTTATACAGAAACAGCATGACTCAACCTGTACTCCTTCTCTGAGTAACTTTCATAGGCCATGTAGCAAGGCAGGTAACAATCTGCCATTAGGAAATATGATGAAAGCATCATGATCTCTAAAAGCCACTTCTTCCATACTTGGGAAATAAAAAGGAGATCATAGTATCTTAGATTTACAGCAAGAAAGGACCTTAGAGGTCTACCCCAACCCCTTCATTTTACAGAGGAGAAAACTAAGGCCCACAGAAGTTGTTGCTTGTGAAGGGTCACACAGGCAAGTAACCATCAGAGACGGGATTTGAATTCAAGGACAAATGATGCTGTTAACACCTAACACCCCTCTACTGGTATGTATTACACTTTTTTTTTTTTGGTGAGGCAATTGGGGTTAAGTGACTTGCCCAGGGTCACACAGCTAGTGTCAAGTGTCTGAGGCCAAATTTGAACTCAGGTCCTCCTGAATCCAAGACTGGTGTTTAATCCACTGCGCCACCTAGCTGCCCCCTACATATTACAATTTAGTAGATTTTTGAGAGTCACCCTGTGGCCCACCTGCTCAAAAATAACTCTCAAGTTAAACTGGTCCTTTGTCAACAGATGCAGAATTTGTGATTGTATCATACTCTAAACCTTTTTTCCTAGTCTCCGGTCAAAGACTGTTCCCTGTTGGCATAGTATTTTAAAATCCACAATTATCTCCATAATGTGGCAAGGGCATTAGAAGATGACTGGAGAAAGATTGTAATTAGACACCTGTTAATATAAGTAAAGTACCTTAGCCCAGAAGCTTGTCACTAGCCAACCTAACAACCTTGACCCAAGAGCTGATGGGTAGCATTTATTGGAACAAGTGAGAAGCCCAGATTATCCTGCCCTGAAACTCTCCTCTCCACTTTCAGGATATCAACTTGTGCTAAAAAGAACTTAAAAGCACTTATGACAGAATTTTCCCCATCCAATCCTGGCATCCATGAGAAGCAGGAGGAAGAATGTTTCAGGGACTCTAAGAAAGTATTCTGAGGTAGCTCAATGTGTTAAACATTTGGAACTTATTTTCATGACTATGATGTATGATGTCTTCCACACAAATGCCCTGTTTTACAGGAATGATTGTGAAATCTAGGGCACTACTGACAGACTGACAAATGAACATGAGCTGTTTGGCATGTTGTCCTAACCTCTTCTACCAGAATCATTAGACTGTGTGAACTCAATGATACCAGGGAACTGCTTCTGTATTCCAACAAGACTAGAGTTTACTACCACAGGACTGTCTTTTTGCTAGACAGAGGGGACCAAAGTAGCAAATCAGTAGGATAAATACTCCTACATGGGACATCTTTAAGCCTTCTTCCAAGCCAACAAAGGCTCCTAGACTTGATCCAGATTTTCATGCTTCTGAATGTTGCCCCTGTAAAAACTTGAGATAATGTTTCAAACTGACAAGGGGACCTTATTACAATTTAATTACATACAAGCATATATTTACCAATAGATTATCATATAGTACATAACATATTATATTCATATATATCACATAAGACATTAATTGTTGAAGTACATGGACATAAAATCAATGAAGATAGAATAATCAATAACAACTGACTAGCATATCTCTACTACAATTTTCTCATTTTAGATATAATACTGAGACCTGGAGTGGGGAAAGAACTTGCCTGAGGTCACACAAGGTAAGATTCAAACCCAGGCAATTTCACTCCAGATCCAGTGCTCTAACCACTATGCAAACTGCCAATTCCAATACAAATTTCCCAACTTTGCGGGACCCCTGGACCTTGTCATTGGTCCTGCTGTTGTCCTGCAAAGAACTCTAATGATGACAGGATTTTCCACTCAGGTTTGTAGCTCAACTCTCCCAAACATATCATCTGCTCCAATCAGAATGTGAACTCTTGAGAGCAGAGACTACTTTACTTTCATATTTGTATTCCTACTGCTTAACACAATGTTTGGGACATAGTAAGCACTTAATAAATGCTGTCCTGCACCACTCGAATGTCTTGTAATTGTTTTGACTTGAGTATACTGTCAAAAAGCGGCATGCCCTAAACCCAGAAACTCCCCAAACTCAGAGTTTCTGGCTGTCACAGATACCCAGTTTCTAGATTCTCACTACCACCTTGCCTTCACTGCCACCAACAGAAGTCACACAACCAAGATAGATATAGCAATCCAATGGCTGACTTTTTTTTAAGTGAGGCAATTGGGGTTAAGTGACTTGCCCAGGGTCACATAGCTAGTAAGTGTCAAGTGTCTGAGGCCGGATTTGAACTCAGGTACTCCTGAATCTAGGGCTAGTGCTCTATCCACTGCGCCACCTAGCTGCCCCTCCAATGGCTGACTTTTGAAAGAATACATTTCTTTATTCAAACATGAGGCAATGGGCTATATACCATGACCAAAGGAAGCTGTAGCATCCTTGGAAAGCCTATAGAAAAAAAAGGGTGAATAGAGACTTTCAAAGATGTCCCAAGGACAGTCCTGACCAGGGATGGAAGGAAGAACTATTGATTCTTTGTGCTTTACACTACGTGGTTGCTTGTGATCCCATTAAATATGAAGAGAGTGGGAGAGGGACAAGGAGATGGAGAGATGGAGACGGAGACAGAGACAGAGACAGAGACAGAGACACTTGGAGTTTGTATTAGACTTTATTTCACTAAATAAATAGATCCTTTTACTAAATATGATGTGCTGGAACCATATTTTTTTTTAATTTTAGATTTTTGTGGAGTAAATTTACCATGCATAATTTTCATTTTTCTCTGCAATTTAATTAGCACCCAGCTCATTTCTGTCCTTTGTCCTGACTGGCGTCCTTTCAGTCTTTGTATCTTTTTATTATGAACACTTAGTAACAGGCACCACATAGTCACATAACTGCCAAGCTTTGACCCAATATATTAGAACACATTTTCTTTTCTTGTGCAGCGTGAATACTGTAAATTTTTAAAGCCTTGTAGTGGCTTGGGTATTTAAAATTCTCCTTGAAAAAACAAGATTTTTATATTTTAAAATAACCCTATCCAATAATAATATCTGATACCAGTTGTGAAGATTCTAACCATCTATATTGTTATTCTATGTATATTCTCTCTCATATATATCCATCCATACAAAATATGTATATTTTATGTTATTATATACAACAATATTATAGCTCTATATATTTTTATTAACTATATTGTTATGTTATTAGAAGTAGCTTCTTCCTGAAGTCAGGAAGACCCAAGTTCAAATCTAGTCCTATACACTTATTAGCTGTGGGATCCTGGGCAAGTCATTTAACCTATCTGCCTCAGATTCCTCAACTGTAAAATAGGCATCACAATTGTACGTACCTCTCAAGGTTGTTGTGAGGAGAAAATAAAATAATATTTGTAAAGTACTTAGTACAATGCCTAGCACATAATAGGTCCTCAGTGAATTCTTGTTTTCTTTATTGCAATTTTCCTTCTTCCAGTTCTAGTTACACTTGGCTACTTTCCTTCCATTCCTCATAGTGTAATGTGCACTTGATTCTAATCCTGTTCTACAGTATCATATGTTGGCATGCTGTTTTCATGAGAATTTGAAGAAATGGAGAACATTGCCCCCTACTCTCCTGCCATTGGTTAGACAACACTACATTTTCATGAAATCACTGTCAAAGATTACACCATATTAGAAGCTAGCTTCTCTCTCTTGTTCTCTCTCATCTTCTTCCACTCTTTTTTTTTTTATGAGGCAATTGGGGTTAAGTGACTTGCCCAGGTTCACACAGCTAGTAAGTGTTAAGTGTCTGAGTCCGGATTTGAACTCAGGTCTTCCTGAATCCAGGGCCGGTGCTCTATCCACTGCACCACCTAGCTGCCCCCATCTTCTTCCACTCTTAGGAATGTCTTCTGAAGAATACTTCCAGTGAGGACAAATCACATTCTGTTCTATGCCATTATTCAGTAATGATCACGTTGGCTTGCACTTGTCTGTTACATTTAGAAAGTCAAACTGAGCATTCTTGACCTTCAATGAATTAAATCAAAACTGGACTTCAGCACTGCTATACAATTTTGCTATTTCCCTAAGATCTCCTTTGAAATGTTGTACATATTTCAACAAAAAGATTCTGAGAGCATTTGCAGATGAATTTAATGAGCCCATGAGGGAACATTTCCAACTGGAACTGCATGCAATAAATAAAGCTCAATACTGACTTTGTAAATGAAGTCTAAAATTTCTAAATTAATCAGAAGACTTTTATAAAATGTAAAAAAAATACTTAAGGAGAGTTGGTTAAGCTACAGTTAAAAGGTTAGTTGCATTTTAACAATATCTGTGTTTGCTTAAACTTATATTTCAGATAATGCAACTTGGGGAATTTTTTTTTGTTTAGTCCTACAAAGGCTTAGATACATTATATATTTACATTTAGAAAAGAGCTGTGTCACTTAAGGACTCTTTATTTCCCTCAGTGTAGGTGAGTAATTCATGTTAATGTTGCAGAGAGCCTTGAAAACTTCACAAGCCTTGAAGTTGCATTTTCCAACTTATGTAAGTACATTCAGACTTGTCTCAATTCCCTTCTGCCTTAAATCACTGGGTTCTGTTTCAAATTCCTAGTAATTCCTTGAAGATAAGTGTGTACATAGCCACAGGAAGCCTTTACCTACAATTTCCCATATGACTCAGATTATCAGTATTACCATAGCCTCATTTGTCAATGATAGGCACAAGGTGAGGAATTACAAAATATAAGAGAATTCTTCCAAGTATGAAATAAGCTACAAATTCACTGTAGGAGTTTTCAATGTACATGCTCAAGGTATTAATACAGAGTCACAATTTTAAAAATTGGAAGGGACTCAGCAAACACCTAGTCCAACACAAAATAAAAATGAAAAAAAGAACACTTCTTCTCCCTGCAACAAGGGATTCTTGACGAATGCACATCCACCATCTGTTTCATGGAAGCCCGTTTGCTACTACTTGTCCTTGCCCTTTTCACTTTGGGATAATTGGGTGTTAAGAGGTTTTTTTTTTTTTTTACTGACATCAAACCAAAATTTGTCTCCTATTACTCACAGTTCAGCTCTCCGATCCACAACAGAAAATTTGAATCCCTCTCTCACATGACAAACCTTCAAATAAATGCTTGAAGAAAGCTCTCATTTTCTCCCACTCCATCCCCAACAGGCTCTTCTCTTTTCTAAGCTAAACTGTCTCAACTGCTTCAGCCAATCCTCCTATGGTAGAGCTATCTTCATATTGTCTCTTTCCTCTTTGTGAGGGAAATAGCAGACTCTGTCCTTAAAGTGCTCCTCTCAGGTATCATCATGATGTGAAAATACCACTGGATTATGAGATCAAGCAAGTCCTATGGAGCTGGTTGTTGCCTGAGAATGCAACTAAATTTAAAGAAATATAACATAAGTTCTATATAACATTATGAACAAGATGGAAAACTAGACATTTTCTCCATTTCAACACCACCTCTCAAGCCCCTCAAAATAGGAATTGTGCTAAAGAAATAGGGCATTTTCAAATGGTGCCATGGTCTAAGACATTAACAACACTCACTAGGTAATACCAAAATGAACTAACAAGAGAGAAGGCTAATCACTAAACCCCAACACAGTCAATGAACACCCCTTCCCTCACAAGTTATCACACTGTAGCAAGGCTGCACAAGCTGACCCAAGGGCTTTGTGAAGGAATTCAATTCCTTCTCCTGATCCACCCTGATCCTCCATGTTTGAATTCAAGGAGAAAGAGGAGAAGGTACAACTCATGGTCAGGAAGGACTTGATGTGTGCATTGAGAAGTGATTTGTGCTACAGCAACAGGAAAACCAGTGGCAGAAGCAGGGTATAGGTATAGAAGGCTGCACTGAGGAAGATATGAAAAGGAGAGGATAGAAGTGAGGGCAAAGAAGAGAAAAATCAAGGAACATGTCAGGCAAAGGAGTGAAACTTTAGAATCACGTACTTTTTGATCTAACCATTCTGGAGAGCAATTTGAAACTATACCCAAAGTGCTATAGAAATGTGCATACCCTTTGATCCAGCAATACCACTGCTACGTTTATATCCCAAAGACATCCCCCAAAAGAGAAAAAGACCTATTTGTACAAAAACATTTATATTAGCTCTTTTTGTGGTGGTTAAGCATTGGAAATCAAAGGAATGACCATCAATTGCGGAATGGCTAAAGAAGCTGTGGTATATGATGGTGATGGAATATCATTGTGCTATAACAAACAACAAGCAGGAGGATTTCATAAAGGCCTGGAAAGACTTGAATGAACTGATATATAGTGAAGTGAGCAGAACCAAGAGAACATTGTGTACAGTGACAGCAATATTATTTGATGAATTGTGAAAGACTTAACTATTCTCAACAATACAATGATCCAACATAATCCCAAAGGACTATTGATGAAACATACTATTCACCTCCAAAGAACTAATTGATATTGATGGAACACAGACTGAAGCATGCTATTTTTCATTTTCTTTCATTTTTCCTTTTATTCAAGTTTTCTTGTATAAAATCACTAATAAGGTAATGTTTTACATAATTGCATATGTATAACTTATAGCTGATTGCTTACTGCCTCAAGGAGGGGGCAGGGGAGGGAGGGAAGGAGGGATAAAAATTGGATCCCAAAACTATAAATAAAAATGTTTATTACTTAAAAAAAGAATCATATACTTTTTGAAATGATTTTCACAGAAACTTAAATTTCTCCACTCATATCTTTCCAAAATACTCTATGCTTTGAAATAATTTCTCAATGTCTTCTATTTCTTTAAAACATCTTAATGAAAGGCAGAGACGGTATTAGAGCTTTCCATCTCAAATTTATAAAGTTTTACCAACTTAGTTTGTAATCTTTTTTTAATCAAAGGTTTCTTGTAAAATCTTAGAAAAGGAGGTTATATATTGATAACTCCAGTGCCCCTGCCCATAATTTCCTATGATTGATGGTTCCAAATCATGAAATTCTCATGACGTTTTGTACCTTCACTTTTCTACCGAGTACTGAAGTAACTGGAAATTGTTTCATTCCCTTCTCCCAAAATGATCAATTCGTTGAAATAAGAGATCATGATTTCATCTTAATATCTTCACAAAGATTTTCATTGTACGTGGTAGGTGCTAAATAACTTCCCCTTGAATTAAAAATGAAGTGAATTTGATGAGTAAAGAAAATTTTAAAAATCCATTAGATTTTACTTATATCTATAAACAGAAGGATCAATTTGGTAGAAAACTAATGTAACTTTATGCTCAAAGTGGGATAGCAACTCCTTCCAACGTTGTCATCATGGAATCTTGGTGGGTCAAGATATCTGCCTCTGGAACAAGCATACAGTCTTCAGTGTCCCCTCGTTCCACTCTTGATATTAACTGAATTTCCAAGAAGGCAGTCAAGAAATAAATAAATAGGTGTCTCCATGCTGGAGGGAATCCAAGTATCTAGGACTATGTAAGAAGAGAGATGGGATGTAAGAGGAGAAGTGGAATGGTGAAAAACTCAAAGCAGATTAAGTTACAAGGTGAATGGGGTGAAATGTGAATAGCAACCTATGGGTTTGGGGAGGAATACTTGCAAGTTAACAGAACTTTTTTTCATCTCCTCCATTTCCCCACCAGGATAAACATTTTTATTTCTTGGAGACAATCCTTCACACTGCTTTTCTACTTTTGATTTATAGGAGAAGTAGAAGGAAGAAAAAGCACATTTTGCCTTTTCTTGATCACACATCCAGGCAACTGAAGAAAAAGTTTTTGACAAAAGTGCAAAACTCATTACTTTTACAAACACTACAAAGTTTAGGAATAAATGAAGATTTCCTTAAAATCATATGTAATATCTATCTAAAGATAAACAGCTATCTAAAAGCAAAAGAGCCTGAAATATCTAGAAACCTTCCCCACCAAAAAATAGCGATAAATCAGAGATGCCCATAATCATCATTACTCTTCAATATTATATTAGGAATGCTATAGTAATAAGCAAAGAAATTGAAGGAATAAGCATATGCAAAGAGAAAATAAAACTATCACTTCTTGTAGGTGACATGGCTTATGTAGAGAAAACTAGAGAGTCAAAACTAATGGAAACAATTAACAAATTCGGCAAGGTTTCAGGACATAAAATAAACCCACACAAATAATCAACATTTTTGGATAATACTAGCAAAATCCAGCAGGAGGGGAAGGAAAGAGAAATTCCATTTAAAATAACTACAGGCAGTGTAAAATACTTTGGAGTCTACCTGTCAAGACAGATAGAATACAATTATAAACCACTTTTTACACAAATAAAAATAAATCTAGATTAGAGAAATATTAATTGTTCATGGGTAGGTCAAGACAATGTAATAAAAGTATAATATTTCCTAAAGTAGTCTTATAGCAACTATAGTATATAGGCCAATGTTTTACACCATACAGCAAGATAACTCCAAATGAGTAGTTGACAGGAGGGGTGACATCATAAACAAGACCATGGAAGAATTTACCTGTCAGATCTACGGATGGATAAGAATTCAAAACCAAAGAAAAGAAAGAGAGGATGACAGGAAGTAAAATGGGTAGTTTTTATTACAATAATTTTTTTTTGAAAATTTTGTACAAACAAAACCAACACAGCAAAAATTTAGAAGTGCCCTACATAAAAATTATTAAACTCATGGTAGTTGATGAAATCACAAAGTGAGAAAATATATACAGAGAAGAGAAAATGACCCAAGAAAAAACCATGACATAAAAGTGTGAAATGGATGATAAACAGGCAAAGATAAAGTGTTCCATTGTTGGAGATATTTAACTATAGGAGAAAATGAATCACCTAGAAAAACTTGCACAGAGTAAGTACTTAAAGCAAGTTTTCTGAACTTAATGTAAATCCAAAAATGTTGTTGCTGTTGTTTGTCCTTTGTTCTTGAAGAGGACCATGATATCAGGAGGTAATGTCATGACTTGCAGTAAATTGGATATAAGTGAGAGAGGGCTGTGCAAGGTCACCAGCCTCACTCTCTCCTCCAGAGCTATCTTGGTCCAGTGGCAAGACATACATCAGAATGACTGGAGATGACCCTGGATGTTTGAGGCAATGAGGGTTAAGTGACTTTCCCAGGGTCAGACACCCAGTAAGTATCAATTGTATGAGGCCGTATTTGAACTCAAGTTCTCCTGACTCCAGGGACAGTGCTCTATACACTGCACCACCTACCTGCCAAATCCATAAATAAGCATCATATAAACAATGGAGATGTGCTTGAAGCTTTCCCAATAAATCAAGGAGTAAAGCAAGGATGCTTATTTCTCACCATTATTATTTTATAATCTGATAAAATTCTAAAAAATATAAGAAAAAATATTAATAGCAGAAAATCAAAGATGTAAGTATAGGAAAAAAGGAGATGAAACTATTTCCATTTGCTGATGATATAATGGTTTACTTAGGAAATTCTAAAGGGAATCAACAAAGAAACTGAATAAAACAATTGAGAATTTCAGCAAATTCACAATTAACAATACAGACTAACAAAAATCAATAACATTTCTATATAATAATGACAAAACACGAGTCAAAAATAGAAAAGAAAACCTCATTCAAAACAGGTATAAAATGCATAAAATATCTGAGGATCGAACCACCAAAGCACATAAAATGATTACAAAAATTCAACTGCCAAGTGCTCCTTAAAAAAATAAATACTTAAATAGCTGGGGAAATATCAAGTATGCATGTCAACATAATTAACATGACAAGAAAATCAAAGTTAACAGTTTTGCTGCTATGCCAACCAAACTATCAAAATGATACTTCATAGAACTTAACAGATTAATAGCAAAATATATTTGGAGAAACAAAAGATCTATTATATTAAAAGAAATACAGTGGTGACAAGGGGTAGGAGAAAAGAGAAAATAGCACTTCCAGACCTCAAAATATATTACATGGTAGAATTTATCCAAACCATTTGTTCTGGTTTAAAAAAAACAGAGAACTAGATCAATGGGGAAGACAATAGGAAGGAAAATCAGAAACCATGAAATTCAGCAACTCAGTATTTCATAACCAGAAAACAATTTAGTCAGGAAAGTACTCCCCCCATTTGCTAAAAAACTGTTGGGAAAATTGGAAAAAAGATCTGGTAGAAAATAGACTTGGATCAACATCTTAGTCAATATGCCATGATAAATTCTAAATGGGCTCATGGCTTTACTATTAAGGATAAAACTATTTAAAATTTTTGAAAAACAGAGTATGTACCCTGTAGACCCATAAATAGCATGCATATATATATATACATACACATATATATTCTTTTAATAAAGTATTTTATTTATTTTTTCCCATTACATGTAAAGATAGTTCTTAACTTTTGTTTATACAAGCTTTCCAATTTCAGATTGTTCTCCTTCCCTCCCCTAGACAGACAGCAGGTAATCTGATATAGGTTATATATATATATATATATATATATATATATATATATATATATATATATATATATATATATATAAAACATATTTCTGCATTAGTCATGTTATAAGAGAAAAATCAGAGCAATGAGGAAAAACCTCAAAATAGAAAAATAACAGCACCAAAAACAAAAGAAATAGTATGGTTCAATCAGCATCTATACTCCACAGTTCTTTTTTTCTGGATTTGGAGATCCCCTTCCATCATGAGGCCCCTGGAATTCTCCTGTACCACTGCACTGGTGAGAAGAATCTAGTCCATCACAGTAAATCAATAAACAATGTTGATGATACTGTGTACAATGTTCTTCTGGTTCTGCTCATCTCACTCATCATCAGCCCACGCAAGACCCTCCAGGTTTCTCTGAACTCCTCCTGCTCATCGGTTCTTACGACACAATAGTATTCCATTACATTCATATACCACAACTTGTCCAGCCATTCCCCAATTGATGGGCATCCCCTCAACTTCCAATTCCTTGTCACCACATAAAGAGCAGCTATAAATATTTTTGTACATGTGGGTCTTTTTCCCCTTTCCATGATCTCTTTGGGAAAAAGACCCAAAAGTGGTATTGCTGGGTCAAAGGGTATGCACAGCTTTTTTTTTTTTTTTTAGTGAGGCAATTGGGGCTAAGTGACTTGCCCAGGGTCACAGAGCTAATAAGTGTTAAGTGTCTGAGGCCGAATTTGAACTCAGGTCCTCCTGACTCCAGGGCCGGTGCTCTATCCACTGCGCCACCTAGCTGCCCCTATGCACAGAAAACTGCCTATTCATATCCTTTGACCATTTCTAAATTGGGGAATGACTTGGATTCTTATAAATTTGATTTAGTTCCCAATATATATATATATATATATATTTTTTTTTTTTTTTGCGGGGCAATGGGGGTTAAGTGACTTGCCCTGGGTCACACAGCTAGTAAGTGTCAAGTGTCTGAGGCCGAATTTGAACTCAGGTCCTCCTGACTCCAGGGCCGGTGCTCTATCCACTGCGCCACCTAGCTGCCCCTATGCACAGAAAACTGCCTATTCATATCCTTTGACCATTTCTAAATTGGGGAATGACTTGGATTCTTATAAATTTGATTTAGTTCCCAATATATATATATATATATATATATATATATATATATATATATATATATATATATATATATATATTTTTTTTTTTTTTTGCGGGGCAATGGGGGTTAAGTGACTTGCCCTGGGTCACACAGCTAGTAAGTGTCAAGTGTCTGAGGCCGGATTTGAACTCAGGTACTCTTGAATTCAGGGCCAGTGCTTTATCCACTGCGCCACCTAGCTGCCCCCTGTTCCCAATATATTTTACAAATGAGGCCTTTAACAGAAATAGTGGCCATAAAAATTGTTTCCCAGCTTTCTGCCTCCCTTCTAATTTTGGATGCATTGCTTCTATTTGTACAAAACCTTTTTAATTTAATGTAATCAAAATCATCCATTTTGCATTTTATAGTACTCTCTCTCTCTTGTTTGGTCATAGACTGTTTTCCTTTCCAAAGATCTGAAAGGTAGACTATTCCTTTCTCTCCTAATTTACCTATGGTATCACTTCTTATATCTAAATCACGTATCCATTTTGGCCTTATTTTAGTATAAGGTGTAAGATGTTGGTCTATGCCTAATTTCTGCCATATGATCTTCCAGTTTTCCCAGCAGTTTTTGTCAAATACTGAGTTCCTATCCCAGAAGCTAGAGTCTTTGGGTTTATCAAACACAACATTACCAGTGTCATTTACTACTGTGTTTCCTGTGCCTAGCCTATTCCATTGATCCTCCACTCTATTTCTTAGCCAGAACCAGATAGTTTTGATGATTGCCACTTTATAGTAAAGCTTCAGGTTTGGTACCACTAACCCACCTTCCTGTGAATTTTATTTCATTATTTCCCTGGATATTCTTGATTTTTTGTTTTTCCAGATGAATTTTGTTATTATTTTTTCTAGCTCTATAAAATAATTTTTAGGTAGTCTGATTGGCATGGCACTGAATAAGTAAATTAATTTAGGTAGAATTGTCATTTTTACTGCCTATCCATGAGCAATTGATATCTTTCCAATTATTTAGATCTGATTTGATTTGTGTGAAGAGTGTTTGGTAATTGTGTTCATAGAGTTCCTGGATTTGTCTTGGCAAATAGGCTCCCAAGTATTTTATATTATCTACTGTTACTTTAAATGGAATTTCTCTTTCTATCTCTTGCTGCTAGACTTTATTGGTCATGTATAGAAATGCTGATGATTTATGTGGATTTATTTTATATCCTGCTACTTTGCTAAAGTTGTTAATTGTTTCAAGTAATTTTCGAGTTGATTCTCTATGATTCTTTAAGTATACCATCACATCATCTGCAAAGAGTGATAGTTTTGCTTCTTTCTTGCCTATTCTAATTCCTTTAATTCCTTTAATTCCTTTTTCTTCTTTGATTGCTAAAGCTAACATTTCTAGCATAATATTAAATAATAGGGGTGATAATGGATATCCCTGTTTCATCCCTGATCTTATCGGGAAGGCCTCTAATTTATCTCCATTGCATATAATGCTTGCTGATGGTTTTAGGTAGATACTGTTTATTACTTTAAGGAAAGCTCCACCGATTCCTAAGCTTTCTAGTGTTTTTATTAAGAATGGGTGCTGTATTGTGTCAAAAGCTTTCTCTGCATCTATTGAGAAAATCATATGATTTTGGTTAGTTTTCTTATTGATGTGGTTGATTATGTTAACAGTTTTCCTAATGTTGAACCAGTTCTGCATTCCTGGTATAAATCCCACCTGGTCATAGTGTATTATCCTGGTCATCACTTGCTGTACTCTCCTTGCTAACATCTTACTAAAGATTTTGGCATCAATATTCATTAGGGAAATGGGTCCATAATTGTCTCTCTGTTTTTGCTTTGCCTGGTTTTTGTATCACCACCATATTTGTGTCATAAAACGAATTTGGTAGAACTCCTTCTTCACCTATTTTTCCAAATAATTTGTATAATATTGGAATTAATTGTTCTTTAAATGTTTGGTAAAATTCTCCTGTAAACCCATCTGGCCCTGGGGATCTTTTCTTAGGGAGTTCATTAATGGCTTGTTCAATTTCTTTTTCTAATATGGGTTTATTTAAGGATTTTATTTCCTCTTCAGTTAACCTGGGCAGTTTGTATTCTTGTAAATATTCATCCATTTCATTTAGATTGTCAAATTTATTGGCATACAGTTGGGCAAAATAATTCTTAATTATTGATTTAATTTCCACTTCATTGGTGGTAACATCACCCTTTTCATTTTTGATACTGGTAATTTGGTTTTCTTTTTTCTTTTTTTTTAATCAAATTAACCAATATTTTATCTATTTTATTGGTTTTTTCATAAAACCAGCTCTTAGTTTTATTGATTAATTCTATAGTTTCCTTGATTTCAATCTTATTAATTTCTCCTTTAATTTTCAGGATCTCTAGTTTAGTATCTAATTGGTGATGGGGCAGCTAGGTGGCGCAGTGGATAGAGCACCGGCCCTGGAGTCAGGAGTACCTGGGTTCAAATCCGGTCTCAGACACTTAACACTTACTAGCTGTGTGACCCTGGGCAAGTCACTTAACCCCAATTGCCTCACTAAAAAAAAACAAAACAAAAAACAAAACAAAAAAAAAAAGTATCTAATTGGTGATTTCTAATTTGTTCTTTTTCTAACTTTTTAAGTTGCATGCCCAATTCATTAATCTCCTCTTTCTCTTTTTTATTCATGTAAGCATTTAGAGCTATACATTTTCCCCTAAGCACTGCTTTGGCTGCATCCCATAGATTTTGGTATGTTGTCTCATTATTGTCATTCTCTTGGATATAGTTATTGATTGTTTCTATGATTTCTTGTTTGGCCCATTCATTCTTTAGAATGAAATTATTTAGTTTTCAATTGATTTCCATTCTACTTTTCCCTGGCTCTTTCTTACATGTAATTTTTATTGGGCCATGCCCTGAGAAGGATGCATTTACTATTTCTGCCTTTCTACATTTGACTATGATGTTTTTGTGCCCTAATACATGGTCAATTTTTGAAAATGTGCCATATACTGCTGAGAAAAAGGTATATTCCTCTCTATCCCCATTCAAATTTCTCCAAACATCTATCATGTTTAACTTTTCTAGTAATCTATTCACCTCTTTCACTTCTTTCTTATTTATATTTTGGCTAGATTTATCTAATTCTGAGAGGAGGAGATTCAGATCCCCCACTAGTACAGTATTACTGTCTAATTTCTCTTGTAACTCATTTAACTTCTCCTCTAAGAATTTGGATGCTATACCACTTGGTGCATACATATTTAATATTGATATTACTTCATTATCTATAGTACCTTTAAGTAAGATGTAATTTCCTTCCTTATCTCTTTTAATGAGATCTATTTTTGCCTGCACTTTGTCTGAGATAAGGATTGCTACCCCTGCCTTTTTTACTTTAGCTGAGGCATAATATATTCTGCTCCAGCCTTTTACCTTTACTCTGTGTGTATTTCTCTGCTTCAAATGTGTTTCTTGTAAACAGCATATTGTAGGGTTCTGGTTTTTAATCCACTCTTCAATTCACTTCTGTTTTATAGCAGAGTTCATTCCATTGACATTCACAGTTATTATTACCGACTGTCTTTTCCCCTCCATTCTATTTACCCCCTTTGTACTTTTTCCCCTTTCTTTCCCCCTATTCCTCGTCACCGATGTTTTTCTTCTTACCCCTGCCTCCCCCAATCTGCCCTCCCTTTTTATCACCCCCTCCCTTTTCTTTACCCTTTTCTCTCTTGCTTCTGTCCTCCCTTCTATCAGTGCCCCCCTTTCCCTTCCCATTTTTTTTTCTCTAAAGAATGAGCTAAGTTTCTTTATCCCAATGAACGTATATGTTATTCCCTCTTTGAATCAAATCTAATGAGAGTAGGGTTGAAACAATGTTCACCCCTCCTTTCTTTCCCTCTATTGTAATAGTTTTTTTTCACCTCTTCATATGATATAATTCATCCCCTTCCACCTCCCCTTTCCTCTCCTCCCCATAGACTCCCTTTTTAACCCCTTATTTTTTTTGTATTATCACATCAAAGACAATTTATATTTATACCCTCTGTGTAAAGTCCTTCTCTCTGCCCAAATACATTTACAGTTCTTAAGAGTTATGAGTATTATCTTCCCGTGTAGGGATGTAAATAGTTTAACCTAATTGAGTAACTTTTTCCCCTCTGTTTACCTTTTTTAACTTCTCTTGAGTCTTGTATGTTAAGATAAAATTTTCTATTCAGTTCTGGTCTTTTCATCAGGAAACATTGAAAGTCCCCAATGTCATTGAATGTCCATCTTTTCCCCTGAAAGAGAATTCACATTTTTGCTGGGTAATAGATTCTTGGCTGCAATCCAAGCTCCTTTGCCTTCTGGAATATCATATTCCAAGCCTTGCGGTCCTTTAATGTTGAAGCTGCCAGGTCCTGAGCAATCCTGACTGTGGCTCCATGATATTTAAATTGCTTCTTTCTGGCTGCTTGGAGTATTTTCTCCTTCACCTGATAATTCTAGAATTTGGCTACAATATTCCTTGGTGTTTTCCTTTTGGGGTCTCTTTCAGGAGGTGATCGGTGGATTCTTTCAATGATGATTTTATCTTCTGATTCTATAATATCAGGGCAGTTCTCCTTAATAATTTCCTGGAATATGGTGTCTAGATTCTTTTTCTGATCGTGGCTTTCAGGCAGTCTAATGATTCTCAAATTGTCTCTCCTGGATCTGTTTTCCAAATCAGTTGTCTTTCCAATGAGGTATTTCACATTTTCTTCTTTTTTTTCATTCTTTTGATTCTGCTTGACTGATTCCTGGTGTCTCATGGATTCCTTATCTTCCAACTGTCCAATTTTAATTTTTTAGGCATTGTTTTCTTCGATGAGATTATGCACCTTTTTTTCTATTTGGCCAAATGAATTTTTAAGGCATTGTTTTCTTCAGTGAGATTATGCACATTTTTTTTTCCATTTGGCCAGATGAATTTTTTAAGGCATTGTTTTCTTCAGTGAAAACATGTACCTTTTTTTCCATGTGGCCAGATGAATTTTTTAAGGAATTGTTTTCTGCAGTCAATCTTTGTGCTTCCTTTTCCAAGCTGCTGATTCTTTTTTCATAATTCTCTTGTGTTGCTTTCATTTCTCTCAATTGATTTTTAAAATCCTATTTGAGCTCTTCCAGGAAGGCTTTTTGTTCTTGAGACCAATTCACCTTCCCTTGTGAGGCTTCACATGTAGGCAATTTGAGGGTATTGTTCTCATCTGAGTTTGTGTTTGTCTCTTCCCTATAGATATAGAAGCTCTCAATGGAGACTGCTCTTTTTTGCTTCTTACTCATTATTGCAGCTTATTTATTTATTCTTTAAGTTGAGGTCTGCTCTGGGTGCACCAGGGTCCCTGTTTTGAACTTCTTGTGCTGGGGTATAGGTGCTGTGTCATCTGCTTTTTACACACTGAGGCCTTTAAGGTGTGTGCAGTTTCCCCACCCTGCACTTCCTATCTGAGCCTGCTAGGATCAGTGGGCCTAGTTGTGCCTCTCCTGTTTGTGGTCCTCCAGCTGGCAACTTGCCCTCTCGGCTGGTGCAGGTAGGTTTTTCCACTGTCCTGCTGGGCCACCAGAATTTTGAGCCAGGATCCAGGGGCCTCAGTTGTTCTGCTGTGGCCCGCAGCTTCCTGCTGACTTGCCCCGACCCCCTCAGCACTGGGCTGCTGCCCTGCGCTGTGCCTCCCTTTTGCCCAAGTCAGACCAACCTTTCCTGAAGTCTTCTAAATTATCTCTGGTTGGAAGACTGTGTCTCTCTGTCTCTTTGCAGGTTCTGTAGTTCCAGAATCTGTCCAGAGGCTTGATTTAATGATCTTTTTGAGGGAATAGAAGGAGAGCTCAGGCAGCTTGCTGATTCCTCTCCGCCATCTTGGCTCCACCCTACTATCTTCTTAACTAAATAACTTTTTGAACAAAACAAAATTAATGCAGTGAAATTTAGAAGTTGTTTACATATAAATTATTAAACCCATGGGTTTTGATGAAGTTACAAAATGAAAAAATAATCTACATCAGATTGCTTGCTGTCTTGGGGAGGTGGGAAGGAGGGGAGTAGGGAGAAAAATTTGAAACTAGAAATCTTATAAAGACAAATGTTGAAAACTATCTCTAAATGTAACTAGAAAATAATAAAATACTTTTATGATAAAAAAGAAAATAAAAAAATGAGAATATATATATTGAGAAGAGAAGATGGCCCAGTACAAAACCTTGAGGTAAACTCACAATTAGGATAATTACAAAAGATTAAGTGGTTAATTTTGGTTACATTAAATTGCATAGCTTCTTTTTTTTGTGGGGCGATGAGGGTTAAGTGACTTGCCCAGGGTCACACAGCTAGCAAGTGTCAAGTGTCTGAGGCTGGATTTGAACTAAGGCCCTCCTGAATCCAGGACTGGTGCTTTATCCACTGTACCACCTAGCTGCCCCCAAATTGAATAGCTTCTAAACAAAATTAATGCACCTTGGATAAGAAGGTAAGTGATCAAATGGTGAAAATAACTTTTTGCACTCCTCATTAAAATCTTGGTATAAAAGATATAAGTGTGGAGGTGTGTACACATACACACGCACACACTCATATAAGAGACCAAGAATTCGTGGATTCCCAAAACAGCCTAGAACCACAATAGGATTTTTTCTGAATGGCTCAAGAAAGGAATAAAAAAAAATGAAAATCAAATATATACCTTGCACAGCAGAAACAATTAACAAATGATAATTAATGGAATACATTATGAAAAGTCTCTCCAAAGAATAAAAAGGGAGAAGTGATTGGGAATATAAATATACAGAAGTAAAGGACAACAACAACAAAGCAATGTTAAAAGAACACATGATCACTCCACACGGAAAACATGATATCTAAGACTGGAAGCACAGAAACAAGTTAAAGATCATAGATCTGCCAGAAGAAAAAGAAATACCCAACAGCATAATTTAGAAAATAATAGAAAAACACTGTCTAGAACTTCTGAACACAGAAAACAAAAGAATCTATGGATTGCCTCGAGAAAAAAAAATAATCCTAAAATACACACTTCTAAGGATGGAGCCAAGATGTCCAAGTAGAACGGACACTACAATGATGCTCTCTCAACATTCAGCTTAAAAAAAAACCCTTTAAAATAACACCTCAAATTAAATTCTGGAACAACATAGCCAATAAAAGTTCAAGGTGAAACATTTTTTCTCAACCTAAGACAACTTAGCAGGTCTGAAAGAGAGGTCTGTGACACTAGAATGGTTACCCAACATTCTGCCAGGAGCAATACCATCAGTAGGTCTTGGAGGTGATAGTGACAGCAGCAGCAGCTTCAGGAGCTCTCAGCACAGGTATGGTAAGGGGACTGGCCAACTGGTCAAAAAGACATTACAGGGGACACCTCTGTTAACACCTGGCACATGACTGGGTACTATATGGAAATTGTACTGCACATATCCATTTCCAGGTCTCAGTTCCAGAATGGAGAGGAGCACTTTTGGTCACATGGAACAGGGATCCTAATCACAGTTCTTGGGCAGATAGTAGTGCTAGAGTATTTCTATATATTACCAAGAAAACACATCCAGAAGAGATACAAAAAGAAATTCCATTTAACATACGTATAGACAATACAAAATACTTGGGAGTCTACCTGCCAAGGCAAACCCAGGAACTATATGAACAGAATTACAAAATAAATACTTTTCACACAAATAAACATAGATCTAAACAATTTGAGAAAAAATATTAATTGCTCATGGGTATAAAAAGGATAATTATATCTAAATTAATTTACTTAGTGCCATACTAATCTAACTACCAAATAATTATTTTATAGAGCCAGAAAAAATAACAACAAAATTCATCTGGAAGAACAAAAGGTCAAGAATATTAAGGGAATCAATGAAAAAATTCACAAAGAAAGGTGGCCTAATAGTACCAGATTTCAAACTATATTACAAAATAGTAATCATCAAAACAATCTGGGACTAGCAAAGAAGCAGAGTGATGGATAAGTGGAATAGATTAGGTACAAAACACATAGGAGTAAATGACCATTGTAATCTAATGTTTGATAAACCCAAAGATCTGAGCTTTGGGGGCAAGAACTAACTATTTGGCAAAAATTTCTGGGAATTTGCTTGGAAAGAAGTCGGAAAGAAATTTAGAACAAACCAATATATTACACAGTATACCAAGAAAAGGTAAAAATAAGTACATGATTTAAATATAAAGGGTGATAGTCTATGCAAATTAAGAGAGAACATGGGAAAATGCACCTCTCAGGTCTATAACTAAGGGAAAATTATATAACCAAACAAGAGATAGAGAGGATCGAGGGAAGTAAAATGGATAATTTTCAAACAACATTAATGCAGCCAGAATAAGAAGGAAAGCAGGAAACTGGGGGATTATAATTTAAAGTTTCTCTGATAAAAAAGAATTTCTCAAATATTTAAGAAATGGAGTCAATTTTGTAAAACTAAGAGCAATTCCCCAATTAATAAATGGTCAAAGGATAAGAATAGGCAGTTTGCAGAAGGAGAAATCAAAACTACCAACAGATGGTCAACAGTAGTTGCAAAAATGCTCTGAATCACTATTTATTAGAGAAATATAAATTAAAATAGCTCTGAGGTACCCCCTCATACCTATGAGACTGGCTCACATGAAAGAAAAGGAAAAGTACAAATGCTGGAAGGAATGTAGAAAAATAGGTACATGTGTGTGTGCTGTTTTTTATGAGTATGCTCAAGTGTGTGTGAGTGTACATAGGAGTATGCAAATATTTTTTTTTGTGACTAGGCATGCAGGAACATTTATAGGCACATGTGAGTATGTGAATGTTCATAAGAATGCATGAGAGTGCATGAGTGATTACATGAGTGAATAAGTACAAGTGTGAAGTGCCCAAATATGTGTTGGTGGAATTGTGAACTGGTCCAATCATTCTAGAGTACAATTTGGAACAATGCCCAAATATCTATAAAACTGTTACATACCCTTTGATCTGGCAATACCACTACTAGGTCTGTATTCCAAAGAGATAAAAGAAAATGAAAAAGGACCAATTTGTACAAAAATATTTATAGCAACTCTTTTTGAAGTGGCAAAGAATTGCAAATAGAGAGGATGCCCATTAATTAGGGAATGGCTAAACATGTTGTGGTATATGATTGTGCTGAAATACTATTGTGCTATAAAAATGATTGGGGGGGGTTTTCAGGAAAACCTGGTATGACAAATAAAATGCTGCTGAGTGAATTGAGCAAAACCATGAAAACATTATACACAGTAACAGCAATATTGTAAGGATGATCAGTTGTGAAACACTGATCAATACAAAGATCCAAGACAATTCCAAAGGTCTCATGATCAAAATTACTATCTGTTTCCAGAGAGATAACTGATGACCTGAGTCCATGATGAAGCATGCTTTTCCCTCTTACTTAATTGTGCTTTCTTCTTTTTTGCAACACAGTTCATATGGAAATATATTTGCATGACTTCATATTGATATCATATTGCTTGCCTTCTCAATGGATGGGAGAGAGGTTGGAGGGAGAGAATTTGGAACTCAAAAAAATTAATAAATGTTAAAAATAAATAAATGGTTTTGAAAAATGCATATGGTGGCTAAATTTACTAATTTCAATGATAATAAAAACCATAAGTGACCAGGAGAAAGATTTTCAAGTATAAAGAAAAGTATATTGAAATAACACAAGATTACACAGAATCCACTGAAATCTCAGAAACAAATGGAATAAAATGTTCATACCACCAAAGGAGGTCAATATGCAACACAAGGTGACACACCTGCAAAACTAAGGCTAATCATCAATAAAAAGAGATAGGCATCCCACAAAAGAGCCATTTGAAGCACTCCTACAAAATTTTAAAAACACACTTATCAGCATATTGTTTTGTAAATACTCCAGATAACAGAAACACAATAAAGATAAATAAATATAGCTACCAAGGAAATCATGAGTACTGAAATAAATTATCCCAGAAAAAAGAAGAAAATTAGAAAGAGAATGGGATTAAATAAACGACTACTTCATATGAATAATTCTTCTAAAACTTCACAAAAAGATAAAGATGAAAGCATACTTGTACATGCTCATGCATGCTCATGCACAGAAAACACATACTTTTATAGATCTGTGTACCCCCCACCATGCCCACACTTGCATAAATAGTTGCACAGACCTGTCCATATCTGCACATGCCTACAAAAACATATACCTCATCACACTCACACATGCCCCCATGCATACACATTTGCATACTTTTGCACACCAGCTCTTGCCTGCACTCACATTTATATAGACCTGCCATGCACACACATATGCATGTTTGTACAAACCCATGTATACACATTCATGTACACCTATGCACATCCTTTAATGATAACACCTATGCACATTTATGCATGCCTGCACATGTCCATTTATTTATACCTGTGTATACTTGAGAATTATTCACAAATACCTGTTCACCACGCATATCTTCCCCTCTTCTCTCTCATGCTCACATAGACTTGTGCTCATATATATTTGGGCACTTCACACTTGTACTTATTCACTCATGTAATCACTTATGCACTCTCATGCATTCTTATGAACATTCACACACTCACACGTGCCTATCAATGTTCTTGCATGCCTATTCACAAAAATATTTGCATACTCCTATGTAAACTCACACACATTTGAGCATACTCATAAAAAACAGCACATACTCACACATGCCTTTCATGGTTGTACACATTCATACAACTTTCACACACACACACCCATTCATATGCATGTACACTCATGCCTGCCTGCATACATACAAGCACACTTATGCATGCACATGTACAATCTCATGTTCATGAATGCTCGAGAAGTCATGCACACACATGCCTAACTATGCACAGTTGCATGGGCTCACATGCATACACAGCCACACAATTGTGAACATGTGTACATGCTTGTTCATTACCATACATAGCAGAACATACCCATACACACCTGTACATTATTGCATCTGCCTTTCACCAAGGACACCTGTTTATAGTCACGTATGCTCATGTGAACCTATATACACTCCTATACATTAGGTCACTTTACACCTGTACTCACTCATGCATACTCATAATCACACATAGCTACTTTATACAACTCTTCATGCTCACATATGCCTATCCATATTTGTACACACTCATACATACCCATGACCACTCTAACCCCTCTAGAGTGACCTCTCATGCTTGCAACACCTGTGAACTCATGCACAACCTTGCATACTCATACACATGCCCCTCCATTCTTGCATACCCTAGAACATGTTTGTGCAAGCCTGTGTACACTCATACATGCCAGTGCATTATTGGGTATAGCTATGTACACCCATGAACAGACACACCAAAAAGTGCCTTGCACAGTCACAAACCCACATTCACACTCACACTACTTGTGCATACCATTACACACTAGGGTCCATGCATTCATACCTATGCATACCCATTCACAGTTGCCCACACTCATGTAGGCTATTAATACTCCTTCAAATGGTACACACTGATTCACATGTGTTCCTTTATACTCCTTCACATTCAGATACTTTCACGTGCTCAGTCACAGTCATTTACCCTTGCATAGTCTCATGCATGCACTTTCACATTTATAGTTATGTACATTCATGCATACACTCACACATGCTCCTGCACACACAATCCCACTCATGTATTCTCATTTACTTCTAAAGACAATGCTCTCACATACTCCTTCAACTCATGCACATTCTTGTAGCTCAATCATACTCATGCAGTTATACACATTTATACATGAACTCATATTCACATTCACAAGCATTAACTCCCCCACTTGCCCCACATATCTATGTTCTTGCATGCTCCTTCAACTCATACTCTCAAACATTCATGAACACATTAACACTCATACTCACAGATATTCAATCACAACATATACTTGTGCACATTCACACTCACTCATGTTCAGTCACACTCTTCCACATTCATATGCAAATGCTCATACATGTGCACACATGCTCATGCTCTTGTTCATGTTTTTCATATTCACACTCACACATGTTCAATCATACTTGTGAATACTCAGGTATGCTCATGTATACTCATTCACACTCACACACAATTTTTCCACTCTTATACACTCATGTATACTTTTTCACATGTGTAGTCATACCTGCTAATTCACACTTGTGGACACATGCATCTCTGTCAAGTTCCTCCAATTTGTGCACATTCATTCACACTGACACACTGTGATACACAGTGACACGCGCCTTCACACATCATATGCACTCATGCACTCATACAGCTTTGCCCACATTCATGCACACTTAGGCAGTGTCATTGCAATGAAAGCACCCTAGGCTTATTTTATAGAAATGAAATTCATCTGGGGGAAGAAAAAGGTTAAGAATTTAAAGAGACATAACGGAAGAACGGCACATAGCATTTTCCAGATCACAAACTACTACAGAGTAGCAATCATCAAACTGATTTGGTACTGGTTAAAAAAAAATAAGAGAAGGGGCAGCTAGATGGCGCAGTGGATAGAGCACCGGCCCTGGAGTCAGGAGTACCTGAGTTCAAATCCGGCCTCAGACACTTAACACTTACTAGCTGTATGACCCTGGGCAAGTCACTTAACCCCAATTGCCTCACTAAAAAAATAATAAAATAAGAGACCTAAATCAGTGTCAAACATGCCCTCAGTGACTCAGGTCTAGTCAAGAAGCATGTGTAAACTCCTAAGGCTTGGTTTAGGCAAAACCTCTTGCAGCTGTCTACACTTACAGGGGTGTGAGAAGGTTCTGTCAAGCTGCCACCAAGGCTTCCTAACTGTTCTCCATGGGTGGAGATTAGCTTCAGAGGATAGAAAGCCACAGACTGTATGTATGTCAAGGATGCAGGATCACCCCCTTAAGGAGACCAGCACGACTAAATCATGGCTCCCCTTGGGCAGAGTCAGTCAGTCTTTCCCATCCTGCTCGAGTCAGCTTAGGTGATCAGGTCACACAGTTGGCTGGTCTGCAGTGGCACAAGCTGGCTAAGTAGTGCACAAACCATGGGGTTTTAGAAAATGTTGACTGTTTAAGGTAGGAGGTTTAGCTGGGGTACACACACAAGACAAGCTCAGGCGGTGCCTTGGGGCCAGCTAAGCTTATTTATATAAAACTTAAACCTAGAAGGTGTAACTAGCCTGTGACTATGAATATTGCCAACCTGAAAATTAATATAACAATCAATATAACAAAATTAAGGTCTTTAATCAGACCAGAGGAATTGCAGCTCAAGGCATTTCGTGGCAGATGCTAAAAATGCCTAAAGATGGGACCTGGGACAGGGATTAGATGGGGGTAACAGAATAGAGAGAAGAGATTGCCTCTGGGAAGAGTAAGTTTCTCACAGATAGAACATATATAATGCAAAAGAACCTTTTGCATAATAAATTCAAGTCCAGGAAGTAAGCCTAGGAAGCTCAGGGAGGATATAGTTTAGGAGACTCATTAAAAAAAAAATCATCAGAGTCTGCAACTTACAAAGTCTGGTCAATCCCAGGCAATTCACTGGCCTGGGAATGGAGACCAGTTGAGATTCAATCAATTCTTTGTAAATTGTGTTTGTCACTATGCTAAACTTATATGCCTCTTTATATTAAAAAGGGAGGGGTTTTTGCTAAGCTTGGGGGGTGGGAGCACATGCCTTGCAGTTACATTCACACATAATTTAGGGGCTTTAGGAATTTACTGAACTTGTGGGAACAGCTGACAAGGCAAGATCCTCTGCTGTACCCATTGCCATGCTCTCTGTTTCCATAGTCCAGGTTTTATAGATGTTTTCTTCCTCATGCTTGATTTTCAACTCTTTTAGTGAGAGGGGGTCATAAATTTCACAAGGAGAATATATTAAATATACTGTACATGGAAGCGAACAAATTTATTAGTTTGTTGTTCAATAAACCCAAAGGTCCTGACTACTGGGGCAAGTACTTACTATTCAACAAATCTGTTGGGAAAATAGGAAAGTAGTATAGCAGAAATTAGGCATAGACCAACACCTCACACCATATACAAAGACAAGCTATAAATAAATATATCACTTAGACATAAAAAATGAGATCATAAATTAAAGGAGCAAGGAAGAAATTACCTTTCACATTTATGGATAGGGAAAGAGTTTGTGAACTAACAACATGTTAGAGACAATCACAGAAGATAAAGGAAATTTAGATTACATAAAAATAAAAGCTTTTACACAAAAACCAATACAGTTAAAATCATAATAGAAAATGGTAACTGGAGGGAAATCTTTGTAGCAAGTTACTCTGATAAAGGTCTCAGACCTGAGACACTGAACTGATATATTTATACTTATAAGACAAAGGAAATTCTCCAAAAAAAGATGATCAAAAGACACAAAAAAGCAGTTTTGAAGGAATAAATATAATCTATCAACAAATAAAAAATGCTTCCATTCACTAATATTTAGAAAAATACACATTAAATCAACTCTGAGTTTCCACGTTACACCCAAAGAAGACAAAAAAAGGAAAGTGACAATTGTGGCAGGAGCCACAGACAAATGGTCACATTAATGCATTGCTCCTGGAGCCATGAATTGATCCAGACAATTTAGAAAGTAATTCACAACTACATTTAAAAAGTGACTCATATCTTTTGACTAAGAAATACCATTAATAGACATACACTCTTAAAGAGATCAAAGAAAAAAATGGACCCACATGTATAAACATTTATAACAGCTCCTTTTGTCATAGGAAAAAACAACCCTGGAAACTGAGGAGTTGTCCATCAATTGGGCATGGCCAAACAAATTATGTTACAGAATTAATAAAATTTAAATGAATGGATGTGAAAAAAACATTAAAAACAAAGAAAACCAAGAAGAACAGTACAACGCAATACAGAATGAAGTAAGCTGAAGAAAAAACAATTTATACATTATTATAAGAAAAAACTATATAACATATTCTTTATATTATAAAGGACAAACATTTACAAGACTTGCGAGCTCTAATAAATGAAATGACAAACCATAAAGACTGAAGATAAAGCATAACAAAGGGCTGATGTATGTACTCTAGATGCAGAAAGACACACACACTTTTGGACATGGCCAGATGACAGAATTTGCTTTGTTTGACTGTGTATTTGTTATAAAATTTTCTTTTTCTTTTTTGTTGTTGTTCATGGTTTGGGAGGTGAGTGGGAAGGGTGAGGGTGAGAAAATAAATGTTCATTAAAAATAATAAAATTAAAACTATAAAAGCACAGGGGAGGCATAGTTAGATATCAGCTTTTCTAGGAGTTTCAGTACACTTCACACTTAGTCAACAGACATAGAAGGCAAAAATAAAACTTTTCTGGGCTTCATTGAGAGGCCTCTTTTCCAGGAGTAATCCCCAACTCTACACTAACCTTCAACTTCATGTGGAATATTGCACTAGGTTCTGGCTAGCACAGAACAAGAATAAGATGGAGAATATTCAAAGGAGAACAAGCAGAACAGTGAAGGAAGGAGCTCAAGTCCATGCCACATGTGGACTGATAGAAGGAACTGGGAATGGTTAAGCTGCAGGAGATTCACAGGGGACAAGATAGCTATGTTCCCACAGAATAGGGATTAAACTTGCTTGATTTAAACCCAAAGGGAATAACTAGAGCAAGGTATAGAAAGTATGGAGACAAGGCCTGTTGTCACAAAGAACTCCGTAACAAGTGAGAGCTGTCCAAAGGTAGACTAGGTTGCCCCTCACTGGATGCTGTTATGCCAAGGCTTGTCAGGCCTAATCTTTGCATGATACCTAATCTCAAATTAGTTTGTTCTCTTCCTAAACTGGAAAGAAATGCATGACCCAATTTGGATCCTCCCCCAGTCCCTTGCCAGAGGTTATTAAAAATGTGATTGAATGTTATTGCCTCCTGACAGATGACACAATGGACAGCTTCAAAGGAAAATGAGAGCTCTTCTTTGAACTGATGCTGAGTGAAGCCTACTTAGGATAACAATTTACATGGAGATACAATAAAGAAAAACAACTTTGAAAGATTTGAGAACTCTGATCAATGAAGTTTAAACCATGAGTCCAGAGGACTGATGATGAAGCACACCAGCCACCTCCTTCCAGAGAAGTGATGACTTTACAATGCAGGATGGCATATGCATTCTTGGACATGCCACTGTGGAAATTTGTTTTACTGGACTAAACATTTGTTATGAAGGTTTTATTTTTCAATTTTCATCATTCCACTGGGGGAAGAGATAACAAATGTTTATTTAAAAGAAATACAATTTTTAAAAGAATAAGCTTAGCTCGTAAAAGAGATATGAAAAAACACTTTTTTCTACTTCTTTGCAGAGGTGGAGGGGCAATGAATATGGAAAACTTCAAATATTTGATTTCTATGTGGGGGGGGTATAGATTATAGATTAGTTTTGATGAATTTTCCCCCCTGTGTCCTTGTTTTCCTTTGGAAAATTGGTTACAAGGGATGATTCTGGGAGGACATGGGAAAGGGATACAAGGGGAAATATAAGTGATAACCAAATATATTAATAAAATCTATATTTAAAAAAAGGAATAGCCATGTGTCAGCTTCTTGGAAGGAGTATTGGTGCTAATGCCAATTAGGCAATGAGAAGGCGACTACTCGCTAAGTGAAGAAAAGGGAACAGATGCAAGAACTATTGGAGGAGGATAGAATTGATGATGTGGCATTTGCTTAGATCTGAAGGAGTGAAGGGGTGTGATGGCTTCAAGGTGACTCCCAGGTTGCAAACTTGGGTGACTAAGAGGACAGAAATTGGAAATTTAGAGGTATAGGCTGAAGGGGGAAACGAATATTCCATTATGGACATGTTCAGTTTCAGATAACCATGGGAGACACAAGTGATGTCCAGCAGGCTATTGGTAACATAGAAGTGGAGCTCAGGAAAGAGAATAAGAGCTGGATATGTGGATTGGAAATCATATGCACAAACATGATAGCTGAATCCATGGGAGCCAATAAGGTCACCAATTACAGAATGTAGACAGAGAGACCTGTGGCAATGTTACTTGTCCTGTCTGACCAGGAAGTGGAAGTAGAACTGTTCAATTTTCAGAATACTCTCGGGTTCTGCCTCTGCAGCTGAACTTCTCTTCCTGGACTAACCCCAACTCCTAGCACCAAGCTGAAGGGTTTACTGAGATCCTCAGTAGTCAATAAAAATTTGAACACATTTTGAGTTAAGCCTTCTGAGGAGTCAAGGAAATGTCTCAGTGCTGGCTAAGAAAGAGGTAACATAGACGTAGGGAGGGGAAGGAATTAGTATTTATTAAGTGCCTGCTAGGCACAAGGCATGGTGCTAAGGACCTTTTATAACATCCCTGGGAGGTGGGTGCTATTATTATGCACATTTTACAAATGCAGAAACTCTGTCAGACAAAGGTGAAGTGACTTGCTCAGAGTTACAGAACTAGTCTGTATTTGAGGCTGAATTTGAACTCAAGTCTTCCTGACTCCAAGCCCAGCTGTCCATCCATTGTGCCAACTAGCTGCCTATAATAATAATGGGCAATAGAAGCAGCACTGCATGAGGTGCTTCAGAAGACTCTGACACTTAGAGTTATGTCATTTGACCTCCTTGAGTCTTAGTTTCACCCTCTGCAAAATGGGGAGGTTGGTACAGTGGAAAGAATCCTGCATTTGGAGTCCAGCAGATCGTGGTATCCCTCAGTTCTGGTTCAATTTCCAGCCCTTCCATCTGCTACCTGTGTGACGTTGGGCAACTCACTTCACCTCTCTGGATCTCAATTTCTTCATCTGCCCAAAGAGTGGGTTGGACTGGATGGCCTTTCCAGTTCTAAGTCTATGGTCCTGTGGGATAAAAACAGCTGCCCAGATTCCTTCACATGGCTAAAAAGATCCACTGGTATGATGGGTACAAAAACACTGTTAAAACTATTAAGTGGTATCTCAAAGTGAGGAGACAAAAATAGCAATAACACTCACTGGGTTGGAGGAGAGCTGTCCCCAGGCAGACAGGGCTGCCGCTGAAGGCATTGTGCTCCCCCTCCCAGGAAGGCTTCCGAGGCTGGATGGACACATGCCTGGGATTCTCTTTTAGTTACTGATTGAACCATATGACACTGAGGTTCCTTCCAATCCTGAGATTAGGTGGCTCTAGTTCAGCTGGTTTCATAATGATACCCAATAGCTAGAGCTAAAGTGACTATCATCAAATTGTCATTTCTACCTCTATAACATCATCTCCAATCCAGGCCTTCCTCTCCATTCCCACTGCTGCCACCTTACCCTGTTGGCTACCACCTGCAGCCCTCTGATCTCTGGTCTAGATGACTACAGCACCCTCCAAGGGATTTCTTTACCTCAAGTCTCTCCACCTCCAATTCATCCTGTACACCACTGCCAGATTAGACTTTCTAAAATCCAGCACCTCACAATCTACTCAATAGTCTACAATATTTCCCATGGGACTTGAGACTCCCAAGTTCTGCTTAAAAATTTTCTGTTCTTCACTGCTTGAATCCTAGAATCCTTCCAAACTCAAACACATGTTCTTCCCTGGAAAAGTATCCAAAAGTTTCCCATCTCCATTCTCTTTGCCAATGTTCGTAATGGGAACTGCAATGTCCTTCTTCTACTTCCAGTCCTATTACTGTCTATCTTTCAAGTTCCATCTCAAATGCAACCTCATCCGTGATACATTCCCTCATGTCCCCTACTAGGAGTGGCCTCCTTTGCTTTTGGTCAGCACCCCATACCTCTCATTCACTTTTTCATTCTTCCTTATAGTTAGTCATTTGTCCCCTTTCTCTATTGTCTCCCCCACTAGACTGTAAGCTCCCTGAGGGCAGGGACCATATCTAATTCAATGTATCCTACTATAGGATTTTGAACCAAGTAGTTGCTGAGTAAAATTAATGTTAGGTAACCATGAGTAACACAGGGATATTTTCTCTCCCACAGCCACCACCCTGCTCCAAGGGCATCAGTCAGTCAGGTTGAGAGACAAGAGAAAGGGGAGAAAAGTTATGCACAATCTGTGACTAGAATTTTTAGTGTTTTACAATTAACATTTTGAATAGACTACTACTGATCTAGTGACAAAAGATTCTCTAGGAATCAAAGGTTTGCTCACATTGAAATGCCAGAATAGCTTTCCTTTAGGATTTAAAACAGGAGATGGTGGCAAAAGTGAAGAACAGTAACTGGGAAATCGATTAATGTGTGATGTGAAAAATTTTGCAATATCTTCACATATAAGTAGTCCATTCACACAAGGCTTAGATGATTTTATTTTTAATAATTAATACTATAAAGCAGGAGGAAACAGGAGAATTATAGCATGACTTCTGACCTAATTCCCCTACCATGCTGCTAAAGAGTATATGAAAAAGTGTCTTATTTTGCAAAATTTGGAATGATGATGGGGCTAATTAATGTAAGGAAGAGAAATGAGAAAGACACACACACATGAAGTCACTGGATCCTGCTAATGTTGCAAATGCAAAGCACAACTGTTTTCTTTCCTAGGACAGAAAGCTCCAAATTCCAGCACTCTGTGGGGTTTGACATTGTGTTGTAGTGGATGACTCCTCACCAGTAAAATGATCTTTTCTCATCCTGGGTGCTATAATTTAGTGTCTTTGTGTGTTAATCAATTGTGTAATAGAGGGCTGTTTATAACTCCATCCTCCAAGACAATCCTCAATGTGTATAGGAAGGAATATAACTGTAACGATTGGAATGACGCCACCTGCTGGAGACTTACTGTGGAAGAGTTCCGCCCATGAAGCAAAGGTCTTTGAGGGCAAGACCAGGAGTCTTTTCTTTGGCGTCAGGAAGTGACGCCGGGCTAGTGGGAGGAGGAAGGAAGAGACTGGCGCTCACTCTCACTCTCTTTCCTGGGGACTCTGGTGGAGAGCGGAGCTAGAAATGTGCTCTCCCTTTAATAGATAGGAATCTAGGCCTTTTCTTCTCTCTTTACCAAACTCTTATTCTCCTTAATAAATGCTTAAAAGTCTAACTCTTGCTAAAGCTTATAATTTATTGGCGACCACTCCTTAGATATTTTAGACAGTTTAGCTAGAATTTTAGCCCTTAACATAATATTCAGAAAAGTGTATTTTGAGGAGACTCAAAAACTGGTACCCAGTTCAACCAGGGAGACTACATTTTCTAAACATAACAAAAGAGTATTCTGTTCTGACAGGTCTCCCTCAATGCACATCTGAGGTATTCAGATGGAAGTCAAACACTTAGTACTATCATTCTGGAGCTGAGGAAAAAAAAAACAGGAGTAGCAATCATGATCTTAGACAAAGTTAAAGCTCAAATAGATTTAATTAAGAGAGATAAGCAGGAAAATGTCATTGTGTTAAAAAGTACCATGGATAATGAAGTACTATCAATACTAAACATATATGCACCAAATGGTATAGCATCCAAATTCTTTTTTTTTTTTTTAAAGTGAGGCAATTGGGGTTAAGTGACTTGCCCAGGGTCACACAGCTAGTAAGTGTTAAGTGCCTGAGCCTGGATTTGAACTCAGGTACTCCTGACTCCAGGGCTGGTGCTCTATCCACTTTGCCACCTAGCTGTCCAACATCCAAATTCTTAAAGAAAATGTTAAATGAATTACAGGAGGAAATAGAACATAAAACTATACTACTGGGAGACATGAACTTTCCCCTCTCAGAACTAGATAAATCTAACCAAAAATAAAAAAAGAAAGAAGTTAAGGAGATGAATAGAAATATTAGATAAGTTATGTATTATAGGCCTCTTAGGAAAATTAAATTGGAATAGAAAGGAATAAACATTTTTTCTCTGTGGTACATGGCACCTAAATAAAAATCGACCATGTATTAGGGCATAAAAGTCTCACAACCAAATGCAGAAAAGTAGAAATATTAAATGCATCCTTTTCAGATCACAATGCAATAAAAATTACATTCAATAAAGGACCATGGAAACAGATTTAAAATCAGTGGGAAACTAAATAATCTAATCCTAAAGAATGAATGGAGATAAGAACAAATCATGGAAATAATAAATAATTTCATTAAAGAAATGACAACAATGAGACAATATCTCAAAATTTATGGGATGCATCCAAAACAGTACTTAGGGGGAAATTTTATACCTCTGAATGCTTGCATCAATAGAGAAAGAGCAGAATATTGAATAAGGCATTCAATTTAAAAAAACAGAAAAAAATTAAATCCCCAATTAAATGCCAAATTGGAAATCCTGAAAATCAAAGGAGTGATTAATAAAATTTAAAGTAATAAAACTATTGAACTAATAAATAAAACTAGGAGTTGGATTTATGGGAAAAAAATAAAATATTGATAATTATATTTTAAAAAAGAAAACCAGGGGCAGCTAGGTAGCTCAGTGGATAGAGCACCAGCCCTGGATTCAGGAGGACCTGAGTTCAAATCCAGCCTCAGACATTTGACACTTACTAGCTGTGTGACCCTGGGCAAGTCACTTAACCCCAATTGCCTCACCAAAAAACAAAACAAAACAAAACAAAACCAAATTACCAGTATTAAAGATGAAAAGGAGGAATTCACCACCAATGAAGATGAAATTAAAGCAATTATTAGAAGCTATTTTGCCCAGTTATATGTCAATAAATCTTACAATCTAAGTGAAATGGGTGAATATTTACAAAAATGTTAATTGCCCAGATTAACAGAAAAGGAAAAAGAATACCTAAATAACTGCATCTTAGAAAAAGAATTTGAACAAACCGTCAATGAGCTCTCTAAGAAAAAATTCACAGGAACTAGATGGATTCACAAGTCAATTCAATCAAACATTTAAAGAAAAATTTGCTCTAATACTGCATAAACTCTTTGGAAAAGGAGGAGTCCTACCAAATTACTTTTATGGCACAAATATGATGATGATACCTAAACCAGATAAAGCAAAAACAGAAAAAGAAAACTATAGCTCAATTTCCGTAACGAGTATTGATACAAAAACTTTTAAACAATATACTAGCAAGGAAATTACAGCAATATATCACAAAGATCATATACTGTGACCCGGTGGAATTTATTCCAGGAATGCAGGACTGGTTCAATATTGGGAAAAGTATAAGCATAAGTGACCATATCAATAACCAATAGTTGTGAGGTGGTGCTTCAGAGTTGTGTTAATGTGAATTTCTCTGATTAATAGTGATTTGGATTCCCAAAGGGCAATAAAGCTGTGCATACCTTTTGACCCAGCAATCCCACTTTTAGGTCTTCTGCCCAAAGAAATCATGGAAGGGGGAAAGGGACCCACATGTACAAAAATATTTATAGCTGCTCTTTACGTGGTAGCAAGGAATTGGAAGCTGAGGGGGTGCCCATCAATTGGGGAATGGCTGGACAAGTTGTGGTATATGAATACAATGGAATACTATTGTGCTGTAAGAAATGATGAGCAGGAAGAGTTCAGAGAAACCTGGAGGGTCTTACGTGAGCTGATGATGAGTGAGATGAGCAGAACCAGAAGAACATTGTACACAGTATCATCAACATTGAGTGTTGACCTACTGTGATGGACTATATTCTTCTCACCAATGCAATGGTACAGAAGAGTTCCAGGGAACTCATGATAGAAGAGGATCTCCAAATCCAAGAAAAAAAAACAAGAAAGAAAGAACTGTGGAGTATAGATGCTGATTGAACCATATTATTTCTTTTGTTTTGGGTGCTGTTGGTTTTTTTTTCTATTTTGAGGTTTTGCATCACTGCTCTGATTCTTTCTCTTGTAACAGGATTAATGCAGAAATAGGATTAATGTTATTATGTGTATATATATACGTGTGTATATATATATATCTATATGTATATGTATAGAGATATATAGATATAACCTACATCAGATTACCTGCTGTCTAGGGGAGGGGGGAGGGAGGGGAGGGAGGGAGAAAAATCTGAAATTGTAAAGCATGTATAAACAAAAGTTGAGAACTATCTTTACATGTAACGGAAAAAATAAAATACCTCATACAAGAAAAAAACAAACAAACAAACAAAAATAGTGATTTGGATTTAGAGAAATGCAAATTAAAACAACTCTGAGGTACCACCTCATACCTATCAGGTTGGCTAATATGATAAAAAAGGAAAATGATAAATGTTGGAGATGTGGGAAAAGTAGAACACTAATTCATTGTTGATGGAATTGTGAACTGATCCAACCATTCTGGAGAGCAATTTGAAATTATGCCCAAATAGGTAAAAATCTGTGTATAACCTTTGATCCAGCAACACCACTACTAGGTCTATATCCCAAAGAGATAAAAAAAGGAAAGGGACCCACATGCACAAAAATATCTATAGTATCTCTTTCTGTGGTGAAAAAGAATTGGGGGGGGCAGCTAGATGGCACAGTGGTTAAGCACCGGCCCTGGATTCAGGAGTACCCGAGTTCAAATCCGGCCTCAGACACTTAACACTTACTAGCTCTGTGACCCTGGGCAAGTCACTTAACCCCCGTTGCCTGCAAAAAAAAAAAAAAGAATTGGAAATTGAGAGGATACCCATCATTTGGGTATCCATTAGCTGACCAAGTTGTGGTATGTGAATATAATGGAATACTATAAGAAATGATGAACAGTCTGATTTCAGAACAACCTGGAAAGACTTACATGAACTGACAGGTTGAGTGAAGTGAGCAGAACCAGAATATTGTACACAATAACAGCAACACTGAACGATGATCAACTATGATAGACTTAGCTCTTCTCAGTAATACAATGATCCAAGACAATTCCAAAAGACTCATAATGGAAAATGCTCTCCATATCCAGAAAAAGAACCATGGAATCTGTATGCAGATTAAAGCATACTATTTCCACTTTTTTGTTTTTTCTTTCTCATGGTTTTTCCCTTTTGTTCTGATTTTTCTTTCAACAACATAATTCATTTAGACATACATTTAACATGATTATACATGTATAACATATCATATTGCTTGCTGTCTTGAGAGTGTAGGGAGGGAAAAAATTTGGAGCTCAAAATATTACAAAAATGAATGCTGAAAACTATCTTTATGTGTAATTAGAAAAATACTATTAAATGGGGAAAATGTTTAAAATTTAGGGCATTTTTTAAGATGACTGTTCATATCTTTGATTTCTTCTTCTGAAAACTGCCTGTTCATATCATTTGACCATCTATCAATTAGGGAATTACCTGTAATTTTATAAATCTGGAAAACTTTCTTATATATCTGAGAAATGAGGCCTTTATCAGAGAAATTTGCTGTAAGTTTTTTTTAATTTCCTTTTTTTCCTTCTAATTTTGCCTGCATTAGTTTTGTTTGAACAAAAACTTCAAAGTTCATGTATTTAAAATTACCCATTTTACTTCCTGTGAGCCTCTCTCCTGTTTGGTCATAAACTCTTCCCTTATCCATAGATCTGACAGGTACACTCTTCCATTCTCCCCTAATTTACTTGTGATATCACCTTTTATTTCTAAACCATTTATCTATCTTGACCTTATCTTGGTATATGGTATGAGATGTTGATCTATGCCTAGTTTCTTCCAAACTGCTTTCTAGTTTTCCCAACAAATGTTATGAAATGGTGAGTTCTTACTCCGAAATCTTGGATCTTTGGGCTTATCTAACACTATATTACTACAGTCATTTACTATTATATATTGTGTACCTAATCTATTCCACTTATCCACCATTTTATTTCTTTACCAGTAACATACTGTTTTCATGATTATGGCTTTGTAATACAGTTTGAAATCTGGTACTGCTAGGCTGCCTTCCTTCACTTTTTTTCTTTGATTTTCTGGCAAAAAGAAATATTAGAACAAAGTCAAGACTGAGAAAAAAAAAGAAAATACAATGTATCTCTTAGCAAAAAAACCCAAACAACAACAACAACAACAACAAAAACCAGCTAACCTATAAAAGAGATCTAATTGGGCTATCTTAATCACAAGACCAAAAAAAAAAAAAAAAAGAGCCTAGACATCACATTTTAAGAAAGGAGATCACTGAGAACCAAAGGTCAAAGTAGAAACAGAAAAAATCTACCAGCTATCTCTTGAAAGAAACCTCAAAATGAAAACTCCTAGAGACATCATAGCCAAATTCCAAAGCTTTCAACTCAAAGAAAAAATACTGTAGGTATTCAGAAATTCACATACTGAGGAGCCACAGTCAGGATCACAAACAATTTAGTATCCACCATTATAAAGGAGTAGAGAACTTATACTATGATATTACAGAAGGCAAAGACTTACAGTCAAGAATAACATGCACAGCAAAAGTGAACAAATGCTACAGCGTAAAAATATAGATTTTTAATGAAATAGAATACTTCCAAGTTATTCCTGATGAAAAGACAGGAATTACATAGAAACTTTGAAGTTTAAATGCAAAAATTAAGAGAAACATAAAAAGGTAAATATGAGTTTAAAATGAAAAGAAATTGAACAAGGATAAACTGCTTACATTCCAATATGGGAAGATGATACATGAATCACTTCTGTTTTTTTGTTTTGTTTTTGTTTTTTTTCTGGTAAGGCAATTGGGGTTAAGTGACTTGCCCAGGGTCACACAGCTAGTAAGTGTTAAGTGTCTGAGGCCGGATTTGAACTCAGGTACTCCTGAATCCAGGGCCAGTGCTTTATCCACTGCGCCACCTAGCTGCCCCATGAATCACTTCTGAACCCCAACATTGTCAGAGGTCACAGAGGAAATATAATTAGACTAGACTTGGGAGTAGTTATGTTATGTCTTGATAATCTTAAGAGAAGAATGAAAAGAGAGGGGAAGAGGAATACACTTTGAGGGGGAGGGGAGAAAGGAAAGGGAAGGGAAGTTTGGAAAATTCTATAATCAAGGTATGCAAGTAGCTCTATACAAACAAAGAGAAGGGGTTCAGGAGAAGAGCTGACACTTCAACCTCACTCATTTCAACTGTTCAAGAAATGGAAGAATATACACAGAATAATTACAACAATTGACATTTCTATAACACTTTAAAATTGAAAAAAATATTTGAAATCTATCTTCTCATTAGTACTTCCCAGTATTCTTACCAGGTAGGTACTACAGATAGAATATGCTCATTTTATGGATCAGAAAACTGAGAATCACTAGAGGAAGTGATTTGGCAGTTGGTGTCAGGTGGAATTCCAATCCATGTTTGCCTACTATGGACTCTGCCTCCTTTCTCTCACTCTTCATTGTGAAATCCTTCATCCTATGATCTCTTGGGGAACCCAAGTCAGATACAGAGAGAGAAGAAAGGTCATCTCCCCTTGCGGACACTGCCTTGCACTAGCAATTGATTCACACCATGGTCCAAGTTGGCCTGGGACAATAAATAGCCTTGTTCTGTCCCTGACTGATCCCATTTGGAAGGAATGCAAGGATACAAATGAAGACACAGGAATCCTTTCTGCCCACCAGCCAATGACGGTTGGACCCTTGCCTGTGGTTATTATTCAGACACAGGCCTGTCCTTACATAGCTTCATCAGCCAGCATTTCTACCCAAATCACCTTTAGGGGTGACTGAATATTCTTGACAAGAACTTGGAAGCTAATAGCTATAGAACAAAGCTGAATAAAAGCAGATTCAATAAGACTATCACCCTATTAAAGCCATATGCCAGCATGTATTAACTCTTGCCTACTTTTATTTTTAACTTTCCCAACTCACACAGGTAGGACTATAGTCTGCTTTATTGGGAAAGTGTCAGATAGATTGTTTCAAAAATGTAAATTGACTTGACTGAATAATGGTATGTGACTATGAGCAGAATAACATGTGTAGGAAGGTGTACAAATGTACACATAGTGAGCCAAAATTCTAAAGCTATTGTACCTGATGGCTGAATCCATTTCAAAGCTCCAACTACTCACCCAAGTTGCTTCACCTATCTACTTTTGAAGCAAAACCTGAGAGGAAAACCTAAGAGCATATTAATGTACCAAACAATTTCTCTACAAATGCTGAATGACAAAATGACGCAAATACCAAACAGATGTCCACTCCACAATTCTCAGTAATAATCTGTTCTTTCAACAATAAACATTGATAAATGTTCCCATGGTGTTCTAAGTAATGTGCTGGGCACTAGAAGAGGTACAAACTTTAGATAAAACACAGTTCCTCATAGAATTTACAGTCTAATGCAATGGGAGGAACAAAGACACAAGCAGATGATGATAATATTGCAAAATAAGTGATTTAAGAGAGGTTGAAAACAAAGAGCTATGGGAGGTTCAAGGAAAAAGATGATTCTTGAAAAGGGTCATTGGCTTCCTCTCTCTCCTTCCCTTTTGAGGGCATCACTTAGTCCAGGAAGACCAACTCCCTTATTTTAGAAATGAGGAATCTGAGGCCATGAGAGGTTAAGTGACAATGTGTTACCTTGGGGTCCAGAGCTGTAGTGAGTGTGAGCAAAAGCAAGAGTAATATAATGCGTATCAGCCATTACTCTTCAATTTGCATAGTCTTATAGAGTTTGCTAGGACATCGAACTGTTGTGACTGATCAAAGACAAGACAACCCATATAAGTCAGATGTGAGACTTGAATTTAGATCTTTCTGATTCCAAAGCTGAGTCTCTATTGGTTATGCCAGACTCACTCTCAGAATAATATGTTTAATAAAAGAAAAGTATCTACTTGTGTGTCTAGCTCTCTCCTGCTTTATGGCACTAGCCATTCTATCCCTCTCTGTTAATGCTATTGGACTGTTGTTATTGTTGTCATCAGGAGACTCAGGTTAGTAAAAACTGGTTTTCAATAGTAAAAGGGACCAGATGGGCCAAATGAAATTACTTAAGTACACTAGGCTGATTGCTTATGAGAAATTCTCTGAAGAGCAACGAGAGCAAGGGTAATGGCAGAAATCTGTTCCTATGAGGACAAGAGACTAGGGAGGTTGGCTAGAGTGTCAGGGGTATTGTTTCCATTATAGGTTAAAGGTTGTTTCTCTTCATGGAGGACAGGAAGGATGACTCAGTGGGGAGTAGTATGCTCCTATTCTAAGTTTAAAGGGCAGAATAGGTCCAACAAACTTTATAACAAGGACTGATTTTATTAAGAAAGCAAAAACCCTGCTAATTTTCAGGAACTCTATCAGTTTCACATGAAAAACATAAAATTTATGATATTTTCTTCATTATTATACTAAGATTCTCTTTTAGGTATCTAAAAATCGATGATACTTGTATTACTCATGAAGGATTTTCTTTAAAATATGGACAATTTTAAACGTTAGCTAATTATCAACAACTGACTAGGAGATTTTTCCTATATTTTATGAAGGGGAAAATCCCAAACTTTCATACTTCATTTGAAATCTTGGGTTTTTCCCCTCCAGGAATAAAAAGAAATGAAACCCTAAACCAGTTGAGTGTTACAACCATAAAATAGAATGTGATGTTAAAAGCAGATTTCTTCCTAACTTTTGAAATTCACTAGAATTTCTGCCTATGGAGGAACAGCAAGTGTTTACACTGAGAATTCTGGATTGAGGTCCAGAATTAGAACTGGGATCACCTCCCAAGAAGATAAATGGTTGTGGCTGTTATATTTATTTTAGCCAAAGAAATGAAGACAAGAAAGGTTTACTCTGGAGAGGATGTTTTTAAACTAAAATGATTTCCTTTGTTTATTATTTATTTATTTACTTATTTTTATAGAGAGCTTGTCTATTTCATCCCTTTGTTAGGAAGCAAAAACTACTAAAATTTACAGTTATCCCTTCTCCACATTGCAGGGGTAAGGGGTGTGGCACCCCCTCCATCTGAAAAATCCAAATGAAATTTTTTGACCCTCCCTTTGTACCAGAGAAGGAGTCTGATTTTTTCTTTTTCTTTTATTGGTGCTTACAATCCTTTATTGTAAGATGTGGGGGCAACATTATGCAATACTATAAATATATTTTATAAATTTCTGAGTTTCTAAACTTTTCCTGTGTCATATGCTGGCCTTTGCTTGTTGTATATACCTTCCACAAAACTCCAAAAAAATTCCCATTTAATTTCCTATGTCAACCCTCACTCAATATATCAAAACTGTGATGAGGACAGTCATGATGTAGAAGTGAAAACTGTATATTATCTAACTCTTTTACATTCTGTACTAAAAAAGGAAGAAGGAGATTACAGAGCCCTAAAAGGGAAGCCCATGCATTGATGAAATCTGCCAAGTAAGAATCTGGTAATCCTGAGAGTTTTCTCTTGTTGGGGACAAAGGGAGTACTCAATCCCACAGAAATGTTGAAAGTCTAGAGGGACCGTGGAGAATAGAAAATAGGGTATTGAATTCAGGAGCATGCTAGTAAATGTTAAACAACCAGCTTTCTCAAAAAAGTGCATGCATGACACACTTTTAAGTTTAATCTCCATTATTAACATTTTTCTATCATTTTAAGTCTAGAAATCAACAAAACAATAAATTAAGCCCTATTTTGTAGCACTTGCTGATATCTGAGGTATATATACTCACAATGAAAATTTAAGAATTGGCTCTTGGAAGCTGGTTCAAGCTGGCTTCAACATAATTTTGCTTAACTTATTACTTAGCAACCCTGAATGCTTTCCTCTCATTGCTAGGAAGATCCCTCAAAATCTGGGTGGTATTGTTGCTGTTGCTCCATTGTTTTTCAGTCACATCTTACTCTGACTCCATTTGGGGTTTTCTTGGCAAAGATAGTGGAGTGGTTTACCATTTTTTTCCAGATAATTTTCCAGATGAGGAACTGAGGCAAACAGGGTTAACAGGCCTTCTTGACTCTAGGCCCAGCACTCTATCCACTGTGAGACCTACCTGCCCAGGATGGCACTATACATGCAGACAATCATATACCACAGTTTCTTCAGTCATTCCTCAATTGATGGACATTCCCTTGGTTCTCAATTCTTAGCCACCACAAAGAGTTGCTATAAATATTTTTGTACAATTTTCCCCCTTTTCTCTTTTTCATGATTACTATTGTTAACTGTTTCCCTTCCATCCTATTCTCTTCCCCATTATATTTATTCTATTATCCATCTTCTTTCATCCTATCCCTCTTCAAAAGGGATTTGATTCTGTCTGTCCCCTCCCCCAATCTGCCCCCCCCCTTCTTTTGCCCCTCTCTCTTTATCCCCTTCCCATCCTATTTTCCTGCAGGGTTAGAGAGATTACTCCACCCAATTGAGTGTGTATGTTATTCCCTCCTTGAGCCAATTCTGATGAGTATTAGGTTCATTTACTGCCCAGATTAAATAGATTCCTCCATCCAGTTGTGTGTGTGTGTGTGTGTGTGTGTGTGTGTGTTTTAATCCCTCTTTGAGGCAACTCTGATGAGTTTAAGGTCTTTAAAGCCTTTTCTGATGAGTGTAAAATTCATTTACTGCCCTGCTCCTCCCCTGTCTCTTCCCCTACTCCATAAGCCTTTTCCTGTTTCTTTCATGTAGGATTTCACCTCTACCCTTCCCCTTCCCCCAGTGCATTCCCCTCACCCCTCAATTTAATCCTAAAGATGTCATCATGGGGCAGCTAGGTGACACAGTGGACCAGGCATCCACCCTGGATCCAGGGGGATCCCAGCCAAAACCTGGCCTCAGGCACAAGACAGTCACCCACTGCATGACCCCAGGTATGTGCCCCAACTCCAATGTTTTATGGATATAATATAATGATCTGGGCTTTTTTCCCCAAGCCTAGGATCTTGTATTTGAAGATCAAATTTGCCATTCAGTTCAGGTCTTTTCATCAAGAATACCTGAAAGTCCTCTTTCTCCTTAAAGTCCCACTTTTCCCTCTGAAATATTATGCTCAGTTTTGCTGGGTAGGTGATTCTTGGTTGTAATCCCAATTCCTTTGCCCTCTGGAATATCATATTCCATGCCCTCTAGTCCTTTAATGTAGAAGATGCTAGATCTTGTGCTATCCTGACGGGCTCCACAGTACTTGAATTCTTTCTTTTTGGCAGCTTGCAATATTTTCTCCTTGACCTGAGAGCTCTGGAATTTGGCTATAATATTCCTAGGAGTTTTCCTTTGGGATCTCTTTCTGGAGGTGATCGGTGGATTCTTTCAATTTCTATTTTAGCTTCTGCTTCTAGAATATCAGGGCAATTTTCCCTAAGAATATCTTGGAAGATGATGTCTACGCTCTTTCCTTGATCATGGTTTTTAGGTAGACCAATAATTTTCAAATTATCTCTCCTGGACCTATTTTCCAGCTCAGCAGTTTTTCCCAGAAGATATTTCATATTGCCCTCTATTTTCTTTTTATTCATTTGGATTTGCTTTATTGTGTCTTGGTTTCTCATAAAGTCACTAGCTTCCATTTGTTCAATCCTAATTCTTAGGCAATAATTTTCATCAGATAGCTTTTGTACCTCCTTTTCCATTTGGCCGATTTGACTTTTCAAGCTGTTGACTTTTTTCTTACGTCTTTCCTGCATCACCCTCATTTCTCTTTCCATTTTTTCCTCTACCTCTCTCACTTTATCTTCAAAGTCCTTTTTGAGTGCCTCTATGGCCTGAGACCAATTCATATTTTTCTTGGAAGCTTTAGATATAAGAGCCCTGACATTTACATCTTCCTCTGAGGGTGCACCTGGATTTTCCTTGTCACTGAAGAAACTTTCTATGGTCCTCACCTTTCTGTCTGCTCATCTTGCCTTTCTTTTACTTGACTTTTAGCTCCTTAAAGTGGGGCACTGTTTCCAGGCTGCAGTATCCCAAGCTTAAGAAGTCCCAGTTGGTATGATTTAAGGAGAATCAGGTTCTTCACTCACCTGTCCTGTTCCCTGGTCCATAGATGACCCCAGACCAACTTGCTAATCAACCAGCTTTGTGGTTGTTAGCTTTGACGAGCCTGTGCCCCTCCCCCACCTGGGCCACTGCTACTCAAGCCTACCTCCTGGTTCTCAGAAGGGGTGAAAAACCCAAGTTCTTCCTCAGCACCAGAATTTCAAGAATTCTTTTTGAACCCCTGTAGTCTCCCCCCTGTCAAGGGCTCAGCCCTCTCACCAGACTGTGATCTTAGGTCCAGATGACACTGGCACTTCAGCTGATTCAGAGACTCTGGGGGTCTCCTTCTCTGGTGAGGTCTTCCTGGGACTGGATCTGTGTCAGGGTGACTGTGGGGTTGGGCTCCACTCCTGTCTCAGCACAGCAGCTCCCTCCTTCCAACCTTCAAAAGCCACAGTTAGTTAGATGATGATTCCAGCACATTCTTCTGTGGGTTTTGCTGCTCCAGGCATTGTCCTATGGCATTATTTAGATGTTTTTTGGAGTGATAGTGTCATGAGTTCGAGAGCTCACTGCCTTTTCTCCACCATCTTGGCACTGCCTGGAAGTCCAATCATGAACCACTTTGGAAGTCAATGAAGCTCTTTGGCTTTAGGCTATGTCTAATGACGACACAGGTTTTGATTATACAGGGTGGGCCAAAAGTCATGAAGAGGTGACTTTTTTCAAACCTCATAAATGGGGAAAAATAAAGAAAAAATAATTTTCAAAAATTTATTAAAACATTGTGACTTTTGGCCTGCCCTGTAGATATCCAAGTAACTGTCAAAGATTTTGATCTGCAAGCAGAGTAGTCCCCTCAGAAATGTCCATTGGGCAGCTTGTACAATGTTGGTCTAATTGACAAAGAAATATAAGATGAAATTAAGAAAGTGAACATTTCCTCTAGAAAGCTGTCAGGGAAGTGCCAATTTGTCATCCAGATCCAGAGTAAATGGAAGGTCCCTTGAGAACAGGAAAGCTGACTTTATTTTGTCTTTGCCAAAGGGAATTTACTTAAGCCATGTACTTATACTCCAATACAATCAGCATGAGAGACCTATATGGATTAGCAGAATAGCCAAAATAATGTGTCTAGATGTTTGGGCAGCCACAAATAAAGAGAGAAATAGATAATTAGTCAAAGTGATGGTGTTAGAAATATAAAAACTCCCATTTACCTTTTAGAAAATTCCAAAACACCTTGTATGAAAGAGAATCTAAAATGCAAAATCAATCTAGAAAGATAGGTTTGGAGCCATATTATGAAGGACTTTAAATGAGAGAAGACTTTGTGTTTTATCCTAGATACAATGGGGATCCAATGAATCTTTTTGAGCATAGGAATGGCTGGGTCAGATCTGAGCTTTAGGAATATCAATGTGGCAGCTGTATAGAAGATGGACTGGAGAGAGAGCACGCCTAAAAGCAGAGAGAGAAATTAAGAGTCTATTGCAATACTCCATGTGAGAGGTGATGAAGGTCTGATTAGTGCCATTGTGGTATGGGTAGAGAGAAGGAAATAGGTATAATGGAAGTCGAGGAGGTGTCTAATTTGGTTTGGCATCTGATTAGCAATGGGGTTAGTGAAGGGAAAATGAAGAATCAACCCCAAGCTTGTGAACCTGGATGCCTGGAAGCATGGTGGTTTCCTTAAAAGAAATTGAGTAGCTAAATTAATAAGACCTAAGAAAGAAATAAAATAAGAAGTTAAGTGTAGGGCAAGGTTTAGGGTAAGATAATTGATCTTTTCTTGGCAATTGTCTATTTTGATGAGCCAAATAAAACCTACTCTTATTGTGTAAAGGTTTCATGTTTATTCTAATTTAGATGCATACTAAGGCACTTTAATGCTAGAAAGTTGCCCATAATCTTTCAGCTTTACAATTTCTCAGTGTCCCACCCCCGGCTTCCTCCTAATGTTCTCCTTCGTGCCACAGGATCCTAACAGCTAGTTGGGGGGAGGGAGATAGGAAACATAATGCTCCTTCCTCTAGGGAAGATGGGATATTCCAGGAAGGCTACTTATTTCCAGGCACTCCCCTTTCTCTGGAGACAAGATAAAGGGCTTAGCATGGCAGAAATTCCTAGTCTTTGTAGTTACCCAGTGTTGACCTTCTTCCTGACATGATTATCTCTCAGTTACAAGTTAAGAATTAGCATCAGATACAAAATCAAGCTTCTGATATACTGTCCATAAAGGTGGTAGACTGAAATGTATCATGATTTTTGAGAGGGTGATGCAATTAGGACACTGTTGTGGGATAAAGATTCCTATTTTTCAGTTGAGGCTACAATTGCGCCGCAGCCATGGCCATCTACTACCCCATGGCCGTGGGCCTGAACAAGGGCCACAAAGTTACCAAAAAAGTTTTGAAACCACGCTACTGCTCCCACCGTGGGTGCCCGACCAAACACACCAAGTCTGTGAGAGATATGAGCCAGGAGGTGTGTGGGTTTGCCCCGTATGAGAGGCAGGCCATTGAATTGTTAAAGGTATCCAAGGAAAAATGAGCCCTAAAGTTTGTCAAAAAAAAAAAAAAAAAAAAGGTGATGGTGGTGGGGCAGCTAGGTGGCACAGTGGATAGAGCACTGGCCCTGGAGTCAGAAGTACCTGAGTTCAAATCTTGCCTCGGACACTTAACATTTACTAGCTGTGTGACCCTGGGCAAGTCACTTAACCCCAATTGTCTCACTAAAAAAAAAAAAGGTGGGAAGTCACAACCGAACCAAAAGGAAGAGAGAGGAGCTCAGCAACGTTCTCACTGCTGTGAGGAAGGCTGCTGCCAAGAAGGACTAAACTGGACCCTGCCTGCCTTTCCCCACTTACCCAATAAAGCTTTGATAAACATAAAAAAATATTCCTATTTTTCAAATAAGCATTATTATCTAATCATAGTTATCACTTCAGTTTTTTTAGAAAACTTATCCATCCTTAGGATTTGGGGACTTTTCCATCCCATCTGCACCTGAATTCTCTTTTATGTTTTCTTATCCAATTCAACTGAGAGTTTCTCAAGAGTAAAGACCTTTTCTATGTGTATCCACAGCAACAGTACAATGCTTGGCACATAGTAACTGCTTAGTAAGTGCTTTTCTTCATTCATTCAATTGGAAATGATAATATACATTCACTAAACAGATTTTAAAAAAATCTTTTATCCTTCTCTTTAGGAAAGTTGGAAAGTCTAAACCATGAGCAGGTCTTCAAAGGATAGATAGTACTTTCATTGGTACAAATCTACACTGAAAATGTCTTAGTATAAAGGTGGAGTTTTCTATCTCCACCCCAATTAACTCAATCACAGAAGGCTTAGACACCTGGACTGAATCAATCAAAATTAAGCTAGGTGAGAATAAGTCCTTAATCAATTTGAAAGGAACAAAGGGGCTTTGGGTCATTGGATGAGAGCAGATGTTGCCAATATGAAATAGTTTGTGACTGACTGAAAGAATCAGACATACCTTGGCGGGTTGGGGGTCTATGTATAATATAAGTCAATTTTGAATTATGCATCCTAATAGCCTTGAATTAAATTGTGGCTGAATCCACTAGAGAAAGACTCCTGAGAGGGGAATGTCCTTGGTGGGAAAGTGGTCAGAGAGAAGGAGAGACGGGAATCCTTTTCCATCCTCCCCCAACCAAGTGACAACCTTGCCAACTTAGAAAGGTGAATTATCTGGAGTTATCAGGTAGCACTGTCCCCAGAGCAGCAATGGTTGACAGAAGTATCTACAATCAGGATCTGAGTCAGTAAAGAGATTGAGGGGGAGAGGGAGGGGAAGGAGGGGGAGGAAAAAGAGAAGGAGAAAGAGAAGGAGAAGAAAGAGGAGATGATATACTGAAGAAAAGTAGCTTGAGGACATTACAAGGGCACTGACCCTCAGAACCTAGCAAAGCTACACCTAAGGGAAACTTCATGGGGACTCCATGAAAGGAGAAAAGGATTTCTAGTAATCAAAAGCACTATGTTTCCCTTTAGCCACATATGCTTCTTATGTTTAAGCTCAGGGATCTCATGCCCCAAGTTTGGGGAAATGTTACTCCAACAACTGTCCTTGCTATACCTACTTAGTAAAAACCCTTTCTAAAAGGTAATTTAGTCTGGTTGGTAATCAATGGAGAACATATCTGTGGGGGTTCATGAGTGTCAATTCCCAAAACATGTATATATGTATGTATGTTCTGTATGCATGTGTACACACAAATGTACCACACACATATATCTCCCCCCATTCCCTTACCCTTTTCCCTATAGCCTTCATGGGAATAGCAGTTGCCCTCTGGAGATACCAAACAATGAGGGCCAATTGGAGGAGTAAGTGATGTGTGCCAAATAGATTTCCCTTCATATACCTGTCATTTTAGAGCTAGAAGGGGACCCAGATATCTTCCAAGGAAGTGTCACACTAGAAGTAGTTATTGTAACAGGAGGAAGGCAGAGCAGGGCAGTAGAAATCAAATTAGACCGGGGGGAAACTGGACTCTATAGTCATGCCTTTGCCAGTGATTCATTAAATAATTTATTCCAATATGACAAGTTCCTTTCCCTCTCTGGGCCTGGAGTCAGGAAGACCTGGGTTTGAATTTCACCCCAGACATTAGTTGTGTGACCTTGGGCAAATCAGTAAACGTCTCTGAATCTCAGTTTTCTCATCTATAAGACTGTTCTTGTACTGCTCAGGGCTATTGTGAGAATGAGATAAGAAAATGTATGTAAAATGCTTTGCAAACTTTCCTAAGCTACATAAATGTGAAATATTATTCTAACAAGAGAGGGCTGAAATGTATGGTCGCCAGGTCTCCTTCCAGTTTTGCCACTTTATGCCTTTAACTCAAAAGGGACAGAATACTACCACTATACCCCCTCCCAACTCCCCAACAGTCTAATGGAAAGAATACTGTAGTGGATATCAGGAGGACTCACTCCATTTCAATTCTAGCTTTATTCTGACATTAAGTAAATAAGTCTCCATCTGATTCAACTGTCTTTCATAGATGACAACAAGATATAAATATAGATAGGGAAAACAAGAAGGCTCTTGGAAGAGACATGCCATATAAATAAAAGGGGTTTTTATGCTGTTATTACAACTAAAGGTATTATTTTCACTTTGGTGTCCATAAAGCTGTCACTGATGGCACACACCTTTTAAGAATTCTGTAATGATTAATGGTAATGGTGGATTCTGAGACATTAAATGTCAGTAGGGCTTCCTGAGAATTGTCACCAATTAATAACTCTTCAAAGAATTCTTTATTAGCTTTCCAATCAGTTACATAGAAGTTTTCTTCTGAACAAAGGTCAGAAATACACAGGTCCCAACATGGTTCTTCACTTACATTGGTTCCACAGGCAGTAAAGCAATTAGTGTAGTAATGATGTTCGCCAAGGTGAAACTACTAGACACCCTCCTTGCTATTACTTGAGAAGCAATCTCCAGCCTGTTTAACATGTTAGTAGAGTTGGACAAGAATTGGGTATCCATCTTTGGGCAAGTGGTGTAGAATGTGACATAATGAGATTTCAGTTGTTCAGGTGGTTTTAATTTAATTTCACAACTTCCTCAGGAAGAAAAAAAATCTAGAATCTCCTCCCTTCCTCCATAGTCTCATAGTTTTAAAGTTAGAAGGGAGCTCACAGTCATCCAGTCTGACCTCATTTCATAAAGGAGGAAGCAGGCTCAGAGAGGGGAAGCAAGTAAGAATAGGATTAGAGAACAGATCTTTTGATTTCTGAGAGCATGTTCCCTTTCTACTGTACTACCCTGCTCAAAACTTGAACACAATCTAAAGCAACCAGTTGATGAGTTTTTCTGGAAGGGGACAGGAGTCAGTGTGGCAAATAAAAAGGTGAAATGTCTAGGGCTAAGTCAAGCCAGATCACAAGTCCCAAACCCAAATCAGAGGGACAGCTAGATCTGTGAAGAAAGGAAGGAAACAAGCATTTGTTAAGTGCTTCCTATATGCTATGCACTGTGCTAAATGCCTGGAATACAAATGCAAGCAAAAGATAAAAATTCCTTGCTCTCAAGAGCATTTGAATGGGGAAAGACAACATACAAACGACATTGAAAGAGGGGGGAGGATAAGAGGGAAGGGAGGATGAAGCCAGAGCATGATTCTGAAAATCAAGAATAGGATTGAGAGGGGAATACACCAGACTGGTATATTCCACAAAATGGAAGCCCAAGAAGACACTCATCAGTGGGAAAAAAGGTCTTAAAGAGGGATATTCCAGGGTGAGGAAACCAAAAAGACAAATGCTTGTTTCAGGGTGAGGGGGGGCCCAGGTGCTGAGGGAAGTTTCTGGGCGAGAAAGCAGTAGAAGCATGGCAGGAATCCTGGGGCTACTAGAACTGCTGGTTAGCTTTGGCCAAACCGGACCAAAGATTCCAAAACAAAGTCAGAGCTGGGTCAGGGCCCACTAGGACTGTTGGTTGGCTTTTGTTGTTGTTGGTCATGATTAGCAGATATCAAGTAGGGTATGAAGAGGAAGACTAGTATGACTAGTACAAGCACTGAATTTAGAGTGTGAGAGAGCTGGGTTTGTATCCCAACTCTAACACCAGCTATATAACCCTGGATATGCCACTTAACCTCTTGGAACCTCAGTCTCCTCAAATATAAAACTAGAGTAATTACAGAACCTACCTCAAAACATTTTAGTGAGTATAGAGCCAGGGTGGTAGAGTGGAAAGAGCAATGAACTTAGAGTCAGAGGGTCTGAATTCAAATCCCAGCCCTGCCACTTATTACCTATGTGACCTTGGACAAGTTAATTATTCTGGGCATCAATGTATCATCTGTAAAATGAGGGAACTGTACTAAATAAGCTCTAAGGTCATTTCCAGCTCCATAAGTTCATAAAATTCCATAATTTATGTAAATTCTATCAAGTGATTTTCAAGCTTGAAAGAGCTACATAAATGTGAGATAGTAGTAGGTGATACTTCTCAGGACACATACCTGTCTGAGGAAGAAACATTCCAAGTCACTGATGGACCTAGTTGTCATGGCACCAGTCAGTGGCCGAGGCATCTCTTTCCTACAGATGCTAAGTGACCAATTTGCCATCCTTCTTTGAGCCTTCTATAAGTTGGATATGGGATGGGATGATTAATGTTCACAGGAGGGATCTTGTATGCATTGTATGGTGATGAAAAGCCTTTTTCATTTGGCTGATGAGCCAGAACTGAGTGTGCATATATACAAAAGGATTATTCATAAAAGATGTTATGTTCAATCATAAAATTTAAAAGATGCTTAAAATTTAGCTAAAGCTAGTTTTAAAAAATCAACTAAATTTTACTTAAAAATGCAGACTTTGCAAGGAACTTCTTTCAATAAACCCCTTTCCTTTCTCTTTCTCCTAAAAACAGTCGTATCGCCTTGACTAAAAAAGTGTAAGTATCTTTCCAATTGCACCTCCATTTAAGGGTCAGAAGCATCTTGGCTTTGTATGCTGGATCCAACATTTCCTAACTGAGGCACCAAACACAAGTCACTCCCTTCTGGGAAAGTCCCTTTACTCAGCTTTAAAAGGGGAATAAATGATGTTTGTTCGTTGTATCTAACAAACTCATTGTGATAGAAAGATTTTGTAAACCTGTATTTGCTCAAGAAATGGGAGCTGTTATTAAGAATAATTATTATAATTATCATTATGTTCTCCTTGCACTACAGTTCTGACCCTAGATTTTGTTCCCTTTTCTAAGCCAAATTACAACTGCTTGACTAAATTTCTAATAAAGAAGAAATTGTGTATGGCTAAGGGTACTCCCTTAGACTGTCTGTTTGCATGTTTCTAATTGATTCCCACATCTCAACCATTCTTGAAAGTTAATAGCCATTTTGCTCACTAGTAGCTGTTGGCCTTGGGGCAGGGGAAGGCAACCTCTGAGAGGAGAGTTTTACCCTTGAGTGACACTTGTAGTCAACTGCTCTCTACCAGTGTCAACTCTATTCCTCTCATAGGATCATATATTGGGAGCCAGAAAGGACCTTTCTCAGTTATCCAGTCCAACCACCTTATCTGAAGGTTGAAGAAACAGGGAGGTTATATAATAATTTAGTTTATATAATAATTTAGATTTAGGGTTGAGGAAAACAAACCTTAGAGGTCATTCAGGGTCCAATCCTTCATTTTACAGAGGGATGAATTGACTTTTCATTAGCCTAAGGACATATATATATTGTAGATAGGAAATGCCAGAACCACAATTCCAACCCAGATCTTTTACTTTCAAATCACTCAACACACCACACTTGGATCTGAACACAAGGCATTTTCTACCAGCCCATGGTTTCTCTTCTTGCTTTCCTTTCTCCTACCCTTGTTCTTTTCATTATCCCTTTCTCTAGTCCCATTTGTTTCCTTCTCTCCTGTCTGCTGTTTCACTCCAAGGCCAGGGCTTGATTATATCCCACTGCTCCTATGGCAGGAGATCAGTCTTTGACTGTCAGACCAGAGAAGCACAAGCATTAGAGGGCCACATACACCCAATCAGAGAAATTTTCTGATGGACTCCTCCAGAGGTTCTGGTTGGAACACGTTCAGTGCCTCCCAGTTCACAGCCATCGGGTGGGACATCTGCCTCAAATGTCAAATTCTAGGTTTCTTGTAGGCCCTAAACAACATGCTTTGATTTCCTGTTGAGTCAGTTCATTAAGCCTAATGGTTTCTGACTGCCTCCACTTTCCAGGAAAGCTTGGAAGCAAGGTTTTGTGTGCACCAACAGATGTTGCAACTGAGCTCATCATTACGAGCTCTGATGATGCTTACCTTATTCTTCATCAGGGAACTCAACCTTAAACTACAGCTTGTCCAATGTGTCTGTCTTCTCTGGGTCTATGCTGTTCTTGGAAGAAGGTGACATTATGCACAAGCAACACACAGATTTGGCTTCTGGCTTTCACTGAGAAACTAACAGAGCTGCAAGATAAGATGAATGTAGTGCAAGAGCTTGTTAACAACCCCAAGTCACTCAGCTAATGCTGTGAAGACTGTCAGGGAGCTGTCAAAGACCGATTGGTAAGTGTACACAGAATTCTTGCCTGTGTTGACATTAGAGTTTCTATGAATGGTACCCATTTAACAATACTCTGGGGGGACCTTAGAAACTCAGCATGAGCCCCCCAATATTTCAGATATTGGAACAGAGACATATGCTGAGAGATCCTAAAGAGTGAGAACTATGTTTTTTTTTCTGTTCTCTAAAATGCCTAGTATAGTGTCAGTATATCCCAATGGATTATACACATGTGTGTGTACATATGTGTGTATTCTCCCTTAAAGTATTTGAATTTATGTAAAGTGAAAACTGTGTTCGTATGCAGCTCTACTTTAAATTGCAAGTCATCCATATATATATATATACATATATACACATACATACATATAGACACACAGATATCTATCTATATCTATATCCATCTCTATATATCTATTTCTATATCCAACCAAGATATATATATCTACATACCAGAGTGGGATAAGTAGCATCGAAATTGACGATCTTGTGAAAACAAAAACCTTTTTGCCCCGGGCTTTCTCTTCAAGCTAACAAAAGATAAGTTCCTCTAGAGCAGGGACCAAAGATGGTTCTTGCTTTATGTAAATGTGAATTACACAAATTTGACTCCCCAGTGCACTGGCAGGGCTCAGGTTCCTTTTCCTAACAGGTGTTGAGGGGGGGGGGTAGCAGCTGCAGCAGAACTTTGGGGCCCCAGGCAGTGAATCAGCTCTGGCTGTAGAGCCACAGAGAGCACAGCCTTGAAGCCCAAAATATTCTGAATGACCTAGAATAGTTTCAGATTCATGAGAAATCAATATCAGAGGGATTCTAAATCGATAGGCATAGCTACACACTGTTGGTCAAGTTCTATGAATTTGTCTGGAAAATAATTTGGAATTATAAAGGAAAGAAGGAATTAAAATGTCCATACCCTTTATCCTAGAGACTCTTTTTTTAGGGAAGAGGAATAAACATTTATTAAGAACCTACCCTGTGCCAAGAACTGTGCTAAACATTTTTACAAATATTACCTCATCATATATGGTAAGCATATATCTTAACAAGATCAAAGAAGGAAAGATATCATATATTACAAAACATTCATAGCAGCACTTTTGTAGTAACAAAGTAGATGCCCATTGATTAGTGAATGGCTAAAAATAAACTGTGGTACACGAATGTCATGAACTATTACTATACCAGAAGAAATTCTGTGAAAAGCATAGGAGGACATATGAAATGACATATACTTAAATAAGAACCAGGAAAGCAATATATGCAATGGCTATAACACTGGAAGTGGAAAGAACAAGAAGAAAAAATTGAGCAGAGTGATTTGAATGACTAAGCTTGACCCCAGAGAAGATTTTTTAGCAAATGTTCCTCTTTCCCTTTTTACAGAAGCTAAGGACAATGGGTGTGGAAAATTGGATATAGGTCAGAAACAGGTGATATGTTGGTTGTTTTTGCTGAACTGCTTTTTTTTTTATCTTTTAAAGTTTTTGTTCTTAAGGACTGCTTTGCTGGGTAGGGGAGGAGGAAGGATAAATTCAGAAATGAAGGTGAGGTAAAAACAAAAGATTTCAATAAAAATAAGATGTTTAAAAATCTAGGTTATAGCTGTTGTAAACTGGCATTGAAAGTAATTACAAATGAATGACATATAAATATATAAAATACCCGCTATTCTCATGCCAGTCAAGAAAGGGGGAAGGGGCTTAGAATGATTTTTCAGTCACAAGAGAGATGCTTGCAATAATATTGCTTTATGCCAAGTCCTTTATCAAACATTCTCCATGTACGCCACATTATGGACACAGTGCTGTCAATTCTGCTGTCTTCCATAACCTGGCTGGCCCAAGTGTCAGTATCATGTAACTTTGGATTTGGGGTGGTAACCTACTGTGCAGAATATTGCATCAAAAAGGTCCAATTAGATGAGATCTTAGAAAAGATCCCATTTTCTGAACAACTAATTGTTAGGCAGTTTTTCCTTAAATTAAGTCATAGATCTTTTTCTCTGTACCTCCCACCTATTACTTTGAGCTCTGCCCTGTCAGAGAGAGCTAAACAAATTGAATCTCTCACTCATTAGCCCCTCAAATACTTGAAGACAACTTATCATGTCTCTCCTGAATCTTGTTTTCTATAGTCTAAGCTTTCTCAGTTGTTGGGTTTTTTTTTTTTTCCAATAGATCTTTCAGGGCATAGTCACCTGTCCTAGCCTATACTGGTAACTCACATCTGGATGCCCCAGTCTATGACTTTACTAAAATATGGTGTCCTGAACTGGCCATATTACCACAGATATGGTCTAAAAAGGAAAGAGTCCAGTGGGACTGTGTTCACCCTTGCTCTGGACATTGTACCTCTTTGAATATAAACTAAGATAGCATTTAGTTTTTGCACTACCTCATTACAGTTGAATCATACTGAGTTTACAATCCACTACAACTTTTTGCTTCACTTTCTACATTAACCGCTACCATCTAGCCAATACCCCATTGTGATCATGGCTTTTAGGTAGTCCAGTAATTCTTATATTATCTCCCCTGGATCTATTTTCTAGGTCAGTTGTTTTTTCAATGAGAAATTTAATGTTTTCTTCCATTTTTTCCTTTTTTGATTTTGTTTTATTGTATCTCGATGTCTCATAGAGTCATACGTTTCCATTTGTTCTATTCTAATTTTTAAAGAATTATTTTCTTCAGGGACCTTTAGTACTTCCTTTTAAATTTGGCTAAATCCATTTTTAGGGCGTTATTTCCCTCATTAAAATTTTGTATTTTTTTTTCATGGTTCTCTTGTATTACTTTTATTTCATTCTGAAATTTTTCTTCTACTTCTCTAATTTGCTTTTTAAAGTCCTTTTTAAGCTCTTTCAAGAATTCTTATTGAACCCTCACGGCCCTGCCCCCCCCCCCAAAAAAAAAGAAAGAAAGAAAAAGAAAAATTTGGGGGCCTCAGACCAATTTACATTTTTCTTTGAAGCTTCACCTGTAGCCATTTTGTTACTATTGTCCTCTATGTTTATGCCTTCATTTTTCCCTATCACCCATAGTAACTGTGAAAAGTCAAGTGGGATTTTATTTTGCTCATTTTTGTGCCTTTTTTGTGCCTTGATGTTTTTAATTAGAGAATTGGGCTCTGTTCCTAAACAGTCCTAAGTTTTTGTGCTGAGGCTCTGGGTCTTCTTGGTGGCTTTCACTGGGTTTCAGGGCTTAGTTGCTTGCTTTCTCTGTAGAGTAAACTTCCCTTCTGACTGGTATTGGGAGGTTAGTCCTCCCTTTTGTTCTCCCCTGGTTGTGGGCTGGCCTTCTCCCGGGGTGGTGTTCTAGTGTTGGGTTGCAAAAGTTAATAGTCTTTTTGGTGGCTGGTCCTGGAGGAGTGATCTTGTTGGTCGGCCCCAGGGGTGGTGCCATGCTGCTGGGTTGCTCTGTTATCAGGGCCTCTCTGTTAGAAGGCCTTGGAGGATTAATTTTGTTGCCAATCTGCCCAAGTGTGGGGGACCTGCTCCTGGGTTGATTTGATAACAGAGTTCCTCTGCTAGCTGGCCCTAGAAGGGTAATTTTGTTGCAGATCTGCTGAGGGTTGGAGCCCCCTGCTGCTGATTTGCCCCAGAAAGAGTCTCTTTGCTGGGAGGTCCCAGGGGTAGGAACTTGTTGACCAAGTCTTGGGCAGGGCTTTGCTTCTGGTCAGCAGTGGATTCAAGGCCTCCCTCCTGGTGGTCAGTACTAGTTTTGGGGTACCTGGTGAGGTTCCCTACTATGCTAGCCAGACTGCTCACTTGCATGGGGGACTGCTGGTCTACAGGAGGGTGGATCCTCACTGGTGATTTGTCCCAGGCTCAGAGCCCTGCTTTAGGCTCCCTGCTTGTGAGCCCAGAAACTACTGCTGCTGCTCTTGGACCTTAATTCCTTCCCACCCAGGTAAGACAGACCTTTCCTGCTAGGCTGGTAGGCTGTTTTCCCTGCTCCTGAAATGTTTCAGAGGCAGTTTTATATTGGTTTGGAGGGGAAATTTGGGAGAGCTTCATTCAGAGGGTTGCTTCCTCAACTCTGCCATCTTGGCACCAGAAGTACCACTACCCCATTCTGCAATTATAAATCTGGATTTCTGAAACCAAGTGGAAAACTTTACATGGATCAATACCTCATTGGATCTGGCTGATTTTTCTAGTCTTGTGATATTTCTGTATCCTATTTTCATCATGCACTGCCTTACCTATCTCCCTTAACTTCATCAAAAATATGGAATGGCAAAGGGCCAATGCCATGTCCCTGCAGCATTCTACTAAATATCCCAAAGAAGTCACTGTCCTATTAATTATTCTCTCTGTATCCGGTTGTACAAGCAGTTCTGAACCTACTTAACTGAAGTATATCCTCTAGTCCATTTTCATCCATTTGATCCATAGGAATGGCATTACTTTGTCTAATGCTTTTCTGAAATCAAATATATTCCGTCCACCACATTCCCCTGATCTACCACTCTAGTTACTGTATCAAAAATGGAAATGAAGTTCGTCTGGTATGACTTATACTTGATGAAGCCATGTGCTGGCTTTTTGTGATCAGCACTTTCCATTCTAAATGCTAACAAATCCCTCCTTTAATAATGTATTCTAGAATTCTGGCAGAAACAGAAGTCAGGCTTATTGGTTTATAGTTTATAAATAGTCCATTCTCCTTTCTCATTTATGAGAAATGGGCCATTTGCAGTATTCTAGACCAGTGCCACCTTTCCTGTTCCCCACAGTGCTTCACTGATCGATCCTTACTGGTTGTGGTTCAACTGTCACACCTGCCTGTTTTTTTTTCCTATACCTTGAGATAGAGTTCATGCAAACCTAGTGACATGAATTCACTGAATCCCTTCTGTCTTTCTCTCTCTCTTCTCTTCCTCTTCTCTCCCTCTTCTCTCTTTACTTCTCAATCTCTCTTTTCCCTCCTCTCTCTTATCTTTCTCTCTGACTCCTTTGGTTTGGGACACGGGATCAGAGATTCTGTAGTCATAAGTAAGCTTCCCAATCATTTGGTTCATTGTCCCTCATTTTACAAGAGAGAGAAAAGAAAGAAACAAATTAAGAAACTTGAGTACCAGAAAGAGGAAGTGTCTCATGCAAGGTCACAAAGGTGGCATAAATAATAGCACTGAGGACTGATACCATAAAAATGATGAAAACTTTTCTTTAGAAAGATGAATTTTATATATCTGATCGTTTGCACCTCAAGGAGAGGGGAGGGGAGGGAGGGAAGAGGGGATAAAAATTAGAAGCCAAAACTATAAATAAAAATGTTGATTTCATTTTTAAAAAGATGAATTTTAGTAGGGACTTGAAGTAAGCAAGGGAAGGCAGGGTTAATCTGGTATGCACTGTGCTTAATGAAGCTGGCTATCCTAGCCCTCCTGTTGGGACCAGTATTTTCCATTTTAAACCCCTTTAATGTGTTCTAGAACCTTGGGAGGGAAAGAAGTCCAGCCCAATGGCTTATAATGTTCAGGCTCTACCTGCTTCCCCCTTTTAGGAAGAATGGGCTATTTACAGTATTCTAACCCAGTGTGCCCTTTCCCATTGACCACGGTGTTTCACTGGCAGCAGTTCAGCTGTTCCATCTGCCTGTTCTTTCTCTACCCTGAAATGGAGTTCACTCAGACCGGGTGACTTGAACTCAATGAATCACATCAGGTTTTTTCTCTTCTCTCTCTCTCTCCTCTCCCTGCCCTGCCTACATCTTTGCTACTTTATTGTCTCCACATTTACCTAGTCCTGGAGGTAGGGAGTGTAGTGAATGGGGGAGAGTAGTAGCAGGAACATAATAGCAGTGGGAGGAAAAAGAGGGATATAGATGGGAGCCAAATTATGTAGGTGGTACCTATAGGACTTGGTAACTGGAAAGGAGAGATGGAAGACTAGGTGGATGGGAGTCCCACAGACATAAATGAGGAAGTCAGGAGGAATAATTCAGGAAGAAAGAAGCGTAAACACAGGTTTAGACACAGGATCAGAGATACTATAGTCATTAAAGATTCTCATGAACATTTGATTCAATATTCCTCATTTTACAGAAAGAGAAACCAAGGCCCAGAAAGAGGAAATAGGTAGCCAGTGGCCTCAATATACTGATCACATACCATTTAGAAACAATAAAAAAGTCACCTTTCCCATGAAAGGTCACAAATACCTCCTCCCATGCTGACCTCATTGCCAGGGCTCTTGTGATATCACCCATTGTGCTATTCCACCTAGCTGTATTTATTGAGGGGGCCCAAGCTAGTTCACATACCCACCTTGTCCCTGCTGGAGACTGGAGCTGGGGCCTCCACACTCCCCTCCACCTAACCAGAGGTGATGCCTCACCGAGTCCTTAGATTGACCACAGATTTTCTAGTTAATGCTCATGCTTTAGTGTTTGTTTCAGATCCTCTGGGTTAAAGACTTGATATCGTGCTGCTGATTCTCCTGACAACCATGGGCATGATTTACAAATGTCTGTACGTCTTGGCTGTTCATGTTTCCAACCTCTTCCAGATGAATACAGAATTGATGACCATCCTGGCTCAGAATGTCTATTCTCAGGTATGTATCCCTACCCTATGGGCCCTGTGTCAGGTACTACCTATGATGAAGACCTGTGCTATATCACTCTTTACTATTCTGCTTCCCATGACCCGTGGTTTTGCTCTCCAGCTTCTAAGACACCTGAGGCACGAGCGACTAATGTCAATACTTAATGGGATGCAATGGGCCTATTATGGCCTGGTCTTCTTTTACCAGGAAAACAGTTATGAAGTAGTCCTAAAGGCCATTATCTACCATCTTGCCTTCACCTTGATCATGATGTGTCTCTGAGCATTCTTGGCTATGATTCACCATGAAGTCAGGATGACACACCTACAGCAGATGCGGTTTTGGCAAGACAACATCCATCGTCGGGCCAGAAGCCCCAGGTGGCAGTGGAATCTAGAGGGTGTCAGACTGAGGTGGTGGAGGCCTTCTACCGCATTCCAGGCAGGCCAGGCTTTTCAAGTCAACCGACCCCAACTCAATTTGCTGCAGTTTCAAGTCAACCTCACTGAACCTCATTTCCGTCGCCTCCCTAATTACATCATCTGGCAGAGGCCAAAGTGGGAGCACCAGCAAGTACAGGAACAGGAACAGCAGCAAGAGCAGCAGCACATCCCAGGCCAGATACTTTCCAACAGAGTCCTCCTCACACCTATCCCATCACCACCCACACCTTTCAGATTGCTTACATCAGAATAGGTGAGAGAACCAGGTAATACTGAATTCACACCACACGGATACCCCTGAGCAGCTGCAGGATGCTAGGTAGAGTGAAGAGAAGGCAGGCTGTCCAGTCACCAAGGCAGGCCCTCTACTAGCAAATCAGGAACATTTGCGTGCTCACCATCCTGATGTTCTCTGTCTACTGCATCTACCTGTACCTTCAGGTCATTGAATAAAGTGACCCTGTGTGAAATGGCTCTGAGACTCCTTGTGGTGTTTCTTTCTTAGTTAAGAGGTTACTAGAGCTCCCCACTTGACTTCCCAAGAACCCCCTCTTGCAATCCCAAATGAAAAGTCCCCTAGTCCAGGAAGCTTTCCCTGATCTGCCCTGCTAGTTATGAAAAATGTTCTTTCACACCTCACATTGGACTTTGAGTTTGCTCTAAAAATGGGAGGTAGTTAAGTGGGTATAATAGTGGTCAGGGAAATCTTTTTTAGGACTGAGTTCAGATGAGAACAGAGATTGGGCATTGCCTCCTGCTGGGGCAGAGGATTCAGAGGAAGATTCATGGAGGAGGGGACACAAACTAGGCATGGGGCAATGGAGATGGGTTTTCATGTGACAGCCCAGAGTGTGACCAGCCTCTAAAGAATGTCATGATTTTAGATACATGATGGGCCCCTCCCAGGTCTAAAAGATGTTAAGGGTTACCTGACATACTACAGCTTTGGGAATTGGGGAAATGGAGGAAGCAGAGGGAAACACAAAACAAACATCACGGTAAGTTAGGTTGCCCTGGTTCCAATGGCCAGACATCTTTCCATGACTGACTGTTCTGGAGATTGACCCCCAAAGGCCAGACGCTTGGCCAAGGTGCCCAATTTTAGTCACACTTGTGTTGCTCTAGCCTGGCTTGGATCCCCTCTCTGCATTGTCCCCACAAGTCCTATAGCGTATGTGGGCAGGGGAAAGGGTAGCAGGAACACACTCAATGGCATAACAACCAAGGACTAACTGTGACTTCATAGGAGATCATGATTGACTTTCAATCTGGAAACTAAGGGAGAATTTCCCATGGAAGACTCTAGGAGTTACCTAGGTGGCCCTGTCTGAAGCCTGACAGGAAGAAGTGGGCATTTCTTCAGGCACCGGGCCTCCAGATTCATTCTGTGGTCTCCAAAGTCCCAGCCAGATGGTGACAGTCAGGCCCGGCAACATGTGGAGCCTGGGCCTACACTAAGTACTAGGCTTGTGCCTCTGAGAACTCACCCTTCCCTTTCGGAGTCTTCCTCTTCCTCCTTCAAACCTCTCTCAGGTGCTACCCCTGCCCTCATGCTGCCCCCTTCTCTCTCCCACAAAGTGTTCTCTCCCCCCCCCAAAATATCCCTAGAGTTTGTGGCCCTTCCTTGTCCCTATCACTTATGATTTTTGTATTCTGATCCTACCTTATCTGCGTGTACATGTTGTTTGCCCCCATGCCCTAACCCAGGTGTAATGATTGGAATGATGCCACCTACTGGAGACTTGCTGTGGGAAAGCTCCACCATGAGGAAAATGCCTCAGAGACATTGTGGCTTTTCCTTGGCGTCAGGAAATGACGTTTGCTCATGGGTGCTGTCTATCAAGGCTACCAGCCAATCAACTTGAAGAGCCTCCTATTTTCTGGGAGGAGACAGGAAGGAGGAAAGGGAGCCTGTGCAGAGAGCTCTTGCGTTCTTTTGGGTTCCTGACTTGGTGGTGGTGGCGGCAGAGGACTTCACAGGAAATTTGAGGAAAGATAAGAATGCCAGGCTGTTGGAATTCTGTTCTCAATCTTTTTCTTTCTATTTTCCAATAAACCCTTAAAAACCTAAACTCGTTTTATCAGTGATTTTAGTCAGTTTCCCCCAAAACTGGGGGAACAGATTAGAATCCACATTTAGAATCTTAAATTACACACAGGGAAGATGACAAGCATTGGCATGGCATTTCTAAAGCGTGTAGCAAGATATGTGAAAGCGTGTTCTAAACATGTCACTCCTTTGAGTCTCACAATGGGGGGCAGAGGTTGGGGTGGGGGTAGTTACTGCAGATATCTTAAAGACAAGGCAACTAGTTGGGACTGGCAAAGGCTGAGGAGACACACAAGTGCCTCAGGGAATGGGCACCATGTGCCCCCGGGGCAGTTGTCTGACACACAGAGTAAGCGTTTAATGAATGTTTTCGTTGAACTGCATTAGATGAAACAGTGGAAAGAACACATATACAGAGGATGAGGGGAGATCAGTTTCACTGCCCACCAGTGGAAAGTCCCTTCCTAGTCTAGATCCTAAGATTCTGTTTTGCCCCACCCTGATTTTTATGTCATCAACTAAGGGGCTCTGTTCTCTCTTGCTCCCCTTTCAGTGTTGCTCTGAGGCATAAAGGTCTGCAAAGTAACCAAACTTTAACGTTCTAATTCTGCTTAGTCCTGGTGACCCCCCCCCTTCCTTCTGCCCTGCCCCCCCCGCCCCGCCCCCATTCTTACACTTAGCTACTGGACTGTTTAACTCCCAGACTTCTAAAGATCTTTCTATCCAGTTACAGAATGTTCAAGCTGGAAGGTATCCGCTAGGGTCAGATAGAGAAAACACATAGCTAATAAGAGGCAAAAATGAGACTTTTCAGTCTCTGCCTCTATCTTCTCTGCCCCCTCTCACTTTTAATCCCCTGAATTCTGGTTTGTTTGCTGAGTGACTACACAATCTGAGATTTCAGTTGGCAGTTAGAAATTATTGAAGTTGTCATCTCCTGACTCAATCAAGGGACTTCCTGCTAAAACTACAGTTGTTTTTGGCAGAAATGTTTCATTTGTCTTGCCTGCTATGCTATTTTTGAATATAGATTAAAAAAGGAAAACCTATTCCCCATTTCCACCCCTGTCCACCCAAAAAGCTATTTAACAACATACTTGTACCAACATTAACTTAGAGGAGGTTCAGATGGCCATCCTTATCACCCTTTTTTTTAAAAAGATGGACCCAGGGTAGATGAAGCCCAATGGGTATGGCCTACTCTACTCCAGAGGAGGGAGGAGAAAGAAAGAAGTGTAGAGATGAGGAAACTGGCCCACAGAGGCCCATGGGGAAGTGCAATGTTGTACAAGTTCATGCTCACCATGGTATTAAGTGGCATAATCACCATGGAGGACATGCCATCATTTCTTTAACTGATCTTCCCAGTTTAGATTCTAATGACTCCTCCCCTTCAGGGTGATGTCACTTTCCAGGGCTTTCATGATGTCAGAGAATGTTGTGAAGAATTCTGTTGGTGTTCACATCAGAGGAGTGGTTGCTGTCAAGCCGGACGTATGGTTTTCAGAGTCTAGAGGCTTGTCTGGGTACTGAGAAGTCTAGAAACAACAACCTCAGCTTTACCTACATCATTCAAGGAGGTGATGACACCCCTTAGAGTCTGAGCCACTTGTTCCAGAATCTCTGAGCTAAAGTTGCGATGCCGCTGTGGGTGGGCCTCTCAGAGGCCTTGAGCTATATAGCTTTCCAATATTTTGCCACCTTCATGATTGATATCTTCCTGTTCTGTTACCAAAGTCTACAGATTGCCACTGTTCTGATTGTCTTCCTGGCACAGAAATTCTGTATGGAGGTCTTGTTCCCAACAGGCCAGGCCTTGGGCTTCATTTGTGCCATGCTCAACTGGATGCGTATCTGGATCTGGAGGCTACTGAGATACGTAAATTTTGAGAGAAGCATGCCACTGTTCAACAGGACCCAAGGAACTCACTACGGCTTCGTCATCTTATACAGCTGTTCAGTCTTTCTACAAGGCATCTGTCTGATTTTTATGGTTACACATGACAAATAGGTATATGAATAAAATTATATTATGAAGTACCTTCTGGTCAGAGAATTTTATTTATACTTTGAAAAAATTATCCCTGACTTGGAGAATTTCAACACTATTCAAAAAGCTAATGCTACAGGGGTAGGAGTAGTGTAGTTTCCTGGCATCTCAAGTGCTCACTGTTAAAACCAGTATTATTTTAATTAATCTGATTAAGTCAAGGAACCAAAAAAGTACCCATTCCTCATCCCATTTCTGCCCCTTCATCCCCTGCTTCCCAGCACAGCCTTATGGAGACAGATGAGTACAAAACAGCAGTGAGGACTTAAGGGTATGTCAGAGATACTTGTGTTTTCTTGTTGTAGAGGGGCAGTAAAATTACCAAAGGAGCCAGCATTTTTGGCCAAAGAGAATTTGATGGCAGAATTGTGAGAGGTAGCATGACATAATAAGAGTGTACTAATCTCGAGATCTGAACAGCTTGGGTTTCAGTCTTGGTCCACACACTATCTAGCTATGAGAACCTAGGTAACTAATTCAACTTTTCTGAGCCTCATTTTTCTCATTTGTATTTAAAGGATCAGAAATTTTGTTTAAGTCAGAACTCTTCCAGAGATTCTTACTCTCCTTATCAGTTAGGAGATGGTCTCAGAAAAGCTGCTATGTGTAAAAAATTAACCAGCCTGGGCCTCAGACAACAGATAAACAAGTTTCTTCCAGCCTGATAAGACCTGACAGAATTTGCAATCTGCTGTCATAGGGGGTGGAGCCAAGATGGTGGAGGAAAGGCTGTGACTTCCCTAAGTTCTCCCCAAGACCCTTCCAAATACCTTCAAATAATGCCATAATACAATTCCTGGAGCAGCAGAACCCACCAAAGTACAGGGTGAAATCATTTTCCAGCCAAAGACAACTTAGAAGATCAGCAGGAAAGGTCTGTTGTACCGGGGTGAGAGTGGAGTGCAGCCCCATGCAGGCTGTGCTGGCAGAGACCCAACCCCATTGCCCTCTATTTTTTTAATCATTTGGATTTGCTTTATTGTGTCTTGGTTTCTCATAAAGTTACTAGCTTCCTTTTGTTCAATCCCTAATTCTTAGGCAATTATTTTCATCAGAAAGCTTTTGTATCTCCTTTTCCATTTGGCTTTTCAAGCTGGTGACTTTTTTCTCATGACTTTCCTACATCACCCTCATTTCTCTTTCCATTTTTCCTCTACTTCTCTAATTTTATCTTCAAAGTGCTTTTTGAGCACCTCTATGGCCTGAGACCAATTTATATTTTTCATAACAATTTGGTACATTGGCTGGGAACCTGAAGAGGAAGATTGGTCCAGCGGACATCTGGGGGGTCCAGAAGGTGTTCTCCACTGATTTCAGTGGCTGGGCCCACCCAGGAATCTGCAGCCAGTTCATCTCCAAGAAAACCCGAAGAAGAAGCAGCAGCTGTGTGTCAGTGAATGCACAACAGAGAGCAAGGGAAGAAATGGCAGGAAGAAGAAAGAGAGAAGGGACTGAACCATGGCGATCAAGCAATTTTGTGCACAGACCCAGGTGAAAAAGGCAGACTACCCAATACTGCCCAGGAAAGCGGGGTACATTCTGCTGGGACTGGAACTGAAAGTGTGTGAAAGAGACGTACTGAAGGCACACAGTGAATGTGGAGCTCAGATCTGCAGTTCTCTTCTCTTGAGAGGGAAAGAGTCAGAGAAGAGCAAAGCAAAAGGTGGCGCTGTGGAGTAGAGAGACTGAAGTTCCAGGGGTGGAAAGTTTAGGAGGTTAGGTAGGCCCTGACTGTTAGGGCTAAACTTAACAGGATGGGGAATAAGTCCAGGAAGTAAGGAGGCATCTTGAGCCCCAGGAATGAGCTGAACCCGGGAGGTGGGATTACTCCCAATAGTCTTTTGGGTAGGAAGCTGGGAGAGATGGGGTGGGGGAAAGGGTATTTCCCCCAGAAAACTGGTATCTTAGGCCCTGGGAATGAATCGATGCCAGGAGGCAGCATTCCTCCTTTGGGTAGGATGTTGGAGAACCAGGAAACAAAATTGGAACCAAATTGACATCTCAGGCCCTGGGGATGAGCTCACCCCAGGAGGTGGAATTCCTTCCATTGGATAGGATTCTGGACAGATGGGGGTGGGGGAGAATTCGAGGACAAAAGAGGATAAAAAGGAGATCTCACAGCTTTTGGTTTATTTCTGTCTTATTTTGTAGTTATGTGTCTGTCAATGTTTGTACTTGTGTGTACAGTTTACAGAAATTTTTAGTTGTAGTTCATAAAGATGATTAGACTATCCCAAGCTCTGGCCAGGCTAGGAAGGTGGAGGAGGGTAGAAATTGATTCAGAGTTTGAATCATGTGTTGGAATATAAATTCTATACTATGCATTCATAGCCTTAGATGAACATTGTAAAAGATGATAGATTTTTTAAAATAATTACAGGGATGGGGCTAGAATCAAAATGGGGGATACCACATGTCCTAAAGCCCCAAAGCTCACCTCTTTCCTCCTGGCAGTTTCTGCTGTGGAGGATGGAGGCATCTAGCACCTAATAATTTAGTACCACTTTTGCAATAATTTGTGGTGGAATAGTTTAAAATTGGGCATGATTTGGTAATGTGTAAAAGTAGAGAAGAAGATTTTTAAGTCCCAAGAAAAGCTTTTGGCTTTTATTTAATTTGCATGAAAAATGTCACTCATTGAGCCCCAAGCACCTCTGCTTGTGAGGGCTGCTGCAAAAGGGAAAAAAGTCAGCATGTTTTAAACCACCCAACTTGTTATAGAGCAAAAGCACGTGCAACTGAAGGAAGAATACTTTATTGGTAATTAATTGGTTTTGTCTCAAAGTTTCAAAAATCCCTAATATTGTTTTAAGGTACTATGCTTTGTAGGTTAAAAAGAAAAGGAATAAGTGGGTTGAGAGGCTGCTGCTGACCACGTGTTCTGAAGTACTATGATTAAGAACTTATACTCCAAACGGAGCTATTTGGAGTTACATAGAAACAGAGAAATGGAGAGTCTTTTTCTCTCTTTTTCTTTCCCTCCTTCTCTTCCCGATGCCGACTGCAGCAGTATCAGTGGGGTGGGTCAGAGAGAATAAATCCAGAGAATTAAAATGATTGTCAAAAGCAAGTAGAAAGAAAGTTGTACCCTGTTTGCGCTGACAGTAGGAACAATTTGGAAACTTTTTAAAAAAGGGAAAAAAAAGGTGTGTACAGTCACTTTAATTGTTAAGCTTCAATTAAAAAGTCTATAAGTCCAGGGAGGACCAAAAAGTAATTGAGCTTGATTAGAAGATCTAATTAGATAGTCAAGGAATTTTGCAAACTAAAGTTAAGTGCTGGTCATTTTTAAGGTAACTCTGAAATTGGTGCAGGTGTGTTAAAATTAGAAACAACTGTAAATTATATGGGACTCCTACCCATTTTGTTATAGACCATGTTTTTTTTCCTCTCTAAGACAAAGAGGAAAGCACTGGAAGAATTTTGGAAATATGGAGGAAAGTTGGTAAATTATTGTATGGTAAAAGACACAGAAAAAGAGATTTTCTGGACTCCCCTTAATGTGTAAACCCTCCAGAAAAGAGCTTGGCATGGGATGTGAAATTCCTAGACAAGGAATGGTCTTACTGAGAATGTATAAGGTTGCTTATTATAGAAGTAATTTGGGACTACTGGGGAGAAGAGAGGAATGATTATCTAGACTGGTATAGTAATGACCAGGTTCATAGGGGACATATGAGGGATATGAGACATCTTATTGTGACATGAATAAAGGAGGCAGTCCCCGAGTCTCAAACTTTAGATAAAGCTTTTTTTTTTCCTTTTTCCTTTTTTTTTTGGAGGGTGGGACAATGAGGGTTAAGTGACTTGCTCAGGGTCACATAGCTGGTAAGTGTCAAATATCTGACACTGGATTTGAACTCAGGTCCTCCTGAATCCAGGGATGGTGCTTTATCCACTGCACCATCTAGCTGCCCCCTGGATAAAGCTTTTAATGTGAAGCAGGAAAGAGAAAAACCACCACTGGCCTTCTTCAAGAGACTTAGGGACCAGATGAGAAAATATTCAGGAATGAATTCTGAAAGCACACTAGCTCAGGGAATTTTGGGGTAAATTTTCTCACCAAATCTTGGCCTGACATCATGAAGAAATTGCAGAAAATAGAAGAGTGGAATGAGAGACCTCTAAAGGAGTTGCTAAGGGAGGCTCAGAAAGTATTTGTTAGGACAGAGGAAGAGAGACAGAAACAGAAGGTGAAAATAATGGTTTCAAGAGTTGAGGAGGTGGGGCAGCTAGATGGCGCAGTGGATAGAGCACCGGCCCTGGACTCAGGAGTACCTGAGTTCAAATCCGACCTCAGACACTTAACATTTACTGGCTGTGTGACCCTGGGCAAGTCACTTAACCCCAATTGCCCAGCAAAAAAAAAAAAAAAAAAGAGTTGAGGAGGTTATGAAAAAGAAAAAGGAAGAGAGTTCCCCCTGTATAAAAATCCAAAGTCAAAGGAGGGATAGAAGAAACCCAAGAAGAAGCCCACAGGGAGCTAAATGTTATCAGTGTGGGAAAGCAGAGCATTTTAAAAGGGAATGTCCCTAGTTAAAGAGGGAAGAAAGAGTAATGCCCCTCATGACTTTTATTTACTTATTTATTTGGTCAGGGGCAATGAGGGTTAAGTGACTTGCCCAGGGTCACACAGCTAGTAATTGTCAAATGTCTGAGACTGGATTTGAACTCAGGTCCTCCTGAATCCAGAGCCGGTGTTTTATCCACTGCACCACCTAACTGGGATGTCAGGGGTTCTCTATCCTGAAGACCCACCCAGAACCCCTACTAAATTTAAAGGTGGGACCAGGGATGGAGGAAGTGACATTTCTTTTGGATACTGGGGCTGTGAAGTCCTCCCTGGCAGTATTACCACTGCATAGTAAATTAAGCAGTGAGAAACTAATGGTTTCAGGAGTTAAAGGACAAGAGTTTCTAGTTTATTACTTAGAACCTTTGAAGATCCAATTTGAGAATAAGGAGATTGAAGCTAATTTTTTGTACATTCCTGAAGCAGGAACAAACTTATTGGGGAGGGATTTGATTGTAAAATTAGGAAAAAATATAGGGGTTGAAGAAGAAATGATTACAATACGGGTGAACATGCTCAGACTGGAAGATGAGAAGAACATTGATCTGATAATATGGGCAAGAGAAGGAAATCGAGGGGGGTTAAAGATAGCACCTATAGTCGTCACACTAAAGAGACCAGGAGAGGTAGTGTATCAAAAACAATATTCCATTTCATTAGAGGGGAGAAAGGGATTGCAACCTGTAATCGATGGATTAGTTGAAGACAAATTTCTTGAGCCCTCTATGTTACCAGTATGAAAATCAGATGGGACTTGTCTAATACAGGATTTCTGCAGGCTCAAATTGTATCGGCATGTCATCCTGTGGTCCCCGATCCATACACGTTGTTAAATAAGATCCCACATTCCCATCAGTGGTTCAGTGTGGTGGACCTAATGGATGCTTTTTGGGCCTGTCCATTAGACCCCAGTTGTAGGGATTTGTTTGCTTTTGTGTGGAAAAACCCATTCACAGGAAGAAAACAACAGCTCCAATGGATGGTATTACCACCAGGATATACCGAGTCACCTAATCTATTTAGTCAGGTTTTAGAGCAGTTATTGGGACAGTTTGAGGTGGAAAAAGGGATCAGTTTATTGCAGTATGTGGATGACTTATTAGTATCTGGAGAAAAGAGATCAGATGTAGCTAAGGCTACCAATCAGTTATTACCCTGATCATGAGCTCAACACACATACCAGGTGGGACAGGATTGGATGTTAAATTGTAAGCCCACCTTGTGCACAAAGGGACTGCCCCCTCAAACTCCCATAAAAACCCAACTCATGAGCTTATGGGTGTGCTGAGACTAAGGATGTATTTGTAAAGAACTATATACTGGCAGTATGCTCTTCTCTTTCCCAATTTAGGATTAAGAGTCTTCTCACTCAGACCCCTCCTCTGGAGTTCAGTCCACAAAATCTGACCAGGGGACTGGGTTCTCATCAAATCCTGGAAAGAGCCTAAGCTTACTCTCTGTTTTGGGGAGGACCCTTCCAGGCATTGCTGACCACTGAGACTACCATTAGAACAACTGAGAAGGAGTGGATTCATTATACTTGAGCGAAAGAACCTGTGAGTTGCCCTCCGGACTCTAAGGAACTGGGCTGTGGTTTCCACGGAACAGACATTGAAAGTGACCTCAAGAAGAAATTGGATGTGATGGGGATTTTGTGGGTGGGGGTTGTTGTGAGTGGATTGGTAATAGGAATTTTAGGCATTGGATGAAAGGAATACATGAAGAAGGCGATACCAGACTGGTGAGTGCAGGCCTCAGCCTAGCTATTCACCATTTACAATATCATTCAGGTTACTGGTAATAAGATTGATGGTTATTGCATTCTGGCAAGGTGGGTGGGGGATCTAGTGAGTTTTTTCTAATATCTAAGGGAATGTTGTTACCAAGAATAGTTAATATACAATAGGTAGGGAGTCTCAGGCATTGGGATTTTTAATGCTGGTGAGGTTAGCTGTGATGGGCAAGACCATGACGGTCCTGTTCAGTATACTCCTTTCATTCATTCTCCTGATGGAGTTTCTCCAGGGTAGACCAATACTCAAATTCCCTGAAGAACCTAGTAATACTTTTTTGCAGCTATCAGAAATAATAGTCAATAACTTTAATCTAAAGTATTGCTGGATTTTTAGAGGGCCCTAGTTATCAGGACTATGGCCCTGGGTACCGGTCCCACTGTCACCTGAGTGGATCCTTAGTAATCAATTTGATATTCACAATGGCACAGGTTTTTGGGCACCCAGTGAAAGACACTAGTGGACTCTGGCCCAGAAAGTAGAAGGGCAATATTGTCTAAATCAGACCAACTGGGGTAATAGAGTTGGTGTCATTGGGCCAGAGTTCTTTTGTCTGGACTTGCCAGTCTTGGCTCATCAGAGTAAATAATGTAGATAGTATGGAAGTGGCATCACAAAAATGGGACTTCAGTCCTATGGTTCTATGAATTTTGGAGTCAAACAAATCGTTTTGGGAGAGCAGGGGTTCACGATTGTAGGTGGAAGAAGGGGCAAACCTTGTGGAAGTGTAGACATGGACCGATCCCTCTGATAAAAGAAGAGGAGGTCCTTTGGGCCCCTTGGATCTATATTATTTACCCTACATGGCTAGCTGGTACAGAAATCATACAAGATTCTTTAAATGAACACAACTGGCCTTAAAGGGACATTATTGGATTTGTGGAAAAACTGCTTATACTGAGTTACCCCAGAATTGGGTAGGGGTCTGTTACATTGGACTGATTAGATCAGAATTCTTTTTATTAGAAGAGGATCAAGGTAAAGGATTAGGCTTAATGTTGTGTGAGGACTTGGGAGAAGTGAGACCCAAAGAAGTTTAGATACCAGCCTTACTAGCACTGGAGATGTCAATGGATGGGGAAAGGAGTGGCCACCTGAAAGTCTAATTAGAACATACAGGCCTGCCACTTGGGCCTGAAATGGTAGTTGGGGATACTGAACACCCATAAACATATTAAATAGGTTAATTAGGCTGCAAGCAGTGGTGGAAATGGTTACAAATCAGACAGCCCAGGCATTAGACCTCCTGGAAGAGCAAGCTACATAGACCAGGGAGACTGTCTACCAGCACTGCCTGGCTCTGGACTATTTGTTAGCAAAAGAAGGGGGAGTCTGTGAAAAATTGAACTTAATCACCTGCTGCTTAAAGATAGAAAACAATGGAAAGATGGTAAGAAGGATAACAACTAACATCAGAAAAATACTCATGTGCCAGTGCAGAAGTGGGACTCTTTGAGAATAATTGGCTATCGTTGTTTGGTGGAAAGTGGTGGAAACAACTGGGGTTCTTCTTAACATGTAGACCATAACTGGTCTACTATTCATATCTTGTTTAATCTCCTGTTTTATAAACAGGAGTTGTTGAGAGAATGCAAGTGGTATCTTTACCCACAGGGAAAAGAAGATATCAAATGATGGTATTATGAAAAGACATAGAGTCTGGGTTGGACAATTTAGATTTAGAAGTAGAGGAATTATATAGACAATGGAATGAGAAGAGTCCACATGTAATAAAATAAAAAGAGGAGGGATTGAGAGAAAAGACTATATCTTGACTCTTATAGCTTTGTTGCCCCCCTCCAACCTCTCAGCAGGGGGCCGCCCAGCATGTGGGGCTCTGGAGAGCTGAGGCTCCTGGGCCTTGGGCTCAAGCAGGGCCTGGAGCAGGGTCCAGGCTTTATGGAGTCAGGCTGGGCTGGGAGTTCACCTTGAGGTGCCCAAGGTGATCCCCACATGACTTGGAGTTCAAGCCCCGACTTGGGTTTTGTTTTGTTTTGTTTTGACAGGTTATGTTTATATAAGCATTGTTCTAAGGAGTAAATGACATTCTTGCCCATAACAAGGTTAAGGCCTGGTCCAAGTAATTTGTACAATCTGATTGGCCAACTGGTACCACTTGATGAGTTCTTAGGCAGTTACTGTTATTCTGTATAAATAGCAACTATAATAACTGAAATGTAAATAGGGGGACAGTAAAATTCCTTAATGCGATTGGTCAGGAGGGACCCCTTGAGGGGTATGAATAGAGGTGAGGAACCTCACTTCAGTGCACTCTCTGACACACTCAGAAGAGTGCCCATCTTCAAAGATGAATAAAGACTTATAAGAATCCAAGTCATTCCCCAATTGAGAAATGGTCAAAGGATATGAACAGGCAGTTTTCTGATGAAGAAACCAAAGCTATCTATTCCCATATGAAAAAATGCTCTAAATCTCTAATGATTAGAGAGATGCAAATTAAAACAACTCTGAGGTACCACCTGACACCTATCAGATTGGCTAAAATGACAAAAAAGGAAGATAATAAATGTTGGAGAGGCTGTGGGAAAATTGGAACACTAATGCATTGTTGGTGGAGCTGTGAGCTGATCCAACCATTCTGGAGAGCAATTTGGAATTATGCCCAAAGGGCGATAAAGCTGTGCATACCCTTTGACCCAGCAATCCCACTTTTAGGTCTTTTGCCCAAAGAAATCATGGAAGGGGGAAAGGGACCCACATGTACAAAAATATTTATAGCTGCTCTTTACGTGGTAGCAAGGAATTGGAAGTTGAGGGGGTGCCCATCAATTGGGGAATGGCTGGACAAGTTGTGGTATATGAATACAATGGAATACTATTGTGCTGTAAGAAATGATGAGCAGGAAGAGTTCAGAGAAACCTGGAGGGTCTTACGTGAGCTGATGATGAGTGAGATGAGCAGAACCAGAAGAACATTGTACACAGTATCATCAACATTGAGTGTTGACCTACTGTGATGGACTATATTCTTCTCACCAATGCAATGGTACAGAAGAGTTCCAGGGAACTCATGATAGAAGAGGATCTCCAAATCCAAGAAAAAAACAAGAAAGAAAGAACTGTGGAGTATAGATGCTGATTGAACCATATTATTTCTTTTGTTTTCGATGCTGTTGTTTTTTTTTCTTTCTATTTTGAGGTTTTGCATCACTGCTCTGATTCTTTCTCTTGTAACAGGATTAATGCAGAAATAGGATTAATGTTATTATGTGTATATATATATATGTGTGTGTATATATATATATCTATATGTATATGTATAGTGATATATAGATATAACCTATATCAGATTACCTGCTGTCTAGGGGAGGGGGGAGGGAAGGGTGGGAGGGAGAAAAATCTGAAATTGTAAAGCATGTATAAACAAAAGTTGAGAACTATCTTTACATGTAATGGAAAAAATAAAATAACTCATACATTAAAAAACAAAAAAACAAACAAAAAAAAGATGAATAAAGACACTTTCAACCACACTCTGCTGCCTGCTTGGATTATTTGAGCTGTGTTTCGAACAGAAGGAAGGAGAGCATTCCAGACCTGAGGGACAATTATGGAGAATGCCCAGTGCTGAGAAGTGGAGTGTATTCTTCCTGGAATACCTAGGAGGCCAGTGTCACTGGACTGAATAGTATGTGGTGGGGAAGTAATGTATAAGAAGACTGGAAAGAAAGGGGGAGGAGTAGCTTATGTAGGACTTTGAATGTCAAACAGAGCATTTTGTATTTGCTGTTGGAGGCAATAGGAAGCTACTGGAGTCTTTTGAGTAGGAGTTGAAGGAGGGGGGCAGTGTGACTTGATCAGACTTTCTTTTTGATAAAATCATTTTAGTGGCAGAACGGAGAATGGACCCGAGTGGAAGGAGACTTGAGGTGGGCAGACCTACCAGCAAGCTATAGAAATAATCAGGATGTGAGGTGATGAGGGTTTGCACTAGAGTGGTAGCAATAGCACAAGAGAGAAGGGGGTGTATTTGGGAGATGCTGTCAAGGTGAAATTGTCAGGCCTTGGCAGCAGCTTGGATATGGTGGTGGGGCCGTGGGGAGTAAGTGAAAGATAGTGAAGAATCCAGGATGGCTCCTAGGATGTGAGCCTAAGGACTGAGAACATGGTGTTATCCTCAACAGTAAACCCATTTCACTCAAAAGTCAAAACATCAGTCTCGTGTCTTCTTTGAGAATAAGAGATGAACAACAATAGGGAAAGTAGGAGCATGGAGACTTTAGGAGGAAAGATAATTAATTCTGTTTTGGCCACATTGAGTTTAAGATGTCCACAAGACATCTAGTTTGAGATGTCTTAAAGGCAGTAGGAGATGTGAGGGCGGAGGTTAGAAGAGAGATTGAGGCAGGAAAGGGAGCTCTGAGATTTGTCAGCATAAAGATGATAATTAAATTTATAGGACCTAACAAGACCACCAAGTGAAATAGTATAGCAGGTGAAGAGAAGAAACCCCAGGACAGAACCCTGATGGACATCTATGTTTAGAGAGTGTTATCTGGAGGAAGAGGCAGAAAGGAGACAGAGAAAAATAGATCAGATTGGTAGGAGAAATCCAGGAGAGAGAGGTGGCCTGAAACCCTAGAGAGAATAAAGTATTAAGGAAGAGGAGGATGATCTACAGTGTGAAAGGCTGGAGAGAGGCTCGAGGAAAATGTGGATTGAGAAAAGGTCATTGGCTTTGGCAATTATGAGGCAGAGGTGAGGAGAGAGTACATTCCAGGCAAAGTCCAAATGCAAAGAAGCAGGAGAAGGAATGCCACATGTAAAGAAAACCAGTCTGGCTGAATTACAGTTCTTGACAGGAAGGAATATCCAGTGTTGGGGGCCAGAATGTGAAAGGCTTTAAAAGTTAAACAGAGAAGCTCATATTTTATCCTAGAAGCAATAGGTAATTACTGAAGTTGATTGAGTGGGAGAGTGATATAATCAGATTATTGCTTATGGAAAATTACTTTGGCAGCTATATGTAGGGTAGACTCAAGTAGGGAGGGACCTCATACAGAAACTCCAATTGAAAGCCTGTTGAAATAATCTAGGAGAGAAGTAATAAAGGCCTAAACTAAGGTGATAGCTATGTGAGTAGAGAAAAGGAGTTGGATGTGAGAGATGTTACAGAGGTAGAAAAAGCAAGATGTAGAAACTAACTGGCTATGTGGGGAAGGAGAGAAGAGTCAAAGGTAAAAAAAAATGTCATCCAACCTCCAGTGAGGGACAAATGACTACATCCCAAGGCATCCCAAAGCTTATGAGTAAGAAGCAAAATAATAAGGGTGAAAATGGAATATTTCTATTATTCTATCTAAACTAAAAGGCCAAATGCCAGCGACTATATAGAGAGAAAAAGAATTGAGCAATTCTTGATTTAGGATCCCATTTACATTTTTATCAACAAGGTAAGTAATATGTTTTAACTAAAACATTCCTTAGTCATTAAAAAAACCCATTAGTACACATAATTAAACACGATGTTTGAATTACAACAAGTATGTTTAAGTTTCATGGCAGGAACACAGGCTTAGTGAACATATTCAGTAGTGACACCTACACAAAGAAGGCATAAGGCTGTTATTTAAGCTAAAAAATTATTCTCTCTCATGCCAGAAGTATTAAAAAAACAGGAGTCATGAATTAATTAATTGATCTTCCTTGTGTTTGGCCTTGACTGTGACGTTACACATACATAAATACATATATATGGAAAATTGGGGACATATGTACGAATCTGTTCAATGCCTTGCACATTGTAGGTGCTTAACAAACCTTTGTTAAATGAACTTGAATTGTTTGGTTTGAGTGCCAAGTGAAGTGTAAGTGCCTATGAAATACTAAGCAAATTATACAAATGGATAAGATGGGGAATATTCCAGGGAACATTCTTGTTATACTAGAATAGATTTGTTTTCCTTCCTTAATGAGTGTGTGTGTGTGTGTGTGTGTATGAGAGAGAGAATGTGTAGAATGTATATGAGTGTGTGTGTGTGTGTGTGTGTGTGTGTGTGTGTGTGTGTGTGTGTGTGTGGTGGGGGGGGCAGCAGAGGGAAAGTAAAGCAGAGGGAGAGGGAAAAGGGAGAGAAGGATAGAGTCAGTCAACTTCAAAGTGAGCCTTAGCTACCATTTGGGCAGAGTGCTTTTTCTAGCTATTGCTAATTTGGCAGGGCTTGCTTGCTTTTTTATGGGAGTTTTTGATACATGGTTTCTTTGAATGGGAATGGTTCTAATTAAGTTTCCTGTGAATGATTCTTTCCTTAAAGCAGCAGTGGCTGCAGCAGGAAACAACAGAGGCTGCCATTATCAAATGAATTTCTGCTCCTGATCACAGCCTGACCCATCATTAAATATTTCCATGCAATAGCAACACTGAAAGCCTTTGTTTATGTTGTCCTAGAAATGGGGATCCCCATGACTTCATGGGATTGACATTCAGACAAACTTGGCATCTGCTTTGGGACCATCTTCACACATGCCCCAGTGACTCTGCTCTTGCTGAAGGCCTTGGAGAGTAGAAGTCCCCTAAGCCCTTGACATCTCTGAACTTGGCAGAATGTTTCCCAATGGAAATATATCTGTGACCTCCTCTATCCAGATGAGAGGGTTGACTTGACAAGGAATACTTTTTGGAGAGAAATAAACAACCTCTGAGTGTCAAAAAACATACAAAGAGGATTTAGAACTGGAAGGGATCTTAATAAGTACAATTCCCCCATCTAACAGAGGGGTAAACTGAGGCCCAGAGAAGGGAAGTAATTTGCCCATGGTCACACAGGCAGTGCCAGAACCAGTATTTGAACCCAGGTCTTTTGATCCCAAAGGCAATGCTCATTATGCCATCCAGGTGTCATTAAAAAGATTTATTTGACTACATCAATCTTATCTTCTTTATACTAACATAGTGTATAACTAGCTGTGTATAATTTCACATTTCTCTATGGACCTCATCTGTGAAGCAGACAATCCTACTTTTACTACTTAAGTCAGAGTTGTGAGGGAAGTCCCATGTGAGTTGTTATTATTATGATCATAATGATGTATGTGGTGGTAATGTGTAGGACTGATTGGTGATAGTAGGACAAACTTGTTTTCAAAGCTCTTTTATATTCATTATCTGATTTTCACAATGACCCTCTGAGGTAGGCAGGACAAATATTCACATTTTAGGGCAAAGTGATCAGTCCATGGTCTCACTGCAAGTAATCAGATGGAGTCAAGGGCAGGAATTTACATCTTTGGATCCTATGTCCAACATCCTTTCCACAATACCACCAAAACAATCAATCAGGTCAATGGAAAACATCAGTTATGCTAGGTTTTGGCAGGGGTAGGAATAGAAGAAATGGGATGAGGGCCTCTATCATGGAGTCATAACTATGAATAACTGAATTATTCACTTTTCAACTGATTGTGTTTTATAGATAAGGTTCATGGAAGCTAAGGATCATTGGTGGCAATCATCTCCAGAAAAAATAACACCAGGTCCCATGATGGATTATACACTCAGAACCATAATTCTTCTTTTTTTTTTTTTTTTTTTAGTGAGGCAATTGGGGTTAAGTGACTTGCCTAAGGTCACACAGCTAGTAAGTGTTAAGTGTCTGAGGTCAGATTTGAACTCAGGTACTCCTGAATCCAAGGCCGGTGCTCTATCCACTGCGCCATCTAGCTGCCCCAGAACCATAATTCTTAATCATTCTTGGAGTAAGTGAATTTCATTCACTTCACTCACTCATCCATGCAATAGCTACTGAAAACATACTATGTATAAGTCCCTGTAAGACATATATATACACACACAAAATAAACCAATGCCTCCCCTCTAGGAACTTATAGTCTAATAGGTGAGCTAAGACAAGGACATTGAAGCTTGCACTCACTGCTCCTAGTTGTGCCTGCCATTGCCAAGAAGAACAGTTTGATACATCTGTCACATGAAGGGACTTCAAATACTTGAAAATTGGCAAAAAGTCTGCCCTAAGTCTCCCTTTCTCTAAGCCAAATATCCCCCACTCCTAATTATGGTAAGAAACAGAATCTGCTAAAGTGTCATAAGAGAAGCACAAGTAAAATTCTACAAGGATTCAGAAGAGGAAAACAATTTTTGTCTAGGGGATCAGAAGGAAGGAAAGGATCTCAAAGACAGAGATTGGAGAGAGGGCAGGAAAAGAATTCCACACAGAGGGAAGCACGTGAAATAAAGGCATGGAGGAGGAAAGTAAATGTGTGTGCAAGTATGTATGTGTGTGTGTATATGTATGTATGTGTGTGTGTGTATGACATGCACACATGTTTTGAAGGATCTATTTAGGTAACAGTGAGTAACCCATTTTGGAAAGAGCAGAGACTAAATGAAGGGGAGCAGTGAGAGACCAGGCTGAAAAGCTAGGCTGGGGACACATGGATGGCTACGAAAAGCAGACTACAGAGTTTTGACTTTATTCATCAAATCACAGAGTTTAGATCTGAACCTAGAAGATACCTTAGAAGCCATCTAGTCCAAGTCCATCATTTTTAGATGAAGAAATGGCAGTCTTTGATGCTGTCAATCACCCTCTTCTCTCCCAGTTTTAGTGACGCTGCTCTCTACTGTTTCTCCTCATATCCATATGACCACTCTTCTTCAGTCTCCTTGGCTGGATCATCCTAGAGGTCATGTCCACTAACTGTAGATGCCTCCTAAGGCTCTGCCCTGGGCCCTCTTTTCTTCTTTCTCTGTTCTTTCACTTGGTGATCTCATGAGCTCCCATGGATTCAGTTATCATCTTTATGCTGATGATTTTCAGAACACTCGAACCTCTCTCCTGACCTCCAGTCTTATGTAGCCATCTGCCTCTTAAACATCTCAAATATGATGTTCCAAAGACATTTTAAACTTAGCATGTCCAAAACAAAAGAAAACTTGACTAATTCATTTTTTAAAAATTAAAGACCAGTTCTGCTTATTTATTGAAGCCTCTTCAAATAAAAGGTTTAGCAGGAGACTATGAAATTTATAAGAACAATTTCAATGGGGAATATGTAACTACTGGAATATGCTTCTCTTTTCCCTTCTTTTTCCTGTTGATTTGATTAGGATCACTGTTGAGATGAAATGAAATCTAAACGTACCTATGAAAAGGAGCCATTTTCATATTTCTTTTTTGTTCTAAGCCCAATGGATAGAGATAAATAATTGGTCATAGTTATTTTTGAGCCAATAAAAAGGGGGTTTGTTAGAAAGAACTCTAATTTCAAGCCTTGAACTCTTATGTTGTATCTCACTTATTTCACTTAAAATGGTATAATAAGAAAATATATTTTTTAGTAAACCTATTTAGGTTATAGTTAAATAATTTCAAGTGGTCAATTTTTATCACTTCTACCCCACAAATCAATTTGGTTGGAAAAGTCAATCATACCTCCCTTGGTTTGTTTGTTTAGGGTTTTTTTTTAAACTTTTCTTGATACTTTTTGCTTTTATATTATAGTCTTTTTCAAATATGTTACCTTCCCCTCCCATATCCAGGGAGCCTTTTCTCTTGCAAATGAAACCTAGGGTTCAAAGCCCATTTGCTTAAGATTCTCCTCATTGTCGGAGATTGATTACTCAACTCTCCATGACCTTGCAAGGGGCAGAGTTTTGCAAGAGCTTGAGAGAGGAGTGGTTTTGGTTTTCTAGCTTCCAGCTTTGAGACAGAAAACTCAAGTTTCCAGATCTGGTTCCTGAAGGGAAAAGAAGACCCTGGGAAGGAGCTGACATGTAGAGGACCTGGCACCCCAGTCATGTCCCAATCTCCTGCTTACTACCCTAGAGACTTGGGGAATCTCTCCTTGGATATGGGATTTTCTTTCTTGGATGAGCTAAAATATCTTGTTCCCAGTGGGAGAGCCCATTAACTTTCTATATTGTCTGGCACATTCTCAGCCACATCACTTCTCAGATTTCTATTTGGTATCAGCTTAGATAAATGAGTTTATTTCCTATTCTCTGTGTGGTCTTGGTGCAAATGGCATTTGGTGGGAAATGAGCCAAGCCTTTGAACATGTAGCTTGAGGTACTCCTTCCCTGTTACTGGATAGTGATCAGGTATGCAGTTTGAATCTCAAATTATTTCACCTAAGCTAACAATATTGGGGAGCAAATCTAGGCTGGCACTGCTTTCCCTCTCAGAGGATAGCAGAGTGGTCAGCCTTATGGCTCCAATGCCTTAATTTTCCCTCCTCACAGAAATCAAAGACCCCCTTGGAGAAAGGTGGGTGGAAGAGACCCTAGACATATCTTGAGCCACATCTAGACAGATGTGCATGGACACACATAACCTACATGGGAAACACACCCACACGACAAAGAAGGGGAAAATACAGTTAAGCAAGACCACCTCTTCTATGAACTCCATATGATGATGTATAAGGCATCCACACTCATAATAGCCCTTCTCACCAATTAAAGGAGGGAGGTGTATTTCCTCATCTCTTCTTCATACAACCTTTATCTGACAAAAATCACCTGAAAAGTTCTGGCTTTGGGAAGACAAAGCCTGAATAAATTTAAACTCTTTTCCTTGAGAATTCCTGAAGAAATTTATATGCACCATGTAGAAAAAGGAAGATAATTCTAAGCATTGATTCTTAACAAGAGGAGTGAGGGTAATTTGGTATTTTTCTTTGTTTCATGGGTTGTCATGAGCAAAGAATTCATTGCCAAATAGTCAGCCTAGTAGGCCTGAGTGTCTCTATACTTAGCTAGGCCAGTTCTTGGAAAATAGAAAACTAGGGCTATAATTCACAGACATACCAACATGACTGCAAAGCAGATGAATTAGAAGAGACCACTTGATATCCTAGGCCTTCCCAGGCATACTTTGACACAAAGTCACCAGTCCTAGGAGGCAAAGGGACACAGCTATATCAGATTGCTCCTCTGCTCACCAAAGAGGAGCACAATCTTTTGTGGCTTCCAAAGAAAAAAGAGCTGAAAGAGAAAGGAAGCCCTTTGGTCAATTCTCATAAAAAATATGTATTTCTATAGCTCTTTCCCTTAGTTCATGAATAGTTAATTACTGCTTTCTAGAATATCTATAGCTTGATCCTCAGATCTCCTTGCTTCTATATTTTAAATTCTATGCTAGATCTGATTGTCATTGAGGATAATTTCCCCTTATAAGGGAGAGGCCAGTTTAAATTCAGGGTCTTGCCCAGTTAGCAATAGCAGCCTGTCTCCTCAAGCCAGTCACATGACCCACTGCTGTACTCTTTTTTTAAGGCCTACTGTTTTCTCATGAACCAAAAGGAAGGATGCTCACCTTCCAAATAGCTAAAAGGTAATGATGTGTTAGTCACTAATTATAATATGGTCAAGGACACATAGGTAGAGTACTAACAATGTATGTACATGCAAAAGTAAAATTAATGTTCTATTCTAATGTGTGAGTTAATTTTTTACATCATTTAGGTTTTTTCTTAATTTTAAAATATGATTACAGAGATGTCCTAGGATCAGACAGTCATATTCATATGTAAACTCCCCATGTACATTATCAGCAGCATTGCTCCTTTCCATCAGATTGTGTAATTGAGAATATGGCACTAAAGAAGACCTTGTGTCCCTTTATTCACAAACAACCGCCATTGTGAATGACAACTAGTTAAGTCAGTCAAAACAGTCAAATGAACTGTTTCTAGTAATGTTTGATATGTGCTAGCACTGCCATATAATAAATGCTATTAAATGCTTATGGAATTTGAAACAGAATTTTTGTTTATTCAATGTAAAAGTAAGATAGGCTTTTTCTATCCTAAAAATGATTATAAACTTGGCCTAGGAAATGCTTCTCCAACTCTAAATGAGAATAATCATTAAACTGTCACTGAGAAAAACCATACCAAAACATGTGAAATGATAGCAAAGGTTAATTACATTTTAAAATAAATGACCCTACCACTTTACCTCATCATTAATCACTCAGGATACAGACATGTCAACCCAGACAGCGAGGAGATGTTCTTTAGAGAACACTTCCTGATTTTTAAGTACAGGTAAAAAAAGAATGAAATTAACAGTGAATGTTATTAAAATTAGGAAAGAGGCAACCGTAATTGCATATAGTCAGACAATCTGAATGTCTAATATCCACAGAGAAGTAAGAACAATTAGTAAAATCATGCACTGTATTTCTATAAGGTCGTGTGCTCTGATGTTGTCTGTTACTGTAGGAAAGTCAGTTATTTGCTGACTCTTCTGGGAAGTAAACTCATCATGGTGGGATTTTTGCCCATGCTAATCACAAGCACTACAGTGTGAGACAACCAAGTGTCCCATGAAATGTTTTATGCTTTTGGATGCACCATGAAACCAACTCCTCTAACTGCCTTATTACTTCTCCAAGGTGATCCCATCCCATAAGCCATCTTTCCATGTTGGTCTGATGTCTTTAAGTCTGCTCATTTAATTTATAATTAGAATATCCAATACTGATGTGTTTCTCTAAGCAGTGTATCAGGCTACTGGTCACTAGAAAAAGTTCTCACATTTAGCATCTCACAACTGTGAGATTTTTAACATTTGTGGACTCCCTTTCCACCACTCTGCCATCATCATTGTGGAAGTAGAAGATCAAATAAGGCCAAGGTCCATTCTGTATTCTTTTTCTCTGTTTCATCAATGCTGATGGCTCAAAAACTCATTCCGTAGTAGCTATGTTCTTTTAATAAGTTTCTCTGTACTTAGTTATAGTAGTTGCTCAGCAGCAAGCATAGCCTTTCACCAGTACTGAGCCTAATGGCTTTCCAGTTTGGTAGAACCTGTTAGAACTCTGGATCTGTGGGCATTGGGTTTGGGAACCTGGTATTGCCTTCATGCCATAATAAATACCTGGGGGTATTTTGGGGAAGAAATCTAGAAGCATACAATAATGTTGCTATGTGTGTGAGGCAGTATGTTATGGTGGAAAGACAAATAGATCAGACGCCAGGAAGACTGGTTTCTGTTCCAACTTGCTTCCCCTCTCAGGGCCTCACATCCTACTCTGAAAAATGAGGAGTTTGGACTAGATGACCTCTAACTTCCCTTTCAGCTCTAAATTCAATGATATTAAAATTCTACAAAATATCCTTCATGAAGTCTACTACTACTGCATAAAGCTTGGTGTAAGACCCAAAACAAATAAATGCAAGCATCAGGCCCATGGACTTCGTAAATGAGATTAATGAATAATAACAATTAGCTTAGGAAAAGCTAAATGAATGAAAAATGACTATTTCTCAGAGTATGACATGTATTATATGATCAGCCTATTGTATTATTATGTACTTACATATCTATGTACTTATGTACACATATCTTGAACACACAATGTAGATAGATAATGAGCTGAGTCCAGAATTGAATAAGAGGAAGGCAATAGATCACATAACATTTGGGAAATTATGCATTGCTTTTAATAATTCCAAGATGCTCCCGAGTGGACAGACACTGCCTCCACTTCTACCTTGTTTTAAAATACAAATATTTTCTTAGCAATATGATATGGTTGCAAATCTTAGAACACTTACAATTTCCAAAGAATCAAAATTTCAGGTGACCCGAAGAGTGAGATATGCAGGGTATAAGTAAGCTAAAATCTATTTCTTATTGCTGACCTATGCAAAAATGACATGAAACACCTATTTGAGGAAATGTATGATCTGAAAAGAAAGTGATAAGAGTAAAGGATAACTAGCCTTATAAAACAAGACCTAGAGGAAGGCCACTAGGACGTTGGAAAGATCCTCTGCTTAGGATCTATTGGAAGACAAAGACAAGGATCATATGGGATAAAAAAGATGAATGGCTTGCTATGAAAGAAGGTGTTGCCACATCAGTATGATCACAGGTCCCACAGATTTGGAGCTGAGAGGGTAGACAACCTTAGAGGTCATGCTGTCCAAACCTCTCATTTTATAGAGGAGGAAATTAAGCCCCTCTATAGAGAGGTGAAATGCTTTACCCAAGGCCACACTATTTATTGGCAAAGCTGAGAAAAGAACCTAGGATTTCTGACTGCAGACCCAGGGTTCTTTCCACCACATTGTACTGCCTTTCAACTCTACTGCAATATATTACTTTGTTACTTTGAATCATCCTTGTTTTCACTGCTCTTCTTCCTCTTACCACCAATGCAGGTTGCAGCACATTTCTCCATGCTTTTTAAAAATATCTAACTCTTGTTCAGTCTTTCCCATAAATAATTCATAGATAATTTGCCAGCACACTGGAACCTTCTTGTTCTTTTAATAATGAGAGGTACTAATGTATCACTTCAAGTGGCTCTTTCAAACCTTTTCATCCCTCCTTAAATCTTGCATGGTTTCCCCTCTCCTACCCTCTCATATGAAAGCTCCTATTTTATTTTTTTAAATTGTGGCTATTCATAAAGAGCTGCCTCTTCTCCCCTTCTCATGTCATTCAGATGCCTTCTACCACTATCTTCTCCTTCACTTTTATCTTACATAAAAAGACAGTCCTTCTCTTTGCCAAGGTAAATCTTTCCACATGCACAAGTGCATTCCACCCCATCTTCTCCAGTAGATTATCTCCTCTATTATCCACAATCTCACTTATACTTAATCTCTCCTTGTCTAAGGGTTACTTCCCTATACCCTCCGAACATGCCCAGGCTTCCTCCATCCTAAAAAAAAAAAACAAACAAAATTAATTTGATCATCCATCCCCTCTAAGTACTGTCCTATATAAATCTTGTATTTTGTGGCTCAAGGCTCAACTCCTTGAGAAGGCCATCAACAAGAGGTGTCTCCACTTCCTTTCCTCTCACTCTTTTCTTAACTCTGTATAGTCTGGCTGCTCACATCATCATTCCATTGAAACTGCTCTCTCCAAAGTTGCTAACAATCTATTAATTGTCATATATATATATATATATATATATATATATATATATATATATATATATATATATGTGTGTGTGTGTGTGTGTGTATACATTTGATATTATAATAACATATAGTATTATATATAGCTTTTTCTCAATCCTCATCCTTCTTGAACTCTCTGCAGCAATTAACACTGTAGATCACTCTATTCAACATGATATTCTCTTATCTCTAGGCTTTTGTAACACTATTTTCTCTGGTTGTCTTATCTCACTTCTCCTTCCCAGTCTTTTTTGCTATATCTTCTTCCAGGTCATACCTTCAAACTGTGGGTATCCCACAGGGCTCTGTATTGGAACCTCTTCCATTTTCCCTCTCTACTATTTTACCTTGTAATCTCATAGAATCACAGAATATCACAGGAGGAAGGACCCCAGTAGCCATCTAGTCTAACTCATACCAGATAGCAATCTCTACCATGAAGTAAGGATAGAAAGCCACCATTTCAACATAACAACTCAACAGCTAATGACAGCGTAGATTGCACCGAGGAATGTAGCATTTAAAATAAGAGAGGTGACTGTCCTGCTACTGTCAGACCTACATGTAAAGTATTGTGTTCAGTTCTGAGCAATGCATTCTAAGGACACCGGAAAGCTAAAGATCCTGGAAGCAGAGTCATAAAAGGATTTGTTGTTGTTGCTGTTGTTGTTTAGTTCTGTCCAACTCTCCTTGACCCCATTTGGAGTTTTCTTGGCAAAGATAGTGGAGTGGTTTACTATTTCCTTCTCCAGCTCCTTTCACAGATGAGAAGACTGAGGTAAACAGGGTTTAGTGACTTGTCCAGGACCACACAGCTAGTAAATTCTCTGAGGCCAGATTTGAATTCAGGAAGAGGAGTCTTCCTAACTCCAGGCCCAATAGTGCTCTGTCCACTGCAGAGACACCTAGTTGCCTCCGTAAAAAGGATTAGTTGAAGGAAATGAGGATGTTGACCCTGAAGAAAAAAAATCCTTAGGAGAGATATGATCATTGTCTTCAGATATTCATGGAGCTATCAGCTTTCTGGAAAGAGCTCCAGGTTTGAAGTCACAATCTTGCCTTTGCCACTGCTATTTGTTTCCTTTTGGACTTGGGCAAATCACTTCATTAATGTGAACCCATTTTCCATCAATCTGTATCTATCCACTATCCTCAATTACCCTTGGGGGAGAATCAGGTTCCTTTCCTCATACAGTGAACTATACTGATCCAGTTATCTAGATAATACTCAAAATCTTCATTATGCTTGTGTAGACATGGACATATAAAACTTCTGTGATTCTTTACTATTTTTTGAGATTTGAGAACCATATCCTGTTCCTTTTTTAAGAGGTCCAAGAGGAGATTATTTTTCTCAATAAACATAGGAGAGATGCTGCATAAAGCACACTTAGCTAAACAATGGTTTTAATGTGTCTACAGTTATACTCATATAAAACATATGCTGGATTGGGTACTCTGAATGAAGTAAAAATAGTCCACATGATAGCAGCTGTTTGCTGATATTTTCACAGTTCTACGGAACCATCAGATGATAAGGTGAGAAGTATTTGTCTCTTTAGCACCAAGCATAGTGCCTAGCACAAAGATGATGCATGATAAATAACTTAGGTAAACTGAACTGGATTGAATCTGATTCACAAAGTCCAGGTGGAATGGCTTCATTCTAGACCAATGCACAAGGACATTATTTTTAAATCCCAAAAGAAGGGAAATTCTCAAACCTTCATTAACTCATTTTAGCACCAAGTCAGTCTCCCAGGCATAAAATTCTTTCTTGGATCTAGCCTAATCCTTTGAAGATCTCTTCCCTTTCCTTCTTTTAGTTTCATTTGCCTAAAAAAATCAATGTGGAATTAATTTTGATGACAACATAGGTATTCAACCAAGCCTAAAAACCTGTGTGTGTCTGTGTGTCTATGTTTGTGTTTGTGCACGTGTGTGTGTGTGTGTGTGTGTGTGCATTTGCGTGTGTGGCCTTGGAATCAAATTCCATAATTTCTTTGAACTTAAAAAATTGAGGAATAATTCCTTTTCTGTACTGGATAACAAAGTAACAAATCACCATTCAAATAGTAACTGTTTATGTAGCACCCCCTAGTGGCTCTCCTTAGGGCATGCCAATCAAGTGAACGGACTCCTCACCTCCACTTTGGAGCATGAACAAATATTCTCGTTCTGCCTCAAGGGAACCACATAGAAACTTCAGGATGCTTCCTAATAAGTATGACTCATATCTGGGTTGAGTCCTTCTAATTGGATGCTGCTCAGAAAAGCTGATAACACAGGTGCCACACTGGGTAGAAAAAGAAACAACTCTGAATTGGAGGCCTTCTTGGCTTCTGCACTCTGGGGAACAAGATATGACTTCAGCCTGGGGTGGAAGAGGCCCTTCTATATACCCCCAGAATAATGGTGACAGAGGCCATTGTTCTTCAGGTAGAGGGAGGATCCGATTAGCTAGGGTTGAACCAGGTGCCCATCCCTCTGTGTGTTTCTTACAAAATGCATTGACCTCATGAATATCAAAAGATCCTAGAAGTGCTGGCAAGAAGCAGCAGTCACTATTGGGGTGGTTGGGGGGTGCAGTGATGGTGGGAGCAGACACAGAGGAAGGGGAGAGTCACCAGAGGGAAAGTGAAGCCACTGGAGAGAAGATCCCACTTGGTGTTGGAGCTCAGTGGAGAGGAAACATACAGTAGCTAATGAGCATCCTTGCAGAGAAACTGTTTGTGTCCCAGGGAGGCTTGACTTTTAACCTCCCAACTGAGTTTACTAGGAGTCATAAATGACTGCATTCTGTTCTAATAATTCTGTGATTCTTTACTACTTTTTTACTACCCTTTTTCTGTGTGAAAACAAACTGCTCATTCCAGGCCTGATTCATGGTTGTACACTGGCTACCTTTTTTATTTCTCCCTTTTTACTGGGGAAACCCTAGACTTTGAGCCCATAATCATTTCTAAAAATGGAAACTTTAAGTAGCTACTTTCCTAGAGAGTTCAAGGTAAAGGACAAAATGAAGTACTGGGAGCCTATTTTTTCCTATTGAGAAGTCAGACAACCCCAGAGCAACAAACACAGGGTAAACCTGAATGACAGGCAAAGGACAGAATTACCACAGGTCACCAGCCCCTGTGGCCTACATAGCCACAGGGCTAAATTTACATGTCATTAGATTTGTTCCCATGGGCATGAAGTAGAGGTTGCTTCTTCAATATTCATCCATTTGAACAGTTATACGGAATTACAGAAAATGAATAAAAAGAACAGTGAAATAGAACAATATAAAAGAAATCAGGTGAAAACATAAGGAAGTAGACATTTGATTAGAAAAATGGTACCCTGGTTGCCAAGGATCCATTAATGGACAAATCAGCCAAGTGGTCGAAGTGAAATTCTAAAGGGTCATGTTGGTATTATTTGATAAAAAAGGACAAAGAAATTGTGAGATATCTTTGCTTAGAGATATTATTAATATAATGATCAATATATAGAGTTCAGTGTGGTTATTGTGGACTACTAAATGAATTTTTGAAAGATATTATATCCTGTTGGTCATACTGTAAGTTGGACTGTCTGTTAAGACTGTATGTGTGAAGCTTCAAATGACTGGCTGAAACCTATAACCTACTGAAAATGAAGTTAATCTAAATGAACAGGGTGCTATTCATTAGCATGTCTAACATGATGCCATTAAATTATCATGGTGATAATTGAGACACTAAAAAGAGACAGATGCTAGGCCTGTAGTGCCTAAGATCTTATAACCCATTAGCAATTAAATTTCAATGAGCTACCATAACTTCACTCCAACAAAAATTAACAACTATGAGTATTCTTTTTGAGGCAGCCTTTCCCCAATTATATTTGGATGTAATTTTTAGAATATAACTGATCCCTATCATAAGACAGGTTATCAGAGGACAGTGAAACAGTAGCATTGTGGGCTTTGCATTCTAGTGTGAGATATACCTTATTTATTACTATTGTTGATATGGTTTTAGGAGTACAGCTAGGAATGAACAACTGGCAGAAATAGGTAAGCAAGCACTGGGTATGGGGAAATAACTCAGAGTTGAACTACTTCAGGCCATCCCAAAGCCAAAAGACTGAAAGCAGATTATTCTGCTGACCTCTGATTTTGGAACACTTCATGATTCTGATTTGACCTTGAAATGTCTTTGTTGGTATGATGATGGAAATTAAATTGCTAATACTCTCTCCAGTACATTTTAACCCAATACAATCATTAAATGTAAGCTTCTGTAGATGAGTTGGTTCAAAGACTGCCAAATCTCAAACTGATTTGTTTCTTACTACCTTTATTTCTTGAATAGCAGTTCATTATTTAAAACCCATCTCAAATATCACCCCCTCCAGAAAGCCTTTTCTGATCCCCCAGTCTGCAACAGACATATGCTTCAGCTCTCCCACTGCACTCCCCTCCCCAAACTATCTAATAAATTTATTGGGAAATATTGTGTACTAAAGCTATGTATATTGCTATCTTATCTGCCCACTAGAATAAGTTTCTTGGGGACATGGGCCATACTTCATCTAAACTTTCTATAGTGCTAGCACAAAAAGCCTTTTAGTGGATAGTAAACCCAATCTGAGTCAGTGTGGGAGCCCCCAGAGCTAATATAATCTTTAGGCTGCATATTAAGAAAGGCATACTGAGGGTGGAGCCAAGATGGCAGAGAAAAGCCAGGAAGTTGCCTGAGCTCTCCAAAATTTCCCTCAGAGACAGCATTAAATCAAGCTTCTAAACAGATTCTGTAGCTACAGAACCTACAAAGAGATGGGGTGAAATAATCTTCCAGCTTAAGATAATTTAGAAGAACTTCAAGAAAGGTCTGTCTCACTTGGGTAAAAGGGGAACACAAAGGGTATCTGGGCAAGCCAGCTGAAGGTTCTTAGCCACAGCACAGATCAGTAGCTGAGGTTCCTTGTTCCTGGCTCAGCAGGCTAGTGGTACAGCAGGCCAGTTGTGAGGCCCCCAGGCCTAATTCAGAAGACAATCTGCCAACTACTACACAACAGGAACAACTAAGCCAGGCCACCACAGTGCAGTGAGCAAGCCAAAAGGCCACAGAGCAGAAAGCCAGTGATTAGGCCCCGGGCCCCCACACAAGAAGCTTGGGACAGTGTCCTCTGTGTCACAGGAGCATAGATCAACTTTAAAAAGCATGAAATAGGCTAAAATATGTGTAAGGATCAGAAAATATACCCTCAAGATAGAAAGCTACTATGGCAACAGGGAAGACCCGAAGACAATACTGTCAAAATGCCTACTTTTGAAGTCTTGAAGGAGAAGATGAATTCATCTCAAGACCAAAAAGCCTTCTTGGAAGAGCTAAAAAAGGATTTTATAAATCAAATAAGAGAGGTAGAAGATAAATTGGGAAAAGAAATTAAAGTTATGCAAGAGAGTCAATATTTTGGGGGAAAAAAAGGACAAAAATTGACTGAGGAAAACAATTCCTTAAAAAATACAATTGGCCAAATGGGAAAGGAGGTGACTGAAGAAAATAATTCTTTAAAAATCAGAACTTGGCAGATGGAAGCTAATTACTCTTTGAGACATCAGGAAGCAAACAGAATCAAAAGAATGTAAAAAAAAAAACCAGGACAAAAAGTAAAATACCTTACCAGAAAAACAATAGACATAGAAAATAGATCCATGAAGGACAATTTAAGAATTATTGGACTACCCAAGAGGCATGATCAAAAAAGAGCCTGGACAGCATATTTCAGGGAATTATCAATAAAAACTTCCCCAATGTCTTAGAACAAGAAGGTAAAATAGTCATTGAAAGAATTCAGTAATCACGTTTTAAAAGAGACCCCAAAATGAAAACTCCAAGGAATATTGTAGCCAAATATCAGAATTACCATATGAAAGAAATAATACTGCAAAAGCAGCCAGAAAGAAACAATTTAAATATCAAGGAGCCACAGTGAGGATTACAGAGGACGTAGCACCTTAACATTAAAGGATCAGAGGGCTTGGAATATGATATCAAGGAAGGCAAAGGAACTTGTATTGCAACCAAGAATCAACTACCCAGCAAAACTGAGCATAATCTTTTAGGGGGAAAGATGGATATTCAATGAAATAGGAGATGTTCAAATTTTCCTGATGAAAAGACCAGAACTCAAAAGAAAATTCAATCTTCAAATACAAGACTCCAGACAAGCACACAAAAAGGTAAAATAAGAAAAAAACCCATGTTATTCAATAAGATTAAATTTTTTACATCTATATATGGGAAGATAACACTTGTAACTCTCAAGAACTATATCTCTATTAGGTCAGACAGAAGATGTATACATAGACAGAGGGTGTAGTTATAAGGTGATTTTGAAGTGATGGTATTAAAAAAAACTTAAGGGGTGAAAAAAGGATTGTATTTGGAGAGGAGAAAAGGGAAGGCAGAATGGGGTAAATTACATCACATGAAGAGGCACAGAAGACTTATTACAATAGAGGGAAAGAAGGGAGAGGTGAGTATTGTTTGAACCTTACTCTCATCAGATTTAGCTCAAGGAGAGAATAACATACACACTCAGTTGGGTACAGGAATTTATCTAACCTCATAAGGAAGCAGGAGGTGAAAGGTGAAAAAGGGGGGGTTGCTTATAGAAGAGAAGGCAAAAATAGGTGAGAAAAGGGGAACAAATGAAGGGAGTTAATAGAAGGCAGATTGAGGGAGGGAGTGGTCAGAAGTAAAAGTACTGGTGAGGAGAGACAGGGTAAAAGGAGAGAGAAAAGTATAAAGAAGGGGTAAAGTAGGATGGAGGGAAATATATAGTTGGTAATCATAACTATAAATGTGAATGGGATGAACTCTCCCATAAAATGGAAGCAAATAGCATAAAAACAGAATCCTACAATATGTTGCTTACAAGAAACATATTTGAAGCAGAGAGATACACACAGAGTAAAGGTAAAAGGTTGGAGAAAATATATTATGCTTCAGCTGAAGCAAAAAAAAAAAAGCAGGCGTAGCAATCCTCATTTCAGACAAAGAAAAAGCAAAAACTGACCTAATTAAAAGAGATAAGGAAGTAAACTACATCTTAATAAAGGTACCATAGACAATGAAGTCATATCAATACTCAACATATATGCACCAAGTGGTATAGCATCCAATTTTTTTTAAACAAAATATTTATTATCTGGGATATTATATGAAAGAGGATGACCTATCCATTGCATTAGTACATCATTATGTATATCTGGTGCATAAATTAAAGTTGGACAATGAAAGTGCCTTAGAAATGAATAGGTCAAAGAGAACAGGATGAACTGAATTCACAAGTTCTACAGGGCTTTAAAAATCTTAAATGGTTCAACAACACAAAGAAAATCATGTGTATTTTGTTAACATAAATGGTTTGCTAGTATTGCTATATGATAACATATCTTGGAATGCCAAGATATCTGAGGAATTAAAAGTTATGAATAGTAAGAGAAATAGTAGTGCAGTGGGTCAAAAAAAAAGCTACAGCATATTTACAGTGATTCTTCACATCTTTTTATACACACACACACACACACACATACACACACATACACACACACACGCTTAATAAATGGTTTCTGGGTTACATGGCAAGAGCAGACCTTGTAGTTTTCTCTTTATTTATTTTATTGTCCAGTTACACGTAAGGGTACTTTTCAACATTAATTTTCATAAGATTTAGAATTCCAAATTTTTCTAGCATCCAGATTTTTAGAAATGAAGTTAAGTGAGTTACAGGAAGAAATAGATAGCAAAACTATACTAGTGGAGGACCTCAACCTCCCCCTCTCAGAACTAGAGAAATCTAATGACAAAATAAATAAGAAAGATGTTAAGAAGGTGAATAGAATTTTAGAAAAGTTAGATATGATGGGCCTCTAGAGAAAACTGAATGGGGATATAAAGGAATATACATTTTTGTCAGTGGTACATGAACAAAAATTAACCATGTATTAGGGCATAAAAACCACTCAAATTCAGAAAGGCAAAAATAGTAAATATGCCCTTTTGAGATCATAATTCAATGAAAATTATATGTAATGTAGGGCCATGGAAAAATAGGCTAAAAATTTACTGGAAACTAAATAACCTCATCCTAAAGAATGAGTGCATCAAACAACAAATCATAGAAATAATAAATAATTTCATCAAAGAGAATGGCAATAAAGACACAACATACTCAAGCTTATGGGATGCAGCCAAAGCAGTTCTTAGGGGAAATTTTATATCTCTAAATGCCTACATCAATAAAATAGAGAAAGAGGAGGTCAATGAATTGGGCATATAACTAAAAAAAGCTAGAAAAAAAACAAATTTAAAATCCCCAATTAAATGTCAAATTAGAAATTCTGAACATCAAAGGAGATATTGATAAAATTGAAAGAAAACTATAGAATTAATAAATAAAACTAAGAGCAGATATAATTAAAAAAACAATAAAATAGATAAACCTTTGGTTACTTTGATTTTTAAAAAAAGAAGAAAACCAAATTACCAGTACCAAAAATGAAAGGACACATTCACCACCAATAAAGAATAAATCAAAGCAATACTTAAGAGCAATTTTTCCCAATTGTATGCCAATAAATTTGATAATCTAAATGGATGAATATTTTAAAAAATATAAATTACCCAGAATAACATAAGAGGACATAAAATACTTAATTAAGCCCATTTTAGAAAAAGAAATTGAACAAGCCATCAATGATCTCCATAAGAAAAAATCTCCAAGGCCATATGGATTTATAAGTGAATTATACCGGGGCAGCTAGGTGGCACAGTGGATAGAGCACAGGCCCTGGAGTCAGGAGTACCTGAGTTCAAACCCGGCCTCAGACACTTTACACTTACTAGCTATGTGACCCTGGGCAAGTCACTTAACCCCAATTGCCTCACTGAAAAAAAAAAAGCGAATTATACCAAACATTTAAAAAGCAATTAATTCCAATAGTATATAAACTATTTGGAAAAATAGGTCAAGAAGGAGTCTCGGGCAGCTATGTGGTGCAGTGGATGAAGCACTGGCCCTGGATTCAGGAGTACCTGAGTTCAAATCCGGCCTCAGACACTTGACACTTACTAGCTGTGTGACCCTGGGCAAGTCACTTAACCCCCATATCCCCACCAAAAAAAAAAAAAAAGGAGTTCTATCAAATTCCTTTTATGGGACAAATTTGGTGCCGATACCTCAACCAGAAAGACGCAAAACAAAGATAATTATAGACCAATTTTCCTAATGAATATTGATGCAAAAATTCCAATAAAATATTATCAAAGAGATAACAATAATTTATCACCAAGATAATACACTGGCTTTGCCTTAGCAGGTAGACTCCCAAATATTTTATATTGTCTACAGTTATCTTAAATGGAATTTCTCTATCTCTTGCTGTTGGGTTTTGCTGGTCATATATAAAAATGCTCAAGATTTATGTGGGTTCATTTTATATCCTACAACTTTGCTAAAGTTGTTCATTGTTTCAAGTAGTTTTTTAGTTGATTCTTTAGAATTCTCAAAGTTTACTATCATATCATATGCAAAGAGTGATAGTTTTATTTCCTCCTTGCCTATCTTAATTACATCCATTTCTTTTTCTTCCCTTATTGCTAAGGCTAACATTTCTAGTAGAATATTGTGGTGATAGTGGTGATAATGGACAACTTTCTTTCACCCTTGATCTTATTGGAAACACTTCTAACTTCTCCCCATTACATACAATGCTTGCTGATGGTTTTAGATACATGTTGCTTATCATTTTAATGTAAACTCCATTTGTGAAGGAGAACCAGAATAGATATGACAATCCAAGAAATGTATTCAATAAGCATTTATTAAGTGCTTACCATTTGTTACATGCTATGCTAAACGGCAAGGATATTAAAGAAAAAGTGGTAATAAACTCTGCCTAACCATTTCCAAAAGGGGAAGAGACCACACTCTGTCTCATGTGGCCACAGTCAGCAAAAGAACTAAAGAACCAAAGGAAATGGGACAAGGTGCCAATGTGTGGAAGCTGTACTAAGGGGTGAAGGAAAGGGAACTGATATCCAGTTAGGGCTAGTACTTTCCTCCCAGAAGTTACTTAGGCTGGGATTAAAGCTGATAAAAAGTGAATTATTTAATTTGGGAGGAAGATTAGACAGTCTTGAGGTTCAACCTCAAAGTTGCCCCAAATGCCTGAAGGACATTTAGCTCCCAAGGGTAAACCTGTCATCAAAGTCAGAAAGTAAATGATGGGGGAATCCAAGGAGAAAAGACTAAAACCAATCAAGATCTCATGAGGAAGAAAACTCAGTTAAAAACCCAGAGCACAAGTGGATAAAACAACAGTAAAAAATACTAAAATCCAAGGGGAACATGGCTACTAAGATATCTAAAAGTCTTCATATTTCTCTAAATACTGCAAGACAAAGGAAACTGAGCCAACAGCTGATGAAACACAAAACCCTATGATTCCCAAAACAGTGTGGAAATGCAGTAGGATGTAGATAGATGATAGATAGACAGACAGACAGATATGGATAGAGATAGAGATATATAGACACAGATATAAATATAGATATATAAAGGATATATATGGTATTTTTGTATGTATATGTATATTATACACACACACACATCCCACATATCCTTTATGTCCCTCCCCCCATTCTTTCCTCATTTAATTCAGTAGAATCTTTTTTTTTCGTGGGGCAGTGAGGGTTAAGTGAATTGCCCAGGGTCACACAGCTGCTGTCAAGTGTTTGAGGCTGGATTTGAACTCAGGCCCTCCTGAATTCAGGGCCGGTGCTTTATCCACTGCACCACCTAGCTGCCTCCCCATTTGCTAAAGTATCTGATAAAGGGGTGAGCTTTCTCACCGAGGCCAGCCCTTCTACTTTTACCCTTGATCCCTTCTCTTCTTGTTTTTTTTTTCTCATAGATTTCATCCACAATCATACCCAGTTCTTCTAATTTTCAGTATCTCCCTGTCTACTGTCTACTTCCCTGCTGACTATAAACAAACTCAGATTTCCTTCATCCTTAAAGAAATCCTCATCCTCTCAAGCTATCATACAGTGTCTCCTTTTTTTTTTTTTTTTTAGTGAGGCAATGGGGGTTAAGTGACTTGCCCAGGGTCACACAGCTAGTAAGTGTTAAGTGTCTGAGGCCGGATTTGAACTCAGGTACTCCTGACTCCAGGGCCGGTGCTAGTGTTTCCTTTTTAAAGGCAAACTCATAGGCAAAGCTTTTTAGATATGTTGCTTCTACTTTCTCTACTTCTACTCACTTCTCAACCCCTTGCAATATGACTTCATACTTTATTACTCAACTGAAAATGGTATCTCCAAATTTACCTACCAATGATCCCTTAATTGCCAAATTCAGGGACCATTTCTCAGTCCTCTTCATTCTTGATCTTTCTGTAGCATGATCTTGCTGACTACCCTTTTTTTCCTGGATACTTTTTCCTCTGGGTTTAATATCTGCTCTCTTAATTCTCTCCTACCTATCTGGCCACTCCTCAATCTACCATTACCTTCACCTACATCTCCAAGCTTCTCAAATAGCACTCCCTTTCATGTATTCTATGTTCCATCGAATTGCTGGTCCTCATACTCAATATCCCCACCTCACCTTTACCTCTTGCAATCCCTAGTTTATTTCCAGGATCTGCCCACATTCTCCCTCCTACTTGAAGCCCTTTCTGATTCTTCCAGCTGTTTGTGCCTTTCTGCCTTCAAAATTACCTGATAACTCCTTCACATACATTCCCTTTTGCTTGTGTGTGCACATGTTCTTCTCTCCAGTAGAATGTGAATTCTTTGGGCAGCTAGGTGGTGCAGTGGATAAAGCACTGGCCCTGGATTCAGGAGTACCTGAGTTCAAATCTGGCCTCAGAAACTTGATACTTACTAGCTATGTGACCCTGGGCAAGTCGCTTAACCCTCATTGCCCTGCCCCTCCCCCAAAAGAAAGTAAATTCTTTGAAGGACAGTCCTTTTTTCCTTTATATCCCCAGTGCCAAGCATAGGGCCTGGCACTTAGAAGTAACACAAATTCTTAATCGATTGACTGATTGATTGATTTATGGGAATACCCAGATCAATGAGATCACAAATCTCTTGAGGATCTGAGTATCCAGAATCCTGGAGTCATGTTAATATCTCCATAATAATCCAACTGCCCATACTCTTATATGAGAAGCAGTTCACAAGACTTCAGTACCAGAAATCTGTTAAGGAATAGTATTAACTTCACCTGAGTATCTCTGTCAGTGGTGGCCACTAGCGTGCATTGGACACTGAACAGCAAAAAATAAACACAGTTTTGCTAGATAGAAAGACAATGGCATTTAATGGAACCACTAAGGCATATGGATTGATTATCAGGGGAAATTCCTCATTCAATTCAAATGTACAAATCTATTGAAAATAACTCCTGGGGGGCGGAGCCAAGATGGCGGAGAGGAAGCAGCAAGCTGCCTGAGCTCTCCTTCTGTTCCCTCAAAACGAACATTAAATCAAGCCTCTGGACGGATTCTGAAACTACAGAACCTGCAAAGAGACAGAGAGACACAGTCCTCCAACCAGAGATAATTTAGAAGACTTCAGGAAAAGGTCGGTCTGACTCGGGCAAAAGGGAGGCCCAGCGCAGGGCAGCAACCCAGCGCCGAGGGGGTCAGGGCAAGTCAGCAGGAGCTGCGGGCCACAGCCGAACAACTGAGGCTCCCGGAACCTGGTTCAAAAATCTGGTGGCCAAGAAGGACAGTGGAAAAACCTACCTGCACCGGCCGAGAGGGCCACGAACGGCGGGATCAGACGCCGGGGTCTGGCGCCTGGCTGGCCGAGCACAATCAGACAGGAAGTGCAGGACAGGGGATCTCCACACACCATAAAGGCCTCAGAGTAAAAGCCCGATCACACAGCACCTATACACCTGCACAAGAAGCCCAAAACAGGGACCCTGGTGCCCCCAGAGCAGACCTCAACTTAAAGAATAAATAAATAGGCTGCAATAATGAGTAAGAAGCAAAAAAGAGCCCTCTCCATTGAGAGCTTCTGTATCAATAGGGAAGAAGCCAACACAAACTCAGATGAGGACAATAGCCTCAAATTGGCTACATCTGAAGCCTCACAAGGGAAGGTGAATTGGTCGCAAGAGCAAAAAGCCTTCCTGGAAGAGCTCAAAAAGGATTTTAAAAATCAATTGCAAGAGGTAGAAGAAAAAATGGGGAGAGAAATGAAAGCAAAACAAAAAAACTATGAAAAAAGAATCAGCAGCTTGGAAAAGGAAGCTGAAGAAAACAAAGCCTTAAAAAATTCATTTGGCCAAATGGAAAAAAAGGTGCATAATCTCATTGAAGAAAACAATACCTTAAAAAATTCACTTTGCCAAATGGAAAAAAAGGTGCATAATCTCACTGAAGAAAACAATACCTTAAAAAATTCACTTAGCCAAATGGAAAAAAAGGTGCATAATCTCACTGAAGAAAACAATGCCTTAAAAATTAAAGTGGGACAGTTGGAAGATAAGGAATCCATGAGACACCAAGAATAAGTCAAGCAGAATGAAAAAAATGAAAAAATAGAAGAAAATGTGAAATACCTCATTGGAAAGAAAACTGATCTGGAAAACAGATCGAGGAGAGACAATTTGAGAATCATTGGACTGCCTGAAAGCCATGACCAGAAAAAGAATCTAGACACCATATTCCAGGAAATTATTAAGGAGAACTGCCCTGATATCATAGAATCAGAGGATAAAATCATCATTGAAAGAATCCACCGATCACCTCCTGAAAGAGACCCCAAAAGGAAAACTCCAAGGAATATTGTAGCCAAATTCCAGAATTATCAGGTGAAGGAGAAAATACTCCAAGCAGCCAGAAAGAAGCAATTTAAATATCATGGAGCCACAGTCAGGATTGCTCAGGACCTGGCAGCTTCAACATTAAAGGACCGCAAGGCTTGGAATATGATATTCCGGAAAGCAAAGGAGCTTGGATTGCAGCCAAGAATGTATTACCCAGCAAAAATGTGCATTTTCTTTCAGGGGAAAAGATGGACATTTAATGACATTGGGGACTTTCAATCTTTCCTGGTGAAAAGACCAGAACTGAATAGAAAATTTGATCTCAACATACAAGACTCAAGAGGAGTTTAAAAAGGTAAACAGAGGGGAAAAAAAAGTTACCATATTAGGTTAAACTGTTTATATCTCTACACAGGAAGATAATACTCATAACTCTTAAGAACTGTAAATGTATTTGGGCAGAGAGAAGGAATTTATATAGAGGGTATAAATATAAATTGTCTTTGATGTGAGGATACAAAAGAATTAAGGGGATAAAAAGGGAGTCTATGGGGAGGAGAGGAAAGGGGAGGTGGAATGGGATGAATTATATCATATGAAGAGGTGGAAAAAAACCTATTACAATAGAGGGAAAGAAAGGAGGGGGGAACATGGTTTCAACCCTATTCTCATTAGATTTGACTCAAAGAGGGAATAACATATACGTTCATTGGGATAAAGAAACTTAACTCACTCTTTAGGGAAGCAAAAGGGGAAGGGAAGGGGGGGGACTGATAGAAGGGAGGACAAAAGCAAGGGAGAAAAGGGTAAAGAAAAGAGAGGGGGGGGTGATAAAAAGGGAGGGCAGATCGGGGGAGGCAGGGGTAAGAAGTAAAACGTCGGTGAGGAGGAATAGGGTGAAAGAAGGGGGGAAAAGTACAAAGGGGGTAAATAGAATGGAGGGGAATAGACAGTCAGTAATAATAACTGTGAATGTGAATGGGATGAACTCTGCTATAAAATGGAAGCAAATTGCAGAGTGGATTAAAAACCAGAACCCTACAATATGCTGTTTACAAGAAACACATTTGAAGCAGAGAGATACACACAGAGTAAAGGTAAAAGGCTGGAGCAGAATATATTATGCCTCAGCTAAAGTAAAAAAGGCAGGGGTAGCAATCCTTATCTCAGACAAAATGCAGGCAAAAATAGATCTCATTAAAAGAGATAAGGAAGGAAATTACATCTTACTTAAAGGTACTATAGATAATGAAGTAATATCAATATTAAATATGTATGCGCCAAGTGGTATAGCATCCAAGTTCTTAGAGGAGAAGTTAAATGAGTTACAAGAGGAATTAGATAGTAATACTATACTAGTGGGGGATCTGAATCTCCCCCTCTCAGAATTAGATAAATCTAGCCAAAAAACAAATAAGAAAGAAGTGAAAGAGGTGAATAGATTACTAGAAAAGTTAGACATGATAGATGTCTAGAGAAAATTGAATGGGGATAGAAAGGAATATACCTTTTTCTCAGCAGTACATGGCACATTCTCAAAAATTGACCATGTATTAGGGCACAAAAACATCATAGTCAAATGTAGAAAGGCAGAAATAGTAAATGCATCCTTCTCAGATCATGATGCAATAAAAATTACATGTAAGAAAGAGCCAGGGAAAAGTAGAATGAAAATCAATTGGAAACTAAATAATTTCATTCTAAAGAATGAATGGGCCAAACAAGAAATCATAGAAACAATCAATAACTTTATCCAAGAGAATGACAATAATGAGACAACATACCAAAATCTATGGGATGCAGCCAAAGCAGTGCTTAGGGGAAAATTTATAGCTCTAAATGCTTACATGAATAAAAAAGAGAAAGAGGAGATTAATGAATTGGGCATGCAACTTAAAAATTTAGAAAAAGAACAAATTAGAAATCCCCAATTAGACACTAAATTAGAGATCCTGAAAATTAAAGGAGAAATTAATAAGATTGAAAGCAAAAAAAACTATAGAATTAATCAATAAAACTAAGAGCTGGTTTTATGAAAAAACCAATAAAATAGATAAAATATTGGTTAATTTGATTAAAAAAAAGAAAGAAGAAAACCAAATTACCAGTATCAAAAATGAAAAGGGTGATGTTACCACCAATGAAGTGGAAATTAAAGCAATAATTAGGAAATATTTTGCCCAACTGTATGCCAATAAATTTGACAATCTAAAGGAAATGGATGAATATTTACAAAGATACAAACTGCCCAGGTTAACTGAAGAGGAAATAAAATCCTTAAATAAACCCATATTAGAAAAAGAAATTGAACAAGCCATTAATGAACTCCCTAAGAAAAAAATCCCCAGGGCCAGATGGGTTTACGGGTGAATTTTACCAAACATTTAAAGAACAATTAATTCCAATATTATACAAATTATTTGGAAAAATAGGGGAAGAAGGAGTTCTACCAAATTCGTTTTATGACACAAATATGGTGGTGATACCAAAACCAGGCAAAGCAAAAACAGAGAAAGAAAATTATAAACCAATCTCCCTAATGAATATTGATGCTAAAATCTTAAATAAGATATTAGCAAGGAGATTACAGCAAGTGATCACCAGGATAATACACTATGACCAGGTGGGATTTATACCAGGAATGCAGGGCTGGTTCAACATTAGGAAAACTATTAACATAATCAACCACATCAATAAGAAAACCAACCAAAATCATATGATTATCTCAATAGATGCAGAGAAAGCTTTTGACAAAGTACAGCACCCATTCCTAATAAAAACACTAGAGAGTTTAGGAATAGGGGGAGCTTTCCTTAGAATAATAAACAGTATCTACCTAAAGCCATCAGCAAGTATTATATGCAATGGAGATAAATTAGAGGCCTTCCCAATAAGATCAGGGGTGAAACAGGGATGTCCATTATCACCCCTATTATTTAATATTGTTCTAGAAATGTTAGCTTTAGCAATCAGAGAAGAGAAGGGAATTAAAGGAATTAGAATAGGCAAGGAGGAAACAAAACTATCACTCTTTGCAGATGATATGATGGTATACTTAAGGAATCCTCGAGAATCAAGTCAAAAATTACTTGAAACAATTAACAACTTTAGCAAAGTAGCAGGATATAAAATAAATCCACATAAATCATCAGCATTTCTATACATGACCAACAAAGTCCAGCAGCAAGAGATAGAAAGAGAAATTCCATTTAAAGTAACGGTAGATAATATAAAATACTTGGGAGTCTACTTGCCAAGACAAACCCAGGAACTCTATGAACACAACTACCAAACACTCTTCACACAAATCAAATCAGATCTAAATAATTGGAAAGATATCAATTGCTCATGGATAGGCAGAGCTAATATAGTAAAAATGACAATACTGCCTAAATTAATTTACTTATTCAGTGCCATACCAATCAGGCTACCTAAAAATTATTTTATACAGCTAGAAAAAATAATAACAAAATTCATCTGGAAAAACAAAAAATCAAGAATATCCAGGGAAATAATGAAAAAAAATTCACAGGAAGGTGGGTTAGCGGTACCAAACCTGGAGCTTTACTATAAAGCGGCAGTCATCAAAACTATCTGGTACTGGCTAAAAAATAGAGTGGTAGATCAATGGAATAGGCTAGGCTCAGGAAATGCAGTAGTAAATGACACTAGTAAGGTAGTGTTTGATAAACCCAAAGACTCCAGCTTCTGGAATAGGAACTCAGTATTTGACAAAAACTGCTGGGAAAACTGGAAGATAGTATGGCAGAAATTAGGCATAGACCAACATCTTACACCTTATACTAAAATAAGGTCAAAATGGATACATGATTTAGACATAAGAGGTGATATCATAGGTAAATTAGGAGAGAAAGGAATAGTGTACCTATCAGATCTTTGGAAAGGAAAACAGTTTTTGACCAAACAAGAGATAGAGTATATTATAAAATGCAAAATGGATGATTTTGATTATATTAAATTAAAAAATTTTTGTACAAACAGAAGCAATGCATCCAAAATTGGAAGGGAGGCAGAAAGCTGGGAAACAATTTTTGAGGCCAGTGCTTCTGATAAAGGCCTCATCTCTAAAATATATAGGGAATTAAATCAAATTTATAAGAATCCAAGTCATTCCCCAATTGAGAAATGGTCAAAGGATATGAACAGGCAGTTTTCTGATGAAGAAACCAAAGCTATCTATTCCCATATGAAAAAATGCTCTAAATCTCTAATGATTAGAGAGATGCAAATTAAAACAACTCTGAGGTACCACCTGACACCTATCAGATTGGCTAAAATGACAAAAAAGGAAGATAATAAATGTTGGAGAGGCTGTGGGAAAATTGGAACACTAATGCATTGTTGGTGGAGCTGTGAGCTGATCCAACCATTCTGGAGAGCAATTTGGAATTATGTCCAAAGGGCGATAAAGCCGTGCATACCCTTTGACCCAGCAATCCCACTTTTAGGTCTTTTGCCCAAAGAAATCATGGAAGGGGGAAAGGGACCCACATGTACAAAAATATTTATAGCTGCTCTTTACGTGGTAGCAAGGAATTGGAAGTTGAGGGGGTGCCCATCAATTGGGGAATGGCTGGACAAGTTGTGGTATATGAATACAATGGAATACTATTGTGCTGTAAGAAATGATGAGCAGGAAGAGTTCAGAGAAACCTGGAGGGTCTTACATGAGCTGATGATGAGTGAGATGAGCAGAACCAGAAGAACATTGTACACAGTATCATCAACATTGAGTGTTGACCTACTGTGATGGACTATATTCTTCTCACCAATGCAATGGTACAGAAGAGTTCCAGGGAACTCATGATAGAAGAGGATCTCCAAATCCAAGAAAAAAAAAAAAGAAAGAAAGAACTGTGGAGTATAGATGCTGATTGAACCATATTATTTCTTTTGTTTTGGGTGCTGTTGGTTTTTTTTTTCTTTCTATTTTGAGGTTTTGCATCACTGCTCTGATTCTTTCTCTTGTAACAGGATTAATGCAGAAATAGGATTAATGTTATTATGTGTATATATATATATATATATATATGTGTGTGTGTATATATATATATATATATATATCTATATGTATATGTATAGAGATATATAGATATAACCTATATCAGATTACCTGCTGTCTAGGGGAGGGGGGGAGGGAGGGGTGGGAGGGAGAAAAATCTGAAATTGTAAAGCATGTATAAGCAGAAGTTGAGAACTATCTTTACATGTAATGAAAAAAATAAAATACCTCATAAATTAAAAAAAAAAGTAGAATTGGTCAAATGGAAAAAAAAACAAACAAAAAAAAAAGAAAATAACTCCTGCATAATGAATAAAGAATCCTTATAAGTAACCCCAAAGATGTGAGACATACAAGTATTTCTGAAAGGCTGATGGCAATGGATTACCAATTAATACCTGTCTCCAGCCTAATGCAAGCTTCCATTAAGGAACCAGAAAGGAGGGAGAAAAAAGCCAAGCAGAAGTCTGCTGGTTCACCCACTGGAAAGAAAAGAGACATACCTCTGCTTTCCTCAGCAAGGTAGGGCATGGAGAACATTAGAATTGTATGGCTAAGGGGGCAGCCAGGGTGACACAGTGGATATAGCACTGGCAATGAATTCAGGAGGACCTGAGTTCAAATCCGGCTTCAGACACTTGACACTTACTAGCTGTGTGACCCTGGGCAAGTCACTTAACCCTCACTGCCCCACACACACACAAAAAAAAGAATTGTATGGCTTAACCCCACCCACTATGACCATGCTAGTCAGGTCACTTGCTCTTAGCCATATTTCTTTTCCCCTCAGGGATTAGGGAACTCTGCATTCCAAGTGCTGTCAGATATGAAACTCTATGGAGGTATCTCTCCTGTTTTCTAAGGAAGGATTTAACTTTCAATCAAAGGGGTCCTAGCTTATTTATGACAAAATGTCACATCTTCAATTACATTAATCTGACTCACTGATGACCATTTTCCTAGCTGGAGTCAAGTAGCCCCATGAATGTTACATCTCCCACCACCAAACACCATTTCAAAAAGCTGGAAGGATACTGACAAAGTTGGTCAGGCACTCTCCAAAAGAGAATCTGGTCCTAGAATTCCCTTCACAAAAATCCCTGAACTGCTCTCAGACAGCCTGTGCTTAATGGCCTACACTTAGGCTTATTTTAGGCTCTCCATATGGAAAAACTTCCTAAAGAGGAAAGCTGTCCAAATGTGAAATCAGCTGCCTTGGGAGGTCATCAGTTCTTTCATTGGAAGTTGATAAGTGCAATTGGGATGACCTTTCATCAGGGCTCTTATAGAGGGGCTTCTTGTATTCATGCTATTTGAAGTTCCGTTAAAGACAATGGAATGTTTAATGGGGGTGGAAGGAGGAGAAATGACATGATAACAATATTTGTGTATTTATTTGAAGGGCTGTTGTATGAAATAGGGATTAGCATTCTTTTGCTTGGTCACAAAAGGGAGAACTTGGAATAACAGTTGGAAATTAGGAGATTCAGATTCTCAGTCAACATAAGGAAATCAGCTTCTCAATAATTAAAGCTGTCCAAAAGCAGAATGGGCTGCTTTAGGAAGTAAATTCTTAGTCAGTAGAGACTTTAAAGAGAAGACTGCATGGGAGAGGATTCTTGCAGGGCTAAATGCCCTCTGAAGTTCCTTCCTGCTCTGAATGTGATTCCATAATATCAGCACCAGTATTTTAGGAGCCACAGAATGGGAAAAGGCAAAAGAGACCATAACTTAGATTCTGGCTAGGGCAGAATTTGGGCCCACTGAAAACCTGAAAGGCAAGCATCCTAACCAAGAAATGTTAGTGCAGGGGAAAGCCCACGAATAGCCAAAATTCCAGGGAGAAGGCAGTGCTCAGGCTCAGTTCAATCAGCAAGACAGGGGAAAACAGGCAAAATAGTAGGAGTCCAGGAAGAAAGCATTGGCCAATGACCCAGCAGAAAGGTGCAGCTAAGTAGCCTAGCTCAAGGTAGGGAGCCTGAGTTAAGAGGGGCAGAATCTGGGAAATAGGGTAGAGACTCAGGCCCCATGGAGAAACAAGGATAAACTCATTGACACAGAGTTAGGGTAGCAGGTCCAGCATCCAGCAGCAAGAATGACTTTGATATTACTCCTTATAAGCTTCTTGCTCAGGGTCAGAACTAGCATCAGCGTGTGCGTAGGACTGAGGCTATTGAGAATTAGGCATGCCTGACTGAAGGAAAAGGAGGAGGAAGAAAGCAAGTCAGGCAGTCCTTTACCACTATGTACACAAGAGAAAGAATGTGACCTCAAGTATAGCCTATAGTGCCATATGTCAGTGACTTTCTGCTGTACTTCCAATGATGGCAAAGCACCGAATGCATTTCAACAATAACTCTTAACATAAAATTCCTCAAAGGGAACAATGAGGTGCAAAGGCAGATTTCTAAAGGATGTCTATTTTCAAAATGGTCCTATTCTGCTCTCCAAGTAAATTAAGCATTCACAAATATGCACCTGTGTTTGTACAGTTGCATACAAATAAATAACAGCAAAGTGAAGTTGGAAAATAACAATTGTGTCTCCCCAAATCCCCCAAATGCTGAAGTTAATTTATTTGTGATTTTTGGAAAGGAAAACTGACTTTGCAGTGTCCACAGGTACTCAAGAAACGTACAGTGCATAGAATGGAAACAGTCCCTCTTGTGGCTAGTTGCTGATTTCTGTGAGACAGCTGTGGTTAGGGGTCAAGGGCCCTGACTGCTGATCAAGAACCAAAACGATTCCAAATGCCAAAGGCTAATGCCTACTCCACTGACCTCCACAGGGCCTTCCCAAAAGCAGTAAAGAAGCTAGCTTCTCCCATAAGGACTAAAAGACCTATTTTCCAAAATACCTGAGTTCATAGACTTATAGTTGAAAGAGGCCTTTGGGGACTTCCTTCTAGTCCAACCCCTCCATTTTACAGATAGGAACTGAGGCCCAGAGGGGTAAGCTACTTGACAAGGTCACACAGTAATGTACAGTAGAGGGACCCTGGTCCTTTGACTCCAAATCCAAGTCTTTCCACCACACCATGTTTCCTCCTGTGGAATTGATTTGAACTGCAATGTACTGGGAGAACATGGCTCCAGCTAATTCTTGATGTGCTTCAAGTCAATATTAGTCAGTCATATGTCACAAGAGAACAACCTCTGGACTTCTAGTGAGCAAATCAGGGTTGTACTCTCCCCTTGGATACCTAGGAATTGTGGGACCCTAGGTGAGTCATTACACCACTCTCTGACTCAGTTTTCTCATCTGTAGAATAAGACATAATAATAACTGTTACGCTGATTTCACAGAGCTGTTGTGATGACTAAAAGATCATATATGTCAAACACTTTGTAAACCTTAAAGCACCTTTTCTATAAATGTCAGTTATCATAATTCTTCTTCTAATATGAGAACTAGCCTAGTTATTATCTAAACTAGAGGTTCATAACTAGGGGTCTGTGAACTTGGATGGAAAAAATTCCAATTCAATATAATTGATTTCCTTTATAATCCTACATACTCTATTTTGTTCATTTAGAAACATGACTCTGAGGAGTCCATAGGCTTCACTAGACCAACAAAGGTGTCCATGACACAAAAAAGGTGAAGAACCCCTGGTCCAAAGCAATGCCTACTAAAAAGACTAGAATATTAGCATGGCAAATGATATGCCTAGCCAGTAAGTAATGTAACACAGTCATTAATGCAAAGGGTATATGGGATAATAGATTTAGCAGTAGAAGATGCCTCAGGATCACCTAGTCCAACATCTCCAATTTTACAGTGGAAACTGAGGCCTAGAAAAGGAGAGGTGACTTGCCCAAGTCAGCGGTAGAGCTAAGCTTCAGCCCCAGGGCCTTGGACTCCAAAACCACTGCTTGCTCCCCTGGGCTCTAGTGTCTCCTAGGTTTGACATCTTTGAGACATTTCCACTATAGTCTGTGAAAAGCCTAGTGTTCTATGCACCAAAAGCCTGTAACATCCTTCAAGTGGGGAAAATGCTGTTCTGTGTTCAGCTTTTGGCACCCATTTATGGTAAGTGAGAGAGAGCAGGCACTTCAAGCCTTTGTTCTGTTTACTGAATTAATAACACAGCTACACATATAGCCCTTCCCTTGCAGCAGCCCTGGGAAGCATGGAGTGCAAGTGGTAAGAAAACCGAGATTCAGACAGAATTATTAGCTCCCCCATGGTCACAAGGCTAACAAGAGATGGAATCAAAACCCTAACTCGGGTCTTCTGATTCTGAATACAGTGAGGGCTTTCCCTGTTACAGGTTGCTTCCTGATCTTTGATGGGCAAATCCCAAACGTCCCCAGATTCCAAAATGTATCCACACCAGACAGAAAGACAAGCTGTTTTAAGCTGTCCTTGTGCTTAAGAGCTCAGTCAGACAAAGAAGATGCCAAGGTCATCCACTGCATCCTGGGCCATTACAAGTGGTTTTGACTTTTGTCTTGTCCCTGGACTCTGTGAAGCTGATGACTTTGTCCAACTCTTCCTCACATCCAATTCACTCTTGAGTCAAGATATCATGTGATGTCATTGGTCCTCTTTAAAAACAAAGGATGGGCAACAGTAACACCTTTCTTACTTCACTTTCACTCATGCATTGTGTTCAAAAACACCAAAGGCCAGGTGTCCTCCTACTAACTCTAAGAAAAGACCAAGATGAATTTTGAGACCATGCCATTCCAGGCTAGTTTTCCTTAATCAAAATAAACTGTACTGGAGGCCAGAGTTCCATTCATTTGTATCACTCACTCTAAATTCTTGCCTCCCCTCACCAACTTGCTATTTCAGTATTTGCAGTTACATAACCCTCTCCTCTAGAAGTGTTTAGGGGGTTCTGAAAAAAACTCTCTCAAACCATCCCTCAAACCCTTTGAGGATTCTTTAAAGGGGCCATTTAGCTCATAGGCCTACCAACAGATGGCAAGTGTTGCCTTCCTATTTCAACTCAATGGGCAAAGATCTGATGAATTTCAATTCCACTGTGGCACATTGGGCATCCACATGGTACAAATCAGTGCACATGGAAGGAGCCCCAATCTTTTTGATGCCTGATTTTTTACAGTTGTGTCTATACCTGTGGCTGAAAAATGGGGTTCGATTAGAAGCTCCATTTAATTGCTATAGAGTATATGTTGTTAAATATATTCTCTCTCCAAACCGCAGAGTATCATGTTGAAAATGGTGTCATTTTCTTCCTTGTTCCAATTCAATTCTCTTTGCTCTGAATTCCCCTTTGTTTCAATTTTTCAAAGTATGAAATCATGGCATGCTGCTTGATAATGGATTTGCCATTTGTTATTTTCAGGCACAGTTGTAGCTTAACTAAATCATTCACAGTCAGTAAGCCTAAAAGATATCCTTTGGCAGCATTGCCATGGGGTGTTAGGATACTAGTCATTTAGAAAGTATATAGTCTTACAACCGACCTCAAATGCCTCTCACTGCTAGTAAGGATGGTCTTTTGATACTGAACAGAAAATAATGTGATCTTCTAGGGAAAAATGTAGCTTTGAAGAAAGAACCACTCTCAGACTAGATGAGCAAGAAAATCCCAAGCGACAGGCAGTTAGTTATCAGCATTCATGTGTAAAGAAATACATGAAATCAACAAAAGTTTCCAATTGCATCAAGGATCTCTTCAGTGACTTGAAATGCCAGCAGATTTGCTGAAAACTGACATAGGAAAGGGAAAAACCAGTCGCTGAGGTGAAGAACCTGCAAACCATTTCTACTCCAGTACTTCAGAGAGGCAGCATGATAGAGGGTTGGATCCTGCCTTTGGTACCACCTGTATGTCCCTGGGCAAGTCCCTCTACCTTTCCAAACCGACTAAAATCACTGAATGCTAGGTCATACAGTACATTTAAGCTTTACGAAAGAGCTTATTGAAACCTCACGACAACCCTGAGGAGGGGGGCACTATGACTGTTATGCCCATTTTACAAATGAGGAAATCTATGCTCCAAGAAAGTAAATAGTTAACCCCAGGATTAGTCACTGTCACTGGCAGGCTGTTTTGAACCCAGGTCTCTGTAGGCTCCAAGTCCAGCATTCTTTCCACTATGCAATACTTCCTTACAATGGTCACACAGAGAACATGAGAACTCAAACCCAGGACTTTTCTGATCCTAGTGCACTTTCCATACACCATTCAGCTTTTCACATAGACCACATCCTCAGAATTACGGTCATGATATATTTCCTCTTCCTGTCTCCCCATGGAACTTTTTAATTAGTCAGATGCTCCTAGAAATCTCTGAAACCATAAAATGATGGGTACACAGGATGTTGTGTAATATATGTGAAAACCATTTCCAGCTGTGAAAATCTTCCCCAGGGGACAAGCCTGTTTGCAAGTTGGTTGCTAAGGCCGATGAAGCTCCAGGTCAGAGCCAGTGTGTAATGCTGCCCCTGCTCCTCCAGATGCATGTGTGTCAGCAAGTGGAGGATCATGCAGTACCAGATTCCATGAGTAAGCTAAGCAGAGGGCTGGGACTGGGCTAGATGGGGGGGCTCCATTTGGGAATGGTGGCTCTTATTTTATTTCCCATTTCCTGACTTGCAAAATGAGCCTAAAGACACTATCCTTTGCTGAGTGGGGGTAAAGGAGAGATAATTGTGAAATCCTTCATTTAACTGAGTGGTCACTCCCAATGTGCTCAATTCACTCACTTTAGCGAAGATGGAAAAGGAAATTCTGTGATGTGAGAGCGTGGAAAGTCCCATGTGCCATGTGCTTTCGTTTGCTAGAGTCACAGACCACTTATGTAACTAGGGAAAACCTAAGAGTAGCAGAAATTCTTCCGACAGTATTTTGAACACAAGGAAGCGACGTGATTGGAAATAGCCCAGATGAAAGGCAGCACAAAGAGAGAGCTGCCATGCCTTGCTGCAAGAAAGTGCTGGCTGGCTCCAAGAAGCATTTCAGAAGGGCAGCTCTCTCAGCTGTCACTAGGCACACACAACCAGCTCCCTGCTCTGCCACTGACTTTCAGGGATGTGACAAGAGGGACGTTTCGTTGGGGCTCCTATGATGCCAGAGACACTTTTGGCAAAACATCTCTATCGCTGCTGTACTTCTACTGCTACAAATCCTTGACAAATCTGACAGATATTGGGAAAATGTCAAAAGGTGCCACCGATCAGCCTGTCAGCTGCTAGGGTAGAAAAGCTGAAGCAAGCAAACGTGTCACGGGGGCATTTGGACTCCACTAGCCTGCTCTGGGTGGTAGCAAACCCACATGAATGGAGTCCTCTGAGCTTTGTTCTTTACCAGTGTTTCATAGCCATGTTTAACCTGGTGTCTCAAGCATCTTTTGGTAGTTTGAGGTCCTTTCTTTTAGGTAGAGAGGAAACATGGCACAGTTGCTCTTGAAGTCAAGAGAAGTTGAGTTCAAACTCCTTTGATCATTATTAGCTGCGTGACTATGGGCAAGTCATTTAATTTCTCTGAGCTGAAGGCAACATTCTTTCTACAACTAATGTACTAAATTATCAATGAGTTGTGATTTGCCCCATCCAACTTGGTAGAGGTAGTCTCCATGCTGACTCATCACAGAGCCTTGATGTATTGGGATCATGGAGGGAGGTCCTTCTAAGGCTGACCTTGAAATGCAATCTGATAACCCATCCAGTCCACCAAGTATTTCAGTGTCTGCTACATGCAAGGCACTGTGCTAGGTAGTCCTGGGTATATACAGATGAAACAAAACCAACAGCAGCAGCAAAAACAGTCCCTTTCCTAAAGGAACTTACTTAGGTGGGAAGTGGCACCTGAACCAAGCCTTAAAGGAAATCAGGAATTCTAAGAGATAGAGGTGAGAAGAGAGTGCATTTAATAGGGGAGATCTCCTGTGCAAAGGCACAGAGATAGGAGATGGAATTCTGAGTTGGGTAAAAGGTGGCTTAGGAAGTTTTGCTGGAACCTAGAGTATGTCAAGAAGAGCAATATAGTTCTTTGGCGGGGAGAGAAAGACCAGGGTCCTCTTGTCAGTCCTCATCCTCCTTTAAGGAGGCTGTCATGACAGGAACCACTGTTGACCTCCTTGTATCTGCCTTTTTGAGGTCAGATGACCAATATTCCACTCTCATCATAAGTACGCAGCCCATTACCAGTGTTGGGGGACTGAACTCTCACAGCTTGTATCCTCAGGCCTCCCACCAGATCCCTCCCCCACCCTTTAGGCTGAGAGCTTCACCTCCTACTTCATATAAAAACTAAGACCATTCACTGCGAACATGTTTTTCTCTCCTCAACTCACATCATTCAAAGGTTTCACCAGCTCCTTTACTCCTGTTTCTGAAGAAAAGGTGGCCCTTTGGTGAGGAAAACCTCTCTATGTTAATCCTTGATGGCTCCCTCTCTTTTCTCTTTCACAATGCATCCCTCCATCCTACTCTCTAATCTTGAACTTTTCATTATCTACTGCTCCCTTAGTGCTTCATACAAACACATTCATCATCTCCCCTCTTCCTTAAATAACCTTTATGGGATCTGACCAGAGTAGCTACCTATTGTCTGCCATCTCTCCCATCCTTTTTTGGCTAAACTCCTTTCGAAAACTGCCTGCAGCAAGTGCATCAGCTTCCCCTCCTCTTGCTCTCTTCCAAACCTTCTACAATCTTGGCTTCCAACCTCATTATTCAAATGAACCTGATCTTTCTGAAGTTACCACTCTCAGATCTCTTAATTGCCAAATCTAATGGCCTTATCTCAGTCTGCATCCTTCTTGATCTTTCTGAAGTCTTTAACTCTGTCAATCACCATTTTCTCCTGGGTACTCTAGCCTTTCTACATTTTCAAGATCGTATTCTCTCTTCTTTTTCCTATCTGGCCATTTCCTTTCGGTCTTTTTTGATGGATCTTACTCCAAGTAATGCCCACTAACTGTGAGTGTCCCCCAGGTCCTTTCCTGGGCCCTATTCTTTTCTCCTCCTATAATGTGTCATTCGATTATCTCATTAGGACCCATGGATTGAATTACCATCTCTATGTTGAAGATTCTCAAATCTCTCACACCAAACAACTGCTTCTTGAACATCTCTACATGGATGTCTTATAAGCAATTCAAACTTTGAAAGAGAACTCGTCTTTACTCTCCCAAACTCTCCCCTTCTGCCCAAATTTCCTAATATTGTCACAGCCCCCACCATCTTCTCAGTCACCCATTCTTGTAAATTTGCTGTCATCCTACATCCTTTATTCAAACTGACCCCACATATCCATGACATATCTTGGTTAGAGAGAGAGGTCTCTCTAATATGTTGCCATGTCATGTTTCAAACTTCACATCACGTCTCTTGGATGTCCACTCCCCCAGCCAGCAGCCCAGTACAGGTCTTCATTAGTTCTTGTCCCAAGTATTGCAATAGTTTTCTTTCTCATTTCCCTGCCTCAAGTCTCTCCCTACCATATTCATCTGTTCAGCTGCCAAAGGAATTCTCCTAAAGCATAGGCATGATCATATCACCTCCCTCCTCAAAGTCTAATGGTTCACTATAAACTCTAGGATCAAACAAAGTCCTCTGTTTGGAATTTCAAATTTGCTACAACCTGGACTCTTCTTATTCTTTTTTTTTTTTTTTTGGAGGGGCAATGGGGGTTAAGTGACTTGCCCAGGGTCACACCACTAGTAAGTGTCAAGTGTCTGAGGCCGGATTTGAACTCAGGTACTCCTGAATACAGGGCCGTCGCTTTATCCACTGCACCACCTAGCTGCCCCTCTTCTTATTCTTTATTCCCCTCGAGGGACTCTCCAAATCAGCCAATGAAAAGCACCTTCCATCTCCTTGCTGTTTTTTCTCACCTCTGCCTCTCAACTTCCTTGAAGACTTAACTCAAATTCCACTTTCTTTTTTTTTTTTTTTGGCAGGGCAATGGGGGTTAAGTGACTTGCCCAGGGTCATGCAGCTAGTAAGTGTCAAATGTCTGAGGCCGGATTTGAACTCAGGTACTCCTGAATCTAGGGCCAGTGCTTTATCCACTGCACCACCTAGCTGCCCCACAAATTCCACTTTCTATAAGAGGCCTCTTCCTGTCCCCACAGCTGCCAGAAGTACCTTCCTTCTACTTGGCACAGATCAAGTAGCACAGAGTTATTTACATGTCCCCCCATTCCTCCTTGAGGGCAGCGTTAGCATTTTGGTCTTTGTATATGAAGCACTAAGCACAGTGCCTGGCACATAATGAGCACCCAATAAATGGTTACTGATTGATTGACTAGAGGATCTGCAAGCAATGTTGTTTCTCCCATCAGTGAAAGATTCTGTTTCAGCCAGCTGTATGTGACATGCCTCAGAGTCATTTGGAATTTCTGAAGTCTGGGCACCCAGAAACACCACACAAAATGTGGCAATTCTGGAGTGAGACCCTGCTTTGGAAAAAAAAAAGGTAATGGAAAGGAGGCTTTTTTGTAATACTTGGCCAGGTTTAAAAAAAAAAAGAAAGGAAAAAAAAAACTTCCCAAATCATGAGAAGCAGTGTGTCCTTTATCATGGGGCTCATATTTCCCTTTCTGTGCTCTTTCCCTTCCTCTCAGTGGGGAGGTTAGGGCCCTGCTGTTCCCTAACCACCAACTCCCCTGGCCAAATAGGAAAGAATGGAATAGTGGTCACTTTATACTTGGTAGGAATTCATCTAAGTCAATGTTATCCCAATGAGGATTTATTATTTTAGCTCTTTATTCTCTGATGAGAATGAAAAACTTGGTTTTTTATTAATTGAATTTCAAGCATCAAAGGGGAAGCTAGGAGATGTTATTTGGGCAAAAGGGAGGCTCTGAAATCACATTTTGTCTACTACTTAAGCTAACCCTGACCTACCCATTAGGGTTCTTAGGGGACAGAGATAATCTGAGCTTTCTTCCCCCAAATGGTTCCCTGATCTCTGATGCTAGAAGTGATCTCTTCTTCTTTAAAACTCTCACGCCACTACAACTGGTCTCTATGACACATGTAATCGCATTCTAACACGTTTAATCATTAATTGTAGGGTAGAACAATGAGAAGACCATAGGACTCAGGGTTTAAATCCTGGTTCTAATACAATACTATATGTATGATCCTGGGAAAGTCACTTAATTTTATTAGACTTTGGTTTTCTCATTTGTAAAATGAGAATAATATTGGTCTTACCTATCTCATTGAGCCATCATGAAGAAAGTGGTTTGTAAAACAAACGTGTTACAACATGACTAATACGGAAATATGTATAATGTGATTGTACATACATAACCTAGATCAGATTGCTTTCTGTTTTGGGGAGGGGGAAGGGAAGGGAGGGAGGGAGAAAAGTTTGGAACTCATAAAAACAAATGTTGAAAACTATCTTTACATGTAACTGGAAAAAATACTATTAAGATTGAAAAATGTGTAAACATAACATCATGATTTTTATACATTTCTTTAGTATCACAAAACATGATAATAAAATATCATGATAGGATTGAGGAGTAAAAAAAACCCCTCTAAGTGTTATCAAAACATGACCTGTTATATATTTTAAGTTTTTTTAGGGCAGAGGGTTTTTTCATTTCATCTTTTGGAATACCTGGTGTTTAGCAACAAAAAGAATGCCAAGTTTGGAGTCAAAGGGCTTTGCTTCAAACCTTAGCTCTACTACTTCCTAAATGTATGACCCCCCCCATGCCCCGCAAGTCATTTAATTTCTCTAGGTCTCAATTTTATTGGCTGTAAAATGACCCCTCATTAGATTGTACGATCTTGAAGTTTTCTCCCAACTCAGAATCTCTGTAAGCTTTGATTTTATAACCTCCAGTCTCAAAATTTTCCATTTACTTTCATCAGTGGTTTCATCCTCACTTCTAAAAGAAAGGAATGAGGCAGCTGGATGGCACAGTGGATAGAGAACAGGCTCCAGAGTCAAGAGGACCTGAGTCCAAATTTGGCCTCAGAGAGTTGACTTGATACTAGCTGTGTGACCCTAGGCAAGTCACAACTCCAATTGCCTCAAACATCTAGGGCCATCTCCAGTCATCTTGATGTATATCTTGCCACTAGACCCAGATGACTCCAGAGGAGAGAGTGAGGCTGGTGACTTTGCACAGCTCTTCCTCACTTAAATCCAATTCAGTGCAAATCATGACATCTGTCAAGGTCCTCTTCAAGAACAAACAATAACATCAATAACAACAAAAGGAATACTTTCACAGTACAATGCTACGAATTGAACTGGGGAGAATAAATTGAGGACTGGCCAAGTTAGGCTATAACTGCTGGAGGCACATTTCCAGGAGGCAAAGGGTGCCTCATCCTCTCTGGAGGGCAATGGGTATCCAATCTTCACTTCAGTCTTCTGGGGACTAAATGGGGCCTCCCCCTAGCATAGGCTTCCCCCTGGCTTGCCTACCTGAACACAGTCGACATGAACCTCCTCTTTTTCTGTCCAAGCCTTCCAGATCTTTTTAAATTTTCTAGTGCGTTTGCTATGATTTTAGTGGGTACTGAAGGAGATTTTTGAAAACTCCTACTTCCCAACTGTAGATATCTTTTAATTCATTCCTGTGGTCCCTTATGTTATTTGTACCTCTGATAAAGTTTCTGGCAACCAAGTAAATTGTTGGAATGAACCTTCTTACCACACTGATAGCAAGACAGACAGACACACACACACACACACACACACACACACACACACACACACAGCAAGAGGTTGTTGACAACAATCTTTTTTTTTTTTAAAGATCATTAGAGTAACGTCTTGATTAACTGTGAACTGGAGCTGAGGGAGCAGAAACCTCCCAGTAATTGGTCATTACACTATTGTCAAGATGGTAGTAATTACAAGTCTAACTATAAAGAATAGGCAAATGCTATTTGAGGGTAAAAGGGAGGGAGCATGGCATACTGGCCTTGGGGGCAGAAGCACCTGGGACTAAATCCTATATTAGACACATAGGGGCTTTTCACTCCATGAGCAATTCACTTAATCTCATTCTTCCAAATTCTCAAACAATATAAAGTACATAAGAATTGCCAACATTATTTGTGGAGGATTTTTCCATAGTAGGAGCTCCTCATGTTGATATTATTAACAGCAGCAACAACAACAATTGCAGATTGTGACTAAAAAAATCCAAAAGCCACATTTTACCAAGATCCAGTCGGGATCTTAGCTGTCTAAGGAAAATTATCCACTACTCAGGAGAAACATACTATGAGAATGGGTTAAATGACATACAGCCTCATCTGAAACGCCAAAGGGGTTTGGATGAATTCCTTACAGATTTCAGCTACTTTCAGTCAATTTCTTCTGGTCTGGAGACACAGCTGGATGTCATGGGAAAGGCTACAGAAACCCAACAGTTTTACAGATCTATTTCCTGATAAGGACTTGACTGGTGCCTGAATCTTTATAAAAAAAGAGAAAACTCATAAGGTCAAAATCCAGTGAAGCCTAAATCAAGTGGGTTTTCCCATATAGCTGAAATAAGAGTTTCATACTGTTCTACTGAGGAAAAAACAATCAACTTGGGCACAAAAAATAAATGCCTCAGCTCTATTAATATGCTTCCTTTGAGGTTTTGTGATTTTGTTGGTGCAGATACTTCCTCCATTAATTTCAGCCACTCTACTACTTGGTTTTCCAGAGTTACTGTACCTGCAAAACTCAATTACCTGTGTCCAACCTGGTGATAAAGTGTTGTGACTTAGTTAAGCCAGATGGACATATACCCTGCCTCTGAGCCCATACTCAAAGCCTTTTAAGATTGGTAGGACAGATCGGCCACATTTTGATCTCATTCAATCCTCATAAAAGCTCTGTGTGGTAAGTGCCATTATAATAGTTAGTAAGTGTCTTAGGCAGGATTTGAACTTGGGCCTTCCTGATTCTAGGTCCACTACTCAATCCACTATGCTACCAAGTGATTTATGAATCTAAGATCTATATTAAAAACTTAACATTTGGCCTTATTAGTAGCATGCTCTGATTAAAATTAAGATATATTTATGGAGTCAGGTGATAATGACCTAGCAATATTTTCTATACACTAACATTTTTTCCATTTATCTATGTACCTGAAAGCCATCACCATAATCTGGTTTGTTAAATGCTTATTTTGACCACACCTACCATTCCACAACCAACATGTCTATTTTGTGTTTAATATTATGTCTATTGTTATCAATATTTTTGTGTGATTAGTTTGAGAGGAAATTTGATACAGTAGGGGAATTAATTTACCCAAGTGACTGAAATCCCATATTTCCCAAGGAAGTAAATGCATAGAGGGGAGGTATGCTCCAGGAGAGGCTCAAAGGTCCTTCAAATACTATGAGAGATGTCTTTAAGAAAGATGCACAAAGCAGCATCATGTAATGGAAAGAGAACTGTTTGAAGAATCAGAAATCCTAATTTCAAGTCCCAACTCTGGCACTTATCTTTAGGATGTTGGACAAATTGCTCCACCTTTGTGGGCTTTAACTTTGTCAATTGTAATATGATGGGGTAGAATTAGATTTTTTTTTTCCTTGCTAAGGTCTCTTCTATCCCTATAGACTATGCATATTAAGAACTTCTCAGTTCTTCCACTAACTGTATGACCCATGGAAAGTCATTTCCCCTCACTGGACCTTAGTTTCCTAATCTGTAAAATAATAATAATAATAATAATACGATGATCCTTAAGTCCCTCCTACCTCTAAAAGGCTATGTTCAATTAAATTTTTCATGCCTTAGATTTATTTACTATACAAATAAGTTCTCATTCTGCACTAAATAAAACATAACAATGAATGCATTTCCCTAAATTATTCCATTCACTCAATTATTCCCTACAGTACAGTTAACCAAATCTAATAAACTAAGGTGAAGACTAGAAATTTACATGACATACTGATACTAGTGGTATCTCTGTCAAGTGCTTGAAATATTGCCTTTTCTTTGAATTTTCTTGGATCCTTTTTAGTAAACTAATATTTTTATGAGCTAATGAGTATCAATATTTCTACCTGATTTTTTTTCTTATTGCTAATAACTGTTTAAATATGTAATTCAGTACCTTTTGTTTTGAAGTAACATGTTCTCTGTTTGGCTGGTAAAAGAAATACATCTGTGGAGGCTCATGATCTGATGGTTTTGCAGGGCTACTGATCCAATATCAATGTGTCATGAGCCTAGGGTAGAATTTGGGGGACCTTTGTTTGAGGGATAACAATGCAATGTATGGATTCTCCTTGTATAATTTCCTATCTTTCTCTTTGTTTTTGGCTAGGACCCAGATTATCCATGACCTCATTTCCTTCCCATCTCTCACCTTCATTGATTTCCTGTATTCCTGAGTTATTTTTATCTATTTCCCTTAGCACAACAAGACACAGAACACAGTGAATAGTTCAACCTCTGAGGCTGACCCTCTCTGCCTTCTCCAACCCACTAGGTACATCTGTGTTTATCACAACAATCATTATGATTGTGGTGGTTTGCCTTATCTGAAGAGCAAGAGAAATGTCCAGGGTTATTTTGGTGTAGGACAAAGGGTGTTTTATCACAGGGGAAAAAGTGGAAATCAAGACAACTAATAACCAATTCTATGACAACAGAATTATCAGACTATTACTTCCTACCTTTAAAATACTGGTCTCATTTATATGAAGGCACTGCATCCATTTGCCTTTCTTAATCCTTCTTTAAAAGATAATAATGCTCTCTTCATGTTGAATTTTTCTTTCCTTTTAGAAAAAAGAAAAAACAATTAATGAAATAATTTGACACAAGATGTAATAAAGATATAGCTGAAAGGGACATTAGAGGTCCTCTAGTCCAACCTCACTCATGTTATAGATAGAAGTTAGGTACAGGTAGATTAGGAGACTTTCTCAAGGGCACACAAATAGCAAATGGTAGAGTTAAGATTTGAACTCAGGACTTCTAACTCCAAATCTACTAATATTTCCACTGAATTCCATTCTTCAGGTTATACCTCTTATAATGTTTTTTAAAAATATAACAATTAAAAATATAAAGGTGGAATTATTTCACTCATTTTAGTTTAGTTTGCAGAATCATATTTAGTTTCATTCTTCTTATCCAATATTATATCATGAAACATATTATTAGTTACCCTTTTTCTTTCTACATGTATTTTCATATTTCACTTATTTCTTATATAATTATTAATGTTGTCCCCATTACACAAAGTTTTATATCACAAAATTCAGAATAACTTTAATTTTTTTTTTACCCTTGTAGTGGATATGCATGACAGCACTCTTGTCCCATTTTTGAAAAGGATTCATACCATAGTGCCCAGAAGAGGGCTCAAGGTTCTCTGGAAGTGAGACAAAAAAGTTACTCCTGGCTAATGAGAAGACAACTGTATAGCCAGGATATTTAAGATAACTTGGGCACTCAGTAGCTTCCTCAGAGGTGGTGAAAGAAGTTCTAGTCAGCAGCCCTTCTAGCACAGACACTTGAGATGCTGCTGGAAACATGCTGGGCCCTAGAGAGTCTCAATGAAATTGACATCACTATCTCATTTTGAGTGACCCATCATTTCTTGCTGCTAACTGATTTTATACCCTTGGGATGGGGAAGAATGAAAAAGTACCCAAAAGTGTGGATATGAGCCAGTGACTCAGGATATGTTGACCCCCATGGGGGAAAGAAATAGAATAAGAAATGGAGAAATCAGGAAACCAAGGCAAGGGAATGTCAGGGGACCTTCCTAATCAAGAAGAACCCTGGGGATGATTCCTTAAGGAAATGAAACCTAGCTAAGGGGAGGGAGAACCTTGATTTATCCCAAGCGACTTAGTAGCAACTAATGACAAAATGGGAATTGGGAAGCTGCCATCCTAAATCCAAACTTACCATAGCCTAAAAATAAGAGGTGAAACAGCATCAAGCACTGCACTTGGAATAGGAAAAACCCTTGGTAGGAATCCCCTTCTGAGCTGTCTGACAATTTAACTCCTCTGAGCCTCATTTTCCCCATGTGATATATATATATATATATATATATGATTCTGCAAACTTGAAAGTGCTAAATAAATGTCAGCCATCCCTATTATTACCACAGTGTCATAAATGATACCTAATGTAACAGTAGGGTAATCATGTAGAAAGCAATGTGTTTAAGAAAGGGATATTTTGTGCATCAAGGAAGTGGAGGGCAGAGTCATTTCTGAAAAAGAGCACATGGTTGGAAGAAGGGACAAAAGAGATCACTTATCCTGATACAAAAGAGAGGCTGGAGTTGGGAGCCATCAAAAGGAAAAGAGCAGAAGGGAGGATTGCACTTGTCTGAAAGGTCTTCTGGATTTTATTTAATATTCAGCTAGTATTAATTTAAACAGGTACTCAGTGTAACTAAAATAATCTCTACTTGTTCACCCCTGTCTTAGATCTATGCAAAATATGCCTTGATCTGCTTTTGTTTTGTTTTTGGTCTATTGTAGAATAAGGCCCTAATTACTTATTATTGCATCAAAGCAACAAGCCAGGTCAGGACCAATTTAGAAGAGTTAGCACAATGTAAATAGTTGTAGGAAAGTGTCTAAAGCAAAGAAGTTAGAATGCTATTTCTCCCTTTATGTTAGCAAGATTCTTTTAGCCAGATTCAGCACTGGCTAGACAATAAAAAAATCCTGTTACTGGCTAGGAGCTTTCTTTTCCCTGTAGACAAATATATATGGGGCTTCCTTAAATGAACCCCCTGAGTTAGATTTTTGAGATACTAAGTCTTTGTAAATGATTAAATGGGAATTATAAGGATCAGAAAGGTAGAATATCACTCAGGTTACCTAGTCCAATTCTCTCACCTAGCAGGTGAAGAATTAAGGCCTAAAAAAGTTAAGTGGCATGGCCAAGGTCATATAGATACAGAGTGGGCCAAAAGTCATGAAGGGGGTTCAATATTTAATAACGCCTTTATTTTGTGTTTTTAATTTATAATACCATAGCATCATATGTAGATAGGAAATAAAGAAAAAATAATTTTCAAAAAATCATAAAAAACATTAACTCCTTTCATGACTTTTGGCCCATCCTGTATCAAAGGTGGGATTTGAACCCATAATTGCTTCCTCTGGAAACCATTGCTCTCTCAGTTATTATGCAGTAGTACTGCCATACCTTTCAAAGAGCAGGGCCAGCAGGGCAACATGATTACACTACCAGAAGTCATTGGTGGCCCTGCAGCATCAGAAGCATGATTTACTGGCCCCACATTCTGTGGGGGCCCCTATGTATGCCCCTTACCTGTGGAGGCTACACATATTATCTGTGTGTATCCCCCCCTCACATAATCCCTATACATATCTACTCTTTCCACTGATATTGTGTCTTTTTGGGTGGAGGAATGTTCTATTACTACTTTTCTTACTATGCCATTTCATTAAAAGTCTTTGTTTTGAAACTTCTCCTCTGTTAGAGCAGTGAAAGTAGTCAGTGAGAGCTTATGAGCTTTGGTGGTGAAAGGATGAAGACCCACATAAATCCTTGAAGCTGGGGCAGCTTTTCTGGGGACCACATGTGTTATGGGATGCCCCTGGGAGCTATAGGAGCAAATGCCTAAAGCAAAGAAAGAAAATAGTATAAGCCTAGAAGACCAACTCCTTCAGATATTTTCCATCCTTTTAAACTTAGTTAGGGAACATGGTATAGAGTATATAGAGGGCCAGTGGCAGAAACAGGTATATGTGGGTGCAAATCTATTCTGACATATCTTGACTGTGTGACCTAGACAAGTTAACCTCTCAATGCTCTGTGCAGCTCCCTAAGATTCTAAATTGCAGAGGTGGTGATGACCTGCATTGCTATAGGCTTCTTCCTTCAGGAGTTCCCTATACCAATGAAATCACAGGTCTAGTCTCTCTTTTTAACTTGGTAGTAGGTATGTATACACACACACACACACACACACACACACACACACACACATATACTCTTAACCTGTTTACTTGGCAGTCTTGGTTGCATATAATGTATTCAGCCAGTTTGGCCATCCATTGCTGTTGCTGTTCAGTTGTTTCAGTCATGTTTGACTCTTTGCAACCCTATTTAGGGTTTTCTTGGCAAAGATACTGGAATGATTTGCCATTTCCTTCTCCAGCTCATTTTATAGATGAGGAAATGGAGGCAAACAGGTTTAAGTGACTTGCCCAGGCTCACACAGCTAGTATCTGAATCTGAATTTGAACTCAGGTCTTTCTGATTCCAAGACCAGTGCTCTATCTCTATCTCTAGGCATCACCTAGTTGCCCTGGACATCATTAGAGACTGGCATTGTTTGCATAACCAAAAGGTCACTTTCTTATTGGTTAAGAATACCTAATAATGCACAATACCTAAGCAAATGCCTACCAGAATGACTTCACAGAGCCATATATAAAAACTATACTTTTTGAAACCACAGTTCATTATGGATAAAGGGATAAAATTGGACATTTGAAGTGATATGAAAGCAAAAGTGCTAATTACAAAGACTCAAACAATGAGACAAACAGGTTCACCTAGTACCAAATCTTAAATACAGAAAAAATGCAAATATCTCCAATTTGGGTCTATGTCTAGTGCTCATGATATACACTGTGTGTTATGCTGCTAAATATTTTTAAAAGGCATTCCACAAAACCAGCAAAATTTCAAAGATATTTATAAACTAAATGCAGAAAAATAAAAAGAAAAATATCTTTAAAAAGTAAATAAAATCATAGCATCAAAGAATCTCAGTGTTGAAAAAAACCTCAGAGACCAACTGGTCCAACCCATGCCTGCACAAGGCTCCTCTCTATAATACCTAACATTTGGTCATTTGGTTGCTGCTTGATGACCACCACGGAGGGCCCTTACTTCCTAAAGCAGCCCATACTACATTAGCAGATGTCTAATTGTTGGGAAACAAATAATAAGCAAAAAGATGATCAACTGAAACGAGAGCACTATTCTAGAGCTGGAAGGAACTTCAGGCACCATTTGGTCCAAACCTCTAATTGTACACATGAGGAAACTGGAACTCAGGAAAGTGTTGACTTGCCCAACGTCGCCCAGGTAGGAAGTTACACAGGCTAGACTGGAGCCTGGGGCTTTTCACTGAGAGCTAGTGTTCTTTCCACCATACCATATACCAGGGCTTACATAAGTCATGTGGAAAATTGCCTTTTGCCAATTATTGTAAAGCATCTTAAAAGAGGAACCATCACATTCAATATATTTCACAATTCCAACGCACATGCCAACTATATACCTTCATTCAACTAATCGGTAAATAGCACAAGGACAAGGACACATCCCAGGAACATTCCACTAGAGATTTCCACTGAATCTGACATAGAGCCATTAGTTTCTATACACTTGGAGTCTAGTCATTCAATCTGTTCCAGATTCACCTAAAAGTCCTATTACCTAGCTTACATCTCTCCATCCTATCCACATGGTTAGATTTTGTTAATGCTTTCATCAAAAATCTAGGTAATTTAGAGGTACAGAATTTATGTGATCTAGTAACCAGTCTAGTGACCCTGTCCAAAAATGGAAATAAGATGACTCTAGCAGATCCTGTTTTAGATGAAGTTATGCCTGGCTCTGTGTGATCACAGCCCATCCCTGTCAGGATCTCTTCTAGACATTTTTTCCCCAGGAACCATGGCCCAAATAATTGGCCTACAGTCTGCCGATTCTACTCTTTCCTTTTGCTGAAAATGAGGACATTTGTCCTCTTCTAGTTCTATGGCACCTTTCTCATTCTGTGCATTTAATGATTACATGGCAGACAATATGCAACTGAGCTTGGGCTTCATCTAAATGTCCCCTAAACAACTGCTTATCTAGAATAAGACAGCCAGAAGAAAAGCCAGATGTCTGAATGCATGTCTACTTTTCAATGGAAAGTACTGGTATATGTTAAATGAGACAGAATTTGGAGTCCCCATTTGTTTTCTCCTCTGCAGATGTACACACCTCACAGCGTTGTGGGGAAGGATGCATTTTGTACATCTTAGAGAGTATTGGAAATGAGAATTGTCATTGTTAGCATTACATATTTATAACCAAAATGCACTTCTTGCCACTTTGGCTGAGCCTGTTAACACCATCAAATCAGGTATGTATTCATACACAGCTGAAATGAATTGCTTCTTGGGGAGCTACACTAAGCTTTTCAGGATAATAAGGTACTATAGAGTCTAAGTCGTTCCCAAAACAAATATTCAGCTGAATACTAAAAAATTCAGTTAGACATATTTAATGTTTCTTAATACTCCAATGCTTAGCAGTGAATAAAGTATTCACTATTTGACTAGATCTCTTAGGTTTCATATAAATGTGTGTTTATAAATATTTCAGCATTGAAAATAATTTCTCAATAAAAACTTCACTTATTATTTGTCCCTTTTCGGGAGGCAGAGTTAAGTGACTTGCCAAGGGTCACACAGCTAGTAAGTATCTGACGCCAGATTTGAACTAAAATCCTCCTGAGTCCAGGGCCAGTGCTCTATCCCCTGTGCCACCTAGCTACCCCTTATTGTTATTTCAGGCAAAGGACAAAAATCATCTTAATGGTAAAAATTATTTTGATTTATAATAATCAAAAAGAACCATGTGGAAGGAAGCTTGATGCTATAGTACATACTGCCTTCTGATGTTAACTCAGAGAGACATTTCTCAGTTTCAAGCCAGCTCCCCAGATTCCTCTTTCTTCCACCTGTGAGATGGAGCCTATCCTGCCACACCCCATTCTTCCAGTTCCCTTGTTCTCTGGGTTTTTCTAAGTGTTAAAAAGAGTATGACCATAGGAAATGCAATAGGGATAGCGGACAGACTTAAGACAACTGAAGTCCTGCTTCGGACACACAAGAGGTGTGTAACCACAAGCAAGTCACTTAACTTCCCAGTGTTCCAGACAGCTCTTGGCCAAGTCTCTGAGTTGCAGACAACTTGCCAATCTGCACTGTTAAAGGGAATTTCTACGCCAGAGATTTCTTCACACCAAGGAAATCATGGGAGCATCTTCCCTACCACACTCCAAAAACAAAACAAAACACAAAGGAACAGCTCATGGGATCACAGATTTAAAGCTGGACTTTGGACGCTATTTAGACCAACCCTTTCATATAACCCATAGATGAGGAAACGGAGGCCCCCAAAGATTAAAATACTTGCCCGAGGGTCAGACATGTGGGAGATAGCACAGTCCAGATGGATCCTTGTGTTTCCTAAATGTAAATTCAACATTCTCTTAACTACGTCATGCTGGCTATAATCCAGTCTCCTCATTGGAGGGATGATGACACTGAAGCCCAGGAAGATTAAGAGATTTGTGAAGAGCCACACAATACGTGGCAGAAGAAGGATTTCAGCCCAGGTCCTTCCACAGGTACAAGCTGTAAAAACACACAAAAATTGGAAGTTAGTTACCCAAAAAGCCCTTTTTCCCCTTTAAATGAACAATCGTCTAGATGCATTCCTGCGTTTACAGCTAGAACTCTGGGTACTCAAAATTAACATCTTGCTTTTCGGCTTCTTATCCATAACAGTAATTGTTTCTTCCTTGGGCTCCATTCACATTGTCATGCTGCATTTTATTGCAAGGAACCTCATGGGTTTGCAGCCATCGAGTTTCATGAATTCTATTGCCCACCATTTCATTTGGGAAGACCAGGTCTTCAAACACTACATCATGCACAGCAGTCCACTGATGGCTCCAGGGATGCTTTTGCCTCTTTTTGTACCATTTTTTTTTCTCAACAGGAAGAATTTTCCTCCGAGCAACAAAGACCACATGCTTGTGGCTGATTTATTTTTCCCTTCACCTCCTACCCCACCAGCCCATCTTGGACCTGGAAGCAATTTTAGCTAAGGAAGTAGAACAAGAGATGGGGGGGGGGAGGCAGAGGGGGGCGGAGAGAGGGGGGGGGCGGAGGGAGAGAAAGAGAGAGAAAGGGAGAGGGAGAGGGAGAGGGAGACACCGAGAGGCCGAGAGACGGAGACCGAGAGGCCGAGAGACGGAGACCGAGAGGCCGAGAGACGGAGACCGAGAGGCCGAGAGACGGAGACCGAGAGGCAGAGACAGAGAGGCAGAGACAGAGAGGCAGAGACAGAGAGGCAGAGACAGAGACAGACAGACAGAGAGAGAGACAGAGAGAGAGAGAGAAATTATTTATTATTACATTATCTTATTAGGTTCATATGGGATAACCTTTTTCAACAGTTTCCCAGCCAGCAGAGGAAAGAGGGCAGAGTCTTAGAGAGCCCTCGGCCAGGGAAGGCCTTGTGGGGAGCGGAGAGAAGATCTCTGTGAGAGGAGTACATTTTAGAAGGTGGGCACGAGACCTTGGGGGGGCGGGGGAAAGGGGCCGCCTACCTGAGGACGTGCCTAGGAGTGGGGGAGAGGCCTTGCGACAGGCCACTTAGCAGAGCTCCTGGAAGGCTAGAGGGCAAGGAAGGCTGGCGGAGGGGAGATGAGAGGGGAGAGGAGGGGAGGGGGAAGGGAAGGGGAAGGGGGCGGGCTGGAGGCCAGAAACCTTTAAGAGGCGAATAACAGCGGCCTGAAGCTCGGCCAGGTATATATGGGCTTCCTGCAGCTTGGCTTCCAGCCCGTGTCATCGGGCTTCGGAGCAGGTCCGTGGAGCTCGTGGCATGGCCACCACGTGGTTTGGGCGGCCGCCTATGATTGGCCACCTGAGTCTCTCAACCTGGCGAGCTTCTCCGTTTTCGCCTCAGCTCCTCTCCTCTCTCTGGTGCTCAGAAACGGGGCCACGGGGCCCGGGGGTGTTCGTTTGTACTTTGTACCGTCTGTCCTCAGTCATAAGCCTCATGAGTCGGGCAGTTCGAGGCGATGGCGACTTCGGAGCCAGTTCTGCGGACTTTGGGGGGCGGGGGGGGGGGACACAGCAGGCATCCTAACGTAGGAGCCCCGCGAAGCCCGGGATGCCTGAGCCCCAAGCCCCGTGGCGGGCGGCCTGTGAACTTGGAACTGAAGTGACCTCTCCGAGTCCTCGGGAGACCGGCTAAGCTAGGAGCTTAATCGCTCTTTCCTCTCCCATGTCTCCCTTTGGGCCAAAGGGGCAGGAGGATTGTGTCTTCTACCTGTCGGGGTGAGTAAATGTGGGCATTGGAGATTATACCTTGGAAAGTAAATCTCTCCTTTGGTAAAGCGCCTGTGGCCCATCGGCAGAGCGCTTGGCGAACTTGCAAAGCACTTCATGAGATGTCTATTATTATCAGTGGTCTTGCACAGATGTCCCTGAGGAACTGGCTGCAGATTCCCAACTTTTCTATCCTGCTGTTTGAGAAATAAACACAGGATTCTTCTAGAAGTTTTCTAAATGCAGGTCCTGGGACACTGCGATTTATGTGGCCCCCACTAGAAAAAGTGACATTAATTTCAAAGTAGTATGGGAGGAGGGTCAAAACCAGAAATTAGGAGTCTCCCCACTGCTGTTTACATTTTCCAACCAACGGACACATTTATTCAAAATCACAGCAAATAAAGTGACCAAAGACCCCCATATGGGGTCCACTTTCTCAGCAGTTCCCACACCACAAGAGGGGAGAGGGCACACACCCACAGAACCCTTGCCCAGTGTGTTTATACTTGGCATGGTTCACCAGGGAACACATCTGGAAGGTACTTCGTTGGTTCAAAGGGGCAGATGTTCACTGATGATGTCACTGTTGCTATTCTCTGTTGTGCTCTGCTGGCCCTTGCAGGTCCTCTACTATCCATTCCAATGCCCTCAACATGGCTTTAGGTTCTTTTAAAGAAGACATTGACCCTGTTAAATATTCCCCTTTTCTTTCCCTACTTCACACTTTGACAGAAATTGTTCAAGTAGCCCACCCTAAGAATTAAAGTACAAAGTACAAATGGAATATTCGAAATACCACAATATTGTAAATATCTGTGAGTTAGTAGATGGCCTTCGGGAGAAGGCAAACAGAAACATCCATCATCCTGTGGTCAGCTTGGAGATTTCTCAGATGTGTGCTTGAGCTCTTCTCAGCTTGGCAAGTTCCACCTGGAGTTTGTATTTCACTAGCATAGGTAGAACTTTCTACAGAGAACCCAGGGTGACATCCCTGCCATGAGGTGGCTGTGGATGCAGGGCGTTAGCAGAGGGGGAATATCATCTTGGGATTCAGCACTAAATGGGCTCTTGGAAGACTCCTCATTTTATGGAGGAGAAAGTTGAAACTTACAGCAGTAAAGTACTTGCCTTTGGTCACAGAGGTAATAAGTGGCAAAGCTGGGCTTCAGGTCTTCTGATTCCAAATGTAGAATTTTCTCCATTATAATACACTACCTTATGATGGCCATCTGCAAATAATTGAATAATTGTCACATCGAAGAGAGATGACGTATGTTTGGAGCCAGGAATCTTGGGATGAAGCTACAGAAGTGGAGGTTTCACGTCAATTAGGGATAGGGTAGATCCTGGACCTGTGATTTAATTGGTACAGGGAACTCCCAGATAAAGAGCCTTCTATAAATGTAGGTGGACACCTTCTCTGCTACTTATGGCCTCAGAGCAGTGGGTATCAAAGTTTTTTTGTTGTTTCAGGACCCCTTGACATTCTTAAAACTATTGAGGATGCTACAAAAAGTTTTTATTTATTTGATATCTATCAATATGTAAGCTATTAGAAATTAAAACATCAGGGCCAGCTAGGTGGCACAGCAGTTAAAACACTGGCAGTGCATTCAGGAGGACCCCTCCAAAACTGAGACTCTTAGGATGCTCCAATAATGCCCAGGCCAATACATCGGGACAAAAGCAGAGGCTGGAAATACGGCCTGACTGCAGGGTGGTGATTTGGGGGAGGAGGAAATGATATTTGTAGGCTAGGCCAAGGTTTCCAGGTTTGACAGAGTTAACCTAGCAAGCCCCCAACGTTTCTTAGGCATTGTGGGATAGTGGAGTCAGAAAAAGTGGATTTGAGTTCTACCTTTGATTCTCACTAGCTTTGTGTCTTGAGGCAAGTCAGTAAGTATTATGGCAATTGGTTTCCTCACATGGAAAATGGGGAGAACAGGCCCTGCATTCAGGAGGACCTGAGTTCAAATCCAGCCTCGGACACTTGACACTTACTAGCTGTGTGAGCCTGGGCAAATCACTCAACCCTCATTGCCCTGCAAAAATAAACGAATGAATGAATGATAAAGACGGCACCTACCTCACAGCATCATTGTGAGGATCACATAAGATAATACAGATAACACCCTTTGCTAATCTTGTTCAAGAACTACACAGGTGTTAGCTATAATGATATAAATTTTGAGTGGTCTACCTTTAGTTTAGGCCCACATCTTGGCAAGAAGTCAAGTACTGAAGGTTTACCAAGTACTTATTCACAACAACCCTGTGAGGTAGGAAGTAAAAGTATTATCCCCAGTTTACAGATGAAGAAACTGAGGCTCAGAAAGGTTAAGTGACTTGCCCAGGGTCACACAGATAGTAAGTATCTGAGTCAAGTATCTTTAAGTATCTGAGTCAAGATCTGAACACATATTTCTCCTGACTCCAAGCTAAGGGAATGATATCACTGTGCCATGTTGTCATCCCCATCAATAGAATGAATCCTATGGAAATAGTTGTATTCCAATGTCAGATCGAGAGAGAGGACTATGCCTCTCCCCCTTTCTCCCCTCCACCACCTCTAGTCAATTTTATCATTAGTTTTCCAGTTTAGGCAGTACTCAGGGAAGACTCAGGATAATGATATGGGACTGGGATTTAAGAGGTCTCAATGATAGGGCCCATAGAGTCCCTTCTCCCTTCTCATACAACATCCGAGTACATTTGGCCGCATGGCTTTCACTTGAATGTGTCTGATGACAAGAACTTACTGCCTTCTGAAGCAAACCTTTTATACTTTTTTAAAAGCAGCACGGTATAGTGCATAGAAGGCTGGCCTTAGGAGCAGGAAGACTTGGGTCTGAACCCCCTTCTGACACATACTGGTGGCAATAAGTAATTTACTGAATCTCTCAATGCTTTAGGCATTTCTCTAAGATAGTGGTTCCCAAAGTGTGGTCTGGGGACCCTGGTCTGCAAGGAAAAGGTCTTTGCAAGGTCAAAACTATATTTATAATAATAAAGTTGTTTTCATTCCTATCTTAAAAGTATTTTATTATTATCCAGTTACATGTAAAGACAGTTTTCAACATTTGTTTTTATAAGATTGAGTTCCAAATTTTTCCGTCTTCCCTCCCCCCTCCCCAAGACAACAAGCAATCTGATATAGGTTATACACACACACACACACACACACACACACACACACACATATCCATACATATATATACGATCACATCAAATATATTTCTGCATTAGTCATGTTGTGAAGAATCAGAAAAAAAGGGGAAAATCTCAAAAAAGAAAAAAAAACGAACAAAAAAAGTAGAAACAGTATGGTTCAATCTGCATTCAAATTCCACAGTTTTTTTTTTTCTGGATGTAGAGAGCATTTCCCAAGATGTTTATTATTATTATTATTAATCTATGTATTTATTTGTTCACTTATTTATATATTCATTTATTGAATTATTGAATTATTTATTCATTTATCTATTGTCTTCCCCCATTAAAAGGTAAACTCCTTGAGGACAGGATGTCTTTCTTTCTACTTCTGTTTGTATTTCTGTCATATAGCACAATTCTTGGCAAATAGTAATCAATAAATGCTTGTTGGCTTAACTCCAAGAAGTATAATAATATGTAAGAAGTTTAAACCTTAAATGCCATTGAATGACTGTTAGAAACTTGGTCATGATTCCACTTGCCTGGTTGGGCCACTTCCATATAAATTGTACTTTTCATAGCTGACTCGGGGCTAGAACCTTATAAGAATAAAGTGTGGCTTACTCAGGTCTTTATTCTAGCATCCGTGCTGAAGAGGGATAGATACAATATGCACTACATTTTGGCCTAATGAAGAATGCTTTTTTAAAATATGTATTCCCCATAGCTTAACATCAAAGAGGACAGTTCCTTGAGCTTCATACCTTCCTTATGCCATTCCTTGTAATATGTTCTTTAGAAACCTGGGCTTCTTTGGTTCAACAGGGAATCTGACCCAAAGTGGGCTTTAAAGAAAAAAAAGGTCCCAAAATGTTTTTCAAATGAAAAATTATTTCCCCCCTCAGGTTGATCCTTCTAACTGATAAGGAACCTTGCAGGCTCTGGTCCCACCTCCTAGACTCTGAGCTGTATGGTCTGGAGGGAGAAGAGTGGGTGATTGACAGTCTTGTAAAGCCAGTCACCTGTGCTAACACAGCAGATCTCAAAGCCTGGAATCCTTCCAGTCTTCTCTGCCATAGCCTCCAGCTCCAAATAGCCTGGGCCATCAGCCACATCAGTTGGCATCTGGTGCTGGAGGTCTCTTCTGTGTCCAGTTCAATTTAAAGTTTCTACTTTAATCAATTGTCAAGTACTGTCCCTTCTAGCTTTATAACACCTTTCAATACCCCCTTTTCTCTCCTCTGACACTGGTTCAGACCCTCATCACTTCACCCCTGGACTGCTGCAATAACCCATTGGTTGGCTTCCCTACTTCATCTCTCCCCACTCCAGCCCATCATCCATTCACTTGTCAAAGTAATTGTCTTAAAATGCAACTATGACTGACTCTCTCTCTCAATAAACTCCAGTGGCTCTCTATTATGTTGTTCAGTCATAGCCATGTCTGACTCTTTGTGACCCCATTTAGGGTTTTCTTGGCAAAGATACTGATGTGATTTGCTATTTCCTTCTCCAGCTCATTTTACAGATGAGGAACTGAGGCAAAGATGGTTAAGTGACTTGCTCAGGGTCACACAGCTAGTAAGTATCTGAGGCCAGATTGGAACTCATGAAGGTGAGTTTTTCTGATGTCTAGTCCAGTGCTCTGTCCACTGCAGCACTCATCTCTATTATATCCACAATCAAATATAAAATCCTTTAGCTTTTAAAGCCCTTCATAATCTGGCCCCTTTCTACCTTTCCCTTCCTCTTAGACTTTACTTCCCTTCACATCCTCCCTGTTCCTTGTGAACCAGACCCTCCATTTCCCAGCTCGATAATTTTTTTTCTGACTACTCCTCCATGCCGCTCTCATTTCTACCTCCTAGCTTCCCTGATGTTTTTCAATCCTCAGCTAAAGCTTCACCTTCTACAGGAAACCTTTACCAATTCTCTTTAATCTTTCTTTCTTTTTTTTGTGAGGCATTTGGGGTTAAGTGACTTGCCCAGGATCACACAGCTAGTAAGTGTTAAGTGTCCGAGGTCAAATTTGAACTCAGGTCCTCCTGAATTAAGGCTGGTGCTCTATCCACTGCACCACCTAGCTGCCCCAATTCTCTTTAATCTTAATGTTTTCCCTCTGAGACTACCCCCAATTTATCCTGTATAGGTTTGTTTGCATGCTGTCTCCTCCATTAAATTGTGAGCTCCTTGAGAGCAGATTGGTTTTTTTGCCCTTCTTTGTATCCCCATATTTTAGCACAGTTCCTGGCACATAGTAGGTGCTTAATTGACTAGTGTTAGTTGACTGACTGACTACCACTCTCCATCTAGAGAGAGCTTCTTAAACTAGAGCCCATCAATTTAGTGTTTTTTAATACTTTGATAACTATCTCAAAATAAATGTTTTTTAATAATTCTATGTATTTTATGCTTTAAAAATATTCTAAGAAAGGGTTCATGAACTTGGTTTAAAAAAAAACAATTGATAACTACTTCAATACAACTGATTTCCTTTGGAATCCAATATATTTTATTGCATTTAAAAACATTGTTCTGAGAAGGGCTCCTTAGGCCTCTCCAGAAAGCCAAAAGGACCCAGGAAACAAAAAAAAAATTAAGAACCCCTGATCTAAAGGTCATTGGATAATGTCCTCTAGTGACATTGCCACCCAGGAAGGCTCCCCAGCCCTCTTGTAGATCAGTTATATCTGGAATCTCCTCAGTGGCCTCCTCCACAGTTGCTAGGGAAATAAATATCACATACACCTGTCATACTTCCAGCTGCCCTTGAGTTCTCAGTTCCTTTCCCTAATATAAGACACGAACAGTTCCTCCTGTTCCCCTAACATGGATCCCTGTACAGAGGTCTTTCCTTTGTATTAGGACCTTACAAAGCTGGCTGGATTTTCATCGTAAGGGAAGGGAACATTGCCTCCTTCACATCAGTCACTGGACTAAGTACATTTTCTCCAAATATCTCACTGGGTCTGCCTAAGAAGCTAGTGCGGTAGGTGCTGTTATCATCCTCATTTTACATTTGAAGAAACTGTTGCAAAGAGGGTTATGTGACTTATCTAGGGTCAAATTGCTAATAAGTGTCAGAGGCTGGATTTGAACTCGGGTCTTCCTAACTCCAAGGCCAGCACTCTATCCACTGAACCCCCAGCTATCTCTAATCCTAAAGTTACTGAACATGAATTTTCACTGGGCACACACTGCTTTGTGTATTCATTTATTAGTTAATCAAGTCTAGAATCTTGGGTCTGATATTCAAGGCCCCCAACCGTCTGGCTCTAATCTGCTCTTGCTGGCTTTTCTCACACTACTCCCTTTCATGTGCCCTTTGCTTTAGCTAAACCAGTTTGCTCATTTTTCTCTAAGTGCATCCAATACATTACCACCTCCATGCCTTTAATTGTGTGATGGCCTGAGCCCAAAAGCCCTCTCTCCATCTCTTCCACTTAAAGATACATTTCAGAAACGTATTAGTTGTGTAACTCTGGGGCAAGCCACTAAACCTTTCTGATTCGGCTCCCTTATCTCTGCAATGGGGAAGATAACAGCAAACATTTCGCTGGGATACAGCCAAGATCAAAGGAGATAAGGCAAGTTAAGTGCTTAGCCAACCTTAAAGCCCTACAGAAATTGCACCTCTTCTTATCCCTATCCTACCTTTCTTTTGAGACCCAGAGCTAATGCTGCTTCCTTCAGGAGTCTTCCAGGCAAAATTGCTCCCTCCTTTGGACTCTCCTAGCATTTGTCTTTTCTGCTTTTCTATCACCTATGTCTTTCTATCTATGTAAACTTCTTGAGGGTGAAGACTGCTAGATGGCTCTGAGCCCAGAGTTAGTCAAATCCAATCTCAGATACTTCCAGTGGTGTGACACTAGACTAGTCACTTAACCTCTGTTTGCCTCAGTTTCCTTTTCTGTAAAATGAGGTTAATAATAGCACCTACTGCCCAGGCTTGTTGTGAGGATCAAAGGAGATAATACTTATAAATCACTTAGCACATTGGATGGCACAGAGTAAGTGCTCTATAAATGTTAGCTATCACCACCACTATTCTCCTTTTTTAGACTGTGAGCTTCTTGAAGGAGAAGGCAGCTATATAGCCCAGAGAACACTGAACCTGGGATCAGAAAAATCTGAGTTCAAATGCAGCCTTAAGAAACTAGCTAGCTGTGTGAATTTGGGCAGGTCATTTAACTTCTCTGAGCCTCAGTTTCCTCATCTGTGAAATGGAGATCATAACAGCAATTACCTCCCAGAGTTGTTGTGAGGATCAAATAAAATGATCTTTGTAAATCTCCTCAAAAACCTTAAAGCCCCATATAAATGCTAGGTGATATTCTTAGAAGGAGCCTTAGAAGTCATCTTTCATTGCCTTTCCCTCATTTTACAAATGAGGAAACTGTGTGCCAGGAAATTGATGTGACTTGCTTGAGCTCACATATGTTTTAAGCAGAAGAGAGAGGATTGAATCTCAGGTCCTTGGACTCCAAATTCAGTACTCCTTCTGCCCCTTTCAGTACACCAGTCTGCCTCTTTCAGACACAGCACTGTTTCCCCATTGTGTCTCCCAAAGCACTTAGCACCGTGTCTTGAACCTAATCTGTACTCACTAAATGTTTGAGTTGAATTTAATTGAATTATTCAGCTAAGGCCAAAGATGTTTGTGGCCATTTGCCTTCCTATCTCCTACCATCTAGAGCTTTAAAAAATGAACATGCCTCAGTGCCCTGTGAACTTGACTATATGGCAGAAAAGCTTTATCACAGAAACATGCTTGAAGTAAAAAAAAATGTGATCTTTGCTTTGGTGAGAGTCCAGACAGAAATGGAAATGGCCCAAGCACAGTGTAAACAAGGCTCGAAATGGTTCTTGACTACTCGGTGACACTCACACTCTGAGGTTTCCATGATCTTTCTGGCCGGCCGCTGTGTTTTGCTCAAGGGCAAATCCTGCTTCTGAATGGGATAAATAACATGCATGAATCTTCAAGAAAAAACAGCACACCCAAAAATTTGGCTGGTCAGATTAGCTGGGAAATTGGGGCTGAAAAGGCCCGAGGTGTGTTGAGGAAACCTAGTATAGCGTAAAGGCTTCAGTTAGCTCTCCTAGACAATTACCATACCCCACTTAAAGTAAAAGACTAGATGTAAGCCCACATACATTAACCAAGTATGAATATATCTCAGTAATCATTCAGTGGGTATGAACAAAGCCTGGGCAGCTCCTTGAATCACTCATTCAGTCATTATGATCTATTAGATCCGTGGGCACTGTCTTTCTCAAGGTGTTCAGTACGTGGCTCACAGGGGAAGGGAAGGGAATGAGCATTTCTACAGCACCTTCCTCGTGCCAGGCACCAAGCCAAGATAAGATAATATGTTATTATCTCATTTGGTCCATATGAAGTCCATACGGACAGCTTCTCTTCTGTACCTGGCTCATAGCCCTCATGCTTGGGGAATTCCATATACACTCCCCTCAAACACCCTGGCCTCCCAGTTCATTAGTCTCCTCAACTGTCATGATGCTTCAGCTCCCTCAGCCACCCACACCATAATCCATGACTATGACACCTCCATGATTTTGAACTTGGAAATTCCCCTCTCTGATCATTATCACCTGCCCTTCCTTCTTTTGGTCTGCCTTTTGACTTCTAAACTCATCATTGGCCAAGGTATTGATTGGTTATGAGGAATGGTTCTACAGTGGGAGAGAGAATTATTGGGAAGGACTTGTGATATAAAACAAGAAAGGGCACTGATAAATCAACTTTTAAGTTGGGGGAGCACAGTCCAATGGGGTAGGGAGTGGTAGCAGCACAGGATGCTTTAATCACATATGCAGTAATATTGGGATGGTGTAGGGGGGGAGCTGGGTGATGCAGTGGATAAAGCACCGGCCTTGGATTCAGGAGGACCTGAGTTCAAATCCGGCCTCAGACACTTTGCACTTTCTAGCTGTGTGACCCTGGGCAAGTCACTTAACCCCCATTGCCCTACAAAAAAATATTGGGATGGGGCGATATTAACTGAATAATGTGGCCCTTGCCCTTTCAGGTGTTGGTAGTAATAAAGTAGAGGAGGCAGACTTGGGAAGAGGGAATCTGTGGGAGTCCCTGGAGGTGACCCACATTTGTTTACATCACTTGAAAAGATGGCTGGGTAGAGGAGTGTGTGTATGGATGCTGCAGTGAAACATTACACCCTTTTCCTAGTGCTCAGGGTCAAAAACATATTTGTTAGGGGCAGCTAGATGGCGCAGTGGTACAGCATCGGCCCTGGATTCAGGAGTACCTGAGTTCAAATCCGGCCTCATACACTTGTCACTTACTAGCTGTGTGACCATGGGCAAGTCACTTAACCCCCATTGCCTAAAAACAAACAAAAAAAAACAAAAACATATTTGTTAAATGCCTGTTTTAGCCCTGGATTAGAGAAGTATTTCACATGGATGTATAAGTCAGGGCTGGTCTTCTACAAGCAGAGATGTAACAGATAGGTATCTATGTGGTATATGAGGGGGAATCCTATTTAAAGCTCACATTTATAGGGCACTTCACAGTTTATAAAACACTTTTCTGCTAATGCTCCTTTTAAGTAGCAAAGTTATTGTTCAGGGTCAAATTAATTCAACAAGCATTTTATTATGTATTTATGTGTAAGGTACAGGAGTCTAAAGACTTGAGTTCAAATCTACTTATGACTTTGTGAGCTTAAAAAAAAATCACTTCACTCCCCTCCTGGGCTTCATTTGTCTCATCTGTCAAATGAGGGGTTGGATTAGATTATGATGTCTAACTCAAGTAGAAACAGCATCTGCTAAACCATACATAAGTATCCCCGTGGGCACATATTGTCTTAGAAAACCACATGTTAGTGTCATGTATGTTTTATTATATTTTCATTTCTTTTGGTTTGGTTAGCACTGTGGAGCGTTGTAGGCCATATGTGTCCCAGTGTAGAATGTTTAACACTTCTGAGCTATATGATCTCTGAAGTCTCTTCCTGTGCTATATCTGTGATTCTCTGGTCCAAATTCAGTGGCTGCTTTACTATATCATGCTGACTCTCGGGTGCCTCAGTGGCCCCATGGCTCTACCAGCTTACCATAAACCGCCCCCCCCATTTGATTCATTAATAGATAATTGGGGGCAATGACCTTGAGCAATGGGATTTCCCCTGAGCTCTTTCTCCTCTCAATTAAAGCTCATAAACCTCATGGGAAGATCTGGGACATGGTGCCACCTAAAGGAGGCTGCAGGACTCCTTCTGTGGTGGTCCAATGTAAGGACTCTCTCAAAGAAAAATTGGTAGTTCTGGGATTTGGAGCATAAGTCAGCCACAAAGATGGTCATGGAGTAAGGCCCTCCTGTCCTCCAACAGAAACTGAGGCTCAAAGAAAGAGAAAGCAACTTGCCTGGGGTCATCCAGAGGTGAGATTTGCATGTTTGAAAATAGGGGAAAGGACTACACATTTATTAAATGCCTACTATGTGCTAGGCAGTGTGCTAAATGCCTTACAAATATTATCACAGTATCTTTCTTGAAACAGCTCTTTCTCTAATTACAAAAACAAACAAACAAAAAACAACAAAAAAACAAGCTTGGCCACAGAGAAGGAATGAGAGAAGACACCTCCCCCTGCTCCTGTACACAGATGTGGGGAGTGAGGTTTGGAGGGGGTGGGGTTGAGGTGTGGCCATTCGAGGTTTTGCACAGCTGTAGAACATTGACTAGTAACATCCCTTTTTTTAAACACCATTTCCCCCCCCAACATGTTAATTGGTTTTGTTTATCCCCCCCCCCTTTCATCTTTTCCTTTCTTCCTTAAAAAAAAATCTGTGTTATAAGGGATGACTTTTTGGGAGGAGGTAGGAGAGGGATACAGGGGTAATCCAAGTTGTGTAAAAACAATAGACATGAAAAAACCATTAGAGGGGGGGAGAGGGGGAGAGGGAGGAGGAGGAGATGGGGAGGGGGGCGGGGGCGGGAGCATACTAGCCCTTCCTTTGCTTGGCTCCAAAGATTAGATTTGAAAATCTCCCGCTGTCCCTTTTTGGCAGAAGTGGGGATTATGAAATAGACAACAGCATATAATGTCACATTGGTTTGATGTGTTAGTTTTGTTGAACTCGTTTTCTCCTCTTTTTAAAAATTCTTTTTTCTATGTCTGCTTTTCTATTTTCTCCTTTTTTAATCTAGTGACTCTTGGGGAGGGGGAGGAGGAGGGGGCACAACTGTTGGGGGAAGAAAAATTATGTAACAACAAAAAATATCAATTAGAACATTCTTGTTAACAAATAGTTTTTTCTCTCACAAATTCAAAGCCAAGTTTATGTGTAAACATAAACCAATCGAAGGCTGTGGCTACACAGGCAAAGTGTATACTTTCCAGACTCCTACTGTGTTCTTTCTGGACAGCAGCCTGGTCACAGAGGGTATGTGGCAGTGTCTTAGACTGAGAAGGATACTGGCTTTGGAATCTGAACCCTTGGGTCTAAGTCTTAGCTCTGCCACATACCAGTCACTTAACCTCCCTAAGGCCTCAGTTTACTCATCTGTAACAATGATTCATAATATTTGTCATGCAATTTCATTGCCATAAGGAACACGCAGTGTGGAGCAACCCCCACCCATGCACATCAGCTGAACCATAAATGCTAGAGGGTGCTGAAATTTAGTCGAATCTGACAAGCTTTGCAGTCATTCCTCAGTGTAGAAGCAATTGAATTTAGCACCTAGTTAGCAAGAACACCTGTGTAAAATTGGAACCTTCCAAATCACAATCACCTGCCAGGTTAGCTCTTCTCTGTGCTGCTGTGCTGGCCTCCTCTGAAACCCTTGAGCACTCACTAGGCAACCTCCCAGGTAGTGGGGTGGGGGTGGGGGGCACACATGCACACTTTGCTAGCTATGGCTTGTGTTACAAAGCACATTCTTAGGGAGTTGCCTGGGGCGAAGAGAGATGATGTCTTTCCCAGAGTCACACAGCTAGAACAGACGTATCCTAACAAAATCCTAACTCTGAGACCAACCTTTTGTCCAATATGTGCAAGATTGCTCGGGTTGGGGTTCATCCAAAAACTATACAATAGAAAAACTCTGGCACAACCTGCATCACGTGGCAGCAGGGAAGATGGGACTGAGATAATGTCTCCAAAGAACTTTGTCATCCTAAAGCACTGTCTAAGAAAATACAAGCTATTATTAGAAATGAACTTGCCCTTTCTCTTATTTGCAGTGAAGTTGCTCCATTGTTCAACCTTTTGCATGGCTCCGGGCAGATTGCAGACACAGTTACTTTCCAAAGTCACTCCCTTTTTCTTCCTCCTTCCTCCTTTATTGCCTTTGCTGGCCCCCTTCAGCTCGATCTTCTCTCCAAATGCGCAATTACAGTCTCCTGACCTGTTCGAAAGGCATTTTTATGATGTTGCCAAACACTGGGGAGCTTCTGAATTAACAGGTTTAGAATCCTAGCCTACCAGCAGTCATTCTGAGGAGTTTGGAAATCTGGTCTGTTTATACCAGGATATTTGGATTAAAATTTTTCTTTCCTACAATAATTTCACCCTCCCCCCTTTTCTTCCCTAAATGAATGGGTCTAAACCTACAAAGGGGAATACAGAGTTGAATTTAACACTTTCACTACTTCATTCAGTGAAATGTATCAGTGTATCTCTTTTTGTATTTGCTTATCTACATCGGAAAGAGCACTAGATTTGGAGTGAGAGGCTCTGAGTTTGAACCCCAATGCCTGTGTGATCTTGGACAAGTCCCTGAACCTCTCTGGGCCTCATCTTCCTTATCTGTGAAATGATAGATTTGCCCTAAATTACTTGAGAGGTTCCTTCCAGTTTGAAATCTAAGATTGATCCAGGTATCCACCCCCACCCCCACCCGCATTCCCATAAAAGGTAAATTACTGGAGGGCAGAACCTGCCCGGCTTTAGTCTCTAGCCCCAGGGCTTAGTAAAGGAGACAATGGAGCTTAATGCTTGTTGAATGAAAGTCAATTTAATTTCAAAGCCCAGTTCCACTTCCCCCACTTCTACTGAACTTCCTTTGAGAGTTGGAGCTCTGAGCAAGGTTCCTTTAGCATTCATTTTCTCTTCCACCCATTTAGCTCCAAATTTAGTTATTTAGCATTTATCTATATTTTTATGTGTCAGTCCTATTTACCCAACGTAATCTTCAGGCCTTAGAGGGCAGGAACCACAGGATCTTGTACATAATAAAAATCTTCATAAATCTTTATTATTTAGGCTAATTTAATGCTAATAAATAAAACAATAACAGAATACTGGCAAATAAAGTCATTTCCATGCACATCTTTCTCTGATGCCCTATCAGTGTATGCAGGTGACCCTGGATTCTCAAAGGCCAAGTCAATAGAAGGCAATTTGGTAACCAAGTCCTTATAGTAAAAGACAAAAAAATTCAAAGTAAGTAAAAATAATTTCTGTCAAGTAATTGAGACTTTTATCCACATCCTGCCTTGCCGCAGGTCAAGAAACTACCAACATGTATGAACATGCATGAAGAAACTACCAACAGTTTGTGCCATATTTTCAGACACAAAATGGAACAATATACTGAATAGTCGCTAAGCATTAAGAACCTGAGCAGTAAATAATGATCCCTGTGCTAAGTTCAGAGGTTTGAGTAGACAAGATCCTTTGGGTCATTGAACTAAGCCCATCATCTGAAACAAGAGAGGCAGTGAAGAGGGGCTGAGTAGCATTGAGAGTTGTTCATCAGCAGCCTAATTACAGAAATTGACTTTTCAATTTTCTCTTCCCTATAATTATCCAACTTTTGTCCATTCATTCATTGGAGCACTTCTCCTCTATGAAAAATGGCCCTCTTCTTATCATTACCAAAAAGGAGACAGGTGCATAAGGTGCTAAGCACAACAATAGCTCTGATGATGATGGTGATGATAAATGGCTCACAGTTGCAAAGCACTTTGAGGTTTCCAAAGTACTTTAAATTCATTAGCTTATTTGAGCCTCTCAGCAATCCTAAGGTAGGCACTGTTATTATCTCTATTTTACAGATGAGTAAACTGAGGCCCTAAGAAGTTCAATAACTTGTAAAGGGTCCCATAATCAGTGCCCAAGGCAGGATTTGAATCCAGGTCATCTTGACTCCAAGTCCAGTCCTCTTCCTGCCATGCATTGTGACAGGGTGCAAAATCTATTTCTGTATCCCATAGTCTCACTCTAAAATTTCAGATATTGATATGCTTCGGTGGGGGATGTAGAATAGAAAGGTAGCAAGGAAGATCTTTGCATACAATACTCACTATTTGTCACTAAAGGAATGACTTACAAAAAGAGATTTAAAATAGAAATTATTTCTACATAATGGCCCAGACCAGATGAATTAATCATTTTAGTCAGAGAAATATGCGTTGAATATTAGATATGAAAGGGACCTGAGAGATGTACCTATAGTAGCAAATGATAAAGAAAAATACACTAGTGAGATGACTTGTGCCATTGAATTTACCAGTGTTTAGAAGATAAAACTAGCAGTTTGGGCAGCTGGGACAAACAGCACTAAATGTATTTAAGCAAATACCACAGAATGGGCCTGCCAATCAGCTCTGTAATTTTTATGATATGTAAGTAATTCAAGTAGTTTATTGGAAACAAATTCATTTGAATGAAAAGGGGTATTAGTCACTCTAATGGCTTCCTTGTTGCTGGAATATAGAGGCTAGATTTTTTTCCCATCCTCCGATCTCAGCAACCTAAGGCAAAGCCCCTTTGCCCTACCCTTGTGGTGCCTCTGTTGTTGTTTTCTAGGTGAACTTGATAGAGACCCAATGTGGTTGACACAATCCATAGAATAGAAGGTAGATTTGATTACAGCCTAGATGATTTTAGAATTTACCTATTTAGGGTTTTTCCTTCTGGTCCAGTTTCAGCACTTCACTAAAGAGTAAAAAGTGACTAGCAGGGCGGCTAGGTGGCACAGTGGATAAAGCACCAGCCCTGGATTCAGGAGTACCTGAGTTCAAATCTGGCCTCAGACACTTGACACTTACTAGCCGTGTGACCCTGGGCAAGTCACTTAACCCCCATTGCCCCGCCAAAAAAAAAAAAGTGACTAGCACAAATATTTGCCAAATCGTGCTGTCTTTAGAGCAGTACACGCAATTGACCCATAAATACTCCAGTTGGATTGCTTCGTTGATTTGACTTCACCTGTTTGAAGCAGCCCGTTCAAATGGAAAGGAGGGATCTGAAATAAAAAGGAAAGCTATGATTTCAATGATTTCTAGGTTCAGTACTCTGTTCATTATATAGGCAGCTCTTCAATCGGTGCCTTAAAGGCTAAGATCTGAAACAGAAAGTCTGGGGAAGAGTAGACAATTACCTGGGGGAATGCAATTGTAAAAAGAGCCAGTTTGGAAAGGATCCCACCCAACCACTTCCATACCCACTGCCTGGATGGTTCAGGTCAAGGCAGAGGTTTTTGACTTTGATTATCTGACGTTTGGTGTTTTTCTCCAGTAGTTTAAGGAATCTCTGCTATGTGATCCCTCCAAATCACAGAATTATGAGATTCAGTTAGAAGAGACCTTCAGAGGTCAGGTATCTAGTTCAACTCATACCCGATGAAAACTGTTATGTGTAACATTTCCACTTAGCCTTTGACTTCCACTAGGGGAAAATCATTGACTTCTCCAGGTCATACTACTTTGATGTTTGAGTTTTAATTACTAGGAATTATTTCTGAACTTCAGCTCTAAATCTGCCTCTTTCCAACTTGGCCTTGTCATTTCAGGTGATGCAACTCCTCTTCTGCCAAGCAGAAGAATCTGAATCCCTCTTTCATGTGACAGCTCTATCATGTGCCCTCTAAGCTCACTCCTCTCTGACCCAAATATCCCTCCTTTTTTCAACCCATCTTTGCATGGTGTGATCATGATTCTTCTCTCCCTTTTGGTTGCTTTCTTCTGGACATGTTTCTGCTTGTCTAACTCCTTCCTCAAATGTGGAAGAACACTGATGAGTGTTCTGGAACAGAAGAGATAATGGAATCAACACTTCCCTTATTCTGGGCACTCAATCTCTCTTCAGGCAACTGAGCACAGTGGGACTGGTTTTAGCTCCCCTGTCCTCCTGTTGACTCTGGCAGCTAGATTGGTACACTGAATACTGGAGTCAGGAAGATCTGAGTTCAAATGGGGCTTCAGATACTAATCTGTGACCCTGGGCATGTCACTTAACCTTTGCTTGCCTTAGTTTACTCACCTGTAAAATGGGGTTAGTAACAACCCTCAAGAGTTGTTGTGAGGATTACATGAGATCATATTTGTGAAGCCCTCAACACGGTGCCTGCCATACATTTGGTACCATCAAAATGCTTCTTCCCTTCCCCTTCCCTTCATAATGATCATGTATCAGGTCAACAAGCACATATTGCATACCAGGCATAACTAGAGATACAAATCAAAGCAAAAAGAAAATGTCTCCTCAAGGAGCTAAACTTGAATACAAAGGGAAGTGGAGAGGGGCAAGTGAGAATCTGGACAATGAAGGAGAGCTGCTCTGAGCCCTTCCAGGGAGGAACTCCCCAATAGGAGAAAGATGGTGGGAGAAGGAAGCTTGTATTAGTTCACTAAAACTATAGGTCATTTCATCTTCTCATGTTGAACCCATTGTGTTTACTTGTTGAGTTCATTTTGGATTCCCACTTGCATTTAATGTATCCCTCTTATCTTTATATCATTTGCAAAATTAACATTCATCCTATGGCATTCTTTAATAAACATTGAGATTAATTGATTCGTCTATTGTCATAGTCATTTAATAATACAAGGCAGATTCCTGGGTCCCTCTGCTTGAGAACCATTGACCCATTCGCTGGTTAATGACTCCTTTGGGTCCTGTTATTCAACTAATTGTGAATCTACCTCATTATATTCATATTAGCCCATGTCTCTCCATACCACCCATAGAATAACATAAGGGACTGATCCTTTTAAGGCTACCACTGGTCTTTTATTTGCCAAGTCTAATGGACTTTTCTTAGACCTCATCTTAACTTTTCTGCAGACTTTGATACTGTTGAACATAATCTTCTCTCTGGCAATCTCTTCCCTCTAGTTTTCTGTGGCACTACAATCTCCTTGTTTTCTTGCTACCTGTCTGTCATATATTCCTTCTCTAGTTTCTTTGCTTGATCTTCATTGCAGTCACATCCATCAGCCTCCAAGGCTCTGTCCTGGGCCGCCTTCTCCATACGTACTATTACATTTGGTAATCTCATGAGTCCCCATAGATTAATTTATCATGTCTATGCTGATGATTTACAAATTTACTTATTCAACCATAACTTTTAATGAATTCTCTTAATGTGATAGCCTTTCATCTCCAACTGTTTTATTGCACACCTTGAACTGGATGTCCTGTAGACATCTTAAACTTAACATGTCCCAGATGAATTCATTATCTTTCTCCACAAATCCTCCCCTCTTCTTAAGTAGGTGTTCAATAAATGCTGCTTGATAGCTAGCTTGTTTGTTGATTATGTTAAGCATTTTACTGAAATTTTGCTTTTTCTATGTCTACCACATTTCCTTCATTTACCAAGCCATTCAAAAAATGGTGTTATTCCAACGGTCTAGTCATGTTGAGACCATGCTGGTTTTCAGTGATCACTGCTTCCCTTTCTAAACGTTCAAAAGCCATCCTTTTAATATTGTGTTCTAGAATTTTGTCAGTACAGAAGAGGCATTTCCAACATTTGATTTGGAGGCTTGTATGGAAGAAGTTCCCTAACATAAAGGGCTAGACTTACAAGCTTTCTAAACATCACAAATAGGCTACATCTATGGGAAATTGAATGTTTTAAATTTTAATCTCCTACCGTAACCATCGACCATCGATCTTAGCACATCTTCAATCAAAATGCCATCCTACCATGTAAAATGCATAGGGTTAGGAAGAAAAAAGTGTTTTTTTTTTCTGTTTCCTATAATTCTGCTGCTTTTGCTCTGAAGTCTTATGCAAATCAACATCATCTAGAGTCCTTACATTTACAATTCCTAAACACAAGTGACAACTCCAATTTGATTAAAACAGGAGCATATGCAGTATTAAAAGCTTCCTCTCCCCATGGCACCTCCTGCCAATTTCTTTCTGTCCATAAAATTGTGCTATTTACTATGGCATATATAAAATATTCAGTTTTCCCCATTCACCCTATGGCTTTTCATCTAATGTGACAAAATGGCTCTTGAAAATGGGTGGAGATGGCTATTTCTTGCTGTGTGCTCTTCTCTGCTGGATGGGCGATGGGTTAAGGTTCAGAATTGCTCATGCAGGGGATAATTTCCTTTTGGACTCTTAGCCCCAGTAGGTGGTCCACCAAAAGCAGGTTAATGTTCTTCACAGCTGCTCACGTCATCCGGCCCAGGGTTGGACTACTCCAGTGGAGACTGCTTAGCTTGGGGAGGGAAGAATGGTGACCTGACATTTCTAGATGTCGAAACTAAGCTGTGTCGAGCCCACCACGTGGGGGCAAGCTCCCTCTGAGGAAGCTCTGCTGCCTTTGTATTCCCGGGCTCTTGGTCCTTTAACTTTTTAAACTATAACTCCCAAATGAGTTGAACTCTTTGCAGCTCTGATGACCTGTTCTCTTCATTCTGTTCTGAATGGAAACTGATTGTGTATTTGAACAGAAAGTCTCTTCATTCCCAGAGTCTATTTCTTCACAACAAGAAGATTCAAGGTCATTTAAAACTGCACACAAACACTGTCACTAAAGATTGCATCTACATTTACCTATGGAAGAAAGTGCTTTATGTATATAGGTCACCTTTCTATAACACTTTCAGGTTTGCAAAGTGCTTTATATACATTATTTCTTTTGATCCTCATCATGCCCTTGGAATCTACATTTAAAAATGCAGGAACTGAGACTCAGAGTAAACTTAAGGGACTAGCTTCTGGCTTAAATAGCTAATATCTGAGGATGGATTTGCACCCAGGTCTTCCTGACTCCAAGCCCAGTGCTCTAGCTACTATTTCATACTCCACAGATCTGCTCAATAGGGATGCAGATAATTTATTTTAAACAAATACAGCTTAAATTATGTGTTTATCCAAGATGTGTTTAAGCTCATAATAGTTTTTATGGCCCTATGAGGGGAGGATTTCTATCATTTGTTACCAAAGAAACAAAAGCTCTACTTCCATAGGTCCCATGAATATTATGGTCCCCTTGCCCCTTTCCATGGCCCCCTGCAATACTGGAACCAAACAAACTCTAGGAAGAGAGGTGGTTATGTACTTTCACAACAGAGAGAGAGAGAGAGAGAGAGAGAGAGAGAGAGGGAGGGAGGGAGAGGGAGAGGGAGGGAGATGTGCATAGGCAGTCAGGGCATCGTTTAGCCAGTCAGTGGTCCAGTTCCCTCCTTCAGTGCCTCCAAGAGTTACTGCCCCTGCTCTGCCTCCCAAACTGACACTCTAGGGAGTATTTCCTCACCTGACAGGATCTGACCCACTTTGTTGGTTCTATAAGTCCCTTTCTGCAATTTCCTATGCTTCACAGAAATCAATGGGAACCCTACATGGGCAAATCTAATTGCCAGACCCTCTAGGGCTGCCATTGGGGAGAGTTGTCACTGTCTTTTATGGGTACAGCACTGATTGTTGGAAGTCATTATGTTCTTAATGGATGGAGAGGACCTTTTGTAAATTACACTAATGAACGTCATCCATTTGCATGGGATAGGCATCACAGTATTTATAAATGCCCTGTTTGACTGTGACATGCATATGCTAGCACTCTGTGGCAATTCTTCCAACCTTGGAAGTAGATTTGTCCTCACTATGTCTAATGTACTGAATTCCTTAATCACAATTCTTTATTACTGCAACATTTGAGTAAGTAAGGCTGAGATAGAAAACTGTAAAAGACCATGGAGTACAGAATGCCAGTGATGGAAGGGGGGCTTATACCTCCTCCAGGCCAACACCCCGCATTTTCCAGATGGGAAAATGGAGACCCAGAGAAAGGAATAGACTTCCAGAAATTGGCACAGCTAATGTGGGCCAGGTGATGCAGGGCAGAAACAGGATTAGAACCCAGGTCACTTGACTGATTTCCTCTCTGCTGTGTTGCAAGTAAATATTAACTATGAACAATATTAACAATGCAGATCTCTCAGGGGGCAACATGACACAATGGAAAAGAATGTTGAATCAGGAGTCAGAGGACCTGGATTCAAATCTTGCCCATCGTTTACTACTACTTTTGTGACCTTGGGCAATTTATTCTCATATTCTCTCTCTCTCTCTCTGGTTATTTTCCCTTCTGTAAAAGGAAGATTTGGGCGGGGGGAGGGGGGGATCCTTACAGCTCAAAAATCTATGATTTTATATCACTTTAAGGTTTCCAAAGCACTTTTCTCATGTAATCTTCTGCCTCTCTAACAAGGACTAGGACTAATGTACATCCAGGAATGATGTTTCACTGGCTGGAACACTATTCTTTGGTGTTTTGTGCCCACAGGTTAAAGAGGGGTTGTATCTTAAAGGGACAGTATCAATTTTCTCCCCTCTCTAGAATAGACTGTGAAACTGTCAAAAGAGATGGGTTGTGTCCAGGACACAAGGGTGGGAAGGAGACACCTGAGGTTGCTTTGAGCAAAGGGCAATGATCACTACCACTGTCATGACCAGAAGAGGGGGAAGAAACCATGTGTTGTCTCCACCAGTGGGGCTAAGTGGCATGCTGCCCACAGTAATATAAAAATGAGCCCTAGGCTTTCTCCACCTTGGCAGATGGGCTGTGTTGAGTTGCTGTGGACAAAAAAAAAGTCATATATGATGAAGAGATTCTTTGTACTTAAAGCTGTTCCTCAGACAAAACACATACCTCAGTGGGGTTGTACTTAAAGACTTCCCATTTTGGGGTAGCCTGTCAGAGCTTATGTCTCACTGAAATTCCCTTCAAGACTCCTTGCAGGATGATTGTGGGCTCATAGATTGAGTCTAGAAGGGACTTTGGAGGTCATCTAGTCCAACCCCCTCATTTTATAGACAAGGAAGCTGAAACTGAAATCTAGAACTTACTTTCTCTGTAAATTTGGGCAAGTCCCTTAATGTCCCTGGGCCTTAGTTTCCTATTTCTAGATATGTGATCTATAAAATGAGGAAGGTGGGCTAGATGATGTCTAAAGTCCTGAGTCTGTGATTCCATGAGGTGAAAAGACTTGTCTAAGGTCACACAGATGGTAAGAGCCAGAGTGTCAAACTCAGAATCTCTGAATCCAGATCCCAAGGTCTTTCTCTTGCCCCACACTATCTTCTTTCTTGCAGTACCTAGTGGATACAAACCTTTGCCCATCATTAGAAACATTGTGCTCACAGGTGATTTTTCAGAGATCTTGGGGAGAGAGACAGTTGAGCATAGCCATATTTTTGCTAGGCTTAAAATTTCTGATTTTGCTTCCCTCCCACTGATGATTGAATCAAACATAAACTTTTAAATGGCCACATTGTGACAGAGTATTTCCATAGCGTACCCAACTGCCAAATGGAAACTGAAAAATCCAGTCCTCCAGGTGTTTTATTTCCATGATACCAGACATCTGGGCATGTGGAAATATTTAGATGATTGAAATTTTCAGTTTTCATCTGGATGCTTGGCATTGAGTAGGCACATATTTTATATTTTGCTTTTTGAAAAGAAGTGCTTTGTGGATAGTTTTTGAGAATCCACTTTGAGGAGCCAGGAGCATAGTCTCTTATAAATTTTACAGGCATAGATATTACCATGTCACTCCTCCACTCAAGAATCTTCATTCACTCCCTATCGTCTATAGGATAAAATCCAAACTCTTTAGAAGGGCATTTAAGATGCCCCATGATTTGGTTCCAACCTACCATCCCAGACTTTCACACTACTTCTGTTCACCCATGTTATAGTACAGCTGATCTGAACTTTTAGCTGCTCCCTGAACTAGATAACCACGCCGCCGCCCCCCCAGCCGCATTCTGTGAGCATTTACTTATTATGTCCCATGGCAGACCCACAGAATTGCACATGCCCTGTCTTCATCTCTACCTATGTACAGCCTTCTCTTCATCTGTAGAGAGCTCATTATGGCAACAGGTCCTTCTAACTCCTGGAATAGGAGTTAGAAGACCTGAGTTGAAATTCTGCCTCAACAACTCTTTAGCAGTGTGATCCTGAGCAAGCCATGTCACCTCTCCGTGCCTCAGTTTCCTTATTTGTAAAATTTGGAGAATAATAGCACCAACCTCATGGTGTTATTGTGAAAACCAAATCATATAACATATTAAAGTGTTTTGCAAACCTTAAATCACTATATAAATTCTAGCTATCATTATTATAAAAGAAATGAGGTGGTTGGAATCAGTAACCTTTCAGATTGCTGTCAGCTCTAAATTTTCGGTCCTGTGATCCCAGAAATGTTGGTTGAATTGAACTGAAGAAAAAAGAAAATACTCTTCAGGAATACCAGCACTTACAAATTTCTCACTGCATAGTTAAATGAAATCTCAGTGCTCACCAGAAGACCTCTTGAAAATTGCTTGAAGTTATACTGCTCTTTTCCCTTTCTTTCCTTGGTTGGCTACAGTCATCCAATGGACAGCTCCATTAGTTGGCAGGGTTTTCTATAAAAAATTGGACACAGCACGAGTTTGACAAAATGCCTGTGCAATTCACTAGAGAGCCTAGAAGATCCTTACAAAAGGGGAGAAATATCACTGAAGAATCGAGTACATTGGGGCTGACAATTGGAGCTGATTTGCTTTTGTCTTCACTGGGGGGAAAACAACTCTGTGCCTTGGTTAGAAGGATGTTCTCATCCATACTTGAAAATGACCCATCAAGACAGAGATTTGCAGAGCTGTTTTTTTTTTCTTCAAGGATTTGGCTTGGGCATCTAAAGCCTCGATAAAATGACATTTTGCAGCAGCAACACCAAAAATCTAGTACCTCACTGTTTCATTGAGTCAAAGTAATGTGGCACACTTGTTGTTTGAATGTCAAGTGCTACCCCCGAATTCAAGTGGCCACCAAGTTGGGACTTTACTGTTTCCTGCACTCTGCTCAAGTTTGGCAGACAGCCCAGATAGAGCTTAGTAAATATCTTTTTCCCTCTGGTGATATAATAGGTGTGTGTTAGGGGAGGGTGGGGGCACTCTGCAGCTTGCATGGAAGTGATTTTTCTACTTTCTTATCCATTTCCCCCAGAGATATCTGACCTTAAAGAGATTATATCCTCAACAGAATCTATTCTATTGTAACTTCAGGTCTGGTGAGTTAACTCCTAATAAGAATATATTTGGGAGGTTGTTGACTTGGTGGAATTGGCTGAAGTGCAGCACAGCTTCATTGAAACTTGGGCCTAAGAATCTGGAAGCCCACTGGCTCCATTCAGTTTCTGGGATGTTTGGAAGCATCTGGCCAAGGGAGTGAATTATTCAGTTTTCATCCAGTCGTCTGGCCCTGTGTGCATTCGGCATTGGTTTCTTCATTGGCAGGATAGCATTGTCACGTAACTCCAAAGCATCTGGATGAGCTGATCACAATGGCTCTCGAGTATGGCAGAGCATTGTCGCTGCATTGTAAAATGCCAAATGTAAAGAGCTATATAAAGGACCCATTGTGGTTGCTGTTCCTCTGCTGAGATCATGTATTTAACACCACACCATGAATAATGAATTTGGCAGCTCCGTCCAAGCAAGATGCAAAGAAATATGGTTATGGGATTCTAACATGGGAACTGAGGCTTTGTGTCAGAGAGATCTCAATTCACAGCTAACCTGAAAGTGTGAGTTCACAGTTTAGTGAATTTATAACTATATATGCTCAGACTTGGGTTCAAATTACGGAAACTTTAAATGACAATTCACCATTGATTCATTTGCCCCCACCCTAGTATAAAATGAGAAAACTCCTGAAGTTAATTTAGGCCTAGGTATTCAGTTGTTCCCCAGGTTAGCTTATCAAACAAGAAGCAGCAATAATATAGTAAAACATGTAATCTGGACAGATATTGTCAGTAAAGCAACAAAAACAATATCAGGTCACTTACCTAAGTAACCACATTGTCCTTCATTTCTCTTCTCAAAGTAATCTGGGAAATAAATTACTTTGAGATGGGAAGAACCTACATGCTGGCCCACCTTGCATTCCAAGATGCTACCATATTTTTACATAATTTACATAAATTCTAAGGTTCAAGATTACCTGGCAGGGCTTCCAGAATGACTGCTGAAAGTAGACATGTAAGTACAATTTAAGTGATTAACAAATTAAATGGATTCATTCATTTACTCATTCCTTGTTTGTTGTTGTTTCTAACTCTTTCTGACCCCATTTGGGATTTTCTTGGAAGATACTAGAGTGGTTTGCCATTTCCTCTTCAAGCTCATTTTACAGATGAGGAAACTGAGGCGAATGGGGTGAAGTGACTTGTCCAGGGTTATACAGTATGTGTCTGAGGTCAGATTTGAATTCAGGAAGATTAGTCTTCTTTACTCCAGGCCCAGCACTCTGTTTTACCACCTAGCTACCTCATTCTTTTCTTACTTAGCAGCATATTCAAGACTCTGTACCATATACTATAAGGAATACAATGGTGAATTGTATTGGCAGGAACCGAAGGCACTTCCTATCTTCATTAAGCTTACCATCTAGTAGGGAAAATATGGCATTGATCTGTTTAACTGCAAGACCAGATCAACTGTATGTGGAAGTACAGATGTATTTTGTCTATGGTGTCGAATAATAGATTATCTTGTTGTTTGTTCTTTGTGAGAGGACCAGTGATATCATGGGGTGATGTCTTGACTTGTGAGTGAATTGGATTTAATTGAGGCAGACTTGCACGAAGTCATCAGCCTCACTCTTTCCTCCTGAGTCATCAAAGTTCAGTAGTAGGACAAAAGTCAAGATGGCTGTGGCCTGGGATGAAGTGGATGACCCTGGCGTCTTCCATGTCTGACAAAGCTCTAATAACTCTACAAAGCCATGGCTATTGGAACAAAGTGATCTCATCCACCCATTCTGCTGGGGGAAATCTTCACGTGTTTGGGGTAGACACCTTTCTAATTCACTGAAAGGTTTGAGGCCTGTGGGTTACCCTCACCCTGGTTTAGCCCATCTGATGAGGAGATATTTTTACTGAGGTGCGTCTGCTGCATATGTCACAGCTTCTTGGAGTGGCTCCAAAAAAGATCATCTATATTTGACATAGATCATCTATGTCTATACATCTACCTCTATACCTTCACCTAAGTCTATATCTATAGCTACATCTGAAGGTAATGAAATGCAATTTAATAGGGAGGAGTGTCAAATCTTATTCTTGTGTTTTTTAAAATCAATGTCACAAGCACAAAATAGGAGAGAAATGACTAGGCAACAGCTGGTGTGAAAGATCTTGGACTTTTAGCGGGCCTCGAGTTCAATCTGAGTCAACAGCAAAGAAGAATTACGAGAAGTGTGGTGTCCAGGATGAGGGAGGTCAGCACACATCTGAAGTATTGAGTTCAAATCTGGACACCACATTTAAGAAGGACACTGATTAACTGGAGAGTGACCTAAGGAGAGTACTCAGGATGGTAAATGGTCTCACGTTCTTACCATAGAAGGATTAGTGGAAGGAACTGAGGAGAAGACAAGACAAGACTTGAGGGGGAGGGTGTACATAAGAGCTATCTTCAAGGTATTTGAAGGGTTTTCATGTGTAAGAAGGATCAATTGTGTTGTCTTTTGCCCCAGGGAGCACAACTAGGCATAGAAGGAGGAAGTTGAAAGGAGGCAGATTCTGGCATCATGTTAGGAAACAACAACACATCCTAACAGTTAGAGCTATGCAAACATAGAATGGGCCACCTGAAAAGGTAGTGAGTTGTCTCTCACTGGATGTCTTCCAATTGGGAGGTAGATGACTACTTGTCAAGGATGGAATTCTTGTTCAGGTATAGACTGGACCAGATTCTGTTGAAGATAAGATGTTATCCAAGATACGCTTTAAATGCAATTAAACCAAGTAAAGAGGAGGCCTGCCTTTTGCCCTAGATTTTACATGATTTTATTCTTGGTAAGACCTATAATATTTCTGTGTGATATATGTTTGTTAATGTAATGGGGTCTGGTACATGCACAAAATGCCTCAGATGGCATCTCTTCAAATGGAAGATGCCGGGTAGCTGCTTCTGGGAGAATCAGGTAAGGGGAGTACCTTTGAGAGACTGGACATTTGGTAACTAGTTCTGATCACTTAATCATGTGGCAAAGCAGAGATTCTGATTGGCTTTGGAAGCATTGAAAAGGCCTTGTTAGGGGCAGCTAGGTGGTGCAGTGCATAGAGCACCAGCCCTGGCTTCAGGAGGACCTGAGTTCAAATCCAGCTTCAGATACTTAACACTTACTAGCTATGTGACCCTGGGCAAGTCACTTAACCACAATTGACTCACAAAAAAAGAAAAAAAGATTAAAAAAAGAAAAAAAAAGCCTTGTTAACATTGGCTAGTTTTTCTTTGTCACTGTCTCATTCTATTCAACTTGGTTCTGGTGGTATGAGTGGCATCTTGTGATGCAAGGGGGCAGTACCAGGCCTCCTTTTTCTCCCCACTGAGGCCCTATAGCTCCCCAAGAAACTGGGCCTCCTTGGCCTTTTCATTTGTTTTATTTTTCCATTCTAGATAAAGGTACATGAGCCCACAACCTTGGTCAGGAGAGAGAGCCACAGGGATCAAGAGTTGGAATTCAGGATTGGTTTGGCAGCCAGAGTGTCAGTGAGGCCCTAAGAAGTAAAGTGGAATCTTTAATATTTGGGACTTGAGCCCAGTGGAAGGATTGTGCCTCATCTGGACTTGGACTTGGTGGGACCAGTACTAAGTAGAGACTGAGCTAAGTTATCACTCTAATCCCTCCAGGGATCATGGTGGTATAATGGGAAATTACACCCCTAAGGTGTTGGGGGAAATGTTGGTATGTTTCTTATTATTATGTCTCTGAAGTAAGTATTCCTTTGTAAAAGCTACCCAGTTTTAAGTGGTTAGATAGAACTGGGGTGCTAATAACAGGCCCCTATAAATGGGGAACCCATCTGGCAGAGACTTGAGACAATGGCAGTAGAAAGAAGATACACCCCCAAATCTCTCAGGGTACATTAGAACTCTAAGGATAAAGTAGCAGGCCTGGCCCTGAGGCAGAGGGACTAGAAAAGCCTCTTGCCCCAATCTCTCATTTTGATATAGATTTTGTTTTGCCTAGAAAAAGACAAAAATGAAAGTGGCCAGGTTATTTTTGGACTTTGATATATCCCTGATCTCATCAATGTTGGTCATTCCTCCAGTGGTACAGATCACAAGGCCTCTAGGCCACCAAATCTTTTGAATACCTTCATAGAATAGCCAGCTAACATACTAGAGGCCTTGCTTTAGTTTTTTCATATCTTGTAAACACTAATTAATTCATCATTTGGGTCGACTATCAACTATCCCTCACTGTGTTCCATGATGGTCTCCATAGCAGTGATCTCTGTACCCTTTCTTTCTTTTTTTTTTTTTTAGTGAGGCAATTGGGGTTAAGTGACTTGCCCAAGGTCACACAGCTAGCAAGTGTTATGTGTCTGAAGCCAGATTTGAACTCAGGTACTCCTGACTCTAGGGCTGGTGCTCTATCCACTGCGCCACCTAGCTACCCTCTGTACCCTTTCTTAATAACTCAAGTGTGCCTGAATGGAGCATTTGTGCTAGGTCTAGGACACCACATAGAAAAATGACATCAAGAGGTGGAGTTTTTGAATAGGAGACAAAACCATTCACATGTTTAGGAAAAGCACAGAAAGGGCAAGCCCAGTGATTTCAGCTCACAGAGAATCACAACCTATGTCAAGAGGAAGAAAAAAAGTTTAATTTGGGGGGAAAATCCCTTTCCGCATTGTTTGAAACATTGACAGATCTTACCAGTTTGCTCCCTTGTTAGGAGGGTGGGTCACATTTGTGTGTACTTCACATGCAGCTGCCCTGTGGGCCTTTGGTGAGTGAGAACAAACCTCTATCCATTTCTCAAGGTAAAGTAGTTTAAACCTCAGGATACTGTACTCCTGGGGAACTTTATTGGCCTGGACATCTGCTGGATAGCTAATACATCCAAATGCGTGCTTTCAGTTAGGTTACATAGAGGACAACTCTGTCATCCAGAAAGAACACACTCTAACCACAGAAGAAATTACTCTGCTGCTAATTAAAAGATGTAGGGAGAAATGGAATTAGACTCCAAAATTGGTAAAGTTTGGCAAGAAGTACAGTGCATTAGAGCCTTGATTATTGATCATTGATGGGAATGATGCTCAGAATATTAACAATAATAAAGAGAACTCTAGTTCTCATATATGTGTGTGTGTGTGTGTGTGTGTGTGTGTGTGTGTGTGTGTGTGTGTGTGTATAAAATGAGAGTCTTGGGAATCATGAAGGATGCAAAAATCAAGACATTCTGCTACATTCCCTAGTGTACCATTTAGGAAATTGTTAATCAGTGGACCGAGGAGTGCCTTATGGACCTAAATGAGTTAATATACCTTTCAAGGCCAGTCTACACTCCAACCAGTAGTGACTATTTTGATCGGTTACTTAAAAAAAAAACAGTTATTGCTTAGTAATGGGTTAATTATCGGTCAATTTCGATAAAAAAGCTGGTAGAAACAGCATGATATAGTGGATGGAATTCTGGGCTTGGAATCAGGAAGACCTGTCAAGTTAATAAACATTTGTTAAGATCCTACTATGTGTCAGGCACTGTGCTAAGTGTTGGAGATACAAAGAAAGACAAAAACAGTCCTTTCCCTCAAGGGTCTTACAATCTACAATTATCCCTTCTACATCAAGGCATACCCCAGGGTTTGGAAAATCCCCTAAAAATTTTTGGCCCTCCCTTTATAACAGAGAAGTTGTGTGAATTATTATGGTATTAAAAGATAAAATTTGTTGATATTATACAATACCATACTTATGTTTTATGCATTTTTGAGTTTCTAAGCTTTTTTCTATGTCATCTGCTTGCTTTCTTGGTGTCATCTGCAGCTTTCACAAAACTCCCCCCCCCCCCAAATTCCTATTTAATTTCCTATGCTGACCTGAGATATATCAAAACCATGATGGGGAAAGTTGTGATGTGTAAAGGATAACTTTAATGGGTTTTTAAACTCACCACTTTGTAACTATGTGATTTCCCCCCCCCCCTCTCCACCTTGGTCTGCCCCTGTGACCCTTACCCTTAGTTTTGCTTCTTGGAACCAATTAGAACAGCTCTAAACCATCTTCCACATGGTAGTTCCTCAAATATTTGAAGATGGCTATTATGTTCCTACTGAGTCTCCTTATCTTCAGGCCATTGATCCCCAGTCCTTTAATATTTCCTTATATGTCATGATCCCTAGTTCCCTCACTAGCCTTTTTTTGTATTCTTCTTGAAATGATCTACCTTTATTAATATATCAAAGACTTGTGATTCTCAATGTGGGAACTCCCTTGACCAACAAAGCCTTTTTATATTTTTCCTGAGATATGGTGCCCCAAACTGAATATGATACTTTGAATGTAGTCTGAGTAGGGGAGCTGGCAGTGGGTCTGCCATCACCATCTTTCTGAACACTATGCTTCTTTTAATTATGTCTTGGAACATAAGAGTTCTCTCTCTTTTTTTGTTTTGTTCACATGATCCACTGCTGACTCTTACTGAAATTGCAGTCCACTAAAACCCCCATATCTTTTTTTATATGAAAAAGTCCATGTTTCACCCATCTTACACTTGGGGAGTCGACTTTTTAACTGGAAGCAGGACTTTGCATTATCTGTATTGAATTTTACCTTATTTGATTTTGGCTTACTGCTCTAGCCTTTTTGGATGCCGCCTCTTCTGTCATCTAACCTGTTAGGCATTTCTCCTGGCCTCCTGTCATATGCACATATGAAAAACATAACTTCTGTGCCTTTATTCTAGTCACAGAATCCCAGAATTAAAGCACTGGAAGGAAATTCAGAGGACTCTAGTACAACTCATATATACACAAGGATCTTCTTTATGACATCTCCAAAAGTGGTTACTTTGCCATTGCTCAAACTCATTCATTAAAAAAATCAAATCAAATCAAGTTAAATAGCACAGGGCCTGGGGTACTCTGTTAGAGAATTCCCTCTAAAACCATTGACATGGACCACCCAACGTCTATAGTGCAATGGAACTGGTGTCAGAGGATATGAGTTCACTTGCTGCCTTTGCTATTTACTAGGATTATCTATGTAACTTTGGGTTTTTCACCTTTCTGGGCCCCAGTTTTCTTATCTGTAAAATGAAATGGTTGTACTAGTTGAATTCTAAGGGCCTTTCCAGTTCTTAATCTATAATCTTGTGGCCATACTTTTGAAGCTAACCATTCAATCCATTCTAAACACATGTGATTATGTAATCTTCTAGCCTATTCATTGTCTTGATGAAGAAACTGAAGCCCAAAAAAGTTAAATAAATGTCACATTCTTAACCAATGGTAGAGCTGGGCCTGGAAACCTAGTCTTCCGACTCTTGGTAGAATGCTCTTTCCATTTCACCTCTACAGCTCTTACAACCACCAGTATGTGCTTAATTTCCACCTAGGTAATTGCATTTCCATTTATCAAAATCATTTCCATTTCAATTCAATTCAGTTTAACAAACCTGTACTAAACATTATGTTCCAGGCATCTGGCTAGGTGCTGGGTATATAAGGACAACATTGAAATATTCTTTCTCCTCAAGGAGCCTGCATTCTACTGGGAAGAACAATGTGTATGCAGGTAAAGTAGACAAAAGAGATTTTTTAAAATGCAAAGGAATTTCATGGTTTAGTTGGGGGAGAGTCAGGAAAGGCTTCATGTAGAAAGTAACCTTGATCTGAGCTTGTAAGGGAGCTAAGGACATTTTGTTCCCAAGGGGAAACTGTTTTTCAAATTAGAAGAATCAATTCAGGGGTGCGCTATAGCCATCCTGGATCATGGAGAGGCTCAAGGGCTAATTTTATTTTATTTTATTTTAAAATTTTTTTTGCAGGGCAATGAGGGTTAAGTGATTTGCCCAGGGTCACACAGCTAGTTAAGTGTCAAGTGTCTGAAACCAGATTTGAACTCAGGTCCTCCTGAATCCAGGGCCAATGCTTTATCCACTGCACCACCGAGCTGCCCCCTGGATTTATTTTATTTAATTTTATTTTTCAAGGGCTAATTGGTAAATTTTCAGTGCGAACATTTACACCTCAACAAATGCTACAAATAAGGGCTTTATTTATTGTTTTGTTGATTTGTAGACTGGTAGAAAATATTAATAATGAAAATCAAACTTTAAAAGTTGTTATACATACATACCTTCCCCCTAGCCTATTTCTAGATATCTACCCATACATTCCTGAAAATCATCCTCATCAATCAACAAACATTTATTAACCCTCTGCTGTGTGCTACACACTGGGCTAGATTCTGGGGAGTCAAACACCAGTAAAACAATCTATGACCACAAGTAGCCTACAATGGGGGTAGGGAGAGGCACATGTACAAAATAAATGCAGACTTGCTTGGAGGAGGAGGCAGCACTAGCAGCTTGGGGGGCATGTCAGAAATGATCTCATATAGAAGGAGTGAAGAGGTGAAGTGAAGTGAAGAGGAAGAGCAGTCCTTGTAATAGAGACAGCCTGTGCAAAAGCACAAAGGTAGGATATGGAATTTTCCAATAAAAGGAGCAAACACCTTGAAATTTTAGTAGCTGCATTTTTTTTAAGGCTTAAGGACCCAAGTTTTATAAAGTAGATGGATATTATTAACCTTCATATAAGCAAATCAAAGAATACAGTGCTGATCTGCATTGGTTTGACAGTCCCAAGCTTCATTAGCCATTTGATCATCCAATTACCAAGGAGAACAGTAGGTCTTGACATGTTTGTTCTTGAATAGTTCTAATTGAGCTATTATGATCAATTGACTAAATCAAATTTAAATTATGTACATTTAAATCATGTGTCAACAATGTAAACCAAAAGGAATCTAACCAAAGCTTGTCAAAAATATACAGTTATGGAATTTTTTAAAGGCCTCAACAAACATATAGAACATTTAAGCTTGAAAGGAATTTAGCAATTAGCAATTCCAAATCTGTCATTTTATAGAAGAACTTTCTGGAAGTTACTCAGTGAGTTTGGTCAGACCCAGGATGAAAGCTATCTCTCACCTTCCTGGCCAGTACACTTTGTCCTTTACTGACAGCACGAAAAAATTTATTGCTCTCAAAGGCAAGAATGATAGAGTCTGGGAAGCCACCCACTGGCCCTGGAAACAACTGGTCACAGAGCTGAGAATCAATCATTCCTATTCCCTGGAATCCATCCTTCATCCCCACTTATCTTCCTCCCATTTGCTCCAACAAGCTGTTGAGTTGGACAATGATGCCTTGGTATACAAAGGAGCCAGGAGTGAAAACCTTCCCCCAATAGCTTCCTGGGCCACCAGATCCTAGAAATTTTAGAATCACAGTATCATAGAATATAGTCCAACTAATATGAAGGGAGAAGGTAGGGAAGTAATGAGCATTTATTAAACTCCTATGTGCAAGGCCCCATGCACTTTATAAATATTCTTATTTGATCCTCACAACAACCATGTGAGGTAGGTGATATTTTGATCCCCATTTTATAGTTATGTGCCTTGCCCAGAGTCACACAACTAGTAAGTATCTGAGTCCAAATTTGAACTCAGGCCTTCTTGATTCCAGGACCAGCATCTACTCTTAAACAAACACAAAACAAACAAACAAACAAACACTAATGGGTACAGTCCTTTTCATTACCCAGTAAGTCAGAAGAAAGGGCTAAAAGGGAGTTCATTCCACTTATATCTTGTTAATGCATTGATTTCTATGTATTCAGAATAAAAATTTGCCAAGGAAACATAAATTTAAGGATCTGTTGGACTTAGCAATAATGCATCCAAACAGACTGCACCCACCAAATACATTCCCCCTAACCATCACTCAGGTCTCTCTTGGAAAAAAGGAAAGTGTATTTATTGAGTGCACAGGATTAATAGCTGCACCGATTACATTGAGAAAGTTGTAGCTCAATAGAAAATATGCAAAGCCTTTGTTCAGAAAAAAGTGAGGAAATGATCTTAGATAAGGGGAACACAGCTCTGTTAAATCCCAACCATGGCTTGTATGACATGTTCACCCAGGGAGGGTGTGAACAGGAAAGGGGATGGATGGAGCTAAGGTTTGGGGGTGGGCATGGGAAACACCCAAATGCACACAGAAAGAAGCAGGAAAAGAGATTAGAAAAGGTAGAATGGAGACAGGGCTCTTCTCTTTCAGGTGGCATTTTTATACTTCTTTGGCCACCTTGGAACTTGTCTCTCTCTTTTTTTCCTTTGACTGGACTTGAAGTTTCTTTATTGGGATTCCCTCCTCCTGATAAGCCAGTGCAATGAGCCCCAAACCGTGTCCCCCCCCCCCCCCGCCAGGAGGGCTCTTTTCTGTTCTATCCTATTTCCTTAGGCTGCAGTCTCAATCAATTTTGCCAGAATAGTTAGTCCATAGCTCCATAATAGGTTATGTCTACACACACACACACACACACACACACACACACACACACACACACACACACACACTACAAACCAGCTTTATCTATTTTTCCAGATTGCACCAGTAAAATCAATCCAAAAATGAGTAAAGGATGTACTGGCTATAACATAAAAAGCCTTCAACTTGGTCCAAAGCTGTCTGTGAAACCCTCACAACTCCACCCCTACCCCCAAGAATTCATTTTTAGTAGCATTTCTGTTAACTGGAGCCTTCACTCAGTATGTTCATGTTTCTCTGCCCTCTTATCACAGAACAAATTTCAGTGAGGTCCATAAAAAATGACAGAAGTGTTGCCCTTTTGAAAACTCATCCACTGTCATTTTGTTTCAAGACAATGAACTGGAGCGCAAAGAACTGTATTCTGAATCTCAGAGAAAAAAATAATGAAACGTTTTTACCTTCTTGATGAGAGGTGGGGAACTACAGGGACAGCATGAATGTGTGATCACACATTGCCTTGTCAGAGATAGTCACTATATGAAGGAAGGAAATACACATTAAGCACACCAATTATGTGCTAAGCACTTTATAAATAACAGCCCTAGGAGGTAGGTATTATAATACCTTTTTTATAGCAGAGGAAACTGAGGCAAACAGATGACATGTTTTGCCCAGGGTCACATGACTTGTAACCCTTGGAGGTAGATGTTATTATCCGTACAGCAGAGGAAACTGAGGTAAACAGATTACATGCCCTGCCTAGGATAAGACAGCTAGTAAATGTCTGAGGTTTGATTTGAACTCAGGTCTTCCTGACAACATGCTCAGTGTTCTAAATGGTACCATTTAGCTGTTTCCATGAATTATTAAGTGGCTTTACTTAATTGTTTTTAACAAGGGAAATCTCAGTTCCCCAAGGGATAGGTGGGCCAGGTGTATCCAGAAATAATTGAGATGTAAAAACAAAATGCATCATAATGAAATCTTTTTTATGAAGTTGAGGTATACCCTGAGATCTGTTGGTAGTATATAGTACATTTCATGAAAATTAACAATATCATAGAATTTGCCATAGCTCAACTAAGCAAATGTGAAATGCCAAGTGCCCAGACTGTTTAGACAGAACATGTGGGACACTTTCTTTCCAATGTGATCTCATGATAGTGTTCTGAGGATAATTGCGTGTAATATGAAGTTGCTCCCATTCAAATGAACTTTGCATGGAGTACTTACCTAAGTTTCAGAGGTGATGTATTGAATGAGCTAAGCTTCCCTAAATTCCAGGATTCAGCTCCATGAATAAAACTGTCAGAGTTGAACAACTAATAACTCTTTGTCTTGACATTATGCTCAGTCTAACAAATAAATCTCCAGAATCTCAACAGACCTGGCAACTTCATTAACAGTAATGCCTGCAGCATAGAAAGAATGAAAATCAATTTGGAGGCTCCCAGTTTGGACGTTTATGACTATGCTGGCTTAGAGAATGGCAAACACAGATTTTTGTCTCTAAGACATAGATAAGGAGAGCAAGTTTCTGAAATGACGGTTCGTTGCTGAAATACAGAAAAGGGAAAAAAAGACTGAACTTCAATCTCCCTCCTGTATACATAAGCAGCTTTATATTTAATAAATGTTATTTCAGATAGATTGGCTTGGAGCATTATCAATACATCTTGTGACTGGTTAGATTGCAAGCAATCGTGTTCTCCTTGGAGAGTAGTTTTTATTAAAGACATTCCTAAAGATAATCCATGTTTCTCTATCAATAGACAACTAATTTACGTTTCTTGTCTTTGGCTTGTCTCTATAGACATTAAGTTATCAGCTCCATCCTTCAGAACTCTAAAGAAGTATTCTATAGGAGGAAAACGTCTCTATTCTCTATCCACAATTTGGTGATCTTATCAAGTTCTTCAAAAGGTTATCAGTGGGCTGTATGGTTTTTGTATGTGGTGTAAACAATCGGGGTTTAAATGACATATTTATGACTGGTATAGGTGGTTAGCCAGTTATGTATTGAGGAATGGGGACTAACAGATGGACAGCTAGTTGTATATTTCGCTGGCACTCTCATAATTTTACTTGGCCTGGGACAAAGTCTCCCAATTGTTATGTAGAGGACTAAGGAGAGTTTATTTAAGGAAATAGATAAGGGTTGCACAGGAGGAGCAGGGATAGATGCATAATAATCTATACCCATAGAGGGGGCATCCACATGAATGAGATCACACATTCATTGAAATATTGGAGAAATATTAAAGTTCCCATCTCTTTAACACCACTGTGAAGAACCTACTTCAATGGCTCTGAGTTTTTGAAGGCTATGATGCTCTATCAGGTCATACCAAGTAGGAAGAACTCCAAGTTCAGGACTATATAAGGGTTGTGTCTCCTGTTGGGGGCCAGCCAAGTTAAGTCCTCAAAGTTGAATGGCAAGAGATGATTTTCTTTAGCCAAAATGCTTCATAAGCTGAATAGAGATACAAAACATCATTCAGTTCAGTGAGGTCACTATCTGTTTCCTCAGTGACAGTTGTAAAGTAGCAACTGGTATTGTTATTCTACTATCAGCTCATTGTATTCATTAATTGATGCATTCAACAAACACTTAAGTGTCACCAAATGCTTAACACTTGGAATAGAGAAACAAAACCTTTACCAGCCCTACCTTTAAGGAGCTCAAATTCTACTGGTGCAACAACAGGGATACAGATAAGTAAATACAAAATAAATATGAGGCAATTTAGAAGTGGAAGGCACCAGCAATAGGAGAAAGGGTTAGGGAATGGAGTAAGGAAAAGCCTCAAGAAGGAAGTGGCCCTTGAGCTAAGATTTTTAGGAAGTCAGAGATTATAGGGCTCTAAAAACGAAGTGAATCTGACAGTGAAGGAGAACATTCTAGGCACAAGGGCAATTTTTACAAAGGTGCAGAGATAGGAAATGGAATATAACATTTTGTGAACAGCACGCAGAACAATTTGGCTGAAATGTAGAGTGCATAAAGGAGAACAAGGTACATTAAACCTGGAAAAGTAATCAGGAACCACATTGTGAATGTCTTTTAAAGCTAAATAGGGGAGTGTGTGGTTTTTTCCCAAGGGCAAGTGGGATTCATTGGAGTTTATTGAGCAAGGGAGTAATGCACAGTCAGATTTTTGCTTTGGGAATAACACTTAGAACGTGTATGTATGTATGGAAGATGGACTGGAGAGTGGAGAGACTTCAGGTAGGGATAATAATGAAGAGGCAATTATTATACCACCTAGCTGCCTCTCTTGCAGGGAGTGTAGGGGGAAAGAGGGAGGGAGGGAGGGAGGGGGAGAGAGAGAGAGAGAGAGAGAGAGAGAGAGAGAGAGAGAATGAGAATGAATATGAATGAGAATAAGAATATATAAGAATAAGTGGGGCGGTATGTAGAGTTCTTAGTTTTGAATCCTATTTTCAGAGATGAGACATCTTTTCCTCTGACATTTAGCTCATTTCATCTAATACTGTTCCAGATGAGCATAAGCAAACAGACTACTAGGAAAATAATTTCAATCTATGCATCAGAATCTGTTGCACAGGATGGAAGGAGCAATGGGATGTAGTGGAAAGAGTGCAGATGTTGGAGTCAGAAAACTCAGGTTCTCATCCTAACTCTGCCATTTGCTGCCTAAATGACATTAGTTAAGTCTCTTAGTAAAGGAAAGATCCTAGACTTAGAGCCGGAAGGGACATTAGAAGATATCCTATCCAGATGAGAAAACTGATACTCAGACTTACCTTGTAAGGTATTATCTCCATTTTACTGATGAGGAAACCAAGGCAAACAGAGGTAAAGTGAGCTGCCCAGGGTCACACAGCTAGTAAGTATCTAACGCAGAATTCAAATTTGGGTCCAGCATGATATCCACATTCAGATTGATACAAGTCATTTTCTACAGCAGAGCACCTCTCATTCTTGATGCTATGTCTTCCTTCATTCAGTCAAGGTCAAAGGAATGATCATAGCTGAAGGGACCTCAGAGACCATCTAGTACAACCTACTCATTTTACATATGAAACTAAGACCCAGGGAGAAGGGACTTGCTTAGGATAGTAATTGTCAAAGGAGGCATTTGAACCTGTCTTAATTTTTTTGATAGAATGTCACACTGTAGAATCCTATTGAGCTTGTGTCCCATGAAAACTCAAAGATCTTTTTCAAAATAAATGCTGAGTCACATCTATCCCAACCCAAGCATGCTTTCATTATAAAATCCTAGGTAATACCAAGATGGAAGTCTGTGGATGGACAGCTCCATTAACTAGCATCAAGAGGAGCCCAAGATCTAATAGAATGGCAGAAACATTGGATTAGATAAAAGCAGAAGACCTATAGTCTTGGGTCTGCCATTAATCAGATATGTGATCCTGGGCCGTTCACCTTACCTCTCTCCTCAGATTTCTCAGTCATAAAATGAAGCAATTGGATTAGCTGATCTCTAAAGTCATTCTTAGCTATGAAATTGGGTGATTTTATGTCCTAGAACAAGATGTTATTGAGGCAAGAAGTCTACAAAAGGATGGCATCTCCAGGTCAAGAAAGAATCATTGAAGTATGGATGTGACAAGCTATTTATTGAGGAAAGCATCTACAAAATAACCCATCCTAGAGAGGTCAAATGTAATTGTTAAAGAGCTGGTCTTGGAGTCAAAACAACATGGAGTTAGTTCCTGCCTATGATACTTAACCAATATGAGCAAGGTATTTCACTTCTCTGGGACTCAGTTTGCTGATGTCTAAGATAGACATAGTCATTCTTATAGTACCTACCTCCAAGGATTGTTGTGAAGCTCAAATGAGTTAATACATGGAAAGCGCTGTGTAAATGTCAGCTATTATTATCCTGCAGGGTTATTTGGATTGGGGCCATGGAAGAGATTAAGGTGCCTCCCTAGGTATCATCAGGAAGCAGCCAACCTCAAATGTAATCAGTGAGAAATTAGCTGTAACCTTGGGAAGTGGAACAAGTTATGAAAGGCTTTTTTTCCTTTGTAAGGACAAATGAAAACAGAAGAGAGATGGTCAAAGTGGAATATAGAGTAGAGGGGGAAAAGGAGAATTTGAGAATAAGTATTGGTCTGTGTTTATCAGGCACTGGCAATCAATCAGTTAATGAATCAATTATGTATCGAGTGAGTGCCCATTATGTACTCATCCCTATCCAATGTGCTGAGGGGCTACAAAAGAAATGCAGTCCAAAGGCTCTGCCCTTCAGGACCTTACAGCCTAGTAAGGAGACAAGAAACACACAAGAATGAAGAATGGTATACAATCATATATCATTTGCTTTCAGCACAGGATTTCAGAAGAAAGCATGATCAGTGAGGACTGAAATGGTCAGAGAAGTTTTCATTGAGCTATGAAGGATGAATGTGATTTGAGCAAGTGGAGGGGCAACTATCAATATGACTAATATTGTCAATATGTCCGTTTTAAAATATTATTCTTTCCCGCCAGTAATGCAAGTCACAACCTTAATCTATCTGTCTATTCATTGAGACTGGCTAGAAAATTCTTCACCCTGGAGCCAAGTGTGTGATGATGAACTTCTCTATGCTTAGTGATGGTGCCTCTTCATACACTGACTAATTGAACCCTTTCCACAATCATATATGGTAGGTTCTATAGTTCTTGCTATTCCCAAATGACAGATGAGAAAACTGAGGGTAATGGAAGGAAAGTCAAGTCAATAAGCATTTAAGAGCTTACTATATGCCAGGTACTGTTAAGTGCTAGGGAGGAAGATACAAGAAAAAAAAGGAAAGACTGTCCTTGCCCTCAAGGAGATTACATTCTAATGGAGGAAGACAACATATAAAATGGAGTTAAAAGGAAGAGAAAGTAGGTAGAAAAATCCAGATAATGAAAAATGGCTGGTCTCAGCTATTCTTCAAGAAGCTTCCATGGAGAAGGGGCTTGACTTCACATAGACACTGTTATGAGGTGGGATTCAAACCAATCCCTACTGGTTCCAAGTACTTTGCTCTATCTACTGAACACATTCTTGTTAGTGCTTGCCAGAGTATAGGCACTGCTGGAATAACCTCTGAGAACCCAGGTTCACTTCCATGGCCTGATGAATCATCAGAGGAGCTCAGAATCCTATGATAATAATGTTTAATGCTTTCAGATTTACAAAGTGACAAGTTAATGACTTTCTCAAGAAAGCATAAATGAAGGCATGGAAACAACAAGAAGGCTTTGCTTGGAGTTTAGGCTCTGCCATGAGGAGCGTCACCTATCTTATTTCAATCAAGTCATTTGCTTTCTCCCTAGTCTTCAGCTTCTCCATCTGTAAAATGAAGGATTGGAGTAAATTATCTTCAAGGTCCTTTCCATCTCAGAAATTCTCTGACATATTTATGGTACAATGAGGAGACTAGAGTGCATGAAGACCTATAGGAAATGTGGCTTGATAGGCAGGTGGAGTCCAACAAGGAAGTGACAATAGTGAAAACAATGTTCAAGAAAAATGAGTCTGGCAATGGTAAGTAGAGTGAATGAGGAAAATTGGGGAAACAACAGAGTCTAAAGTGGGGAAATCTCTGAGGCTAGTTTACCATAAAGAAGTCATCAGTCATTAATCTGTTATGTCTGTATAACACCAAACGTTCAGTTGTTTGGGACAATTCTAACACTTACTACTTCTCATATAGACATTGGCATCATATACCTTAAGGTCCATAGTGCCGTGGATATTTCAATAGGTGTTTGTGGCTAGACAGGATATTTATGCACACTGACTAATTGAACCCTTTCCACAATCATATATGGTATTTTCTATAGTTCTTGCTATACCGCCTTTCCAGTGCTTTAACCCCAAACCTCACTCCCAGGAGCTTACAGCACCACAGAAAGGGAAACGTCAAAGGGCCTGGACAGGAGGTTAAAACACTTGGCTTTGAATTCCCTTTCGACCATTTATGGCTCTGTGAACTGGGACAAGTTGTCCCAACTTTCCAGGCTATACGTTCTTATATAAAATTAAAAAGTTCAACTAGATAATCTCTGAGGTCCCTTTTGGATTGGACAGTCTGCTATTCAAAGGACTTTGGGCAAAAGGGGCTTTTGCCTTGGAATTAGAAGATGTGAGTTCTAATTTTACTTCACAACTAACTATGACTTTGAGCAAACCTCAGTTTCATCTGCAAAATAAAAATAAGTTGCCTCTACCTACCTCACAGAATTTTTATGAGGATTAACTGAGATAATGGATATAAACTTTAGATCTTGAAAAGACTATGAAGATTAAAGTTGATATGACTGCTGCTGCTGCTGATCTTTTATGCTCGCTTTCTTAAGCTTGTCTTATAGGGAAGGAGTGTGGAGAATGGGACACCATAGTTTATAAAGCATTATTCCTTTCTACCAGTACTTTAATGCTCCAGTGGAGTCATGAGCTCAACAATATGTTCACTCCCTGCATGGATGCAGATATCTTCCCATTCTTGCTTTTTCTAGATCTTCTATTGTTGTTTGTCCTTAGTTCTCAAAGAGGACCATGACATCAGGAGGTGATGTCATGACTTTTAGTGAATTGAATTTGAGGGAGTGCTGTGCAAAGTCACAAATGTACAGTTTCCCTCTCTCCTCCAGTGGCAATATACACATCAGGATGACTGGAGATGGCCACATATGTTTTAAGGCAATAGGGGTTAAGTGACTTGGCCGGGGTCACACAGTGACCCACAAGTGTCTGGGGCTGTATCTGAACTCAAGTCCTCCTGATTCCAGGCCCAGTGCTTTATCCACTGTGCCGCCTAGCTGCCCCTAGATCTTCTATAGAACCTCCACGGTGAACCACCAAATGTGCCGGAGGCCTATGTGTGGATGGACCCATTGGTTATCCTTTACCTTTATCCTGTGATAGATTCATCTCTTTATCTGTTTCAGACAAAATATAGAGAAAAAAGTAGATAAAACTTTGCTTGTCTTCTGTTTTGAGGAATATTTGGGCACATAAGAATCCAAGGTGGAAACTTGATGTTCTTTTGTAACCTGTCAGTATTCACAGAAATTCCAGTTCCATAAAGAAAACAATTCTCTGGCATAACATGTCATTTGTGAATTCTCCATCCTGTGCCTATAATTCATACAAAATGGCAGCCTTCAATACAGAAAATGATGTGGCATGATCAATGCTGCTTATCTGGCTAATATCTTGTTGATCATTAGCTACAGAGAAGGGTGTTATGAACTTGGAGTTAGGAAGCCCTGCTTCAAATTCCACCTCTGACACTTCCTAGCTGGGGGACCCTGAGTCACTTTGCCTACTCAGTGGAAAAATGGGATAATAGCACCTGTTTCTTCAGACCGTTTTGGGACTCTAATGAAGTAATTATTTCAAAATGCCTTGCAAACTTTAAATTATAATAAAATCACAAGCCTGATTAAGAGGCATTATAGAGTAGTGGTGGGAAACTTCAATTATCCAACTAACTGTGTGACTTGACTCAATGTAATTTTAATGTTCAAAAAGTAGAGGAAGCATCATAATCCTCTTTTAGTTCGGATTCTCTCTACCAAGAAGGAAGTGATTGCTGGGATGGAAGAGATAAGAACCTTGGAGGAAGTTTCTACACTCTTCTAGAGTTTTTGAAAAGGAAAGCTGGGCATAGTCTGACATGCATTTTAGATTTGGTGAGACCTGATTTCATAGGGGTTAGAAGGTGGTTAGATAGGATCCCATGCACTAAACTTCTAGTGGGGAAGTAGGTCCAAGAAAGATAGGTGATAATCAAGAATGAAATTATGACAATGCAAAGAAAAATAAATAGGAGCAAAGATGGGATGTTTCCTAAGAAACCAATGTGGCTACATAAGAACTCACCAAACAAGTTGGGGTTTTAAAAGAAATGTACAGAAAGTGGAATTGAAGCCAGTTAACAGGCTAAATTCAGAATTTGGCATTGTCCTATAAAAATAGCATCAGGAGTACTAAAGTTCAAAATGAACTGAGGCTGGTCAGAGAAGCTAAGGACTACACTGTTTTTTCTATATCAGAGTGAAAAAATAATGTTAAAGAATGTGAGTGAGAGCTCTGTTGAGGAAGAGAAGCTGATAATTACAAATAGAACATAGAGCTGCCCAATTCTTATTTTCTGTTTTCTCTGCCAAGGAGAAAACCTTTGCGCTGACATTAAAAGAGCAAAAATGACTAATGGAAACTTGACACCCAAAATAAGGGAAAGGGAGAACATTCCAACTGCTCTTGCCGAATTCAGATTACCCGGTCAGTTGTATTACATCCTCGGTAGCAAAAGAAACGATTGATATGATTACTGAACAACCATCAGCCATATGCGGATGATTTGGGAAAATGGGAGAGGTGCCACAAAGATGAGAGAAAAATGAAGGTTCCAAGTTTCAAAGAAGAGTGAGAGACCAAAGTTTGCAAAGTATAAGCCACTGAGCTAGACTTTGATTCCTGGGGGGAATTCCATAATATATCAGAAAAGATATGGTTGGGGCAGCTAGGTGGTACAGTGGAAAAAACACCGGCCCTGGATTCAGGAAGACCTGAGTTCAATTCTGGCCTCAGATAGTTGACACTTACTAGCTGTGTGACCCTGGGCAAGTCACATAACCCTCATTACCCCACAAAAAAAAAAAAGATATGGTTAGTGAATCTTTAGGAAAGGAAGTGAAGATTACAATCAGCATTTGCCTTTGTCAAGAGGAGAGCCACACTATCCTCGATTCCTTTTTGGACAGTGTTACTAGACTAGTAACTTGTAAACTAGTAGATTAAAGGAATGCTAGGATACATTGCTTACTCAGATTTTAACAAAGTATTTAATAACATGCTATCCTTGTGGGTAGGATGGAGAGAAATGGATTAGATTATAATTCAGTTAAGTGGATTTGGAATTGATAAAAGAATTCAAAAAGGAGTTAATGCCTCAATGTCAGTGTGTCAAGAGATCTCCAGTGGAGTGCTCCAGGGATCTGCACTTGAACCATTGCAACATTAACAAATAGTCGTGCTAATGTCCAAATGTCTAGTGAAATTTCCCAGGGATGAACAGGATCTGAAGTTCTCTCTCTAGTCAAGCTATTTAGCTGGAGAATTGAGAGCATTCCATATTCAGTCCAGGTAAGTCATTTTCCTTCTTTGCACAAAGGAAATTGGAGATGTTTTCTTGGTCTAGCAGCTGGAGACAGAATTCTGGCTATTCATCCACAGGTACAGTGGATCAATTTATTCCAACACTCCTAAGTCCAATATCCTCGGAGGCCAATCAGGTCTCTTAAGTGCCTCAGGCACAAAAGTTGAAATTATTTTATCAAAAAGGTTTGTGGAAGTGAACAATTATGTAACAGATATACCTAATTAAGTCACACATGAAGAAAAAACAAGGACAATGACTGCATTTTGACTCTTACAATTAATTATAAGTAGTATTCAATTATTTCTTTGGTATTATGAAAATATTAAGTAGAATTTCAATTAAGAAAGTTAAATCCCACTTGGTAGGCAATGAAGACTTGTTTAATTACTCTAGTGAGGACTATTTTGGTTAAATACTAAAAATCCAAAAATCTTTCTAAAATGTAGTATAGGAAAAGAGATTTTAATATTCAAAAGCAGTGTTCAAATTTTTGAAAAGATCTCCCCAAGATTTTTCTGCTTTTTTGGCTCTTTGAAGGGATTAACATGGATTTGACTAGACAGAATTTTGTTTTTGAATCAAGTACATGCTCCAAACATGTAATGCAACCTTATGGGGATGGTTTTGAAGATGTAATTGTTATTATGTAGTTGCCAAGGTGATTTCTAAAAAGGCAGCCAGCTTGTCCCAATTGGGAAAGAATATGGCAGAGCTAGGACACAGAAGCCTTAGTATGGTTACTTAAGGGGAGACTGGCCTACAAGAGAAACAAACCAGCAGGAAGGAGGAAAGTGTGGGGTAGAAAACCAAGAGAGCACTGGAATGAGAGTCAGAAGACTTGGTTCAAATTTTAACTTGGCCACTTTCTAGATATGGGGCCTTGGTCATCTCTTCATCTCTTTGGGCCTGTTTCCTCCTCTGTGAAAAGGACTAGATCACCTCCAAGTTCCCATCTAGCTCTGAATCCTATGATCTTACTCCGGTAGGATTTGAGAGGTTCAGAGAAGGTGGTCCAAAGTAGAGATCCCTTAAGCATATACAGGAGATGGTAGATTTCCAGATGGCAAGTCTGGGGACCAGTAGCACAGGTGAGGTGAAATAACTCAGACACTGAAAAAGCAAGATACATACTCACCAAATATCAGAATTTCAAGGACTCTAAGAGCAGTGGTAGCCACATTTTAAAAAAATAAAAGTATTTTTTTATTTTCCAGTTACATGTAGAGATAGCTTTCAGCATTTGTTTACATAAGATTTCCAATTTCAAATTTTTCTCCCTCCCTCTCCTCTCTGACCCCTCCCCCAGACAGCAAGCAATCTGATATAGGTGTTATATACACACATACACATACATATACATAACAACATTAAACATATTTCTGCATCAGTCATGCCATAAGAGAAGGATCAGAGTTGTGTATTCCACCAGTGAAATTTCAGGATAGATTTTCTGAGAAACAATTTGGACCAGCTAGTGTTTGAAGCAGGGGAGTCTCACCTAAATAGGTAGTGTCCACATTGAAAGCAGCAATGGGAGAGTAGAGACATACATGTGTGAACAAAATGGAGTGATTCTCCAAATGATGTAGCTCTGGATCCACATCCTCCAATATATGTATATTCTCTTATTTATAAAGTATAGACATGTATTATTGTATCAGTAGTCAGGCATGTTAAAGGATAAGATAAAGATGAAATGTTTGATCTTGGAGTCAATAGGGAGCCAGCTACTCAAGTGTTTTGAATAGAAGAATGACATGATCAGACCTGCACTAGGCAGCTGTGTGGAGGGTACTTTGGAAAGTGGAGACAGGTGAAGCAGAGAAACCAGTTAGGAGGCCAGAGTCCAGGTGACAGATGACCAAACTAGGGTGGTGACTGTATGAGCCAAGGGGAGATAAATATGAGAGATGTTATGGAGGTAGAAAAATGAAGATTTGACAATGGTTCTATGAGTGAAATACCGAGGATGACCTGAAGATTAGGAATCTGGGTGACGGGAAGAATTGTGCTGTCCAGAGACATAGGGCGGTTTGAAAGATGGATAGGTTCTAGGCAATTACAGCACAGTGAAAACTATTGCAACCCAGCTCATCCTATTCATTCTTAGCCACTCATTGTCCCAGTACCACAGGTTTCAGCTCTGCTCTTTTGTCTGAACTCTTGATCCCACCCAGGCAGGGGAATGAAGAAGACCTGAATTATACCTCATACATTATTAGCTGGGTGACCCTGGACAAACCATTTAATTTCTGTCAATTCAGTTTCCTTGTGTGTAAAATGGAGTTAATAACATCTACCTCACAAGGATATTGTGAGGATTAAATGCTTAGCAGAGTGCCAGGAACAGGGTAAATCCTTACTATGTTTGTTCCCTTCCCCAACTCAATTTTATGGGGGGTTACTGAGTTTCTGGACTCAGTGTCTTCTTAGAACCATCACTTTCTGAGCTATTGTCTAGCTAGGGCAGGGTTGTTAGAACCGGTGGAAGGTCTCTTTTTCTCCAAGTCCTCTTAAGTAATTACCCATCATTACTTTCCTCTTGCTTCTAACCTTAAGTCAATCCAGCTCTAGGAAAAGGAGGGTTACTGTGAATTGTTTCTATAAGGGCCCTGTGTGTTCTCTGGTATTATTCTATATTCTGGCAAGTTGCCCATTCTCTCAACAACTTGATAATCTTGTAGATTTCCATCTATCTGCTATTTTAGAGGTACCTTGAACTTCAAGGTTCTCAGACCTCCTCTGTTTTTGTATCCTCAGTGTTTAGCATAGTAGTTCCTGATATGTAATGAGTGCTTAACAAAATACTAGTTGTTATCTTGCTATATAGTTCTGTAATGATTGGAATGATGCCACCTACTGGAGACTTACTATAGGAAAGCTCCACCATGAGGAGAATGCCTCAGAGGGTAAGGCCATGTGGCTTTTCCTTGGCATCAGGAAGTGATGTTTGCTCATGCGTGCTGTCTATCAAGGCTACCAGCCAATCAAATTGAGGAACCTCCTATTTTCTGGGAGGAGACAGGAAGGAGGAAAGAGGGCCTGCGTGGAGAGCTCTGTCTCTTTTGGGTTCCTGACTTGATGGTGGTGGTGGCAGCAGAGGACTTCACAGGAAATTTGAGGAAAGATAGGAATGCCATGCTGTTGGAATTCTGTTCTCAATCTTGCTCTTTCTATTTTTCAATAAACCCTTAAAAACCTAACCTCGTTTTATCAGTGATTTTAGTCAGTTTCCCCCAAAACTGGGGGAACAGATTAGAATCCACATTTAGAATCTTAAATTACACAGTTCACTGTAATGTACCTGGATATTATATCTCTGTCAAATTGTTTCTGAAATGAAGTGCTAACTGGTTGGTAAGCCTTTAATCTTTCTCAAACCCATAATGTATTGTTGCCTCATCCCTGAGCTTATGAGGTAATGGGAGGGGTAGGAGATATACCAGAAGGGAGGGATGATTCCCAATGGCACTTGTGTAGCTACTGTTGTCACACATTTATTAGACATATACTATGTGACAGGCACTGCACTAAGCCCTGAAGATACAAAGGCCAAAGACAGTCCCTGTCCTTGAGACACAAGAAAACTACGATGTACAAATAAGACATATATAGGATAGTTAAGAACCAACAGAGTCAAGACACTAGAATTAAAAGTAATTTGGAAAGGCTCCCTGGAGAAGAGATTTTAGCTCATATTTGAAAGAAGCCAGTAGCAGTAGTTGAGAATATCATGGGCATGAAGGAGAGCCAGTGAAGATGCTGAAAGCTGAGATATGGAGTGTTTTGCTAGAAGAACAGTAAGGAAGCCAGTGTCACTTGGGAGCGGGCAGGGAATAATATGTAAAGAGACTGGAAAGACTGAGGTGGGGGGGTAGATGAAAGGCTTTAAACTCCAAAGGATTTTGTATTTGATCCTGGAGGCAATGGAGCGCCACTACAGTTTATTGAGTGTGGGTTGGTACATGGTTGGACCTTCCCATTAGGAAAAAAATCACATTGGTGGCCGAATGATGTACTAGAGTGGGGAGAGACTTGAGGCAGGTAGACCCACTACAAGGCTACTATAATAGTCCAGGTGTGAGATGATGAAGGCATGCACCAGAGCAGTGGCACTGTCAGAAAAGGGGGCATATTGGAGATGTGTTGCAAAAATGAATCTACAGGCCTTGACAACAGATTGGATATGGGGGTGTGTATGAAAAATAGTGAGGGATTGAGGATTAAAGCTATGTTAAGTGCCTGGGAAACTGGGAGGTGGTGTGTGCCTGGGTCTGGGGAACATCACTGTCCTGAAGGGGCAACATTTAGCTTAGAAAAGGGGAGGTTGGAAGATTGCATAGCAGGCAGGCTCAGAGCAGAGGATTGTTGGATTAGAGTGGAAACATTTATGTAGGAGATGAACTCCATCATCAACTATCCTGGGGAAATGAAATGCAACTCATCTTGCCACCCTTGGATCATGTATCTTTTGAAGTCAGGTCACAGTCCCCTTGGGTCCTATTTTGGAGACCACTTCCTTAGAGACCATCTACAACCATCTTCTTTTCCAGGGGAGGACACTGAGGCCTAGAGAAGGGACCAGTGACAGCACAGGTGACACTAGAATCCAGGGTTCCGGAACAATCTAACCTGAGGAGGGAGGCTACTTGCACTACTGCACAGTCCAGGGAGGGGGAAGCTGGTGGGAGGGCAGGTGTGCCCATAATCAGAACAGCCCCTCGTATGTTTATAAGTCCAGGCTTGCTCATATTCCTCCAACCCTTCTATCTGGTGTCTTTTTTTTTTTTAGTGAGGCAATTGGGGTTAAGTGACTTGCCCAGGGTCACACAGCTAGCAAGTGTTAAGTGTCTGAGGCCGGATTTGAACTCAGGTACTCCTAAATCCAGGGCCGGTACTCTATCCACTGCACCACCTAGCTGCCCCGTATCTGGTGTCTTTTGAAGTCAGGTCTTACCCAGTTTCAGGACCCCTCATACCACTTCTTAGCCACCTCCATGCCATCTACTTCCCTCCCCCTCTCTAATGCATTCTTGATCTGGAGTGTTGGGGGCTTTGTGTTGAACTGGAAATTCTCCCTCCTGCTTCACTTTCAGCTCTCTTACTCATTTTAGAGCATTTTCAGTCAACTGGCTGCACTCTCATCCCCAAATCCTCACAAAGCACTGACCATTTGATGATCATCATCCTAATCATCCCATTGCTTCCAGCAAATCTAACCCCGTATCTCATCTTGGATCATTTGATCCCACTTCTGGGTTTATGACTTCCAATCCATTGGTCCCCTTAACATTCCTTTATCCACTCCCTATCCCACCTGGAGGGGCACCAAGGTGTCCAACACTGCATGGCAGTCCATACCATTTTGTTTCCCATTGAATGCTGGAGTGTCCTGCCCACTTGAGCTGCTTTTCCTGCACCTCTCTGATTTTCCTGCCTTCCCAGCTGCTCCCCGTCAGCCTTTTGATACAGCTTGAGTTCATCATTCATTCTTGCTCCCTCCTTCCTCTTTGCTGTTCCTTTCCTCCCTCACCCCATATCTGCTCATGATGACATCTTCACTTGCAGAAAGGCTGGCTCCCTCCCCCAAGGGCTTGTAGGTCAGCTGAGACAGTGCAGAGGTGTGCCCTGTGGTCCTCTTCTAGGACCCTGAAAAATGTGGTTGACTATTAATCCTTTGTGTCCCACTGTCCACTGTACTTGGGTAGCAGATTGATGAAGTGAACATAGGAGCTGACTTTGGAAATAGAAAGACCTGGGTTCAATTCCTGCCTTTGATACATGCTAGTTGTGTGACCATGGGTAAGTCACTTAACCTTAGTGTCCCCAGACAGCTCTCTAAGGGGATAAGTTGATCACCATCATAAGAGGAAGTTTTGATACTTAATCACAACTATAAAATCAGAAAATGTGCCTCACTTTCCAAGTTCGTATTCCTAATAACACTATCTTCATGATTATTTTTACTGGAGAATCTGATTCAGCCTCCTGTGACCTGGTGTTCAGACTGTTCTAAGCCAAAGATGACAGGCCTCTTAGGGTTGATGGAGGGATGAAAGAAGTCAGTCCCCTCTACCTGTAAATGTTTTCCTCCTCCATAGCTTTGGAGGAGATTCTGTTGTGAATCCAGAATTTGGAAAATTATGCTCATTAGTAATACTGAAATACTCCTAATGTTTCAGTAGTCCTAGAGCCCAAGGCCAAATCAAAATCCAGGAAAGGGGGAGAATGACTTCAAATCTAGCTTTGGGAGCAAGTTAAAAAGAACCTTTCTGTTCAAACTGAGGAAAAAATTCTAGTTTTGGGATTGGACTAAGCAGTAAGTAGTTCAGGATTGGGATTTAGGATCTTGTCATTTGTTTACCTTGAAAACCTACTCTCCTATTTTAATTATTTTTGTTTTTGTTTTTTGTTTTTGTGGGGCAATGAGGGTTAAGTGACTTCAGGGTCACACAGCTAGTAAGTGTCAAGTGTTTGAGGCTGGATTTGAACTCAGGACCTCCTGAATCCAGGGCCAGTGTTTTATCCACTGAGCCACCTAGCTGCCCACTATTTAAATTTTTCATATTGTTTTAGTTAATTATTTTATTTGGGGAATGGGAGGTAGGGCTGGGCTTTTAAAAATGTCATCAGTGTAGGGAACTACCCACATTAGCTGACATACTGACGAGCAATTGTCCTGCATTTCTTGTCTTGAAGAGGGAGGTCAATGCCTGGGACCCTGAGGGGGTTTTAACTTGCCCATGTTCCCACAGCCAGTATGTGCCAGAGGGAGTGAATGGATCTGGATGTGCCTGACTCCAAGGCCAGCCACTGTTCCTCTGCAGCATACTGAAGGGAAGGGTCTCCTCTGTGCCAGCCACTGTGCTAAACACTGATACGATTATTACTTCATTTGATCTTTATAACAACTCTGAAAGGTGGGTGCTGCTGCCCAACTCTTTGAAGAACTAATTTTATTTTTAGGTGGTTTGTGTATCGGGCAGGGAGACACCTTGATTCACCTGCTGGCTTATACCAAGTGCAGGCCAAGGCTCTGAGAAGAGAAAGCAGGGTGTCTGTGTCTGCCCCAAACCTGCGAAGTGAACTTAGAATGAGAAGCTCACAGCAGTACTGCACACCTAGAGGGGAGAGACCAACCTGGGAGCTGTCCAGCTTCCTCCCTCCTGGTCTCTCCCTTTCCCTTTTCCTCTCTCCCCTCCTTCAACTTCTTCTAGCCTCAGCCCCTCTTCCATTTATACCTCTTCCCTTTTGCCCCTAAGTCTTTTTGTCCTTTCTCTTACACTCCTCCTCCCTCTCATCTTTTCTTCTCCTTCCCTTTCCTCTGTTCCCCCACCCTTTATTTTTCCTTCCCTCTTCCCTTTTCATCATTTACTCTACTCCACTTCCCTTCCTCCTTGATGTACTCCATCCTTTTTTCTCCTTCCATCTCTTAATTTATCTTACTCCCCACCCTCCACTATTTTTTCCTCCCCACTTTTCTCAAGCATCAGGGAATGCTGAATCCTATAGTGGAAAGAACAGTGGCCCTGGAGTTAGGGGACCCGGGGTTAAAATCCCACCTTATTACCTGTGTCACCTTGGTAAAGTCACTTAATTTTCATGGGTTTCAATGGCATCTTCTGTATAAGGAAAAGGTTGGATTAGTTAGTCCCTAAGGTCCCTTCCAGTTTTAAAGTCTAATGGTATGATCATCTCCTCCTCTCTCTTGCTTCCTTCCTATACTCCCCTTTGCTTCTGTCCCCAAACCCTGAGAAATCCTTTAATAGAAAGAAGAATGGCAAAGGAGTCAGATGACCTGGATCCCAATGATATCTTTGACCTTTTCTACCCGGGTGACACTGGGCAAGTCTCTTAACTTTTCTGGGCTTGACATCCATCCTCAATAAAATGAGAGGGTAATAATAGAAGGGCCCTAAGGTCTTGACCACCTCTAAATTATCCCTTCTCCTTTCTCCATCATTTACTCACCCTCACTCCCACTCTTTCCCTCCCCACCCTTTCATTTATCCTCCCTTCAGCCTTCTTTCCTTTACCCACACTTCCCTGGATTGTTTCCTCCTTGCTTTATCTTGAAAGAATGAGAAGATGCAGACTCCTGTAATGGAAAGAGCAGAACCTTTGAAGTCAGAAGACCCGGATTCAAATCCCATCTCTTACCATTACTAGATGTGTGATTCCAGTCAATTCACTGAACTTCCCTGGTCTTCAGTTCCATTTTCTGTCAATGAGAGGGTTGGTCCAGGTTGCCTCTGAGGGCTGTTCTACCTCTCAGTTTGTGATCTTCCCATTTCTCTTCCCTCCTTTCTACTCCTCTTCCTTCCCGTTTTTATTACTCTCCTTCCCTCTTCATTAACCCTCATCATCTCCCCTTCTCTTCTCTACCTTTCCTCCCCCTCTGCTGCCAGTTACTGGGATTGTTCCACAGGCCTTGGAAACAGAAATGTTGTCCTAGGTAACCTTAGGGGTCAGAGATCCTGTGTTCAAATGATGGCTCTGCCACTGAATTAATGTCCATGTGATCCAGACCTTAGCTCTCCTGGCTTAGTTTCCTCATCTGTAAAATGAAAATCAGGAATGTTCAGGACTAAAGGAGTTGGGCCAGAATAAAGCTTAGAGGCTTCCTCTTATCCAACTCTCTTATTTGGGGGAATATTGTTTTGGGACTAGGGGAGGGCCCAAGCCTAAGATTTCATCCCTTAGTCTATTGCAGCTTTGCAATATATCGGTTATTTAAATGCTGAGAGAGTAGCTTGGGGGAGGTGAAAAGTGAAATCCTCTGCCCAAAGTCAAAAGTCAGCAGTTATCAGAGACAGACTTTTGAATCCATATTTTGTTTTGCTTCAAGGATTATTGCTTTATCTAGTATATTGCTCTGCATCAATAACTCTAACTTTGCAGATGAAGAAACTGAGGCCTGGAGAGGGGAAACAACTTGCCCAAAGTCACACAGGTATTTTAGGGGCAAATCTGGGAATTGAACCAAGTGCCTGTAAGCCCCAATCCTATCCATGCTCTTTCTACTTCACCTTGCTGCCTTCCACATGTATTAAACAAGTGTGCCCTTTGCGGAAACAGAGATGATTTTACTAATACAGCTTCAGTAGAGCTGCCTTTGGAGACATTTTCCCAATGGATTGTTTCTTGATCCATTCCACTCTCAGACTTCACTTCCTTCAGGACCTGGGGGAAAAATAGTTGGGATCAGAGTGAGGAATGTGGCCATGGCAGGAAGCAAAGCTAGGTGGTCCCTGGGCCTTCCTCCCCTTGACTTCATCATCTCTGCACTCTCTCTGCCCTGCCTGAGCCTCAGCCTTTCCTAGAATCCTGGGCTGTCAGAGCTGAAGGGCCCTTTAGATCCCAACTGGCCCTGTGCCCTCCTTTTCTAGGGAGGACACTGAGGCCCAGAGAAAGGGCCAGTGACAGCAGCAGAGGTGACACTAGAAGCCATAGTATGCTGAGGGAGGCTGCTTGCTATATCACACAGGCCAGGAGGAGGACAGCTGGTTGTGGGGGAGGTGTGCCCACAGTCAGAGCAGATGAAGGCCTGGGGCAGCCCCTTGTGTGGGGAGGGGGGGGGGTCAGATGTCAGGTGTTTATCCATGCGGGCCTGCCCCTGGGCCCATCCCTGTCACCCTGGCCTCTGATTGGTGAGCCTTCCTTCTCCTTACCTGGCCAGGTTCTCCAGGCCGCCACGGTTCTTTGCTGTCACCTCCATGCCATGCTCACCTCTTCTTTCCTCTCCCAAATTGTAGCCTAGAAAGGAAGGAGACAAGCTCCCAACAGTCCCTCCCAACAGGGTCAGAGCCCTGGAGGTGTCCAGGTTCTTGTGTAGACTTCTCTGCTCAGCCTGTGCCTTCTCCTGCCTCCCTTCTCTCTACCCTCCCCTGCCCTTCTCCCTTCCTCTCCCACCTGTTCTCAGACTGGTCTCTCTCCTCCTTTGTAGCCATCCGCCTTTTCTCCCCTTCATTGTCTTCCTTTGTTCCCCATCGCCTTCTTTCCTCCTCAAACCCATCCTTTCTTCAAACTGCCTTTTCACTCCCCTCCTGTCTTCTTCCTGCCCCCTCTTCTGTCCCTTTCCCTCTCCTCCTCCTCCTCCTCCTCCAGGTCCTCACCTCCACTTCCCTCTTAGCCCTTTCTCCCAGCCCTCTCCTCTTCTCCCCGGCCCTTTCACTCCTCTTATATAGGAGATGGTAGTTTCCCTACAGGAAAGAACAGAGTCTTGGGAGTCTGAGGATTGGGTTCAAATCCTGTCTTTGATTTGACTACCTGTATCATCCCTGGGACAGCACTTTAACTTTCCTGGGTTTCAGTTTCATCTCCTATAAAAGAAGGAAGACCCCTTCCAGTTCCAAGTTTATGATCTTATTATCTCCTCCTCTTCCCCTCTCAGGCCTTCTCTTCCCCCTTTCTTTCTCCCTTCCCCAAAGACCTTCTACACACACAGGCAATCACGCCCTCAGAGAGAGAGAGAGACAGAGAGACAGAGAGACAGAGAGAGAGAGAGAGACACACACTGAGACTCTTTGACTGGCACACTTCCAGTAGAGCATCATTTCCCCCAAATCCTTTTCCTGATCCATCCCACTCTCACACCTGGTCCCCTTCACAATCATTTATGTGCATTTTATAAGTGGTGTGTGTGTGCATGCACTTGTATGTGTGTATACTCATGTGTGTGCACACATGTGTATATGTACATGTGTGCGTGTGTAAGGGACACATGAGCACAGGATGAAGCAGAGCTTCCTGGGCCCTCCTTGGCTCGTTCATGTCTGCCTTCTCATCCTACTGACTAGAGTCAGACATGCTCAGAGCTGAATCAGCTTTTCCAAGACCACCCAGTCCAGAGTTATTACTCTGGGACATTGGATGGAAAACACCCCATGTTTACATTCCCTATGTGCTAACTAACATTGAGCATTGCCTTCCATTGCTCCAGAATGTTCAGGGAAGGGCGCCGTGGGCTTCACCAGAATGTTGCAGGGGTCCCTTCTACAATAAAGGTCCCTTCCCATCTTACAGGGGAGGACACTGAGGCCCAGACAAGGGACCAGTGCCACTTAGCAGCAGAGCTGACAAGAGACCCCAGGGCCCCTCACCCCCTCATGCCCTTTGGGGAGAGGACAGCTGGTAGGAGGGCAGGTGTGCCCAGAGTCAGAGCAGGTGAAGGGTCGGGGCGGCCCTGTGTGGGGAGGGAGTTTGGAATTCAGGTGTTTGTGAGTCCAGGCCTGTCCCTGGATTCTCTTCCTGATGACCCTGAGCTGTGGCGGCTTGGCCATCACCCTAGGAGCCTCGTCGGGGTCAAGGTGGCCCTTTCTTTTGTCCAAACGAGAATTTCTCCTTCACGCTTCAAATTCTGTCCTTTGGGTCTTTTGGGGAGGGGCTGCCCTCCTGCCCCTTCCCCACAAAGGCCCTGACTTCATTAATGATCAGTTCTGATACTTGGTCAGAAGGGTCCACTACAGACACCAATGTGACATCAGAGATTTATTCCATTCCTCCCACGAGATCTAACCCTCTGTCTCTTCCTAGATCATCTGACACCCCCCCCCTCCAATGTGGTTCAAGGATGCCACAGCACTAGCCCCACTAAAAGCCTCACTTGTCCCCAATCCCCATCGCCCTCCAAGGAAGGGACGATGAGGAGTCCAGCTCTGAACAGGAGTTCAGGGTTGTCTGCAGCATCCTCTCCACTTTTGATTGGCTTGTCCTCTTTTCCTGATTCTTCTGCCATCCCAGCAGCTCCTAGTCAGACCTTTGACCTAGCTTGACCTCACCATCCCTCTAGGTCCCCCCTTTCTCCTCGGTGTCCCTCCCCTACCATATCTGCTTATGGTGGCACCTTTACTCTCTCTTTCAAAAAATATTAAACTTTTTTAGTTATAGTTTTGGGTTCTACTTTTTATCCCTCCTTCCCTCCCTCCCCTCCCCCTTTTACCTGAGGTGGTAAGCAATCAGATATGGGTTATACATGTGCAATTATGTAAAACATTACCATATTAGTAATTTTGTACAAGAAAACTTGAATAAAAGAAAAAAATGAAAGAAAGTGAAAAATAGAATGCTTCAGTTTGTGTTCAATCAACATCAGTTTCGTCTTTGGAAGTGGATAGTATGTTTCATCAATAGTCCTTTCGAATTGTCTTGGATCATTGTATTGTTGAGAATAGTTAAGTCATTCACAGTTCTTCATCAAACAATATTGCTGTCCCTGTGCACAATGTGCTCCAGGTTCTGCTCACATCACTATACATCAGTTCATACAAGTCTTCCCAGGCCTTTCTGAAACCATACTGCTTGTCATTTCTTATAGCACAATCATATTCCATCACCATCATATACCACAGCTTGTTTAGCCATTTCCCAATCGATGGGAATTCTCTTGATTTCACTTCTTAGCCACCACAAAAAGCTGCTATAAATGTTTTTGTACAAATAGGTCTTTTTCTCTTTTGGGATATACACCCAGCACTGGTATTGCTGGACCAAGCAGTATGCACAGTTTTATTGCCCTTTGGGCATAGTTCCAAATTGCTCTCCAGAATGGTTGGATCTCTTCACAACTCCACCAACAGTGGATTAGCGTCCCAGCTTTCCCACATCCCCTCCAATATCCAGTGTTTTCCATTTTTGTTATATTTGCCACTCTGATAGCACCTTCACTCTCAAGGCTGCTGGCTCCATCCCCCAGGGGTTTATAGGTCAGCCAAGGCAGCTCAGAGGTGAGCCCTGTGGTCCCTGTCTCGGGCCTTTGCCATGGTAGCTGACTGCTGATCCTTGTGCTCTGCTGTCCAGTGGTGGGCCGGATCAGCTGCTATACAGTTAACTAGAATCAGCATATTCTTCCTTTCCAAGTTGTTGCTTCTGTTCTGGTTCTTTATTGTTACTGGGGCCTCCTGAGTCCAGGGTGCAGCCTGGGGGCCAGCCAGCCAGTCTGCTGTATGGCCATGGACATGAGACTTCTGAGGGCTAGTGTAGGAATGAATGGCAGGAAAAGCCTTTATGAAGCACCACTCGATGTCACACTGTGCTAAGGGCTGGAGATGCCCATAGGAAAGCTGCTCCCTGCTCTCCAGAAGCTTACACCTGAATGGGTGAGACAACATATAGAGGAAAGTTTAGCCATCAGGTAGATGCAAAGGCCTTTCTAGGCCTGAAAGGGAACCGGTGGGTCCCAGAATGAGGCCCCTGGGGCTTTAGGGTTCTGGACAAGGTCATAGGGAGAGGCTGGGAGGTTGTAGGGGGCAGAGTCGGGGCAGAGTCTGGGCAGGCTAAGGCCTGAAGAATGGCCCCCTCCCCGGGCAGAACTTTTTGTCCTTAGCTTTTGGGGAGGAGGGAGGTCCTTCCTCCCTTTTGTTAAGTTGGGAGAATCAGGCTCCTCAGTAATATTGTAGTAGTATTAACTTGTGTTTCAAAAATCTTGGATATTTCAGTAAGGTGGGGGGGGGCGGAGGAGGGATGACTTTGTCCAGCAAGGGGCCTGAGGAGTGTTTTGGGGTGTGGCTAACTTTGCCCAGCAAACGGTAAAGGGTGTGGGGGGCTTATGTTAGAGAACAGGGGCCTGAGAGGTGGGTTGGGGGTGACTACCCAGTATGGGGCCTGTGGAGGGGTTGGGATGCTAACTTTGCCCAGCAGGAGGGCCTGAGGTTGGTGGTGGGGACTAACTTTGCCCCACAACGGGCATGAGGGGGTGGAGGGCTTACATTAGAAAACAGGGGTCTGAGGTAGGGTTGGGGGTGACTTTGTCCAGCAGCAGGGTCCTGCAGAAGTGTTGGGGGGAGACTAAATTTGCTTAGCACATGGTCTGAGGGGGGTTTGGGGGGTGACTTTGCTCAGAATGGGGGTTTCAGATGGCATTAGTGGGGCTCACTTTGCCCCGAGGCAGGGTTGGGGGGGGGGCTAACTTTGCTCAACAGTGGCCTAAGGGGGCTAGCTTTGGCCAGCAGTGGCCCTGAGGAGTATTAGGGGGTGGTTTGCCCAGCAGGGGGGCCTGAGGAGGGGTTGGAGGGAATTTATTCAGCCAGGAGCCCTGAGGGAGGTATGGGGTCTAACTTTATCCAGCAGAGGGCCTGGGGGGGAATTTGGAGGGGTGACTTGCCAAGCAGTGGGGCTTGAGGTTTTGATGGGACTAACTTTACCCAAAAGTGGCTTCATGAGCAGTTGGGAGGGCAAACGTGGCTCAGTAGGAAGCCTCAAGGGTGTTGGGGAGACTAACTGCCCAGCATGAGCCCTAAGGAGGCCACCATTAACCAGCAGGGGGCCTCAGGAAGGGTTGGGGAGTCTAACTTTGCCTAGCAAGTGGGGTCTGAGCAGGAATTAAGGGGGACTTACTTTGCTTAGGAGGGTAACTTTGTCCAGCATAGGTCTTGAGGAGAGGCTAGGGGATGACTTTGTCCAGCAGGGGAGGTGTTGGGGGGAAGAGCTCACTTTACCTAGCAGGTTGCTAGAGGAAGGGCTGGGGGGCTAATTTTGGACAGCAGGGAGCCTTGGGAGCCCAGCATGTGGCCTCAGGAGGGGTTGGTGGGATGATTTTGACCAACAGGGGGTCCTGAGGAAGGGTTGGGGGACTCACTTTGTCCAGGAGGGGGTCTGAGATGGGGTTGGGGTGTGCTTTTGCCCAGTAGGAGTCCTTAGGAGGGTTTGGGGGCTAACTTTTTCCAGCAGGGGCCCTAAGGGGACTACCATTGCCCAGCAGAGGGCCTTAGGAAGGGTTGGGAGGGGTTGCCTTTTCCCAGCAGGGGGCCTGAGGTGGGGCTGGGAAAGGCTCCTTTTGCTCAGCAGGGGGCCTGACTTTAAACTGAATCTAAACTGCCCAGAATTGACACTGAATTAGAATAGTGAGATCCTGTGACAAAGGCCTCCTTGCTGTTTCTAGCACCTGAGTGAAATCACTGGCCCTCCTCCATCCAGGAATTTTCTCCCTCCTTATCTGTACCTTATCCTTCCTTTCCTGGTGCTCCTTAATGCTAGTTCCTTCCTTATGTGGAGGATCTCCCATTTACTCTGTTGGTATGTAGTCATCTGTGTGTTGTCTCACTGGTTAGACTGTAAGGTCCCTGAGGGCAGGCACTCTTTCTGCCTTTCTTTGCTTGCCCAGAGCACACAGCACAGCGTCTGGCACTTCTGTTGTTCACTTGTGCCTGACTCTTCATGACCCCATGGTCCATAGCTTGCCAGTGGTATCCATGGGGTTTTCTTGGCAAAGATACTGAGGTGGTTTGCCATTTCCTTTTCCTGCAGATTAAGGCAATAGAAGTTGAGTGACTTGCCCAGGGTCACACAGCTAGTGAGTGTCTGAGGCTGGATTTGAACTCAGGCCTTCCTGACTCCAGGCACAGTGCTCTACCCACTGAGCCATCTAGCTGCCTCTGCCTGGTACTTAGGCACCTAATTTAGATTGTTGACTTGAAAGAAGTCTTTTTCACTTTAAACCTAGAAACTGAAGCAGGGACTGAGTGGTTATTGGTAACACTGAAGGACTGGAGAATAGAACTAGCTGTCTCTGCACTCTTTTCTCTCAAAACCCTGCTCCTTTAGTACTTTTCACTTATTAATGCTGCTTAATTTTGTTGGGGAGGGGGTTGAGGAGAGCACCTAGGGCCTGTAATTTCAACAGTTCAGGGAACTCCAGGTGTGAAATCTCCCTTCAGTGAGGCAGATGAACTTATCTGCTTTGTTGTCTGGAGCACTGAGGGCTCAAGGGACTGGGCCCAGGGTCAAATGGCCAAGATGCGGCAGAGGCAGGTTCTGAAATGAGGTTGTCCTCATGCCAGCCTTTTCTCCACTATATTGCTTCTCAACTATTGTAATAGAGTCTTAATTTTATTTATTTAAGGGGTAAGGGGCTAGAGGGATAATCAAGTGTCCAAAACTCCAGGTTTCCAAATATTTGGCTGTTTTTTCTGTGTTTAGCCCTTGGTCATCAGGTGTTTGACCTGCTAGCAGTTTCTCTAAGTGCAGGCTAAGCATCTAAGCAGAAGCAATCCCCTCAGTGCTAAGCCTGAGAAAGGAGATGGAAATTTAGAAGGGAATGGATGCTGCACTCCAGCCAAAGAGGGCACTGTGGTGCAGGGAGGGGATTGTTTCTAATAATCAATTAGCAACTTTTATTAAATTTCCTCTATGTACCCTCCCCCATTCCTTCCGGGCCATAGCAACTGCTAAGCGTCTCTTGACAACAGATATCCTCCTCCCTCATTGGGCCTTGCCCAGGAGTACCGAAGAATGCTGGGTGTTGTGACGGGCCCTAGCAACCGGGGTGCGTCCTTAGCGACAGGGTCCCACTAGTCTCTGGCCATTCCGTTTCTCCTTCTGGCGTGAGCACCACCTATGCCAGCTAGCTCTCTCTCAGTAGCCGGCTCTGAGATCGCCGCAGCGAAGCTTCATTCACCTAGACCATTTCAGCCTTCACCTCCACTTCTGTCTACATTCTCTCCATCCTTGTCGCTTCCACCTCTGACTCTGGCTCCCCCTCCGGTTACGGTTCCGGCTCCGGCCCCTTCCCTTCCACCCCTGGCTCTGGGTCCGGCTCCGACCCCTTCGCTTCCACCTCTGGCTCCGGTTCTGGGTCCGGCTCCGGCTCCTTCGTTTCCACCTCTGGCTCCGGCTCCGGTTCCGGCTCTGGCCCCTTCGCTTCCACCTCTGGCTCCGGCTCCGGCTCCGGTTCTGGCCCATTCGCTTCCACCTCTGGCTCCGGCTCCGGTTCTGGCCCATTCGCTTCCACCTCTGGCTCCGGCTCCGGTTCTGGCCCATTCGCTTCCACCTCTGGCTCCGGCTCCGGTTCTGGCCCCTTCCCTTCCACCTCTGGCTCCGGCTCTGTCTTCTTCACTTGCACCTCCGGCTCTGCCTCCACCAGTTTCTCTTCGATCTCTACCTCCATCGTCACCATCTCTTCCTCCATCTTCTCTTCCGTCTTCACCTCCATCTCTGCCCTAGTCTTCATCTCCATCTTCGCCTTTGCTGTCCCTGCGCTGCTTTCTTCCCTTCTCCTCTTCCTCTCCTTCTTCCTGCTCCTGTTGCTCCTCTCTCAGCCTGCCACCCCCCGCTCTTCTTCCCTCCTGGCCACCACCTCCGTCTCCTCCACCACCACCGCATCGTCGTCGTCATCGTTGTCATCCTTGCTGTGGTCGTCTTCGTCGTCCTCGTCGTCATCCTTCCACACCGTAGCCTCTCCACACCTTTCTCTTCACTCGACTCAGCGTCTTCCTCGTCGTCGTCGTCGTTGTTGTCCTCCTCGTAGCCCTTCTGCTTCTCCTCCGCCATCTATCCATCCTCCGCTCCTTCCTCTCCTCACTCCTCCTGCTGCTACTCTTCCTCCTCTTCCCCAGCCACACCTCTGCAGCGCCATGAATAAAGACTATGACGTCATCATCCTTGGCACCGGGCTTAAAGAGTGCGCCCTCGGGAGCCTCTTGGCCTCCCTCGGAAAGAAGGTGCTTCACGTGGACCGCAGCGCCCAGCACGGCGGGGACAGTGCCTCGCTGAGCCCGCTGGACATGGCCTACCGCCACTTCAACGTGCCCGGCTCGCCCCCTGCCACCATGGGCCGCGGGCGCGCCTGGAAGGTGGACCTGCTGCCCAAGTTCCTCATGGCCAGCGGGCAGCTGGTGAAAATCCTGACCCACTTGGATGCGCTGCGCTTCCTGGACTTCCGCGTGGTGGACGCCGGCTACCTATACAAGGGCAGCCGGCTTCACAAAGTGCCCTCAACCGAGATCGAGGCCCTGGCTTCCGGGCTCATGGGCTTCTTCGAGAAACGCCGATTCCGCAAATTTTTCATGTACGCCCTTAACTTCAACGAGCAGGACCCCCGGACATACGAAGGGGTGGATCCCTGGAAGACGACCTTTAAAGATCTCTTCCAGAGATTCGACTTGGGCCAAGATGTCACGGACTTTGCTGGACACGCGCTGGCCCTAAGTCGAACCAACAGCTATCTGGACCACCCCTGCGTCGAGACCCTGGAGAAGATCCAACTGTACACGTTTTCCCTGGCCAAGAACGGAAAGAGCCCTTACCTCTACCCACGCTTTGGGATCGGAGAGCTGGCACAGGCTTTCGCCCGTGTGACTTCCAGCCAAGGCGGCGTTTTCTTAATGAACAGACCAGTAGACGAGATACTCATCAGGGACGGCCGAGTGGTGGGCATCAGGTCAGAGGGCCAGATCGCAAGGTGCAAGCAGCTGGTATGCGACCCCAGCTATGTGCCAGACCGAGTGAACAAGGTCAGCCAGGTCATCAGGGCCATCTGCATTCTCAGCCACCCGGTTAAAAACACCAATGGGGCCAACTCGGGACTTATCATCATCCCTTCCGCCCAGACAAACCGCAGATCGGACATTTACATCTTCCTCACTTCATCTGTCCACAACGTGGCCACACAGGGCAAATACATCGCCATAGTGAGCACAGCTGTGGAGAGTAAAGACCCCGAAAAAGAAATCCAGCTGGCTCTGGAGCTCTTGGAGCCCATTGAGCAAAAATTCTTTTCCGTAAGTGACCTCCACGTGCCCACTGACTTGGGGACCAAAAGTCAGATCTTCGTAACGACCAGCTACGATGCTTCCGTGCACTTTGAGAGCGCCTGTGACGATATAAAGGAGATCTATAGAAAGATGACAGGATCCGAACTGAAATTGGACTGAAACACTGTAGACCATCATGTCGGGGGAGAAAATTACAACATGTTACAAATATGGGAGAAATTTGGATAGCTGAGAAATAAAGCAACTCCCCCAGGGAAACATCATGGAAATCTGTTGCTCTATGAAATTCTTTCTTCCTTATCCTTAAAAAGTTGGAGTGAATGAAAACTATCCTCCAACTCCCCATCTCCCCCTGTCTCCCCATCTCCCTCTGTCTCCCCCCAGCTAAGGTCTTTTAGAAGCAATGACTAGTACCAATCCTTCCCCAAAATGTGTGAAATCTTTTTCATAACTGTTGAGTTCTGACCTACAGTGACAGAGAATCTTATTTTCTATTCATTTATGTAGTCGGTAATGGGTTCTAGGATTTGGAGTGTGAAAGACTGTGAGTTTAAATTCTTTCCCTTAAACATAACAGGCACCCGCATCTTTGAAAAACTGAAGTAATACTTAACCAGTAAAATACTCTTAATTTCTGCCTTAAAAATCATATTATTAAAGGTGGAATGTTGTTCATTATGGTCAGGTTACTCATATACATCTTGTTCAACTTGACTATTTCCTCTCTTTTTCTATATAAAACCCCTCAAAAAACAACAATAGCAACAAAGAATCACTGGTAGCTGAGTTTAAATCCCTTGGTGCTTGGGCACTTGTACTATTCCCCTTCCTAGGCCTCTTCTCAACTTTAACATAAGATTGGGCTAAATAACCTCTAGCTCTTCCCTTAGAGGTCCCTTTGGCTTAGATGACCATCTATGATCTTTTAAAATAACTGATATGATTGAAACTAGTAGTTATGGTAGTAGTGTTCTTAAAATTGTTCATCACATTCCAACCTCACATCTCACTTAAAGTTCTTATCTGCACCTTGGTATCCCACTGAGAATTCCATCATGACAGTGGTTTGCCTTTTATAATCACTCTTTTACCAATTTCCCTGATTATGTCCATTATACTGTTTTTGTAAAGGCATTTTTACCTGACATTCTAAATGCCAGAGGTGATTCTTTTTAAACAAGAATTTTGTTTAAAGGTTCCCAAACCACAACTCTCAGTGATGTTAAAAAGAATAATCAATCTCACTCCATTCACAACATTCCCAGGTCATATTAATTGTTCAAGGAAGTAGAATCTCACATGTCACAAGATCAGTTCCATGTTTGCTTTTCTATATTCCTGACACAAGGATAAAGAGGCTCATCTCTCCTCTGGTAGAAACATTTACCTTTTTTAAATGACAATTACTTGACTCAAATTTTATGAACTATGAATTATTGACTGCCAATTCATCTTTTAAGTATTTCTAGTGATTTGGATGAAGAAAACCAGGCATTCTTCCACAATCTTAAACTTAATATGGTTCCCACTGATAATAAAATATTCAAGGCTGACAACTTGTAAAAGATGAAAAATAGCAAATAATAGTTCTTTGGCCAAAGCCAGTACAAAATACATGCTTTGCATTAACTTACAAGGTATATTTCAGTACATTTCTTTGGAACTTAGCTGTATTCAGTATTAAGGAATTCCATGACACCATGGATGGGAGGTGATTAATCAAATTCTTTTAGATGATCAATTTGTAACAACATAATTTTGTCTTTCTGCTGTGGTATGAAATCATTTGAAACCAGAAATAAGGAGGCCATGGAATATATAATCCTTCTAAATAGCCTTTATGGTGTAGAGTGTGGAAAGAGTGTAAATTAGGAAGATCTGATTTCAAATCCTTCCTTAGAGAAACTTTTTGACTGTGTGATACTGGGCAAGTCAATTAAGCCTCTTAATTACAATTTTCATCATTTGTTAAATGGGGATGACAAATAGCCTCCTCAGGGGGTTGTTGTGATCAAATGAAGTAATGTATAGAAAGAGCTTTTCACACCTTAAAAAAGCATTGTATCAATGTGAATTATTATTATTGCTATTATTCTCTAGTAGGGTTTGGTGGGAAGCATTTTAGATAGGAGTTAAAAGACTTGAGTTCAAGCTGTGGTTCTTACTGGCTAATAAGGAAGCAAATCACTTAAGTAGTATGTTTGCCTTCAAAAAATGGGCATAATATCTGCCATTGATGGTAAGGTGATTGTGCACATCAAGTTAGATAACAGTGAGTGGAGAACCTGAGCTAGATCTGAAGAAAAGAAGGAATTTAAATCATAACTTGAGAGAGTGGTTCTTTGTCAATATTCATGCAGAAATACCTATTGTTTAGCTCTTTATCATGTGCTGCATAATGACATTAGACAATAATACACTTATTACACACAATCAACATTGGAATCAAGTAGAATCTGAAGCGTAATTATAATTAATCAATGTGATGTAATTGCATTGGAGACTTCATGTTATAATGGAGAAAGAACATTGGATTTGAGGTTGGAGAACCAAGATTTGAATCCTGGCTCTGCCAACTTTGTCCTACCCTGGGGAAGTCACAAATTTTTTCTGGGCCTCATTTTCCTCATCTGTGAAATAAGAGAGTTGGACTAGATGGCCTAGGGACCTTGCAGCACCAACAGTACTAACCTTTGCTATTTACTGTTATCATTCTGTATAAATTGTGCCTGAGGAACTATAGTCACTATGAGGGGCCTCCTTATTTATCAAGGATATATTTTATATGTATGTGTGTATATACATATACATGTATATATGTAAATAGGTATGAATAGGTATAAATGCACACATAACATGTACGCATCTGCATACACGTGTGCATACATATACATACAGAGAACCTTGACCTGCTGTTTGATTAATGTGGGTAACTGAAAAAATGCTCCCCCACTGATGAGGCTGTTGTCTGTCAATTCAGACAGATACCTGAAGGAAGTCACTAGAGTTGACTGAGTAGCAAGTGACATCATCACACCTGTACTTTAGAAAGATCACTTTGGCAACTGAACGGAGGATTAATTCCCAAGTAGAGGCAGGGAGACCATTTAGAGATCTATTGCAGCATCAGATGATGATGGCCTATATCAGGTGTGGGTGTCCACTCACAGGGATGCATATGAGAGACATTTTGAAGAGACAGTCAACCCAGATGTGGCAACAGATTGGATAGATGGGGGGAGTAACAGTGAAGAATTGAAAGTGACACTGAGGTTTCAGGCCTGGGTGACTGGGAGGATGAGTGACTGTGTCCTTGACAGTAACAGGAAAGTTTGGAAGAGTAGAGAGTTTGAGGGAAAGATAATGAGTTTTGGTTTGGACATGTTAAATTGAAGATGCCTACAGAACATCCACTCTGAGATGTCAGTTAATGATGTAAGGCTGCAGGGTAAGAGCAAAGGTAGGGACAGATAAATGGATCTGAGAATCCTATGAGAAAAGATGACAGTAGAATCTGTGGGAGTTCATGAGCTCACCTAGTGAGATAGTAGTTAGAGAGGGCCAGGGCTTTTGGCATTACAAAGTGCCTGATGAAGGTTATCATTATATGACCCTTCCAAGACATGCTACAGATATTCTTATCCCTGTTTGAGAGATGAGGAAAAGCTAAAGGGACCTTTCTTCCCTATAAAATGAAGGGGTTGGGTTGCAGCTGATGAGCAAACATTCAGTTGCAGGGGCAGGGTTCTTGGAATTCTTTGGACATTCTCAACCTTCAACTGTCTCATTCAACTGAAGGTAAGATGTCCTTGCCTTTATTTACCCCTGTAGGGAGGTGATATTACTTTGCCATGATAGCTAGTAGTGTCAGATTTAGGCAGGATTTAGTCCCAGATTATTCCAGGTTTCCCATGACACTTAAGGATATATGAGAAAAATCTGCGTGGGATTGTTTTACAATGTTAAAAAGGCCACATAGTATCAAAGATCTATATATAAAATTGCAAAACATACCTGTGAGCTTTTATGTCCTTCACGAATAAAATAGATGCATAAGATGTCAGAGCTAAAAGGGAACTTGTCTCTTATATCCCTCCATTAAAAAAAAAAAACCACAACATTTGGTTGGTTTTGTTTTGGGGTCTAGATCTGTGATTTCTCCAGATCATGGTACTCCCAGGAATTGGGACTGCTAAAGCATAAAGTAGCATTAGAAAGCTGCCTGCATTCATGCAGCATGAGTGGTTAGTGTGTGCCAGGGACAGAACTTAAAAACTCCCTCTTCCTGCTGCAAAGATTGGCCCCTATCCACCATGCCACATTCCTCTCACTATCTCATTTCCATGGGAGAACACTGGAGCCCAGAGAAGGCAAACAATTTTCCCCATCGTCATATAGTAGATCAAGAATGAGAAGCTAGGTTTCCTGACTCTCAAGGCAGTGGGCTTTTCATGTAACTGAATTTCCCATATAAATTGTATATTTAGAGGTGTGAGTTCTCATCCTGCTTGTCTGCAGATATCTAAAGTCATTGATATTGCATATACCTTAAGGCTTAGGGCTTCATTTAGATGAAGGCCCTCAAAAGAGCACTTTCTGAAAACTTCAACATGTTGTTGTTTGTCCTTCATTTCAAAGAGGACCAATGACTTCACAGGGTGATGTCTTGACTCATGTGTGAACCGAATCCAAGTGAATCGAGCTGCACCAGCCTTACTCTCTCTTCCTGAGTCATTAAAGTCCAGTGGCAAGACAGGGAGAAAGGGAAGGGTGAACACAAGGGGAGGGATGTATATTTTAAGTAAGAAATTTACCTGTTGAAAATATACTGAATTTCTTAATGACTATGTGAGCTTTCCAAGTTTATAAGAGCCAAAACAAGATGACATAAGAGTAATTTTAAGCTGCCTTTGTGTGGAGCAGACCTACCCATCATTCTATACTTTGTCACTCCTCTGGCCCATTCCTAAGTTCTCATTCCCTACTCCACATTTATTATTTATGTACTTGTTAATTAGAACTCCAAGAGAAAGGTACATTTCCTTAATTCTTAAATGATTTGGTAGAATTCATTAATAGGAAAAAATCAGCAACCTAGAGTGTAGAGCAATAACAACTTTCATGCATCAGGTGATTAAGAAGCAGGACAGCAAGGCTTCTTTGCTGAGATATAAAATGGAACGGAAAACTGATAGGGGTAAGGATATTGAAAGAGGATCTGTTGGATGGAGGGATTGAATCTGAATAGAACACACTTTCCTAGGAGAGACCTAATTCACATTGGTATGTTTTCCCTAAAGCACTAGACTTCTTCCTCTGTGCCACAACCGTGGAGGTATAATCACATTGCCTTTTCATGTCATTGTATACACTAGCCATGAAATGATTGTTAAAATTAGACTTAGCTAACTGACATTTTTTGTAGATCTCAGATTTAGAGCTGTAAAGACACTTTGTTGTTGTTTGTTGTTCAGTCAATTAATTGTATCCAAATCTTCATGGACCTGTGGACCATAGTATGCAATTACTGCCCATGGTAGTTTCTTGGCAAAGTTATAGGAGTGGTTTGTCATTTCCTTCTCCAGTGGATTAAAGCAAACAGAGCCTAAGTGACTTGCCCAGAGTCACATAGCTAGTAAGTGTCTGAGGCTGAATTTGAACTCAGGTCTTCTTGACTCCAGGCCCAGTGTTCTGATCGATTGAGCCATCTAGCTGTCTCCAGGAAACTTAGAAGTTTTCCATTTTAAATCTTTCATTTTGTAAATGAGGAAACTGAGTCCCAGAAAGTTAAAGTGACTTGTCCAAGGACACCTATGGTAAGTAGCAGAGCAAATATTGGAATTTGGATCCTCTAACACCAAATCCAGTATTGCTTCACTGTCTCACATTATTATCATTATCATTATTTTTCTTTTTTATTATCATTATTTTTAAAGAGGAATGTCTGAGGTTTATTTGGAGTTACACAGACAACTTCAAGGTGACAGATAAAGAAGAATCCACTTTTCTTCCACTCTACCTTATGTGACAGAAGGCCAGGGGAGGAAGGACCAAGATCAAAAAGGGTTGCAGGCTGTAGTTTATGCTCACTGTGTCTCTGTCCTCATAGGCTCCTGAAAACAATTTATGACTCGGGGAGATTGGCCAGGGAGATCACCATCAACATGTTGATGTTAGTGTTTAGTATAGGCTTGATTTTCTCAGGGGTGACTTGGGAAGCTTGTTTAACCAGACATCGGGAATCAAAAGAGAGCATCAATACTGCCCCTCCCTCATCCCACCCCTCACTGCAAAATGTGGCATCCTGGATCCAGGCTGATAATGCCACCCTCCCCTCCCCCAACTCGTTGCAGATCATTTGAAAGGCTAATAACATAGTCTCACAGTTGGGGACTGAAACACATCCCCTTGATCAGCTCAGTGGCATTTTTTAGAAACAGAGAGTCATGTAGGGCTACTCATCTCTAACTAGTCAGGAATAACTAATATTATACTCCTCATGATAGCTTACCATTATCTAGCACTTTAAGGTCCATCTAAAGTACTTTGTAAGTTTTCAAGTGCCATATTAATACCCATCATTATGCCCATGAGGTGGTGTCCAGTATAGTTATGATTGATCACAAACCTTGTTCAATTTATTCCCTCTCCCCCTCAAAAAGCTATATCACTGCTAGAGGAATTAATGTTGCTTGCCCGTGGTTCTGTGGTTTCCTCCCATGAACACCCTTGGAAGCTGTGAAACTTATGTGTCCCCAGTGAAGTGGAAGGGGCCCGGGACCTCCCCAGGCACCACTGAGTGCCCTGTGATGCCATGGCTGGTGGCACTGAAGTTCAGAACACCCTCACTTCAAGACACTTGCTAGTGGTATCCAGTCATGTATTCAAGTTCAGACTCATTGAGTGAGCTTGAAGAGCATATGGTGACTTCTGTTGGGTTTGGTGATGGTTCCCAGTGGCAGGCCCAGGAGTAGGTGGCAGTGCCCCTTGACCCTCCCCTGTCCCCAGTGTTACTGCACCACCCCTGGTTTTCTGGTCTTATTATCTTGAGGTGAGAAAACTTAGTCATTCATCTGTAAAATGATGTGACATCTCAAGTTCCTCCCAGATCTCTAATCTTATGAGCTGCTGTTATGTATATCAACAGTCTTTCTGGGAAGGTAGGGTAGTGCCCAACTGCTCCAAATCCTCCCCCACCCCGAGTTTGTTGTTTTGTTTTGTTTTTGTAGGAGGTAATAGTGTGGTTTCCTCCCACAAATGGAAACTTATTTGGGCATTGCTGAACCTTTGTTAATAATAAACAAAAATAATAACAATGCTAGTCATAGCTAGCATTCTACATATCTTATCTCATTTCACCTTCATAACAATGCTGTGAAATAGGTGCTGTTATTATTCCTGTATTACAGGTGGCAAAATGTAGGCAGAGAGAGGCTAACTGACTTACCCAGAACCACACAGCTAAGTAAATATCTGAAGCAGGATTTGAACTCATTTGCTTCTGATTAGAAGTCCAGAACTCTAAACTCTCATACAACCTAGCTGCCTCATGGTTTTTTCATCTTATTTTTTGAACAATTTATTTTTCCGAATAAATTACTTGGGGCAAAAATAGTTTTAATCTTGACAACATGTTATTGCCACAGAATCCTTCTAGAATAGAATGCTATCATTGAGCAGACACAGCGTCTGTTTCCCGTTGTAACTATAAGCAAGTTGCCTTTCTCTGGGACCCAGGAAATACTCTGGGTTATATGTGGGCTCCCTTGAGGTGAGATGAAGAGAAATTTTGAAGGAATCCCAAGGAAGCGTAAAGTAGCATAATTTCTAGTCCCCTATCATCCCTTCCTTTGAAGGAATAAATTGGTCAAAGTTGGGCCAAAGCGTTATATCTCTGGCTCTGCTTTACACTTTATTGGGTGAAATTGGGTGACCTGGAGCTTCATCCCAGCCTAATTTTAACATATGTTCTCTGTTGAATAAGTAAGCATGAGAAGTTGGGTATTAGGAAAGAATGGAAAAAAGAAAGTTGAAGAACTGCGAACACAAGCAACTGAAAATGAAAACTCAGTGGAAACCTCTTTAGATGAGTGTTAAAGTGAATGTGAAATATTCCAGGGCATGCATGGTAAATTAATCCAGAAAAGTGAAAGGAATCATTGTTTTTGAGAAACAGAAATGAAGGGAATTAGAGAGCAATGGGGGGATCTCAGCATCGGGGCTGCCCATCTCCAGTTAGTTGGGAATAATGGAATAGAGGGGGAGGGGGAGGGGGAGGAGGAGAAGATCCCTGTCCCCAAATCCATTAGCAGGGGACTTTCTCCTCATTGGTGGAGATGAAGGCCCTGTCCTGAGTGAGGGATGGGATGGAGCTGGGGAGAGAGGGAGAGCTGCTACCTTCTTTAGTTCTCTTCTAGACTCTTCAAGCTTCAGATTTTCTTTCAACTTTAAGTCACTTTAGGCATTCCTGGCTTCAAGAGGGAAAATGGAAGTGGCCAATGCTGTTCCAGGTTTCCAAAGGAAAAGACTCTGGGAAGACCTGAGAGGAGCTGACAGTCTCCATCATGCCTCTATCCCCAGCTTGATAGACTGGAGACTTTATTTAGTGTTTTACTTTTCCAATTATCTGTAAAAACATTTTTAATTTATGAGAATTTAATTTTCTTTTCCTTAATCTTTATATAAATCACATGCCAAGCAAATTCTATTATTTTCTAGTTATATATAGAGATAGTTTTCAACATTTGTTTCACAAATTTGCGTGTCATCTTTGCGCAGGGGCCATGCTAATCTTCTCTGTATCTTTCCAATTTTAGTATATGTGCTGCTGAAGTGGGCACAACATTTGTTTCTATAAGATTTCTGGTTCCAAATTTTTCTCCCTCCCTCACTTCCCCCCCTCCCCAAAACAGCAAGCAATCTGATATAGGTTATATATGCACAATCACATTAAACATATTTCTGGATTAGCCATGAAAAAACAATTTTTAACATTTGTTTTTAAAATTCTAAGTTCCAAATTATTTCTCTTGCTCCCTCCCCCACCCCAGGGCAAGCAATATGGTATAGATTATACATGTGTAGTCATGCAAAACATTTCCATATTAGTCATGTTGTGAAAGAAAACATAGACAAAAAACTCAAGAAAAAGCATACATCAATCTGTATTCAGACACCATCAGTTCTTTCTCTGGGGATGGATAGCATTTTTCATCCAAAGCTCTTGAGAGTTCTCTTGGATCATTCACTGTGTTGCTGAGTCATTCACAGATGATCATCTTACATTGTTGCTGTCACTTTGTACACAGTACATTTCATTCTGCATCAGTCCATGTAAGTCTTTCCAGGTATTTCTGAGAGCATCCTGCTCATTATTTTTTATAGCAGAGTAGTATTCCCTCACAATCACATACCACGATTTGTTTAGCCATTCTCCAATTGATGGGCATCCCCTCAATTTACAATTCTTTGCCCCTCCACAAAAAGAGCTGCTGTAAATATTTTTGTACATATAGGCCCTTTCTCTTTTTAAAAATCTCTTTGGGATACAGACCAGTAGTGTTATTGCTGGGTCAAATGGTATGCATGGTTTTATAGCTCTTTCGGCATGGTCCCAAATTGTTCTACAGCAAAGCTTCTTAAACTGTGGGTCGAGACCCTACATGGGGTTACATAACTGAATATGAGAGCTGTGAAAAATTTGGCAACAGTAAAAGGTTATGTATACCTATTTTATATACCTGTATACCTGGGGTCACGTAAACATTTCTTTGGCAAAAAGGGGTCAGAAGTGGAAAAAGTTTAAGAAGTCCTGCCCTGCAGAATGGTTGAATCAGATAGCCTAGAGACTTCAGGGGACTTCCCCTGGGTGAGGGCCAGGACTCTCCCTCTTGGTTGAAGTGAGTTATCTCACTCCTAATGGGAGAACTCCTTCACTTTGTATTATCTGGTATATATTATCTGATGTATACCTTCTCTGATCTATGCTTTGCTACTGATGTTGATATTTTTTTTTCTATTCTCTATGTGTGTTCATTCAGGAACTGGCATTTTGGTGGAAAATCCTTGTATATAGAGCCTAGAGATCACTCTTCTTCCCAGTAATGACAGAGTAAGCAGAAGTTAGATTGAATCCAATTGTATCCATAGACCAACAATTTTTAAGAGAACAGATACATAAAATTCTACCTACGTACTCCCCCTCTCTGAGAAGAGCAGAGTCACCATGGTCCCAACTTCCTGTTTCCCTTCCTGGCAGGAATTAAAGTTTCCCTTGGAGAAGAGTGAGAGGAGAAGAAGGCAAGAGATGTTTATTCTGCCTCTCGTTGAGCCACATGGTATCCACCATGCTACAGGTAAGGAGACGGCTTCTTGCTACACATCCAGAACTTTCTACACATCAGACCCAGTTTTAATAATAATAATAATCACTAGCATTTATATAGCATCTCCTATGTTCCAGACACTGTGCTAAGTGTTTTACTAATATTATGTTATTCGATTCTTACAACAACTCTGTGAAAGGTAGGTGCTATTATTACCCCAATTTTACAGTTCAGGAAACTGAGGCAAACACAGGGACTAATCTAAGGTCACACCACTAGTAAATGTTTGAGGTGGGAATATAAGAAAAATAATAATGAAAGCTTCCATTTAGATAATGCTTTAAGATTTATGTACTTAGCAAACTTTCAAATACTAAGTTAATGCCTATTCTCCTCCTCCTCTTCCTTCTCTTCCTCCTCCTCCTGTTTTTTTCAGACCCCTTCCCTAGCTTGGGACACTTTTTCATTAGAAGAACTAAGAGGCTAAATTGGTAAATCCTAATGACAAAAGGATTCAGATGACATTTCAGTTTGGCATCAAAAAAGAAATGTCCAGAAAGAATTCTAACCAATACAATTAAATAAGCCAAACCGGAACAAGTCTTCCTTTGTCTACAACATATATTGTTTGCTTTTTAGCTCTACAATTTACTAGTATTGTTGCTAAACACTAATTTGCCTTTTGAGAGAACCTTTTCAGTAGTTGCTCGCTGAATTGAAAATGGAAAAGAACAAATGACCTAATGATAACAACAAAAATTCAGTCAAATTCTAGTCTTGAAGAGAAATGACAGAGTTTTCCCCAGGAGACAGCTCACCTCAGTGTGCTTTAGGGCTCAGACATTCCAGAATTCAAACTTCCCAAACAAAGTAGGCCCATCATTTGGAGATGACAGGGTCTTTCATGCGCATTAGTCTCCAAACATAACAAGTCACACTCGCATGCCGTTGTAAATAAGTAGGCGGCTACCCTGGCTGACATGTGGGCTGCTGGGAGGCGAGTTACTGAGGAATTAACTTCTGTCTAATATGATTAGCAACGCTTGTCTTCAGGTGACAAAGTGCTTCTGAAGCTTAAAGAAAGAACTAATTGGTTCTCCTAGTGAATAATCTGTGAGATCAGGAGGGACAGGAAGTTATTTTGGCTGAAAATGCTTTTAGATTGCTACAGTTCTCAAATTTTTTGAAGGTGAAAGGGGTCAGCAAAGAAATAATGAAAAAAATCAGATAAATAAGCTAGATAAGCTGTGGCACATCATTATGATGGAATATTATCATACAGCAAGAAATAACAAATATGAGGAATTCAGAAAACCATGGGCAAATTTTTGTGAACTAATACAGAGTGAAATAAACAGAACTTGAAGAACAATATCCATAATGAAAACACCAATGTAAATGAAAAGCACATTCTAGGGGAATCAGGTTCTAAGAAACTGAAGAAATTCAAATTGTTCCAGAGAACAGACAACGAAACACACCTCCCCCCTCAGAGCAGAGAGGTGGGGAACTACTAGGGCAGAGTGTGGTATACATTGTTAGATGCTGTCAGTGTTAGTTATTTTTGTTTGTTTTTTTTTGTCATGAGAGAGAGTTAAATCTTGAAGGGATCATGAAGGGGCATGGTATTTCCAGAAGTAGCTATGATATAACATCAAAAGGCATCAAAACAACTTTTTTTAAAAAATTAATAAAGTATCTTATTTTTTTCCCGTTACATGTAAAGATAGTTCTCAACCTTTGTTTATACAAGCTTTACAATTTCAGATTTTTCTCCCTCCCTCCCCTCCCTCCCCCCTCCCCTAGACAGCAGGTAATCTGATATAGGTTGTGTGTGTGTGTGTGTGTGTGTGTGTGTGTGTGTGTGTGTGTGTGTGTGTGTGTGTATATATATATATATATATATATATACATAATAACATTAATCCTATTTCTGCATTGGTCATGTTATAAGAGAAAAAAAATCAGAGCAATGATGGAAAACCTCAAAATAGAAAAAAACCCAACAGCATCAAAAACAAAAGAAATAGTATGGTTCATTCAGCATCTATACTCCGCAGTTTTTTTTTTTTTCCTGGATTTGGAGATCCTCTTCCATCATGAGTTCCCTGGAACTCTTCTGTGCCATTGCATTGGTGAGAAGAATATAGTCCATCACGGTAGATCAACACTCAATGTTGATGTTACTGTGTACAATGTTCTTCTAGTTCTGCTCATCTCATTCATCACCAGCCCACGCAAGACCCTCCAGGTTTCTCTGAACTCCTCCTGCTCATCGTTTCTTATAGCACAATAGTATTCCATTGTATTCATATACCACAACTTGTCCAGCCATTCCCCAATTGATGGGCACCCCCTCAACTTCCAATTCTTTGCCACCACGTAAAGAGCAGCTATAAATATCAAAACAACTTTTTAAAAAATGGTCATTGAAGGACCCTTTTCCCATATTTTTACCATGGCAAGTTGGCAGCAGATTGGATAGATGGGGGGAGAAACAGTGAAGAGTTGAAAATGACACTGAGGTTTCAGGCCTGGGTGACTGGGAGGATTACTGACTATGTCCTTGACAGTAACAGGAAAGTTTGGAAGAGTAGAGGGTTTCAGGGAAAGATAATGAGTTTTGGTTTGGACATGTTAAATTGAAGATGCCTACAGAACATCCACTCTGAGATGTCAGTTAATGATGTAAGGCTGCAGGGTAAGAGCAAAAGTAGGGGTAGATAAATGGATCTGAGAATCCTATGAGAAAAGATGACAGTAGAATCTATGGGAGCTGATGAGCTCACCTAGTGAGATAGTAGTTAGAGAGGGCCAGGGCTTTTGGCTTTACAAAGTGCCCGATGAAGGTTATCATTTTATGACCCTTCCAAGAAGTGCTATAGATATTCTTTTTTGTTTTTTGTTTTGGTGAGGCAATTGGGGTTAAGTGACTTGCCCAGGGTCACACAGCTAGTAAGTGTTAAGTGTCTGAGGCCGGATTTGTACTCGGGTCCTCCTGAATCGAGGGCTGGTGCTCTATCCACTGTGCCACTTAGCTGCCCCTATAGATATGCTTATCCCTGTTTGAGAGATGAGGAAAAGCTAAAGGGACCTTTCTTCCCTATAAAATGAAGGGGTTGGGTTGGTTGATCCCTTGCAGCTGATGAACAAACATTCAGTTGCAGGGGCAGGGTTCTTGGAATTCTCTGGACATTCTCAACCTTCAACTGTTTCATTCAACTGAAGGTAAGATGTAAGAACTACTAAGGCAGAATGTGGTATACATTGTCAGAAGCTGTCAGTGTTACAGGTATGTTTGACTGTTTTTCTGTGTGATGAGAGAGAGTTAAATCTTGAAAGGATCACGAAGGGGCGTGGTATTTCCAGAAGTAGCTGTGATGTAACATCAATAGGTATCAAAACAACTTTAAAAAAAATGGTCATTGAAGGACCTTTTCCCCATATTTTTACCTTTTCATTCCCAGCTGTTGGCTTCAACACTAGCCTTAATGCTCTGGTAGTGCCGCTTGAAAAAAAAAAAAAAAAAGGTCTGTATTTTTCCCTTTGTCCTCTCTGGTTAAGGAATGGAGATGAATGTATTATGTTGAAACATTTCCCATTTTTTTCTTCCGACTGCCTAAACTCTAAATGCTCCCCTCCTCCCCTGGGGGAATCCATTTATTAAAATAATGGATCAGGGAAAGCTTTTTCACTGTATCTTCATTCAAAGAGGCAAAAGAGATGGAACATTTGGGTATAAGGGATATCTCTTGACTTCAAGTGGAAGGTAGAATTTATTATAAGAGATCATGGAAATGAGATGTTGAGGGCTGAGCGGGCGATATTCCTGCTGCTAAACTTGAGGAAGTTGAATCACAGGCATCCTCTGCAGCAAGATGTTAGGCCTCCCACTAACCCCCCTAGTCACACTTACACAAAGGGCAAAGGGCTTACTGTAAGAACAATGAACCTTGTTGTATGAACCTAGTCGATATTGAAATGGTGCTCTAAGGATTGCAAAACACTGTACAGCCATCGTTTCATTTGTGCCTCACAACGTCTCCATGAGGTAAGTGCTATCTATTATGATCTCCATGTTACACATGAGGAAATTAAGGCTCCAAGAAGTCAAATGATTTGTCCATAGCCACATATCTAGTATGTCCCAGTGGTAAACCAGGGTGTTACCTATTATGTCACACTGTCTCTCCCTCTTATAAGAAAAGACAAGTTCAAGTGGTAAGTTGAGACAACAGGAAATTTATTAAGCAGCTGCTGTGTTCCAAGCACTGTGCTAAACACTGTGGATACAAAAAAAAACTGGGCAGGAGGGAGGTGGCAAAAAAACAGTCCCTGTTCTTGAGGAGCTCCCCAAAATGAGCTCCCCATCTGACTGTTATCCCAAGGATGGGAGGAAACTAGTTTTTCTTTCTCCATATTCAATTAAATCAGTTCTACCCCTGCATCATTTCTATGAAATTATTGCAGCACAACTATGGCCAATTGCTATCCCTCCAGTTATTTCAGTCATTCTTTATTTTTTAAAGAATGTTTTGTAATGATATTTTTATAAGTTTTGATCACATCTTGGTAGTTGGACCCTTAGGTATGTAATGCATTGTGTAGTCATTTTGAAATAAATATTTTATTATGAACTTGTTAGTCATCAATAACATGAACATTTCCATATACAAAGAACATAAAAAGAGTGTCCCATATGGAACTGGGACTTTAAATCATACAATGTGGTAGGACCAAGACTGCCCTGTGGACACTGTCTGTGTCCTCTTCGAAAAGTACTTCTGCTCTCTCCTGTATATTTTACATTTTTTAACTGATGCACTTTTCTTTATTTTCTTCTCTTTTATTTTGTTATTTTTTGCAGCCGTAGCACTAACTCTGCCCATCCTTAGTAAGGAACCTCCCTTGTAACAAATAAGTATAGTAACAAAAGCTTTTGATTATTTCCATGAGATTTTGCTTACTATGACTTCCTCTTGGGATTTGGTATTGATTTAGAGAACTACGGTGATTTTTGTGGATATATTTTGTCTGCTGCTACTTTAATGAAACTGCTAATTGTCCCAAATGGTTTCTTCGCTGATTCCCTGCAGTCTTATAAAAGAAACTATAGAGTCATCTGAAAGCAGGGGTGCTTTTGTCCACTTGTTGCTTATACTCATGCCTTTATAAATTCTTTCTCTTATTGTATTGATGTTCTCATCTATGCCAAACAACAGTGGGAAAAGAGGGCAGCCAATCTTAAACTGGGTACTTGTTGGGAAGCTTGCTAGATTTTAGTTTCGATGTATACATTTTATCCTATCAGTAAATGGTTCTTCCATGCCTATATTGTGTAATATTGTTTTTTAATTTTAATTTAATTTTTATCATAAATGAATGTTTACTTTGCCAAATATTTTTTGAATTTATTTGTATAATCATGTAGCTTGAGATATTTTTAATATGATTAGCAATATTGTTTTTCCAATATTGAATCATCCTTGGTATAGTTCTAACCTCTTGATAGTGAATATATTTTTTGATGTGGCATTGTAGTCTTTTTGCTAGGACTTTAAAAAAAATGCTTATTGATATCCACTAGTGGAGAGGCAGCATGAGGTAGTAGATAAAGAGCTGGACTGAAAGCCAGGAAGACCAGGGTTCAAGGTTTACCTATGACACATATTGGCTATGTGACCTTGGGCAAGGTACTTAACCTCTCAGTGCTCTTAGTTCTTCAACACTAAAAGTTGTTGAGAAAATGTAAACTTCATTTTGTAGAGGGAGTTTCCTCACCTTTATACTAATTCTTTATACTAATATACTAGTTCTTTATACTAATGAAATCACAATTCTAGTCCCTTTCCCTCTTTATTAATGATATTGGTCTGTAGTTCTCTTTTCCCCCTTTATCCTTCCCTGATTTAAATATTCATACATCATTTATCCCATAAAAGGATTCTAGTAGACTATTTTCTTTCTCAGTTTTTGGAGAAAAATTTGGGTAGCATTGTAATTAATTGTTCTTTGAACATTTATTAGAATTCATCTGTAAAACTGTACCAAATTCCTTTGGTAGTTCCTTTACAGCTAATTCGATTTCATTTTATTAGCTGCTATTATTGTTATTATTATTATACTAACTATTATATACCATAATTATAACATATAATCCCATATTAATGCTAAATTACAGACATTATCATCATCATAATCATCATCATCATGTTCATTATTTCCAACTAATTGAAGATGGACAATTGTTAAAATTTCTAATGTCTCTAGTTTTTTAAGATCTCAATTCCATGTTATGTTAATTGGGATGTTTTATATTTTTGTAGATAATCCTCCAGTTCCTTTAGTTTCTCAGTTTTGGAGGCAAATAATTGTATGGAATAACTTTTGATCATTCTTTTATTTCTTCCCTTTTTACTGTGATTGTTCCTTGTACGTTTTTTACTTGGATAATTTGATTTTCCTCCCTTTTTATTAGATTAGCTAAAACACTATCAATTTTCTTAGTCTTTGCAATGAACCAGCCTTTCATTTGTTTTGATCAGTACTATAGGCTTTTTGTTGTACACTTTATCTATTTCTCTTCTAATTGTCAAGATTTCCTCTTTGTGCTTATTTTGGGCTGCTTTTTTGTTGATTGATTTTCTCATTTTTAAAAATTGCATTTTCAGACCATTAATCCTTGCTTTTCCCATTTTGTTAATGTATGTTTTCAGGGATATAATTTTCTTTCTGAGAACTACTTTAGCTACATCCCAGAAATTTTGATATGTTGTCTTATCGTTAGGCTTCTCCATCACAGAGTTATTGTTTCTATGAGTCATTCTTTGACATTTAAAATAAGAATGATAGGAGACTTCATTATGATGAACTAATTACAATGTCATTATTAAGTCTCCTATCATCCTTTTAAAGAAGGGGGAAACTGTAGCTCACAGTTTAAGAGAATGGCCTACAGTCACATAGTTCATAGAACCATAGATTTAAAGCAGGAAGGGACCTTAGAGACAGTCAAGTCCAAATCCCTCCTTTCACAAATTAGGAAACTCAAAGCCAAGGTCATGTGTGTTATAAACAACAGAGCCAGAGCATGAACCCAGGTCTTCTAAATTCAAATCCAGCCCTAGCTACTGAGTATCAGAGCCAGAATTGGAAATTGTTTTTCTTGGTTATGGATATTATTACTGTGGGTAATAAATGGGTTGAACACTAAGTTATCCTAATTTCTCAGTTCCCAAAGAATTCGAAACAGTGCAGGGAATTCCCAGAAGATCTTTGGGATAGTAAGATTTTTGAGTAAAACACAGTGATACTTGACCTCTATAGGACACCAGGCAAGCTTCTAGGAGGAGGTAGTTCACAGTTTTAACATTCCTTTCTAAAATGACATTATTGAATGTTTGAGATGTTTTTGTTTACTTGTACTTTTGGCTATACCAGTAACTTCTTGTACTTTCTTGTTTGCTGTGTCATATCTTTGTGAAGATGGGTTTTTATAGGTTGTGATTAAAAAACATGCATTTTGTGAAAACAGATATGGAACAGAAAATGAGCATGGCGGTATTCAGTCTGATTTCAAGGTTTGAGAAACTGTGGAGTGCCAAACAAGTGAACACATCTCCTTAGCAAGTAATTATGGCAGCTTATTATGGGTAAATGATGTACCAGGCAGCAGCTAGGTGGTGCTGCAGTGGATAGAGTGCTGGGCCTGGAGTCAGGAAGATTTCCTCTTCCTGAGTTCGAATCTAGCCTCATACTTACTAACTGTGTGACCCTGGGCAGGTCACTTTAACCCTGTTTACCTCAGGTTCCTCATGTAAAATGAGCTAGAGAAGGAAATGGCAAACCATACTGGAATATCTCTGCCAAGAAAACCCCAAATGTTGTCAAGAAGAGTCAGACAGGACTGAACAATAACAGCAAAAAGGATGAAATAAAAAACATGATTTTTTTCCTTTTAATTTATATGCATTGTTTTTTTTTCAGTGGCTGCTAAGTTGTTATTAAGTTGTTTGGCCCCAACTACTTTTATTTATTTATTTTTTTTGCAGGGCAATGGGGCTAAGTGACTTGCCCAGGGTCACACAGCTGGTAAGTGTCAAGTGTCTGAGGCCAGATTTGAACTCAGGTACTCCTGAATCCAGGACTGGTGCTTTATCCACTGTGCCACCTAGCCGCCCCCTAACTACTTTAAATAAACAGAACTGTTAGGTATTTCTTTAGGGATAGGGTCACCAAACTTACTGAGGCATTAACAATGACAAGAACTAAGAAACTTTGATAAACGCTCTCCTCATTCAAAGAGGCAATTTGACGTAATCACTGAGATTTGGTGCGGTGGTATATTTATTGAGTACTTACCATGTCTGAGACCCTGTTGTAGGTTCTGAAGATACAAAGCTGAAAACAAAACAGACCTTGCTTATAAAAAAGCAAAAAAAACCCAAAATATAACAAAAAAACCCAACTTCCATTCTTTTCAAGGGTAAGAGTATTTACACATATAAGTAAAAATACCTCCCCTGAACAACTAAGGGATCAGAAAAGTTACACAGAAAATCAGCTATGTAACATGGCAGTTCCCTAACCCTCCAAATGCTAACTCTAGGCAGCAGGAAGAAGAGATGATTAGTATGTCAAATGAGGGAGGTTACTGTCTTTCTGTCCTCTGTCTGCCGTTGTGAAACCTCATCTGAAGTAATGTGTGCTATTCAGGAAGGACCTTGACAGGCTGGGGCACAACCAAAGGAAGGTGACTGGCCTGCAGGCCATGACATAGCTGGCCCACATGATCAATGGCTCTTGTTAAAGCCCCGAGGAGACAAAACATGGGGGAGACTGCCTGACTAGCTGTCTTCTAGCAGAGTGGTGGTGTGCTGGCTAGAGAGACCTTGCCTCAGGCATTTACTAGTTTTGTGATGTTGGACAAGTCACTTAACCTCCATCTGCTTCAGTTTTCTCTTCTGCAAATTAGGGTTAATAATAGTATCTACTTCCTAGAGTTGTTTTGAAGGAAAAATGAAGTAATATTTGTAAAGTACTTTGCAAATCATAAAGTACTGTAGAAATACCACCACCACCACCACCATCATCACCAACATCACCAACATCACCACTTTCATGTTAAAGAGAGACTCAACTTGTTCTGTTAAATACCAAGGGGATAGAAATGGTACCATGAGTATACAGGTTTTAGCTTAATATAAGGAATACTTTCTTTACAATTAGAGGTGACCAAGAGTAGGACAGGCTGTCTAAACATATAGTGGGCTCCTCATCATTGGAGGTCTTTAAGTTGTAGCTAGCTGACCACCTGCCAGTAATGAAATAGGAGGGATTCTTAGGACCTTGAGATATGCTCTTCTCAGATCTCTTCTAATTCTGGGGCTCTGTGGCTTGAACTCCAAGTCTACCTAGTTGTCATTTCCCTACATAATAGTGCACGACTAGCAGAGAGGTCTGTTGGTAGAAAGGATGCTGAGAAGCTGTCCAAGAAGGAATGAGAATGGATGTTTATAGTATAGAAAACCAGCCAAAGAAGAAATAAGAATTTTTCCTGTAGTAGTCTAGAATTCAGGCTTTGTTGTTGTTGTTGTATGGGCATCTTAGTTGGCCTGATTCTTCATGACCCCATCTGTGGTTTTCTTGGCAAAGATACTGGAATGGGTGGAATTCAAACTGGAGGAGGCCAATAGAAGCTGAGACTATCACTTAGAGGCCAGGATTAGGGCCTACCATTACAGTGGCAGACCCATATGAACTGCTTCCTGAGGGAGGGTCTCCGGAAGCACTTGACCAGTGACTGTGTGATTGATTTGCTTTGGGTTTCTTTCGGTGCTGTCTGCTACTCTGGAGCTTGGGTACTATCAAGGCTACAGTCAGGTAGCTATGTGAGTGTTTTTCCCAGATTTTTGACTGGGACCTCTGAACCAATAAGCAGAGGGCATCCTTGCTATCCATACTGGAGGGAATCCATCCCCAGCATGTGAGTTCTCATCCAATTTTGGCTAGTGTTTAGAGCAGCAGGCTTACATGATATTAAAAAGTGACTGAATAAAGCCAAAGCTTGCTGCTTCATTATTACCCACTACAGAAAGTAAACCAATTTGGAGCCAGGATACCATGGAGGAAATATTCTCTTAAATAATGTTGGATGCAGAGAATGTCTAATAACTCCCCACTCTCCCTCCACCCCCTTTAAGGTGTACTTCTTTAGTAAGGAGAGGCAATGTTCAATTTCTTTTCTGAGTTCCTCAGTGGAATCAGGATTGGGAGGAAAACCCTACAGCTTTGCAAGGACAAGTATCTCATCCTCAGCAGCTAACAGTGGTCCCTTTAGCATTGGGGAAGAGTTGCAGACAGTTCCTAGACTCTTATTATCTGACTCAGCTTGCACCTGGACCTCCCCAAGACTGCTGTTGATAAATAGCACACACACATACATCATTGGACCCATCAGGCATTTCTCTCTGATGTTTTTGGCCAGATGTACCTGTTCTCTTCCTATTCATATCTCACAGTGAACCTGCTGCTCAGTTGTACTACTGTCTCCCTGGGATAATTCATATTGTGCCAATCAGTCTCCACTAGCTGTAAGTAAACTTAGGATTTTTCTGTTTCATAGGCATCTTTCAACCCTGACACTTTCCTGACCATATCAAATCTGTATGTATCTTTAATTCATTTTGACATCTGTTGCATTTTTTTTAAAGGATTTGGACTAGATAACTAGGAAATGGGGGAAAGTCCTATGGGCCCTGAGGGCTTTGAGTATGGCTTCCTGGACTGCAGCTGGTATGGCTTCCCTAGTAACAAGTACAGCTGCAATTCCCTCTCCCGAGGCTTTGATGGGCTTCAGTTTCCTCCTATGTAAAATCAGGAGAAAACCGCTTTCATTATGTAACATCACTTTGTGAATTTTTAAGTACTAGAGAAATGGGAGCTATGATGATAATGGTGGTTGTGGTGGTGATGATGATGCTGATGATGATGAAAAAGAAGACGAAGAAGAAGAAGACAAAGAAGAAGAAGACGAAGACGACAACGATGACTCTAATGGGTCTGTGATAACATCAAGTTGAATGTTCCTTCCAATAATGCAGATAACAGCCCATTTATCATGTCTTCCCAACATGCACTCTTATGTCCATGCCCTCCCATAAATTCACAATGAAAAGCCCATTGAGCTTACTTAAGGCTTTCTCCCGACATCCTCATTTCTTCATTGATTCTCTTTTGTTTGTTTGTTTTGCAGGGCAATGAGGGTTAAGTGACTTGCCCAGGGTCACACAGCTAGTAAGTGTCAAGTGTCTGAGGTTGGATTTGAACTCAGGTCCTTGGGAATCCAGGGCTGGTGCTTTATCCACTGCACCACGTAGCTGCCCCTATATTCATTTTCAATTCACTTGTCCTAATTACCACAGAATTGGAACATCAGCGTTAATATCATAGGATGGGTGCTATCTATCTTATAGGAATGTTCTTTCATTTACTGTGTAATCTCAAATGGCCATGGAATAGTTAACCTACCTAAACTTGGAGGCAGGTAGGGCAGCTAACATTCTACTTGAGTGGTAAGCTGAGATACAGAGACATTTAGTGACTCATCTAGAATAACCCCCCATAGGAGTGACAAATCAAACCCAGGGTCTCCGGAGTCTCATGGTAGTACTCTATCCTCTAATTATGCTGGAAAGGTACTGAGGCTTCAATAATCTTCTTTTTCAAGCACCTCTACTTGAAAGCTCCATTGAAACCAAGGGGAAATAGCTGTTTATGACAGTTTTCAACTTTTGAAATGGATTTTATGCAGTCTAGCTTATTATTTGCCATTTCTTTTGTGATTGTTATCTATGCTGCTATTTTAGGGGCTTGATAGCCCAGGCATGGGATATACTCTGTTATCACTACTTTTTCAAGAGTGATGGATTGATTTCTTAGTAACTGATCCTTTAAAAGAAAGTATAAATATGGCTATTTGGTTAGACGTGGTTTTTCTATGATAGGTCAATTCCTTAACTTCTTTTTTGGGGGGGAGGGAGGGGTGCAGTTAAATACACTGTGTTGATATAGCATTAAAAGCACCAGATGAGATGATCCTACCTTGTCAGGGTAGGAACAATAATCCATCACATCTATTTCAAGGATGCAGGATTAAATCAGTGTGCATACTATCTCCTATGAAGTTCATGAGTAAATGGTCTGAGAGAGTTGTCTCTTCCCCCTTCACCCCCAATCCATTACTGGTCAGCCTTTTGATAATCTCTCTGAAATTTAGATAAAATGGTCCTCATTGAACGGACCTACAGTCTCTTACTGGGTCCATCCTTGATACCTTTCCAGCTTGGCAGAATTTTTACTCTACTGGAGGAGCCTGTGAGAACAAAGTCACCTTCTTGTCACCACGAGATACCACAGGAAGACTTGGGTGAGAACTTGGACTAGTTAACTCTGTAAATAAAGGACTCAATTGCCTCTTATGGGAATAGGCAGAAAGTGTTTCTCTAACAGAGATGAATTTTATTCATTTAGTAGACTGATACTTTTATCCTGTGTCTACATAGCCACATACTTAAGTAGCTAGTATAAAAGTCATAACTAACTTTGTGACAATGTTTAACAAGGTGGGGCCCCCTAGTGCACTACTTGAGAATTCCCTCTAGCCTTACATTAATCCCATGGCCAGAGAAATTAGTTTGTTGTTGTTGTTTTTTAAATAGACTTTTATTATTAACAGCCATTGACAATAAACGTTCAAACATACAACAAGGAAAAGCAAGCTTATAACCCATATATTACATTTCATATACCAAACCTTGTTAGAGGTCTTCTTGCCCAGGCTGGATGCCTATTTATTGAGTAGGTTGAAGAGTAGATTATTATTTGGGTACATATTGAATTCTAAGATTCTGTGAAGCTCTGAAAGGTTAAATGGTTTTATTAGGATCACGCAGCTAGTAAGCATCTGAGGCAGAATTCAAACCGAAAACCTTCTGATTATGGGGCCAGTATTCATCCTTTTTACCCTACTGTTTTTTGTCATCTTGGGCTACATCTAGACATAAGAACAAATGTGAAAGACCTAGGTACACTCCAGCTTGTTAATATCATTACTAAAACATGGTGCCTAGAACAGGAGAAATCATTATCAATGTATTATCATCATGGCCTTTGTTTGTATCACCATGTATCTAGAAATAGGAAGTAAGGATGGTATGAGGAATGGAGATACTGCTATACAAGGATCAGTAAAAGCAACTGGGAATGTTTAGTTTGGAGAAGAGAAGCTATATGATGGGGTAGGTTGTGGATGATAACTCTCTTCTAGTATTTGAAGGAGTGTTGTCTGAAAGAGGCAAGAGATCTGCTCTGCTTGGCTTCAGAAGGAAGAGCTAGGAACAATGGGCAGGAGTTGCTGAGAGGCAAAATTTGATTTGGAATCAGGAAAACCTCCTTAAATGTTAGACCTGTTAGGAGTGGGATGGGCTGCCTCAGTAGACAATGTGAGTTTGCTATCCTGGAGATATTTGAGTTGGCAGACCCCTTACTGGGAGTATTATAGTGGGGATTCCTTGTTGGGTATAGGTAGGATTCGATGCCTCCAAGTTCATTCCCTTGCAGAAATTCCAAATTTATAAAGTGTAATTGAGTATTTTGAATTCAGGTTCAGGTGCCATACATCAGCACATTTTCAAACTATATAAATTGCTTCCTTGTAGGTGAATATACATTTTAGTTCTATTCTATCTTCATGGTGGAACTAATTTTTAAATGTTATTTCTAGTAACTTACTGATCCAGCCTCTTCTTGTTCTGTTGCTATGGAGGGACAAAGAGACCTAAGTTCTCCACTGTAGATTTTCTACCTGCATTTTGTTAAATGAACTAGCTGGTAATATTAGTGTAGCAGGAGTGAAAAGGGTGGGCCTTAATTTATTGGACTGGGGCATCTCCTGTGGAGCTGTATACATACTCCTTCCCCTGCTTAGACCAGGCCTCTGAAGCTTTGGGTCAGTGACAGTGAGAGAGTGAAGGGCTGGGTGGCTGGGGGAAATCAGGGAGCTGCTTGGTGAGAGAGAGTCTTTAAGTTCTTTTGAATTATATGATTTCTATAGTGAAGAAAATGAGCAGCTATCCCATACTTCTTGCCCATATAGTACATTGGGTACTTTTTTCTAGTAGGAGCGCTGCTGTCTACTTTTGGGTAAGACCCTGGACATAAGTCAAGCTAAAGATTTCTTTTAGAGATTTCCTTGGGGGTTTTCCCCTAAGGTGGAGAAGAGGGCTAGACAGAGGGAAGCTTGACTTAACTTTCAGCATGGGATCATGTTCAGCTCTATGAGATCTCAGAGTCCTTTGGGGCCCCCTGGGTCACAGAACACATACAAAAGTCCAGAAGACTGTAGTCTGTATGAATTAAAAGGGGGTTAGATATTTGTGGCTTACAAGTATTGAGAGTTTTGATGCTGGGAAGCAAGGGCAATTGGCAGCTTGGCTTCAGTATGGTTTCCTTACCAAGTCAGCAGGCTTCTCGACCCTATTCTCAAAAAGTTGCTGTACTGATAATAAATTAAGATAATTATTGCCATTTTCATTCCTAAATTATGCCGAGAAACTTCAAGAACTACCTTGTCAAAACATGGTATCTCAAAGACTTAAAAATGTCAGATTTTTCTCCTTTAGAGAGTCATGTAGGATAACTTAGTTTGAGTATTAATTGATTTACTTAAGACAAGAAACCTTCATGCGACTCTATTTTTAATGTAAAAACTTCTGTTTTCTTGGTTAGCAAATAATCATAAAATACATGAAGGAACTTTTAATTCTGCACTTTGGGAACCTCTCTACCCCACCAGATACAACCTGTCATGGCCTTGGTCAATAAGCCAGCCTGAGGGAATTATCTGAGACTATGGGAAAGCACTTGCTGGGGTCACACAGCTAGAAAGAGTCAGAGGCAGGCATTGAACGTTTGTTTGAGCCAAGTTTCCTTGATCCAAGCTCAGCACCCTAGCCGCTGTACTACCCTGCCTCTAATCATAAAAGTGTCAAAAAATTGGGTACTGTAAATAAGCTGCAAAAATAGCAACTGTTGCTTTTTTTTTTTTTTGCTGGGTACTGAGGGTTAAGTGACTTGCCCAGGGTCACACAGCTAGTAAGTGTCAAGTGTCTGAGGCCAGATTTGAACTCGGGTCCTCCTGAATCCAGGGCTGGTGCTTTATCTACTGCACCACCTAGCTGCTCCAACTGTTGCTTTCTTAACCATAATAATTAGTATATACACAAAATGAGAGGCAGGATGGTGTAGTGGCTAAAGAGAAAACCTTGGATCCTGCTTACACAGCATACTTAGCTGTATGACCCTGAAAAAAATTGCTTAAGATCTCAGTGTTCCCAGAAACTCTTGAAGACTATGAGGTCCAGAGAGTAGTCACTGATCCATCCACATTAGCAGAGGGAATCCCTTCCAAGGGATTGCCTAACACTGATGAAATCACAAGTCCATCTTTTTGTTGTTGTTGTTTTTTTTGGGGGGTAATGAGGGTTAAGTGACTTGCCTAAGGTTACACAGCTAGTGTCAAGTGTCTAAGACTGGATATGAACTCAGGTCCTCCTGAATCCAAGGCTGGTACTTTATCCACTGCGCCACCTAGCTGCCCCCACAAGTCCATCTTGTTAAAAAAAATCACAACAGAGTTGACCCCATTTTATAAGCCAACTTTTTCTACAAGGCTGTAGAAATTGTAATTACTGATGTTAACTACAGCAATGTAAATGAAAAAATCACTTGAAAGGAAAGTGAAGTTTGAATAATTGAAAAACTAATATTGATCCTGGATAACAGATACTAAAACATAACTCCCTTGTCTTGGTAGAAAGGCATGGTGCTACTAAGGAAGAATATTGCATTTGTTTTCAGGTGTGGGCACCATCAGCTGCTTTTGATGCTTTTTGTTGTTGTTGTTGTTGTTACAGTGGAGATTTCAGTTGTGGGAAGGGATATATGGAAATTACTCTGATATAACAACCAAAATCCATCAATAAAATATATTTTAAAAGAAAAACACCTTCATTTTTTGCCCATCTGGAAGTCAGGAACTATTTTTTGTATGTTGCCAAATGAAAGGACTTTGTTACATGGTGATAACATCTAAATGCTTCAGCCCTGGATAAGTTTTGAGTAGGAATGACTTTTACCAGGGCAGTAGAAAGAGATAAAGAAAGGTGTAGCCAAAGCCCCCAGGGGCTCAGAATGAAAGAGAATATTTTTTATTATCACCTATCAGGACCTGGTTCACAGCTATTGGTGAAGGCTGGATAAATGCTTCCTGATGATGCTCATCATACTTATGTGAAATGAAGATCATCTGGCATTCAGCAGAAATAATTTGGAGCCTTCCAGGAATACTTTTGGTTAGACCTGAGACAATATCCTCAGACTGTTAAAAGGAAACTCATTGTTATGGCTTATGGAGTTGTATTCACTGGTGGCTTTTTTTCCTCCCAAATTCCATTACCTAGAATTGGTAACATTTCAGGGCTGTAATGAAATAGCTTGTAATGGAAAACAGGCCCAAAATGTCCTAGGTAGATTGTGAGTGCTTGGCTAGCTACTCCTATCTCGAGCAAGTATGATAGTATAACCTTTTAAGAGGATGATGAAGGTTCAAGATTGAGGTGGTCATGGTAACCAGATTTCACTGAAGTAGCAAGGACCTTTCATTCCAACCTAGTGAGTTCTTGTAAGGTCAGTTTCCCCTTTCTACCAGACTACATCCATTCTAGAGGACATGCCTGGTTTTGAACCCAAGAGGACTCAGTTCTTCCCTGACACAGAATCCTTGTTCCTGTTTGTCTGACTAGGGTATATGCTTCCAAGGGGCATGGGGGAAAGTAACATTGACGTTTGGGGGCTATTGCTCTGATCCCCAGATGATTGCACAGAATTTCAGTTGGAGGGGATCTCAGTGGCCATCTAGTAGAACTAGTCAAATCCCTCTTTTGTATGATATTTATCTTCATGTATCTGAAATGCCATCAATTCCCCATTCCTAGCCCCAGCCTTCTCTTCTCTGTACTAAATACCCTCTGTTCCTTCAACTGATGCTGGCATGACATGAACCCAAGACCCTTCCATGGCCACCACTTAGCCCGAGGAAGTCAACCACACGGGAGCATCGAAGGAACATTCTGCTTTTTCCTGAATGAGATAGAGTAATAATTCACCTGCCACATAAATTCACAGACAACTTTCTCTAAGTGTTCATGACCTCTAAGTTACTAAGGAACACATAATTCCCCTGAATTGTAGAATGTAAGATCCTTGAGGGCAGGGGGAGGACTGTGTTTTTTTTCCTTTGTATCCTCAGAGATGGTTGTTGTTGTTTGTCCTTCATTTTCGAAGAAGACCATGACATTGGAATGATGTCATGACTTGCACTGAATTGGGTTTAAGTGGGGGGGGGCTGTGCAAAGTCACCAACCTCACTCTTTCCTCCAGAACCAACTGGGTCCAGTGGCAAGATAGATATCAGGAAGGCTGGAAGATGGCCCTGGATGTTTAAGGCAATTGGAGACAAGTGAATTACCCAGGGTCATAGAGCTAGTAAGTGTCTGAGGTGAGATTTGAATTCAGGTCCTCCTGACTTCAGGGCCAGTGCTCTATCCACTGCACCACCTAGCTACCCTCTTTGTATTCTCACTGCCTAATTTACCAAGAGATTGCATATAGCAAGACTTTATTAAATGTTTATTAAATAGTGGAATTAGATCAGAGTGCTTGCTTTTTTAAAATTTCTTTGATTCCTTTGAGGGGCCTAGGATCTCTGTAAGTCTCTTTCATTTAGCAGTTTAAACCGGGAAATATATAAGCTGAATAAAATTTTCTCAGTCATGGCCTAAATAGTGTATCAGCCTCTATAAATACAGGGCGGTGGTCCAATATCTCTCCCAGAGCTTAGGACTGCATTTGGTTGGTGGGAGGACCTTGCCACTGGGGCATATCTTTTTTCCTGCTAAACAGAGAATACCTGCTACTCAATTGGGTACTACTAGCAACAAATCCTTTGGGAGTCTACACTGACCTACTTTGCACATATTTGAATCCTAAGGGGAGGATACCCAGAGCTTTGTCCTCTGGTTACTAGATCCCAAATATAACCAAAGGATTGTATTTCCATGCAAGAGTTTATCCCTGTTAACTTGGTGAAAGAATTTTATGGGAACACATTTCTGTAAAGGTTTTGGCTAATCTGCTAATTCTGAGGGCATGGAGACCTTTCTGAGGCACTGTTTCTGCTGTTGTGGTGACCTGGGCTTGCAGTAGCCATCTTCTCAGCTGATTCCATGTATCTGGGGCTATTCAGTCAGCAATCGCAAATGACTTCCAGGGAGCATGGGGATAACTCATGGGAAACCTCTCGGTTCTTAGGATAATCTGATGCTATGTTATAAATGGGTTGGGCAAAGGACCAGGTGATACAAATGCAGCAATCCAAGTCAGTCTGACAGCCTGCCTAGATGCCATAATGGTTTCTTTTGACCCTCTTTATTTTTATACCTAGGAGGTTAAGGCATTCCATTTGATGCCTTGGAAGAGAACATAACTGAGTAAATTCAATAAACCAACAGATGTTGACATTCCTACTGTGTGCCAGGCACTGTACTAGGTGCTGAGGATGAAAAAGATGAAAAAACAACATGCTCAAGGAGTTCATATTTTAATAGGGGAACACAAAGTGTACAGGGACACAACATAGGATGGGATTATGGTAAAAAGGGTAGAACTAGGTGAAATATGAGAAGAAAAGTCAAAGTAGAGATAATATACCTATAATATTAGGCATTTAGGTAGAATGGTGGATAGAATGTTGGTCTTGGAATCAGGAAACTCTAAGTTTGAATCCTACCTCAGATATTTCCTAACTTTTTGACCCTGTGCAAATCGCTTCACCTCTGTCAGCCTTAATTATCACATTGTAAAATAGGAATAATAATAGTATCTACCTCACAGGGTTGTTGTGAAGATGAGCATTTTAGGGTTAGGGTTAGCAAATCTTCAAGTGCTATGTAACTGCTAGGGGCTCATGAAGGGGTATATCCCTACTATAAAGAATGGCCTACATGGATGTTCTGAGGTAGGAAACTGCAAGGATGAAATCAGTGTGCCAGGATCACAAAGTGTATGCAGGGGAGAAAGGTGAAAAAGACTGGAAAGTTATCTTGGAGCCAGGCTGTGAAAGACTCAGTCAAAATTTTGTGTTTTACCCTAGAGACAATGGTGAACCCCTGAAGGGTCTTGACCAGATGAATGGCAGCCACATCTTAATTCAGCAACAAATATTTATTAAGTGCCTATTGTATATAGGTTGCTGTGCTACAATTATCCAAAGAAACAAAGGTAGTTAAGAAATGGTCCCTGCCCTCCTTGGGTTTACAATCTAGCAAGTAAATAAAACACAAACATAGGTAACTGTAATGCATATCATTATGCCATAATTACATTGTGGTTGTTGTTTAGTCATCCATTAGAGTCCTGCCCTTCGTGATCCTGTGAACCATACTGTCCATGGGGTTTTCTTGGCAAAGATACAGGAGTGCTTCGTCATTTCCTTTTCCAGTGGATTAAGGAAAACAGAAATTAGATGACTTGTCTAGGGTCACATAGCTACTAAGTGTCTGAGGTTGGATTTGAACTCAGGTTTTCCTGGCTCTAAGCCTGTCACTCTATCCATTGAGCCATCTACCTGCCTCAAAAGTAAATTAGAGAGTTGCAAATCAAAGTGCTATTTGAGATCCAAGGAGAAAAGTTATTACCAAGTGGGGAAGATGGTAGAAGTGGGAAAGACTGGGTTGGAGAAAACTCATTTGAAACAGTGATACTTGAGTTGGGTTTTAAAGACTGGAGAAACTATGTACTGGGCAGAATATTTTGGCATATATGTGAAGGGTGGATTTAAATGAGGAGAGCCTGGAGACAAAAAAAACAGTTAAGAGGCTGGTACAATAGTCCAGACAAGAAGTGCCAGGATATTGGTGATGGGAGTAAAGAGGAAGGGACAGAATTCAGAAATAAAACCAGCATATTTTGGGAGCATTCTAATGTCACGGCCAATTCAACCATGAAAGTTTATATATTTCACTGTTTAAGTATTTTAATATCAGTGGAACTGAGATCTCGTCTAGGGGAGCTACATTAATAGGAAGAATGCCCATTAGCTAAATATGACTATTCATTATTTTTGTCCATATCCTCCCATCAGTCCTGCACAGAGAACCCCTAACATTCTACAGACCACTTAGTGAGGTCTTTTCACATTTTGTTATAGTATAGCACTTAGGCTATCCATCAGTGATCTTTCACTCATGCTACATGACTGGCCCACCTTTTATTGGTAATACATTTCCTGCATGATAAGCTCTTCTGCTATTTCTTTCCTGTAGGCTGTTACTGGGAATATTCTATAGGGAATAGCACTTGCATGTATCTCCATGCTTTTCAGATCTTGCAACTTTGAGCCTTTAGAGATTTTAGTATCTCAGATTGATAAGCATACATCAGTAGGCAAACATTTGGATTTTGAAAAAAGAAAGGGTGTGTGTGTGCGTGCGTGTGTGTGTGTGTGTGTGTGTGTGTGTGTGTATGTATGTATGTATGTGTATGTATCTGGGTGAACACTAGGGAGCAGCCTGGAATCATTGAAATAACGTCAATTTCCCAAGAGCAATCCAATCCATTCTCTTCCTCCTATTCAGTTTTGAGCCCAAACTGCTGTCCATCTGCAGTCACTCAAATATATGTACTGATGCATTAACTCAATGGACTGGTCATTCAATTGCACATCTTCTTCTGGATAATGGATATTTCCTATCTATTTAGCTTTTCCTATGTTGGCCATTAAGCTGGTCTCTTGAATAATCATGGATGCCATTGAAGAGACTCTTCAATTTTGGCAGACATTTGATACAGTCAGCATAATGTTGTCCCAAATAGGAGTAGTTGGAGGACCTCACACTCTTATTCCATTTGGACCCTGCATAAGACATCTTCTATGGCAATGTCAAACACCTCTGGTGAGCTGATGTTCCCCTGTATTAGGCTTCACTCAAAGTCAGTAACCAGAAGGTCATTGGCCAGTTTTCTCTCTGTCTGTAGTTGCATTTATTAAGGAATCCTGTACAATATTAATATGTGTTGGAAGAAAGCCTTTATGGTAGCTTTTTGCTCCACTGAGTCAAATGCTTTTTTTAGTAATCAACAAAAACACAGCAGGATCTGGGATTCTCTACATGTTTCAGAAAACTGTATGGCTTTAAAGATGTAGAAAACAATTTGTGAAAGCCAGCCCATGCCCTTCTCATTTCTTCATCAATATATGTATAGATCGTTCTCATAAGGATTTTATGAGGATAAGAAAGCAGGCAGAAGAATGGGTAGTTACTGATATCTACTCAGTCATTTATTTTTGTTTAATAATGTTGTTGGTGATTTTCCCCTTCCCACACTTGAGATAGCTCCTTCAAGGCTTTCATGCCTGTGTCGTTGCCAGGACCAATGCACTCTCTGGTTCTATCCAGCTACTCTTTCTGCTTTAGTCTTCCTGGTGCCATTTCTCTGTCTTTGTGTAGTGCATTGGAGACAGAAGTACTAGGCAAATGTCATATTTCCTATGCCACTGAGGATGGCCAGAGTTCATTCAAGAGACCTAACAAGTACTTTTATAAGCAAATACTCACAAATGGCAGCATTACATTATTTTCTTCTACTTGCATTATAACTGATCTTTAAGAAAAGGTCAAAAACCTTTTATTGATGACTTTTGTTTTGTACATTAGTCATTTCTACATATACTGTGCCTGCCACCCATCCATCCAATAAGTTTTACTTTGTAACAAAGAAAAAGTGTTAAACAAAACCAACCACATTGCAGTGGCCACATCATATGGTATGTGCAACATTCTATACCCATAGTCCACTTCTCTAAACAAGGGATAGAGATAGATTTCTTCATATGTTCCTCAGGGTTGAAATTGATCACTGCATGTATTGCTTTATTTTGTAATAGAAACTCTCTTTGCTTTGTGATTAAAAGCAGTAGATCAGAGTGATGGGCACTAGATGATGTAGCACACAAATGAGACCAAAGGAACAAATTTGCTGCTGCCTACAGAATGTCTTACTTTAGTATGACATTGATTTTGCTTAATATACATTAAGGACCCTGTATGCTTGTCTTTCAAAGAAAAAATGTTTTCATTTTATATACATGTATATACACAAACATATACATATATAGGAATTAAAATCATATAAACAAAACCAAAAACTGCAATTGAATATATTCAGTTTATATCACTCTATGTGTATATCTATCTGTATATCTATCTATCTATCTATCTATCTCAGAGTGATAGGCACTAGGTGATATATACACACATGCACATGCATGTTTATATACATATATGTGTATGTACATGTGCATACACATACACACCTATATGTAAACTTAAGACATTTTTCAATTGCTGTTTTGTTGTTGTTTTTTGCTTCCCAAGACAAAGAGGAAGTCAGGATTTGTAAGTTTTTGCCTACCATTCAAGGAGCAGACCTGAACAATAGCAGCAGGCAAGAAGCCCAACACAAGCACCGTTTGTCTCTGTCCACTGGACGAATTACTGTGCTATGAGGAGGGGAGAGGGGGGAGAAGGAGAATCTGCTGATGCAGCTTCTGCCTGACCCCTGTCTCCAGTTTGTCTCTCCCCACATCCCTCCCCACCACTCCCAGTTAGATTAAAGGGGGTCTTCCATTCTCAGTCCTCAAGCTGAGCTGCAGTGAACATTAGAGATGAGAGAAAACTGCAGCCACTGTATTTCTTGGCAATCTGCTTGAATAAAAATAGAGATCTGCTGAGTCAGGATTCTCATATCTGCAAACCTTCCCCAGCTGGGGAAAGATACTTTTCTCCCCCTCTTTTGAATGTTTACTTAAATTAGGTCTCCCCTTCCCAAGCCAAAGAGATACATAACCTGCCTGGAAGTTGGTCTTTTCAAAGAGAAATGCATTCTTTATATATGAATTTCTCTGCTCATTTGAACTGCTCCTAACTGTTAAGCCTAAAATATCTGCTTTCTTTGGGGAGATGAAATAAGATCTCCATTTATCTGGTTCCAAATCTACACATCAAACATAGCAACACGTTCCATACTGAGCGGGCGCCACTCTTTTGCTAGCATCACTCACCCCTGCCTGCTTGCCTTCTTAAAGTACAAAAGCTTTAGACAAAACTCAGCGAGGGAAGAATGCATGGGAGAAGGACAGATAGAATCTTAAGAAATGGTCCCCATTTCCCCATCTTGTCCAACGGGAGCAATGAGAGGATGTCAGAGGCACTTCCTCTCCTCCTTGCTTTACTTCATGACCAAAACCACTGACCTTTTTCTTAGTGATAACATCAGGCCCCAGTGGAGAGAGATGAAATGCTCTTGCCTCCCTGTGTCAGGAGAGAATGTTAACACACCACAGGATAGCATCATTCCCATAGGGAAAACTAGCAAAGGCTTTGGCCCTTCCTTTATGGTAACTGTTTCAATAACTAAGTCAAAACCTTTGCTGATGCTGTCTTCTCTGGGAAGAATTTTAGTGTTCTCTCCTGCCAATGATTGCTTTAAGTTTCTAACCCATTTGTCCCTTTCCTAATCAATGTTGTTGATCAATTTCAAATTTTTCTGTTCCCTGAATGTGATGTACACAGTTTAACCCCCATGTCTGGAATGTCCTCCCTCCTTTCCCTCCTTTAGGAATCCTTAGCTCCCTTGTGGCTTTGCTCAGGTGTCCTCTCCCCTGCCTGAGGCCTATCCTGACACCCCTAGTTGTTAGTGATTTTACCTGCCTGCCACATTACTTTGTAATTTACTTATTTGTATACATTTTGTATTCCCCTTGAAGAATAGAAGGTCCCTAGAGGGCAGGGATTGTTAGGGTTAGGTTTTGCTCTTCTATCCCCACCATCTAACACGAAGCTTCACGTAGAGTAGGCACTGAAAACCTGCTTGCTGAATTAAATCGAACTGAATTTCAGCCTGGGAGGCAGCTGTGATATAGCAGAAAGCCCTGAATTTGGGGTGAGGAGACTCATCCTTGACTATGAATATGATTATTCTACTTCCTGGCAGCAGCACCTTGGGTGACTGTTCCTCATCTATAACCTGGAGGCATTAAGGCAACTAGCTACCTCCCAGGTTTGTCCTGAGGATGAAATGAGATCATGGACTTGACTATAAAGTACCATATAAATGTTAACTGTTACGATCTTCTCCTTAAGTAAATAACTGTCATCGATTACTCTTGGCTGTCCAGACTCTCTTCCAGCTCTTGAAAGGAGTAATATTTTCCCTTATGAAAACTTTTTTCCTGAAAGTTTGCTGAAGAATCGAAAGTTTTGCCAGCAGTATCTTGTAGTTTCCAGAGCTCTGGATTGGGAGACAGGCAGGGGTATGGCGGAACCAGCTTGCACTGGCTTTTGAGAGCCAAATTCAGAAATCAGCAAACTATGGATCGGGTCATTGTATTGTTTTGTTGCTGGTTTATCATTTAGGAAAGGGATGGAAAATGTTAATGATGCCGAAAAAACTAAAAGTATATCTTGGAGAGTTTGTTAAACATTTACTAGCATGCTCTTATAGTTAGGAGCCCTGGATTCTAGTTACTAGCTTTACTGTTTACTCCCTGTATGACCTTAGAATCAAAGAATGTTTGAGCTAGATGGGATTATGGAGATCTTCTAGTCTAATACCTTCATTTCATAGACGAGGAAATTGGGGCCCAGAGAAGGAATGTCACTTGTCCCAGGCTGCACAGCAATGTAGGAGAAAGCTAAGACTGAAACCCATGCCTTTCAATTACAAGGCCTGCAGATGCTCTTTCCACTCTACTACAGCTGTCTAGGGGCAACTGGGTGGTGCTGCAACAGATAGAGTGCCAGGCCTAGGATAAGGAAGACTCATATTCCTGAGTTCAAATCCAGCTTCAGATATCCACTAGCTGTGTGACCCTGGGCAAGTCACTTCACCCTGTTTGCCTCCATTTCCTCATCTGTAAAATGAGCTGGAAAAGGAAATGACAAACCACTCTTGTACCTTTGCCAAGAAAACCCCAAATGGGGTCACAAAGAGTTAGTCATGACCGAACAACAACAGAAACAGCTGCCTTGGAGAAGTTACTGTCCTTCTCTGGGGTGTTTCCTCCTCTGTAAGATGAGGAATTAGAAGAATTCTAAGATTCCTTCCAATTCTCACATTTGAATCTTTTAATTCAATTTAATCAATAAATAGGGAACATCAAGTGGGTGCTTGGCACTGAGGGAGACTCAAAGGATAGATAAGATCTGGTTTCTGTCCTCAACAAAGATAATCTAATAATATCTTGGGTCCCATGACTGGAGTTTCTAAGGAATCCATAGTACTTCTTTTCTTTCCTTTCCTGAGGGTTATTTCTTTGTTCACTTGACAAGCATTTATCAAACAGCTAGCATGTTTAAAACAATGTGATGGGTGAAGGGAATATAAATACAAAGATGATGAGACAGGCCTCTGTCCTCAGAGAGCTTACATTCTCCTGGGGAAAATAATATGTACAGTACACACTCAGAAAAGTAAATATAGGATATATACAAAGTAAGTATATTTTTGGAGGGATCCAATGTCTAGGGGGTCATTATAATTATTGGATTCCATACCTTTGTTAATAATATGGGAACTATCATTCACATGGTCAATTAATCACAGTAATAAAGAATGAAAGGAAAGAGATTAGCCAGTGTTTCCTCATAGCTAGCTGTGACAAACAAATCCATTTTTGGATTGTAAATATTACAAAGGCTCCAAACTTGTTTATTCATAAATATAACTTATAACCTACCATTTTCTAAACCACATAGTTCTTGCTGTCCTTTCCAGGATTTTTTTGTTTGTTGCTTAGTTTTTTCGATTAAATAATCCTAACCAGTGTTCACGTGTAGTATAAATCAGCCCCAGGAACTGCATGTAAATTAGATTTTGAACATATCAATTTCTCTCACTCAGATTCACTATGTGATATTCTCATGCAAAATGTCTTTACTTTTCTAAGTTTGGATGATTTTTCCATACCAATCTGTCAAACATCATATCAAAGGATATATAATAAGATGCCAATCTGAATTCTTTCAGATAGGCTAGATGTTTCAAAACTCCTGGCCATCTGATAAATCTGATTGTAATGCTTGGGGCTTCCTCAACTATGCCCCCCAGAGGGATAGGGTAGAATCTAAGCCTCATTTAGATACATAGCTTAGGCTCTTTGGAATTTCTCTGCCCTCAAAGAATTTCCATGCTGGCAAATTGACTCTTAAGTTTAAGGTGGTTCCCTTCCCCAGAACCCAGTGGTTTACCTGGACCAGCTCCTCTACTCCTGAAAGTCATAACTGGGTTGAAGAACCAGGGCTGAAGTTTGTTTTATATATAAAAGGTATATGGAGAGTGAATGAATGAATGAATGAATGAATCCATCCATCAATCAAAAAGCCCAGTTCCTTACTCTTAGTAGATTCTTCGTAGATGTTTGTTTAAATGAATTGAAAATGCCCCTGTGACTCTTTAAATCTGAGCCTAATTGTCCTCTCTGAATGTTGGAAATGCTATTACTCCTAGAGAAGCTCCCCCTCCCTTGCCTTCCCCTCCTACTTAGTAGGACCCCAATACGAACAATTAGGATTTGCTACACATTAACTCAGAGTACAGCTAGGTGGTGCTATAGTGACTAGAATGCTGAGTCTGAAGTCAGGAAGACATCTTCCTGAGTTCAAATACAGCCTCAGACACTTATTATCTGTGTGACCCTGGGCAAGTCACTTCACCCTGTTTGCCTAATTTTCCTCATCTGTAAAATGAAGCAGAGAAGGAAACGGCAAACCACTCCAGGATCTCTGCCAAGTGAACCAGAAACAGGGTCACAGAGAGTCAGCCATGACTGAAACAACTAAACAACAACAACCCAGAGAACACTCAGGTGATAAGGAATAATAACAGATTCTCATACAGGGCTCTAAAATTGCAAAACACTTTCCATACTTTATTGTTGTGACTCTCAAAGAAATAAAGTAGGGATTGATGATACCATCATCAATTTATTATATTCCCCATATGATTATAATTCTAATCCCCATGTGATAGGCGAGGAAACTGATGTAGAGAGGGTTAGGTGACTTGTGCATGGTAATGTAGCTAAGTGAATGTCAGAGATTGGATCTGAATCCAGGTTTTCTGGACTCATTAAGTATATTTACTGAGCACCTACTATGTACCAGGAACTGTGCTAAGTGCTGGGGATACAAAGGAAAAACATGGTTTCTGCTCTCAAGAGGCCCATATTCTAATGGGAGACAGTCATCACAAAAAGAGCACATCCATATACAATAAAAATAGAGTCAATGGGAGGTAATTTCTGAGGGATGGAAATGGGAGGGGGGCAGGGATGGGAAAAGATTCTTACAAAAGGTGGTATTTTAGCTGCAATTTGAAGGAAGCCAGGGAAGCTGGAAGACAGAGATAAGGAGGTAGAGCATTCCAGGCATAGGGGTACTGCTAGAGAAAATGCCAGTCTAGAGATGCAATGTCTTGTTTAAGGAACAGCAAAGAGGCCAGAAACTACATAGAATTTTGCAGGAAAGTACAAGGACTTTAAAATAATAGCTTCAGCATCTAATAATAAGAAACATAAATGTTGCAAGCTCAGAAAAAATGGTTTCCTGTTTGAGTTTCTATGGCATCATTTTGTTCTCCATGGACTCTTTCCTGAAAATAAACAGAACTTTCACTATCACCTCCCCCACCCCCACCCCCACCCTCAATAAATCTTTCATAATCCCCTCCTATGTATCAGTTCTGAGGAACAAAAGATGAAAATACAACATTTCTTGCCCCATTTAATGGAGAAGAAATAGTACATACCCATATGAATATGTATGTATGTTTATATATATGTATGTTCATATATGTATGCATGTATATATGTATATAAAATGAATGCTAACTAGTCTTAGAGGGGGGCATTATGAGCTAGGGGTATCAGGAAAATCCTCAGCTTTGGCTGAGGTCAGGAAGGAACAGAATTCCAGACATGGGAGGATAGCCTGTGAAAATGTATGGAGGCAAGAGATTGTTTTTTCATGTTTAGGGAATAGCAAGGATGCCAATTTCATTGGCATGTAGAGTTTGTGAAGGGGAATTATACCCAATAATGATGAAAAGGCAAGTTGTAGATAGATCATAAAGGATTTTAAATGCCAAAAGAAAGGGTTTATATTTGATCCTAGAGATAATAAGGAGCCATTGGAATATATTGAGTAGAAGCATGACATGGTCAAATCTGCTTTTTAGTAAAACCATTTTGGCAGCTGTTAGAAGGATGGGTTGAAGTAGGGAGAGACTTGAGACAGGGAGACTAACCAATTAAGAGGCTGTTGAAATACTTCAGATAAGAGTTGGTGAGGGCCTGAACTATGGCTGTAGCTATGTGAGTGGAAAGAAGGGATGGATGCTAGAGAGGTAGTGGGTATGGAAATGATAAGATTTGGCACTCAATTATACATGTGATGTGAGGGAGAGTAAGTAATGAGTCAAGGAAGACATGAAAGTTGAAAACCTAAGTGACTGGAAGCATTGTGATAATTTGGATGGAGGGAAGTTTGGAACTGTGTGGTTTTGGGAGAAAAGATAATAACTTTCATTTTGTACATAGTGACCTTGATAATAACAATCAAAAAGCAAATTTATATAGTGCTTTAAGGTTTACAAAGATCAATATACAGTATACACAAATATAGTTATTTAATGAGAATATTTGAGTAGAAAGGGAACTGAGAAATCAACTAGGTATAATAATAACTCATATTTCTATAGTAGTTTAAGTTTTGCGCAAAGTGCTTTCTTCATAAGAGCTTTATGAAATAATCAACACAAATATTATCATCCTCATTTTACAGATGAGGAAACTGAGTCTCTAAGAAGATAAGCAACTTGCTCATAGTCACTTAAGTAATAATTTTCTGAGTTGGTATTTCAAAGCTGGTCTCCTGGTTCCAAGTCAAGCACTCAATCTACTCTTTCATGCTGTTTATCTCAAATCATAAAAAGCACTTTACAGCTAGAAGGAGACCTATGGTTCATCTTATCAAAATCCTTATTTTATATATCAGGAAAGCAAGTCCCATAGAAATGAAGTGACTTGACTAAAGTAAGGTTAGTTGTGAACAGAACCTCAATCTACTGACTTCTAGTAAACTCTTATAGACTCCTTTGAAATTGTCAAAAAAAAAAAAAAAGAATTCCCTGACTCAGAATTGTCTAAATCATTACTGACCTTTTAAATGAATGTTGGAAAAGAGCTCTCAAGAAAATGAATGGCATCCTCCATATTTATAAATGATTCCCTTATTCTCTCATCTTTATCTTCTGCTATGTCCTTTAATGGTGAGAATAATGGTTCATAAAAGTAGGTAGGAAGAACAGTCAAGAATTTGATACTTCCAATGGGAATAACAAATTGCAGGGGATCTACACGATCTAAAGCTGTAGGATAGAGATAATTTCCCTCGATCTTCTTATATTCTAATAAGGAAACAGGCCTAAGGAAGGAAGGAGGTTAAGTAGATATGAAGGGAGGGAGGAAGGAAGGAAGGAAGGGAGCATTTCTTTAGCACCTGCTATGTTAGAGACACTGTGTTAAGCACTTTATGAATATCATGTCATTGTATCTTCACAATATTCCTGAGAGACAGGTGCTATTATTATCTTAATTTTACAGTTGAAGAAACAGGCAGACAAAGGTTATGTCATTTGCCCAGGGTCATGCAATTAGTGTCTCTGAGATGGGATTGTAACTCAGTTCTTCCTGCTTTATCCTCTAAAATGCCCACAGCAAAAAAGTGGCAGAGTTAGGATTTGAACACAGATCCTCAGACTAAATCCAGTGGGTTTTTTTCCAAATGCATACAATTTTCTCTGATTTGGTAGGCCTGTTTTCCTCTATCAAAACATAGTTTGTCCAGTGGCAGAGAAGGCAGAAGTAACCTTCTCCACTGTTCCATGACTGGGAGAAAAACAAAACAAAAAACAAAACAAACAGAAAAAAAAAGAAAAAGGAAAAAAAAACGCCCAACGACAATGATGATGACAACGATGATGACTTCCCAGTCAAAGAATTCCACTCTCGAGGATAACAGTGTGAAACAGCAGAAAAAACACTGGATTTGGAGCCAGAAGACCAAGGTTTAGGACATAGTTCTCCCACTTATTAGCTGTGTGACCTTGGGCTTCTTCTCTCTTGATCTTAGTTTTTTCATCCAACGAGGGGCTTGGACTAGATAAGTGATGTCAACTCAAATAGAAATGGGGCCACTATACCATACTTAAGGGTCTCTACAAGTTACATATTGATTTGGAAAAGTACATATTAACTCTATCTATGTTTTATTGTATTTTTATTTATTTTCTAAACAATTCCCAATTACATTTTAATCTGGTTCAGGCCACACTGCAGGTCATGTGTTTAACACCTCTGTAACAGATGACTTCCAAGGTATTTTTCAATTCTCAATCTTAGTTCCTCTTGTTAAGTGAAGAGAAGTGCAAGAGAAGAAAGGTCTTGGAGTAATATGGGTAGGACTATAAAAATCAAGTTGATTTGAAGAAGAGAGAGAGAACTTAGAGAGAGGGGGAGAGAGGGAAAGGGAGAGGGAGAAGGAGAGGGAGAGAGGGGGAGAGAAATAAGACAAAGATGACAAGTTATAGAGACAACAGAGAAGGTTTTATATAAGAGGAAATTCCAACTAAAGGAAAATTCCACTGGGGGAATTTTAGGTCCAAAACAAATTGTCAAACCCTGAATTTTTTGGCAGAACTTCCGAGTTCTCTTAATTTCGGTAAATTTTATCTTGCTCTTGGCGCAATGTCTGCTGCTACCCAGTTAGTCGACTGTTATCGTTGTTGTGGGTGATGTCAGCCCATCGCCACCATAGCAGCTGTTCAGCTGCCTGGATATGCTGTAGTTTTATTGGAAACAGATCCCATATTACAAGGCAAGGAATCAAACATAAATTTTGTTCTATCCAGCTGCTGTTGGTAAAAGACTAACATTCCCCAGAGTACTGCTAACAGCCAACACAGACAGCAGTAGTGCATCCCAACTAAAAATACAAGGATCAAATTGGAGAAGGCAAACAATGGTCCAAACAACTTGATACGCTCATTATGGTTACGAAAATGGCATGAGGTTTCAGCAGGTGTGGGCATTGTAATTTTCTCAGGAGGGAGTTTCTGAAACCCAGCTGGTAGTTGGAGACACAAAAAACATGGAAGGCCAATCCTACTGGAATGCTTTGGATTTTGGGATCTCCAGTCTGGCTTCTATTGAAGCATAAAGATATAATCAGAGATAAGGTTGAAGAAGTAGGTTGGGGTCACAGTGTAGCTGACCTTGGTGTACAGGTTTGAACTTTCTCTTATAGGTAGTGAGAAGCCATTAAAGGTTTCAGATCTATGCAAAGTAGTGTTTTAGGAACTTCATTTATTCATTCAATGTGTATTTCTTGAATGTTGATTATGTACAAGGCCCTGTGGTAGATAGGATCTCTACCCTAATTGGAGCTTTCAGTCATCAGCATCATCAACAAATGTTTTTTGAGTAGCTACTCTGTGGTGGGGACCTGTGCAAAGATGTGTGTCATGCTCTCTCTACCCATAAGGAGCTAACTGTCTGGTTGGATAGATAGGATATTTAAATGAAGTAATACAAAGCAGCATATGTTAGGTGGCAGGTGAGCAGTGCACACAGTCAAGTGGTCCTGGAAATCACTGAAGCAGTTGATGGCATGGGGGAAGGCTCCTTGAGAAAGTATGTGTGATGTGATGCTGGAGTGGGGGTTAAGTGGGGATAACTTGAGTTTGGCCTTGAAGAAAGCATAGAACGGAAACAAATGGAGAAGAGGAAAAGGATTCTTTGGCTATCTAATCAGAAGACTAGAGACCTAGTCCTGGCTTTGCCACTTACTTGATAAACTGTGTTCAAGTACCTTCCCCACTCTGGACCTCGGTTTCCTTCTCTGGAAAAACGACAAGTTGCATTAGATGTTGGCCTCTCTTCCTGGCTCTGCCATTTTATGATTGCAGCCACAGGTGGTGTCATATGATCTTTTCTGGATACAAAGAGGGGACAAGAATTACAGGATCTCCAACTGTAAAGACCTCAGAGGTTCTCTAGTCCAACTTGAACCTGAACCAAAAACCCCCTCTGTCACATTGTGTGGTGACAAGTAGTCATTCAGCCTTTACTAAGAGACCTCAAGTGACAGGAATCCACTTTGGAAAACAGTAATTCTTCAGATTGTTAGTAAACCTTTCCTTATACTGAGCTGAAATTTCTATCTTTGCAAATTCTACCAGTATTCCTCATTCCAATCAAATATAACAAGCATTTATTAAGCACCTCTCATTTACAGGGTATCATGCTAGCCACTGAGTACAAAACCCAAATAAGTCTCTGACCTTAAAGAGTATATATTGTACTGAGAGTGGGAGTATCTGCGTGAAGGAAGGAAATACAACATGTTTATGGATAAATACATGCATGATAGTTTCAGTCAGGAGAAAGAGAAAATAATTAAGGGGGATCAAAAACAACTTCCTGTAGTAAATGGTACATGAACTAAGCTTTAAAGGAATCTAGGGATTCAAGGAGGCAGAGGCAAGCAGGGAGAGTGCATTCCAGGTCTGTGAGACAACCCAAATTGGGGGAGTAACAAGCAAGTCAGTTTTGATGGAACAAAGAGCAGATGAAGGAGAGTGATATGGAATAAGTTCAAAAAGGTAGACTGGAGTCATGGTATAAAGGACATTAAAGGGTAATCTGAGGAGTTTGTATTTTTCCCTAAAGGGACCAGGGAGCCACTGATAGTTCTTGAGCATGGGTGTGACATGGTAAGACTTGAGATTTTTGATAATTCTTTTAGTGAGATAGATGGATTAGAGAAAGGCAAGACTTGTAGTTTCATCCTCTGGGGCCAAGCAGAATGAATCTAATCCTTTCTCCATTTGAAAATTTTTAACACAAATAGGAACTATATAGTGGAGTAGTCCGATGCATTTGAAGAAATGGGTTGGGGTCCCAATGTAGAGGGTCAGAGAAAAATCTGTCTCTTCTCCTTTAATCAGAGAGGAGCCCGTGAAGATTTCTGAGCAAATTGCTGATGTGTACAAAGAGGTGCTTTAGAAATATTAATCTGGCAACACTGTCAGCTAGATTGGAGAGGGGAGAGACTGAAGGCATATAAATTCTTACTTTATATTGGTTTTGTTCACAGGGGTTCTTTGAGAATGTCATAAGCTGTTTGCCTAAACAGTGTAAGTGGAATGATAACCACTTATAGATAATGTTTATTTGATATATAAATAATGCAGGGTGTTTAGGATGAATTCATCTGACTCTAAAAATTGTCATTTTTTCCCCTTTTTCCTGGCTAAATAATTTGATAAAGTTTCAGGAAATAAGTAGATGGATGAAGGAATAAATGATGGGGGGGGGAAGTACTTGGGTGTCAAGGAAGCTTCCTCAATCAAACCACCCTGAAGTTTCTTTAAGAGTGCACAATGACAAACCAATCCATTCGAAAGTGACTAATTAAAGTGCCCTCCATGATGGAATTGATTTTGGGGTTTGATTTGGACAGAATCGACTGAGCAATTCAGCCAGAGGGTCAAGTGGGCCTTGGGTGGAGATGCAGGCTAAGCTTCCTGGCTTGCAGGTCTCACACGTGGGCTCATTGATGAGTTTGGCTCAGCCTTTTCCCAGGTGGACATCCAGAATGGGGGGTGGGGTACAGGGTTCTCTTACAAATCTTTCCCAAATAGCTTAAGCAGGCAGGAGGTTGATGTCTGACCCCTGAAAATACTTAGAATTCATGTGTAGGGACATTAAAGAGGAGGAGTATTGGGGAAAAATAGGCTCTGGACACAGTGTACATTTTAAGGTATAATGTTTCATATTTGCATTCTTTTCAGAAAGAATATTTATTGTATTGCACTTATTTCATTATTGTATTGCACTTATTTCATTTTTTCTCACCAGATATATCTTCTGAAGTATAGTCTTTATTTTATTTCATTTTTGTGTCCTTCTGTTTTCTTTTGCTGTTGTTTATGTGTAGTATCTCTATTATTTTCACTGAATCATAAGATTGCATAGCTAAAAAGGGACCTCGGAGCTCATCTTGTTCAGCTCCTGTCCTAGGCATGAATGTTCTTTACCAACATCTAACCTCTGACTGAAGACCTTTCCAGACAGGGAGCTCACTACCCTCCTCTGCACCCTGTCAAAACAGTCCATTCAATTTTTGGATAGCTCTATTTGTTAGGAAGTTTTTATTTATATTGAGCCGAAATCTGATTCTTGGTAACTTTTATCCACTGCTCCTCTGAGGCCAAACAAAACAAATCTAATCCCATTTCCATATGACAACCTTTAACATTCTCGAAGACAGTTTTCCAGTTCCCACTATCTTCGTGATAAACATTCTTTGTTTCCTCAACTCCTCTCTGTAGGTTATTGTTTTACGCCCCCTCACCAACCCAGTTTCCTTCCTCTAGATCTTGGTTTCTTAAACTTTTTCTACTTATGACCCTTTTTGCCTGAGAAATTTTTATGTGACACCAGGTATGTGGCTTTATGAAATAGGTGTACAAATCAAACATTTCACCCATATTCAGTTATGTGACTCGTTATGGGGTCACAAGCCACAGTTTAGTTTTTGCTCTAGATTTGCTACTACAGTTTATTACTATCTCTTCTAATACGTGGCACCCAGAACTAAACCCAAGACATCAGAGGTGCTATGACCAATGTAGAATACAGTGGAACTTTGCTCTCCTTTGCTGTGAATGTTCTGCTTCTGTGAAGATCATGTGTAATGTGACCAATTGGATATAATGCCAGCCTCCTGAGCCAGTAGGCCTTGGATTCAAGTTCTGTCTCTGACACACTGCTCTGTGATTCCAAGCAAGTCATAGGATCTTGATATCCCAGGGTGATCTAGGGAGTGCTTCACACTTACGAAGTGATGGGGTATACACTGAAAAAAATTAATTTTTCATTCATTTTTCATTGAATTGTCATTTCATACTGATGACTCCAATTAAACGTGCAATCAACTAAAACCCTTGCTTCTTTTTTATATGCATAGTTGCCTAGTCGACTCTTTCTTATTCTTTATTTAAGCAATTAAGTTTTTTTAACTCATGTAGATTTTACATTTATCCCTATTAAATTCTATATTATTAGAATCAATCAGTCAATAAGCATTTATTAAGCACCTACTTTCTGCCAGGTACTGTGCTAAGCACTGAAGCTACAGAGAAAGGCAAAAGACAGTCACTGCTCTTGAGTTCTCTGTCTAATGGATGAGACAACATGTAAAGAATGATGTATGAACAAGATGGAGACATGATTAAATTGGAGAAAATCAACAAAAATGAGGCACTGAGGACATTATAAAAGCTTCTTGTAGAAGGTGAGATTTTAGTTAAGACTTGAATGAAGCCAGGGAACTCAGAAGAATGAGATGAGTAGGGAGAGCATGGGGACAGCCAATGAAAATGAATGAAAATGGGAGAGTGTCTTGTTCAAGGAAGAGCAAGATAGCCAGTGTTTCTGAGTCAAAGAGAAATAAGACAATTAAAAAGAAGACTGGTTCTTCTATGACTTTTCATATATTTTTTCATGTTTCCATGTTAGTCATGTTGTGAAAGAAGAATCAGAACAAAAGGGAAAAACCTCTAGAAAGAAAAAAAAAGTGAAAATAGAATATTTTAATTCCATTCAGATTCCACGGTCCTTTCATGGATGTGTAGAGCATTTTTTATCATGCCTCTTTTGGAATTGTCTTGGATCATTGTATTTCTGAAAAGAGCTAAGTCTTTCACAGCTGATCATCACATAATGTTGGTCTTAGTGGGTACAATGTTCTCCTGGTTCTGCTCACTTCACTCAGCATCAGTTCATGTAAATCTTTCCTTGTTGTCTTTCCTTCATTCTCAAAGAGGACCATGACAGATATCATTATTTGCACTGAATTGGATTTAAGTGAGGAAGGGCTGTGCAAAGTTGCCAGCCTCACTTTCTCCTCTGGAGCCATTTGTGTCCAGTGGCAAGATACACATCAGGATGAGTGGAGATGACCGTGGATGTTTAAGGCAATTGAAGTTAAGTGACTTACCTAGGATCACACAGCTAGTAAGTTCCTTTCCAGTTTTTTTTCTAAAATCTACCTGTTCATCATTTCTTACAGCACAATAGTAGTTCACTATATTCATATACCACGACTTGTTCAGTCATTCCCCAATTGATGGACATCCCTTTAATTTCCACTTCTTTGCCACCATGAAAAGAGCTGCTATAAATATTTTTGTACATGTAAGTCCTTTTCCCTTTTTTATGATCTATTTGGGATAAAGACCTAGTATTGGTATTTCTGTGTCAAAAGGCAGCCACAGTTTTATAACCCTTTGGGCATAGTACCAAATTAGAACAACTTATTCTTTTTTTCTTTTCTTTTTTTTTTTAGCACAAAGATTTATGTATTTATTTGGAATGTTCCCCAAGTTATATGTAAAAAATACCCAAATGTTTTCACATTGATTTTTTAAAACTTTGTGTTCCAAATTTTCTTCCTCCCTCTCTCCTCACCCCTCCCTAAGAAATCAAGCAATTCAATATAAGTCATACATGTGCAGTCATGCAAAACATCTTCACATTAATCAGATTGTGAAATAAAACAGACAAAATAACTTTAGAAAGAGGAACTAACAAATAAAATTATACTTCAATCTGTATTCAGATACCATCAGTTCTTTCTCTGTAGATGGATTGCATTTTTCATACATCCTCCTGATAGTATCCTACTCATCATTTCTTTCAGAATTACTATTGCTAACTATATTATCCTCCATCCTATTCCTTCCTCTTGATATTTACTCTATTTTCTATTTTCTTTCACTCTATGTCTCTTCAAAAGTGTTTTACTTTTTACTGTCCCCTCCCCCAATCTGCCCTCCCTTCCTTCTCTTCTCCCCCCTTTATCCCATTCCCCTCCCACTTTTCCTCAGGGCAAAATGTATTACTATATCCACTTGAGTGTGCATGTTATTCCCTCTTTGAGCCAATTTTGATGAGAATAAGGCTCACTCACTCTCCAGATCCTTCCCCATCTTCTTCTCCACTCTATAAGCTTTTTCTTCTTTCTTTTATGTGAGCTACTTTACCACCTTCCACCTCTCCCTTTCCCTTTCTTCTAGTGCATTCCCCTTAACCCTTAACTTTATTTTAAAGATGTCATCATGGGTCAGCTAGGTGACACAGTGGACAAAGCACCAGCCCTAGACCTAGTAGGACCCAAGCCCAAATTTGGCCCCCAAAATGGGCCACCCCACCCTGCCTGTCCCACAAAAAAACAAGGATAAGCAAAAAATAAATGCTTTACAGATATCATTCCTTCATATTTACTTCACACCTGTGCCCTCTAAGTATATTCATTTCAGCTGCCCTAATACTGAGAAAGTTCTTATGAGGTAGAAGTATTATCTTCTCATGTAGGAATGTAAGCAGTTTAACCTTTTACTATCCTTCATGATTTCTTTTTCCTATTTACTTTTTTATACTTCTCTAGGGTCTTGTATTTGAAAGTCAAATTTTCTATTCAGTTGAGGTCTTTTCATCACAAATGCCTGAAAGTCCTTTTTGCATTGAAGTTCCATTTTTCCCCTGAAAGATAATACTCAGTTTTGCTGGGTAGGCGATTTTTGGTTGTAAATCCAGTTGCTTTTCCCTTTGGAATATCATATTCCATGCCTTCCAGTCCTTTATTGTAGAAGCTGCTAGAATTTGTATTATCCTGACTACAGCTTTACAGTATTTGAATTCCTTTTTGCTAGCTACTTGCAATATTTTCTCCTTGATCTGGGATCTCTGGAGTTTAGCTATAATATTCTTAGAAGTTTTCCTTTTGGGCTTTCTTTCTGGAGGTGATCAGTAGATTCTTTCAATTTCTATTTTCCCTTCTGCTTTTAGAATATCAGAGCAATTTTCCCTGACAATTTCTTGGAAGATGATGACTAAGCTCTTTTTTGGTCATGGTTTTCAGGTAGTCCAATGATTTTCAGATTCTCTCTCCTGGATCTATTTTCCAGGTCAGTTATTTTTCCAAGGAGATATTTTATATTGCCTTTTATTTCTTTATTCATTTGGATTTGCTTTATGATGCCTTGATTTCTCATAGAGTCATTAGCTTCTATTTGCTCTTTCCTAATTCTTAAGCAATGATTTTCTTCAGAGAGCTTTTGCACATCCTTTTACATTTGGCCAATTTGGCTTTTCAAGCTGATGACTTTTTTTTGATGACCCTCCTTCATCACTCTCATTTCTCTTTCCATTGTTTCCTCTACCTCTCTAACGTTATCTTCAAAGTCCTTTTTGAGTGCTTCCATGGCCTGAGACCAATTCATATTTTTCTTAGAAGCTTTGTATGTAGGATCTTTGACTTTGTTATCTTCTTCTGAGGGTGTATTTTGATCTACCTTGCCACCAAAGAAACTTTCAATGGTCTGCTGCTTTCTTTTCCTGCACATCTTGGCTGCCTATTTCTTGGCTTTTGACTGCTTCTTAACGTGGAGCCCTACTTCCAGGATGCACTGACCCAAGCTACAGGGGGTTGCAGGGAGTACAATTTAGGCTCGTTCTCAGCCTACCTGGCCTGTAAGTAACCACTGGACTGCTTGTTCTTTAACACGGAAGCAGAAATCTTATTCTCTATGGTTAAAAGCTTGCCTTGCCTTTGCCACTCTCTCACTGGGCCTCTGCCACTCAGGTCTTCTTCCTGGGCAATGTGCTCCACCCCTCCTCCCACAGAGACCCCCACTATTCCCCCCTCAGGCACCCACTGAACCCACCCCCACTGGTCCGTGAGTCAAGTTTCAGAAGAAGCTGCTGATGCTGAAGATTCTGAAGCTCTGGAGGCATAGCCTGCCTGGGGCTGTATCTGTACCTTGCACTGAGCTCCTCTCTCACCCAGTATAGCTGATGAACCCTGCTGCTTATTTAGGTCGTCTTTGGCTGGAAAATAATCTCATTCTGTCCTTTTGTGGGTTTTGCTGCTCCAGGAGTTGTCTTATGGCATTTTTTTTAGAGGTATGTGGACAGATCTTTTTAGGATCACAGAGAGTCACAGCCTTTCCTCTGCCATCTTGGCTCTGCTCCCTGGCTTGAAGTTTAACATCAAAAACACTAAGATCTTGGCAACTGATCCCATCACTTCCTTTCTCATCATTCTGGACTATTACTACTCTGACCCCAAAACACTTGAGACATTGTGGGAGGTGGCATTTGAAGGAAATTGAGCATAACTTATTCTTAAACCCATACTATTTCCTATTGATTATTTTATTCTAAGTGCTTACATACCACCCCACTTTAATAAACAGTTTTAAATTGTTTTTACCAAGAACCAATTTGGAGCTCACTAGTCTACAGTTGAAAGTCTTAACCTTTTCCCATTTGCCCCAGTTCATCAAAGGCAGCTACAATCAGGTTCTTTGAGTACTTTTGTATATAGTCCATGCAGGTCAGTACCATGGGCTCTCTTGAACTCACCTTCCTCTGCATTGGTTTTAGTTTCTTCTCAACCATTTTCATTTTTATCTTCATTTTTGAAATTTGTGGGACAATGAGGGTTAAGTGACTTGCCCAATGTCACACAGCTAGTAAGTGTCAAGTGTCTGAGACTGGATTTGGACTCAGGTCTTCCTGAATTAGAGGCCGGTGTTCTATCCACTGCATCACATAGCTGCCCCCAAGCATTTTTACTAAATCCATCCCCATCCCCGTCTGATGATCACTTAATATGAGAGAGAAATAGGTAAAGCAGAGTTAAGTATTTTTCTCTTCTCTTCATCATCCAGTATACTTTTTGTTATTTTTTATAGTTGTAGAACATTAATGCTAGATAGAACTTTAGAAATCATATTGTCTATTATTGGCAATAAAACGGAAGCTTAGAGAAGGAAATCATTTGCCCAGAGTCACAAAGTTAATAATTAGTGGCAGAGCTGGCACTAGAATCCAGGTTTCTGCATTCCCTGTCTCAGATGTTTTTCTACTACACTGAACTAACTCATACAATGGAGTAAAGTATACATCTCTCTCCATTTTCCCATGGAATGTGTTTTTTGGCACACAGTAGACACTTAATGAACAGTTATTGAATGAATGAATGGACCCTCTTTTAATAAAATTCAGGCAGAATGAGCTGAATGTAACTCTGAATCTACAGCGACAAGTTTTATCAATGGTAACAAAATATCCCACAACAAACCACCTTGGTAAGTGAATAGCAACTGATTATGCCCATACAACAGAGATAATGAAATATTTTAGTTAATTGGACACATTCACAATGAAAAATGTATTAAGGAATGAACCTATTTTAAGTATATGAGATTTGGAGAAACTGGGAAAATCACCAAAATATGGGCAACAAAAGAAAGCAGGAGGAAAATGAAAAGGACTGAGTGCTCTACCCAGAGGGATAATGGACTCCTAAATAATGGCAAACTAATTTGGATAGGATGTGTGCTTGTAGGTGAAGAATTCTGTATGACAAAGTAGATGTAGGTGGAGGGTCATCTATACCAAAAGATGAACTAACTTTGCAGAGACCAAGGATCTCAAACAGAAAGGAGAGAACTGAGGTCTTTTTCTCAGGGCCCCCATGGCCTCAGAGAAGAAGGCCCTAAGGCTATCCTCCTTATTGCATGATCTCTTACTAGATTCTCTGAGCAGGAAAAGTCACAGAGCCTCCCCAGATGCAAAGAAGATGACCAAAGCTGACTCAGGCCTTTCTGAAGATGTCAACAGTTCTGGTTACATAGCCAATTGAAAAAGGCTCCTTCCAGCACACAGTTTGCCAGCCAGAACCAGTTATACAATGTGCATGGGTGTTTTACAGTCTCTACAAAGTACTTCTCTTACACATTATCATGATCCTTGTAGAGTGAAGCTCCCTCATCTTCTCTACTCAAGAGATGGTTGCATCAGCTAAGGAAACTGATGGGCTCTGCTCATGACCAGATCCTCCCTTTCCTACTGAATTGATACTATAAACCCAATTCAGTTCAGACAAAATTAAAAAAACATTTCTTAATTTCCCACTATGTGACAGGCACTTGGTATACAAAGACAAAACTTAAGCTTTTCTTGCCTTCAAAAAGCTTACGTTCTCCTGAGAAACAAAGAAGTATGTCTTATATGCAGCCTCCTATGGTATCTAGCACCATGCTTTGCCTACAATAGGTGCTTAATAAATGTGTTGAATTGAATCCAGGTGTTATTAAGCAGCCCTAAATATTTCTCTGTCTTAGTATGACTCTTTATAGTTGTCTAAAATCAGCATGTATAATCTAATCTTGATGTTAATCAGAATGAGAGAAAAATGGTAAGGAAAAGACTTCAAAAGAGTTTCCATGCATGATTTTTTTCTGCTTTGCTGATTCATTGAATTTCAAATCTGTAACCTAATTGATATGGGTACTCCCTCCTCTGGTCAGATTGCAGACCCTCTTTGCCTTCACATCCTGCATTATTCTTGTCTATGACCTCCCATAAATTCTCTATGGTCATCGTAACACACCGAAGTTCTTCTTTTAGGATTTTTATGTGTTACATAAATATAACACGTGTACATCTATATCACTCTATCTCTTTGCCATCTCTGTCTATCCCTCACACCCTCACCCTCTCCTGCATCTGTCTTCATCTGTCTGTACATAAGAATTTTGGTTGAAAATGAAGGACAAAGAGCCTGAAGCTCATATCATTCAGTGAAAAGAATGATGACCCATAGCTTCCTGACAGCTCAAGAGCTCTGGATAGGTCACTCCTCTGTACCCCTATTCCCTCTCAAGTTACATTTATACTCCATAATCTGGTCCATATCTTTCCAGGGTCATTTGAAACACTTGACAAAAATTAAAGCAAAACATGAAGAATATCAATAATTATTATTTTATTTTATTTTATTTTGTGAGACAATTGGGGTTAAGTGACTTGCCCAGGGTCACACAGCTAGTAAGTATCAAGTGTCTGAGATCAGATTTGAACTCAGGTCCTCCTGAATCCAGAGCCAGTGCTCTATCCACTGGGCCACCTAGCTGCCCCTTAATTATTATTATTTATCATTCTGCCTCTCCCATCCTTTATGGTCCAGCCAAACCTTTTGCTTTCCTACCACTGTATTTCTCCTCATGCTTTTCCCTGTTTCTGGTATTTATATGGCATTGCATATACTATTACACTTCACACATCTGTGGATCTGATGAATTTCAAACCAGTCTTTAAAACTCTCCTCAAATGTCACCTACTCTATGAAGCCTCCCCTTTTCTCTCCTGCTAGCAATGCCTTTTCCTCCTTGGCCCTCACAATGGACTTTGTTTTGCTCTTTATGATATGTTATAGTTATATCTATATATGTTTTATCCCCCTCCTAGACGATAAGTTATACCAGACAATAGGTCCTTAATTAATAATGAAGTCTCTGGCTTTTGATCCTGAAAATCATCATGGCATTCAAAATACTCTACATTTTAATTTCTCCTTTGCCATTAACTAGACATCTCCTTCTAACAACAGCTTTAAGCAAGGCAAGCTCTCCTTTCCTGGTTGTAGGGGACACAAATAAGCATGAGAAATATTGTCTTTACTCAAGGAGCTTATAGTCTAGGTGAGGTGATAAGGCCTGTACAAAAAATCAATAATTAGCTAATTAGCTAATCTGGAAAAATTATATAATTGGATTTATGAAAAATTATGATTATATGAAAAATGATAAGCTTAGGAAAATTATAATTGGGCCGTAAGTCCTGCCGTGGTCGCCATTCAAATGTAAAAATATTTTTCATGACTAGCCTAATTTGGGGGGCTAATCTGACTGGAGGACTAATCTGGGCACCTTTGACTATTTGGCTATCTGATTGCTATTAACTTAGCGTGGGCCGTTTATAAAGTTCCACCACACTGTTCCACTCCCAAATTGATAAGCAAAATATTAAGAAGCCTCTTAACTAAATAATCAAAGCAGAGTTTATTTATGAGATACTATTTAAAATTAAGAACACAAGGAAATAAAAATGTACAACCTGACTGCATTGCGGTGGGTCTCTTTCCACTGCGACTCTTTCCCACCTGCTGCCCTTCAAACTTTTTTAATACAATAAGGGCCTTAGCCACCTCTTGCCTCAGGGTATTTTCACTTGCTCAGCTACTTTCACTAACTCTGCCTGTACCCTTTCACTTTGTAAATCTCCCTGCCTCTAACTTTCCTCTCCTTACTGCCACTGCTGAACCCCTGTGTTTCTCTCTCACCGATCTTCTGTCTGTCTGCTCCGTCAGTCTGCCCTTCGGCCTCTCTTTTCCCTGCTCCTAGTCCTCCTTGTCTTCTCCTGCGTCCTTGTAGCCCGTCTCTCCTCTGCCATGCTCCAACCTTTCTAATCTCATCAGCTGCCTCTTGACCTCTTCTCTTCCTCCTCTCTTCCATCCGAACCTCTTGCTGTCGAACTCCCAGGTCTATACATGCCTTTTCTTCTCTCCATTCAAATCTTGGGGCTTCCTGCGCCCCCACAGACCAAGCTAATCTGCCAGCCAGGGCTGCAGCTGGTGGGGGGGGCTGCACTCGAGCCTCACGCACCCCAGCACAGGCCCCAGCACAGGCCACGCCAGAGCCCAGCATCTCTCAGATACATCCGCTCAGTGTAGAGGGAGCTGGGGGCTTCTTCCCCCAAGCTGTTTGACCAGGCATCTTGCACAGCCCACAGGGCTTTCTGGCTCAGCTGAAGCAGAGGGGGAGGGGCACTAGCCCCTCTCACACAGAAGAGACCCTGAGGGCCTAAGGCTTTCCAATCTCAGCCCAAAGGTAGGGTCCCCAAATCAAAATAAATTTCCAAAGGCCCGTACATGAATAGTCAATGCCACAAAGTAGAAAGAAGAGTTCAAGGCAACACTATAAGAAATATCTTAAAATGGTTTATGATTAATTGCTCCTTCCCTACCCACAACATGCTTCTCCCTAAGTTACCACAAAGATACAGGCCAGTTTGGAAGGGGAAGATTTGATACTAACATATTTCAGTGGTACTTCAAAGATTGATAGATATTTTGTATAGACTACCTCAGCTGAGACTCCTAACAACCCCCTGAGGTCAGTGCTTCAGGTATCATTAGCCCCATTTTAGCAATTCTGAGTTGAAAACTCAGAGATTAAGCAAGTTGCCCAGGACTATGGTTAGTATATGTCAGACATTATTTTTGAACTCGGGTCTTCCTGGCTCCAGTTCTAGTACGCTCTCTCTCCACTACACTCTTTTTGTTGTTTGTCCTTCATTCCCAAAGAGGACCATGCCATCGGGAAGTGATATCATGACTTGCACTGAATTGTATTTAAGTAGTAAGGTAGTAAGTGTCTGAGGTGAAATTTGAACTTAGCTCCTCTTGACTCTAGGACCAGTGCTCTATCCACTTCACCCACCTAGCTTTGACAGAGCTGTGCAGGAGGACCCGACTTCAAATCTGGCTTCAGACCCTTGACACTTACTAGCTATGTGACCCTGGGCAACTCAGTTAACCCAGAGTGCCTCAAACATCCAGGGCCATCTCCAGTCTTCCTGGTGTATATCTTGCCACTGGACCCAGATGGCTCTAGAGGAGAGAGTGAGGCTAGTAACCTTATATAGCCAGCCCTTCCTCACTTAAATCCAGTTCACTTCAAGTCATGACATCATCCTGATGTCATGGTCCTCTTTTAGAACGAAGGACAAACGACAACACTATACTGCTCCCTAGAAGGACTGAGATTATCAAGGGCCATGGAGGGTGAGGTATGTGTACTAGGGAAGGGAAAGGAGACTCACATTTTATTGGCCTTGGTGAAATTGGGATTGCAGGATGAAATATGGGCTGATTACATGCATGTGAGCCTCAAATCTTTCTCAGCAATAGCTATCAGTCATTGTTTACCTATCTCCCTTCCATGACTGACCACTCACTGCCTCCATGACTACTTACTGTTGACCACTGCTGAGTTTCTGATGGTTCCCCACTATAGGGCATCTAACTTTTCTTTTTTCCTTGGGCTATTTGGCATGAGTCACTTACTTGTTCACATTGGCAGCAAATCATCCTGGAATCCAGCTATTCTTTGTCCCATTTTATTTGTTTTCTTAACCAAACTCATTCATTTAATCTCTCTTGTATCAAGGAGCAAACAGCATTTCTGCATTTTTACCCTAGACTCTTGTTATAACAGAACTCAGAATGTGAACATCTGAGCAAAGGAGCTTATGTTTTGTTTTTGTCGACAAGGAAATTAAATTGTGAGTTAGTTCCCAAACAATGGAAATTGTTGTAACTGTCCTCTTCCAAAGGATGCTTATAAATGAAGTACTTTATGTTAAGAATGCACAGGGATAATAATAATAATAAAGCCATATGCAATGATTTATGAGTATCATGTGCTTTCACATCCATCATCTTATTTCATCCTCACCGCAAGCTTCTGTCATAAGCATTTAATGCATGATTATCTACATTTTACATATGATGAAGCTGGGGTTCAGAGAGGACTTGTATACAATTGTATGACTGGTAAGTGGTAAAGTCAGAACTTGAACCCAGATCTTCTGATTTTGGGCTCACTGGTCTTTCCAGTAGTTCACAGCTATGCATAAAATGGACATGTTATAAAGTTCAATTTAATTCAATTCAGAGCTGGAAGGGATGTCAGAGGTTATCTAGTCTGCCATGTGGACTATACTTTGAAACTACCATTGATAACAACTGACTTTTGTATAGAATTCTCAAGTTTACAAAGTCTTTTACATACTTAGGATAAGGAGTTAGAGACAAGTAACTGCTTTGGAGGGGGGCAGGTTTAGTGGCCCATACCAGTACGTGGCTTTTGCCAAATCAATTTTGATTATCTTGGTTCATTGCTGGGAAAGGGAGTCTTCTAAGTGGGGAAAGCAGGCTCCCCATTCTCACTTAGTAGCTTATTATCCGCACCCTGGTTGTTCTAGGGACAATTCTACCTTTGGCTCTAGTCTAGGATTTTCCCCAAAAGGGAAAACTAAAAAAATTACCTAATGCATAAACATGAACCAGGTTTGAAATAGGTAATTTATTTCTGCACAGTAAAGGGAATGCTAAGCAGAAAAAGAACCATAGCATTCTTTCCAGAATGATTAGAACAGAATTCAATAATTTAACTTATAGCTGCAGATAGTTGGCTAGGAGGTTGATAGGCTTCATCTTCTGAAAATAAAGCAATTTTTATTATAAGATTGCTACTTAGGTAATTTCACGTTGAATCTCTGCACTGAGCATTGTCCCTTCAAATAGTCAAGCTTAACTTTCTTCCCAGAAATCTCCCTTTCTGATGCCAACCTGTTCCTGCTTCTGTGGCAACCAAAACCGTTTTAGTATACAAGGCCAGCATTCCTAGACAAGCTCCAAAAGGTCACTAACTAAAGGAAAGGGGGTCCTCTGGTGATAGCTTGTTTGGCTAAATCCCTGTGGTACTAAACACCAAATGGGATTGCTTTGACTCCACCCATACCTCACTGCAGTCACATCTTTTTGTCTCTAAAGCAAAGCCAAGAAGGGGGTGCCAGTTGGAAGTTGCCCATTTTTCTACTAGGTTTGGCACTCTGTGTTATCTTCTTTTTGGGTTCAGCTGCCAATTAAAAGATTCTCAGCAGATGAATCATACATGGCCAGAAGCTGATGCCCTAGAAATGGTCAGAGAATATCTGCACATGCTCTGTGAGAGAGGGAAGAAGGGAGTCATTACATGTACAAAGTCTCATTTGATCCTTACAACACGCCTGTGGGGTAGGTGCTATTATTATCCCCATTTTATAGATGAGGAAAACCAAGGCCGAGAAATGTTCAACCCATGATCACATGGATAGTAGGCATCTGAGGCAGGTCTTTCTGACTCAAACTCTAATCTGTATATTAGACCTTGCTTTTCTCCACTATTAGGCTGGTAGAAAAGGGGAATTTTACAGATAGAGCTTACCTAGATTTTTAGCATGGCATTTTATACTGTATCTTATGCTATTCTTGTGGAAAAGATGTAGAGATGTGGGATAGATGATAATACATTTAGGTAGATTCAGGATTTGTTGAATAGCTCCAGGGGGCAAAATTTAGGGCACTGGGTGGAAGTCACAGAGAGGCAGATTTATGCTGGTATGAAAAATCTTCCTAGCAATGAAAGAAATTCAAATTTGGAATGGGCTACTTAGGGAAATAGCAGCCATCATGTAGAGAACTTCAAATAAAGATCTTACGACCAGTTATCTAGTGTGTTGTTGAATGGATCTTTGTTCAGGTATAGGTTAGGATAAATATCTTCTGAGGTTATTTCAAAATCTGATATTCTGTTATCCCCAATAAATAATCATTCATCCTTCCCATGAAAGTCTCAAGTTGAGGAGAATTTACCTTCTGAGGTCCCTTCTAACTTGAACATTTGCTAATTCCATGCATAACATTCACCTCACTGCTCACTAGACCAACTCATACTGGTACTGTCAAGTTGGGTTCCCAGAGGGGTGGTAGCCACTACTTTCATCCTTCAAGGGCTAAGCCTGTTGATGGTTATATTCCTAAATACTAAATCACAAGCCCCTAGCAGTGTGCTTCCCTTCAACAACCAGCCAAGAGACTCAGTTCTTTAGTAAAGGCACTTACTCAAATGGCCTTGAAAGAGTAGAAATTACAAAGCATTTCCTCCTACACCAGGAAGATATCCTCCCACAAACACACCCAAAGTCCAGGATGAGGAAAGACTGAACAGAAACTTCAAATAAAATGGTAGTGGGGCACATCTGTAGTTAAGGCAACTCACAACTCTGGAACTAGAAGGTCTAAATATCCTTTCTCTCTCTGGAGGGTTCTGATCAATGAGTTGCTCTGAAATTTCATTTGGCTGGCTCTTCAAATTACCATTGTACCCAATGTCTCCATGTGACTGGTGACTCAGCTAAGCTCACTCCTCCTCGGCTTGATGGGCCAATTTTCTGCTGGGTTAGGTTGAGCAGTTCACTTGGTGGTTATGCTGATTCACCAGAATTGGCTAGAATGGGCCAGGCAGGCCATTATTCTACTGGGAAGCTGCTACCAGATTGGGCCAGGCAGGTTGCTTGGTCGCTGGATTCTCCTCTGAGAATATACTGGGCTCTCTTTAATAAATGGCACAATGTTTTTAGCTGCATTTTGTGAGAGCTCCTTTAACTGGGGCAATGACCCTTAGCCCAGGATTAACACAAAACTCTTGTCTGATTCTCTCAGAGCCACAGCTCTGAGGTTGATTGTCACTTTAGGAAAGAGACAGGAGAAATCTTACCTCTCCTATTGGATAATACTTCACTCTTATTGACTTGGGGTGATTCATTTTTTTCCAATCATTGTAACCCTCCATACTTCTTTGGGAAACTTTTGTAGATGAGTGGGTGAGGACAAAGCTATGCATGCAGTCTTTGTATTTACTGTAAGCAAGTTCACAGGATTCCTGGCTTGTTCCTACAAAATTGGGCTATTTATACCTTCCACTTCTTCTAGGATGAGGAGTGTCTGTTTTGCATCTGAAGGCTTTTCACTGTATGTGTCAGAGTCTCTTTTTGGCCTCTTCTCTTTCCTCATGGACTTTTTTTTTTTTTTAGTGAGGCAATTGGGGTTAAGTGACTTGCCCAGGGTCACACAGCTAGTAAGTGTGTATTAAGTGTCTGAGGCCGGATTTGAACTCAGGTACTCCTGACTCCAGGGCCTGTGCTCCATCCACTGTGCCACCTAGCTGCCCCCCTCATGGACTTTTAACTTATGCTACAGTCTCATGGGATTACCCTCCTCTTTGACGTGAGAAACTGAAAAAGTTTCTACATTCCACTTCCTTTCTTGCCTCCACTACATGGAGTTTTCTACTCTCTATATCTCATTGTTCTGCTACACCAATGCAACAGGTCCTTGCTTATGTATTGCTCCTCCTATATATAGTAAGTATTGCCCCAAATAGTGTCTTTTCCATATCTGCTCCCCATGTGTCCAAGCCTCAAGAATCACTGTAAATCTCTTGTAATAGTACTGATGCTTCCTCCTTTTTTTTGCGGAGCAATGAGGGTTAAGTGACTTGCCCAGGGTCACACAGCTAGTAAGTGTCAAGTTTCTGAGGTCAGATTTGAACTCAGGTCCTCCTGAATCCAGGGCCGGTGCTCTATCCACTGCACCACCTAGTTGCCCCTGCTTACTCCCTTTTTAAAACAAGCATTTATTAAGTAACTACTATGTACTAGGCACTGTGCTAAGTGCTTTACACATATCTCATTTTTATTCTCATAACAGTCCTGGAAAGTAGTCGTTATTATTATCTGCATTTTACAGATGAGGCATCTGAGGCAGTGTGCCCGAAGTCACACAACTAGTAAGTGTTTGAGACTAAATTTGAAATGAGACCTTTCTGACTCTAGATGCAGTGATCTAGTACATCACCTAGCTGCCTCTAGTCATTTTTATTCACAACAGTCGAGATCCATAATAACTCCCTCTTTCATCTCATTTCTGAATTAATATTTGGCTTCTCAAAGTAATTTGTACCTTATCATCTTAGCCAGTACCAAAAAGTCAACCAGATAATTGGCATTGGCCTTGATTGATTGATAGGATCAGAGATATAGAAACTAACTGGGAGGGTCCCTCCAGGTCATCAGGTTCAACCTCCTGGCTTTATACTTGAGGAGTCTAAAGTAACTTACCCAGTGTCACACAGTGGCAGAGAGAACTTCAATGTAGATCTCTTCACTCTAAATTCAATGCTTTTTCCACTATACCATAATGAGAATTCTAGATCATTTAGGCTTTTCTGGATTCCTCCCTCAAACTCAGCTTCCTAACTTTGCTTCCTTCCTTCCTTCCTTCAATTTTTCTTCCTCCTTCCCTCCCTCTCTTCTTCCCTTTCTTTCTCATTCTTTCTTTTCCCCCTCTTTTTTCTCTTTCTATCTCCCTCCCTCCTTCTCTCTCTTTTTCTCCCTTCCTTACTTTCTTCTTCTTTTCTTCTTCCCTCCCTTCCTCTTTTACTTTCTTTATTACCTTGAAAATTCTCCCTTTTCATTATTCGTCTTAAATAACATCCAGTTTTATGCTACCATTTTAAAGACAAATTGATCTTTGAACTTGATCTCCTGCCCTTATCTTCCACTGATTCTAGTAAATCCCATACAGATATTATAGTCATAGGATGCTAAAGCAGAAAAGTTCATTAGGTCATCCAGCAAACTGATTCCCCCTCTCTTGGCAGGACAATGGACAATGTTTTTTTCCCTCTTCTGTGTTTCCAGGGTAACAGCCTCAGTCTTGTTGAAAAGGTGACTCTGCCAAAACATGTCCTTGGTTCCTAACTCTTCAGATAGTAAAGAGTATATCTTATGAACTAAACATCAGTTGCTAACACTGAATAACCCACACAGTAGCTGGCTGCTTTAGCACAGAGCTGGGCACAGCATGCGGAGGCAGGAGAAATGCAGGTGGGAGTATGTGAGTGTTCCTTCATAGACCCAGATTAGCACAAGCAGAAAAGCTATGCACTCTATCATACTGCCCAACTCGTTGTTTAAAACATTTCCTAATTTGAGGAATGAATATCAAGGTTCTCAGATACAGGCACACATGAGTGACCAAGGAGGGAATCAGAAGGCATGGACTCAGTTTGTCAATGTTCTTAAAGTAATATGGCACTCAGAACTAACACAGTCTTCTTGGTGTTAGAGATTAATACCTTTTTCATTCTGGACACTCTTTCTCTTGGTGCTGTAGATAGAATGCTAAACTTGGAGTTGGGAAGATCTGGTTTGGATACTTAATAGCTGTGTTACCCTAGAGAAGTCATTTTACATCTCTGTGTCTCAGTTTCCTAATATATAAAATGAAGTGGTTGGATTTGATGAACTCTAAGATATCTTTTGGTTCTAAATTTATGATCTTAACTAAGGCAGTATAATTTGATGTTCTTTTTTTTGGTTGGAATGTCATACCATGGACTCTTTTGTAGTTGTCACGTGTTTACCTCCTAGGGTCATGGGGATTTTATAGTTGGAAGAAACCTTAGAGGTTATCTTGTCCAAGATCATATAGATAGTAACTTACCTAGTCAGAATTCTAACCTAGGTCTTCTAGACCCACTTATAAGCTTAGATCTTTCCCAAAATGAACTGTTATTGAATCGTAGTTATTCCATTCTGAATTTGTAATTTAATTTACCAGAATTTCACAAGTATAAAAAGGCTGCCCAAATTGAAGGACAAATATTTGCTTTGAATAGTTTCTTTTCTTTTGATGTGTGTATCTCCATTAAAGTCATCCTTTTACCCCTCATGGTGGAATACATGGAGAGGATCTTGGCTTCTTGAAAGCCACAAAAGTAAAAAGTCTTAGGAGCCAGGATGGCAAAGTAAATAAAGTCAGGCACTCACCTGAGCTATCCTAATTCCCCTCTAAACAACTTTAAAATAACGTATCAAATAAATTCTAGAGTGGCAGAACCAAGAGGAGGTTGGGGTGAAACAATTTTCCAGCCAAAGACAACTTGGGAGGTTTGCAGAAAAGATCTCTGTCACTAGGATGGTGTTTAAGGTGCTGTGCAGAGGTAGGCCATGCCCCAGAAAGCCAACCTCAGGCCATTGGGGCAGCTGGCAGCTTTGGAAACTCTCAACCCACATGTGGTAAGGGAATCAGTCAACTGGTTAGAAGGAGATTATATGAGGCCCTTTGCTGACACTAGGTTAGAACTCTGATGAATTGCCCATATATATAGTTCTAGTTGTAGTCCAAGGCAAAGAGGAGCACTAGTATACAAATGCTTGTAGCTGAAAGAGAGCAGGACCTTTATCACAGTTTCATGGTGGAGAGGAGTGCTTGTGAGAGAGGAGGGGACCTAGTTTCAGGTCCAAAGCAGAAAAGAGCACAGACACTTGTGACCCCAAGAAAGAAGGTGCTTGAGTCACAATTCCTGGATCAGAAAGAAGGAAAATCACAGGGGAACAGAGGCCCTGGTCACAATTCTAGGGAATAGAAGTGTGTTTGTGGTTGCTCACAGACCAGAGCACAGGCTAGGAGAGCATTGATCTCACCTCTCCTTTGATGAAACTACCTTGGAAGAAAATAAAATTTATAGACTCCCTACACTAGCTTAGAAAACAGCAGCACAAAAACAGCAAAGCTTGAGACAGTGCCCCCTCCACCCCAGGAGCAGAGCCCAACTTTAACATAAAGTTAAAAGACAGAAAATGGGATAAACAATGAACAAACAACAAATAACTTGACCATAGAAAGTTACTATGGTGTCAGGGAAGATCAGGACAAAAAATCAGAAGAAGACGATAAAGTCAAACCAGCTACATTCAGAGCTTTACATTAAAAAAATCAGTCACAGGCCGAAAAAGAATTCCTAGAAAGAGCTCCAGAGAGATTTTTAAAATCAAAGACGTAGATGAAAAATTGGGAAAAGAAATGAGTGAAAAGAGAGCCAACAGCTTGATAAAGAGGGGGACAACAGTGCTAACAAAATAATGCTATAAATAAAAATTAGCCAAATGGTAAAAGAGGCACAAAAATTCATTGAGGAAAACAACTCCTTAAAAACTAGAACTGGCCAGGGGCAGCTAGGTGGTGCAGTGGATAAAGCACCAGCCCTGGATTCAGGAGGAACTAAGTTCAAATCCGGCCTCTGACACTTGACATTTACTAGTTGTGTCACCATGGGCAAGTCACTTAACCCTCATTCCCACCCCCCCCACCCCAAACAAAACAAAGTAAAACTAGAACTGGCCAATGAAAATGGAAGCACAAAAACTCACTGAAGAAAATCATTCCTTAAAAATTACATTTGGGCAAATTTAAGTTAATGACTCCATGAGACATTAAGAAAAATAAAACAATCAAATGAATGGAAAATAGAAGAAAATGTGAAATATCTCACCTGAAAAGCAACTGCTCTAGAAAAGAGATCAAGGAGAGATAGTTTAAGAATTATTAGACTACCTGAAAGTCATGATTAAAAAAGAGCCTGGACATCATCTTTCAAGAAATTATCAAAGTACCCTGTTATCTTAGAACCAGAGGGTAAAATAGAAATCAAATGAATACACCAATGACCTCCTGAAAGAGATATAAAAATTAAAGCTCCCAGGAATATTATAGCCAAATTCCTGAGTCCCCAGGTCAAGGAGAAAATATTGCAAGCAGCCAGAAAGAAGCAATTCAAATATCATGGAGACAGAGTCAGAATCAAATAAGTTTAAGCAGCTTCTACATTAAAAGATTAGAGAGCTTCGAATGTGATATTCTAGATGGTTTGTTTGTTTGTTTTTGTGGGGCAATGAGGGTTGAGTGACTTGCTCAGGGTCACACAGCTAGTAAGTGTCAAGTGTCTGAGGCTGGATTTGAACTCGGGTCCTTCCTGAATCCAGGGCTCATCCTTTATCCACTGCACGACCTAGCTGCCCCCGATATTCTAGATGGTAAAGGAGCTACAACCCAGAATCACCAACCCAGAAAAACTAAGTATAATCCTTCAGAGGAAAATGGATATTTGATGAAATATAGGACTTTCAAGCATACCTCATGAATAGACCAGAGCTAAATAGAAAATGTAACTTTCAAATGCAAGACTAAAGAGAAGCAAAAAAAAAAAAAAAAAAAAAAAAGGAAACAGGAAACAGGAAAGATAAATCATAAGGAATTCAATAAGGTTGAACTGTTTACATTCCTATTTGGAAAGATGATACTTGTAACTTCTAAGAACTTTATCATTATTAGGACAGTTAGAAGGAGTGTACATAGACAGAGGGCATTGGTGTGAGTTGACTGTGATGGGATGATATCTAAATAAATGATATTAAGGGGTGTGAAAGAGGAATGTACTGGAAGAAGGAGAAAGGAAAAGATAGAATGGAATAAAAGAGGCATGAAGGGAAGACTTTTTACAATGGCAGGGGAAGATGGAAACGTGGCACTTAATGCTTATGAGGCAAGGTTCCAAGCAGTACCATATCTCAAACTGCATTACATCATCAAAACAATTTGCTAGTGACTAAGATGTAGAATGATGGGATACTGGAATAGATTAGGTACATAATACACAGTAGTAAATGACCATAGTAATCTAGTGTTTGATAAACCCAAAGATTCAAGCTTTTTGTAGAAGAAATCACTATTTGACAAAATTTGCTGGGAAAATTGGAAAGTTTGGCAGAAACTTGGTATAGACCAACATCTCATGCCAACATAAAGTTGAAATGGGTACATGATTTAGACAAAGACAGTGATATAAGCAAATTAAGGGAACATAGAATATTTTACCTGTCAAACCTATGGATAAGTGAAGATTTTATGACCAAACAATAGTTGGAGAACATTATAGGATACAAAATGGATGATTTTGATGACATATAATTAAAAAGGTTTTGTACAAACAAAGCCAATGCTGCCAAAATGAGGAGGAAAGCAGAAAACTAGGTGGGGAGAATTTACAATGTTTCTCTGATAAAGTCCTCATTTCTCAAATATATAGATCACTAAGTCAAATTTACAAAAAAAAAGAGCTATTCTTTAATTGATAAATGGTCAAAGGGTGTGAACAGCCAGTTTTCAGAAGAAATAATAACCATCAGTAATTATAGGAAAAAATGCTCTAAATCACTATTGATTGAAGAAATGAAAATTAGAACTTAGAGGTACCACCTCACACCTATCAGATTGGCTAATATGCCCGAAAAATAAAATGACAAATGTTGGAGGGGATGTGGAAAAATTGGACACAAATGCGTTGTTGGTGGAATTATGAACTGATCCAACCATTCTGGGGAGCAATATGGAACTATACCTAAAGAGTTATTAAACTGTGTATAACTTTTGACCCAGCAACCCTACTACTAGGTTTGTATCCCCCCCAAAGGAAAACAAATATTTATAGCAGCTCTTACTGTGGTGTCAACAATGGAAATTGAGGGGATGCCCATCAATTGAGGAATGGCTGAAGAAGTTGTGGTATATAAATGTGATGCAAAACTATTGTGCTATAAGAAATAGAAAAGGGGGGTGGTGATTTCAGAAAAATCTGGGAAGACTTATATGAACTGATTAAAATTGAAATGATCAGGACCAGGAGAACATTGTACACAGTAGCAGAAATACTTCATGATGATCACCTGTGAGTGACTTAGCTATTCTTTTTTTTTTTTTTACCTTTTGTCTCTCACTTTTTTTTTTAATGTATGAGGTATTTTATTTTTTCCATTACATGTAAAGATAGTTCTCAACTTTTGTTTATACATGCTTTACAATTTCAGATTTTTCTCCCTCCCACCCCTCCCTCCCCCCTCCTGTAGACAGCAGGTAATCTGATATAGGTTATATATATATATATATATATACATATATACATATACATATACATATAGATATATATATATACACACACACATATATATACACATAATAACATTAATCCTATTTCTGCATTAATCCTGTTACAAGAGAAAGAATCAGAGCAGTGATGCAAAACCTCAAAATAGAAAGAAAAAAAAAACCAACAGCACCCAAAACAAAAGAAATAATATGGTTCAATCAGCATCTATACTCCACAGTTCTTTCTTTCTTTTTTTTTCTTGGATTTGGAGATCCTCTTCTATCATGAGTTCCCTGGAACTCTTCTGTACCATTGCATTGGTGAGAAGAATATAGTCCATCACAGTAGGTCAACACTCAATGTTGATGATACTGTGTACAATGTTCTTCTGGTTCTGCTCATCTCACTCATCATCAGCTCACGTAAGACCCTCCAGGTTTCTCTGACCTCTTCCTGCTCATCATTTCTTACAGCACAATAGTATTCCATTGTAATCATATACCACAACTTGTCCAGCCATTCCCCAATTGATGGGCACCCCCTCAACTTCCAATTCCTTGCTACCACGTAAAGAGCAGCTATAAATATTTTTGTACATGTGGGTCCCTTTCCCCCTTCCATGATTTCTTTGGGCAAAAGACCTAAAAGTGGGATTGCTGGGTCAAAGGGTATGCACAGCTTTATCGCCCTTTGGGCATAATTCCAAATTGCTCTCCAGAATGGTTGGATCAGCTCACAGCTCCACCAACAATGCATTAGTGTTCCAATTTTCCACAACATTTATTATCTTCCTTTTTTGTCATTTTAGCCAATCTGATAGGTGTCAGGTGGTACCTCAGAGTTGTTTTAATTTGCATCTCTCTAATCATTAGAGATTTAGAGCATTTTTTCATATGGGAATAGATAGCTTTGGTTTCTTCATCAGAAAACTGCCTGTTCATATCCTTTGACCATTTCTCAATTGGGGAATGACTTGGATTCTTATAAATTTGATTTAATTCCCTATATATTTTAGAGATGAGGCCTTTATCAGAAGCACTGGCCTCAAAAATTGTTTCCCAGCTTTCTGCCTCCCTTCCAATTTTGGATGCATTGCTTCTGTTTGTACAAAAATTTTTTAATTTAATATAATCAAAATCATCCATTTTGCATTTTATAATATACTCTATCTCTTGTTTGGTCAAAAACTGTTTTCCTTTCCAAAGATCTGATAGGTACACTATTCCTTTCTCTCCTAATTTACCTATGATATCACCTCTTATGTCTAAATCATGTATCCATTTTGACCTTATTTTAGTATAAGGTGTAAGATGTTGGTCTATGCCTAATTTCTGCCATACTATCTTCCAGTTTTCCCAGCAGTTTTTGTCAAATACTGAGTTCCTATTCCAGAAGCTGGAGTCTTTGGGTTTATCAAACACTACCTTACTAGTGTCATTTACTACTGCATTTCCTGAGCCTAGCCTATTCCATTGATCTACCACTCTATTTTTTAGCCAGTACCAGATAGTTTTGATGACTGCCGCTTTATAGTAAAGCTCCAGGTTTGGTACCGCTAACCCACCTTCCTGTGAATTTTTTTTCATTATTTCCCTGGATATTCTTGATTTTTTGTTTTTCCAGATGAATTTTGTTATTATTTTTTCTAGCTGTATAAAATAATTTTTAGGTAGTCTGATTGGTATGGCACTGAATAAGTAAATTAATTTAGGCAGTATTGTCATTTTTACTATATTAGCTCTGCCTATCCATGAGCAATTGATATCTTTCCAATTATTTAGATCTGATTTGATTTGTGTGAAGAGTGTTTGGTAGTTGTGTTCATAGAGTTCCTGGGTTTGTCTTGGCAAGTAGACTCCCAAGTATTTTATATTATCTACCGTTACTTTAAATGGAATTTCTCTTTCTATCTCTTGCTGCTGGACTTTGTTGGTCATGTATAGAAATGCTGATGATTTATGTGGATTTATTTTGTATCCTGCTACTTTGCTAAAGTTGTTAATTGTTTCAAGTAATTTTTGACTTGATTCTCGAGGATTCCTTAAGTATACCATTATATCATCTGCAAAGAGTGATAGTTTTGTTTCCTCCTTGCCTATTCTAATTCCTTTAATTCCCTTCTCTTCTCTGATTGCTAAAGCTAACATTTCTAGAACAATATTAAATAATAGGGGTGATAATGGACATCCCTGTTTCACCCCTGATCTTATTGGGAAGGCCTCTAATTTATCTCCATTGCATATAATACTTGCTGATGGCTTTAGGTAGATACTGTTCATTATTTTAAGGAAAGCTCCCCCTATTCCTAAACTCTCTAGTGTTTTTATTAGGAATGGGTGCTGTACTTTGTCAAAAGCTTTCTCTGCATCTATTGAGATAATCATATGATTTTGGTTGGTTTTCTTATTGATGTGGTTGATTATGTTAATAGTTTTCCTAATGTTGAACCAGCCCTGCATTCCTGGTATAAATCCCACCTGGTCATAGTGTATTATCCTGGTGATCACTTGCTGTAATCTCCTTGCTAATATCTTATTTAAGATTTTAGCATCAATATTCATTAGGGAGATTGGTCTATAATTTTCTTTCTCTGTTTTTGCTTTGCCTGGTTTTGGTATCACCACCATATTTGTGTCATAAAACGAATTTGGTAGAACTCCTTCTTCCCCTATTTTTCCAAATAATTTGTATAATATTGGAATTAATTGTTCTTTAAATGTTTGGTAAAATTCACCCGTAAACCCATCTGGCCCTGGGGATTTTTTCTTAGGGAGTTCATTAATAGCTTGTTCAATTTCTTTTTCTAATATGGGTTTATTTAAGGATTTTATTTCCTCTTCAGTTAACCTGGGCAGTTTGTATCTTTGTAAATATTCATCCATTTCCTTTAGATTGTCAAATTTATTGGCATACAGTTGGGCAAAATATTTCCTAATTATTGCTTTAATTTCCAGTTCATTGGTGGTAACATCACCCTTTTCATTTTTGATACTGGTAATTTGGTTTTCTTCTTTCTTTTTTTTAATCAAATTAACCAATATTTTATCTATTTTATTGGTTTTTTCATAAAACCAGCTCTTAGTTTTATTGATTAATTCTATAGTTTTTTTGCTTTCAATCTTATTAATTTCTCCTTTAATTTTCAGGATCTCTAATTTAGTGTCTAATTGGGGATTTCTAATTTGTTCTTTTTCTAACTTTTTAAGTTGCATGCCCAATTCATTAATCTCCTCTTTCTCTTTCTTATTCATGTAAGCATTTAGAGCTATAAATTTTCCCCTAAGCACTGCTTTGGCTGCATCCCATAGATTTTGGTATGTTGTCTCATTATTGTCATTCTCTTGGATAAAGTTATTGATTGTTTCTATGATTTCTTGTTTGGCCCATTCATTCTTTAGAATGAAATTATTTAGTTTCCAGTTGATTTTCATTCTACTTTTCCCTGGCTCTTTCTTACATGTAATTTTTATTGCATCATGATCTGAGAAGGATGCATTTACTATTTCTGCCTTTCTACATTTGACTATGCTGCTTTTGTGCCCTAATCCATGGTCAATTTTTGAGAATGTGCCATGTACTGCTGAGAAAAAGGTATATTCCTTTCTATCCCCATTCAATTTTCTCCAGACATCTATCATGTCTAACTTTTCTAGTAATCTATTCACCTCTTTCACTTCTTTCTTATTTATTTTTTGGCTAGATTTATCTAATTCTGAGAGGGGGAGATTCAGATCCCCCACTAGTATAGTATTACTATCTAATTCCTCTTGTAACTCATTTAACTTCTCCTCTAAGAACTTGGATGCTATACCACTTGGCGCATACATATTTAATATTGATATTACTTCATTATCTATAGTACCTTTAAGTAAGATGTAATTTCCTTCCTTATCTCTTTTAATGAGATCTATTTTTGCCTGCACTTTGTCTGAGATAAGGATTGCTACCCCTGCCTTTTTTACTTTAGCTGAGGCATAATATATTCTGCTCCAGCCTTTTACCTTTACTCTGTGTGTATCTCTCTGCTTCAAATGTGTTTCTTGTAAACAGCATATTGTAGGGTTCCGGTTTTTAATCCACTCTGCAATTCGCTTCCGTTTTATAGCAGAGTTCATCCCATTCACATTCACAGTTATTATTACTGACTGTCTATTCCCCTCCATTCTATTTACCCCTTTTGTACTTTTCCCCCCTTCTTTCACCCTATTCCTCCTCACCTACGTTTTACTTCTTACCCTTGCCTCCCCCAATCTGCCCTCCCTTTTTATTACCCCCCTCTCTTTTCTTTACCCTTTTCTCCCTTGCTTTTGTCCTCCCTTCTATCAGTCCCCCCCTTTCCCTTCCCCTTTTGTTTCCCTAAAGAATGAGTTAAGTTTCTTTATCCCAATGAACGTATATGTTATTCCCTCTTTGAGTCAAATCTAATGAGAATAGGGTTGAAACCATGTTCCCCCCTCCTTTCTTTCCCTCTATTGTAATGACTTAGCTATTCCTAGCAATATTTTGATCCAACACAATTCCAAAGGACTTATGATGACAATGCTATCCACTTCCAGAGAAAGAACTGATAGAGTCTGAATGTGGATAGAAGCATGATTTTTTTTTTTGCTTTCTTCATTTTTCTTGTCTTTTTTTTTGGTCTGTATTTTCTTTCAAAACATGACTATTATGCAAATGTTTTGTATGTCTGCACATGTATAATCTATATCAAATTGCCTTCTCAAGGAGAAGGTTGGAGAGGGAGGGAGAGAATTTAGAACTCAGTATTTTTTAGAAATGTTAAAAATTATTTTTCTGTGAAATTGGAAATTTTTTTAAAAAGAAAGCCATGAAAATGGAACTCAAGCCTGATTAGGTCCTAGAAATGCTTTAAAACTTGGCCCAGGGATGAAGTGCATATCTATAACCAGCCTAGCTAAATCTAGAGAGGATAGTACTAGTTGCCTCCAGAGTGATGGATTTTGCAGCCATAGTAGCTCTCCAAGACCATCTCCTAATGCACAGTGAATAAAGTTATGATCTATATTGGTGGAGAGGAGACCTATATGGCCTAAATCCTTAACCCTTGATATACTGAAGTAAGTAAGCATTTGTGTTGTACCACAAATTGGAGTGACACCACCTGCTGGAGAGTTAGTTACTGTAGAAAAGCTCCGCCATGAGGAGAAGGTGTCTGAGGGCAAGCCATGTGGCTTCGAAGGTCAGTTCCTTGGCGTCAGGAAGTAACTTTTGCTCATGGGTACTGTCAATCAAAGCTACCAGCCAATTAGCTTGGAGCTGTGTGTGCGTGTGGATGGGATGTTCCTATTTTCATAGGAGGCTTTTGGGACAAAGAAGGGGCAAGGCGCTCCGCCCCCCCCCCTCTCTCTCTCTCTCTCTCTTTCATCAGGACCTCGTGGGGAGTGGAGCTAGAAATGCTGGCTCCCTGAGATAGATAGATGTAGGCAACTAGGCCTCTTTCTCTCTCTTCACCAAATTCTTATGCTCCTTAATAAATGCTTAAAAGTCTAAACTCTTGCTAAAGCTTCTAATTTATTGGCAACCACTCATTGGAATTTGAGACAGTATGGTTAGAATTTCAGCCACATTACAGAAACCAACCATTCAAGTACGGACCCTAGGGTCATGTATTATAAGGAACTTTAGAGATCATCTAGTCTATGCCCCTTATTTTACAGAGGAGGAAACTTAGACAAAGAAAGGTCACTCAAACATCAGGTTGCAGACTCAGTATTTGAATCCATGTCATTCAGCTCCAAATTTAGAACTATTTCCATAACATCATGGAAGTTCTTGTTTTCATACATATTCTCTAAGAAATGAGATATAACTCAGGTGTTAGAAAAGGGGTTTCTATACTAGTACACTAACTTTCAGAGTATTATTGCTCTGATTTTATTTTGGAACCGTTACAATAAGAGCTAGAGCCAGACTGTCTATCTTCAGAAATATGGGCCATTGGGAGCTTCGGGGGGATATCCAAGAGCAGCAGGTCTGTGTATTTTACAGCCTCCCCAGAGGCTGGTGGGAGAGAAAGAGATTTTTCTTGCCTTTAGTTTTTATGTAGCAAAAGAAATGTGATGCATTACACCTTACAGAAAAGTATCTAAAATGTTATATAAGAAAATGGCAAAGAAGATACTGAGTCCCATCATTGCCAAATACCCAACTATGTACCTATCATGGACTCCCTATTTGCTATGTATTTGAGGAAAACTGGGGAAGCAATTCACAATGATCAAATGTTCTTTCGTCTATAAAGTGCCATCCTCCAAATGATTTGTGGGGGGCTAGCACTTAATATAAGTTTATTTTTTCCATTTAACAAATCAGTGCACTGCTCAGCATTGTGGCTAGTTTGTAATTCAGTAAGGATTGCTTGAAAGATTCCTCTATTTGAATCATTTGGTGTCTGGGGATTTTTTATTTGAAATAGGGAAGGATGAATATTTTGAGAAAAATGGAGATTTCCCCAAACACAAATGTAATTCTTTGCACTATATTGCTTATGTGTTTGAATGATGATTTTAAAAGCCACCCATTGGAAGTTCTGCCTTCTATTTAGGACTTTTCATGAAAAGTCAGGATTGTGAATTTGTAATTCAGGAAAACCTTTACTCTAATTCCTAGAATTCCTGGAGAAGAATACTAATAGCTTATGATTACATAGCTCTACATGGCTACAAATTAATTTTACATATATCATGTTTGAGCTTCGTGACAGCCCTATAAGGCATTACATAGAAAAAATATTTTCCACCCCCATTTTATGTATGAGGAAATTGAACCTTGTAAATATTCAGGGACTTACATAAGATCATGAAGCTGGTAGATGGGAGAGTAGAACTTGAAATCTAGGTCTCCTGGCTCTATCCTACATTTTTCCTACTCTATGTTGAATTAAATTAAACTTCTGAATTAAAAATTTAACTAAGGAGATCAGTAATAGGAATGTAAGGACAATCCTACCATTCCAATCTGTGTAGGAAACATGGAGACTGAGGTAGGAGCTAGCAATCAATAAAAGCATCTTTGACCAAGCAACAGTGAACTAAAATTTCTCTTAGGATCACAATTGAGGAAATTAATTCAAGTTAATAGATTGAATCAACCAATGAAAGACCATTTGCCAGAGTACAACCCAGATAGAATGTATGCTGCCATATGTGGTGATGACATATACATTCTCTGCATTTTTTTTTTAGCAAGATACATACCAGGCCTTTTTATCCCTCAAGCCTCATACTTACATGTATGTTCCAAGAGAAAGAGAGAGTCATGTCACTGAGAATGGAAGAGAAATGGAAAGAGAGAGAATATGAAAGAGGAGAGAAAAGAGAAAGAAAGATAAAAGAATGAGTGAAGGGAGGAAAAAAACTTCAAAAGGGATGGAGAAGTGCAGAGGGAAATCACATATACCTTAGGACCACGTGCAGGAATCTTTAATCATGTTCCCAGAATAGTTAAGGAGAACATCAGGATGGTTAATAACTTGAAGGAAATGAGAATGGTGGCTTCTAGCTGGGTCCTACATCTCCAAATGGCCACTATCCTCAAATGTGGTGATAACGCTATAGTAGGTGCTTGCTCTCCTCTCCTCCTCTCTCCGTTTTTTTCTTTCCTCAAGTTCTCCTGACATCACAAGGATATCAGCGGAGCATGTAGTCTCTTTGTTGTCTTTCCATCTCACCTTTTGACCAGTCCAAGTTTTTAATAATACATTTCTTTGATGACATCTTTTATACTGTTTCTCATTACCAAATCTTTATAATACGTTGCCTTCTGCTCATGCCCACCACATCTCTTTCCCTTGCGCTCTGGGTGATCTTCAATTTCAGATCATCAGTGGCTGTAATGTTCCAAGACTGATAGCTGTACATCCCTGAGAATTTACTGGAAAAGATGAGCCTTTGTTTCAGAAAGAAGTTTGTGGTCATTGAAAGATCTCTGTAATTTTCTAGAGGTAAACATATATTCACTGTAAGGATCCATGTATCCTCCATGCCCAGATAAATAAGGAAATGGGGGAAACCTCTTAACCCTCCATGCATTAATGCAGTAATGGTCAGGAAGCTGTTTCCCATGCCAAATAAATTCAAACCAAATTAGCTCAAGATCAGGGAATCACTCCAAAATGAATCAGCACTGTACCCTGAACCATGCATACCCAATTCAGGCTTCCCACTTTCTTTCTCCAATCTTTGGTCCTGTTGGAACCAGTTGAAAACTGTATAAAACCCATTGAACTTTACCAGTTTTGATGCTATTTCCTACAAGGCACCACAGCAGCCCCAACCTATGTTCACTGCTCCTGACTGCCTCTCATATTCTGAATATTGCCTTGCAATCAGTCCTGCTTCTTTTACTTTTTATTGGTTGCCATCTAGTTCTTTGTTCTATCTTGTGATGCTATGCCCTCCACAACCCCTTCCTGGCCACAACAGTGGTTGAAGATAATTCCTTTAGAAGCATCAGCCCTTGATGGAGGTGGAGAATAACAGTTGTTGCCACCACACCTATTTCCCAAGCTGTGGCTTAGGAAATGTAAAAAGCAATGATTGGGACCACAAGCCCCATGCTGTGAAGGTAGGACTCACCTACCCCTTCTCCACAATACCAGGACTGTAACTAGTAGGGTCCTGTCTTGAACCACATGCTTCCTGGCAACATAAGTGATACAGAAGGGAGAATACCACTCCATTCTTGTACAGTATGTTGGGATCCTGAATCTCACTCAAACTTCATTATGACATTGACTAAAGGAGATGTTTATTCAGCAATGCATTGGAAAAGAATAAAATAGCTTTGTGGTTCCCACCTTATTTTTCCTATTTGATTATGGGAGCAATGTTGTCTATTTGCAGTGTCACCCATGGATAAGTTCTATGGTTATTTATCTAACTGCAAATCGTCCTGGACAATAGATATTCATCCACTTGGCTCTTCTTGTGTAGCTAGTTAGGCCAAATTTTTTTGAGTGATTATGGACACTATTTAGGAGGCCCTTGGATATCCTGGGGCTTAATGCAATAATCCTTTCACAAACAGCAGCATCTGTAGGACTTTACATGGGGAATCCCTCTTCAAATTTCACTGTCCTAGATCTCTTCCATGACAGTGGCAAATATCTTTGGTGAGCATGTGTCTCCCTGTTTCATGTCTCAATTAATGCTATTATTGTTAATAATAACTAATATTTATCTATTGCTTCAAGGTTTGCAAAAACATTTTTTCACGTTATTTCCATTTATTTTGTTTGATTTTACTAAAGAACAGATTCATGGAACAGGATTATATTTGTTATTAATCTTTCAAAAATCATAAGATTTTGATATATACATGTGGGACAAATTGTTGGAGAAAGCCATTAAGGTGACATTTATTATACCAAATCAAATTATTTTTCTAATTAATAAATAAGTGTAGTGAGATTTTATATTTCCATATAAGATTTTAGGTTGCCAAGCATTCCTTATTAAGCATCCATCCAATGGATTATGAGCCTTTCTGCCTCATCTAGACTGGTCCTCTGAAAGAAAACCCATTCTGTTCTGGGACTATAGTCAAGGTCTTTCCAGAGTGGTAGGAATTGTCACTGTTTACCCCTCCCCCAAATCCAGCATAGCCTTATACAACCCAGTGTCACCTCCATGTCATGATAAAGTTTTTGTATAGTACTTTGTGGAGATCCTGGGCAAAAAAGGTAAAATAGGTAAGGAGTTTGGGAAACATATCGCAAGCCTAGAACCAGGGGGTGTAATAAGGAATTTTAATTATCTAGACATCTCACTCTCATCAGAGTGTGGAGTTACTAATAATTTCTTGACTTGTCTTCATAATTTCATCTTTCAAAAGGAGGAGGAACCAATAAGGCGAAAATCTTTTCTAGATCTCTTTTTCTTTGGTGAGGAAATTGAGGTTAAGTGACTTGCCCAGGGTCACACAGCTATTTAGATCTCTTTCTTGCCAGAAAAGAGAAACTGGTTGAAAATGACAGTAACATTGAACAGAAGTAAACACTCCATTTTAGTATTTGTTCTGGAGAAGAGGAAACCATGGGATGATTTGACATGCACCAGAGAAATACATGGCATAACAGTCGAATGTATCACATCTCTTGGAGGAATGCTTCCATTAACTCTTCACTTTTCCCTCAGGAATTCTAAAATTTTCACCATATTTTGGTGAGAAGGCTTCAGTGTATTCAGAGAAAGAATACATAACATTCCATAGACTAAACTTCTACTTCGGAAGTCTATCTAAGAGAGCTGGAAAGCCTTCAATAATGAAATTCTGAAAACACAAAGAAGCTATTAAAATACGGGATAAAAGGGGAAGTTGTTTAAAGAAAGTGATGCTTACATACATGGGTCTCACCAACCATTTTGGATTTTAAAATGATACAAAAAAGATGGAAGTAAGATTAGGTAATAGAGGATGAATACAGAAGTGTTAAAAAGTGCCAGAAGAAGAGCATCATTAGTTCAAAGATCCAGAAGGAGCTAAAGTCTGTAAGGAAAGCTAAAGGACAATGAAAGGCGTTTTTTAAGCTATTTTAAGGAAAAGAAGAGAATCATCAAAGGGATAGGACTATTGTTCATGAAATAGATGAGAAGACAGAACTATTCAACTCTTCCTTTGCTTCTGTTTTCTCTGTTAAGCAAAATGATCATTGGACAGAAAAGCATAGAATAAAAAAAAATTAGTTCTGGGTCTGGAGTCAGGAAAACCTGAGTTTAAATGTGGCCTAAAATGCTCAACTAGCTCTGTGACCCTGGGCAAGTCACTTAACCTCTGTCTGAATCAGAGTCCTCATCTGTAAAATACGAATAATAATAATACCTACTTTCCAGGTTTTCAGTATTAAATGAGATAATATTTGGGAAAGTGCCTTAGTGTACCATCTGGTCTATAATAGTTACTTTATAAATGTTAGCTATTATTATTATTATTTAAAATAAGTCTAGAAATAGCAAGAGGGTACCACTCTGTCCTTTTTGAGTTCAAGTCACCAGGGTGATTATAATCTACCAGTGGTGTGCTGGGCTCAGTTTGTACCTGCTTGAGAGAACCAATTGTTAAATTTGGAGTATGAGAATTTACACCTCAGAAACTGGCAAACACTACAAATCAAGGCCTGATTCATTGTTTTGTTGATATTCTAAACCTAATAAAGTAATTGACAAAATGTTAATAATGCAGATTAAATTTAAAACTATACTGTACTGCATATACCTTCCCCTCCACCAAAGAACTGCTTTATATCCTAAGCTACTGAAAGAAATGGCAGATATGGATTGTATAGCTACTGTCAGTGATTTTATCAAGATCAAGGGAAAGGGGTGAGGTATTGAAGGATTAAAGAATAACAAATGTACTTATTTTATGTTAAAAGGCAAAAATAGGGGAGTATGCAAACTCCAAACTCCAATCCAGTGATACTGACTTTAATAGAACAGGTCATTCCAGACTAACCTCATTTCCTTTTTCAATAATGTTACTAGGCACATACTTTTAGAAATGCTATAGATATAAGTTTACCTAGATTTAGCATAGCATTTGACAGACTAGCAAGGTATGTCAATTGGAAAGATGAAGATATATGGCTAGATGATTGCACAATAGTCCTTTCTTCCTTGAGGAATTCAAACATTGAAACATCACTTACTCTTTCATATTTTTGTTTATCTTGTTAAGGTCAATTTGTATATTAAGGACCTTTTTAATTTTCCCCTTAAAGAATTAGTGGGAATCTCATATTATTACAATCTCCAATCCTTTGTCATACAAAAGGGATAAAATGAGATTTTATATATGATATATGAATATAACCCACATACATATACACATATATGTATTTATTGAAATCTTCATGCACTATATAAATGCCAGATAACAACAAAAATAAAGAATATTCTCAGTTTTGCAAGATAAAGACTTTTGCGTTGAAGGCCAATCTTTCCTGTATCTTGGGATATTACTTTTCCAGATTCTTCTTTAATTTTGTATCATTGTTGAGCTATTCTTTGTATTCAAATTGTTAAGCTTTGATATGAGATTTGACTTTCTGATTGGTTGTAAGGCTTTTTCTTTGGTAATGAAACTCTGTATTTTTGATTACCATATTTAGTTAAACTAAGATTCTCTGTCAGCATTCTGTGGATTACATTGATGTGGACTTGGCCATGTTTTCAACTTCCTAGGCAATTCTCTTGAACAGTTTTCTAGAATATTATCTCTAGACTCTTCATATTTTCCTGGGAGACCAATAATCCTTCGGTTGCTCTTTGACTTTCCACCTATGTTGCTTTAATTTATACAGTTCACAAGTATTTTTCCAGTTAAGTATTTAATTTCTTAAAATTCTACCATATCTGCATTTCTCCCTCACCCCCAATGGATAACTTTATTCTCTAGAGAATCCACAGCTTTTCTTTTTATGAATTAAAAATTTTAATTAACAAATTTCTATTTTCTCTCTTTTCCTTTTTTTTTGTGGGGAATGAGGGTTAAGTGACTTGTCCAGGGTCACACAGTTAGTGTCAAGTTTCTGAGGCCAGATTTAAACTCAGGTCCTCCTGAATCCAGGGCCGGTGCTTTATTTACTGCACCACCTAGATGCCCCCCCCTTTTTTTCTCTCTTTTCTACCAAATTCTAATTGAAAAAGAGAAAATGAAAACCTTTGTAACAAATATACATAGTCAGGCAAAACAAGTTCTTGCACTGGTCATATTCAAAACATATGTCTCATTCTGCACCCTAAGTCTATTACCTCTCTGTGAGAAGACATGAAGCAGGCTTAATCATCAGTCCTCAGGAAATGTAGTATTGATCAGAGTTCTTAAGACTTTCAAAGTTATTTGTCTTCACGTTTTTTTTAATTGTGTGAATTGTTCTTCTAGTTGTTTTCACTTTACATCAGTTCATACTGGCCTTCACAGGTTTCTCTGAAACCATCCCTTTCATCATACCTTATGGAACATTAGTATTCTACCACATTCATATAATATAGTTTGTTCAGCTTTTCTGCAATTAATTAACCCCTTTCATTTCTAGTTCTTTGCCATCACAAAAAAGATGCTCCAGATATATTTGTTCACAAAGGAACTCTTTGCTTTCTTTGGTTTCTTTGAGATTTTGGTCTCATAGTTGTATCACCAAGTCCAAGGGTATGCACAGTTCAGTAATATTTTGGGCATGTTTCCAAGGCAAAACCAAGTCATATTCCCATTAACAGTGTATTAATGTTTCTTTTCCCCTGTAGCTCCTCCAACATTTATCATTTTCTTATTATTTGCAGACTATCAATCTCAGAAGTGTGAAGTAGAATGTCAGGGTTCCTTCAGTTTGCATTTTTTCCTACTAATTTTTTATTCAGAGAATTTTTTCATATGTTTATGGGTAGCTTGATTTCTTCCTTAGAAATCTACCTATTCACATCTGGTGAACATTTAGCAATTGGGGAATGACTCTTATACATTTGGACCAGTTTGGGAAATAAGAACTTTATCAGAGAAATTCCTTTAATAAGATTTTCCCCTTTTAGTGTTCCTTTTCTAATTTTGTCTGCATTGGCTTTTTCATACACAAATATTTTAATTTCATGAGATCAAAATAGCCAGTTTTATAATTTATAATCTTCTCCATCCTTTGTTAAGCAATTCCCTATTTCAACCAAGTTTTCTACAAAATGTTCCAAGCTGTATTATGGCCTCATGTTTATCTTTTTGTGTTTGTTCAATATTCTTTTTTACAGATGCCAAACATTTCATTATATTTCTTAAGGAATTTGAAAAATATTCTTAATAATCTTATAATAAATCCACTCTCTCCTCTAGGGGTCCAATTGTTGCTTTTGTAATGGTCTTTCTTTCTGGAGATTTTTCTTGACTTGCTTTTACCCCATAACATTTATTTATTAAGTGATTCTTTTTTTAGTCATTTCTTCAATTTCTTTTGTTTTTTCCCAGACAGAATTTCTTTCTTTTCCCCCTCTTAAAAATTTATTCAAGGGGCAGCTAAGTGGCGCAGTGGATAAAGCACCGGGCCTGGATTCAGGAGTACCTGAGTTCAAATCCGGCCTCAGAAACTTGATACTTACTAGCTGTGTGACCCTGAGCAAGTCACTTAATCCCCACAGCCCTGTAAAAAAAAATTATTCAAGGGGTATATCTTTTTCTTAGCAGGACATGAAACCTTCTTAAATATTGACCATGTATTGGCATAAAAACTCACAAATAAATGTATAATTCAAAAATATTAAATGCGCACTTTTCAGACTACAATGCAATAAAATTGCATTCATTAAAGGGCTTTCAAAGCATAGATTTAAATTATTTAATAATTAAATAATTGAATCCTAAAGAATTAGTGGGTCAAAGAACAAATAATAGAAATAATTATTTCATTAAAGAGAATGACAAAAATGAGACAACGTACCAAAATATGTATGATACTGTCAAAGAAGTACTTAAGGAAAAAATGAATCTCTAAACACATCAGTAAAAAAAAAAGAGCAGATCAATGAAATGAGCATTCAAGTTTGAAAAAAAAACTAGAAAAAGAACAAATTAAAAATGGCCAATTAAACAACAAAATAGAAGCCCTGAGGGGCAGCTAGATGGCACAGTGGATAGAGCACTGGCCCTGGATTCAGGAGTACCTGAATTCAAATCCGGCCTCAGACACTTAACACTTACTAGCTGTGTGACCCTGGGCAAGTCACTTAACCCCAGTTGCCTTACTAAAAAAAACAAAAAAACAAAACAAAACAAAACAACAACAAAAAGAAGCCCTGAAATCCAAAACGTTTAATAAAATTGAAAGTTAAAAAAAATCTAAAATGTTGAACTAATAAATAAAATTAGGAATTGGTTTCATGAAAAGAAAAACAATAAAATATTTTTAAAATGTGATTATTTAATTTTAAAAGAAAGGAAACCAAATTATCAGTATCAAAAAATTAAAAAGTAGGGCAGGTAGGTGGCACAGTTGATAGAGCACCAGCCCTGGAATCAGGAGGACCTGAGTTCAAATCAGCCTCAGATACTTGACACTTACTAACTGTGTGACCCTGGACAAGTAATTTAACCCCAATTGCCTCACAAAAAACACAGAAAATGTAAATATATCACCAATGAAAAAAGTTAAAGCAATTATTAGGAGCTATTTTGCCCAATTATATGCCAGTAAAACTGACAATTTAAGTGAAATATATGAATATTTACAAAAATATAAACTCCCCAGATGTTAACAGAAGAGGAAATAGAATACTTAAATAACTTTATCTTAGAAAAAGAAATCAAAGCAGCTGTAAATGAGCTCCCTAAGGAAAAATCCCCAGTTACAGATGCATTTGCAAGTGAATTCTATCAAACATTTAAGGAATAATTAATTCCAATACTATAAAAACCATCTTAAAAATAGGTAAAGGAAACCTATCAAATTCTTTCTATGACAGAAATATGGTTTCATTGACTAAACCAGGGTTAGCAGTAACAGAGAAGGAAAACTATAGGCTAATCTCCCTAATGAATATTGATGCAAACATTTAAAATATTAGGAAGGAGATTACAGAAATATATAACAAAGATATTACACATGACCAGGTAAAATTTGTGCCAGGAATTCAAAGCTAGTTCAATATTAGGGAAAGTATAAGCATAACTGAGCGTATGAATACAAAAAACAATCAAATCACTTGATTTTCTCAATAGATACAGAAAAAGGTTTTGACAAAATACGATGCTCATTCCTATTCAAAACACTAGAAAGCATAGAAATAAAGCTTTTCTTAAAATAATAAATAGAATCTATCTAAAATCAAGAACAAGCATTATCTCCAATGGGGATAAACTAGAAGCCTTCTAGTAAGATTAGGAGTGAAGGAAGGATGTCCATTATCATTGTTATTCAATATTATATATATATATATATATATATATATATATATTTTTTTTTTTTTTTTGGTGAGGCAATTGGGGTTAAGTGACTTGCCCAGGGTCACACAGTTAGTGTTAAGTGTCTGAGGCCTGATTTGAACTCAGGTCTTCATGACTCCAGGGCCAGTGCCCTGCTACCTAGCCACCTAGCTGCCCCTATTCAATATTATATTAGAAATGCTAGCTGTAGCAATAAGACGAGAATAAGAAATTGAAGGAATAAGACTAGGCAGGAAGGGAGCAAAACTATCACATTTTGTAGATGATATTATTGTATACTTAGAGATCCCCAAAGAATCAACTTTAATCTAGTGGAAACAGTTATCAAATTAATCAGATTTGCAGGATATAAAATAAACCCACATAAACCATCAGCAATTCTAGTTCTAGAATATCAGGGCAATTTTCTCTGACAATTTCCTGGAAGATGATGTCTAAGCTCTTTCCTTGATCATGATTTTCAGGTAGTTCAGTAATTTTCAAATGATCTTTCCTGGATTTATTTTCCAGGTCAGCTATTTTTCCAAGGAGATATTTCACATTGCCCTCTATTTTTTATTCATTCACATTTGTTTTATTATGTCTTGATTTTCATAGTCATTAGCTTCTATTTGCTCACTCCTAATTTTTAAGGAATGATTTTTTCAGAGAGCTTTTGTAGCTCCTTTTCCATTTGGCCAATTTGGTATTTAAGCTGTTGACTTTTTTCATGACCCCCCTGCATCACTCTCATTACTCTTTCCATTTTTTCCTCTACCTTTCTTACTTTTTGAGTTCCTCTATGGCCTAAGACCAATTCATATTTTTCTTGGAAGCTTTGGATGTAGGAGCCCAGATGTTGCTATCCTCTTCTGAGGGTATACCTTGATCTTTCTTGTCACTAAAGAAACTTTCTATGGTCTGCACCTTTCTCTGTCTGCTCATATTGCCTGTCTTTTACTTGGCTTGTTAAAGCCAAGTCATCCTTCTTAAAGTGGGACACTGTTTCCAGGCTGCACTGTCCCAAGCTTCAGGAGGTCCCAGGTAGTACAATTTAAGGAGGATCACGTTCTTCACTTGCCTGGTCTGTTCTCTGATCTGTAGATAACCCCGGGTCAACTTGCTAATTAATCAGGCAGCAAAACTTTGTGTGCTGTGGTTGTTAGCTCAGACAACTCTGCACCACCTCCCCAACCTGGGCCACCATCACTCAAACCTATTTCCCAGGAGGGGTGAAACACCCAAGTTCCTCCTGAACACCAGCAGAGACCCCTGTAATTTCCCCCATGCCAACAGCTCAGCCCTCTCACCAAACTGAGTTTAGTTCCAGAAGACACAGGTACTGCAGCTGATTCAGAGGCTCCGGGGTGGGGGTGGGGTCTCTTTTTCTGGCAAGGCCTGCCTGGACCTGGATCTATGTCAGTATGACCTCAGGGTTGGGCTCCACTCTCGCCCCAGCACAGTGGCCCCTTTCTTCTGACCTTCTAAGCCATCTTTTTATGGAAAATTATCTTAGCCCATTCTTTTGTGGGTTATGCTGCTGCAAGAATTGTCCTATGGCATTATTTGGAGGTTTTTTGGATCAATTGCATTATGAGTTCTGAAAGCTTACTGCCTTTCCTTCTCCATCTTGGCTCTGCCAGCAATTCTATATATTACAAATAAAACTCAGAAGGAAGAGATAGAATGAAAAACTCCATTTAAAATAGCTTCAGTCAATATAAAATACTTAAGGGTCTATTTGTCAAGACAAACTCAGAACCTCTGTAAACACAATTACAAAATACCTTTTTTTTGTGGGGCAATGAGGGTTAAGTAACTTGCCCAAGATCACACAGCTACTAAGTGTCAAGTGTCTGAGGCCAGATTTGAACTCAAGACCTCCTGAATCCAGGGCCAGTGCTTTACCCCTGTGCCACCTAGCTGCCCCCACAAAATAGTTTTTACACAAACAAAACCATTAAACAACTAGAAAAATATTAATTGCTCATGGGTAGGCCAAACAAATATAATAAGTAGTCCAATAATTTTAAAATTATCTCTCCTGGATCTATTTTCTAGGTCTGTTGTTTTTCCCATGAGATATTTCCCATTGTCTTCTATCGTTTCATTCTTTTGGTTTTGTTTGATTGTCTCTGGATATCTCATAAAGTCATTAGCTTCCATTTGCTCAATTCTCATTTTTAAGTAATTATTTTCTCCAATGAGCTTTTCTACTTCTTTTCCCATTTGACTAATTCTACTTTTCAAGGAGTGTTTTTCTTCAATGAATTTTTTTGTCTCCTTTACCAAGGTGTTGACTATTTTTTCATGATTTTCTTGCATCACCCATTTTGCTTCCCAGTTTTTCCCCTATCTCTCTTACTTGGTTTTCAAATTATTTTTGAGCTCTTCCATGGCTTGAGACCAATTTATATTTTTCTTGAATGCTTTGGATGTAGGAGCTTTTACTTAGTTTTCTTCTGGGGGTGTGTTTTGATCTTCCTTTGCATGGTCAGAATTTTTCTGTTTTTTGCTCATTTTCCCACCTTGTTTCTTGACTTTTAACTCTTTGTTAAAGCAAGGCTCTGCTTCCAGGGGGGAAGGCACACTGTCCCTAGGTTCAGGGTTTTATGCAGGTGTTTTCAGAGATATTTCTCTGAATCTGTAAGTTTTCAGTTCTTCAAAGGTGGTATGATCTAAGGAGAAGTGTGTTTACTACTCTCCTGGTCTGTGAGAGACAACAAGCATCTTTTCTGCCCTGGAACTGTGATGAGGGTCCCTGCTCCACTGCTGTGGCAAGCTTTGTTATGCTAGCACTTCTACATGTCCTGAGGCTATCCCACCCCAATTTGGAACTGAGTATGGGCAAAGCAACAGAGCGCTGCCTTAGTCCTAGCAAAGATATGCCTTCTGACCAATTGTTTGACCTCCTTACCATCTGTGATCTGACAATTCTAGAAGCAGCTGCTGTTACTGCTGATAGAGTGGCTCCCAAGGCCTGCTCTTTGTTTGCTTGGGCTAATCTGGTGTGATAGACCTTTCTTGCCAACCTTATAAGTTGCCTTTGGCTGGAAAATTATTTCACCCTTTCCTTTTCTGAGGTCTGCTGATCCAGGAATTGTTTTATAGCATTATTTAAAGGCATTTGGAGGGATTTTGGGGAGAGCTCAGTCAAGTTGCTGCTTTTCCTCTGCCATCTTCCAAATGAATATAATAAAAATGACAAGTTTACCTAAATTAATTATTTAATACCATACCAAACTACCAAATAATTATTTCGTAGATACAGAAAAAATAATTACAATTTATCTAGAACAAAAGGTCAAGAATATCAATGGAATCCATTAAAAATGTCAAGGAAGGTGACCTATCAGTACCAGATTTTAAACCGTATTACAAAGTGGTAGCTATCAAAACCTTCTGGTACTGGTTAATATATACAGTGGTGGATCAGTGGACTAGATTAAGTATACAGTTCACAGTTGTAAGTGACCATAGTAATCTAGTATTTGAAATACCCAAAGATCCAAACTCCTAGGGACAAGAACTTACTCTTTGGTGAAAAATTGCTGGGAAAACTGGAAAGCAGTTTGGCAGATAGTAGGCATAGACCAACATCTCATACCATATAGCAAAATAAAGTCAAAATGGGCACATAATTCAGACATAAAAGGTTATCACCTTTTTTCTTAGGCAAATTAGGGGAGGAAGGAAAAGTTTGTTTCTATGGATTAGAAATAATGGAAGTATTTATGACCAAATAAGAGATGGAGAATATCACAGGAAGTATAACATGTATTTTTTTTACATAAAATTTAAAAGATTTTGTATAAACAAAACCAATGGAGTTAAATTATAAGGAAAGCAAGAAACTGGGAAAGAATTTTTATAGTAATTTTCTCTGATCAAGGCCTCATTTCTTAAATACATACATACATACATATACATATACATATATATACATATACATATACATATATATACATATACATACATACATATATACATACACACACACACACACACACACACACACATATATATATATATATATATATAGGATTGAGTCAAATTCATAAAAATAAGTCATTCCCAAAGTTATAGTCAAAGTAAATTAATAGGCAATTTTGACAGCAAAGGAAATTGACCAATGCTGGTGGGAATGTGGAAAAGCAGGGACACTAATACACTTTTGGTTGAGTTGTATACTAGTCTTACTATTCTAAAGAACAGTTTGGAACTATTTCCAAAGGGTTATAAAAGTTTGCATACCTTTTTGACCCAACAATCGCATTACTAGGTCTGTATCCCAAAGGAATAAAAGAAAAAGCAAAAAGACCTATATGAACAAACATATTTATAGCAACTCTTTTTGTGGTAGCAAAGAATTGGAAATTGAGCAGATGCCCATCAGTTGGGGAATGGTTGAACAAGTGTGGTATATGATTGCAATGGAATACTGTTTCGTTATAAAAATGATGAAGAGGATGGTTTCAGAAAAAAACTCAGGAAACCCTATATGCACTGATGCAAAGTGAAGTGAAAAGAATGGGGATATCATTTTCCAAATTCATAGCAGTATTTTAAGGATGATCAATTGTGAAAGACTTATCTACTATGATCAGTACAATGATCCGTGACAATTGAAAAGGACTCATGATGAAAAATGCTGTCTACCTTCATAAAGAAGATTGATTGTGACAATTGGAGTTGTGCCACCTGCTGGAGAATTACTGCAGGAAAGCTCCACCATGAGGAGAAGGCGTCTGAGGGCAAACCATGTGGCTTGGAAGGTCAGTTCCTTGGCATCAGGAAGTGATGTTTGCTTGTCGGTACTGTTGATTAAAGCTACCAGCCAATTAGCTAGGAGGTATGTGTGTGGGGGAGGGGGGGATTTTTCTGGTTTCCATAGAAGACTTGTCGGATGAAGAAGGGGTGAGGCTCTCTTTCATCAGGACTGTGTAGAGAGTGGAGCTAGAAATGCTGGCTCCCTGAGATAGATAGATGTATGCATCTAGGCCTCTTTCTCTCTCTTAACCAAATTCTTATGCTCCTTAATAAATAAATGCTTAAAAGTCTAAACTCTTGCTAAAGCTTCTAATTTATTGGTGACCACTCATCAGACTTTTAGACAGACTAGCTAGAATTTTAGCCACATTACGAATAGCAACTTTACATGATGAACTCTGAGTGTAAGTTGAATTATATTTTTTCACTTTATTTTTCTTGCTTTTTTATAGTTTAGTTTTAGTTTTTTTGTTTTTGTTTTTTGCAGGGCAATGAGGGTTAAGTGACTTGCCCAGGGTCACACAGCTAGTTAAGTGTCAAGTGTCTGAGGCTGGATTTGAACTCAGGTCCTCCTGAATCCAAGGCCAGTGCTTTATCCACTGCGCCATCTAGCTGCCCCTCTTGCTTTTTTATAACACACCTACTATGGAAATATTTTATATGATTTCACATATATAATTAATATCATATTGCTTGCCTTTTCAATGGTTCAGGGAGGGACTGGAAGAAGGGAGAAAATTTGAAACTCAAAAAATCTTTTTAAAAGAATGTTAAAAAATATATATATATAATAAAACTTTAAAAAATCTTTGCTGTTTTTATTTACTTTACTTGACACATTTATTGCTGCTTTGAGTTGATGAAGGAAACGGGTTTATCTCCTGGCAAGTTTTGTGACTGGAGAAAACGATCATCTTTCTCCAATTCCTTTCTTCTTCTCCTCCCCGTTTTCCATCTCAGTAAGTGTGAATGTCCCTTTACAGCATCCCCCTAGCCCAGGGGAACTTCCTGAATGTTCTGTCCAAAATGACCTTTCTTCCTCTTACACCCCACATAGACTTTTCTTTGCATCTCTCTAAAATATTTACCATAGGTGGTTTTGTACTATAGTTATTTCTGTATGTAATATCTCCCTATTATATGGTAAACTCCATGACGGTAGGAATCTCATCTGAATTTTATGACTAGATATAGTGTTCTGCATATAATTGAAACTTAATAAATGCTTACTGAACTGGAATAAAACCATTGATAAGATTTGTGGAACAGTAAGATACCTTAGAGATAATCTAATTCTTATTTTACAGATGAGGAAACTGAAAACTGGGAAGGGATAGTGACTTGCCCAAGATCACATGTCTAGTATGTGTTAGAGGCAGAGTTTTAATGTGGTTCTTTCCTTACTCTAAGTCCAGTACCTTATCTTCTATGCTATTCTGATCTCTTTTGAAGGAATTAATGTAAGAAAATTCAGGCTATTACTACCCCCCCCAACAACCCCTCCAAACCACACTGAACCAAAGGCATTAATTGAATAGTACTTTTTTGAAGAGAAGAGATGAAAGAAGAGAAAGCACTTTAGTTTGACTTAATAATTACTAAGGAGGGGCAATGTAAACTTTCTCTAGGTATTTGGAAATCCTAATAAGAGAAGGAAATTATAGAGGCTGATTTGAAAGGTATAATTAAAAATAATAGGATTAAATTGAGAAGAGGAAACTGTACCTAGAATAGAAAGTACCCCCCCCATTTCCTATGGATGAAATTACTTAGACTGTGAGGTGATCTTCCAAGGGAAAATTGGAATTCCCCCACCACTTGGGATCTTTGAGCATGATGCAGCAACCATATCCAAGGAAAAATCCTGCCAAAATTCCCCAAGGATGGAGAGAATCAGTGGCATTTTCCTTTCTGGTTTTTAGGATTCTATCATTTTGGCAGCCACATATATCCACAGTAGAGACAAATGCCTTTTTCTCTTGTCTCTCACATCTTACCCTGTGACACAAGAGTGGTCAGCTGTCTATGAACAAACAGCAGATAAGATTCAGAGAAAACAGAAGCAGGAATTCACAGAAGTCAAAAGGTTTCTGTTTGTTTGGTTTTTTTAACAAAATCTTTTCATTCCTTCTTGAATCTACCTTTTATTTTTGTGAGCTATGGGATTGCTTTCCAAAAAGATAAAATTATGCTTTATTAAAGAGCATCTTCGACGGAGCATTACATTCTGTTTTGGCTCCAGTGTTCCAACCTATTCCTCTCCCCCACAACTGTCATCTAAGGAAAGAATTGATAGTTTGATATCTGTCTTTTAAAATTCTCTAACAGTATTCACACCATTTCCTATCCAGCTATATATTTCATACATTGTACAGTAAAAAGAATTCAGGATTTGAATCAGAGACCTGGGTTCCAATACCTAAGTGACTGCTATAAATTCATGTATTCACTTAAATTTACTTTATGTATATGTATATTCATTATGTAATATAGAGACCAGTATATAGCATGTACTTACCACAGAAAGATAGGACATGTTATGAGTTTGGCTATAAAATAAGTTTTATTCACTCCAACTTGGACTCGTGTATGTGACATAGTATCACTCAAAAATAATTTAATTACCAGGAAGTTATCAAAATGTTTTAAAAAACCTGATTGTTCTAAATCCTAAATACCTTATTGTTCTAAAGCAGAGGCTCTTAACTTGGAGTCCATGAATTTAAAAAAAAATCCTAAATGTATTTTGATATAATTGGTTTCCTTTATAATTTTATATATTTTATTTTATATATTTAAAAATCTTATTCTGAGAAGGGGTTGATAGGTTTCACCAGACTGGTATAACATAGATTAAAATTCCAGTTTTTAAAGTTAATGAGTAAGGATTACTTAGAAGCAGGTACCAATTATATGACTGAAAGCACAAACCCCTCCTTGGACAGTGAGATGACAGCTGTAGGTTTCTGGTCCAGGAGCATGGAGATCTGGAAGTCAATCTGGGCACTCCATTCCAGAGCTGTGAGTAATGAGGGCTGGAGGCTGGACTCCATCTGGTCCAGACTGATGTTGTCATTACCCTCAGGGCTCCCTGGAAACTAGAGGCTCATGGTATGGTTTTTCTTGTGCTTATACCACTGTGGGCTTTTCAAATACCACAGCTGGACTAGAGATTTTGGTCAGTACTGTATAACTAAACCAGTCTGTCACAATGAGGAAAAGTGACTTGGGCTTGGTATAGCTTGGTTTTATGCTTACACCAGCCCAAAAACTTATGAATTATATAACAACAGCCAACTAAAACCTGAAGCTGTTTCTGTCAATATGTAAATATGCTGACATTAACACTACAGGTAGTAATCTTATTTTTATAAACAACTGAAAGCAACCCATGTCCGAGTTATCATACATCTTGTAAATAGAATGCACATCAGGTCTCCCTGACCAACATGTGGTATTTACAATTTAAATAAACATTGCTTGCATTCTTTAAAGTACTTGAGTGCCCCTGTCTACTTCAGATTCAAGATGGAGTCATTCATGGCAAGAGTGACAGAGCAAGTCAGTTCCCTTCTCTGGCCTCTAGTTTTCCTATGTGTAAAATGAGAAAGTTGTACTAGATTGACCTAGCATCCGTAACATGGTGATCACTCTAGTTCAGACCCTTATCACCCCTGACCTAGACTATTGCAACAGACTCCCAACTGGTTTCCCTGTTTCTAGTCTCTCTCCTCTCCATTCCTTTCTTTAAACAGTTACCAAACTGATCTTCTTAAATCACAGGCCTAACCATGTTACTCTCTTGCTCTAGAAATTCTAGTGGCTCCCTATTGCCTCTAGGATAAAATACAGACTTTTCTGTATTTTTTCCTTCATAATCTACTTCCAACCTATCTTTCTAGACTTTTATCACTTCTCACCTAGACCGTTACTATTGCCTTCTGACTAGTCTCCCTTTCTGAAGTCTCTCCTCACTCCAAGCCATCCCTTGGACTAAAATATATTCCTAAAGTGCAAGTCTGACTATGTCATTTCCCTACTCAATAAACTCCAATGGCTCCTTGTCACATTTAGGATCAAATATAAACTCCCCTGTCATTTACAGTTTTTCACAACTCTAACCTACTTTTCCAAAATTATTATATATTACTCTTTGGTTCCACCAAACTGGTGTCTTACTGTTCCTCACATACATTACTCCATCTTGCATCTCCATAACTTTGCACTAGCTGTTCCCCATGCCTGGAATGCAGTTGTTCTTCATTTCCACCTCTTAGAATTCATAATTTCATTCAAAGCTCAGTTAAAGTGTCACCTCCTCCATCAAGACTCTCCTTATTTTCCCCAAATGCTAATGCATCCACCTCTAAAATTATATTTTATTTTGCATGTATTTCATATATAGTCTGGGGAGAAAGGTTGGGGTGGGACAAACATGCAAGCTGCAGGCACCATGCAGCTCACAGTATTCCCCAGTGTGACCTGAAGCAGATTAAAATGCAACTGAGGAACATTTAGCAAAAGAAATAAAAATACAATAAAGCATATATTATATTAGATTTAAAAACTAAATCAATATATAGCGTACAGGGATCCTTACATACATTTTAATGGTCCCTGCTCTTATTTGAGTTTGTTGATACCACTGGTGTGGATTATACAGAGTCAACCTCAAAGCTGGAAAGACCTGGTGTTTGGTAGAGTATCCTGCTGACTAGGCCAATTGTTGATACTGGGGAGGGGCTCAGATGTATACCTACCCTGTATCCCTGAGATAACTCAATACCAAATAAAGGCATTGACAGCTCTAGGTTAAAGAGATATAATTTATTTAAAGGAGACTTACAGGGGAGTCAGTGTCTGGGACAGCTGGTGGACGTTATATGAATTCCCATCTAAATCCCCCTAGCCTTTCCTGATATTCATCAATCTAGGTTATATAAGCATACTTGGCAGAAAGCTTTCTTTGTCTATGCAAGTGTGAATCAGAGGTATAGGGGCACCTACACAGGGGGTTGATTGGTCAAAAGGTTGTGTGATTTCCCTGTGCTTGGCTAGCTCATACTGTATGCACCTTAAGTGCAACACGGAAGTCGCTTGCTTATTTGGATATTCTGTTCTATATGTCTTGGATCTCACACTTCACCTATACTTCCCTGGGAAACTATTGATAAGAAAGTCTCCAAGACTGGCAAGGATATACTAATGATGTGGTGGTGTGCCTAAAAGATATGCGTGCACACATATCTCCCTTTAGGTAATGGGGTGAATGGGAGGTCAGATTTTTCCTTGTGAGACCCAGCCATACAGCTAAAACCATGGTACCTTACAGTCCACCTCCTGGCCTGATTGCCTTTACATACTTTCTGACTTCTCTTCCATGATGTTCCCTAGGTGCCTTGGCCAGAAGGATATAGGGGGCACATAGTAATAACAACCCAGAGATACAATAAAAATTGATACAGTCTCAAATCTTACTTCTTCAATAGCTAGTTCATGTGGTGAAAACCAGCTCAAGCCTTATGGCAATTAAAAATAGAGTTATAAGGGGAACATCAAAATTAAGGACTCATAGTTTACCTGAACCTTTTCAGAATTTATGTTATGAATGCTCCATACCATTCACAACTTTACCTAACTCAGTACCCAACACCTGGGTTTAAGCCCTGCCTTTGACACACAAAGGCTGTGTGCCCATGGGCAAGTCACTTACCTTCTCAGAGCCCTCTACATCTTTTTCTCTACAAGCATTATTCATCCGTAAGTTTCAGAGAAGGTACCTATGAGAAAAGTTCCTAAACCTAGAGTGAAATCACAGATCTCTTCTCTCTTCCTTATGCTCTGTAAACACATACACATGTATGTATGTTCATATGTATGTATTCTGTCCTCCAGCTAGACTTTAAGTTCCTTGCACCAACTTTTGTCTGCATCCCTATCACCTTAGCACAGTGCCTTGCACATATTTGGGCCTTAACAAATACTAGTTATTTGATTAATCATCTTTTACTCCATTGACAATAATTTTTGGAATGATCTGTATAATCCTTCAGTAAGTCAAGTACTACTTTTTGGGAAAGCTCATTATTTTTCTTAGGCCTGCTATACCAAATCCAGAAAAGACAAGGGACTTCCCAAAAGCTAGCCACCAAATCTCTCTTTTGATTAAATAGTTGACCATGTTAAAAACTACCCCAAACTTTTGATTGCTGGGGATGTTTTCCTTTTCATTGAGGAAGAACTCAATTGGAAATCAAATGGAAGAACTATTTAAATTATTGGTCTTAAGATATTAATTGGGAAAGTAAGACCTTTGGCCTGCAATATCAGAAAGGAAAAAAAAGTTATTTTCAAAATGTAAATTTGGGAGGAGCTCCCCTGTGTATGTGGGGGGTTGTTTTTTTGTTGTTGTTTGATTGTTTTGTGGAACAATGAGGGTTAAGTGACTTGCCCAAGGTCACACAGCTAGTAAGTGTCAAGTGTCTGAGGCCAGGTTTGAACTCAGGTCCTCCTGAATCCAAGGCTGGTGCTTTATTCACTGTGCCATCTAGCTGCCCCTTTTTATTTATTTATTTTTCTTCTCCCCTGTATTTTAAGAAGGGTTTAAAGAAGTCATTTGATTTCTCAGCCCCTTTGAGAAATGCAGGGTTCATTTATATATTGAAACATGATAAGATAATTTTTCTATACCTTAAGTAATGAAATGTCGAAGCATCATGTGTATGTGTTGTGTGCACATGTGCATATGTGTACAAGTAGGACACTATCAATATGTTCTTTGTCATAATGCAATAGCTATCATGGACAATTCAATTTAGAAAATATTAACTATGTTACTACTGTGTGTAGAATACTGAAGCATATTTATCCTGAACTTCAATTTTCTCATCTGTAAAGTGGAGATGCTAATACGTATCCTACTATACCTGGTTGTTGTGAGGACCAAATGATATAATGCATGTAACTAACTTTGTATACCTTAAATCTGACATATAACCCAATGGAGGAAAAAGATGGAAAGTCAGGTTTCATATATACCAAAGAACTCATGGTAGTATTTTATGTGATAATGAAAAAATGTCTAGAAAAAAAAATAGGTATCTATTGATTGAGTCATGCTCAAACAAAATTGTGGTACATGAATGTAATGGAATATAATTATACCATAAGAAATGAAAACTTCGAAGAATCAAAGAAACCTGGGAAGATTTGTGTGATCTGATGCAAAGTGAAGCAAACAAACCCAATAAGATATATATATATATATATATATATATATATGACGACTACTACAATGTAAATGATAAAATGATCAAAAGGGAGCAGAATGGTATAATGGCTGAGCTAGGCCATGGAGAAGAAATGAAGTAATCTACCTCTCTACCTCCCTTCTTTCTTTGGAGAGGCTAACAAATAAGGGGGTAGAATGTTGATAATGCTGTCAGATGTGGTCACTATGCATGTCAGTTTTGCTTAACCAATTACCTTCATAATAAGGAAATGCTCACTGGGAGGCGAGGAGGGGGCAGTGGAGTATAGGTATATCTGAAAATGAAAACAAAAGGTATGAATGAAATGTTATTTTAACAACCTTTAAAGTGCTATATAAATGTCAGTGGTGATGCCTGTGCTGATGAGGAGCCTGGATTAAAGATAGTTCCTTTCTCTTAGCCAGTGATTTCAAGAATGATGTTTTAAGAATGAAATTAGCCATCCAGCTCTCACAGATTGTCTTCAAAGATAAAAATATGACTTCTGAGTGCGTACGTTTTAAATGTGTGTATATGGGTGAATGTAAGGATGGATATTTGAAAATGTCACCATCTTTCATTTAATCTCACTATGACAAAGAATGACATGGAACCACCTTAAAATACATGGAAGGAGTTAAAACGTGAACCGTCTCAAAGACTAACATTTAAGAAAAACTGTGACTTATAGCAAATGTGATGCCCTTGTGTCATAAAAGAAGGGGTGGAAAAGTTTAAAGACTGGACACATTGACCTTTCTTGCTAGAAACCTTAATTGCCTGTATTTTTCTTGCACTGGAGTCATGTGATGGTTTTAAAGCCTTCGCATGTCAGCATACCTACAGGAAGAGGATATTGTTTTTAGTCATCTTATTTCTCATAAATGTGCAGCAATTACCAGGAAAGTGAATCAATTCATCACACTGTTATACTGAATTAATTAAAGGCTCTAGAAAGAGAAGAGATCCATTCCATTATTGAAGTAAAATCTAATTTTATCAGTGAGATCCCAATCGCATTCCATTTGGGGGATAGCTAAGTAATATCTAGTGAATAGAGCCATTATCATTGATGGTAACTGCAAAAACTCTTCTATTCCCCACTAAGGAGTGTGAACGAATCCATATATACAGCACAGAGCACATTTCCTGCTAAGGATGATTGTAACTCTATTAATCACTTGTTAGGGAAGTAAGGCCTATGGGAGAAGGCTGAACAGAATTGGGCGTGTTTATCATCCTGGAGGAGGGAGGCTGTCTGAATGGAGGGTGCTAGAGCTAAATAAGAGTCTCCACATCTGGGAAAGGATAACAAACCCATGAGCATGTTCTCCATTTCCATCGAGTAGAAAAGGAACTGGCCCCATATATGGTAATAATGAGTATTTCCAGAGCATTTTACATGCTAACTTGTTCTGCAAGGACTTTAGAAATCCTTACTCTGGATTCAGTTGACCTTTCTAGTTCCATTACTCTCCAAGTCTGCCTTCTTACTGATTCCCTCCCACTGTATTCTATCATTCCTGTCTCTGTACCTCTACATAGGCTATCCTGAATATCTGGATGTTCTTGTAGATTCCTTGGCTCCCTCCAAAGTTCAACTCAAGTGCCACTTCCCAAATGATCTCTCCTGATTCAGCTACTAATGCCATCTCTTGCCAGAAATTACTTTGCATATATTTTATAGTTAATGTTTTAGGTACATGTTGTTTCCCCACCAATAGACTATCTGCTTCTTGAGGATAGAAGCCATTTCACTTTTGTCCTTGTACCTCCAGCATCTAGCACAGTGTTGGGCACCTAGTAGGTGCTTAATAAATACTGGTTGAATGAAAAAACAAACATTTGTTGTGGGAACCCTTTGTTTAAGTCACTGTACTGTGATCTGGTGATAAAAGGCAAAAATGTAATATCTTCCCTGAAGAGCTTACAAGCTATCAAGGTATACATCATACCAATGTGCACATATCTCATTTGAACATTACAACAATTCAGTGAGATAGGTAATATAGATATTATTATGATCACCATCATTACTCCCATTTTACATATTATGGAACTGAGGTGCAGAGAAGTTAAATTATTTGTTCATGGTTACACAACTAATTGGTGTCAGAGATGTATTTGAAACCAGGTGTTTCTTTCCTTTCTTTCTTTCTTTCTTTCTTTCTTTCTTTCTTTCTTTCTTTCTTTCTTTCTTTCTTGCACAGGGCAATGAGGGTTAAGTGACTTGCTCAGGGTCACACAACTAATAAGTATCAAGTGTCTGAGGCTGGATTTGAACTCAGGTCCTCCTGAATCCAGGGCCAGTGCTTTATCAACTGTGCTAGCTACCCCCAAAACCATGCATTTCTTGATCCAAGTCACTATTTTATTTAGTATACCATGCTTTCTCTCATGATGAGAGGTTTAGATAAAGCATAGTTCAGTTGAATTTACCAAATACCTATGTAACCCTAGGGATTGCTACATTAGGCTCATGATCTGATGAGGTCAATATAAAAGGCTCAAATTCTTATTAATTCTGCCCTTGGAAGTATGGCTGTGAAACATATAAATAGCTGAAGATTATTCTTTCAATGTATAGGGTGAAAACCCTCTAACAATGGTGCATGTTGGGATCCTAGCCCTGTACTAAAAAAGGCTATTCTTTCCTATGGGGCTCCCAGAACTATCCCATGACCCTATGCTGAGAACAAAGGGACAAAAGAACTAGCTATGTGACCCTCAGCAAGTCACTTAACCCCAAATTGCATTAAATATCTGGAGTCATCTCCAGTCATCCTGATATATAACTTGCTACTGTACCCAGATAGCTCTGGAGGAGTGAGGTTGGTGACCTTGCACAGCCCTCCCTCACTTAAATCCAATTCACTGCAAGTTATAACATCACCTCCAGACGTCATGGTCTTCTTTGAGAAGAAAGGACAAACAACAATAACAACAACAACAATTACAATTGACTACAAACCATTCTCTTTGCTTCCAGGGACCATCTTCTCCAAATAGCATTCAGTCATATTTCTTCAAAGTTCAGGTTCCCAATTTCCTTCCACAGCAACTCTAAATTTCAAATCATTTCTTTCAAGCTTTCTTCCCACTCTCCCAATTACTCTTCCTCTGCTAATTGCCCTTAGTTTCTCTTACTCCTCCAAGAAGTCTTGAAAACAATGTTCTTTCATTATATCCCAACAGCTCAATGGGGATTCTTCTTCTTTTCTAGTTGGCCCCTTTCCTCCCTGAACTGTCCCCACACTGTGAAGGCCTATTCTGGCATTAGAACTCACTGTTATAATCAGTTCTCAACTTTCTCACTTTTCCCCTCTTTCTTTTCTTCTGCAACTAAAACCTGTAGAGTGGAACCTTTTGACAAGAAAAGCTAAAAGCAGATTAATCTCATGCTGTGTACTTTGATGTGATCTCAGATTCTTAGTGATTCACACCAGAGGTTGATCAAGCTCAAATGCTTTTCTCATATCCTCATTTTAAAGCATAGGAACAGTGAAGTCTATGCAAAAATATTTTTACCTGGCTTCCCATACCGGCATATCAGTTTATTTTCAAAATGCACCTATAAAGTTATTATGGGCTTCATTCATTCAGTATTTAACATTTTCTACAAACATTTATCAACCCCCTACTCTGTGGAAGACCCTGTGTTTGGTGATGGGGATGAGGATTTTAAAAATGACGTTGTCTTTGCTCTCAAGGCATGTACAGTTCAGTAAGGGGAAAGAGATATTCTCATACACCAACATCTATAATATCAGCATATGAATTCTTTTAATAATAAAAGAAATATAAATCAGAACAACTTTGAGGTTCTACCTCACACCCAATAAATTGGCAACACTGACAAAAAGGAAATAGTCAATGTTGAAAGGGATATGGAATAGCAGGTAGATTAATGCATTGTTGGTGGAGCTGTGAATAGGTACAACCATTCTGAAAAAAAAAGTAAATTGGAATCATGCAAAGAAAATAGCCAAAATGCCTACTTCTAGTCATATACCCTAAAGAGATCAATGACAAAGTGAAAGGCTCCATATGTACTTATGCTTTTTTTTTTTTGGTGGGGCAATGAGGGTTAAGTGACTTCCCCAGGGTCATATAGCTAGTAAGTGTCAAGTGTCTGAGGCCTGATTTGAACTCAGTTCCTCCTGAATCCAGGGCTGGCGCTGTATCTACTGTGCCACCTAGCTGCCCCCGTACCTATGCTTTTTTGTAGTATCAAAAACTAGAAACACAGTGTATGCCGTAGATTAGGGAATGACTAAACAAATTGTGGTGTGAGAATGTAATATAATTATTATGCTATAAGGAACAATAAACATGATGAATACAGAGAAGCATGGAAAGACAACATGAATTGATGCAGAGCAAAGTAAGCAGAACCAGGAAAACAATAAACACAATGACTACAACATGTAAATGTGAAGAACAATCACAAAAATATATATATACAATTTTTTATGTTTTAGGAACTTTTATTTTCTTATTATTTATTATATGGGATGCCTCTCTGGGAGGGGGTGGAGGAAGGATACAGTAGAAAATGTAAGGGATGTAAAAGCAAACTCTATCAGTAAAATTTATTTTAAAAATAAGAATATGATTAAGTATATCAGAGAGGTCAAACAGTAGCATGACTGATTCAAAGAAGGAGGGATTATTCCCAAGGGGGGGGGAATATTTAGAGTCGCTCCAAGGAAGAGGTAGAAATGGAGATAAGACTTAAAGGAATAAAATTATTTCACTTTTGGAGATATGGGGATCATCCCTTCCAGGTATAGGGAACAGTCTTTGTATTATATGTAGGCTAAAGGGGTGAGTGTGGGATTGGACCCCAGAGGAGTTCAATTTGGCTTGAGCATAGACAATATAAAAGGTAATACTATAAAATAAGATGGGGAAATAGGTTAGAGCTAGACTGTGGAAGGCTAGGCTGAAATTTATATTTTATTTTGTAGGCAATGAGGTGCTGCTACTGAAGACTTCTTAGGAAGGAAATAACCTGATCAGCTCTGTATTTTAGGAAGATTATTTTGGCAACTGTGTGAAGGATAGGCTAGAACAAGGAGAGATTGGAAGCAGGGAGACCAATTTGGAGACTACTGTATTCCAGGCAAGAGATGCTAAGGACCTTACACTAAGGTTGTGGCAGTGTGGGCAAAAAGGAGGGGATGCATGGAAAGGATATTGTAGAAGCAGAGGTGATAGGCCTTGGCAAATGGTTGGACATGAGAAATAAGGGAGAGGGAAAAGTCAAAGGCGATGCCAAACTTTCAGGCCAGGGTGACTAGGAGGACAGTGGCAGCAGAGCAAAGATGATACATACAGACCTGAGGAAATTGTAATTGCTAGTGATATATCACCATCAAATCAGAGAAGTGTCTAACCAAAGAGCAAACTTGTAGAAGTATCTGGGAGATTGATAATGGAAGGCAACATGGGGTAGTCGAGAGAGCACTGGAAGTAGACAAAGCATCAACTGACTTGGCTTCCTGTACTAATGCAGCCATTTCCTAGTTCTGTGTTTTGGGCAAGTCACTTCCCCTCTACTAGCCGGAGTTCCTCATTTATAAAATGGGAATAATATCACTGGGAGTGCCAGGTTGTCATGACCAGCAAAAAAGGTACATGGAAAACACTTTATGCCAAAAATCAGTTGAGAAATATGATGGTGCTAATGGTATTGGTGATGATTATGATGGTGATGATGATGATGAGAAACACATTTGCAGAAATGTGTGGCTATAGATGCCACCTGAGGGCAAAGGAAAGGGAAGAAGTGAATAAGAGGGCATTGTATGAAAACAGATGGGGAGCCCAACATATGAGTGTGTTGCAGTGCAGGGGAGGGCAGTGGAGTGGAAGGCCAATGGGCAGGACAGATGAAGACTGCTTGGAAAACAGAGGAAAGGTCTAGGAATAAGCATCTCTATGGTGCCTACTATGTGTCAGGCAGGGTGCTAAGTGTTTGTTCACCAACATTATTACATTTGATCTTCACCATAACCCTGGGAGGAAGGTACTATTATAATCCCCATTTGACAGTTGAAGAAACGGGAAGATGGAGGTTAAATGAATTGCCCAGAGTCACATGGCTAGGAAGTGTCTGACACTGGATTTCAGCTGAGGTCTCCTTAACTCCAGGCCCAGTACCCTGTGCACTGCTGCCCTTATTGCTTTGGGGATTTGAGGTTCAAACATGGAAGGCCTAGTTAGACTAGGACAAAATTAAAATACATTTGAGAGAGAGCTCTGACTTCATAGCTGTTTTTGTGTAAATAACTATTCCATCTGGCCCTAAGAAAAATATTGAAGTCTCTGCTTTAACAGATTGTCATAGCCCACCTCGGAGCCTTTTCCCCCCCTCACCGCCGCCAGCACAAAGTGCATGTGTCAGGATAACTTACCTCACATCAGCCCCAGTTTTGAAACACAGCTCTAGCAGAAGAGTCCCACAACATATATCAAACATTGCTAGGAACAAGTCATTTTATTTCTCTTCTTGTGGTACATAAAGCAAAAGACATTTCCTCCTAACCTTTAAGCAGTGGCTAACTTAGCAGGAATGTTCAGAACTAGGTGATTTACACTCACAACTACTGTACTTCTCCAGTGGATATTGGAAGAGGTGACCTGACCATTCCCCTTCTGCTGGTGGAAGGTGTATAATGGCTGAGTCCATTGGGTGAATACTATCTTAATGGAATATGTGAGCTGTGACTAATGTTGAGCTGAATAAAGTTTGAAGTGTGCAACTTGGTTGGCATCAGCCTCACAAATGTGGGCAGCTAAAGGTGCACAGAGTACTCCAGTGCTTGGTACTGGGTTGCAGAGTTGAGGAGGTATACCATCTTTGATGCAGAAGGGACTTTGATTGGAGTTGAGATATGGGTTGGAAGAAGCATAAGCTGGGGCTTCTCCAAAGGCAAAATGGTAGATGGCCTTGTTCTCAGGCTAGGCTGAAACCTTAGGAATGGGTTAATTAGCTTGAGAAACCATGTACAATGCTCTACTTCCTATTTCCATGCTCTTGTCCTTCATGCCTGGAATGCTCTCTCTTCTCACTTCTGCCTTGTAGAATGCCTGACTTCCTTGAGGACTCGGTATAAGTGTCATCTTCTTCAGGCAGCCTTTCCTAGTTGCCACCCCCCCCCCGCCACTTCCACAACTGCCAGGGCCTCGTAACTCTGTTTGGATCTCATTTGTGCACATGCTATCTCTCCCATAAGCTCCTTATGGGCAGGGCCTAGTTTTGCTTTTTCTTTTCATCCCAGATGCTTGTCACAGAGCCTGGAACACAGTAGGTACTTAATAAGGAACAAGAGAAGATGCCAACCAGAATTGGGAAAGAAAGCTTCCTGCAAAGTTCTCTGTATCATTGAAATCTCAGGTCTCAGCCCTCTCCCAATCTTTGATAATTAGATGATTGCTTCTGTTGTTCGGAATTGAGTCATATCCTTTCTCCTCTCTTTTCCAGCCCTTCCTTCTCAGATCCTCTTTCAAGACCCCATCTCCTTTGCATTGAATACACTTGTCCTTCCACTCTACTCCTTCAAGCCAACAATCTAAAAAGCTCTTATTAGGTGCATGCTATGAGCAAAGCCCTGTCCTAGATTTTGAGAATACAAATATAAATCCAAAAACAATTGCTGCCCCCAAAGAGTCTGCATTCTACTGGGGGAAGGGAGAGTTATAACATTTACACAGATAAAAAAATACAATATAACTTGAGTAATGAGAAAGTACTAATAATGTCCACTGTGGTTCAATGACAAAAGTGAGGGGTTTGCAGTCTGAGGACCAGGGTTCAAATCCTGACTCAGTCTCTTCTTACCTGTGTGAATTTAGGGAGATCATTTAACCTCCCTGGGCCTCAGTCTCCTCTGCTATAGAATGCCAAGGTTGGACCTGATGACCTCTAATGTCACTTCGAACACAAAACCTGTGATCTTTGAACTAGGGAGATCAGAAGAGGCTTTGTGTAAGATGTGGCACCTGAGTGGAGCCTTGAAAGAAGCTTGGATTATTGCTCTAATTTCTCCTCAATTCATCTGAAATATTCCATGTTCACATTCAACCTCTAGCCTTCTTCACAATTCCAATGCCTCCAAATCACTTACATGTTGTTGTTGTTTGTCCTTCATTCTTGAAGAAGACGGTGACATTAGGAAGTGATGTCATGGCTTGCAATGAATTGGATTTAAGTGAGAGAGGACTGTGCAAAGTCACCACCCTCACTCCTCCAGAGTCATCTGGGTCCAGTGGCAAGACATAGATCAGGACGACTAGAGATGGTCCCAGATGTTAGAGGTAATTACGGTTAAGTGACTTGCCCAGGGTCACACAGCAACTATGTCAAGTGTTTAAAGCTAGAATTGAACTTGGATCCTCTTGACTCCAGCTCTATCCACTGTGCTACCTAGCTGCCCCACATCAACTACATAGGTCCTTCTTAATTGAAATCCTACTCCTGTTCCTCTCCCACAGAAGCCAGAAGTGGAATATCCTCTCTGAGTTCCCTTCCTCACCTATGAGTACCTTTATGAGTCTAGCACATATGTATATAACCATATACACATATACATATATGCATCTATATATATGTTATATGTATATATGTATATATACATATTTGTGGGTAGTTTTTTTGTTTACCATTTGTAAATAGCTATATAACTGATACCTCCACAGCATTTTTTTCCTAAACTGGGAAGCAAATACTGAAACCCTGTGAACCACTGAGCTGATTGGCTTAGGAGATGCTCTCCTTAGCCAGACAAACAAACCATATATGAGACTGACCATCAGATAGCAATTTGGGCATCAAAGCTGGAAAACAAAACCACATTAAAATAATTTTTCAAATCAAAATAGAAATCAGACTATTATTTCACTGAACATTGGCTCTCCTGTTCATTTGGACTTTATTTTACTAATTTCTTTGTGATTTTACTTTTTTTCCCTTCATTACATCACATATGATCATTGTCATCATTAAACAAAGAGCTTTACCTATTTTTTAAAGATTATTTTACCACTGATTTGGTATTAACAACCATGCACTTAGGGTTCAAGTCCCATCTCTGTCCATTACTAGTTGTGGGATCTTGGGCACATTTTTCCCTTGCATTTCTGAGCCTCAGTTGCTTTGTCTATAAACGGAAGCATTTGGATTAGATAGTGTCTATTGCTCTTAATAGTCCTTCCATCTCTAATTTTTTTTTAATTCCACCATTCTAATACTCTTTAATTTCAACTGTTGCTTGCTCCTGAGTGGTCTCATTGTCATTAAGGTACAGAAAAATAGAGCAAGGATGCTTCACTCTCTGGCTTCCTTCACTCCATGATGGGCTTCATGTTAGGCAGAAGGCATTCAAGAGGGAAATGAGATGTTGTATATCCCAAAGTGATAGACCAGAGGAAGGTAAACTTTTTCTCATGAGATTTTCTACAAAATCAATAGAAGGCCATCTTCTTTCATTAATGCATTTCCATTTTATCATTCAATGGAAAAGCTACAGTTAAAATAATTTCATGAGCTGGATGTTTGGGCAAAGTGTGCTGTGACTGTGAACAGTGGCCCTTTGTCATTTTTCTAGTGGGGATGTCAGATGTGGAGAAAAGTTCTGTTTCCCCCTTCTATTACCAAGACAATAGAATTTTTAAAAGGATAACAGCAAGAAATCCTCCAAAACCACTGCTGTGCTTAAGTTTCTGATGTTGAGAGCATTGCATTAATACAGTAAGACTTGGAATATGAACAACTTTATTGAGTGTATCCTATTGAGCTAAATGTCTATGTTGGACTAAGTAAAACTGTTCAAATCTTCTCAGGGAATAGAATAATGTGTGTGTGTGTGTGTGTGTGTGTGTGTGTGTGTGTGTACATATGGGTAGGGATGGGAACTATGTGCAAAATCTTGCAAAGATTCTTTGCATTCATTTATTTAAATGTGAAAACTCCAAATATTATATGGTCTACATAACAACTCTTTCTGTATGAAGAACAAGGGAAGAATTTGCTCTGAGCAGAGGCTATTGGACACCAAGAATGTTCAAGTCATAGCCTCATATATTTGAACTGAAAGGTGTCTCAGAGGCCATCTAGTTCAGCCTCCTCATTTTTACAAAAAAGGAAACTGAGGCATCAAAAGAGAAAGTAACAAGTTTAAGGTCATGCAGGTGCTACATATATGAGTTAACTACTGGGATTTGAACCTTGTTACTCTGATTCCTAAACCAGAGTTTTCTCTTCGGTATCTTCCTACCTCCATTTCTATTCTCCTTGGTATCTAATAAATGTTTGCGGAATAAATGAGTGAAGGAATGAATGAATCAGTGACATCTTCTTGGGTCTGTGTATCTGTGTGTGTGGGCACAGCTTTACTCCCAACTTCCTAAGTAGTCTTAAAAGTTAATATTTTAAATTAAGAAAAAAACGCTTATTTGCCTGAAGGGATGAGGGAGATACTATCAAATCCCTTTCATTTGAGCTATGCTAGATTCATTTTAAACATGTCCCATAAATAAGACTTTATTCTAGACCCTAGGGACACAAGGACAAAAATGAAAACCAGTTCTTGCCTTCAAGGAGCTTATATCTCACTGCTTGGCGGGCAAAATCAGGGGAGGGTGTGGCTTCATGCAGACAAAAGGTGGGTGACATAAGGACATTGGGATGCTGCAGGTATGGGGGAGCAAGGGAGGCATATGCATGCAACAGAAGGCTCCCTCCACAGTATCTATTGTTGGACAGAGTGAGTAGCTGGTGATAAGGAAGGGAAGGGATTGAAGATCTTCCAGATTCCATGGAGGAAGAAGGGTGGTAGATATAACACACAACCTTGGTGTAGAGAAAGCAGAGCCCTGGAGGAGAGTTCATGAATGAATGGGGAGCAGTGTGATCTGGTGTGGTGTATGTGTGTGTGTGGGGGGGGATTACCATGTTTGTGTTGGTTTCAATCATGCCTCTGGAGCCCACTTATGAGCCAAAGCAAGTCATGCTGAGGCTATGATATCAGGCCAAGCTTCCTTCCTGTTCCCATTCTGGGACTGTGGTACTTGCTGCTGAAGGTCAGACAAGCTGACTGGAGGAGAGAGAGGCACATTCTCCTACACCCATCACAGCAAAGTGACAAGTTTAATAAAATGTCTCCTAAAATGCAACACTCTCCACATGATCATGGCAACATTTTATCAAATATGTTATTTTACCAAATTAAAGGGGGAAAAACATAAAATGCTGCTGACACTGCACAATGTAGGCTCCACTAGGAGAGTTCTGCTGTGCTAGCAACTTTTCTGCTGCTTGGTTTTCCAATATTGAAAAGGTCAGCCTGTAGTCTGGATTTTTCAGGATCTGGTGGTGCTGAAATAGCTCTTGGAGCCAAATGTGGTAGGGTCCCCTCAGGCTGGCGTAGGCATAAGGCTGGGTAGTCCCAAAGAGGTCTTCTGGTCTGCATTCATCTGTGGCTATGTCCTTGTCCTTTGAGTTCTATGGACCAGCCATAGCTTTGACAAATGGGTTATCAATGTCATGACAAAAAAATTTATTGAAAAACTTTATAATATGTAGTCCAACATTGAGAACGTGAACATCTCCTTATTGGGGATGAAATGAACCCTTCAAAACAGGAAAGCAGTCAATCTACTGTGTTTGGATAATCCCTTGCTAATTTGAATTCATACATATTTAACCTGAAAATATGCAAGGCATAGCAAATAAGAGTACATCTACTCAGAGCCTCAACTCCAGGATCATCAAGCTTTTGCCCCAGGGTGCTCTGCTTAGCACTTAGGCAAGAATACTTCTTTGAGCTAGGAAGCTACCTGATGACATGCATCCTTCCCAGGGGAGTTTTTCTCTGGCCCTACCATGTTCTGCCTGTGGATGCCTCATGTTATTTGGGGAGTCTCCATTACCCTTGGGCTGGTGTCTTTCCCCTTCAAGGAGCCATGTCCCATGATCTCTTTCCCCATGGAGCATTGTTTCACAAGGACACCAGAATATCTAGTTATCGTACTGCAGAATAGCTAGTCATGGTGTTACAGCTGTTTCTTTATTATATCTTTATTATAAATTTTCCATATGGTTAATTAAAGGTTAGGTTTTTAAAAAATTAAATCATTTTTAAAAATCAGCATTGTATAGCAAATAGAGAGCTGGCCTTGGAACCAGGAAGACCTGGGTTCAAATCCTGCCTCCAACACATTGTGCAGTGTCAGCTGTATCATCCTGGACAGCTCACCTAGCATCTCACTTCTCTAAGGAGCTTTTTTAAAATCAAAAGTTACAGAGAAGTGCCTCCTTAAATCGATAGAAGGAGTTTCTTCACCCAGGAATCCACTCTACTAATCAAAATCCAATCTGGTGGTGTCCTGGAAAATTTTTAACAACTGGCTCTCTGGAAAGCCTATGTGAGCAGGCTCTGGCATATCCATGGTTCAGACCATATTTCTTAATTTAAAGGACTCACAAACCTTCTTTTTTTTTTTTTTTTTTTTTTACAAATCTCTGTTAGAATTTTGCCAGCAATTGATATCAAGCATAGTGTTTCCAGAATCTACTTTCTTCCCCTTTTGAAAAACTCAACCAATAGTTTTCCATCTCCATGGATTATGTAGTCCAGATCTCATATTGGACAGTTGAAAAAACTAAAGTCTATAGCAAGTCAATTGATTTGGCCAAGGCCTTACAGGTAGTAAGAATCAGATCAGGAATTGGCAACCAGATTCTTGGCCTCTAAATCAGCTGTTCTTTCCACTGCCATTCTGCCTCCCCTTTCCCATTCTCCATGGTCACATTCCAGGCCCAGGGTGACTCAAGCTCATCTAGGACAAGTAGGAACTCTGCTATCATCTCCTTGCTTATCTCCAAGTTTAATTCCCTTTTGAGCATTTGCCCCATTTTTCCAAGACTTAAAACCATTCTCACCAATTCAGAGAATCCCAGAATTTGAAAAAATCTCAAAGGCTAACATATAACTCTATTGGAATCCTACCTAGTAGTCATAGTTTACATGTATATTATACTTTGAGTTGTGTAGAATACATGAAGTAACTAATCTCATTTTCACAAAACCTCTGTAAGATAGTTATTATTCTTATCCTCATTTTATAGATGAAGAAACTGAATCTCAGGCTACATGACTTACCCAGCATCACATAACTAGTATGTACCTGACGTAGAATTTCAACTCAAGTCTTTCTGACTTCCCAGACTAGCACAATCCACTATGCAACACTAACCCCTTTTTAATCTTGGCTAGAGGACCCAACCTCTACTCAAATTCCTCCAGTAAGAGTGAACTCACTGCTTACCAAGACATCTCATTCCAAAACTGAATAGCTCTAATTCTTAGGAAGTTTTTCATTGCATCAAGCAAACATCTACTTCTTTTTAACTGTCACTCATTCATGGTTCAGAGATTTTACCTTTGAGATTAAGTAGAAGTGGAAGCAGAACCAATATGGCAGAGCAAAGGGAGCATTCAAACCAAATTCTCCCAACATTCCCCTCCAAACAACTTTAAAATAATGCATCAAGTCAAATTCTAGAATTACATAGATAACAAAAGGTTCCAAGCTTTTGAGACTTTTCCAGCCTAGGACAACTTAGGAGGGCAGATGGAGAGGGCTATGGCACTTAGGTGGGGGCTACCCAGGAGCACAGCATCGCCAAATATGGTTCTTGGAGGTGGCATAGACAACTGCAGCAGCAGTTCCTGGAGCTTTCACTACCCAGAGAGGGCAACTTGTCAGAAAGAGATTACAGACGACCCCTGTGTAGGCATTGGACATAGGACCAGGCACCATTTGGCAACACCATTGCTCATTTCCTAGCCACAGTTCCAGGGTGGAGAGGAGTCCTAGCACTTGTGGTTGCAAAGGAGCAAGGTTCCTTCCTGAGTAAGGACCAAAATGCATACCAGGAGAGCAGTGACTACACCTCTTCCTGCATTATACCACCGCCAAAGCATTGAAAACTTACAGAAGCCCCTAGAACCACCTATGGAAAAAAACCCATCAGGGCAAAAAAGACTGAAGCTTGGAACAATGAGCTCACCTCTCCCCTCCCCTACCAGAGGTGAATAGAGATCAATTGTAACATAAAGCCCAAAGTCAAGAAATAGGCTGAAAAAAGAGCAAACAACAAGAAGAACCTGACCATCAAAAGATACTATTGTGGGGCAGCTAGGTGGCGCAGTGGATAAAGCACCATCCCTGGATTCAGGAGGATCTGAGTTCAAATCCAGCCTCAGACACTTGACACTTACTAGCTGTGTGACCCTGGGCAAGTCGCTTAACCCTCATTGCCCCACAAAAACAAACAAACAAACAAGATACTATGGTGAGAGGGAAGCTCAAAAAACAAACTCAGAAGAAGACAATGACTTGAAAACATCTACAAGCAATGCCTTAAAATGCAGGTTAGAAACAAGCACAACAATAATTCCTAGAAGAGCTGAAGAAAGTTTGTTTGAGTTTTTAAAAATAGTAAAAATATTTTAAAAATCAATGAGAGTGGGGCAGCTGGGTGGCACAGTGGATAGAACACTGGCCCTGAATTCAGGAGGACCTGAGTTCAAATCCGGCCTCAGATACTTGACACTTACTAGCTGTGTGACTCTGGGCAAGTCACTTAACCCCAATTGCCTCACCAAAAAAAAAAAAAATCAATGAGAGTAGGGCAGCTAGGTGGCGCAGTAGATAAAGCACCAGCCCTGGATTCAGGAGTACCTGAGTTCAAATCCGGCATCAGACACTTGACACTTACTAGCTGTGTGACCTTGGGCAAGTCATTTAACCCTCATTGCCCAGCAAAAAAACAAACAAAACAAAACAAAACAAAAAACAATCAGTGAGAGTGGTAGAGGAAAAATTGGGAAAATAAATGAAAGCAATGCAAGAAAATTATGAAAAGTGAATTAGCTTGGTAAAAGGGGCACAAAAATACTGAAGAAAATAATTTCTTAAAAAGCAGAATTGGCAAAATGGAAAAAGAGATCCAAATGTTCACTGAAGCAAATAACTCCTTAAAATTATAACTGGGCAAGTGGAAGCTAAAGACTCCATGAGAGATCAGAAAACAATAAAATAAAGTCCAAAGAATGAAGAATAAAGACTAAATAGAAGTCTAATCCTCCTTCCACATGAGAGTTCTTCAAATATTGGAAGCCAGCAATTATGATACCCCTAATTCTCTACTATTCTGGAGAAATATCCCTGGTTTCTTGAACTGATTCTCACATGATTTGGTCTCTAGTGTCCTCACCATCTCCTTATCCATTGTGTGGATGTTCTCCAGTTAATTAATGTCCTTCCTAAAATGTGGCTGCTAAAACCCAATACATTACTCCAGATGTGGTTTCTTCTTAATAGATAATAACAACACTGTCTCCTCTGCAATCTTGAGTGCTTCACTCTTAATGCAGTCCAATACTGAATTAGCTGTTTTGGCTTCCCTGACACATTTGTGTCATGTAACCTGATTAAAAGCAGAAAAAATGATGATCCAACCATGTCTCTTTTACTTGTGGAATTGATTTTTTGAACCCTAGGTACATGAATTTTTAAGACATTTGGATTTGGCCCAGAAAATAGCAGTCAAATAGGAGTTGATTAGTTGTTTTTTTCCTGATATTATTACTGCCTCATCCATACCATGCTTAGGCTTTACCTAGTCTTTTTGCTTGCAACTCAGTTTATAAAAAGCCTTTTCATTAAATGTACGTTTATTAGGTGCTTTAGACTTCCTAACATTATTCTTACAATATTGGTCCACTATTTTTTTCATCCTTGATTAAGTTCCCATGTATCCATCTTTTGTATAAACCGTACCTAAATCTGAGAGCTCTCTGTGCAGCCACATAGCCCTCCTTAGGCCTCCATTTTCCCATGTAAAAATGAGTTGATGGGGCAGCTAGGTGGTGCAGTGGACAGAACACTGGCCCTGGATTCAGGAGGACCTGAGTTCAAATTCGGCCTCAGACACTTAACACTTACTAGCTGTGTGACCCTGGGCAAGTCACTTAACCCCCATTGCCTCACCAAAAAAAAAAAAAAAAAAAAAAAGAGTTGATATTGTGCCCTTAGAATTTTGTCCTTGATATTATCTAATCCATTCTATAGTCTTACCTGTCCTTCAAGTCCTGGCTGAAATGCTACCTCCTGTGACTGGAAGAGATAATTTTTTACTTTCTCTGAAACCTCATAGCACTTTGTTTCAACTTCTCTGAACTATTCTATTTTGCATTATATTTACTTATGCCTATTCTTAGTTCTCCTGCTAAACTGTAAACTATTTAAGGATAGGAACTATATCAAATTCATCTTTATAGCAACCTCTCTTTCCCCTGCCTCTAGCACCAGACTTCTAGATCAGGTCCTGCATGTAATTGTTGCTTAGTGTTTGTTGAGGTTAATTGAATTAAAAGTTAAAAACAAAAATATTCCACAACAAAAGAAATCTTAGTCCTTTTAAACAAAAGCAGGGAGAGAATGAAATCCTATCAAGTAATTCTAGGCATTTATGAAAAGAATCCAGAAGCCACAAAGTTTGAAAGTAACCAGGAGATCATGGAATCCAATTCCCTCATTTAATAGTTTAGGAAACTGATATGTGGAGAGAAGTGACATGCCCAAGATTAGGCAGTGGAAGAATTTGAACTCAGATCCTGTGATTCCAGAAATAGTGCTGGTTTCACTATACCACACTGCCTCCTACTAAGTGGCTCAGTAATAGAAATTAAACCAGTTTTGAGAGTGCACACTGTTAATATTGTATTATACTATGGGTCAAGAAAGGAATTAGCAAGTAGAGGAATTTCTGATAACCCATCACCTAGATTCAGGTGTTTACAGAGTGAATGTAATGATCATAGTTCAAGGATCCAGTGATAAGTAAGGCTCCAAACTTGGTAATTATGTATTCTGGGACAGCTCCAACTTTGATTGTTAAAAATGGTTTGTCACTAATTTCAATATTAATTGGGTAACATCAACATTAATTTTGCCTCTACAATTAGATTGATTGAGCCAACTCAGCTTCCTGCATCCATGTCTGGTGGTACAGAGAGCCTAGGTTCCAAATGCCCTAGTCAAGTGGGTAAGAGGACATGGATAGATGGTCATTGGCAAGATTTCCTGGATTCATTATAGGAGTTTGTAGAAAAAAAGAAAATAGAATTCTTCTGAAATTCTAGCAGGCAAGCTAGAGTCATTTAAAGAAGAGGAAAAAAACCCCACAATATTATATCTTCTCCCTTCACTAAAAACTAACAATCCCAAGATCTGGACACCAAAGCATTTTCCTCCAGATAAGTTCTATTTGCAATAACAAAAGGAAATATAATTGCAAATCATTATTGGTATTATGTTACCAGTAATTATTATGTTCATTCACGCAACTTCCCCTGAAAACCTCTGCATTCTCAACCAATTTGAAATTGGCAAAGTTGAATTCAGCTGGGAAATGCTTTACAGGTCTCAGCTGAAATTATGACCAGAGAGGTTTATCAATTAAAGTTGAGTTTGTTCGATTGACAGATGCATTTGGAATACTGGGGAGACAGATTTTAGATGAGCAATAAGAAAGCGCTTTCCAATGAAGTCCCTGTTTTGAGAGCCTTAGATTCCCAGAATGCATAGCAGTAGATGTTTGGGGGAAAACTATGGAGGCTGGCTGTGCAAGTCTCTTGAAATGTGATAAGGTTGGAGAACCTCCCGAAGTTGTTGCCCTGTTTTATAAATTAGGAAACTGAGGCCTCAATAGAAAGCTTATATTTTCTATTTATTAGTTTGGTTTTAACTGCAAAGCAAGATAATAAATCCTTAACAATGGTTATACATTTTATGAGAACCTTCAGGATAAAGTAATATCCATGGGCCATAACATTTTCCCCATCCCCTCTTACATCACCTCTTCTCCCTCACTGAAGAGTTTGGAACTGCTGAGGACTTGGTCAATTGGAGTTGTGTCTACACTGCCTAAACTGCTACATGAACTGGAAGCAGGAAAGGATAATTCATTTATTCAATAAGTATTAATTATTAATTGATAGAGACACTGTGTTCTACAGAAGAGAGGGGGAGAGAGAGGGAGGGAGAGGGAGATAGAGAGAGGGGGGGAGAAGGAGGGAGGGAGAGAGGGGGAGAGAGCACACTGGAGAGCAAGTAAGAGGCTATCTGGGTTCATGTTTTTCACCTGACATTCCCTAGCTTTGTGACCTTTGCAATTTAACACACCTCTAAGTGCCCCAGACTATAAATTTCAGAAAAGGTGCATTCATAGAGGAAGTACCCAACAATGTGCTCCCTACATCTGTTCACCAAGATTTAGGAAGAAAAAGAAGACATAAGATTTTCTCCCTCCCTCCCATCTCCTTTCTCCTTCCCAGAAATCTCTGTGAACTAATAGAAATCACATAAACACATGCCCAGCCTCCAAAGTTTTTCCCAAAATATTTACTATTATGCATTCTGGTAGTCTAAACTTCCCCAAATAAGGGACAGCACCAAAAACTACAACTCCCCAACAATTGAAAGGAGTGTTTTCATGAATGAAAGAATTCTGTTTTACTGGAGGCTTCCGAGTAGGCACTTGATGACCTTGGGGCAGTTAGGTTGGAGAGGGGATTCATGTTTCACTTTAGGGTTCTACAAGGTGGTTTCTGAAGTCCCTTTTGTCTCTAGGATTCAGTGATTTTTCTGTGACAGACATATGTTGGAACTGGTCACTTGATGGCCAAATTATTGTAATTGTCTTTTAATTGCCCCACCACCAGACTCAACCTCTCCAATTCATCTTGTACTTTACCATACAAAACTGAACACACACCTCTGCCTTCTTCACTCATTTTCAAAAATGTCCAATAGCTCCCTTATGCCAGAATCAAGTCTCAGTATTTCTCAAACACAGAATAGACATTTCCACATTCATACCTTTACTTATATGTTTTTTTCTTTTTTAATCATAAAAGTATTTATTATTTTCCAGTTACATGTAAGGATAATTTTCAACATTTGTTTTTATAAGATTTTTAGTTCCAAATTTTTCTACCTCCCTTCCTTCCCTCCACCATACCCAAAATAGAAAACAATCCGATATAGGTTATATATGCACAATCATATTAAACATATTTCTGCATTAGTTATGTTGTGAAAGAAGAATCAGAACAAAATGAAAAAACCTCAAGATAGAAAAAAAACCCCCCAAAAAAGTAGAAACAGTATGGTTCAATCTGTATTCAGATTCCACAGTTCTCTTTTCTGGATGTGGAGAGCATTTTCCATCATGAGTCTTTTGAAATTGTCTTGGATCATCGTATTGCTGAGAAGGGCTAAGTCTATCACAGTTGATCATTGTACAATGTTACTTTTACTGTGTACAATGTTCTGGTGGTTCTGCTCACTTCAGTCAGCATCACTCCACTTAAGTTTTTTCAGGTTTTTCTGAAATCTGCCTGCTCATCATTTCTTATAACACAATAGTATTCCATTACATTCATACACCACAACTTGGTCAGCCATTCCCCAATTGATGGGCATTAACTCGACAGAGAGCTGTGACAAATATGTTTGTACATGTGGGTCCTTTTCCCTTTTTATGATGTCTTTGGGATACAGACCTGGTAGTGGTATTACTGGGTCAAAAGGTATGCACAGCCCCATATCCCTTTGGGCATACTTCCAAATTGCTCTCCAGAATGGTTGGATCAGTTCAAAACTCCACCAACAATGCATTAGTATTCTAATTTTTCCACAGCTTCCCCAACAGTTATTATTTTCCTTTTTTGTCACATTAGCCAATGTTATAGGTGTGGGGTATTACCTCAGAGTTATTTTAATTTGGATTTCTCCAATCAATAGTGATTTAGAGCATTTTTTCATATGACAATAGATAGCTTTGATTTCTTTATCTGAAAACTGCCTGTTCATATCCTTTGACCATTTCTCAAATGGGGAATGACTTGCATTCTTATAAATTTGATTTAGTTCTCTATATAACTTAGAAATGAGGACTTTATCAGAATCACTGATTGTAAAAATTGTTTGCCAGCTTTCTGCATCCCTTCTAATTTTGGATGCATTACTTCTGTTTGGACAAAAACTTTTTAAATTAAATAATCAAAATCATCCATTTTGTATTTCATAATGTTCTCTATCTCTTGTTTGGTCATAAATTGTTCTCCTCTCCATAGGTAAACTATTCCTTCCTCTCCCAATTTACCTATGGTATCACCCTTTATGTCGAAATCATGTACCCATTTTGACCTTATTTTAGAATAAGGTGTAAGATGTTCGTCTATTCCTGGTTTCTGTCATACTATCTTCCAGTTTCCCCAGCAGTTTTTGTCAAGTACTGAATTCCTATCCCAAAAGCTGGAGTCTAGGTTTATCAAACAGTACATTACTATAGTCATTTACCACTGTGTCTCCTGTGCCTAACCTAATCCATTGATCCACCACTCTATTTCTTAGCCAGTACCAAATTGTTTTGATGACTGCCCTTTTATTTATATCATTGACCCTTGCCCTAGAATAATTGTCCTCAAGCTAAAGGGCTGTTATACAGAATAAGAATTAGATTTATTCCTCTTGGCCCTAAAAGGTAGAACTAAAAATAAGTTGGAAGGTGCAGAGGAAAAACTTCTTAACTATTCATGCTATCCAAAAGTGGAATGTTTTATCCTGGTAGGTAGTGGGTTACACACTACTGGGCATCTCTTTTTAATCAAATTTCATTTTTAATGTACTAATATTTTTCTCCCTTCTCCAACCCCCTATTGGAGAAAAAGTAAAAATAAATACTATATGTAACAAATATTCATAGTTAAGCAAAACTAATTTCAGCATTACCCAACCCCCTCAAATTTATGTCTCATTCTACACACTTCTCTATCAAGAGATGAGTAACATGTATCATCAGCAGTCCTCTGTAGTTATGGTTGGTCATTATATTGAATAGAGTTCTTAAGTCTTTCTCTTTCAAATATTTATTATTTATTTATTTATATTGTTATTTTGAAAAAAAGTTTTGAGTTCCAAATTCTCTTCCTCTCCCCTCCCCTCATAGTGAAAGCAAGCAATATGATATCAATTACACATGTGAAATCATGGAAAACACATTTCCATATTAGCAATATTGTACTAAAAAGTAAGAAAAATTAAGTAAGAAAACTATTTTTGAACTATTATCTATGATATGAACTATATTGAATTTGCACTCAGAGTTCATAAGTTCTTTTTTCTAGAAGTAGATCAAATTTTTCCTCATGGATCCTTTGTTAGAGATCCTTTAGCCTGACATGGTTTTTTGTTTTTGTCTTTTTACAAGCAGTAACTGAGGCCCCTTCTCAGGGAGTTGGATAGACTTGGCTAAGATGACAGAGGGCATAAGTGGCAGAATAGGATTTGAATACATGTCCTTCTTTAACTGTCTGAAAGCAGATATGACTGGTAAGAGTGTTATGCTCTTGAAGGGGCAAGGGCCCCATCCTGGCCAAGGTGGAATATCAGTTCTGAAGAGGGTAGACTGCTGCCTAGGGCCTGCCAACTGTGTCAAGTGGTCTGGAGCCTTTTTCTGGACCACTTTTGTCTTAAGTAGCCAGCCAGCTCTGTGGGTTCACTTGTATTATCTGGGCCTCTTACTGAATGTCTTGAGTCCTTGGTCAAGTCTGGACTGCCCTGGATGGATCCTGAGGTCCCTGAGATTTGGTGGTTTGGAAGTACACAAAGGGAACACAATTTTAGAGGCAAGGAGGATGTAATTTTCAACCTTTGTCTAGTTAGTGGAATTCTCACTTCTCTAAAAATACCCTAACCAGGTGGCAGAAACCGTGTCCAGGGGAGCAGCTTCTGTCTGGCCCCTTCCTTCCCAGAATGAACCTGCAAATGCTAGAGATCATCTTTTCCAACCCCCCATTTTCTAATTGAGGAAGCCAGTCTTGAGAGGGAAAGGAAATTTCCTAACGTGTTATAGCTAATCACTGAGACCTCCTGAGTCCTGGTTCAGGGTTTGTTTCTCACAAGATCTTAAGTTTCAAACTAAAAGTCTCTAAGTCTCTGTCTCTCTGTGTGTCTCTCTCTCTCTCAGTTTCTGTCTTTTTCTCTCTGTTTCTGTCTCTGTCTCTGTGTTACTGTATACCTGTCTGTCTCCTCTCCCTTCTCCCTTCTTTACTCTCTTTTCTCCTCTTCCTTCTTTCTCTTCTCTTATTTTTCTTCTCTCCTCTCCCTTTTCTCCTCTCTCTTCTCCACTGTTCCTTCTCTCCTTTCCTTTAAGTTTTAGGAGATCTTAAGTTCAGGTAACTAAAGTAAAACTGTCAAGAGCTTTGAAGATAAATGAAAGTTTCCAAAGATCTAAGGCTCAGATCCTTGTATAATCTTCTCTCTGTCCTATTCCATACTTCTACAGTAAGGGTGGGATTGGGGGGAGGGGATAATTCAAGTAAACACCATAATAATTTATACCTGTAGGAATATCTGTGATTTTGTTGCTGGCAGGAATGCGTAAAAAAGGCAGTGTCATAGAACAAAGGAACTAGGCAACTCCACTGGCTCCATCCTTTCAGTTTTACCTCAGATTGATTTGCATAGCAACCAAGAGAAAGATGGGGGCTGAAAAGAACCTTGTCACCCCAGTTCCATACAGCTGCTTTGTAGTTTTGCTAAGTAGAATCCCTAGGATGTTTTGAAAGGACTAATGACCAGGGGTATTGTAGAAGTTGAAAGGAATTTTCTAACCCCAAGTTTGATAAGAAAATAGAATCAGGGAACCTGAGCCCCAAAAGAAAAAAATTAGTTTAAAAGATAGAGTTTAAAATGCTTTAAGGGCTAGCTGGGGTTTACATAACAAAAGAGGATAGTCTGAGGGTTATAGACTAAAGAGCTAAATTGCTCAGTAGCCATAATCCAGCAGATGGTAGCAGAGAGCAGCAGCAACAAAGATGCCCAGCCAAGATGTCCGGCAGAAAAGTGTGGTAGAGAGAACAAAGAAACTGAGAAGCCCAACTCAAAGGAAGAAGCAGCTTGCCTGATGACATTCCTAGAGGACACGGGTGGCTCTACAGCAATGTATGCCCTTTAATAAGTGTTCCCTAGCTATCTGTCTCTTTTGTTACCTTCTGTGTATTTTCTGGCTATGTGTGTCTCCTGGGTGTGCTCCTTCTCCCACTGTGGGAGAGTATTATGGGGAGGGGGGTGGTGATATTGCTTGTCACTTGTTTTGTTATGCTTAGTGACTCAAATGTCTTTTACTTTAAACGAATGTGTTCTCTGGTTGGACCAGTAAAGGGAAACACATCACAGAGGACTTTTGAGCTAGAGTTTTGAATATATGCTGACTCACGAGTTACCTCAAACCTGGGGTAGCTATTTCCTTATATGAACTTTACTTTATGCAAAGCACTTTCCCCCTAACAGCCTCCATGAGGTAATAGTAATAATGATGATGATGATGGTTAGCACTTATGTGGTGCTGTTTACAAAGTAATTTACATACATTTTCTCATTTGATCTTCACAACAGCTCTGTAAGATAGGTACTATTATTATCCCCATTTTACACATGAGAAAACTGAGGCTGAAAAAGATTACATGACTTTCCCATTTCTGCTCAGTCAACATCAACTAGCTCCTTGTTTTTCAATTCCTGCACTACCTTTTTGCTCTTTCTCTCCCCCCAAAAATAGCTCCATTTTGGTTTTCATACATGTGCTAAATAAAGCATACCTTCAGATTCTTATTAAAACCCACCCTCACAACTCCAGGCAGAAATTGCACTTTGGAAGTTCTTGTTCCTTGGATTGTGATCAAAAGAAAGATTTCCAAAAATCTACTTGCCTTTTTGTATAGACATGACTTGACTTTTTTGCCTTTATAATAATGAAGCACAATAGCATTCATGCACTATGATATTCTGGGCCAAGATATTTGAAGGGGGCGGTGAGGAAGAACAAGGCTTTGGTTTCTAGCCCAAAGGCTAAGTCTTGTGGGCTATTTTTGACAGCCTTTAACCAAAGGCATGATGAAGGGACTCTGAATATTGTGATATTAGACTTATGTGCACATAGATCAGAGAACTAAGTAGGGTAAGGAGACTAGGGCTATGTCCCAAGGCACCAAAATGCAGAGGATGCTAACTACTTGGAGTGGGTCCTTCAGCAAGATAGAAACAATTGAGCCTATAAGGTAGATTCTCTCTCTCTCTCTCTCTCTCTCTCTCTCTCTCTCTCTCTCTCTCTCCCTCTCCCTCTCCCTCTTTCTCTCTCTCCCTCCCCCTCTTTCTCTCTCTCCCTCCCTCTCTCCCTCCCTCTCCCTCTCCCTCACCCTCTCTCCCTCTCTCACCCTCTCTCACCCTCTCTCACCCTCTCTCACCCTCTCTCCCGATGTAAGAACCTTCCATTGAGGAACTTCCTATAAGGAACTTTTCTGAAACTCAAGAGTCTTTGATAATTGGCCAGGGCACTAAGAGGCTAAATGACTTGCTCATGGTCACACAGCTAATTATGTATCAGAGACATGACTTGAATTTGGGTCTTCCTGGTTACAAGGCCAGCTCTCTAGCCTGTACATTGCACTGCTTCTCAGTGTAGTTATAGCCAGATGGCCTTCTTCCCTGGTGCCCCAGTTGAACTCCTCTCTGGCTCACCTCCCTGCTGGCCCCTCTTCCCACATGAAATTGTCTTTAAAAACTTGATTTTAATAGGTTTTACATTACTTATTTTATATATATATATACATACACACATGCATAAACACACATACACACATAATACACACACATACATATGTGTGTATACATGTGTGTACACACACATACAATGTATTTCTTGCCTTCTCAATGGTTAAGGGAGGGGGTGGAAGGAGGAAGAGAATTTGGAACTGAAAATAAAAGTTATAAATTTTTTAAAATGTTGTTTTGAGTTTGTAGATGTGTTCCTTTCCCCAAGGGGACTGAACATAAGTAGAACTTTCTCTTTATTTTTTCTCCATAAAAGTATTTTATTATTTCCAGTTACATGTAGAGATAGTTTTCAACATTTGTTTTTATAAGATTTCTAGTTTCAAATTTTTGTCCCCCTCCCCAAGACTGTATTCCTGGTATAAATCCCACCTGGTCATAGTGTTTTATCCTGGTGATCACTTACTGTAATCTCCTTGCTAATATCTCATTTAAAGCCCAAACCTGACATGTAAAATGTTTGAGTTGCCATCTCTCATATAAACGGCATATTATGATGAGCTATTTAGAATCTACTGTTAGAAGCAACCATAGCTATAGGCTGAGAGTTCTAAGTGGAAACTTTTTCCCTAGGAAGGTTTTTGATTTGAAAAGCAAGAGGCCCTCCCTTGAGGAAGCAGGCCCTTCTGCAATCAGTAGCACCTGTCTGCCTGTCTCAAGTCTCTCCCTGCTCTAATCCATTCTCCAATAAACCACGGAAGTGATTTTCCTAAAATTCAGGTCTGATCATGTCACCAGCCTACTCAGTAAACACTAGGAGCTTCCCCTCTTGCTTTCAAGAGCAAATACAAAATCCCTTTATAACCTCAACCCCTTCTATCTCTCCAGTCTTTTTACACTTTACTCCCAAACACAAACTCTTTTATCCAGTGACACTGGCCTCCTGGCTATTCCACAAATAAGACACGCCATCTCTCTGTCATGGGGATTTTCTTTGTCTCCTGTGCCTGGAACTCTCTCCCTTCTCCGCTCTTGTTACTGACCTCCCTGGATTTCTTCAAATCCCAACTAAAATCCCATTTTCTGCAGGCGGCCTTCCCAAACCTCTCTTAAGTCCAATGCCTTCTCTCTGTTAAATATTTCCTATTAATCCTGTAGAAAGCTTGTTTGTATATTTTGTTTATGTGTTGTCTCCCCCATTAGAACCTTTGTGTCCACCCTCTGTGGCTCAGTGCCACTCACTATGGCCTGACCATGCTTTTGGACCTCTGAGTGTAAAGTCTAGTCTACCTACTTACATTTTGAACCTTGCTTGTGTGTCCTTCAATTTGACCTAGAGGCCCAGTATAGTATAATAAAAGAAACACAAATTTGGAGTCAGGGAATGTAGTTTTCAATCCTGACTCTCTTCCCTTTGTCATCTAAAATCCCCAAGAACCTTCTCTGAGGCTATTGGTTGTTTTTTGCAATTTTTTTCTTGTCTGTAAAATGAGGGAATTGGCTTAAGTGACTTTCTTTGGGGTGGGATAAAGAAGTTTTATTGGGATGGGGAGCAATCTCAGATGAGGTCCATTAGGATATCCTCCTCCATGACACTGGATGCCTGCACACCAGGCTGGAGGACGAGGCCCCTGGGGCCTCCACTCAATAGCATCTGACCTGGCAGAGGGGCCTATGGGGGCAGCTGTCCAGGCCAAGGTGGAGCAAGTTGGGGTGCAGCAAGGGAGGGCCCGAGGGTGTCTGGCCCAAACCCTGGTGTGCGGGAGGCAGCAGGGTTGGGGCTCCTGGAGGCTGTAGGTGGTGAAGGGAGGGCTGGGGTGGGAGTGGTGGTGGCAGGTTCAGCAGGAGGCTCCAAAGCTGGGGGTTGGCACCTGGGTTCTGGGGCTGCAGGAAAGGCTCAGGAAAGGGAGTCCTGGGATGGGGAGTCCTGGGAGGGGGCCCTCCTGGTGGAGGCTGGTCAGGGGCTTAGGGAGGCTGAGGCTGTCCACCTGTCCCAGTCACCCCTAATCCTACCCAGCCTGGGTGCTGTGGCTGTGGCTGGCGGAGCTGGAGCAGGCTTTGGGGGGCCACTGCTGCTCTTCCAGGAGGGGGCCCAGTCCTGGGGGGACCTTTGGTCCCCCCATTCCTCATGGAAGTGGCTGCTGCTGCTGAACCTACTTGTGGTTGGTGATCTAAGTAACTTTTAAGTTAGCTTCCAAATCTCAGTCTTATGACCTTTGATTCAAAATAACTTAGCAACCCCACAGGCTTCATATGGCTCCCACTTACTCTGTCTTGACCCATCCTGTCCCATGGGCAACTAATGACTTGGGACTTAGGCATCTTTTTCATACAGAATATGCCTTTTTCTTTTTTTTTTTACATATAAGGTATTTTATTTTTTCCGTTACATGTAAAGATAGTTCTCAACTTTTGTTTATACGAGCTTTACAATTACAGATTTTTCTCCCTCCTTCCCCTCCCTCCCCCCTCCCCTAGACAGCAGGTAATCTGATATAGGTTATATCTATATATCTATATACATATACATATACATATATGCACACACATATATATCCATAATAACATTAATCCTATTTCTGCATTAATCCTGTTATAAGAGAAAAAATCAGAGCAGTGATGCAAAACCTCAAAATAGAAAAAAAAAAAACAACAGCAACCAAAACAAAAGAAATGGTATGGTTCAATCAGCATCTATACTCCACAGTTCTTCTTTTTTTTTTTTTTCTCGGATTTGGAGATCCTCTTCTATCATGAGTTCCCGGGAGCTCTTCTATATCATTACATTGGTGAGAAGAATATAGTCCATCACAGTAGGTCAACACTCAATGTTGATGATACTGTGTACAATGTTCTCCTGGTTCTGCTCATCTCACTCATCATCAGCTCACATAAGACCCTCCAGGTTTCTCTGACCTCTTCCTGCTCATCATTTCTTACAGCACAATAGTATTCCATTGTATTCATGTACCACAACTTGTCCAGCCATTCCCCAGTTGATGGGCACCCCCTCAACTTCCAATTCCTTGCTACCACATAAAGAGCAGCTATAAATATTTTTGTACATGTGGGTCCCTTTCCCCCCTCCATGATTTCTTTGGGAAAAAGACCTAAAAGTGGAATTGCTGCGTCAAAGGGTATGCACAGCTTTATCGCCCTTTGGGCATAATTCCAAATTGCTCTCCAGAATGGTTGGATCAGTTCACAGCTCCACCAACAATGCATTAGTGTTCCAATTTTCCCACAGCTTCTCCAACATTTATTATCTTCCTTTTTTGTCATTTTAGCCAATCTGATAGGTGTCAGGTGGTACCTCAGAGTTGTTTTTATTTGCATCTCTCTAATCATTAGAGATTTAGAGCATTTTTTCATATGGGAATAGATAGCTTTGGTTTCTTCATCAGAAAACTGCCTGTTCATATCCTTTGACCATTTCTCAATTGGGGAATGACTTGGATTCTTATAAATTTGATTTAGTTCCCTATACAGAATATGCCTTTTTCTCTAGACTAAATGCTTTGCAATTGTTCCTGGTGCACATTTTGGGGGTGATGGTTTCTTTCATTGCTGTTGCATATTGTGGCTTATTGTAATATGCAAAGGCAAAATGACTACCATAGAAAAAGTCAGCCTTGGAGTATGTGGGATTATCAGAAGGGAGGAGCTAAGTCAAGGGTCAGGAGACCTGGGTTTGGAACCAAACTCCACCACTTCTACCTGATGTAATCATTTCTTTTCTTTCTTTTTTTTGGGGGAGGCAGGGCAATGACGGTTAAGTGACTTTCCCAGGTTCACACAGCTAGTAAGTGTCAAGTGTCTGAGACTGGATTTGAATTCAGGACCTCCTGAATCCAGGGCCAGTGCTTTATCCACTGTGCCACCTAGCTGACATAATCACCTGATATAATCATAAGGAAGTCCCTTAACCTCTCTGCATTTATCTGTAAAATTAGGGAGTTAATTGGACCAGATTTTTCTGTAGTCTCCTGACTGGTATAATAGTCTATGGATTGTAGCCCTCGGTTTCTCTTTAAAGTCTAAAAAAATGAAATAAATCATCAAAATATCCTTTTGTTTGATGTGCTGATTGAGGAAATCACTTATTTCTCTTTTATCCCTGTTTTCCCTGAAAACTACTAAGTGAAAGCATAAAACAAAAATAAACCACACCTATGGTAGTTGATATTAATTAGTCTGTTTCTTCTTGAATTTGTGCCTTATAAAATTTACCATGATAGGCCTTTAACCAGTTCAAAAGAGTGGGTGTTTCTTTTTTTTCAATCTATATAATGCCAGAACCAAATTTTAAATGCTTCTTATTAGTGGTTTGACGATGCAGCTAGAGGCTTAGAGGAAATTATTTTCTCAAGCTCACAATTCCACTCAAGTTTGCAATGTCTGCCACACCTACATTTACCAGCCATGGTCCCTTCTGCTGCTGCTATCCAATTTGATCTAATACATTTATTAAGCACTTACTTTGAAAGTGTGGAAGGCTGCTAGCATGTTTGCTAGATCTCTCATAGTGAACTTATGGGAGGATGTGTACAAAAGTCATACATGATAGGCAGAAATGGATGTGTTGTGGGTTGCATCCTTGAAGGGTACATCACTTTAGATGAAATCACAGATCCATTGTATAATGTATAAGTCACTCTGCTGGGCACTGGGAATACAGGGATAGAGGTGGGGAAGAAACTGGCCATGACTTCAAGGATCTTTCATTCTCTTCGGGGATTCACCATGTAAAGAATGGAAATACTCAAGATAATTTGAGGAGAAAGAGGCCAATAATGACTGAGGGAAGAAAGATAGAGTAAAAAAAAAACTCATTAAAAACTCTTTAGAAGAGGGCACTGAACTGAGTCTTGAAAGAAGGTAAGGGGGAAAGCTAGGTAACACAGTGGATAAAGCATGGGCCCTGGATTCAGGAGGACCTGAGTTCAAATGTGGCCTCAGTCACTTGACACTTACTATCTCTGTGACCCTGGGCAAGTAGCTTAACCCTCATTGCCCTGCAAAAAGAAAGAAAAAAAAGAAGGTAACAGTTCTAAGAGAATGAGGTGAGAAAGAGAATTCTAGATACCTTGGACAATCTTACAAAGGCTCAAAGACAGGAAATGGCATATCAGCTTTGGGGAACCACAAGTAGGCCAGTTTGGCTTGAATGAAGAATAAGTGAAGAGGAGTAATGGGAAACAAAGGTGGTAAGGTTGGTCAGATCTAGGCTAAGAGTTTTGGAATGTCAAGCTGAAGAATTTATATTTTATCCTAGAGGCAATAGCAAACCACTGAAAACTTTTGAGCAGGGTAGTGATATGGTCAAACCTGTGCTACCCAAATGAAAATTCTACTTGGAATCAGCAGGAGAACAGATATTCCACTTGGAATATCTATTTGGGCAACTATATAATGGATGGTTTGGAGAGAGTATAAAAGAAACAGATATCTCCCTGTAAAAAGTGATCCCTCCTCCCTCCTCTCCAAAAATTAATTGCCCTAAAAACCGAAAAAAAAAGAGATAGAAAGAATAAACAATATACATTCAGGCAACACATTATGCTAAGCTTCTAAGGCCAAGGCCATATGCTAGGCAATGTGAATAATATAAAATGAGACACGGTGCCTGTTTCCAAGGAACTGACAATCTAATAGGATGGGTCTAACATATATGTAAAGAACTGTGACCCATTCATTCTTTAGGATTAGACTATTTAGTTTCCAATTAATTTTAAATCTTTGCTTAAAAGGCTCTATATGGAATGTAATTTTTATTGCACAATGATCTGAAACATTTATTTAATGGTTAGGTTTATATACGTCTTAGGGGTTAAATTGAATTTCCCCACTAGTATAGTTTTACTTTCTATTGTCTCTTGTAACTCACTTGACTTTTCCTTCAAGAATTTGAATGGCATGCCCTTTGGTGCCCTTTGGTTCTGCATTGATATTAATTCATTATTTATGGTCCCTTTTGGCAAAAGGCAGTTTCTCTGATTATCTCTTTAAATTAGATCTATTTTTCCTTTTGCTTTGTTTGAGATCATGATTGCTACCCCTGCCTTTTTTACTACAGCTGAAGTATAACATATTCTGTTCCAGCTCCTTATGTTAACTCTGTGTGTATCTTTCTGTTTCAGGTGTCCCTTGTAAATAACATATGTTTAGATTCTGTTTTATAATCCATTTTGTTATACTCTTCTGTTTTATGAGTGAATTAATCTCATTCACATTCATAGTTATGATTGCTAACCATGTATTGCCCTCTAATCTGTTCTATTTATCCCTTCCCTTCTATTTATCCCTGTTCCTTCCTCAAAAGTCTGTTTTGCTGTGGACCATTGCCTCCATTAATATATCCTCCCTCATTTCACCCCCAGCCCTGTTCCTTAGACGTTTCTTCTCCTACTTCCCTGTTGGAAAAGGTGAATTTCTCTACACTGCTGTGTGTGTATATGCATCCTTCTATCCTTGATGAATAAGTCCAGATGAGAGTGAGGCTCAAGCATTGCCTACTCTCACTGCCTCCATTTTCTCCTTCTTTGTAAGAATTCTTGCTTGCATGTTTCTTTTATATAAAGTGAGATAATTTTCCCCTTTTTTGCTCTTCCACCCACCTTTTCCAAGTGCATCCCTTTCTCACCCTTCCATTCTTCTTTTGAGATTATCCCAACATAATAGACTCATACCCATGCCCTCTGTCTAAGTAAACTCCTTTTAACTGTGCTAATGATGGTAAAGTTCTTAGGGGTTACGTGTATCATATTCTGACATAGAAATGTAAACAGTTTAACCTTAAGTCCTTTATCATTTCTTGCTTATATTTACCTTTTAAAGTTTTTCTTAAGTTGCGTTCAAACATCACATTTTCTGTTTAGCTCTGGTCTTTTCATCAGGAATATTTGAAAGTTCTTTATTTTATTAAATACCCACTTTCCCTTGTAGTATTATACTCGGTTTTGCTGAATAGATTATTCTTGTTTGTAATATGAACTTTTGCCTTCTGCAACATCATATTCCAAGCCCTCGGCCCTACTTCTTTATAGTGGTAACTGATAAATCTCATGTGATCCTAACTATGATCTTATGGAGTTTGAATTATTTCTTTCTGGCTCCTTTCAGTATTTTCTTTTTGATCTAGAAGCACTGGGATTTGACTATAATATTCCCAGAAGTTCTCATTTTGGGATTTTTTCAGGAGGTGACTGGTAGATTCTTTCAATTTTTGTTTTCCCATTGGTTCTAAGCTATCTAGGCACTTTTTCTTTATAATTTCTTGAAATATGTCTAAGTTCTTTTTTGTTGCTGTTAATGATCAAATAATCCAATAATCCTTAAATTTTTTTCCCTCAATCTATTGCTTTGTTTTATTGCTTTTAGATGTTTCATGGAGTCATTAACTTCCACTTCAATTCTGATTTTAAGGGGTTATTTTCTTCAGGGTTTTATATGCCTTTTTTACAAAGCTGTTAATTCTCTCCATAATTTTCTTGCATAGCTCTCACTTTTTTCCCAGTTGTTCCTCTACCTCTCTTAAAAAAATTTGTTGGGCTTATTACCACTCTGTATTTTTCTTTGAGGCTGTACTTATAGAAGTTTTTAAGTCATTGTCTTCTTCTGAGTTTGTGTCTTAATCTTCTCTGTCACCCTAGTAGGTTTTAATGGTCAGGTTCTTTTTTCTTGTTGTTTGCTCATTTTTCCAGCATATTTCTTGCCTTTGGACTTTATATCAGTGTTGGGCTCTGCTTACCTCTGGGAGTGGGGGAAGTGTTTGGCTCAAGCTTCTGTTTTTTAAAAAATGTCCTACTACTTTCACAACTCAATGGGGGAGTTGAAGCTTCCAAAGTGTTATGATTTAGGAGAGATCTGGTCACTGTTCTGCTGATTTAGCTTTTGCTCCCTCACAACAATGCCCACTACTTTCCATTCTGGAACTATAATCTGCAACTGGGTAATGGGCAGCAAAGGTGCCAAATGGCACCTGCTCCTGCTCCTGGTGCTAGTACAGGCTTCCCTGGTATCTTTTTTTTACCTAGTGTTTGGTCCCCTTACCATCTCTGGGTGCTGGGCTGCTTCTTGCCTCTGTTTCTACTGCAGCCATGTGGTACTACTTCTGCCACACTGCAGTCTTGGTCAACCCTCACCCCAGTGTCCATAGATCTCTCTTCTTGTCTTGTTAAGCTGCCCTGGGTTCTAAAATGCTTCACTTTGACTTTTTATTGGCTTTCCCATCCAAGACTTGGTTTGGCATATTTTTTAACTTGTAGAGACAAGAAAAATTTCTGCATTTACTCTTCCCTCTTGACTCCATCACCATGAAAAATTTTGATATAGATAAAAGAAAAATATGAGTAAGGTACTAGGAGAAGTCAAAAGGAGTTTAGTGATACAATAGTGATACAATTTCTCAGTAAATACTCCTCTAAAATACCTTGTAAATTATATTTCATACAACACAATTTATTGTTTCTTAACATAAAGAAGGGATGTCTTTATTATTATTTTTTAATATTTTTTTTTGGTGAGGCAGTTGGGGTTAAGTGACTTGCCAAGGGTCACACAGCTAGTGTCAAGGGTCTCAGTCCGGATTTGAACTCAGGTCCTCCTGAATCCAGGGCCAGTGCTCTATCCACTGTGCCACCTAGCTGCCCCCAGGGTTATGTCTTTAAACATTGACAGTATTATACCATTGTATTTACACGTGACAATAAACATTCAAACAAAACCCAAATTATTACACTCTTCCCTGTTATACAAATGGGCCTAATACCATGATTAGTGCTGATAGCACATCATTTTCACTTTTGTGACACAGTTGGAAAAGGAGAGGAAATTTCATGCCTGCTAGAATATAGCCTCCCCCCCCATCCAGACAGATTGACATTAGAGTGTTAAGAATATAGACAATAGGGGAGGACAATGACCATGCCTCCTTTGCTTAGCTTTTCTACTTGCTCAGCGTCACTTGTATGCTTCCAAGTCTCCAAAGAGAATTTATGGATTGTTTTCTAGGGTTCTGAGTCTCTAATTTTGGTTGGGTATGCATAGTATCCTCATAAAAAGTTAAATGGGAGTTGCAATAAATTCCTTTTTTTTTTTCTGGAGGACTGCTTTGTCTGTATCCCAGAAATTTTAGTGTTTCATTAATATTATTCTCTCTTTTTTTTTTAATTTTAGTGAGGCAATTGGGGTTAAGTGACTTGCCCAGGGTCACACAGCTAGTGAGTGTTAAGTGTCTGAGGCCGGATTTGAACTCAGGTACTCCTGACTCCAGGGCCAGTGCTCCATCCACTGCGCCATCTAGCTGCCCCTGCAATAAATTTCTAACTTTAACTCCATAGACTTCACATTAGTACCAGACATAGGCAGTCAGAAAAATAGTCTTAATCTTAGCTTGGTAGACTCTACTGAGTGAGGTAACTTAGCCTCATCTATGGACTAAAAAGATATTAGTCGACCATGGTCAGAGTGAGGCTTTCTAGTCACTACACCTTAGTAGGATCATAGATCTGTACCTGCAAAAGACCTCAGAGACCATCTCAATTGACAGAAGCTATTAGATGTCTCTGAAGAGTTTATGCCCAGTACATGGTATCAGGATGTAGCTTGGTAAACTGATGCTCAACAGGGTGTAGCAGAACGCAGCATTGTAACATTGTACATTGGTAACCCTACAACCCTGAAGGTATGAATTTCCCTTGTTACACAAGTACCCTGAAATTATGTATCCCTACATATGTACCTTCCAATTAAGTTTCATAATCACATTTGTCATCTGGATATGTTCCTTTCCCCAGTAATAATGTGGTAATTGTTGGGAGGGTGTACGTCAACTGTACAAAAGGACTTTTTTTTGTTACTTTACTTGCTATGCTGATTGATTAAATGTCTTTTGCCTGGAATATAACTACTAGCAATAATAAATACTCCTGGAGCTATGATTTGCATACATTCTAAGCTGAAAGTACCTCTAGTCTTGCATAGCTTTATGGAAAAAGAGGTATGCCCCAGTAGCTACCTTTTTTTGTGAATTGTTTACTGAAACAAGTCCATGAGTCTCATTCATACACACACACACACACACACATAGATACATACATACACATACATATACATATATGTACATATTTGGTCTGAGTTTTGTTGTCTTTCCAAACAGTGTAGCATAGTGAAAAGAGGACTGCCCCTGGCGTCAGAGACCCCCTGTTCAATTTTTGCCTCTGATATTACTTGTATAACTTCAGGCAAGTCAGTTAACCTCCTTGGGACTCAGTTTCCTCATTTATAAAATGAAGGGGCTATATTTGATGGTTTCTGAAGTCACTCCTGGCTCTAGATCTAGGATCCTCTGACTTTCTTCACATTGTAGTCATCGTATATTGTTCTTTTGACTAGGTGTCAGAATGGGTTGAGGGCTGGGCCTGGAGTCAGGAAGACTTGAGGTTAAATTCAGACAGTACTGCATGTGACCTCGGCAAGTCTTTTATATTTATTTATTCATTTGTTTGTTTATTCATTCATTTATTTATTTATCTGTTTATCTATTTATTTATCTATTCATTTGTTTATTTACTCATTTATTCTTATTTTTTTGCAGGTCAGTGGGGGTTAAGTGACTTGTATGATCAAGTTTCTTAACCTTTACCTACCTCAGTTTCCTCAACTATAAAATGGGAATGATGAAAGCACCTCCCTTCCAGGGTTGTTGTGACGGTTAAATGAGAAAATATTTGGAAAGCACTTAGCACAGTGCTTGGCACGTAACAGGCACTTAATAAATGCTTATTTCTTTTCCTTCTTTTCCTTCATATTGTTAATTCCATATTGTTTTGTTTTGCAGGGCAATGAGGGTTAAGTGACTTGCCCAGGGTCACATAGCTAGTACGTGGCAAGTGTCTGAGGTGAGATTTGAACTCAGGTCCTCCTGAATCTAGGGTTGGTGTTTATCCACTGTGCCACCTAGATGCCCCCTGTTAATTTTATCTTTATGTGGCTTCTTTGTATTTATCATTCAGTAATGTCATTTTATATTCATATACCAAAATTTTTGTTTGCCAATTCCACAATCCACAATTTCTGAGAATGTGTCGAACATCCTCCGTTTTTAAAAGGGTGAACTGATGTAGAGTGGAATAAGCAAATCTAAGAAAACACTTTTTGACTCTCTGTCTCTCTTTGCTATCAAACCCTTTACTGAGGAATTTGATATAGAACTTTTTCCCATTCAACTGCTTCTCTTATCCTAAATATATTAATTTTTGTGCCAAAGTTGTTTACTTGCAGTCAAAATTATTTATTTTCCCTTTTGTAGCTGCTTCTATCTCTTATTTAGTTAAGACTACATTTCCTACCTATAGCTGTGAAAGGTGTCTTATCTACTCTTCTAATTGTTTTATGGTAAGATCTTTAGTATTAAGGTCAAATATCCATTTGAATTTTATTGTAGAATATAGTATAAGATGTTGGTCTAAGCCTAATTTCTATCAGACCACTTTCTAGTTCTAGTATTTTTTTGTCAAATAGGGAAGGGTTTTTGGTATGTAATTTATATTTTGTGTTTCATCAAATACTAGGTAATTGAGTTCCATTAGTTCTGATTCTCTCTTGTTCAGTCTGCTCCATGGATTTACTAGTATGTCTTTTATCTGCTATTAACTGAGTTTGATGACTGCTGTATTATAATCTAGCATAAGGGCTTTTTAAATTTACATATGTGACTTTTTTTGTGCTCCCTGAACTGATTACTATTTTTATTGAGTTATGATCTATAAGGGAGGTGCTTATTATTTCTGCTTTTTTTAACATCCTTTTGCTATATTTCTGTGCCCTAATACATAGTCAATTTTTATTAAAATTCTGTGTGTTGCTGATAAATATTCAAGACTTTCAGCAGTGCCTTTTAGAAAGCACCACACGTCTCTTAGCTCTGGTTTCTCCAGCAATTTGTTCAATTCTGTATTTTTCTTTTCATTTATCTTTCTATTAGATTTGCTCCAAACTGAAAGAGGGACATTAAAATCTCCTGCCAATATTGTATTACTGTCTATGTCTTTAACTATGTCAGTTAATTTTTCCTTTATGGATTTAGATGTTAAGGCATTTAGAACATATAAGTTTTATATTGATATTGGTTTGTTGTCTATACATCTTTTCAGCATAATATAATTTCCTTGTTTATCTCTATATTGTGGGTTTTTTTTTTTTTTTTGCTTTTTGCTTTTTGCTTTTTCTGGTGGCATGATAGCAAGTCCTGCTTTTTTGGATTCATCTGATGCTTCATAAATTTTGTTTCAGTATCTCATTTTTATTCTGTGCATGTTTTGCTTTTTTAGGTATGTTTCTTATAAGCAACAGATTATAGGGTTTTGCTTTCTCATACAATTTTTCATTCTTTATTGGATTGTTTAATATAGTCACATTTAAAGTTATGAGAGTTGGGTTTATATTTTTCTCCATTTATGTCTAATATTGATTTTTTCTGAACTGGATTTTTTGTTCCTCTTCCTCTGTAGTCAGTACTTTGTCTCTTCAACTATTTTAGCTTAATTTACATCCAGGTAACTTTATTACTACAGGCTTTTTTTCCCTTCACCCTCAAGCTCCATTTCCTTTCAGTTTGTTACCCCTTTCCCTAATTTGGGAGTTTTTCTTAACTTGTTATTCATTTTTCTTTCTTCCTTTTATGTATTTATCTAGTTCTTGCCTTTTTTGTGATTCTTTTGGATAAATTATCAGATAAATCTCCCTCATCTCTCCTTCAACTTTTTTCCTTTGTTGTCTTCTCTGTACCTTTTGCTAAGAAGTATTTTCCCCCTCATTCTCTCCATTAATAGTCTTCATTTCATGGGGGCAGATAGGTGGTACAGTGGATAGAGAACCGGCCCTGGATTCAGGAGGAACTGAGTTCAAATGTGGACTCAGACACTTGACACTTACTAGCTGTGTGACCCTGGGCTGCCCCCCCCAATAGTCTTCATTTCTGCCTCTTCTAGACTTTTATTCTTTACTTCATGGTCCTTATGCTTTAGTGCTGGACTTGGAGTAAGACCTGAGTTAAAATCCAGCTTCAGAGACTTATTAGCTGTGTGACCCTGGGCAAGTTGCATGACCTTTGTCTCAATTTCCCCAAATGTAAAATGGGGGCAATAAAAGCATGTACCAGAGGCAGCTAGGTGGCACAGTGGCTAAAGCACTGGCCCTGGATTCAGGAGGACCTGAGTTCAAATCCAGCCTCAGACACTTGACACTTACTAGCTGTGTGACCCTGGGCAAGTCACTTAACCCTCATTGCCCCATAAAAATAAAATAAAATAAAATTCAATTCAACATAATTTTTTTTTTTAAAAAAAGCATGTACCTCCCAAGGTTTTGTGAGAATATGAGATAAGATTTTGAAAATAGTTGGCAAATTCTAAAGTGCTTTATAAGTGCTATTATTGTAATTATTACTATTGTTTTTATGGCTCTCTGTTCCTGAATTAAAACTTCTAAAGCATCCATTTTAATTACCTCTTCTAAACAATTTCTTTGTTATTGACTTTGAAGATCCTACCCCCTTTCTCCCTTTTCAGTTACCACCTTGTTCTTTGTAGAATCAATTCCTTCAGGAGATAGAGACAATAGAAGTAGTATTGTCCCATGGTAGAAATTTTTCTCTGTCCTTCATTGTGGTCCATTTCTGTCCCCCTTTATTTTCCCCACAATAATCTCTATTTTCCATGAAATCTCCTTTCTGCATTCATGTCCTTCCACCCTTCTGGACGCTGGTTGTCCCCAGGATCTCTGATTCCTTCTCCTGAGGCAGGATGCTGTTGACTAAGACCCAACTCATAGGACTGTTCTTTCTGAGCACCAAATCTCTGCAGATTATATCCACTGTAACATTCCCATCTTCCATTATAGATTATTTTTTTCTAGGAGACACATTTCTTCAGCAATTTTCTGGGGCCAAGCTTGGTCATCATAATTACATAGAAGTGTGTGTGTGTGTGTGTGTGTGTGTGTGTGTGTGTGTGTGTGTGTGTGAGAGAGAGAGAGAGAGAGAGAGAGAGAGACAGAGAGAGAGACAGAGAGAGACAGAGACAGAGAGAGACAGAGACAGAGAGAGACAGAGAGAGACAGACAGACAGACAGACAGACTCATCATAATTCCAAATAATTTCCCAGAAGGGCTAGACTACTTCACATCTCTATCAATGTGGATCAGGTGTGCCTGTCTTTCTGTATCTCTTTCAACATGGACTTTGTTTATCTTTTCCAATATTCTGGGTGTGAAGGGAAATCTCAGAGCTATTTCAACTTGCATTTGTCTTGTGATTAGTCATTTGGAGCATGCATTCATATGGTGATAATTAATTAGCAACTGGTTCTTTTGAGGACTCTTGGTTCATACAGTTTGACCACTTCTCCATGGGGGAATAACTCTTGTGCTCATTTATTTGAGTTAGTATTTTTATGTACCATGGAAATCAGGCCTGTATCAGAGGTATTTGATGTCATGCTTCCCTCTCTACCCCGCTGGACAATTTTCTTTGAGAGGAGTATATTTCTAATGACTTAACTGCTAATCATTTTTTAGGGGTTGTTGACTGACACTTCAATTCAACAAATATTTATTAAATAGTGTTAATAGGAATGTATAGATCACCTGGATTTGATGGAGGTGCCTTATTATCCAAATGGATGTTATAAAACCCTGGATTAATAGGATCCCTTTGCTCAAAGACTTCAAACTGAAACCAGACAGTACTTTCCCCAAGAGAACAAACAAATTTAAATGCCCCTTTGAAATTCTTAGTCACTATCTTCTTTCCCAAGAAAGTGAATAGATCTTATTGTTCCTGGATCAACTATCTAGACCTCCTGTCTTTGGTAATATCCTTCCAGTCTCCACATAATCTAACCATAGCATCTGCTTTAAATTGGGCTGTTAAACTAATTTGTGTTGTTTAACTGATTTACATTTGTAGTATTTGCTTTGGATTGATTTGTATCATACTAAATGAAGTTATTCTGTAACCTATGAGCAAAGAAAGCTTAAAAACTCTTAGAAAGAAGGGGTCTCTGAGCTCCTTTTGAAGGGGTGTACACATGATCATGGTTCTTTCTTCTTGGGACAAAATTAAATTTTTATTATATATTTTTTCTGTCTCTAATCTGGTTTATCTTGTAGGAGACATTATGTTCTCTAATTTGGTTTTTAGCTATGTTCTTTTATCTGCTTATTATTTTTGTAGGAGGACAGGTATGGAAACATTGTAGGAGATATAAGATTAATTTCTCCGATCTGTTTATTAATTCTATTTGTAGGAGACAGGCAGATAAAAAACTATATTAATTTTCAAAGTGGCTACTATGTATAATGAATTGGCAGCCTGGTGTAGTCTTTAGAGAGCTAGCCACAAAACTAGAAGATCAGGGTTCAATTCTTGTCTCTGATACATAATGATTATGTGACCTTGGACAAATTATTTAATCTCAAAGTGCTGTAGGTCAATGGTAGCAAACTTAAATAGAAATTAAAGCCGCTAATCTATACAAAAGATGTCCTTTAACTTGGTTTTAAAATGTAATATTGTCTATGTTTTATTGTATTATTATTTATTTTATTAAATACTTCCCAATTATATTTTAATCTGGTTTGCAAAGAACCCGTAAGTAGACTGTTTGACACCTTTGCTCCCGTTAACTCTCTAAGAATATTGTTGAAGAAAAGGTGTCTACCTTCACTGGTAGAGAGAGTTTCCTCATTAGGGGCTTCCTTGTAGCAATGAAACCACAGTTCTACCTCCTTTTCTATGTACTAAGGGCTAGAGATACAAAGAAAAGAAGGAAACACTCCATGTCTCTAAAATGCTTACATTCCACTGGGAAAAATGATATATACGCAGAAAAGTAAATACAAAGTTTTGTCATTTTTTTTGTTCTGGATATGTGAAAATATGGGGAACTTTCAGTGGGCAAACTCCTTCTCCCAATGCCCATCTCTAACTATATAATCTTAGAAAGTTGCCTGGAGATATGAGTTCAGTGACTTGCCCATGTTTTGGTGGGGCTAATTTTTAGAGACTAAAGAGATATACAGTCATGCCTATTCCCCAATCATTAATAAGAGAAATAGAATTTAAAACAACTTTACACCTAGAAGGTTGGCAAAGATGCCCCCAAAATGGGAATAATCAATGTTAGAGAGGCTTTGGAAAGACAGATACATTGTAAAAGAATTCTATAAAATGGTTTGGAATTATGCAAACAAAGTGAATAAAATGCTCATACTTTTTGGACCAGAGATTCCACTGCCTGGCATATCCTTCAAGGATGAAAATGATAGAAAGAAAGTTCTTAATATACACTAAAATATTCAGAGCAGCATAAATTGTGTGTGCATGTACGTGTGTGTGTGGGGGGGGGGGATAGCAAGAAACTGGAACCAAAGTAGATGGCCATCATCTGGAGGAATGGTTAAGGAAATTGTGGGACATTAATGCTTTTTAGTATTACCTTGCTATAGGAAACAATGAATCTGGTTAATTCAGAGACACATGAGAAGACTTATTCAGACTGATAATGTGATGTAAGCAGAACCAGGAAAAAATATACATAATGACTACAGTGATATCAATAGAAAGAAGGGGAAAAAAGGAAACTGAACACTGTATAACTATGATTGCCATGTCTGGCCTCAGAAGAGTAGAGAATATAGTTTCCTCCTTATTTTGCTGAGAAGCAGGATGGTCCCATAGATAAGGAATACTGTGTACTCAGTTGATGTGGTGGCTAATTTTTATAAACTGTTTTTTCTGTTTCTTTTCATTTTTTGTTTGTATTAATAGATGGCTCACTAGGTCAATGGAAATGAAGGTGATTTTCAAGAAAAAATTAGAATTTTTGAAAAGAAATAAGATAAGTATGGGAAATGGGAGCTAGATTGCAGAAGACTTTACATTTTAGGCCAATGAGTATTTATTTTGTTCTTTTAGAAAGAGGAAATTTTTCTTTGAGGATTTTGTTTCCAAGGAGAAATGCAGTACTCCTGCCTGCTATCCAGTCAAAGCAATCAGGCTGTAAAAAAAATTCAGGATGAAAACCAAATAAGCTTCACATATTTACAAATTCTATAATCACCAGAAACAACCTGTTTTAGTAGAATCTGAAGTTTGAATTTTTAGCAAACCTGACACCACACTCTCAAATGGTTGATTATTTCTGAAAACAAGTAGTAAATAAGCATTTACTGAATTGCTGAGCATATGCAGAAGCATGGACAAGTGGAATGGGTCTGACCATGACAACTACTCTCTGACCACATAGCCCTGAACATACAAGTTGAGCTCTTCAGTCTTGAAAGGTCTTATATGTGTTTCCTGTATGTAACCATTTTATTTACATTTGACCTCAAAATATTTCATCTTGGACCTTCCTTATCAAAATCCTGTTCTCATCTTTCCCATTCCCCACCTCCTCTGGTACTTGCCCCTCCTGATATCACCCTGGCCATATCCATAACCCTGATTCTATGTGATGACCTCTCAGAGCATCCCTGCAAGACCTAAATGCCTAAATTTAATCTAGACTATTTTATAAGAGTTTGCATCTGTTGATAGAGATTAACAACTGACTTTGATGGCTCTGAAATGTATTAGAAGAGCAAGATGTTCTATTACGTGTTCAGAAGAAAAAGGAATGAAAGTCTAAAGGAATGGTACCATATTGGATGTATTTGTGGCAGCAGTGGATACTGACTGGATTCCTCAGACCCAGAGTTAAGGCTATTGAGGTAGTTTTGCTTAGAAAACTTTGGCATGCCTCCCAATCTTGGTGTTATCTAAATTGCATAGTGAAATATACAAAGTGTGTACTTGGAATGCATTATGGGAGTTAAAACACTGTATGTGGACAGATTTTTGAAAAATGTATGATGTACCTTCTGTTTCTTCATGTGTAAGAGGCAAACCATGGATAATATTGTATTTGGCACTTACCTATTTCAGTCAGATGTGTTTTACATAAAGACATGAATGTTTATAAAACAGTTTTTCCATATCACTCTTTATCTTAACAACTGGGTTTGAGAAATACTTTGAGATAGCCTTTGTGGAAATCATATAATAAAAATAGATCAAAATGCATAGGAGCTTTTTTCTATCTTTTCTCCAGAAATGTCTGGTTTTTTTCTTTTTACTTTGAAATGGGTTTTCACTAATATTGGCAAATTTGATATCTGTTAACTGCAAGGCATGCTAGGTGGTACTGAGACAAATACAAAACATCACAGTCCTTGTCCTCAAAAAGCCTGCATTCTGTCAGGGGATGCAATGTGTCCATACATAAGCATATACAGACAATGTAATTTGAGGGGAGTGTGGTGGTAACAACTGGGAAAGATCTAGAAAAGGTCCCAGGGAAGAGGTTGCATCTGGGGAAGTGAGTTAGGGAATTCAGGAGGCAGAGATGAGAAGGGAGACCATTTCAATATGAGTGAAGGCCCACAGGCAAGGAGACACAATATCCTATATATGAATCCTAGGTTGATGGGGTTAATTCTGAAGGTTCAGGTTCTTTTACCCATTCCTAACCATTTAGCAACAAATGGTCTCTAAATGAATAGTTATATGTTGTGTCATCTCTGTGCCAATAAGATGTGAAAGTAAAACCCATGTTTATATCACTGGATTTGAATTATAGTCAGCGCAATCATGAACGAAAAGCAAGAATTGGAAGTGCACAAACTGATAAGATCCCTTGGGTATTGCCAGAGGGGGGAACCATGATCCTTTGTAGAGTTTCTTTTCAACACCAGCCTGCTCCATGTCCATTTACCAGTATCTGTGTGAAGGTCACAGGATGAGTCTTTGGTAGCAATAAAGTATGAGATAATTTACCCATTTACTCTATTCTCTTTTTTGCCTTTTCATACTTCCTATAGAGTCTTCTCACCACTAAATTGAGTTACTACTCACTGCAAACATTCTCACCACACTCCTTTTAAGGGAATCCAAAAGGGAAAAAAAACCAGAGAACTCAACATTATTCCAGTAGTGTCTCCAGGGAGGCATAATTCAGTCACTCCTTGCTGGATTCTCTTAATATGCCAAGCTTAGAAGTGAGCTCAGACAGCTAGGGAGGCTCAGTGGTTAGAAATCTGGGCCTGAAGTCAGGAAGAGCTGAGTTGAAATCTGGCCTCAGATACTTACTAGCTGTGTGACCCTGGGTGAGTCATTTAACCTTGTTTGCTTCAGTTTCCTCATTTGTAAAATGAGCTGGAGAAGGAAATGGAAAATAACTCCAGTATATTTACCAAGAAAGCCCCAAATGGGGTCAAAGATGGTCAGACATGACTGAACAACAGTAACAAAAATGTGGGAAGACTGGAAATATAGGAAGGATCCAGTTTGTAAAGAGCTTTAAATGCCACTGAAGTTTTTGAGCAAGATAGTAACATGGGAAGAACTATGACTTAAGAAAATTACTTTGGCAGCTGTGGGGAGGCTAGATTAGACTAGGGAGAGACATGAGGGTGGTTGATCAGAAGCTTGATCAAATTGTCCTCCAGCTCTTTATTGGGATCTCTCCTATATCCCCGTGGTTTCCTATTGGGCAGCTAGTTGGTGCAGTGATAGAGTGCTGGTTCAAATCTGGCCTCAGACAACTAGGTGTGTGACCCTGAACAAGTCATTTAAGCTCTGTTTGCTTTAATTCACTGGAGAAAGACTCCAGTTTCTTTGCTGAGAAAACCCCATACCAGGTCATGAAGTGTTGGACTCAACTGAATGACTGAACAACAACAAAGAGGGTAGCCAGATATAGGGGTCAGAGTGGGAAATCAATTATGTCACTCCATTCCCAACTAAATTAAGTGAAAAGATGCTGTGCCTAGATAGATTTATCTGGTGACAATACATCTCAGTTACTCACTGGGTATAAATAAGACCTGGATACCTCCCTAGGCATGACAGGAAGTCCAGCTTGGCTAATGATTTGGTCATGCCCTCTGGGGCTTGTATAAATCCACTGAGCTAGTTGGAATTCAGCCTCCTAGACTGGAGGAAGGAGTGGGGTTATCAAGCAAGAGAAGAGCCAGAAAGAAGGAACAACACAGGGTCAGCTGCCCAAAGGAGAAAGAGAAAGCAGAACTAAGCTGGGGCAGAGAAGGGAAAGATCAAAGAAGGCCTATTGTATTCACCTCCTCCAGAACTGAAAGACCTTCTTTCCCTCCAGTTTCCCCTCTTGGCCTGTCTATTAGCACCCACTGTCGAGAAGACTCTTATTCTTCTTTACCCAACCACTACCAGTAACCTGAATTTTGCTTTAACCACACACATGCCAGGGGTTAGCTAAAGATACAAATCAATATAAATTAAGCCAAAGAGCCAAGACTCTGCCAAAATGTTAGGAATTTTCCATACAGAGGATTGGAGCCATTGCGATTGTCTTTCTAACTTGTCATTTAATATAAACTCCCTAAAGCAACAGAGAAGGCAACTACATAGAACTGAAGGGCCCTTATATTACCACAAGCTTCAAACCAGCTTATGATTGTAGTGGGAAAAACCCTACATGGCTCGGAGTCAGTCTCTTAGAAAGTGTCCCTAATGTGCCACTGTTGGCCTTGTCACTGTGCACTCACTCTCTGCAGTTCCCTCTCTCTACATCCCTCTCCAGAGAGATTACAAACCAGCCACTAGAGTGGGCAAACACTGATCACCACTTTTAGGCCCTCACTAGCTTTACTTCTTTTGAAAATAATCCTCAGGGTCTTTGCTGACTTAGGCCTCCGTGAACTCATTCTGCATTTTGCCCCTTGCCAGAATGATTGGTTACACATGCTTAATGCAAAGGCTCAAGTTTCCTGAAATGAAGGTGTCACTTGCAGATATACTAGACAATAAGTTACAATAAGAACACTTATTCAATCCATCACTTAGATTCCCTTTTGCAAGTTGTTGTGTTATTTCAGTTCTGTCTGACTCTTCATGGCCCCATTTGGGGTTTTCTTGGCAGAGATAATGGAGTGGTTTTTCCATTTCCTTCTCCAGCTCATTTTACAGATGAGCAAACTGAGGCAAACAGGATGCAGTGACTTGCCCAGGGTCACACAGCTAGTTAAATAACTGAAGCTGTATTTGAACTCAGGTCTTCATGATTCCAGGCCTGGCATACTATCCATCACCTCAGACTACGAAGGAGATGGTAGCAATCAAAATAAGTTACCACTTGAGAGGGGAAAAAAGACCACCCAGCATAGCCAGGAAAAGCAATTAAGTCACTTTTGCTGAAAGATATGAGGGGGAATTATGTTAAATGAGTTTAGCTTCACAACCTGGTTCTGACTCCACTTTGCAGGCTTAATACACATTCTGTATTTCAGACAAATCTTAAAAAGTACATGGACAAGCACTTATTAAACACATACTCTAAGTTCAAAACTTGGGATACAGTTAGAAAAGCAAATACAGTCCTTGCTCTCCACAAGCTTCTATTCTGCTAGGGGAGACAATTCATGGGGTGGTGGGTTTTAAATGAAAAGGGAGGAGTATTTTGGTTTTGTAAAAGTGCAAAATCTACTTGGTGTAGAGATGGACAGAATGATTCAGGTCTTCATCATGCTTATTCATACAATATTCAAAGTCATCACCGTTGAATCAGCTAATATTTCAACTGAACCTTTCCTTTAAAAACCAATCATTGTTTGTTTTTTTAAAATAAATCATTAGTTAAGATGATCAAACTTGAGAGGCCTCATGGCATGTTGGGTAGAGTGCCAGCCATAGATTTGGGAAGACCTGGGTTCAGGTCTTGTCTCTGATTCAAACTAACTCTGTGGGCTATCAACTCTCTGAGACTATAATTTTGTAGACAAGTTACCCCTCTGCATCACTGGAGTGCATTTCCACACTGAGAGTTCCCTACAGTGATGAAATCCTGGGTTCAGAACAAAAAAGTTCCCATAACCCTAAGGTTAAAGCATCAATTCAGTAATATTTCATTATTGAGCTTTCAGTCCTATGATGCTGCTAGGTATGCAGGATTGCTTCAAGTATCACACAGTGCACACATTATATTTGCTCTGTCCACTTCACTAGTGATGGGCAACCATGAAGCACTAGTCTTTGCTACTTGGAAGATAACCTTGATGAATAGTCCTTCATTCTCAAAGAGGACCAATGACATTATTTCTTCACTTGCACATGAATTGGATTTAAGTGAGGCACAGTTGCACAGTCACCAAAGTACAGTGGCAAGACAAAAGTCAAAACTGGTGATGGCCAGGGAGGCACTGGATGACCTCGAAATTTCTAAATTAAGTTCTTTTCCAGGCCTTAGTTCGTCTGAGGTAATGCCCATTCAATGACTAAGGGGGTAGGTAAGAGTTGAGACAAAAGATGATCTAATTTACCATCACAAAAATATCAACCTGGTCGATTCTTTACCCTTGAAGAACAGTGGTGAAAAGCTAATGGAATCTTTCTATCACACCTGTATAGATTCAGCCTTAGTGTCCTCAGAAGCTAATCATGGAATAGCTTTGATTCCAAGGATCTCCTTTGAGTAATTATAATGCTGCTTCCCTCTTCAGAGACAGCAAACAGTATATATGAAAACCAGTGACTTTGTACCAAGACAATTTTAAAGTAATAGCAATATAGCTAGACTAGCAACACATACTAACAATCTTTTCCCTCTGCCAACATAGGACTACTTATTCCACCACATAATTATTCATATACCTAAAAATGCACATAATATTTTATTCCATTTTTTCCCTCATTAGGGAATCACTGAAGCAGAGAAACATAAAGTTAGATTGACATTAATAGTGCCCACAGAACAGGTTTGGGTGAAAAATTAGCATGTCTTTTACTTTTACATAAGCAGTTGGGTTTTATGAAAGATTGATAGCTGTGATGACTGAAATTGTCTGTATATTTGTTTAAAAAACATACATACCAAGGAAGTGGCATGCTGAGTTTCTCACTTCTCTCCTTCAATAACCTTTCCTTTTGCCCTTCTGTGACCATGTGATAAGGGATGACATAGCCGTTTGGTAACCTAACCTCCTGGATCTTTAACCCATGCTGTGTGCTATCTCCATATATACAAAATAACTCCAGCAAAGTACAGCTCATTAAATACTTTCAACTATCTTAATAACCAGTGGCAATCACCACATAATCAACATGGTAGCCACGATCAGTACTGATCCTGAAGATAACTGGAAATTGGATTAGCCATGAATGACTGCCTTGACAGAATTTAGTGAGGAGGAAAATCAGTTAAATATAGTCTGAATGATAAGCAAAGTATCTGCCCCCAAATTTGGTATAGAAGATATCAAACATTTGGAATTTTAGAAACTTTTAAAAATTAAAGATTTTCCTATTTTGTTGCTGCTATTAGGATATTTGTTTATCGTGTAGATACAGGGGCATCCTATAGTAAGAGGAGCTGTGTTGACAGTATCTTAGTTGACTACTTTGGGTTTGGGGTTTTTTTTGAAGGCAACAGCAAATGCTAACTTTTCATCACAGGATATTATTGTTAGATGAGGCCTTAGAGGCGATCTATTTGAAAATATCTGGAAAAGAATCATCTTTACAATATACCTGACAAATGGTCAATCCAGCCTTTGCCTAAGGTCTTCCAGTAAGGGGGAGCCCCATGTCTTCTCACCCTTAAGTAGCCATTGCACTCTGGGACAGCTCTAGTAATGAGGAAATTCGTGCTGATATCAAGCCTAAATTTGCAAATTCAGTTTTTCCTATCCACTGATACTAAACAGAAAAAATCTAATCCCTCTTCCATAAGACATTCCTTCAGATACCTGAGTATCCCTCCCTTCCTCCTCAATCTCTTTCCCTCAATCTTCTGTTCTCTAGGTTAATTAACCGGAGTTCCTTTTATAGATCACAGTGTCGAATGATCTTTCGGCACTTTACCATCTTGGCTTCCTTCCTCTAGACTCTGTGTGTGTGTGTGTGTGTGTGTGTGTGTGTGTGTGTGTGTGTGTGTATGTATGAGAGAGAGAGAGATGTCCCACTTCTCAGAATAATGTTTTTAAATGCATAAAATATATAGGATCACAAAGATATTGAATTATGTTGAAATATTGTCAAAAACATTTTTTTTAAAAGTTTATCAACCCTAGGTTAAGAATCCCTGTAAGATGGTCTCCAGTTTAGCACCATCTTTTGTCTCTTTTCCTGCATCAATTTCTCCCATATTCAGACTTAATTTAGTCATCCACAAAGGAAGTGTTTTATTCCCAGTCACCTGAGTCTTTCAGTCCCAAAGCCCTGTCTCCATAGTCTTACTTATTGGCTTCTGGAGCAAAAGTTAGCAGTCAGCACCCAGTGAGGAAAAAAAGCTGTGTATTTCTACACACAGGGGGCCCTGAGTGACAGATGAGTAATGCATTCCATAGCCTTTCCAAATAGAAAACCTCCTTTCATAATAGCTATAAGGTTGTTAATAGCTAATGCCCTTAACACTATATTCTTCAGCCTTTAGCATTCCCAAAAGAAAGTCAAAGTAAAATAAACGGGAACTCAGAAATTTTGGGTTGTCAATACACTTAGTGTAGTTGTAAGAAGCCTGCCTACAACTCACTGTATGATCTTGGGCAAATCCCCTAATCTCTCTGGAACTTAGTTTCTTGTTCTGTTTGCATTTTGCAAAATGATGGACATGAACCAGGTGGTCTCGAAGGTCATATATAACCGTGATGTTCTCAGACTCATTTGAATTGAAATCCACCAATAAAGGACCTGTCAGGGGTTGCTGAGTTGAGGTAGATTCACATCTGACTGAAACCATGTAAGCCAGTGTTTACCTAGGAATCCTCAAAATAGCAGCATTTTACTTAAGACTGTCTTCATAGTGGTCATGAACTTGACTTTCAAACATTTTGGTTAGACTGACTTTGCTGTAGGAGGACCACAGAAAAACAAAGTAGAATACTGCTGGTGTCCCAAAGGAGGCATTTTAAAGTCATGGTGAGGATTATGCCTTTACCTGTTCATGATGAGAAGGTTCTGTTCTTCTGTGGGAGTATGTTTAAAAGAGGCCCTAGTATAAAAAGTATAAGGATCTGAATTTTTACCATGAATTCTATAGACATATTTTGGACTCTTCCCTCACTAGAGTAAAAAATACACAAAACATCTAAACATCCCCCTAAACCCTGTTTTGTTTAGGCTGTTCTGATTAATTTTACATGTGTGAACACATGTTATGCATGTGAACTCAGAACCAAGACTATTCATTCAGATTTATTCCTTCATGCTGTCATTTGGCTGCTAGATAAGTTAAAAAAAACCCAAGTTCAAATGCTAGCTCTGTGTGACCTTGGTCAAATCTCTTAACCTCTTTAGACCATATGTTCTTGATTTGTAAAACTGTGAGAGAGTTGGCCCCAAAAGGGAGCATGGTGTAGTGGATTAAACATCAGGTTTAGAGTAAGGAAGACTTGGGCTTGTATCTTTACACAGATATATATTGGATGTGTGACCTTGGGTAAATCACTTAACTTTGCTGAGCCTCAGTTTTGTTTCACCTGTAAAATGGGAATAATAAATAGCTGCTAACTTAAAGGGTTGTTGTAAGGATCAAATGAGAGAATGACTGTGAAGTGCTTTGCAAATCTTGGAGTACAATGGAAATGTGGGCTGCTCTTATGAGCAAATTATCTCAAAGGTTTCTTATAGCTCCAAATCTATGATCTTCTGATGTCTTTGAGAGTAACATGAGTGAAAGAATGTTTGAGTTAGAGGAGACCTCAGGTGTCAACTAGCATAATTCATTGTTGTTCGGTAGTTTTCAGTTGTGGCTGATGCTTTGTGATCCCATTCGGGCTTTTCTTGGCAGAGATACTGGAGTTTGCCATTTCCTTCTCCAGCTCAGTTGACAGATGAGGCAAACAGGGTTAAGCATTGTGTGGGCATACAGCTAATAAGTGTCTGAGGACAGATTTGAACTCACAAAGAGGAGTCTTCCTGACTCCAGGCCCAGCGCTCTATCCACTGCAGCATCACCTAACTGCTAGTCTAATCCATAACACCCACCCCCAAATCTTCACTATATAATAGAACCAATATGGGGTCAGTGGGCCTTTATTTAAAGACTTCCCAGGAGAGGGGCCCCACTTGTTCAGCTCTCACTATTAGGAAGGTTTTCCTGACACCATCTCAATTTGTTTCTTTTCCACTTACACCTTTTGCTTCTACTGTTTTTCCTCTGGGTCTAGCAGAACAATGTTCTTCCACATGACAACCCTTCAAATATCTGAGCATACCTCCTTGTGTCCTCCTCCCTACTCCCCAGACCCTGGCTCTGCTCTTATTCAAGTTACACATCCCTAGTTCCTTTAATCCTTCTACCTTCATGGGGCATGAACTCAAGGACTTTCACCATCCTGTTTGCCTTCTTCTGGTGTGCTTTAGCTTATCAGTGTTTTCTGAAAGTGTAACATGTAACTAAGCACAGTACTCCAGATATGAACTGACCAGAAAAGAACCCAGAGGGATTATTATCTCCTTATATCTGGCGACTACACCTCCCTTAAGACTGCATTAATTTTCTTTGTCTCAACGTATCACATTGCTGACTCATACTGAGCTTATAGTCCACTGAAGCCTTTAGATCTTGTTCACATGAACTGCCCTCTGGCCAGTATTCTGTCTCATACTTGTGAAAGTGAATTTCGGAAACTAAGGATAAGAATTTACTTTTGCCCCTGTTAGATTTCATCGTATTAGATTCTGCCCAATATTCCAGCTTATCAAGAGGATTTTGGATTCTGACTCTCAATCAGCGTCTTTATTAGCCCTCTCAGCTTTGTGTCATGTGCAGATGTGATGAATTTGCCATCTGGTCCTTTACTAAGTCAATGATAAAAATGTTAACTAGGGTAGGGCCAAACATAGGTCCCTTAGGCACTCCACTGGAGACCTCCTGACAAATCAATATGAGAGAATTAATAACTACTCTGAACCTAGCCATTCAACCCTTTCAGAAATGCATTTAATTGTACTATGGTTTAACTTTTCCATAGGAACAGCATAAGCTACTTTACCAATTTGCTAAAATGAAGGACGCTATACCTCATTTATAGTAGGGATATAGTCTCATTCTGTGGGTCCAATGTTAAATCATGGATTTAGACATGGATATCCTGGCTTCTCCATGAATACATATTGTCTCAAATTACTGAAGAATGTGACCAATACTCTCTGCCACGTGTGGTTGAAATGAACAACTTTTTGGCCCTAAAGAATAATGTGGGCTAAGTAGTCCAATGTACAGGGCAATTTTTTAAAACTTTATTTCTGCAATAAAATAAGACTAAAGGGGGACAAAATGAAGGGTAATCTTGGCTTCAAGGACTCACTCTAACTGCACAAGTCCTTGCAGAATGAAAATCATTACCCAGAGGTATATTTTCTGAAATTAGCTAAATTAGTCTTGACCCATAATAGGAATTCATTTAAAAACACCTTTCTTTCACTAGGAGAAGGATTACTCTGGGCTATTGTATGGATTTTTAATTTTCTCCAGTAAATGGTGTATGATGCTTTTCAAGAGGCACTTTGGTTGAGGTTTAAGAATGAGATTAGTTACATTAGTTAAAGTAGGACAAAGTAATTCCAAAGCATATTGTAAATTCTGCATGCAGAGCAGCAGAAGACAAGGCTGGATGATGAATAGACTGACGAGAGTTGCTTTTGTCCATCTATTAAGCCATCAAGCCTAAATTATAATATGTTGCCGTTTACATGATCATTCTGGAAAACATGGTTCATCCTTTCCAAAATAATTCCAACTCAAAAGGACATTGTATTTATGGTCTCGCTATTTACTGTTTTCAACACCAAACTTTATGAGGTCAACACCCATTATTTTTTGGTTGTCATTTGCTGTGTCAAGATTTCAATAGATTTAAAGGGCCCTGGAGGAAGAAGATAAACTAGTTTGTCACTGAAAAGGGAAAAAAAGTCCCAAATCTACAATGTGTAGTGAAGAAATGAAGGTCTTTATTAAATAAGAGCTAGAGAGATAAAAGGACCAGCTTGTCAAGCACTCATGCCAGCTTAAACCAATGTTAAAGATGTGATAAAATCCTAGCAGCTATGCACAAGCACAAATGACCAGTAGGTTACTAATGAGTCTATTCAGGCATAACTTTCATAGAACAGCTATTCAGCATCTGTGAAGTGGAGAACTTCCCCTTTGGAAGCCTTTTCCAAGTGAGGCCTACATGCTTTGATGAAATGAACTGGCCATTTCCCTTTAAAAGGCCTAAATTCAGCCTGCTTTGTGCCCATGGTTCACCAAAAATTTGGTTGTGGTTTACTTCGATGTACTTGGTGCCAAATAAGTGGTTAGCCTGAACAGCTAGAGAGCTTTGATCAACTAATATGTTTCTAGTCCTAGAGCTACAAACTCCTGGTTCCTGTTCCTAATCTTCTGCTAATCCTAATTGCTGACTGATGAAATTAAAACCCATTTCCCTGGTTAGCTGTACCCTTCCCAGACCCCTTTGTTTCTCTGCCTTGACCCTCCCATTATCTTGGACATCCTTTGGGTATTACTGGACCAAAGGGTATGTAAGATGTAGTGTCAAGATTTCAATAGATTTAAAGGGCCCTGGGGGATGAATATAAACTAGTTTATCACTGAAGAGGAATAAAAGTACCACAACTACAATGTGTAGTGAAGAAATGGAGGCAGGCTTCAGCAATATGTGAACTGAGAATTACTAGAAAAGCAGGCTGGTTTCTGAAGATGCAGAGGAACTAGGGACCAAATTGCCAACCTTTGATAAATTATGGATAAAGCAAAGAAATTCCAGAAAAGCATCTACTTCTGCTTCATTAGGGCAGCTAGGTGGCACAGCAAATAGAGTTTCAGGCCAAAAGTCAGGAAGATTCTTTTTCCTGGGTTTGAATCTGGCCTCAGACATCTATTAGCTGTGTGACCACAAGCAAATTACTTCACCCTCTTTGCCTCAGTTTCCTTATCTGTCAAATGAGCTGGAGAAGGAAATGACAAACCACTCTGTTATCTTTGCCAAGAAAACCACAAATGGGGTCATAGAGTCAGACACGGCTGAAACAACTAAACAACTTCTACTTCATTACCTACACTAAAGCCGTTGTGTAGATCACAGCAAAATTTGTCAAGTCTACAAAGAGATTGGAGTACTAGGTCATCTTGTCTCCTGAAGAATCTGTATGCAGACCAAGAAGCAATAATGAGAACCAAACATGGAACAACTGATTGGTTTAAGATTGGAAAAGGAGTATGACAAGGTTGTATATTGTCACCTTATTTATTTAACTTAAATGCAGAGCACATCATCTGAAATGCCAGGCGGGATGAATCAAAAATTGGAATGAAGGTTGGCAGTAGAAATATCAATAATTCCAGATACAAAGATGATACCACTCTGAAAGCAGAAAGTGAAGAGGAATTGAGAAGACTCTTGGTGAGGGTGAAAGAGGAGAGTGTAGAAGCTAGCTTGAAACAACATCCAAAAAACCCTAAGATCTTGGCAACTGATCCCATCACTTCCTGGCAAATAGAAGAAGAAATGGAATTACTGCCAAATTTTATAATCTTGGGCTCAAAGGTCACTGCATCTGGTAACTGCAGCCATGAAATTAAATTGCTACTTGTAAGGAAAGCTATGGCAAATCTGGACAACATACCAAAAAGTAGAGATATCACCTGGTCTACAAAAGTCCATATAGTCAAAACTATGGTTTTTCCAGTAATAATGTATGTCTGTTAGAGTTGGATTGTAAAGAAAGCTGGGCACAGCAGAATCAACATTTTTGAATAGCAGACTTTTGAGAATCCCTTGGACAACAAGGAGATCAAATCAGGCAATACTTAAAGAAATTAATTCAGGCTACTCACTGAAAGGTCAAAAACTGAAGTTGAAGCTTAACTACTTTGACCATAGAGGGCACTGATGGAAAAGGCCTTGATGTTGGGAAATATTGAAAGGCAAAGGAAAAGGGCACAGCAGAGGATGAGATGGACAGATAGTGTCATGAAAACAACAAACATGAACTTGGAGAGACTTCAGGAGATAGTGGAGGATAGAAGGGCCTACTGTACTATATTCCATGGGACCATGAAAAATCGGATATAACTGAACAGAAAAAAAAATGTAGTGACTATTCTAGTATGGTTTCAAACTGTTTTCCAAAGTGGTTTGACCAATTGACAACTCCCCCAACATTGCATTTGTGTGCCTTTCATCCTATAGCCCTTTCAATGTTTCACATCTCTGGGTTTTTTGGGGGTTTTTGCCAATCTGATTCGTCCTCCTTTCTTTAGGAGTTCAGTATCTGACTCATAGTTTCCCCCTCTAACCCAACTGCTGCTTGTGGATTTCACTATTCATGTTGATGTCTCCTAGAATATTCCAACATCCCACTTAAACCTGCCATGACTTACATCTTTGCTGTGTCTCAGCCACTCACAGGAGTAAGTGATGCTTGGGACCTCATCATCACCTCAAAGTCTACCTACCACTTCTATAATCTTGAACTTTGAAATTCCCCTCTTTGATCATACTCTCCTGCCCTTACAACTCACTCAGTTCCTCTCTTCTCCAAGGGCTATTCTTCCTCCTCATCATGACCTTTATTCTTTTCATCTATACTTGTTCTCCCAGTCAATTACTTTTGCTCTGGCCTGAATTTCTTTCCCTCACAGTCTTGATTCTATAGCAATCTAATTCAACTATACATTGTTCTCCCTTCTTGAAAACCTCACTTCCCTGTCCTTTATTGCCCATGCCCTGCCAGTCCTCAACTTATGTTTACACTTGCCATGCAATCTCTCTCCCTACTCTGGAGCTGCTTAACACTTCTGGAAGCACTATGAAATAGTGTCTATTGTTCTCACTACAAATTCATGTTATCTAACTTCAACTGATCCCTTATTGCCCCAAGGCAATCCTTTTATTTCTTATCCTCATTGACCTCTTATTATAACATGATGGAGTTCTCCAAATTTTCTCAATCCTCAATCCCATTATACCTTTTTCTCTACTATTTACTGAGAAAATGCCATCTGGCCCAAGCTCCCTCATCTTCACCACCCTATACGTCAAAGCACTGTTAGACGTTCATATATCAATCAGTCAGTCCAAAAGCATTCACTATCCCTACTTCCCTTCAAGGCTCAGATCAAGGGTCACTTTCAGCATTAACCCTTTGTGGATCATCCCAGCTCCTAGTGCCTCTTTCCCCAAATTACCTTATGTTTATATTGTGCCTTCTTATTTATGAATAGGTTGTTTACCCTGATAAAACATAGGCTCCCTGTGTTCAGAGACTGTTTCACTTTTGTCTTTTCATTCCTAGTGCCTAGCACAGTTCCTGCAACATAGTTGGCAATTTAATAATAATAATAATAATATCTAAATAGCTAACATTTATGTAGTGCTTACCACATACCAGGCCCTGTACTAAAGGCTGTACAATTATTACCTCATTTGATCCTCACAACAACCTTGTGAGATAGGGGCTACTATGATCCCCACTTTACAGGTGAAAAAATTGAGCAGAGGTGAAGTGACTTGCCCAGGGTCACATAGTAAGTGGTGGATTTGAACTCAGGCCTTCCTGACTCCAGAGGGGGTAATTGATCTACAATAACACCTATGTGCCTCTCAGAAATACTTATCAGATAGAATAAAATAAAATTAATTGAATACAAAAGGTTGCTACATGCCATGGTGATAATAATAACAATAGCTGGAACTTTCATTTGATCCTCATAATCCCCCTGGCATAATTCCTCTTTTTTGGATAGGGATGGGGAGAAGTTTTGATTGACCTTCTGTTTCAACTGGGCTACTGAGCTTAGGAAGTATGTGAATTCAGGCTTTCCTCACTTCAAGTCTGTCACTGTATACCCACTGTGCCTCCTAGTTGACTTCATGATCTTCTTTCCTTAATCTTCCTCTTCTCCAAACTTGGCTCTGTCCATTGATAGAAACATTATCCTTCCATTTAACCATGACCATACCCTTGGAGTCTTATCTCTACCTCACTCTCAGCGACCAGTTTCTAAGCCCTGTCAATTTATTTTTTATTTTATTTTGTTTTTTTAAATTAATAAAGTATTTTATTTTTTTCCGTTACATGTAAAGATAGTTCTCAACTTTTGTTTATACTAGCTTTACAATTTCAGATTTTTCTCCCTCCCTCCCCTCCCTCCCCCCTCCCCTAGACAGCAGGTAATCTGATATAGGTTATATATATATACACACACACACACACACACACACACACACATAATAACATTAAACATATTTCTGCATTAGTTATGTTATAAGAGAAAAAATCAGAGCAATGATGAAAAACCTCAAAATAGAAAAAAACAACAGCATCAAAAACAAAAGAAATAGTATGGTTCATTCAGCATCTATACTCCGCAGTTCTTTTTTTTGTTGTTGTTCTTGGATTTGGAGATCCTCTTCCATCACAAGTTCCCTGGAACTCTTCTATGCCATTGCATTGGTGAGAAGAATATAGTCCATCACAGTAGATCAACACTCAATGTTGATGATACTGTGTACAATGTTCTTCTGGTTCTGCTCATCTCACTCATCATCAGCTCATGCAAGACCCTCCAGGTTTCTCCAAACTCCTCCTGCTCATCATTTCTTATGGCACAATAGTATTCCATTGTATTCATATACCACAACTTGTCCAGCCATTACCCAATTGATGGGCACCCCCTCAACTTCCAATTCCTTGCCACCACGTAAAGAGCAGCTATAAATATTTTTGTACATGTGGGTCCCTTTCCCCTTTCCATGATTTCTTTGGGAAAAAGACCCAAAAGTGGTATTGCTGGGTCAAAGGGTACACACAGCTTTATCACCCTTTGGGCTTAATTCCAAATTGCTCTCCAGAATGGTTGGATCAGTTTACAGCTCCACCAACAATGGATTAGTGTTCCAATTTTCCCACAGCTTCTCCAACATTTATTATTTTCCTTTTTTGTCATTTTAGCCAATCTGATAGGTGTCAGGTGGTACCTCAGAGTTGTTTTTATTTGCATCTCTCTAATCATTAGAGATTTAGAGCATTTTTTCATATGGGAATAGATAGCTTTGGTTTCTTCATCAGAAAACTGCCTGTTCATATCCTTTGACCATTTCTCAATTGGGGAATGACTTGGGTTCTTATAAATTTGATTTAGGTCCCTATATATTTTAGAGATGAGGCCTTTATCAGAAGTACTGGCCTCAAAAATTGTTTCCCAGCTTTCTACTTCCCTTCTAATTTTGGATGTATTGCTTCTGTTTGTACAAAAATTTTTTAATTTAATGTAATCAAAATCATCCATTTTGCATTTTATAATATACTCTATCTCTTGTTTGGTCAAAAACTGTTTTCCTTTCCAAAGATCTGATAGGTAGACTATTCCTTTCTCTCCTAATTTACCTATGGTATCACCTCTTATGTCTACATGATGTACACATTTTGACCTTATTTTAGTATAAGGTGTAAGATGTTGGTCTATGCCTAATTTCTGCCATATTATCTTCCAGTTTTCCCAGCAGTTTTTGTCAAATACTGAGTTCCTATCCCAGAAGCTGGAGTCTTTGGGTTTATCAAACACTACATGACTAGTGTCATTTACTACTGCATTTCCTGAGCCTAGCCTATTCCATAGATCTACCACTCTATTTTTTAGCCAGTACCAGATAGTTTTGATGACTGCCGCTTTATAGTAAAGCTCCAGGTTTGGTACCGCCAACCCACCTTCCTGTGAATTTTTTTTCATTATTTCCCTGGATATTCTTGATTTTTTGTTTTTCCAGATGAATTTTGTTATTATTTTTTCTAGCTCTATAAAATAATTTTTAGGTAGTCTGATTGGTATGGCACTGAATAAGTAAATTAATTTAGGCAGTATTGTCATTTTTACTATATTAGCTCTGCCTATCCATGAGCAACTGATATCTTTCCAATTATTTAGATCTGATTTGATTTGTGTGAAGAGTGTTTGGTAGTTGTGTTCATAGAGTTTCTGGGTTTGTCTTGGCAAGTAGACTCCCAAGTATTTTATATTATCTATTGTTACTTTAAATGGAATTTCTCTTTCCATCTCTTGCTGCTGGACTTTGTTGGTCATGTATAGAAATGCTGATGATTTATGTGGATTTATTTTATATCCTGCTACTTTGCTAAAGTTGTTAATTGTTTCAAGTAATTTTTGACTTGATTCTCGAGGATTCCTTAAGTATACCATCATATCATCTGCAAAGAGTGATAGTTTTGTTTCCTCCTTGCCTATTCTAATTCCTTTAATTCCTTTCTCTTCTCTGATTGCTAAAGCTAACATTTCTAGGACAATATTAAATAATAGGGGTGATAATGGACAGCCCTGTTTCACCCCTGATCTTATTGGGAAGGCCTCTAATTTATCTCCATTGCATATAATACTTGCTGATGGCTTTAGGTAGATACTGTTCATTATTTTAAGGAAAGCTCCCCCTATTCCTAAACTCTCCAGTGTTTTTATTAGGAATGGGTGTTGTATTTTGTCAAAAGCTTTCTCTGCACCTATTGAGATAATCATATGATTTTGGTTGGTTTTCTTATTGATGTGGTTGATTATGTTAATAGTTTTCCTAATGTTGAACCAGCCCTGCATTCCTGGTATAAATCCCACCTGGTCATAGTGTATTATCCTGGTGATCACTTGCTGTAATCTCCTTGCTAATATCTTATTTAAGATTTTAGCATCAATATTCATTAGGGAGATTGGTCTATAATTTTCTTTCTCTGTTTTTGCTTTGCCTGGTTTTGGTATCACCACCATATTTGTGTCATAAAACGAATTTGGTAGAACTCCTTCTTCACGTATTTTCCCAAATAATTTGTATAATATTGGAATTAATTGTTCTTTAAATGTTTGGTAAAATTCACCCATAAACCCATCTGTCCCTGGGGATCTTTTCTTAGGGAGTTCATTAATGGCTTGTTCAATTTCTTTTTCTAATATGGGTTTATTTAAGGATTTTATTTCCTCTTCAGTTAACCTGGGCAGTTTGTATTTTTGTAAATATTCATCCATTTCATTTAGATTGTCAAATTTATTGGCATACAGTTGGGCAAAATAATTCCTAATTATTCATTTAATTTCCACTCCATTGGTGGTAACATCCCCTTTTTCATTTTTGATACTGGTAATTTGGTTTTCTTCTTTCTTTTTTTAAATCAAATTAACCAATATTTTATCTATTTTGTTGGTTTTTTCATAAAACCAGCTCTTAGTTTTATTGATTAATTCTATAGTTTTTTTGCTTTCAATCTTATTAATTTCTCCTTTAATTTTCAGGATCTCTAATTTAGTGTCTAATTGGGGATTTCTAATTTGTTCTTTTTCTAGCTTTTTAAGTTGCATGCCCAATTCATTAATCTCCTCTTTCTCTTTCTTATTCATGTAAGCATTTAGAGCTATAAATTTTCCCCTAAGCACTGCTTTGGCTGCATCCCATAGATTTTGGTATGTTGTCTCATTATTGTCATTCTCTTGGATATAGTTATTGATTGTTTCTATGATTTCTTGTTTGGCCCATTCATTCTTTAGAATGAAATTATTTAGTTTCCAATTGATTTTCATTCTACTTTTCCCTGGCTCTTTCTTACATGTAATTTTTATTGCATCATGATCTGAAAAGGATGCATTTACTATTTCTGCCTTTCTACATTTAACTATGATGTTTTTGTGCCCTGATACATGGTCAATTTTTGAAAATGTGCGATGTCCTGCTGAGAAAAAGGTATATTCTTTTCTATCCCCATTCAATTTTCTCCAGACATCTATCATGTCTAACTTTTCTAGTAATCTATTCACCTCTTTCACTTCTTTCTTATTTATTTTTTGGCTAGATTTATCTAATTCTGAGAGGGGGAGATTCAGATCCCCCACTAGTATAGTATAACTGTCTAATTCCTCTTGTAACTCCTTTAACTTCTCCTCTAAGAACTTGGATGCTATACCACTTGGTGCATACATATTCAATATTGATATTACTTCATTATCTATAGTACCTTTAAGTAAGATGTAATTTCCTTCCTTATCTCTTTTAATGAGATCTCTTTTTGCCTGCACTTTGTGTGAGATAAGGATTGCTACCCCTGCCTTTTTTACTTTAGCTGAACATAATATATTCTGCTCCAGCCTTTTACCTTTACTCTGTGTGTATCTCTCTGCTTCAAATGTGTTTCTTGTAAACAGCATATTGTAGGATTCTGGTTTTTAATCCACTCTGCAATTCACTTCTGTTTTATAGCAGAGTTCATCCCATTCACATTCACAGTTATTATTACTGTCTATTCCCCTCCATTCTATTTACTCCCTTTGTACTTTCCCCCCTTCTTTCACCCTATTCCTCCTCACTGACGTTTTACTTCTTACCCCTGCCTCCCCCGATCTGCCCTCCCTTTTTATCACCCCCTCTCTTTTCTTTACCCTTTTCTCCCTTGCTTTTGTCCTCCCTTCTATTGGTCCCCCCCTTTCCCTTCCCCTTTTGCTTCCCTAAAGAGTGAGTTAAGTTTCTTTATCCCAATGAACGTATATGTTATTCTCTCTTTGAATCAAATCTAATGAGAATAGGGTTGAAACAATGTTCACCCCTCCTTTCTTTCCCTCAATTGTAATAGGTTTTTTTTTCACCTCTTCATATGATATAATTCATCCCCTTCCACCTCCCCTTTCCTCTCCTCCCCATAGACTCCCTTTTTAACCGCTTAATTTTTTTTTGTATCATCACATCTGTTAAGGGCTAAAATTCTAGCTAGTCTGTCTAAAATATCTAATGAGTGGTCGCCAATAAATTATAAGCTTTAGCAAGAGTTAGGCTTTTAAGCATTTATTAAGGAAAACAAGAATTTGGTAAAGAGAGAGAGAAAGGCCTAGATTTCTATCTATTAAAGGGAGAGCACATTTTTAGCTCCCTTCTCCGCCAGCGTCCCCAGGAAAGAGAGCGAGACTGAGCGCCAGTCTCTTCCTTCCTCCTCCCACTAGCCCGCGTCACTTCCTGACTCCTGATCTTGCCCTCAAAGACCTTCCCTTCATGGGCAGAACTCTTCTACAGTAAGTATCCAGCAGGTGGCGTCATTCCAATCGTTACACATCAAAGACAATTTATATTGGGGGCAGCTAGGTGGCGCAGTGGATAAAGCACCGGCCCTGGATTCAGGAGTACCTGAGTTCAAATCCGGCCTCAGACACTTACTAGCTGTGTGACCCTGGGCAAGTCACTTAACCCTCATTGCCCTGCTAAAATTAAAAAAAAAAAAAAAGACAATTTATATTAATACCCTCTGTGTAAAGTCCTTCTCTCTGCCCAAGTACATTTACAGGTCTTAAGAGTTATGAGTATTATCTTCCCATGTAGGCATATAAACAGTTTAACCTAATAGGGTGACCTTCCCCCCCCCCTCTGTTTATCTTTTTAAACTTCTCTTGAGTCTTGTATGTTGAGATCAAATTTTGTATTCAGTTCTGGTCTTTTCACCAGGAAAGATTGAACGTCCCCAATGTCATTAAATGTCCATCTTTTCCCCCGAAAGAGAATTCACATTTTTGCTGGGTAATACATTCTTGGCTGCAATCCAAGCTCCTTTGCCTTCTGGAATATCATATTCCAAGCCTTGCGGTCCTTTAATGTTGAAGCTGCCAGGTCCTGAGCAATCCTGACTGTGGCTCCATGATATTTAAATTGCTTCTTTCTGGCTGCTTGGAGTATTTTCTCCTTCACCTGATAATTCTGGAATTTGGCTACAATATTCCTTGGAGTTTTCCTTTTGGGATCTCTTTCAGGAGGTGATCGGTGGATTCTTTCAATGATGATTTTATCCTCTGATTCTATGATATCAGGGCAGTTCTCCTTAATAATTTCCTGGAATATGGTGTCTATATTATTTTTTCTGGTCATGGCTTTCAGGCAGTCCAGTGATTCTCAAATTGTCTCTCCTTGATCTGTTTTCCACATCAGTTGTCTTTCCATTGAGGTATTTCACATTTTCTTCTATTTTTTCATTCTTTTGCTTCTGCTTGACTGATTCCTGGTGTCTCATGGATTCCTTATCTTCCAAGTGTCCAATTTTAATTTTTAAGGCATTGTTTTCTTCAGTAAGATTATGCACCTTTTTTTTCCATTTGGCCAAGTGAATTTTTTAAGGCATTGTTTTCTTCAATGAGATTATGCACCTTTTTTTCCATTTGGCCAACTGAAATTTTTAAGGCATTGTTTTCTTCAGTGAGATCATGCACTTTTTTTTCCATTTGGCCAGATGAATTTTTTAAGGAATTGTTTTCTGCAGTCAATCTTTGTGCTTCCTTTTCCAAGCTGCTGATTCTTTTTTCATAGTTTTCTTGTTTTGCTTTCATTTCTCTCCCCATTTTTTCTTCTACCTCTTTCAATTGATTTTTAATATCCTTTTTGAGCTCTTCCAGGAAGGCTTTTTGTTCTTGAGACCAATTCACCTTCCCTCGTGAGGCTTCACATGTAGGCAATTTGAGGGTATTGTCCTGATCTGAGTTTGTGTTTGCTTCTTCCATATTGATACAGAATCTCTCAATGGAGAGGGCTCTTTTTTGCTTCTTACTCAGTATTGCAGCTTACTTATTTATTTTTTAAGTTGAGGTCTGCTCTGGGGGCACCAGGGTCCCTGTTTTGGGCTTCTTGTGCAGGGGTATAGGTGCTGTGTGACCAGGTTTTTACTCTGAGGCCTTTATGGTGTGTGGAGATCCCCCGCCCTGCACTTCCTGTCTGGGTGTGCTCTGCCAGCCAGGTGTCCACTCTCGGCGTCCGTTCCCGCCTGACCCATTTGTGGCCCTCCCGGCCGGTGCAGGTAAGTTTTTCCACTGTCCTTCTTGGCCACCAGATTTTTGAACCAGGTTCCAGGGTCCTCATTTGTTTGGCTGTTGCCTGCAGCTCCTGCTGACTTGCCCTGACCCCCTCGGCGCTGGGTTGCTGCCCTGCGCTGGGCCTCCCTTTTGCCCGAGTCAGACCGACCTTTTCCTGAAGTCTTCTAAATTATCTCTGGTTGGAGAACTGTGTTTCTCTGTCCCTTTGCAGGTTCTGTAGTATCAGAATCTGTCCAGAGGCTTGATTTAATGTTCTTTTTGAGGGAACAGAAGGAGAGCTCAGGCAGCTTGCTGCTTCCTCTCCGCTATCTTGGCTCTGCCAGCCCTGTCAATTTGATACTCACAACATCTCTCACATTTGTCACCTGCCTATGATTCACAGGGCCACCATCCAAGGTCAGACCCTGGTCACCTCTTCCCTGGATTGTTATAATTTAGCTCATTATAGGTGTGGCCATGGTTTCATCTTTGCCCTACTAATATGGAATTATGTAGAGACTATGGATTTGTATAAGAATAACAAAACTGGGACAAAACAAAAGTAGTTTGTAGAATCAAGATATGTGTTAGATAAGTGACTCTATAGAAAGTGTGTGGTAAAGCATAATGAATGGTAGATTCATGCGTCAGAAGAGGCCTGGATTCAAATCCCACCTCTGACAAACTGTTTGACCATGGATAAGTCATTTAACCTTAACCATGAATCCTCAGGCTCCTCATTTACAGAATGGAGATAATAGTACGCATAGTACTTTTCTAAAAGGGCTGTGATGCTGGTCACATTAGATAGTTCTTTGTTAACCTTAAAGTGCTATGTCATTCTTTGTGGTTGGTAGTTGTTGTTGGTTGTTGCCAACAAGGGGAGGGACAACATTTGAGTCAGGTGGTAGAAGTGTGCATGGCACGTTATGGAGACAAGAGGTAGACTAATTCATGTGGAACAGAGGATTTGTATAAGGGACCAGTGTCAGAAAATGATGCTGCAAAAAGGGAGGCTGAGGGGTGGGATGAACTGTGGAAGTTCAGGAGATTGGATTCCTCTCTCTTTGTAGTGAGTAGCCACAGAAGATATTAAATCAGGAGAGTGACCTACATAAAATGGTGTGTTAGGAAGAAGATGCCCAATTTTAGAGAACCAGTTCAGCTCATGAAGGAGCTAGGAAAAGGGGGAGATTCAAGAAGAAAGGAATGCTCAGCAGTAGTAGGCACTATAAGAGAGTTGGGAGGCAAGGACTGAGAAAAGGCCATTGGCTCTGGCTATGAGAAAGTCACCTATGACCTCAGAGAAGTTTCAATACAGCAGTTAGGAATGGAGCCAGAACACAATTAGTTGGGGAGTGAGTGGGTAGGGAAGTGGAGGCCATTTGCTAGGTAACCCTTTCTATATATTTGGCAGGGAAGGGAGACAAAGAGGACAGAAGCTTGAAGGAGTATTAGGTTCAAAGGAAACTTGCCTTTTGGATAGAAAATGTTGAACTTGGATATAGGTAGAGGATGCAGGAACCTGTTGAGAGAGATTGAAGATGCAAGAGAGAGCAAAATTCCTCTTCCTCTATATACACATACAAACACATGCACAGTATATGCTGAAATTCTTCAAAGAAAATGTTTTGAACAGTCCAAGTATAGTTGTAGAAAGTAGTGCCCAAAGAATTATTCCTGAAAGCCTTAAAATTCTTAAAAAGGAAACCATAGTTAGTATTCCATTCATTTCTCTCTAGGCCCAGGAGAGCATTATTACCAGAGCTCATTCTAACGATTGAAAATAATATAGAACATTTCTAAGACACTCACACTCACAGGACAGCTGATCTGCTGAGATGCCCAAGCTTCTAAGACTAGATAGGGACACTAGGAAACCTACATGAAGATAGCTTTGGGTTGTTGTTTTTAAAGTATTGATCTAAACCAGTTAATTCATAATTTGAATGTTAATGAATCTTGGCATAATTTCCTAAACTTAAATAATACATGTCAGATTTCCTTATTTTTGCATTCTCCTGAAAATGCATTCTTTCTTCCTGTACTCAAATTGTGATGGGAAATGTGCCTTGAGCACTCAGAAATACATCAAAATTGAATTTACTTGACAGCTGAATCATAAAATAATAGGAAATTTGATGTTTCACAAAATGATCTGGTTGCAGGACACTGCTGATCCCTGAAAACTTGACCCTGATGGCTTTTATTTTGTTCTGTTAGTCATGCAAAAGATACCTTCATAATTATACCTCCAGTTTGTGGATGGTCTTATGCTAGACAAGAAAAGGACACCTGGGAAGAGGCCAATGTATACCGAATATTTTGGGAGGGGAGCAGATGTCAAAGGGTTCAGATGAAAGATAGATAAGAGCCCATGGAAACAAATTGTACAGCCCTGGAAGGAGGGGACACGTTTGGACTGGGGTTCTCAAACCCCACGGCAATCTGATGATGCCTATGGGGACCTTCTCAGAATTATGATTGTTGCCTACATTAATATTTGAAGGAAATGAGAAATTTCAGTTAGAAAATAAAGATGGACTTTTCCTTCCCCATTGGAACAACCTCCAGGGAGGGGTTGGTTGACCAAAAACACCTGGGGATCCTCAGTTCTTTCCAATTTGGAAAGGGAAGAAACCAATGCGAGATTAGCCCTGGGATTGCAGGATGGCAGTTTTTCCACATTCCAGCTAGGTTTAAAGGCTTTTTTAAGATTACTGACTAGAGAGGAGAGGACCAGCATGGGAAGAAGGCAGCAGTGTGACCGTGGCAGCAGGCAGTGTCCACCATATCTACAGCTTCATTCTTCAGGACCTAAGGGATGAAGCCCATGGCACTGAGAGAGAAAAAGAAAACACCTGGAAGGAACAGGCTATCCACGCCCCACTCCTGAGTTGCTTCTGCTTAATTGCATGTATTTGATTCTGTAAAGAACACATTGACTCGATTTAATATTATTTCTGATAAACACCTGTGGGTGACCCCCCCCCATCCCCTTATGTTGCCTGGTGTTCCTTTGTGATACAAGGGAGCGGTCAGAGTTACGCTGAAGAGAGGGGCCTTCCCCAGCTGCAGGGATGGGAATTCCATCCCCCAACCCTTTGTTAGAGAGTTGTTCACTCTCTAATTGGGAGACACAAGCACAAGCCACGATTGCGGGACATATTTTATAAATCTGCATTATAGATGTGAGCCAAAGAGATATTAGCCCATCCACATGCATGGACACCAAGTTAAGAACCTTTGCTTTAAATCATGAAAATCTGAAGTCACCCAGAAGTAATTAAGAGGACAATGAGGAGGCGTTCCTGAAAGGGACTGAAAATGGACGTGCAGGGAACAGACCAACCAAATTCAATTTTCAAAAGGTATGTACAGGCAAGGGCCAGTTAATCAAGGATGAATAAAAAAAAAACCGTGGCATAATTTTGTAAGGTTGAGGTCAGAAGTTCTGGGGGTGGGGGTGGGGGTTGTCAGAACGGGTTGGTGCTGGAGAAGCTAAGCTAGAAACAACAAATAGAGGGGTTTTCCTAAGGAAAATGAAAGGAAATGAAATGAAGGAAAGAGGAGGATGAAGGAAGGGATAGGTGCACTGCTCTGGATAGATAGGATGATATTTAGGAGAAAGTAAATGGTACAGTGAATAGAATGTTGGAGTTAGGAAGATCTGAATTTGAATCCTGTCTCAGATCTTTACTTAGCTATGTAACTCTGGGCAAGTCATTTAACCTGTCTCTACCACAGGTAACTCATTTATAAAATAGTATAATAGATAAATTTATAAAATAGTATAATAGATAATACTATTACCTACCTCACAAGTATATTGTGAAGATTAAATGATCTAACACATGCAAAGCACATTGCAAACCGTGAAATGCTGTATAAATGTTGTTATTCAGTTAATAGATGACAGAAGGTAAAACTGCTCTACGTAATCTCCTCCCAGACAGGAACTCTTTTGTTTTTGCCTTTCTGCTTGGCACAGGACACAGAGCTTGTTGAATTAAATTTGATCTTCTTACTAGCTGTGTGACCCTGGGCAAGTCACTTAACCCTTATTGCCCTGCCCCCCCAAATGTGATCTTCACAACTCTGAAAGGTAGACAAGGATAGGAATCATCCTTCTAATGAGGAAATCTGAGCCTAGAGAAGTTTCAATGACTGCCCCAAGGTCACATGGACAGCAAGTGACAAAGCTATGAATTCAAATCAAGATTTCTGAACCCTAAGCTACCTTCCACTCCACCATACCACCTTCAAATCCAGAGTGATTGTATTTTTCCTTTTGTATGAGAATCGAACAGGAGAGAAAATGTGAATGAGTTATGATCCGCACCAGTGGGAGAGGTGCCCACATTAATGTTGTCACAGATACATGATACTTTGAGGTGTTTTCAAAAGTCTTGGATGAGCACAGAGCTACATAATAGAGTCCATAGGAAGATGAGGGTAAAGGTCTTTTCAGATGGCAGCTCTGGTTTTAGACTTTTAGGATGACTTTGGAGCTTGTGTATGAATATGTGTTTAATCAGTTGTAAATTTTAAAAAAGGAGATGAAGAAAAGGCTAGTCTTCAACATATTTCTTTTTATCCCTTTTCAAATAAATTCATGACTTTGAAATTCATAAATAAAATGACAGTTTTATGGTTCCAAAGAACAAATGCTTATATTTAACCAGAAAACAGTTGTGTGTCAAGAGTAGGAGGAGTGCCTGCTTTGGCTTCTAAAAACTATTCTGCAAATATGCCTCACTAATGAAAGCCTGATCTTCTTTAGAAGAAGATGCTTGAGTTTCCCAATCTCCTGACTCCCACACTGGCTGACTTCCCATGAATACCTATTGTGGGCAGAATTTTCAGAGTATGTCAAGTGGGTGATGTTGGATGACCATCAACTGAGTTATTTTTCTCTTTTTTATCAATAATCTTTGTTTCATATCCTGTTTATTTAAAAATATACCTCTGTCCCTCCACTACCTAAGGATCTACTTTTTTAACAAAGAATAAAAAGAAAAAAAGGAAAAAAAAGCAATTCAATATATCACACAAATTCAGTAGTATATGCTATGTTCCACAGCCATAGTCCACCGTCTATTTGGGGGACAGACTTAGTCATTATAATTATACATAATTTGATTTTTTTCTTCTTTCAATTTATGTCAGTAATTATGTGTTAACACATATATGCATACATACATACATATGTGTGTATATTCAGTCAGTCAGTCAGCCAGTACCTATTGAACCTACTCCATGCCAGGCAGTAAGCTAAGTGTTAGCGAAACAAAGACTATATAATGTTTGCCTGGTTCTGGTTACTTCATGCTATATCAGTTGTTCATGTAAAGCTTTTCCTGCTTTTCTAAATTCTTCATTTTCCTCATTTCTTATCCCCCTCCAATATTCCATTCCATTAATATCCCACATTTTGTTCATCTGTTACCCAGATAGTGGGCATCTACATTTTTTCCCAGTTTTTTTGCTACCAGGACAGTTGGAGTTCTAAATATTTTAGTGCTGGTGGAATCTTTCTTTATGTCTTTAAATTCCTCAGGGGTTTATGCTTCGAAGTGGAATCTGAATGCCTAATCTGTGCTCTGGATCAGAGAATATGGATATTTCAGTTGCTTTTGTTATGATTCCATTTATTTCTAGAAAGCTCCTATCATTTCACAGCTCCAACAACAGTGTACTGTAGTCCCATAGCTCCCCCATTATTGACAGTTCCCATCTTTTGTCATCTATGTCTTTTTCCACCATGGCTCCATGCTGGGTACCTTCTTTCCTCCACCTCTTTTCAGCTTTCTTTTGTATGTTGTCTTCCCCATTAGAATGTAAGCTCCTTAAGGACAGGGACTGTTTCTTGTATTTGTATTCCCAGCACCTAGCACATATGAAGTGCTTAATAAATGCTTGTTGATGGTTGACTACCTGACATTTGTGTGAAATGAGAGGGATCATTGTGCCAGGGAACAGTGAGGAGTGACTGAAAATGCTTTACAATTTCTCAGTCCATTCTCTTCTTTTTATTCAGTTCGGTGCTACTTATATGTGTGCAGTGGCTGTCGCAGATTAATGTGTATATGTATGTACAGTGCACTGGTGTATTCACTCAGTGGATTGAACAGCTTTCCAGTCCAGTTCAGGGAGGGCACCAGAAATCCCCAATGATCTCTTGAAATACCTAGGGATGTTTAGTCTAGAGAAGATATAGTAGAGGGCTACGATAGCTGTCTTCAAGTATTTGAAGGGCTGTTGAATAGAAGAAGGATTGGACTTGTTCTGATAGGCCTCTAAGGCTAGAGCCACAAGCTTTATAAATGGGAGTTGGAGAGAGGCACATTTTGACTTGATGCGAGGAAAAACCCATTAATACTCAGAGGTATGTAAAACTGTAATAGACTGCCTCTGGAGGTAGTGTACTCTTTCTCCATGGAGGTCTATGACAATAACAACAAGAATAATAATAACTAGTATTTATATAGAGCTTTAAGGTTTACAGAACATTTTACAAATATGACCTCATTTATTCTTACAATAACCCTGGGAGGTAAGTGCTATCATTACCACCATTTTATAGCCAGGGAAACTGAGGCAGATAGTGGCTAAGTGACTTGCCCAGAGTAAGTGCCTGAGGCCGGATGTGAATGCAGGTGTTCCTGAGTAGGCTCAGGGCTCTATCCACCACATCTGATTAGCTTTATTCAAGGAAAATTTGGATGACCATTTGGCATGGTTGTTGTAGAGAGGATTCTTGTTGAGATAGATGGATCAATAAATCATTTATTAAGTGTTTACTATGTGCCAGGCATTGCACTGCATGCTGAAGATATAAATACAAGCATACAGCATAGCCCTTACCTTCAAGAAACTTACATTCTAATAGGGGAAGACGACATAGAAATGGGAGCTAAGAGGAGAAGGGCAGAGGACGATAGCCGGAGCTGGTAGCTGGGGAGAAGGAAAGGTTAAAATGTGACTGAGGTGCTCTGAAGTCCCTGCATTTCTTTGATCCTATAATCCGATTATTTTACAACAAACCTCTTGTTGAAGCTTCAACCCATGACTTCAATCTTGGGACATTGGATTGTTCAATTGAGCTAAAATGATGAATAGATTAATTTTCATCTTGTGATATCTGATTATGAGCTTGGCTCTGATGCAATGGTCCAACTATGTCAGAGTAGCCTCTGCTCCAAAATCAGAAGTTTTGTCGGGTAATACAGGGGATTTCCATATAAACAACTGAATTCGCCAACCATTTATTAAGTCCTGTGTTTGGTACCGGTGATACAAGTTTGTAAAATCTTTGCCACCAGAATTCTTATGATCTATCTAGAAGAGGGAATAAGACTTATATACAACTATCCACTCTGCGATGCAAATTAGAAAATGATTAATTACATAGGAGATATCAGTGTGGCATTACAGATTCAAGACAAAAGATCAATTCTGGCCAGAGCTGGAGGGACAGGTGGGGGTGGTATCAGAAATAATGTCATGGAGGAGGTGGTCTTTCAACTGAACCTTGGAAGTGGAGAAAAAATTCAATAGGCAGAAATGAGAGTAGAGACATGGGGATGGTTATGTATTTGCAAGCTCTTCTGGGAGAGTATTTGGGTATCATTTTACTCCCAACGAAGAAGAATGTTCTCTTTCCAGGTTATTTTATTCCTAAAATGTTCTGTCTGACAGCAGATCAATCAGTATCTAACATATTGTTGTGTCTAGAATGTGTAATTCATGCTGGGTTAAGTGCTTTCAGAGAGCCATAAGTAGCCCGGTGCAACTGAGGTTTTGCCTCAGGGTGCCAGGATCCAAGGGGTTTGCTTTCTCCTTGAGCCTTGCCTCACAGCGCTCCATTTCCCCACAGTACTTCTTTAAGGGTCTCATCCTTACAGTGCCCCTCTCTTACTGTTGTCTTCCCCTCTCAGTGGCTGAGAGGTATTAGGCTATGTTCTCTGCACAAAGGGCCAATCCTTTTCCCAAAATGACTATGTCTTCAGCCTGATTGTCCTCTCTATAGTCGGTACCTCCCTTCCAAGCCCCCCCAACACCCCTTTCCCAACTGAACTCACATCTGGTACAAACATTCCTTACCTCTGTTTTAACATAACCTTTGAGTTTCAAAATGCTCTTCCTCCATCTCTCACTTGCCCCTCCCACCTATAGCCTCAAGCTCCAACTGTCTGGACAAAAGACTGAAAAATTGGTGATTTATGCCACTAGGTAGGACCCAGGACCCAGGTAGATGGTGGTGGGTGGTATAATGTGAACATTGTTGCCATAATTATGCTAATAGCAAATGATCTAATCAATCAAAAAACTTTTCTGTGCTCTAGTGCTTTTCCACCTGAGATGCATCAGGAAATTTGAATAAACTCTGTCTTGTCCAGGGCTGCACAAAAGGAATGAACCAGTCACATGCTAGCTGCAAGAATGACCTTGCCTTCTCACGCGCATTCTTCCCTTCATTGCTTTAAAATGTCGGAACTCATGTCTTTATAGATTTATTTTAGCCACATCATTAGTTGAAATGATGTGTTTGTTCATTGTGGAACCTCAGTAAATTGTGTGTGTGTGTGTGTGTGTGTGTTTCAATCAGATATTGGCCAAGGGGATTATGGGCAGCAAGCAACCTGCTTTAGTCAATGCTTCTCTTGATGACTGTTCCATTGATGTAAACTCTCTGTATTGTAATTGATTTTTCTGCAGCCCTTTGGTGCAGTAGAAAGAAGTCTGAGGACTTGAGTTTGAATCCCAAATTGGCCTCTTACTAGCTCTGTGATGCTGGACAATTCTCTACATCTCTGGGTTGGTTTTCTTTTGTGTAAATCAAATGAATGGTCTTTCTCTGGTCTCTCTAGCTACATACACCTCAATCTGAAAGGAAATATGATAGAACTGGAATGAGGAGACCTGGGGTTCAAGTGCCTGCTTTGACAGTTGGATGTGTAATGACAGGCAAGTCATCTCATTTCTTGGACCTCCAGTTTTTCATGGGGGGAATGTTACTTGCATTTCCATCTCATAGTGTGGTTATGGAGGAAATGATTATAACAGTGTAGAAATGTGATTTAGGAAATACAGCCCTATAGAAAGTGGAGAGATTATTAAAGGATCTCAGTATTTGCTTTTACATTATACAATTTGATTCTAAGCATCCACTGATTTAGTTCCATCAAATATTTATTAAGGGCCTGCTGTGTACATGGTGCTGGGAGCTACCAAGTTTAGGTAAGATGACATCCCTACCGTTGTGATTGCATGGATGGGTTGAGAGATGCAAGTATATGGGCCAGAGCCCACACATCTTAAAGCTTGTGCCAGATCTGTACGTGAAGGGATTGGGGGTGTGGCTGAGCAGTTGGCAGAGACAATGACCTTGCCCCCGAGGCTCAGCATGCCTTTACCTTTTCTCATCCATAACTGTCACATACATTACTTGTTAGTACTTCCATTCCAGGTTTTTCAGAAAGCAGCCTTGTTGTGTAGGCTTTCTTTGGGAGATAGATTTGGATTGTAGATAAAATGCTGAACATGGGGGTCTGGAGACCTTGGTTTGACATCTACTAGTTTGTGGGATTATGGGCAAGTCCTACCTTTCAGAGACTTTGAACATTTGCAAAATAGGAATAATAATACAGTACTTACCTCAGGGTAATTGTCAGAAAGGTGCTTTGCAAACCTTAGAGTATTATTATTAATTAGCATTACTATATGACAGAAAATATGCAAAATAAATGCCAATAATTTTTAACAGAACTTTGTGATATCATTGGCAAAAGAAATGCCTAGAGAGTCAATTGTCTACTAATGCAGGTTGACCTCTCCTCTCCAGTTTACATTCTTGAAGATTTGCCTTGGGGCACTGAGAAATTAATTGACTTGTAGAGGGTCACACAGTAAATATGTGTCAGAGACGGGACTTGAAACCAGGTCTTTCTTACTCTAATGCCAGTCTTCTATCCTTCAAGTTGTGCTTCCTCTCATGAAAATTAGGAGAGAATAATTGGTGGGTTAGGAGCTATGTCTCAGTTTAATGGAATATAATCAATCTAGTGGCTTGTGCATTCCTGGACCTGAGTGCCCAGGAGGTGTTGAAAAGGTCAGCCTGGGTGGTATGGATGTTATGGTGATCTGCCATGCATAATACTAAGTCTCTGAACTTGTATGGAGAGCCATTTTCTATGGGGCTGAGGTGCAGGGTGTAGACAGTACATTCAGTGGCCAGTTTCCAAGTACTACCTCATTGGAATCTACCCTGGAGACCCAGCAGCTTCCAGAGGCTCCCTGCCCACCCAGAACTTTGCAGATGTTTTTGTAAGTGTGCCATGGCCTGGCCTTCCAGCTCGGCTCCCCATTCTCTCATCTTGCCATCCTGAAGCCCGAATACAAATAGCATGTCAGTGTGCAAGCTCTTTTCTTCAAGACTAACTGGTTAATGAAATGTCAGCTCATAGATTGGGAGTTCCTCACGGATTGAGACTCCTTTGCCTCAGTCCTTAGCAAAGTGCCTGGAACATAGTAGACATTTAATAAAAGATAATCTGTTGATTTTTTAAAGTCCTTCGTGACTCGGGCCCTTCCCACCTTTACAGTCTTCTTATATGTGACTTCCAGGCCTGGGATGCTCACTTTCCTCATCTACTTCCTGTTTTCTCTGGCTTTCTTCAGGATACAAATAAAATAATCTTGACTTCGTTTCCCTGACCCCCAAACCCTTCTCCAACTAATGTTACCTTTCATCTCCTCTATCTCTTTCATATATGTGCATACATATGCACCTGTTTTCTCCCCCATTAGAATGTAAGCTCTTTGAGAGCAGGGACTAGTGTTTGCCTTTGTTTCACCAGTGCTTAGCAAATCACCTGGTACATAGTAAACACAAATACTTGTGGACTGTTCTGAAACCATGGAATGTCACAATATGGAAAGAATTGCAGTAGTTTGTACCCAAAGAGTAATGGAAACTCATAGATGTAGCATATTACCAATGATGGCCCACATGTGAGGGACATTATGACTTAGATGATGAGGAAAGGAGGTGGGATAGTCATTGACAAATGAGAGATAGGAATGATAGCCTAAGGGTTGCTCTGGTATACACAAAATATTAAAAAAAATTTAAAAAGAAGGCCTTTAACACATTTAAGACTTTGCCAATGATTTATGGGAAGACAGACAGGAAATTCTAGGATTCTACACCCACAGACATGGTAACACCTATGCAGCTCTGTATTTCCTACAGCCAGCAATGAGGCCTAGCATACACCTATGTATAAAATGGGGCCTAGAATCTGCTTTATTACTCTCCCTTACACCCATTCTTCATGCTACCCATTCCATCTGTATCCATGGGAAACTGTTGGCAGTTCCCCAAATGTGTAGACATTCTCAGAATGGATGCTAGAGTTTCCAAACATTGATCTTTTCTCCCTTAGCCCATATGTATTAGGCAGACTGCAAGTCCAAAGTGTGTGTGCTTGATTTTATAAATTAGATGGGTATGATGTTGAGAAAATGCTTTATAAAGCAATCCAAGGAACACTTTCGTGTTCTTCCTTGTTTGGAGTAATGAAGAATATGGTCAAAGTGACTTGATTTTCTCATTGACCTTTCCCAACTCAAATAAGCAGCATCTGGCTCATACTAGTGCGGTGATAGCCTGCTAATTAGTCTGTCAACGGTCTTTTAGCAGACTGTACAATTTTTACTTATTTGCCTTTGTTTCCCAGGATTCTTTTGGAAGTCTTGAGGTGGGCTGGAAGAGTAAGATGCAGTTTTTTGTACCTAATTCGTTTACTTATTTCATATTTTATTTAGAAAACATCTCTTACAACCTCACACGTGCTTGTTTTTTGGGGAGGCTCTTGTGTCATGAGAAATTAAATGCTTTAGATGAATCCAAATCAAACTCTGCTTTTAGAGACCTAACATATATGTCAAAAGCCATAATTTGTAATGTCCTTAGCAATTTTCATATAGATTAGACTTGCTAGAGGTCTCTGGATCCTCTAGATCTCAGCTGTGAGATATTACATATTGATAGTGAAGGCCATTTTCTTGAGATTTTTATAGTCTAAGAATTGCTTTTTGTTTGCAAGCTTACTAGTCCAGTGTCATTATTGCAAAAACACTTGGTTGATGCAAGCACAATGGGAGTTGTAATATTCTTTACACAGGATGGCCCAAAGAAGAACATCAAGATCATGGCAGCAAATGGCCTACAAGCTGGCCAGTCATCTATGCTTAAGTTACAGAACAGCATAGGAAAAGGCAGCAGCTGACAGGCATCCAAAGTATCAGTTATGACCCTGAATGAATGAACAAGAATAGGAGTTTCTGAATATAAAGGAAGATAGACCTGAACAAAATGGGAAGACATTCCTTTATAAATAATTTCCAAATTGCCAGCTTGCTTTGGTGGATTGTAGGTTACAATTGCACCTCCAGAGAAATCCAACATCTTGAGTCTATCTACTGCTTTATCTGCCTGGAGAATCAGAGAAAGAAAACCACCAAGAAAATGTGGACCAAATATTATGATTTTTAAGTCATAAAACTTCTGAAATTCTTAAGATGGTGCTTCCCCAACTTGGTTTGCCATTTGGGTTTCTAGTAAGGCAGACTAGAGATAAGTGAGATGTGTTATGGTGTCCTGGAGGACAATGATAATATCACTCAATCCAAGGCAATTACTTAAGCCAAAGAAAAGTTTAGGGAAAAGTACAGAAGGGAAAAAAATCAGTCAAGCCATTTACTTGGTCATGTACATCCCAACACCAGTTATTTTACCTAAACTAAATTTTGTTTCTTTATTGAATTCAGTCAAACTGTATGATAAAAAGAAGCCTAAACTTCCTTTAGTACACTTGAGTAGCCCTTAAAAATGTAGGATGCTGTAAGAATAAATTTCTTGGTGGAAAATTATTGCATTTATAAAAATAACTTAAAATCCCCCACCAAAAATTACTTATACATCAACCATGAGAGATGAATTAGAGGCATTTTTCACATATGTGAAAGTACGTTTATCATTTTAACTCAGCCTAGATACATAGTTTGGCAAAGAGAGAGGATTGATCATGCAGAAATTTGGAGATGGAGAAGAGAGATACATTACAAATGAGGAGAAAGGAAGCAGGATGTCCAGTTAGTTAGGCCACCAGGGTCTGCCATCAGGTTGGTTTTAAAGGCTGTGGGGTATTCTATACATTTTCATTTCTTTCAGTTGAATCTTGACTCAGCCACTTACTAGTTGGGTGATCCTAGGCAAGTCACTTAAATGTCTCTGTGCTTCAGCTTCCTCAACTATAAAATGGAAATAATAATTTGTATGTACCTCCAATGGTGGTTATGAAAAATCAGATAATATATGTAAAGCACATGATGATGATGATGAAGAGGAGGAGGAGGAAGATGGCAGTGATTCTCCCCAAAAGTTACAAATATATGGTAGGGTGATCCCAATGTACTACAGGTCTGCCAACTTGATGTTGAGGCTGTCCAAGGCAATTTACTCTGGGTCTCCATTTTGAGATGGTAACAAGATTCAAGAAACTACAGAGAAGGAATATTATGGGGGTAGCTCCTGAGAAATTCTAGAGAGAATCTGGATCTCAAGTCCTCATAAAATATCTTACCTATAAGGTTAATGGTCCCAACCTATCCATTTATCCTCTCCTTCAATACACGTTAATAATTTATAGTAAATATGAATGCTTACTATGTGACAAGCACTGTGCTAGGTGCTGTGAATTAAAAAAAAAACAAAATAAAGTAAATACAAAACATATATGAAGTAATTTATGGGGGAGGGCACTGATAACTGGCAGCGTCAAAAAAAACTTCCTATACAAATAGTACTTACACTGAACTGTAAATGGGATTCTCTGAGGTAGAAATGAGATTGGTGTACATTATGGGCATGGGAGATGGCTTGTGCAAGATCATAGAGATGGAACATGGAATGTCATTTATGGAGAACAGGAAGTAGGCTAGTTTAGCTTGAACAAGTGTGAAGAAAGTGTGAAGGGGAATGATGACCAATAAGGCAAGAAAATGGTAGGCTGCAATCAGACTGTGAAGGGCTTGCAAAGCTAAATAGAGGAATTTCTATTTTATATTAGAAACGAGAGGACACCACGAGTGAATGAATAACATGGTCAGACATGTATGCTAGGAATACCCCATTTGAAGAACTTATCTGACAAAGGAAGCCATTCCTTTATTTCTGCCCATCATTAGGGTCACCCATATAGAGAGCGCTAATCTCCTGAGGCACTGGGACCTTCTTTACAGATAAGGAAACTGAGCTTTAGAGAGGGGAAGTGGTTTGTCCATGGTCACATAGCTCATGAGTATCTGAGGTAGGATTTGAACCTGGTTCTTTCTGACTTAAAGTCCTACACTCTTCCTTGCGATTTCTCTTCTATTCTAGGGGTAAAAGATCTAAAGATGCCAGTGCTGGAGTCCCAGGGTGTGAGAGCTGGGCCAAGGCATGAGATAGCTCAGGTACAAGGAGGTGAATGATAACTCATGATCAACCCACGCATTGAGGACATTCTATTTCCTGCCCACGTATACTGTGGAGGAGTTGTGGAAATATTCCAGAGATTGCTTAGTAGATGTTTGGACTCAGGCTTTGAAGTATTATAGAATACTTCATTTTATTGCATTTGAACCTCACAAGAATCCTGTGGGCAGGCACTATACTTATCCCAATTTTACAGGTGAGGAAACTGAATGCTAGAAAACTTTAAATGCTTTGATCAGAGTCATGCAATAATTGTAAGAACTGGGATTTCAGCCCAGGTCTTCCTGACTCTGAGTGAGTCACTTTAGCCACTAGGCTGGTATGCCCCTCTCAGAAAGAAACCTAGGAAAAGGATGACAATCAACCAAAATTATAGCTACTGTTCAGAGAGAAAGGCAGTTCACCTCCAGAGGGAGGAAGGATGAAGGAAAAGTATAGTATAATGACCTTAAGGTATAAAGGGACTAAATGACAATAGGAGGAGGAAGCACTGAGGTTGTGAATGGGGGTTGGTTGCAGCTTCTAGAGGCTGGATGGAAGGATTGTGTGGGGAAGGGCTGGGTGTGATGTTACCTGAATCAATCAATCATTAATTAAACATACTGTATGACAGGCAGTATGGAAGGCCCTGAGGATACAAGTATAAAAACATGATACAAAATCTATGTGTAGGGAATTTATATTGTAATGGAGGATACAGAAATCATACACATATGTATATATGTATACATATGTTTGTGTATATATGTCTTATGTATGCAGTTAATACATAAACATATGTACATAGTCATGCATATATATAATATATAATTATATGTATATGTATATATATACATATATGAATACAAAGTAATTTGGTGAGGAGGACACTAATAGCAGGGGAGATCAGGAAAGTTTTCATGCAGAAGATTGTACTTGACTTATGTCTCAAGGGAAGAGAGAGACTATAAAACAGAGGTAAAGAAAGGGTGCATTCCAGGAATGTGGGATGGACAGTACAAAGGCACAGAAATGGAATACGTTGTACTGTATATGAAGAACAGAGAAAGGTCAATTTGAATAGATTGTGGAGTGTAAGAGGGAGAATAATACCCCCTGAGGATGGAAAGATATGGTAGGACTGGGTGTTAAGAATCTTTAAAAGTTGTATTTAGGTTTCATTTAATCCTAGAGGCAATAGGGAGCCATTGAAGTTGTTTGAGTGGAAGAATCAAAGTTAAATCTGCACTTAAGGAAAGTTATTTTGGCTGCTGTGTATAGTGGAGTGGGAAAACACTTAAGGCAGGGAGAACAATTGCAAGGTTGTTGAACTATGATGTATAATTTTATATATATATATATATATATATATATATATATATATATATATATATATAGAGAGAGAGAGAGAGAGAGAGAGAGAGAGAGAGAGAGAGAGAGAGAGAGAGAGAGAGAAGGGAGGGGGAGGGGGGGAGAGAATGGATTAGATTGTATTTATAAACTTTGTCTCCTTAGGACTTCCCCTTCTACATGAGATGTCATTGTATTTGCAGGCCATCTAGCAGAGTGGGATTCATTACTCTTGGTCAGAGCTGATAGGGTTTTTCCCAGATTGCCAATAATTTTCTGTTTATGGGCTATAGCAGAATCAACTCCAGGTACAGGTACCTCTTTCTAGAACTTAAACCTAAGAAAATGAAAGTCTGATTGGTTTGCTTAAGGGAGTAATATCAATGGATTTGTATATCTTACTAGATGAGATCTTGCTATTGGAGTTGGTAAATGTGAAGGAATTTGGTGGAGTTATCTTAATACTGACTTAACTCTGAAACCAATGAAGTTGACGATCCAGAAAATGAAGCATCTTCAACTTACTCAATATCCAAGAGGCTTAATTGTCTGGTTGCATATTCTACAATACTTGAATTTTATAGAAAATTAGTTTCATTCAGTTTTCTACCATTCATATTTAAGATGAGAAGTAAAAATAGTACATAGCTTATAAAATGATGGTGCTTACTGCAGTTAGGGAAAATGTGGCTGACAGCCAACAGATGGTATGTCAGAGTAGAATTGATGAAAAAGTCCCCAATTATATTACTTGCACACAAAATTGCCTTGGAAATCAGCTACTTAATATTGGAAGGTTTAAGTACAATAATTGTTTTCAGTTTTAATCATTTTCAACAATCTTTGAGGTAAATGAAAGCCTTGGTCTTATGCTGGAAATTTTTAGAGGATAATCCAATCCAAACTAAACTTAAAAGATACAGATACCTTGCATATAGTAAGTGTTTAATAAATGTTTAATTGAACTTAATTAACAAAAGAAAACCCCTTCATACCATCACCAGCAGGTGGCCCTCCAACCTCTACTTGAAGACTTCCACTGAAGGGGAGCCTATTGCCTCCCAACTTTTGAACAATTGTTAGGAGTTGTCTTTAAGTCGATTCTAAATCTGCTTTTCTTCAACTTCTACACACTGATCTCAGTTATGGGTTCACACAGAATAAATCTAGTTCCCTTTCCCCATAACAGAACTTTCATATCGCTAAGGTTATGAAGCCAAAGCAAAACAGTCTCTGCTTTGGCAGTTTACCTGTTTTGTGTGCTGCTTTTTACAAAATTTACATTTGTACTCATTTTGTATAAATTATTCTGTTTTATATAACATGGGAAGATCATTTTATAAATGTGCCAACTAGGATTTAGGGAAGTTTAGTGTTTTTCCAAAAGGTCACAGGATGTCAAAAGGTAAGAAATGACAGAGCTGGGATTCAAACCTAGATTTTCTTACTCCAAGCCCATTAGTCTTTCCACTGTCCTGCTCTGAAAGAAGCAAATAAAATCTCTGAGCACAGTTCCTTCTCTTTTCACCCATTTCTCTTACTCTTCTCTTTCTCTGACTTCATAATGAACTTTTGGTTCCTTTTATTCAATCTACCCTATTTTGGCTTTGCTTTTCTTCTTACCTAGTTTTGACAGGAGTCATTTTCATAATCTTCTTCAGTCTCTTGACCTCCTGACCTGTTCCAATTCCTGCTCTGCTAACTTTCAGTCCTGAATAATTCTTGTCATCTATGTCCTCTGCTCTTACTCTTGCTTTTGGAGGAAATCACAAAACCAGACAGGCTGAAATGACCACAAATTTATGCCTCCTTACCTCAAATGGGCCCTCACTGTTGCACAGCAATCTTAATTCCTTAAAAAATGATTACCACATCCTGCCCTAAACGTTTTCTTATCTACAAAAGCCCTAAATTCCACCTCTTTTCACTCTCAACAAGTGACCTTGGTCTTCTTTACTTAGAGTATTAAGGTCATCCAATGTGAACTCTTTTGATTACTGTATTCTATTTCTTTAAACTTCATGATATCCTTAATGTCCTAAAATATATGATCCTCAAGTCTGAAAAGAAATGTTCCTCTGGGATGATTCATTCACCTGTACCCTTTTTCCATACCTTTCATAACCCATTTTCCAGTAAACATCTCCTTCTTCATACTTCGGTGATTTTTCTTCTTGTCTGTTTCCTTCTCTTTAACTTAACAACTTACTCAGTTCACCTATACTTTAAAATAAGAGACAAAACCCCCCCAAACTGCCTTTCCTCAGCCATATAGTCCCTTCAAACCATGGCCGCATCTTCACTGCCTAACTACTAGAAAGTGTAGTCTGTACTCATTACTTCCATTTGGTCACTGCTTACTCACTTTTGAAATCCCTATGGTTTGGCATCCATCCTTAATACTATATGGAAGCTGGGGCAGCTAGGTGGCGCAGTGGATAAAGCACCGGCCCTGGACTCAGGAGTACCTGAGTTCAAATCTGGCCTCAGACACTTGACACTGAGTAGCTGTGTGACCCTGGGCAAGTCATTTAACCCCCATTGCCCCGCAAAAAAAATTACTATATGGAAGCTCTTCTCACGATACTTACTAAAGGACCATTTTATTACTCAGTCAAGAGCCTTTTTTTCTTTCTCTTCATTCTTCTTGACCTCTTTGTAGTATTTGACTCTGCTAACCCTTCTCATATTCCACTTATCACTTAAGCAGAAGCTCTCTTTTCTGATTCCTTTTTGTCTCTCTTGACCATTCCATAAATTACCATGGGTTCAAATATCATCTATAATCTCCCAAATCTATATATCCATTCCTAATACCTCTCCTAAAGTCCAGCTGCAAGTCACTGACTGCCTCGGCTTTTTGTAATAGACTTTTAACTGATCTCCATACTTGTGGCACAGTGAAAAGAGAACAAGGCCTGGAGTCAGGGAGATCTAAGATAAAATCTGGCCTCATATACTTACTAGCTGTATATGTAACCCTGGGCAAGTCACTTAACTTCTGTGTTTATTTCTGTCCTTGTCTTCCCAGTACTGAACATTATTGTGTACAGCAGGTGCTTAGCAAATGTTTGATGAAATAAAATGGGAAAAAAAGATGAAATAGAATAGAGAATAGATAGAAAGCTGGTCTGCTGGGAAGGCAGAAAGGGAGAATGTTTCAAATAAAGCAAACATGCCTTGAACATAGGAACGGCTCCTTTGGGGACCATGCTTTCTATCTTTTAGTTACCATACATTCCATGTTAGATATAGATGATACACATGGCTTGTGCCCTAATTGGAGAATCCATTTGCTCCAAGTTTTCCCTCAGGTAAAATGAACATCATGGATGTTGGACTTTTGTGCATTTCTCAGTTATGGAGCTGGTCTGTTCATTGTTTCTATTCCATGATTTCAAAGACCAAACGCATTGCCAAAGTGTTCCTTAGAATCCCCTTGGAGGCTCATTCAAAATAGCAGACTCCATATGCACGATAAAAGCTTGAAATATTCAAGTTTAAGTCAATCTTTCCCTATGTGAAGCTTTGTAAGACCTTATGAAACTGGTTTTATGTTTATAAGCCTTTAAAATAAAGCAAACACCCATTGCCAAGATCCCAGGAGACTGATGAGAGAATGCCTCTTTTCTAAAATAAAATTGTTTTCAGGACTTGGTTCTTGAAGTGTTTACTTTCAAATGGAGTAGGTTTTTAAAGGCTGGGCTGGAAAGTTCCCAAAATGGCAGGCTAGAAATAAATATAGATGGGCACTCATTTACAGCAAGATATAATTGGGAAAGTTCTATGTTTGTGCATTATTTTACAAATGCTTATCATGACTTTCTTTTTGTACAAAGCCAGGGTAGAGCTAACAAAGCTTGATTTGAAATTCCAATAGAACACAACTGGAATTTACTACCTCCATTTTTTTTGTTATCCTTGTGATTTTATTGGTATAAAGAGCTTCCTCTGAGGAAATTCATCTCCTAATACAGATTGGCATCTTTTCTGAAACTTAGACTCTTCCTAAAAGATTAAGAGACTGGTTCAGGGTCACATGGCCTAGAAATGCCAGAAGCTGGATTTTAACTCACTTCTTCCTGATTCTGAGGATAGCTAGTGCACACTGCCTTCAGTGACTATCTCAAATATCAACTTTTGTTTTGTCATAGAGATTATTATACAATGTGGAATTACACAAGAAATGTCACCCAAATAGCTTATTCCCTTTAACCCAAATGATCCCACTAATAGACACGTACACCAATGATGTCAAAGACAAAAGATTCCGTGTGTACCACGGTATTCATAATGTAGTCCCCCATCACACAACATAGCTACACCCCAGCCATCACTAGTAACAAAAAACACATGAATGAAAAAGCTTCACCAAAATATGTCAATAATTTTTTACATGGTAAAATATGAATAGATGTCTTTCCTTAATTTTATTAAAACATTTGTCCAAGACCAAGTACCAAGTTCTAACATTATTTGTAATAATGAAACATTGGGTGCTTTCCCAGTAAAATCAAGGGGGAGCAAAGATGGCCACTGTCTCCACTATTATTCAATAAATGATCATTTCTGTATTACTTCGAGGTTTGCAAAGCACTGTTAAGTATCATCTCATTTTATGATAGTACACCCCCCCATTTCTAGCACTTTTTATGATGGCAACAAACTAAAAATAAATTAGGTACTCATCAACTGGGGAATGGCTGAACAAATTGTGGTATATTGATGTAATCAAGTGCTCTTGTGCCATAAGTAATAAAGAATATGAAGAATTGAAACCTGTGAAGACTCATGCAAAATGAAGGAAGTAGAACCAGGAGAACAATTTACACAATTGCTACAATATTATAAATATAAAGATTACTAAAAAGAAAGCTTAACACTCAGTAATCATAATGACCTAGAGAACAGAAGATAGCACTCTCTCCTTTCAACAGAGATACAAGGATAGTTCCATATTAGGAAAACAATGTGCATAATCATCATCCACAACAACAATAATGCTAGCTAGAATTTAGCTAATGCCCTAAGCTTGGCAAAATGCTTGATAAGTATTATCTCATTTTGTACTCATAACAATACTGTGAGGTAGGTCCTGTTATTATCCTCAGTGTACAGATGAGAAAACTGAGGCACAGAGAAGTCAATGACTTGACCAGGTTGACACAGCTAGTAAGTTAGGTGGAATGTGAGTCCAAGTTTTCTTCACTCCAAGGTCCAATACTTCATCCTCTGCAACTCACTACCTTGCTACATCCCAATCATCACTAGAAACAAATTCCACATGACTGTATCAATAGATTTGGAAAACAACCTCACCAAATATATCGCCAATTTCTTTAAAATGCTAAAGTATGAATGGATGTACTTTTCCTTCATTTTATTAAAACATCTAAAACCAAGTAATAGAAAAACACTGGGAGCTTTCCCAATAAAGTCAAGGTGGAACAAAAATGGCCATCGTCTGCACTATTATTTAATGATAGAATTTCTATAGTCCTCTCAGGTTTGCAAAGCACTGCATGTATGATCTCATTCAATAATATCTTATTTGACATAGTATAAGAAATGCTGCCTATAGCAATTAGAAAAGAAAACGGAAAAAGGGAATAATCATTGTCAAAGAGTAAAGGATTTTGTCTCTCGTTTTAGATGATGTGATTACCAAGAAAAAAGAGACAACAAAAACTTAAGACAAATAAGCTTTAGCATTATAGTAATATACAAACATGAATATAAAACTCAGTATTTCTAAAATGTATTATCCAAAGCCAGAGGAAAAGACATCAAAAGAAATCCCATTAAAAACACTTGAAAAATATAGAACATATCTGAGAACCTACCAAGATACACTATTATTATAAATATAACCACAAAGCAATGTTTATTAAAATAATGGAAGAAATAAACAATTGGAGAGAGATTCATGTCTTGATCATACCAATATCTTAAAAATAACAATGCTACCTATATTAGTCTATATATTTAGTGCTCTATCAATTAAGTTACCAACATTTTTGGTAAAAGAGTTGTAATTATGCAGTAAAAGTTAACAAACTCTTCATGTCCTTTGGCCTAGTGATCTCACTATTGGTTTGTACCCCAAGAATAGCAATGGCAGAAAGACAGGACACATATTTCATGAATTTATAACAAAACTATTTGTTTTCTTTTTCTTATTTTACATTTTTATTGGAATTATTTGTTTCTACATCACTCACATGTTCCTCCTTTCTCTTCTCCCAGAGAGCCATCCCCTATAGCATATAATTTTTTTAATGGGTGGAAGGGAACAATTAATGACAACAAAACAAGATATAGAAAAAAATCTAACATTTTATCCCATGAGCCACATAGGTTATCCTTCACCTCTTCAAAGAAGGGAGGGTGGGTTTTTTTCTCATCTCTCTTCTTTGAGGCCAAAAGACCTAATTTGGGCATATTTATTTCAATTGTTTTGTTATTTCCATTCATATTGTTTCAGTAATTTGGTGTAGGATTTTCTTTGTTCTGTTTATTTCACTTTGTATCACTTTAAGTATTATTTCATCTTTCCATGCTTCTCTGGATTCCTCATATTAATTGATTCTATGGAAGAGTAATATTCAATTTTATTAATGTACCACAATTTTTAGCCATTCCCCAAATGATGAGCATTGGCTTTATTTATAGTTCTTGCTACTGCAAAAAGCCAGCTACATTATTTGTTTGTTGTTTTTGTTCATCATTCATTCTGGAAGAGGATCAATGACATCATGAAGGTGATGTCTTGACTTTCTGGTGTGTGAATTGGATTTAAGTGAGGCAGAGCTGCACAAAATTACCAGCCTCACACTCTCTTCCAGTCATTGAAATCCAGTGGCAAGAGTAGCAAAGACCTAGAAGCAAATGAAGGGCCAAATGAATGAGAAATGGAGAAAAATTATTATATCTGAATGTAATGGAATTTTGTTACACCGAGCATTGTGAAGAATTCAGAGAAATATGGGAAGATTTGTATGCACTGATGCTGAGTGAAGAAAACAGACAAATGAATAATGACTACAAAATTTAAATGGAAAGAAAGCAAACCTCAGGTCAAATACAGTTGGCAACATTGCTTCCAAATTATTATTGTTAAAGTCTATAGCTTTCTTTTTCTGTTTTACTGACTGGTTTCTTCGGAAGAAGGGTGTCATTGGTTGGGATGTTTCAAAACAAGATATCAATTGAAATTGTAAAGTGATTTTATTAAAAAAAGGTCATGCAGAGATTAGAAAATAGGATTTGGCATTCGTAGTTATTGATATCAGCTGCTACCTATTTTTGAGTAAAGGGGACCATGTAAAGTATTGTTCCTAATCTTTTATCATACCTGTGGAATATTTTCATCTTTGAGATATTGAAAAAATTATCAATAAGTTTGTGAAATTATGTTACCTTCAACACAGATTTCTTACTTATGTAGTCAGTCAGGTACAGACACCTCTTTTCACCTTTTTCTTAAGTTATCATTTCCTTCGCTTCCCATAATGCATCAGATTATTGAGGTGGTAAAGCCCAAATGGGGGTGGATTCACTGCCAATGTTGATGAGAATAAATTGGCATAGAAATTCCAACAAACATTTCATTTCATATCAATTTTTTTTTCATTTTCCCACTTTAATCTACAGATGCTCTTGGGATGATTTCACAACATGCCCTCGATAGGCCAATTTTTCTCAGACTGTTTTTGATTGTTTTGTTTTTGTTTTTGTTTTTTTGAGGAAATACAGCTTGCAGTCTTCCACTATTCTTTGCTACAATTTGCAAATGAATTTATACTCTAACCAGTGTTGCCTTTGGCTTCCATGTATTTTCACTTCAATTTAAGTTGAGAAACATTTAATTTAAAACCTACTTTGTGTAAGACTGCTAGGTTTTGAGGAATTGAAGACAAAAAAGGAATGAAAACAAGGAACTGAAGTGCTTAAGAACTAAGACAATTTCTGGCTTCTTTTGGGTTCCTCATTTTGGCGATTACTCTCCATTTAACTTTATCTAAGAAATTATGACAGTCATTGTTTTCCTCTTGCTATAATTGATGGCTTAAACAAATCAGGTCTAGTTGGAGTTGTTTTTGCATATATTGTTTTCTTAACCCTGATTCTAATAATTTGGTGTTGATTCTTGTCATTGCTTTAGTTCAGGGATTGTGAAACTGTGGCCCCAGATCCAGCCTGCTACTTTTGTACAGCAAGCTAAGACTTATTTTTTTATATATTTAATGAATTTTTAAATTTTATTTAAATTCCTTCAATTACAGCCTAATCAATAAACAGACAGCATACAGACAAATGATTTAGGACTGACTCCCATGTCAGTAACCCTTTGTAATCTCTTGAGATCTGGTCATTTTTTCCCCTTTGCTACAAGGGAGGTTTCTGAATGGGGTAAGGGTACATAGAGAAATCATTGTCATGTAAAAAAATAAAGACAATATAATTATCTTTTTAGGGGATGTTGTTGGGTGCTCAATACATTTCAGTATCTTCCAATCCTAGTTAAAGAGAATGTTTTTGAATATAGATGTGAAGATTCTCAGTAAACATTTATTAAATACAATACATTAGAATTAATATATAATCCCCCTTTTATTTTCATTGCTTGATCATGAACTGTATTTTCAAATGTAATTTTTTCCATTTGCCCACCTTTACAATGAAGTTACCAATAACAAAATATGGGTTAGTTTGAAGGTTCTTGTCTTTATTGGTAGAATTGCTTCAAAGGTCATCCTCTGCGAAAGATATTGGCATATACCCGTCCTTAATTTTCATAATGGTCTGTTTATGTTTACCATAGGCTCATCGAGGTAAGGTGACCAAATGTCACATCAGTCAATAAGCATTGATTTTTGTTCTTCAGTTTTTTTCAGTCATGTCTGACTCTATGTGACCTTTTTTGGGTTTTCTTGGCAAAGATGCTGGAATGGTTTGCCATTTTCTTCTTCAGCTCATTTTACAGATCGGGAAACTGAGGCAAAACAGGGTTAAGTGACTTGACCAGGGTTACACATATAGTCAGTATCTGAGGTCAGGTTTTAACTCGGGAAGATGAGTCTTCCTGACTCTAGGTCTGGCAAGTCTATCTACTCTGCCACCTAATTACCATAACCATTTATCAAGTGCTTAAAAGTTTTCTTGTTATCTCTGGGAATCTGATAAAAAACTATCCCTTTATATGCCTCTCTGGTCAAAGCAACTGAGTCCTTTTTATATAGCTACAACTTCTTTCTTTCTTCTATTTTTTCCCTTTTTATGTATGTGTGGAAAATGTCGACTCATGTATCAATGCAGGTAACTCATTAAGAGTAACAAAAGTTAAATCATTTGTAACTGGGCTAATAATTGTACTGTTTTAGTACCTTCTGCCCCATTAGCTACCCCTCTACTACCATCTGATTAGAGAATTGGGCCCAGTAGGACTGAGGGCCACTTTGTATTTTTACCTGTTTCCAGAATTGTCATGGCCAAAATTTAGTCATCTAGTGGCCAGCCATCTGGTGAAGTGTCTTTCTATATTTAGCCAGGCTACTCCTTGGACACCACACATACAAACATATTTTTTAATCCTTTTTAGCATGACATAACATTCCAGAGCTTAGGATCTGCTGGAGTAGCCTTTGAGAACTCTCTGTCCCCTTCATGTCATAATTAAGCATAAGAAGGGAGACATGGGTAAAGACGTTGATTTTTGAAACAAGAAAAATATCCAGCTCCAATTCTAAGGTCCTTTGAAATGAATAAGAAATACAACATTGATAAGGAGGAAAGGAGGCAAGCCTCTATTTGAATACCTATGGCAACATCTCTCAAGAGAATTCTCTCTATCCCATTAGAAGCTAGAGATGAATATGTTCTTTGAGTGGTAATTAGAGATGCAAGAGAAGGGGATTTTTGTTCACTTTGTTCAATTACTTGAGGGTAACAAAAAATAACATTTCTTAGAGGCTGAATAATTTCATGATTATAAAGAAAATTTCAATTACATGTTCGCAATTCGTATTCATTTCATAGCCATTAAGGGCAAATTATACCACCTGATTTAGGAGGAAAATAAAAGAATTGGGATGCTTTCTGAGAAATAACAGCTCTTATGTCTGACCCCTGTATTCAAGCACATTCAACTGCAACTGTTTGTACAAGAAATAGCAAACACATGAATTGAAAATGAAAAACAAGATGTCAACAACAAAGGTTAGGCTGGAAAAGAACAGCTCTTTTCAGACACAGATTGGTATTTGACATATTTATCCAAAGTCCTTTGTAAATGGAGGCACTAAATTGCTGGAAATCATCTTTGAAAGGAACAAAGTTTCAGTGGGCCTATACCAATGGTATTTTCCCAAGTCAAATCTTTACATCTCTAACCACATTTCTCTCTTGATTAGAAACCAAGATAACACCTCAAATGAAAAACAAAGTCAAGGTCATATTTCTGAACCTTCAGAGAGATGGCCTTTATTCCTCCATCGAAAAATTTGTGTGCGGAATCTTCAATTAATGTCATCAAGTTAATTTAGTATCTAAAAGAGAACACTTTTGTTAAATATTCAATCAGTTCATGTTTTGTCATTCCCCAATTTACCTCCCACAAACCCAAAAGGTAAAGTCTTAAAAGTGTTTTCTCTAGATAAAAACAGGCTTTACTTCATCTACATTCAATTTGTTGGACTCACTTTTTCAAGTATCTGTTATCTCCTTGATTCAAGCATGAATTCTGCCAATCCTGATTATTAGGCAGTCTCTCTCAAGAGTTTCTGTGGCCTTATCCCTTGTGGCCTACCTTGATGCTTTTTGTACAGCAGGCACGGCCACTAGATCTCATATCTGAATTCAAAGCTTTTCTATCCTGGTGGGACAGACCAGAACTTGCAATTGACTGGCTTGATCTTAGCCAGTTCAGACTGACCTACATGCCATGATAAGAAACTGGAAGATGATAGATATGGAGGTGAAGTAAAGGGTTGGATACTTCTATGTTGCTAAAAAATAAAGATCTCAGGAATTTTCCACTTTGTTAACACACTATGTGAAATATGTTTATTGCTAAGGTACCTAAGAAGAATCGACTCTTAGGGTTAGAATGATCCTGACATTATCTTCCTTCCCATGTAGAATTCCTCTCTACAACAATCCTGACATATACCCAATATTTTCTCTGTTCAAATTCTTCTAAGGATAGAGAATTCACTACCTCTGTAAGCAGCTCATTCCTGTTTTGTTTGTTTTTTTTTTCAGATAGCTTGAATTGTTAGAAAATGCTTCTTTATGTTGGGATCAAATCTCCCTCCCTGTAACCTTCATCCTCTGGAACTACACAAACTAATAATAATAATGCCTCTTCAATGTGATTTTTTTTCAAATCTTTGAAAATAGCCCTTTTCTTCCTCCTATTTTTTTCTTTTCCAGGCTGAAAATCCTCTCTTTATTCAAACATTCAGTCTATGATGAGATTTTGAGTCCCCACACAAGGCTGATCATTCTGCCTTGCATATGCCCTTGTTTGTCAGTGTCTATCTAAAAGTGTCTTGTCTATAGCTAACTTCAGATGTGATCTCACTAGCCAAAAATACAGTAGGATTGCTACCTCCCTGATTAAATGAACCATACCACTTTTAATGTACTCTGACATCACATTAGTTATTTTGACAACTATATCTCACTGGTGACTTACTGAATTTGGATTTCCAATAAAAGTCCTAAATTACTTTGTCTGTTTTTATTTTTACATAAATGCTTGTCTAAGTAGGCTTCCCCTGTTCTCTACTTATGTAGTTTATTTTTTTTTACTCAGTTTGATTTTGATACAGGGATAAAAAAAAATTTGGTCTCAAAAATTTTAAATCCTGCTGCCAAATAACGAGGGTGGTGATTTTTCACTCAAAAGGACAATTGTTCTGATATTGTGTAGTCACATTCTTGGGCAAGGTATAATAGAACTTCCTCCTCTTAGTGGCCTTAGCACTGTCAGACACCTGGAAGCCATATTTGCTTTTTAGAGATTTGATCTACGCATCCTGAATGCTTTAGATTTACACTAAAGTATTGTTCAGATGCTTGATGGTGGCAAGCTTAGGATCTCTTACACTGTAGCAGGTAAGGGAAGAACTGCATGTTTATTGTCCAAGGACCAGCCTAGGTATGCACAAATAGACTCATCAGTGAAAGGTTGGCCAACATTGGGTGATTTGGGGGTCTTTTGTTCGTAGTTACCACATGAAGACCATCTAATATATTATAATGTGATTGCAGTCTCAAGTCCTTGGAGGAAGTGACCATAAAATACAGAAATACAATTCTTTTGCTGTATTGTAATAATAGTTCACAGGATGTAAAATGTGTTATAACCTATTTTTAGCATACATGATACATTATTGTTAACAAATTAAAAAGTTAGAGCACTCTCACAAAGTGGGATAGAAAAATATCCATGCTATCAACTAAAACTGGTTTGGATCATGTATAACAGTTGTTATTTTCCTGTTCCTCAGAATAAAGTGAAACATGTCACTTGCTATACTGGCTGGGCAGGGGAAATGACTTGGGGATCTTTGGACGGTTTTAGCCTAGGTAGCAACTTGGATTAAACCCACAAAGGGTACCTGAACTTCCAAAAGGATCTTCCCTTTTTCTCTAGCCAACGTCCTGAGAAGTGATAGAAAGTTGTAGAAGCAAGTCAGACAGTTAGGACAACTTATCTGCAAACTTAGCCTGTCATGGAGACAGCATCAAGTCAAATCAGTGAGGAATGATTAAGTACCTAATATGTGCCTGATGTTGTGCTAAATCCTAGGGATACAAAGAAAAGGTAAGCATAATCTATACCTTTAAGGAGCTTACATTCAAATGGGGGAGACCATATGCAAACAACTGTGCAAAACAGATATACATACATGCACTCATACATACTCACATCCATAAATATATATGAAATAATCAGAGAAAAGGCACTAACATTAAGGGAGACTGGAAAGGGCTTTTTACAGAAGGTATTTTAGCTGAGACTTGAAGGAAATCAGGAAATCCAAATGGTGATGAAAAGAGAGAGAGTTTCAGGCATTGAGGACAGCTAGAAAAGTGTCCAGAGTTGGGACATGGAGTGTCTTATTAGAAAAATAGTAAGGATGCCAGTGTCATTGGGTTGTAGAATATGTGGAGGGGCATAAAGCCTCAGAAGACTGAAAGGGTAGGAGGAGCTATGGTTGTAAAGGGTTCTAAAAACCGGAAGATTTTATATTTGATCCTGGAGCTAACAGGTGCCCTCTGGAGTTTATTGAATAGGGAGGGTGATATTGTTAGAACTGCCCTTTATCTCTTTGATAAGTGAATGGAGCATGGACTCCAGTGTGAAGAGACTTTAGACAAGGAGATCAACCAGCAAGTTATTACAACTGTCCCTGGACTACATGAGGTGATAAGGACTTGTACCCAGATGGTGATGGTGTCATAGGAAATAAGGGGGCATTTATGAAAGATGTTGAGAATGTAGAAATTAACAGGACTTAGCAACAGATTGAATATGGCGGATGAGAGAGCCTGAAGTGTCAAGGATGACCACTGGCTCTGAGCCTGGGTGATTGAGAAGATGATGTAATAATACAACAGTAATGGGGAAATTTGGAAGGTCAGAGGTTTGGAGGCAAAGATGAGTTCAGTTTTGGATGTGTTTAGTTTAAGATATCTATGAGACATTCAGTGTGAGTTGTCTGATAGGAAGTTCATAAAGTGAGACTGGAGATTAGGAGAGAGGTTAGGGTTAGTTAAAAAGATCTGAGAATCATCTTTATAGGGATGATACCAAAAAACCATTGGATCTCATGAGATCACCAGGCAAAATAATATAGAGGGAGAATACAAGAGGGTCGCTCTGCATTGTGGCTTTTTGATCTCATTATTCAACTGAAAAATATCTCTCCAAAGGTTAATATAGATGATACCTCCCACTGAAAAATATAATGGCCTTTTTTCAATCCTCATTGTTCTTAACCTCCTTGCAGCCTTTGACGTGATCAATGACCCTTTTCTCCTTGATACTCTCTTCTCTTGAGGTTTTCATGTTACTGCTCTCTCTTGGTTCTTCCCCTGTTTCACAATTTCTTTTTAGTATCCTTTGATGGATCTTCATCCAGATCATAACCAATAACTATGGGTTCTGGATGTATCAAAAGCTACTGTTACTATTATTAAGTGTTAAATATGGACTGAAGGAACCTCAAAGGAGGAGAGATCACTGAATGATGGTGATAAAGGGAGAATCTGGAAATGGCAATGGGGAACAAGGAGTATTTTTATTCTACTACCATGACTATTGAGTTAGTGGCATGAATGAGAGTAGAATCAGTACTGGAAAGGGTAGCTAGAGATGCATGTCACCATAAGGGAATCAAGTCTCATTGAGTACAAGAAGACAGGTTTAAAATGAAAACAAGTTTGTTACCTATAGTGCAAACATTCCAAAGAGTACAATGGAAGGAGTGAATAGATCTAGACTGGAACTTTTGAGGAGTCAAATTGATGCAGATAGGAACAAGGGAATGGGATGACGGAGAATGGGGTTTGTGCAATGGCAGCCTAGGTTTCAGAATCACTGAGATGGGGAGGTTAATGGTAGGGTAGAAGTATGATGATTTCTTGAGAATTGATTGAGTCTAAGCACTTTATTCTTTTCAGGGAACCATGAAGCCTTAGTAGAGGTAGGGCAAACTAGAGGGTAAACCTGTAATAGAGAGCAAGTAGTGAGTGCAGACTTTCTCATGATATAGAGATTACTGATAGGAACTCAACAATTACTGAATTGGTCTCAGAGTAGTTTCTCAGGGCCCTGACAATGGTGTGTAACTGGAATCAGTGCGTGGGGTTTGGAGCAGGCAAGTTGTGTGACATTGTAGCAAGCCATCAGAGGGTTGATGAAATGGCTAATCCAGCAAGACTCTCCTCCCAAGGGAGAGAGAAGCAGTGTGAAGTATATTATAAATAAAACCTGTTTACGTGATTGTACATCTTTGATAAGAAAGTAAAAATAACATCCAACAAATGTGAGCTCTCTCCCCACTGAGATGACATTGCAGAGGCATAGACATTTAGAACCCCGGATCCTTAAGGGCTAAGTGTCCAATTCATGAGGCCCCTTTCTTCCTATATTTTTGCCTTGACCTGTGTTGTGGTCATTTCACTGCTCATGAATACATCTTGTAGAAAAACAGATTCAATAAATTTGCAATCATGTAGCTCTTGACAGATGTTATTTTCTTTGATCCTAGCAACAACCTTGTAGGAGGGAGTGGTGGTGGTGATGGTGATGGTGATTGTGATGGTGATGGTGATGATTTTATAGAAGTGGAGGATCAAACAGGTGAAGTGACTGAGTTAGGACTTTATGTTGGAGATGAAAAGGACCTTAAAGATCAACTGGTGAGGCCTCTCCTTTCCTAGATGAAGAAAGACAGGCCCAGGATGGGGAACTGACCTGCCCTAAGTCATTTAGCTTCTTAGGGGCCACTCCTAAGTCCTTCTGAGGCAGAACTCAAGTGCAAGTTTTCTAACTCTGATGCCAGCCTTTTCTCCATTTTTACTTTGTGGCCTTCTCATTTTTTTTTTCAGGGCAATGAAGGTTAAGTGACTTGCCCAGGGTCACACAGCTGGTAAGTGTCAAGTGTCTGAGGCCGGATTTGAACTCAGGTCCTCCTGAATCCAGGGCCAGTGCTTTATCCACTGTGCCACCTAGCTGCCCCGGCCTTCTCAGTTTTAACCTCTGTTAATGGCTCTGTCAAAAGTGAGGTTGAAGACGATATCCTCAATACATTCTTAAACCATTTGGATGGCTAAATTGACCAGTAATGTCATGTGGAAATTTATTTTGATTTGGGGACCCTACCTTTAGGCTGAGATTAGAAAGCCTTAGGCCCTCAGGTTCTCTTCCCCTCCCCCTCTGCTTCAGCTGAGCCATAAAGCCCCGTGGGCCGTACAAGATGCCAGGTCAGATAGCTGGGGAAAAAAAGCCCCCAGCTCCCTCTGCTCTGAGTGGAGGTATCTGAGAGATGCTGGGCTCTGACGTAGCCTGTGCTGAGGGATGTGAGGCTCAAGCACACACCCCCAGCCCCAGCCGCAGCCCTGACTGGCAGATTTAGCTTGGTCTGTGGGGGTGCAGGAAGCCCCGAGATTTGAGTGGAGAGAAGAAAAGGTATATATAGACCTGGGAGTTAGACAGCAAGGGGGGGGGGGCGACAAGAGAGGCTGATAAGAGGTTTGGACAAGGAGACAGGGGGCTGAGAAGAGGTCAAGAGGGCGGCTGACGAGATTAGAAAGGAGAGACAGGAGGGATGAGACGAACAGCAACACAGGACTAGGAGCAAAGGCGACAGAAGACAGACTGAACAGGAGGCAGCGGAGAGCACAGAGGCAGTCAGCACAGGGTATAGGTTGGAGAAAGTGAAGATTAAGAGGAGTTAGAAGAAAGTAGCTGAGCAGGGAAAGTACATACCCTGAGGCGAGAGGCGGCTAAGGCCCTTATTGTATTAAAAAAATGTTCGAGGTCCAGCAGGTGGGAAAGAGGCGCAGTAGAAAGAGACTGCAGGAAAGCAGTCAGGTTGTACATTTTATTTCCCTGTATTCTTAATTTTAAATAGTATCTCATAAATAAACCTTGTTTTGATTATTTAGTTAAGAGGCTTCTTAATCTTTAGTTTATCAATTTGGGAGTAGAGCAGTGTGGTGGAACTTTATAAACGACCCACATTAAATTAACGAAGTCAGCCAAATAGTCAAAAGTCCCCAGATTAGTTCTCCAGTCAGCATTAGCCCCCAAAATTAGGCTAGTCAATTCAAAATATTTTCACATTTGAATGGCGACCGCAGCAGGACATACGGCCCAATTATAATTTTTCTAAACTTATCATTTTTCATATAATCATAATTTTTCATAAATCAAATTATATAAATTTTCCAGGTTAGTTATAGTTATTAATAATTAATTTTTTTACAGTCAGCAAAAACAACTTGTTGACTTTTTGTCTTTCCTGAGGGATCTGAATGGTCAAGCTGATTTGTTTAAGCAAATGATAGAAGATAAGATTTTATCCATATTATCTCTTCGCATTACTAAAAATGAAATCTGGCTATATTTTATGAAATATTAGAAACTATGGGCATAGGAAATCTTGATTCAAATAGTGATAAGGATTATGTCTTTGGATACAAGAAAAAGTGTAGGATGATTGATCTGGGAGATCTCAACAAATGCATATATCTACTTGTAGTTATACTCACCAAAAGGGCAAAATGCTAGAACATATGCTAGGAAATTAAGCTGAAATGCCCCAAATTTAGGACCCTGAGCACTCAACAGCTTTGAGAAAAATAAATATCTCAGGTTCTATGAGGTTAATGATTTCATATAGATGATACCTCCCACTGAATATTTTGTTCCCTTATTCCTTCCAAAGGTCATCTTCTGAGGGAATGACCCTTATTCATGGCTCAGAGAATCCAGAGATAAAGAAGTGTAGGGATGGTTGGTTTCTCCCAACCTGCTTGTGCCTTTGAGCTTAAAGATGCCCAGACCTGTCTGTTGTTACCATAGCAACATCCCACCACCACCCCCTACCCCCATGTGGTTAGGCAATCTCTGCCTTTCAGTTCAGTCTAAAACAATGTTCCACGGGTCAGCTAGCTATGTGGAATCCATAGTTAGACAAGCTCATTTATAGTAAATTATGAGCATCAGACAAGCAACTTCCTAATAGACTATCCCTGAAAAGAAATCAAAATTGTCTTTGCTCAAACCAAGTAAGAAGAGACAGACTTGAAAAAAAGTTTCTTTAATGTCTTCAAAGCAGAGAGTAGAAAATGGTTTTCATTATTTAAAAAAGAAAAGAAGAACAGAAAGTTACATTCACAAGTCATCTGAAACTGTCAGAAAATGTGTAATGTACAAACTAGCTATTTCCCAACAGTATTTACTACTCCACTGCATCTATGATCTCACTGATGTGTGTATTCCCCCCACTGGTGCAAATTGCAACACATCCATGCCTGCTCATCTTGTATATAAAACTCTTATCCATGTCTTCCCATAAATTAATGGATATTGGGAAGAAAGTAAGATTCAAATTATTTACCTAATTTCCCATTCTTCATTAAGTTGTTTGGCACTGGAAAAAAGTGACTATGGTTTAAAGTAAGGCTACAAATTAAGGATTCTAAATTCTACTAATATAAATTAAGTCCTTTTTTGTTTCTCCTTAACAAACAAAACAATAGATAGTGATTCTGCTGTGCCCATAGCCAATTCCAACTGTCTTGACATTTAAAAATGTTAATTAAATAGCTTTCATTGAATTCTTTACCTGTTTGAATAGTGGTTTAAAATGAAATACTGCTGATTTCATAATTATCATGAAAGGAATTGGCTCAGTCAAACATAATAACATTGAGATGTCTGCTAGATTTACATGAATGTAGAACAGGTAAGTGCCTTCAAAAACCAGCACTCACCATGGTTATTTCACTGTGAAATGGGTAGTCACACAGCCCGCTATAGACACAAGCTTTCTCTACACACATGAACCAGTTTCATACTTTGGATGACAATCAACCAAGTCCATGATTACACATTCTGTGTCCTCTCCTTCTGATATGCTAGTTTTCTCTGTCTCTAACATCTTGCCTGAAATAGTGATTTATCCAAAGCATGTCTTTATGATAGATGAGAAATTACTAAGTGGATTTTCTTTTTGTTTTGTTTTAGTGAGGTGCTGTTCAACTGCTAAGCATATTGGGGCTTGAATTGAATGTGATTAATTTGGGGAGGGAAATGTTGGAATAAACTTTTCACATGGATGTTATTGTGTTTTCCTCAAGAACTATGAGTAGACAACAGTTGGTTTTGAAAAAGACCTGATCTGGGGGTTTCAGTGAACAAGTTCAGTTGAAATCAGCAATTTGAAGTGGTAGCCCAAAAGGTCACAGAGGTTACATATCTAGAGCTTGAAGAGATCTTAAAGGCCATGTGTTCCAATGCCTTTATTTTATAGCTGATAAAACTGACAACTTTGAAGATGGTGTTACTTGTCCAAAGTCACAGGTAGTAAGTCAATTTGAACTCGGGTCCTTTGACTCCAAAGGCAGTGAGTTTTCACATTATAGCATGAGAGGAGCCAAAGCTTTGTCTGAATTTGTTGTTGCTTAGTAGTTTTTCAGTCATTTCCAGCTTTTTGTGAACCGTTTTGGGCTTTTCTTGGCAAAGATACTAGAGTGGTTTTCCATTTCCTTCTCCAGCCCAGTTTACAGATGAGGAAACTGAGGCAAGCAAGGTAAAGTATCTTGCTCAGGGTTACAGAGAAAGTAAGTGTATGAGGCCAGATATGAACTCAGGAAGATGAGTCTTCCTGACTCTAGGCCCAATACTTTATCAGATGCAGTGCCACCTAGCTGTTGCTCATCTTCATATGAAAGAAATGAAAATCATCACAGTACTATGGAAAGTTATGGATTTGGACTCAGGATGCCTGGCTTCTGCTTCTGGCTAGCTGTTGAATCTTGGCAAGTGATTTTTGTCTCTCTGGGTCTCTTTTTCATCATTCACAAAATCAGGAGATTAAATGAAATTACTTCTAATATCCTTAGCAACTCAAAAGCTTACTATCCTATAGTGCTCTGCCTTGATCTGGCATATTGTATTCAGTTCTTTTAAGCAAAGCATTGACTAAATGGAGTAGTCCCAGAAGAGGGTAACTAGAATGGTAGGGAGATTAAAACCCATGCTTCATAAAGAATGAAATAATTGAAGTTATTTGTCCCTGAGAAGAGGAGATGGGGTAGGGGCATGTCAGCTTTCTTCGAGTATTTGAAAGGCTCTTGTGTAGAAAAGAGAGATTTGTGCTTGACCCTAAGCATGGCAGTGCCTCAAGGAAAACTTGGGTAGAATTTTCAGATAGTTACATTTCAGAGTCACATAATGAAAGCCTTCCTAATAATACCAACTGTTCAAATTAGCTTTCCCAAGAGACTTGTGAGTTTATCATTTCTGGAGATTTTAAAGTCAAACAATCGTTTGTTAAGGCTATTTCTGTTGAGATAGAGGTTGGATTAATGACCTCTCAGGTACATTTGAATCCTGAAATTCTGTAATTCCATAATTTTATAATTGTCATGAAAGGAATTGGCTCAAATATAATAGCATTGAAATGTCTCCCAGGTTTACATGAATGCAGAACAGGTAAGTACCTTCAGAAACCAGTGCTTACCATGGTCATTTCAAAGTGAAATGGATAGTCACACTGCCCTTTATGGGCAATATACATTTGAACTTCTTGGTCATAACCTGTAAGGGGCTGGATTACCACCCAGAGCAGATTGCTCCAGTTTGAATATGTCACAAATGTATGATAATTTACCATTAGGAATCATGCACTGTAGCTAGGTGATGCTGCAGTACATAAAGTGCTGGGTCTGGAATCAGGAAGACCTGAGTTCAAATATTGCCTCAGATACTTAGTAGCTGTGTATGTAACCCTGATTAAGTCACTTAACCTGTTTATCCCTAAGTTTCCTTATTTGTAAAATGAGGATAATAGTTGCACCTACCCCCACAGTATTGTTGAGAGGATCAAATGAAATAATAGTCATAAAGTTCTTAGAACAGTGCATGGTACATAGTAAGTGCTATATAAATGTTATTTTATTATTATTATTATTATTATTATTATTATTATTATTATTGGTAGTGGTGATAGTAGTAGTAGTAGTGGTAGTGGTAGTGGTAGTGGTAGTAGTATCTCTTCATGCAAATGGGAAATAGACTCTATGGAGAAAATCCTTAGACTATGTGAGATTTAAAATTGGATATTAGATCATAAATCTCCCCTCCTCAAGGAAACATTTTGTTTCTTGAGGAACAAAAGGGGGGAATGTGGTAAAAAGTTTTAACAGTCAGTCAGCGATAATGGAGAGACGCCAGTTTTTTTTTAAGGACTACCCTTTCGGGGAGGAGACCAACGGCATGAGCTATGCATGCCAGTCTGCCTGCTAAGCACTCGACTTCCGGGGTGCGAGCTTAAAAGGCAAGGAGAGAACAGAAGTGCTAGCTCTTTCCTGCTCTGCTGGTCTCCTAGCTGCGCTGCACAGACAGACGCTGACTGGAGTTCAACTCGGCCTGGCTCGCGGTTAGCAGCACGCGCTTGACTCGGTCTCTCTCTCTCCCCAAAGGTGGCCTTGGGCTTTTGGTGAGTTTTATACGGAATATAGACTAAGCTTAGACTTAAGACTATTTGTTTTGTATTTCTACTTTCCTATCCCTCTAATCAACATCAACTGGTAACTACCACACAATAAAAGCTCTGACTAGAAAACCAGAAGCTTCTTCCATTTACTAGTCTGGGAGATAAATTAAGGGAAAGGTTAAAGAGGGGAGATTTATGATCTAATATACAATTTTAAATCTCACAACTATAAGGTAATGAGCATTTATTAATAAAAATATAATTGAAAATTTAAAAATAATGTACTAAGGAGAAAGATTTTAAGCAAAGAAAACTCCAAACACATCTAAGTAGATGCCCACAGCATTATCTCTTTCTCAACCACTACTACTCTAAAACAAGTAATGGTGTATAATTAACTTAAAATTACAACTTACTTAGGTTTAGCTTTGAAGCTTGCCTCCTCTGTCTCCCTTGAGCTATAGCATTTGTTTTCCTAAGGCAAGAAAGATGCTTACCAATTAGGAACTCAGGCAGGACTCCAGACATCCAGTCCTGGTAGTGGTTGGAGACTGCCCCTTTGGATCTCACATAACGCTAATTTAATAAAGTATTGATACATTTTGTTTTGACAAGATATTTTCAAGCAGGTTTCATTAGAATGTTTATACCTCCTCCAAATAGCATAGTGATGATTAAAGGCAAAGAAGGTTGTGTTCTTCAATTTGCAAAATATAGTCACAATTTTTAAAATAATATTTTTATTTATAGTTTTGGGTTTCAATTTTTATCCCACTTTCCTTCACTTCCCCCCCCTCCCTGAGGTGGCAAACAAGCAGATATGGATTATACGTGTATGATAAGGTAAAACATTACCATATTTGTCATTTTATACAAGAAAATTTTATTAAAAGAAAAAAAACGAAAGTGAAAAATAATATGCTTCAGGCTGTTCCATCAATATCAGTTCTTTCTTTGGAGGTGGAAAGTATGTTTCATCAATAGTCCTTTGGGATTGTCTTGGACCATTGTATTGTTGAGCATAGTCAACTCATTCACAGTTCTTTATCAAACAATATTGTTGTCTCTGTGTACAATGTTCTCTTGGTTCTGTTTGCTTCACTATACATCAGTTCATACATGTCTTTCTAGGCCTTTTAGAAGTCATCCTGCTTGTCATTTCTTATAGCAAAATAATATTCCATTACTATCGTATACCACCATTTGTTTAGCCATTTTCCAATTGATGGGCATTCCTTTGATTTCCAATTCTTACCCACCACAAAAAGAGTTGCTAAAATATGTTTGTGCAAATAGGTCTTTTTCTTTTTTAGGGCAGGTCTTTGTGATATAAACCTATCAGTGGTATTGCTGAATCAAAACGTATGCAGTTCTATAGCCCTTTGGGCACAGTTCTAAATTGCTCTCCAGAATGGTTTCATCTTTTCAGAAATAGTAGCAATGTTGACCATTTAAATTTTTAAAATTAAAATTTATTTATTTATTTAGAATTTTCCCCAAGTTACATGTAAAAAACCAATTTTTTCCCATTGATTTTTTAAACTTTGTGTTACAAATTTTCTTCTTCCCTCTCTCCTCACCCCTCCCTAAAAAATCAAGCAATTCAATATAAATCATACATGTGCAGTCATGCAAAACATCTTCACATTAATCAAGTTGTGAAATAAAACAGACAAAATAACTTTAGAAAGAGGAACTAATGAATAAAATTGTATTTCAATCTGTATTCAGATACCATAAGTTCTTTCTCTGTAGATGGACTGCATTTTTCATACATCCTCCTGATAGCATCCTGCTCATCATTTCTTTCACAATTACTATTGCTAACTATATTACCCTCCATCCTATTCCCTCCCCTTGATATTTACTCTATTTTCTATTTTCTTTCACACTATCCCTCCTCAAAAGTGTTTTGTTTTGTACTGCCCCTTCCCCCAATCTGCCCTCCCTTCCTTCTCCTCTCCCCCCTTATCCCCTTCCCCTCCCACCTTCCCTCAGGGCAAAATATATTACTATACCCACTTGAGTGTGCATGTTATTCCCTCTTTGAGCCAATTTTGATGAGAATAAGGCTTACTCACTCCCCAGATCCTTCCCCATCTTCCCCCCCACTCTATAAGCTTTTTCTTGTTTCTTTTATGTGAGCTACTTTACCACCTTCCACCTCTCCCTTTCCCTTTCTTCTAGTGCATTCCTCTTACCCTTTAACTTTATTTTAAAGATGTCATCATGGGTCAGCTAGGTGACACAGTGGACAAAGCACCAGCCCTGGATCCAGGAAGACCCAAGTTCAAATCCAGCCCCAGACATATGCCACCCTACCTGACCTGTCCCACAAAAAACAAGAATAAGCAAAAAAATAAATGCTTTACAGATATACTCCCTTCATATTCACTTCACACCTGTGCCCTCTAAATATATTCCTTTCATCTGCCCTAATACTGAGAAAGTTCTTATGAGTTGGAAATATTATTTTCCCATGTAGGAATGATTTCTTTTTCCTGTTTACCTTTTTATGCTTCTCTAGGGTCTTGTATTTGAAAGTCAAATTTTCTATTCAGTTGAGGTATTTTAATCACAAATTCCTGAAAGTCCTTTTTACATTCAAGTCCCATTTTTCCCCTGAAAGATTACACTCAGTTTTGCTGGTTAGGTGATTTTGGTTGTAAATCCAGTTGCTTTTCCCTTTGGAATATCATATTCCATGCCCTCCAGTCCTTTATTGTAGAAGCTGCTAGATCTTCTGTTGGCCTAACTGTAGTATTTGAATTCCTTTTTTCTAGCTGCTTGCAATATTTTCTCCTTTACCTGGTATCTCTGGAATTTGGCTATAATATTTCTGTAAGTTTTCCTTTTGGGCTCTCTTCCTGGAGGTGATCAGTGAATTCTTTCAATTTCTATTTTACCTTCTACTTCTAGAAAATCAGGACAATTTTTCCTGACAATTTCTTGAAGATGATGTCTAAGCTCTTTTTTGGTCATGGTTTTCAGGTAGTCCAATGATTTTCAGATTCTCTCTCCTGCATCTATTTTCCAGGTCAGCTATTTTTCGAAGGAGATTTCCAAGGAGATATTGCCCTCTATTTTTTTTATTCATTTGGATTTGCTTTATGGTGTCTTGATTTCCCATAAAATCATTAGCTTCTATTTACTCTTTCCTAATTCTTAAGGAATTGTTTTCTTTAGAGAGCTTTTGCACCTCCTTTTCCATTTGGTCAATTTATTTGGCTTTTCAAGCTGTTGACTTTTTTTTCCCATGACCCTCCTGTATTACTCTCATTTCTCTTTCCATTTTTTCCTCTACCTCTCTTTTCCCTCTACCTCTCTTACTTTATCTTCAAAGTCCTTTTTGAGTGCTTCCATGGTCTGAGACAAATTCATATTTTTCTTGGAAACTTTGGATGTAGGATCTTTGACTTTGTTATCTTTTTCTGAGGGTGTATTTTGATCTACCTTGCCACCAAAGAAACTTTCAGTGGTCTGCTGCTTTCTTTTCCTGCTCATCTTGGCCACTTATTTCTTGGCTTTTAACTGATTCTTAACATGGAGCCCTTCTTCCAGGATGCACTGACCCAAGCTACAGGGGGTTGCAAGTGGTACAATTTATGCTTGTTTTCAGCATGTCTGGCCTGTAAATAACCACTTTCCTGCTTGCTCATTAACAGGGAAGCAGAAATCTGATTGAAATCTGATTCTCTAGGGTAAAAAGCTTGGTGTTCTTCTGCCCCTCCCCCACAGGGCCTCTGCCACTCAAGTCTGCTTCCTGGGCAATGTGTTCCACGTCTGCTTTTGCAGAAACCCCCACTATTTCCCCCTAGGCAACCACTGGACCCCCTCACCAGTCCGTGAACCAAGTTTCAGAAGAAGCTGCTGATTCTGAAGATTCCGAGGCTCTGGAGGCATGGCCTGCCTGGGGATGGATCTGCACCTTGCACTGAGCTCCTCTCTCACCCTGTACAGCAGACGATCCCTGCCACCCATTTAAGTTGTTTTTGGCTGTAAAATAGTCTTACTGTTCTTTTGTGTGTTTTTCTGCTTCAGGAGTTGTCTTATGGATTTTTTTTGGAGGTATGTGGGTGGATTTGTCAGGAACACGGAGAGTCACAGCCTTTCTTCCACCATCTTGACTTAGCCCCTGACCATTTTAATTGACCAGAGATTTGTCACCACTATATGTTTTTTCAGTGCCTGCTATGTACCAGTTATGACACTAGATGCTGGGTGTACAAAGGATGTAGCAAAATAGTCCCTTCTCTTAAGAAGGAGATTACATATACATATAGAAGGATAGACAAAACAAACAGAAGAGATGTAAGGTAACATTGGAGGAGAAAGTTATTAGTATCTTAGGAGACCAGGAAAGGCTTCATATAGGAGGTAACATTTGTGCCAAGTCTTGAAGCAAATCCACTATCCCAAGAGGTAGAAATGTGGGAAGAGAGCATTCCAAATATTGGAGACAGTCATTGCAAAGGTATGGAGGTGGGAAATGAAGTGTTGTGTAGAAGGAATCTCAAGAAGGCCCCTATAACTAGATCGTAAAGAGAGGAGTAATATGTTATAAGGCTGTACAGATAGGATGGGGCCATGTTGTGGAGCTTTAAATACCAAATATAAGAATTTATATTTGATCCTAGCAAGTTATTGGAATTTAAGATGGGGGGAGTGACATGGTCAGACCTCTGCTATTCAGAAAAATCCGTTTCCTAGCTTTCTGGAAGCCCACTTGGAGTTCAGGGAGGTATTATTGTGCATTGGGGTTATCTATGGTGATGTTTGTCTTATTGGCCTGCTAGACTGGGAGCTCCATGAGGGCAGGTACCATGTTACATCAAAGTGTTTGGGTCTTCTCCAGCAGTGAACACAGTGCTCTGAGCTCAGCAAGCAGATGCTTAATTCAATGTTTCTTCCACTGGCTGTTCTCAATCCTGCAAAGCTCAGGCCTTCTACCTTGAATCTGTGACTCAGGGGTACATAAGCCTTGACTGCCCAGGTGTGCCTATTCAGATGGAAGCAACAGAAAGGTAACTTTGCCTTTTGTTCACCCAACCTCTATCAGGCACTTACTCTTATGTTCAAGGCCCCTTGCTCTAGGCCCTCAGTGAAAAATGAGGGGAAATTAAGAAAAACAACAGTGTAGTTTTGTTGGGGAGATAAGACAGAAATCCCACTCAATGAAAACTAAAGGTAAGTGTCCCCTGAGAAGCCTTAGGAAGGCAGATCCCAGGAAATTATGCTCAGTTGCCTTGTCTCTGGGTGGTCCCCTCTTCTATCCTGCAATCTCCCAAATGAGCACATGATGCCTGGTTAGTCTTGCATCCTGTGACTTGGTTCTGCATTTTGGAGGTGCTTCCTCAATGGTACTTTCTCTGTGTTTCCTCCTTTCATCAGCCAATGTCTTTTAACATCATACCATAAAGATATAATCCATGTTCTGCTCTCACTCTGCTTTGTGGACTTGGGTAAGTTATCTGCCTCCTCTAGGCTTTGGCTTGTCATTGGTAAAATGAGACTGTGAGATTAGATGCTGGGTTTTAACTTTTGTCGCATCACAGACCTCTTACTCAGTTCCATGAAAGCTGTTGACCCCTATTCAGAATGTTCCCTTTTTTAAAAAAAATCAAATTGAGTCTCACTCTCTTGCCCAGGCTGGAAGGGCAGGGGTTTCTCCTGTGCTGTTGCCTCTCCTGATTAGCATGGGCTTTTTGACCTGGGTCAGTTTACCCTTCCTTTTCCAACCTGGGGGCCTAAAGGAAACCAATCCTATGGAAATCGAAGTGCGATTTTATTCCCCACGAAAGTTCATTGATCCCCTGAAATCTATCCACAGACTAAATAATCTCAGAGTTTTTCCTAGTGCTAACATCCTATAGCTCTGTATGGTTTAGAGTTTTGTTTTACTTGGATGGCTGCAATATCGTTGAGAGGATGACATCTTCCACCAATACAACTCACCACTCCATCATACTTTCTAGTTCTATGTGAGTCTTACCTAGATCATAGGATCTTCCCATAAGTCTGACGCATGGGCTCTACCCAGTGTTTTTAGACAACAGATGTATTTTTGAAAAATTGTTTAGATCAAATTGTTTTGGAATTAATCTTATTGTATAGGCATTTTATATATAGGTGAGGCAGTGTGACATGGTAGGTAGAGACAGGAAAATTATGAGACTTCAAGTCCTGCTTGTGACACATGCTAGCTTTGTCTTTCTGGATAATTCACTGAACCTCAGAGAACTCTCTTATACTTACAATTAATGATGAACTTCCCATCTTTATTTGATCCTTTGATGACAACCCAAGTTAGACAGTCCAACAAGAGAACTCTCCTGAATGGGCTCTGAATCACTGTAGAAAGGGTATACATTGTTAAAATGAAAGCAGATACATTTAAGTGTGACTTATTTCCATAAAACCTGTGATATGGTGAATGCCTTTGTAAAAGAAAGTATGCATTGGAAATATAAATAATCATCCCTCCCTGCCCCCAGTCTTTGGTCTTGGCAAACCCCAATTTTTAGTAGGTGTATGAGATTTCTTTAAAAGTGAATCTGGGAGGGGGCAGCTAGGTGGCACAGTGGATAGAGCACTGGCCCTGGAGTCAGGAGGACCTGAGTTCAAATCCAGCCTCAGACACTTAACACTTACTAGCTGTGTGATCCTGGGCAAGTCACTTAACCCTCATTGCCCCGCCCCCCAAAAAGATTTAATTTTTTTTTTAATTTTGAAAAGTGAATCCAAACTCTTGCAGTTGGTGGGTAATAATGTGAGCAATTTTCTCATCCTGTCCTCAGCCTATTGGATTGGCAATCCTCATGTATATGTGAGTGTGAGTGTGAGTGTGAGTGTGAGTGTGAGTGTGAGTGTGAGTGTGTGTGTGTGTGAGAGAGAGAGAGAGAGAGAGAGAGAGAGAGAGAGAGAGAGAGAGAGAGATATGAGGTTTCTTTAAAAGTGAGGCTAAGCTCTTTTAGTTAGTGGGTAATGATGTGTAGTGCTGAAAGGCAGCTTAATCAGCAAAAAAACATCAATGCTATTGGGTCCATGTTTATGCCAGTGAATAGGGCATACTGCTTAAATCACACACATTTTGAAGGACAGTTTGTAAAATGTACTTAATTGCATTGCCCATTTTGATTCTCAGTTCCTATATGTGTGACTGTCCATTTAATTGTGCCTTTTTTATATCAGTTGTTCAGGTGTGTACGTTGTATGGAGTGCCTTCTAGTTCTGAGTATGAAGCTCTTGTATAGTGAGGACCTTGTGTGTGCTGTATAGTGTCAAACACTTTTCTCATACTGTCAGATCTCTGGCAGCATCTGAAGACCTATGAGTAGATGCCAAAACATACTGCTGGGAAATTCCTTGTACCAGGCAGCAGGACTGTAGAGGATCCATTGGAAAGACCTGAATTGGCAAAGAGAATTGCTAGCATCTGCATAAATCAACTTCCTGGTGGGTGTTTTTCACCTGATTGTGTCTGTGTTTATCATTCCTGTGCAGCAAAGATGCCTCCGTGGTCTAAATGGATCATCAAGATGGACTCCCCCAAAGTAGACTCTTTGCATGCCCAATACAAATGTCACTTTATTCAAAGTCCTTTTCTGAGTCCTTCAGCCTCTCAGTAAAGGTAACATTTGGCATTGCCCATTTGTGATTTGGGTATTCATAATGTATGTGTCAGTTCCCCTGACTTCTCAAGAATCTAAAGTTGAAATACCTAAAAAAAATCTGTTACTCTAAAATTCTCCATTTGCTTTTGGGATGATTTTTAGATTGATTTTTTCTCCCTAGCCAATGGTCCCTTTGTTATATGTTTTTGTTTTGTTTTGTTTTCTACAAATCTTACTTAAAGGAAATTCCACTCCTCTCTCTGGGGTAGAGTGGAAAATCAGTCAGTCAACAAGAATTTATTTAGAGCTTATTATGTGCCAGGTACTATGTCTATTAACCACTGAACGATACAAAGAGAAGCAAAAACACTAATCCTCCTTTAAGGAATCCCTGCCCTCAGCAAGCTGAGAAAAAATGTAAACAACTATGCACAAACAAGCTGCGTATAGCATAAATATTGGTTTGGGGGTCAGAAGATAGAGGTTCAAGTACTGGCCCTGCCTTTTGTGTGGTATGTGACCATGGGTAAGTGGCATCTCCTCTCAGAGCCTCCGGGACCTTGTCTGCAGAATCAGGGACATGGTGGCGATGATCTCAAACTTTCTTTCCAACTCTGACCTCTTAAGATTCTGTGATTTATCCTCCAGAAACTTCATATCCACCCTTTGCCTATCCAGGCAAACTGTTTCCCTCTCATCACCACCAGATGATATATGCCACTGCTTCTTTCCTCCTGTCATAGGACTGTAAATAATTACAAAAGGATTGCAAGTACATATTCCTTTATTAAGGAAGGGTTCAAAACAAATTTCTCTGAAGAATTCCTCAAGAGGAGGGACTCTACTCATTGTGGGAGGATTTTTGTGCAGCTTTGCTGCAAGGCTAGGGCCTAGGTCAAATTACCATATACCTAACTTCTGCCATTCTGAGCTACTAAAACCCATGGGCTTTCTGTTTTCTTTGTCCTGAGATGAAACACAGAATAATGGATGAGATGCAGAATAGGGCAATGGAAAGACAACTAAACTAGGAGATTGAATGTCTGTGTTAGTCATGGTTCTGCCATTTATGATCTGTGTGACTTCAGGCAAGTTGAAGCCTCTGGTTTCTCATCTGTAACATGAAGATAATATTTGTATGCCTAGGACTAAGAAAAATTCTATTTCTCTTCTTTAGGAGGAGGTCTTTCTGTTCTTACTCTTAGTTATTTGCAGATAAACTTCAGGGTGAAAAGCCAACTAATTAGAGCTCTTGGGCATTTCATCTGTTTCTGAACATACTATTACCAACTTTAGCACCTATGTTCTGGGTCTTTCATTGAATCTGACTTAGGGTTAGAGAATCTTTAACTACTTGCCCATCAATTAGGGAATGGCTGAACAAGTTGTGGTATATGAATGTAATGGAATTCTATTGTGCTGTAAGAAACAATGAGCAGGAGGAGTTCAGAGAAACCTGGAAGGACTTGCATGAACTGATGATGAGTGAGATGAGCAGAACCAGAAGAACATTGTACATAGTATCATCAACATTGTGTGTTGATCTACTGTGATGGACTAGGTTCTTTTCACCAATGCAGTGGTACAGGAGAATTCCAGGGGACTCATGATGGAAGGGGATCTCCAAATCCAGAAAAAAAAGAACTGTGAAGTATAGATGCTGATTGAACCATACTATTCCTTTTGTTTTTGGTGCTGTTGGTTTTCTATTTTGAGGTTTTTCCTCATTGCTCTGATTCTTCTCTTATAACATGACTAATTCATAAAGAAATAAGTTTAACGTTATTTTACACACACACACACACACATATGTGTATGTGTGTATATATAACCTATATCAGACTACCTGCTGTCTACGGGAGAGGGGAGGGAGGGAGAAAAATCTGAAATGGGAAAGCTTGTATAAACAAATGTTGAGAACTATCTTTACATGTAACTGGAAAAAAATTAAATGCTTTTATCAGAAAAAAGAAAATCTTTAACTCATACCCATTAATAGCTGCCAACCTGAATGTCCCTTATATCATTTCAGAGTCTGCCTTCCAACAGTCCCCAAAGGGTTGTCTAGATCTGAGGCACCATACTTTCCCTCAGCCCTCCAAAATTGTTTGGATCTTCCATGAGTCTGAGTAAGCATAAAAATTAAGTGGAGAAGTTAAGGTAGTTGTCTTTTTTTCCTATCCCCACATTGTTACCTTTACTGCGTGGCCAGCAATAAATCTCCTAGGCTTTGAGCCTCCCTACATTTAATTTTCCATCCCCTACATCCATCTGTTCATCTGATAATCAGAGTTATTGTGTGCTGAGCCATCATGGGGAACATAAAAGAATTAGATCTGAATCTGATAGGAACTTACATTCATGTTATACCTCTGTGGCTTCTAGCCTTTTCAAATATACGGACCCCTTTTTAGTGTCCAAAACTTTTGTGGACCCCCGACATGATAGTAGTTTTACTATTACTTTATGTTGATTGAGAAAATACCCCCAAATGATGAAAACTACTGTGAATGAACACTTTTAAATTAATTTGTATTTTATTAATCACAGTAGGATCTGTAAAGTTTTGAAAAATAGTGAGACTAATATGTGCAAGACATTATTCATTCAGTTTGCAGAAGTTATGTTTGCCTATTTATTATATTGAATCATACTCCATATTTTATTGAATCTAAATAAAGATCAAAATGACATATGGATTCCTAATTCCTCTGTAATAGCTCTGTGGTTCTCCAGAGGTCCTTAACCCATAGTTTGGGAGCCACTGGCATAGTGGAAACAATGCCCAGAGGCATGGGAAACCTGGGTCCTGATTCTGGTTTTGTTATTAGCTGTGTAACTTTAGATTATCAACTCCTCAGTAGCACAGGAGATAGAGCACTGGCCCTGAAGTTGGGAGGACCTGAGTTCAAATCTCAGCTCAGACACTTTCTAGCTGTGTGACCCTGGGCAAGTCACTTAACCCTCATTGCCTTAAACACCCAGGGCCATCCCCAGTCATCCTGATAATATATCTTGCCACTGGACACAGATGGCTCTGGAGGACAGAGTGAGGTTGGTGACTTTGCACAACCCTCCCTCACTTAAACTTAATTCAGTGCAAGTCATGACATCACCCTGATGTCATGGTCATCTTTGAGATGGAAGGACAAACAACAATAACCTCTATGAGCCTCACTTTGCTCCTTTGCAGTATAAGAGGGTTAAATTAGATGTGTCCAGCTGAGATAGAACCTTTCAGCTATAATATTCTACGGATCAGTGGAGTTAGAGGAGAAAACAGACATGGAGAACAGTGGCTAGAAAAGACCATGTAATACAAATGACTGATAGTTATATTAGACTTTACAAACATCTCCTATGATCCTCTTAGCAACCCTGTGAGGTTCGTCAGGTATTATTCCCATTTTGTTGCTGAGGAAACTGAGTCTCTCAGAAAAGTTTGTGGTTTGTCCATGATTTTGCAGCAAGTAAAGATCTGAGTGGGGAATGAAGCCCAGGTCTTTGTCTGAAAGCTTTAAAGCTCTGTATAAATTTCAGCTAATATTAGGACAAAAGAGCAACTTGAAGAGAGAGGCTGACCTTAAGGGCAATTCAATTCAATAAACATTTATTAAATGCTACCATGTACCAGGCAATATGCCAAGAGATGTGGATACAAATAAGAAAAAAGAAAAACAATTCATGCCCTCAAGGAACTTGCAATCTAATGGATGAAGACCACACAGAGAAGGAAGCTGGAGAGGGGTGTTAGGATGGGGGTGGGGAATACCGGGGAATACCAGGGGATACCAGGGGATACCGAGAGCAGGAGCATCTTGTTCCATGGAGTTGAAAATCCCACACTTGATGCTTATTGTCATGTAATTTCAAGGGAGGAATCCATAGCTCCAGCAAATAAAATAAAAATAAAAGCCTCTGCTAAAGTATCCCATAATCCCTGTGAGCGCTGCTTCATGTTGTGATTCTGGGAGGCCAAGTAGCACTTGCGAGGGCCCACTAGGAACTTGCCAGTTCTGCCAGGATTGCAGATCAACTAAGAGTGAGTCCCCTTCTCTCCTGTATAGACTTCCCTTAACACCTCAATGTAATCCAGCTGCTCATGCCATTGTCCAAATAAACCAATGCAGGCTAAGCAAACCCCAGTCATTTGTGGATAGACCAATTAGAAATTACCCCAACAAGAATTCTTTGTCAGGTTGACTTACTTCTTTGGTTGTTGACTTGGTGCATGTATCTTATGGGTTCACTAGGTACTCTGACTTTACTTCCACCCAAGTCACCTTTTTGGGAACCTATGACTCAAAAGTTTCTTCTTAACAAAATTTTATGTTTTCTTTCAAGGTGAGAGGGAATCAATCTCATAGCCTGGTTGTCGTAACCCATTAGCTTAATCTCCTTGATAACAGGAACTGGTTTGTACCACTTTCTGTATCCCTAATGCTTAGCACAGTGCCTGACACATAGTAGGCATTTAATAAATATTTCCTGTTGCCGCTAGCATGGGATGTAATGGGGTGTAAGGCCTCCCTGTGGGAGCCACTAAAAGTACCTGTGTGTCTTCCCTTTAAGCTTGAGAAACAGTATAGGGTGGTAGTGAAGGGGGAGCTCTGTGATTGAGTAGAAATAAGGAGATTTGGGTTCTAATCCTACCACCAAATTCTTCACTGTCCTTCTTTCATTTACTGTTTGTGTTTTTAGTTGACTAGCTAATATCTTGGTTCCAGAGCCATAAAAGGGCAAGAAAACCAGGGCTTTGCCCCATGGTGTTAAGATTAGAGGGTGCTAAAAATATTTGCTGCCCTTCAGCAACATAAAAACAACTGAGATAAGCACCTGGCTAGAAAGAATAATTGACTAAAATAGAAAGCTACCAGATGGTGGGCTAGGGTAAAGTCTTCCCTTACTCTGTCTGGATAGGGGCCTCTGGAAATTAGACACCCAGGGTCTATGTCTCCCTCCCATGGGGCAGAGTACTGTTCACCCCTCCTCCCTTCTCTAGGGGATGCTTCATGTTACTTGACTAATGCATAGTTTAAGGTATTTACCCCAAGTGCAAAATATCCTAGTTATGGCTCTGCCAAGGTCCCTTCAGGCTCTGACCTTTGATTTTCAGTTCTATTCCTGTGGCTCAATTTGTAATACATAAATTCCACAGGAGGGTGTGGATGATGGGGAAAATTATGACAGTATGGTATCCTCATAGTAGTTAAGCACAATGATAAAACCCCTGAAATTTCAATCAGAAGACCTGGATTCAAATGCCTTTCTTTATTCCTTGTGTGGTCCTTGGAGAAGTTATTTCCCTTCTCCAGCCCCTCAGTTTCCTCTTCTGTAGAATAAAAGTCTAATATGAGATAATCTCGATGGTGCCCTGCAGATTCAAATGCTGTATTGCTATGAGTGCAGTTCTACCTTCAACACTGCATAATCTTGGTTTGATACTTAGGTGCAGATTCCTGACTTAATTTCTAATAAATTTCTCCCCCCTCCATCTCTCTCTCCCTCTCTCCATATATATTGTAAGGGGCTAAAATTCTAGCTAGTCTGTCTAAAATCTCTAATGAGTGGTCACCAGTAAATTATAAGCTTTAGCAAGAGTTAGACTTTTAAGCATTTATTAAGGAGAATAAGAATTTGGTGAAGAGAGAGAGAAAGAGGCCTAGATTCATCTATCTATTAAAGAGAGAGCGCATTTCTCACTCCCTTCTCCACTGGAGTCCTGAGGAAAGAAAGTGAAAGCGCCAGCTTAGCCCCCTCTTCCTCCCACAAGCAAACGTTACTTCCTGACTCCAAAGAGCCACATGCCTTGCCCTCAGATGCCTTTTCCTCATGGTAGAGTGGCAGAGCATCCTGAAGTAAGTCTCCAGCAGGTAGCATCATTCCAATCGTTACTACACATAACACATACACACACACACACACACACACACACACACACACACACACACATACATATATATCAGGAGAAGGGGATGAAAACAATGAGCTATGGAATTTTATTTTACTTTTAGCTCTGAACCTTGGATCCAATTGGTATGTGAATACTCCTGATACGGAAATTCTTAGATGATAGAGATCAAAAATTTGTCTATGACACATAGACCTAAGGAGTTGTTTTGGGCACTGAGGTCAGGGGCATGGTAGTAAGCCATGTATGCAGATTGTATATGTCAAAGGCAGGACTTGAACCTGGGTCTTCTTGATGCCAAGTCCAGCCCTCTGTTATTTATGGCATGCTGCCTGTTGGGGATTGTACTATATGTGGCCAACGACACATGGGAAGTATTTATCCCTCTGTACTATTTATGTACTCCAGGGGTTTGAGTTGAAAGGTCATCTCTATTAGAAAGGCAGTTTAAATATAGTAGATAAAACTTTGAACCTGGAGTCAGGAGAGACCTCGTTCAAAATACACTTCAAACAGATACTCGATGTATAGCCATAAGCAGGTCCCTTAAACTGGCTGAGCTTCCATTTCCTCATCTGTAAAATGGGGCTAATACTGTGTGCAGTAGTGATCCTACAGGGTTATGTTATTATGAGGCCTAAGTAAGAAAATGTCATCAGAGTGCTTTGGCAACTTTTCAAGTGTGCTAGAAATGCCAATGAGGCCAATGAAGATCACCTTCTGTACTTTGGCCTATGGTGCTCCTTTACCCATGGCCTTCAGAAATAGCATATCTGGGTAATTTGAGTCAAGTCAGTGAGCATTAATTAAGCATCTAATATGTGCTGGTCATTGGTCAGTCCCTGGGGCTACAAAGGCAAAAATAAAAACAATCTTTTCTCTCGAGGAGCTGATGTTCCATTGGGTATGTGTGCATGTGTGTTTATGGATGAAAATCTGTGCACAGGAGAATAATGCAAATTATTTACAAAGCAATTTAGAATGGGCAGGCGTGCTAAGGATTCTCAACTGAGGGGACAAGGAACAATCCCTTTTCATGGTGGTACTTGAGCTGAGTCTTGAGGGAAACCAGGAATTGAAAGAGGGAAAATGAGCATTTCAGGAATGGGAGACAAGTGCAGAGAGAGATAGTGGCTCAGCATTGGGTAACTGATTAATGAGAAAAGGTATGGAGAGACCTACAACTCCTGTCGTTAATCATTTTTGAGTTACTGTCTTTATTAACTTGGCCATAGACTCTGATTCCAAAACCACTATTGCAGCTTGTCATATTAACTTAAGTCCATCTGCCACCGTGTGTGTGTGTGTGTGTGTGTGTGTGTGTGTGTGTGTGTGTGTATATCTGCCAGTACAGATGAATGTTATCCTTAAGGAAACAGGCAAGATTAGGGCAAATGAAATTACCACTAAGTAATTTTTTCTTTCTACACATACAGTGAGATGGGGTTTGGGAAGGAGTAGGGCTCCTGGTGGATAAGAAGCATACATAGGTAACAATGTGGTCATTTATATTTCCTCCAGTTAGATGCCAAGAGAAAATCTTTGAGACTTTATCAGAAGGCAGATGCCTCTAGATTTGCCCCATTCACCTTTCTTAATTATCCATTGGAAAGTTGCTGACAGAGAAAGTCACTGAAAAGCAGGAAGATCTCACAAATCTGCCTTAAAATGAAATGAAAATTTCTTTATCCAGGTCTTTATCCTGACCTATTTTTCCCTTTTTCTTCACCTCTCAGAGGACGAGATGAGTGGAGGCAGAACTGAAGGAGATTAAAGAGATGAAGGCTACTTGGAGCCAAGTTGCAGAGTCAACTCTAGGTAATTTCCATGAAAAACTAACACTTATCGAAATCTCTTGCCATGTCAAATAAGCAACCAGGAAAAGGCCTTGCTAATGTGTCAAGGGCACTTCAAATAGAATTATTTTATGGAGCATGAGTCGAAGCATCCTATTAGGGCAAATTTGCAACCAAAGTCTCCAAATCCAATTTGGTTCCTTATCTAATAGGACTTTGCTTCTCTATGATGACTGTCTAGATGGTTTTTCTTTAGTAGATGCTGCTCTACTGCCTGACAATAGTTTACATTCCCAGAAATATTGCTGTTACCATCACCAGCACAATCAGCATGAGTATGATAATTTTATTGTTGTTAGACTCAGTGGCATCAGAGCTAGGTGATGTCATCAGGACTTCCAGGCAGTGCCTTTAATAAACCGCCTTTCTTCCTCTATACTGGAGGTTATTTGTTGAGACGTCTTCATGTATTTGTAGAGAACAGACGGCCTTTTTAAATGGAGGCTTCCAACTGGGGCCTTGGAAATACTGGAGATGGTCCCCATATATGGCATTCCATCTCCCATCTCCCTCTCTGCCTTTGCAGAAACTCATCCTCATCACCTCTGTCTTTGAAACCCCTTTCTTTCTGCAAGAATCAGCTCAAGTGTCCACCCCCTACAAGAGGCCTTTGCTGATTTCCCCCAGTTTTTTGTTTTCCTGAAACCCTGGGGAATGACTCTGTTCTGGCTTTGTTTATATTTTGTGTAACCTGGGGCAAGTCACTGAACATCTCAGTGCTCTAGGCAGAGAAGGTGCTGATCTGCATTGGTAGGGGAGTTTCCTTCCAAGGGAACTTCTATCAGCAAAATAATAGGTACAGTCCTCATCTGTATTCACGTATAATTATTTATTACATATTAATCTACACATTTTGGTTTTCTTTTCTTCCAGAAGAATGTAAGTTCCTTGAGGTCAGGAATTGTCCCAATTTTTGACTGTGTTCCCAGCACTTGACACAGGGCCTGGCACATAGTAGTTGCTTTCTCAATACTTACTGAATTGAAATGATTGCAGTTAAAGGTTGTTACATGTATTAGTGATGATAGCTGTCTTTGTATAGTGTTTTGATATTTTAAAGATGCTTTAAATGTATAATTGTATCCCTTCCACCTAAAGTTAACCCCCAGGAACTCAATGTAATATATTCAACTCCACACATTTATTAAGCACTTGCCCTTTAGGAATGCAAAAATATATAGGACCTAGTTTGTTTCCTCAAAGGAGCATGAATCTAGTTGGGGAGATAAGATAGGTGAACAAATAGCCATAGTATAAATTAGAATGGAAAATACAAATCAAGTGTTTGGGGGAAGAAATTACTTTTGTCTGGAAGAATCAGGGAAGGCTTCAAGGAGGAGTTGGTATTCTTTTACAATCTTCTCTTGGACCATTGCATTTCTCCTTGGTCCTTATTACTAGGACACCTTTTCCATCTGTTGCATCTCACTTTAATGAGAGCTGGTTATACTTTGGCAATTCCATGAATGGATGAATTTCTCAAAAGAGAAATTCCCTCCTTTTCTCAAGGTTCTTTAGCATTCCCCCATCAGATCCTACCTTTAACTAGGGGAGAATGAGGCATGAAACCATTTTCACTAAAATCTACTTCTCAGGTTGTTTTGAAGAAAGCACCTCAGAAACCTTAAAGATGTAAAAAAAATGGAAGTTGTCAGATTTTTGTCATTGTTGATCTGGACCCATGATTTACTTGGTCTAGGAACTCCTTTTGTGCAAATTCTCACTATAGTTGCGAACTAGCAAATTATCTCTGACTGAACTTAAAACCAGGTGTTTTTGACTCCAGGGAAAGCCTGCTATTTACTACACAGCAACATCTCTCACAGTAGTAATACATTTTCCTCATCTATTTCAGTGGAGTTCAGATAGAAATTGTCTTGGTACAAGTCAATAACTATCCTGCTACCATTCACTTATGTTTAATATTCTGTGGGCATTATAGCCACCTATGTATAGGAGTATAAAATACCAGGGTTTTTGTAATTGACTGAAAGCATTGGAATGTAAGCTCATCTTCTGTAGACTGACTGAAATCATCTTTGGGGAATATCTAGTGGCAGACAGGATGATGGGGATGATGTGTACCTCATCCTATTCCCACATGATTTTGATTTCTTCAGATAGGGTTCTATATTTCAAAAACTATTCCTTCACTTAACTTGGAGGTTAGGAGCATTCCATGTGGCAACATCTATTAAATATTCTGTTCTTAATTTTCTATGGATTAGTGTCATATCTGGGTCATTGTGAGCAGAGGTTGCTATCTCTTATAATGTTCTCATTCTATTACAGTTTACTTGTTAAATTCTCAAGGGTAATTTGAGGTCATTCCTTGGAACTACAAAGACCCATTCATTATCTATTACTTTATGTGAGATATCAAACTTCTTAGTGTGTAATTTTGGTCAGCTAACCATGGCTTTGTAGATATTGGTGGATGTTTAATGCAGTGGCAGTTGCCATGATTCTTTGCATAATATTTTTTGGTCAGTAAGTCTGGACTCCTTAAGGCTAACCCTTTTGTAATTTCTGGAAATGTCTCAGTCTTGTGTCTCTATCATAAATCCATCTTTCTACATTAGTATTGCCATTATGATTAATGCTACTAATAATAATCAAAATAGCTAATTTGCTCTTGTTCGCCCCTTTCGAAATATTAAATATATCAAACTCATGCTCAGCTTTGAAAAAACTTTGAATTCATCTTAATTTTATTCAAAACAACATGATAGTTCTTTTCCCTTGTTGGGAAGCCTGTGCTTTAAAAGTTTGACAACTTCGATCATTTCTCTTCAGCCAACTAATGCCTTTTGTTTTTAATTTACAGAGCTCGTACTGTGTAGCTCTTCTCTCTGACAAGAACAGTTATAGATATTGATTGGATGAATACATTTGTTTCATGGAATTCCATTTCCCAAGGCCACCAGATAGACATTTTAAGCCTTCTTTAAACAGCCAGGAAAGTAGATATTCTCGTTGACTGATGAACGAGCCCAGTTTTCCCAAGCTCTAGTTGTGACTGGGTCCAAGATGAATGAATGGGCCTCACTTGTTTAGCTAGATGGGTTTAACTTGTTGAACTGTATGGTGAATAAAGTCAGTGCCAAGTGCTAATTTGCCAGTTTGTAAAAATCATATGAATTCATCATATAGCAATTTACATATTGGTCATTTTCTGTCTTTCTCCACTAAAGGTTATTAGAAACCAGACTGTCATTCCAGAAGAGGAGGAGGGGGAGAGGGTGACTCAAACACATTGTAAGGAGCCATCAGATAAATATATAGACCACACAGCTGCTTAGTTCCATAATATATATTATGGAAGTGGTCCTAGGGAATAACTGTATTGAGTAGGTTTATAATTTGATGAATTCACTGACTTGCCCATTTTCTTTGGTACTTTCCTGAGCCTGGCGATGTTAAAATGATGCATGCATAGAAACGTATGCTGGAAACATCATGTATTTTAAAACATGGATTAAAGTTCAGTATGAGTGGAAGTGAGGCTAACAAATCTTGACGTGCTTATCATAACCGGAAGCTTGAATGCAAAATGAATTGGGAGCCATTCTCCAATAAACTCTAGGATTAGCCTCTGAAATATTTGACAGGACCTAATGAACCATCATCAGAAGCAATAGAGTGTTAAAGTGGGAAAAAGAAAATGTGCGAAATGCTTTTTCCCTCTGATTATTTTTAGATTTTTTTTTGCAGTATGATTATCTTAATGCGAATGACATGTGATGGACCATTCCTTCAGACTGCATATCTAAAACTAATGGATTGGGACCAGATAATGAAGTATCATCATTTACCACAGCATAGTTTCTTTGATCCCAAACACGCTTTGAACATGCCTGTATCCCATCTAGCACTGCACAAAATGGTATGATGGGAATCTGTATTCCCTACTTTCTTGCCATCTCAATGCAATTCAATGAGCATTTAAGGGCCTACTATGTGCCAGGCACTGTCCTAGGCTCTGAGGATACAAAGGCAAAAAAAGGAAGTAGATCTTGTCTTCAAGGAAATCATATTCTCCTTGGGGGAGATTATATCTCTATCTCTATATACACACATGCACATGTACACATGCATATGTATGTATATGTATGTATACATACATATATGTATGTGTTTACCTACAACCATAAATAAACAGAACAAATCACTAGTTTTTTGTCATTTTTTTTTTGTGGGGCAATAAGGGTTAAGTGACTTGCCCAGGGTCACGCAACTAGTAAGTGTTAAGTGTCTGAGTCTGGATTTGAACTCAGGTACTCCTGAATCCAGGGCTGGTGCTTTATCCACTGCGCCACCTACCCACCCCTGAACAAATCACTAGTAAGAGAGACATAAATCAAAACTACATTGGGATTACAGTTCACACCACTAAGTTAGTGAAGATGATCAAGGATTTGAATAATCATTTTGAATAATCAGTATTGGGTTATGGAAAGACTGGTTCACTAATGCACTGTTGGTGGAGCCGTGGATTGACCTAAACATTCTGAAAAGCAGTATGCAACTATATTAAGTACATAATTAAAATCCCCATACTTTTTAACCTAGAGGTCCCATTGCAAAGAAATACCCCAAGGAGGTCAGAGCCAGAAAGAGAGATCCCAAATACACCAAAATATCTATAACACCTTTTGTAATTGTAATGAATTGGAAAAAATGCCTGAACTAGAGGCATTGGATACAGTGAGATATAGTGGGAATGGTATAAATTAGTGAGGACTTTTTAAAGATGGTGGAATCTATGCATATGTTCCTAGCATTAGGAAAAGAGCCAGTAGATAGGAAGATTCTGAAGATAAGAGAAAGGGGTGTGTGTTAATAGTCTTTTAGAGAAGACTGAAGGGGGACAAGTACAGGACTTGACCTTGTTAAGAAGGGTCACCTCTTTGCCAAAAGCTTAAGGAGGATTACAATATAATAGGTGATTATATAAAAATTCTCTTTATTTATTGTCTCTACTTCTTCTCCTCTCATTTTCAGCTCCTTGCAGTCTCACTTTTCATTTTTCCACTCAGCAAACATTTATTTAGCAACTACTATGTTCTAGGCACTGTGCTAAGCTCTGAGGATACAGAATGAAAAAGAAAGTCCTTTCCCACAAGGAGTTTACAGTCTAATAGGAGAAGACAACATACAAAATGAAGGAGATGGAGAAGGGAAAATATCTGGTGTTGGGGCATGAAGAAGTCTAAAGGAGTACATCCAGGTGGGAAACGAAGAGATGACTGACCTGGGCACCCTACAAGGAGCTCTCTACCCTCCATTCAGAAAGGTCCCAGGAGAAGAGAGTACTGTTGTGGCTCGAGTATTAAGACTAATGTGATCTTGTAAGATGCCAGGATTCTTGGGGGCATGATAAACAAGCAAAGAATACAGGTGGATGGGAAATGAAACTCATCTCCAAAGTTATTAGTGATCTCTTAATTGCCAATTCTGGTGAACTTTTCTTAGTTCTGATCCTCTATGGCCTTTCTGCAACCTTTGGCACTATTGACCCCTTTCTCCTGGATATTCCATCTCCTCTGGGTTTTCACTACGCAACTCTCAGCAGTCTCTCTTCCTCTCTATATGACCACTCCTCATTCTCTTTTATTCTCCTCCTCTATATCACGCAGACTTAACTAGGTGTGCCTCAAAGCTTCGATCTGACTTCTCTTCTTCCCTTTAGATTCTGTCTCTTGGTGACCTCATCAGCTGCCATTGGTATCATCTCTATGTAGATGACTTTCAGCTCTACATATAAAATCCCTTCTCTCTACTTACACAGCTACCATGTTGGTTCAGGCCCCCATCACTTCTCATCTAGATTATTACAACAGTTTCCTAGTTGGTCTCTTTGCTTCAAACCTCTCAACACTCCAGTCTATCCCACACACTGCTTCTAAAGTAATTTTACCCCCAAGTGCATATTTGACTATGCCACTCCCCTACTTAATCAATTACAATGGCTCCCTATTGCCTCTTGGAGAAAATATACATTCTTCTGTTTAGCTTTTAAAGCCCTTCTTAACCTTGCCCCAGGTCATCTTTCCATCCTCATTGGGTATTACCTTCCTTCCTTTATTCTGTGATGCAACCAAAGTGGCCTTTCACTTTTCCTTGCACACAACACTTCATCTCCCATATGTGTTCTCTGGCACTGACCATCGTTCATGACTGTAGTACACCCCATTTTCACCTCTGGCTCTTAATGGTATACCTAAAGTGCCACCACCTGCATGAAGCCTTTTCTGATCCTACCCCCAGATGCTAATGCCATCTCTTCCAGATTACCCTATATTTAAGTACTTTGTATTTATTTGTATTTATTCCCTTTATATTTATGCTGTATGTCTTATATATGTACCTATGGTATTTCCCATTAGAATTTAAACTCACAAATATGAATCATTTTATTCTTTTTCTTTATATCTCTAGTGCCTAGCACAGTGCTTGACACATGTTAAGCAACTGATAAATGCTTGTCTGTTGATTGATTGAGAGATACACATTAGTACTCATTTTCTTTCCTGAGTTACAGTCCTAAGAATGCCAATCACCTCCTGGACATTTCAAAATGGATGCCATATAGACTTCTCCAAGTCAGTATGTCCAAAAGAAAGCTTATTGTCTTTCCCCAAGCACACTCTACTTTTTGAACTTGCTAATTTCTATCAAGGGTAACAGCATCTTAATTATCCCCCCCCCGGGTTTGCAACCTCGGTCAGTACTTGACTTCTCATTCTCCTTTATCACATGTATTGAATCAGTTGATAAATCATGTCATTTCTCCTTCCACTTATACCCTTCTCTCTGCTCACATAGCCATCCCAGTTCGGGCTACTATCACATCTAACCTGGCCTGTTGTAATAGTCTCCCTATCTCAAGCTCTGTCCTCTGTAATTCATCTCCCACATGGTTGCCAAAGTGATTTTCCTTAAGCGCAGGTATGACCAGGTCATTTCCATACTTCAAAGGCTCCCATATATTTTCGGTTCATGGTGTCCTTAGTGTCTTGGCAATTTTTTTCCAGAATACCCCTGGGACAAACAAAAATGATGACAATGATGATAATCATAGCATTTATATAACCCTTACTATGTGCCATATGCTGTGCTAAGCACTCTACAATTATTTTTTCATTTGACTCTCTCAACCCTGGGAGGGAGGTGCTATTATTATTTCCATTTTACAATTAGGAAAACTAAGGCAAACAGGTTAAGTGACTTGCCCAAGGTCACATAGCTAAGAAGTGTCTGAGGCTGAATTTGAATTCATGTCTTTCTGACTACAGGCCTAGCGCTCAATCTATTGTGCCAGCTAGCTGTTAAATCCCATTTATTAAGAAGTTAGTTCCAAACAGCTTGTTAAGTCATTATGTCCTAACAACTTAGTAGCTGTTTGAAAAAAATAATATACGTAAATTGAAAGAAAAAATATTTCATTCTTATATAACCTTGGTTATGAAAGGTATCTGTGCTCCTGTTGGGCACTGCAAACTTGGAATCAGATTGTACCCTGCCACTCTCATTTCCTGTTCCACATTGATTTTCACATGGTTCTTCTTTTGTAATCACGTTAACTACCCCACATCCAACTTCACAAAGATACTGTGTCTTAGATAAGAAAGATTGAAAAGTTATAGGCCAAGTACAAAGAAACAAAATCATGTCTCATTCAAGAACATGATCACAAGAATATAGTGAGATCTAATATTGAAATTGTGACTACCACTTAACTAGTAATTTGAGTGGTATCCAGCAGATGTCAAGTATGGCTGTGTTTTCCGTGAAAATTTAAAATATCCAACAATATCTAGTTTGTAAACTGTTGCCCTACTCAATAAACTGCAATTGGCTCCCTATTATCTGCAGTATCAAGTATAAACCTCTCTGGCTTTTAAATCTCTTCATAGCTTGGATCCAGCCTAACTTGCTAGCCTCATATATTGCTCTCTTTCCTGTACTCCATGGTCCAGTTAAAACTGCCATTCTTGCCGTTGTTACATTCCATCTTTCATCTACATGCATTTGCCCTAGCCTTATTCCATATGTGGGAAAGTACTCCTTTATCACCCCCACCTTGTAGAATATCTTGTTTCTTTCAAAACTTAGCTCTATCTATACCTTTCTCATGACATTTTTTCAGATGCTGATGCATTCTCTCCTAAACTCCTTCTATTTTTTATTTAATACATATCTGGGGGCAGCCAGATGGCGCAGTGGATAGAGCACTGGCCCTGGATTCAGGAATACCTGAGTTCAAATCTGTCCTCAGACATTTAATACTTACTAGCTGTGTGACCCTGGGCAAGTCGCTTAACCCCAGTTGCCTCACTAAAAAATAAAAAAATAAAAAAAAATACATATCTGTATTGCAGGCATTATTAACCTGGGCTCTGTGACCTTAGAGACTTTTTTGAGTCTAAATCTCCCTATCTCAGTGGCAGTGGCTACTGATCCCAACCAAGGGATCATGATTGATCATGGGCCTGATCCCAAACCTGATTGGCATGGAAGCTTTCCCATGATCCATTCTGGTAACCTGAATTGGTTCATTCCTCCATAGGTGGCCTGGTGGTCCTTTACTCCTAGAAGTTCCTCATATTAGTGCCAGACTTGGTGCAGATACCCAAATAGCATTAGCCTATTTGGAGCTCAGTGATACACTAGCCTTTGCCTTCCTAGCAGCAGGCACTATAGAGCCATGCACTACCATGGTTGCTCCATGACTTTGTTTGTAAAACTATTTTGATAATCGTATTTCATTATAATTGGTTTCCTTCATAATCTGATTATTTTATTTTATATATTTAAAAAACCCTTCTAAGAAGGGAATCATAGGCTTTACTAGCCAGACTGCCCAAAAGATCCAGGACACATAGAAGCTGAAGAACTCTTTCTATAAAGAATTGAAAAAAATTAGGGAAGCAGACTGTATGTATTGCTTCAGGAAATCACAGAACTCTATTGCTGACCTATGCTTCCCATGAAAGCAAGAGCCTTTCTTTTCAATACAAACATTTTATCACTGTTGCTTTATGGTGGCAAGACCAAAAACACCAGTACAGCTATTCTTGTCTTTGTATTCCCAGTGCTCAGCATAGTGCTTGGGACATGGGGACTTAATAAATGCTTGTTTTGGGCATAAAGGAGAGAAGAGAAGGTTCGTGGGAATGGTCTCTTTTCTCAGCCATGTAAGAGGTAAGGTCCTAAACTATTAGGAGGGGGTATAGATATGGTTTAGGAGGCTTGAGGAGAGAAGGGAAGGTTTGAAATAGCAACTGTGGAGAATATGGTTGAAGAATTAATCATGTAAGAGTAAAATGATTGCCTTACTGCAGTGAGGGCCCAATTGAGATTATATAACATAAATTGCATAGTAGACCCACTCAGCAAGGGTGCATGAATTCTTCCAGGTCCATTCAATAGTACATGGATAGGAGCTGGGGAACCAGATGATGAAGTGATCTATGATTGGGGTTTGAACAAAGCATGAGTGATGACAAGACAGGGGCACAGAGGGATTTGAGAGGGAAGTGTAGAGTTGAGCTGGTTAACTGAAGGGTTGTAGGGAGAAAAGTGAATCCTAAGCAGGGGTGATGGGCTGTGAAAGTACTAAGAGGTGAAAATAGTGGAGAGGACAAAGAATGGGTTTAGGAAGAGATGGATTGGAAGAATACTTTACAAAAATACAGAGATCCAAATGAAAGAAGTGCACCATTGATTGCACTTAATCATGAAACTAATTTTTCAAACATGCCTACTAATTATTCAAAGGTTTTTGTTGAAATTGAATCATAAACGAACCTCTTCTTTGATGCCAACCAGTTGTTTTTCCAAACTAATCAGAAAACATAGCATTTATTTTTATACAATAAATATGTACATTTGACATAGTTTAAAATCCATTGAAACTCTTAATTTCAAAGATTTTTAAACAGGTTGGAAAGTTAGGTTTCTAAGTGTTTATACTGTATAGATTTGAAAGTTTCTGTGAGTAACACACTTCATTTTTGGATAACTGAAGTTTAGTTTTCTATTGTATTGCTAATTGTGATGATTTCATAGTATCATCAGCTAATAGTAATACTCAAGGCCCAGTATATGCTTAGGACATGGTTCATTGTTAATAGTGGATGCAAATCCATGTTACAAAGAATCCTCTTGGTAATTTTGAATGTTTTAGTTTAGATTTGCTTTGCAAATGTGGCTGATGAACAGTTCATACTAGATGTGGAAGAAATTTTGATGCTACCATTTTCTGCTTTGCTTGTACTCACATTATTTTCTCACTATTTTCTATCCAAAGGATTTCTTTGGGGGCAGCTAGGTGGCACAGTGGATAAAGCACCGGCCCTGGATTCAGAAGTACCTGAGTTCAAATCCGGCCTCAGACACTTGACACTTTCTAGCTGTGTGACCCTGGGCAAGTCACTTAACCCCCATTGCTCCACAAAAAAAAGCAAAAAAACAAAAACAAAGGATTTCTTTGCAGAATCCTTTTTACCCTCTTGAATGTTTTTGCTGGTTAGTTTCATTAAAACTCGATAATATAATCCAGGGATCTTAACCATTTTGTGTTATAGAACCCCCTGTACAGTCTGGTAAAACATATGAATGCCTTCTCATAATCATGTTGTGAGGTTTTTTTGTTTTATTTTGTTTGCAGGGCAATGAAGGTTAAGTGACTTGCCCAGGGTCACACAGCTAGAAAGTATCAAGTGTCTGAGGCTGGATTTGAACTCAGGTCCTCCTGAATTCAGGACTGGTGCTTTATCCACTGTGCCACCTAGCTGTTCCCAATCATGTGTTTTAATAATAGTTGAAAGGAAAAAAATAGTTGAAGGGAATGCTATTTTTATCTAAAGGTTAGTGAAAATAAAGGTATATTTTTTCCATATAAGTTCATGTCCCCCAAAATCTGTGCATGGACCCCTTGGGGTCTGTAGGCCCCATAGTAAAAACCCCTGAAATAATTTATAAAGCCACTTAACTGGGCATGAATCAACTGTAATATGTCATGGTACACTGAAAACAAAAAGTGAGGGGATCATGCATGACACGTGACTTATTTGACATAATTACAATAAAAGCAACAGCAACAACAATGATAACTAGTATTTCTTTAGCACTTTCAAGGTTTGTCAGGTACATAGACCTAGTAAAGTCTGTAGTGTTGAATCATATAAAATGTTGGTAAGGCTCAATATAATTTTTTAGATAAAAACAAGTAGATATAGAAGTTTCTATTGTTTTCTTTCTCTACCCCATTGTATTTTTTTGGCACCTGTGGGATACAGATACCCCACTTGAGAGTCCACTGTAATGCTCTAGATAATATCTCATAGTCACCATCATTCTGTGATATGTCATTTATGTGGCATTTTAGATCTACAACGTACAGTCCTCACAACAAACCTGGGAAGGTAGGTAGCACAAATATCCCCATTTTATAGATGAGGTATTTGAGTCTCAGCCAAAGTTACCTGTCTACTGTCATGTAGTAAGTTTTGAAGTCAGTATTCAAACCCACTTCTGTCCTGGCTCTAGAGATAGCAATGCCTCTTTTTTTTTTTTTTGGCAGGGCAATGAGGGTTAAGTGACTTGCCCAGGGTCACACAGCTAGTAAGTGTCAAGTGCCTAAGGCCAGATTTAAGCGGTGCCTCTTATATGGCTTATCTTCAGGTGGGTGACATAGTCTACACTTTCATTTTGTTTTGGTTTGGTTTTTGAAGCTAATCAGGGTTGTGACTTGTGCAGGAATGCAGAGCTAGTAGAAATAGTCTCTGCTTGAAGTAATGATACTTTTGCAGGTGATAGAAACTTATCCAAGGAGTGGTTAGTGGGAAGTTCAGTCACTAGATACATACACACCCCTGTCTATGGGTGAATTTCTTTAATGAATGGCCTGGTTTCTAGGTGGCACAGTGGATAGAGCACCAGCCCTGGATTCAGGAGGACCTGAGTTCAAATCCGGCCTCAGACACTTGACACTTACTAGCTGTATGACCCTGGGCAAATCACTTAACCCTCATTGCCCCACTCGAAAAAAAAATTATTAATTTGTATTTCTGTAATCAGTAGTAATTTAGAATATCTTTTCATGTGACTATTGATAGTTTTGATTTATTCTTTTGAGAACTGCCTGTTCATTCATATCCTTTGACCATTTCTCAAATGGGGAATGGCTCTTATATTTATAAATTTGTCTCAGTTGCCTATATATTTGAAAAGGGAGGCCTTTATCAGAGACATTTCCTGTAATTCTCACACACACACACACACACACACACACACACACACACACACACACACACACACACTTTCCTGTTTTCCTTCTAATTTTGGCTGCAATGGTTTTGTTTGTGCAAAAGTTTATTAATTTAATGTAATCAAAATTATCCATTTTGCTTTGTGTGATTCTCTGTCTCTTGTTTGATGATAAACTCTCTTCTTATCCATAGCTCTGACACATACATTTTTCCATGCTCTTCTGATTTACTTATGAGGTCATCCTTTATGTCTAAATTATTTGTCCCTTTTGACCTTACCTTGGTATATGGTGTCAGTTGTTGGTCTATGCCTAGGTTCTACCAAACTGATTTCTGGTTTCCCAGCAATTTTTGTTAAATGGTGAGTATTTACCCCAAATGCTTAGATCTTTGGGTTTATCAAACACAATATTACTGTGGTCATTTACTGCAGTGTATTATGTACCTAATCTGTTCCATAGATCCAGAAGTCTATTGTTTTGATGATTACTGCTCTGTAATATAGTTTGAAATCTGGTATTGCTAGGCAGCCTTCCTTCACATTTTTCCTCTATTCTGCCCTCTTGACTCTGCCCTTTAGAAGTCCCTAAAAACTATCTGTTTTAGTTCTTAGACAAGAGTCTCAAACTTTTAAGTATGAGACCTCTAATGAGGGGTTTTCTGAAATTATGTTAGGAAGCTTTTTGAACTGTGCTTTCCTCAATAGGAGTCATCTTTCTACCAAGAGAAATATCAACCCTTCCATGTTTTCTCCTACTTTGTGACCCTCATCCCAGTTGCACTTTTAAGTCTTCCATAGAGGACTTAACATAAACTAGAGAAACTGCAGAGAAATTGGAGCCATTTTTCCTAGTCAAACTTTGAAGAAGAGATAGTGGCATTTCTTATCTCCATCCAATTTGAATTAATTTCCAAATAAAATGTATGAGCAGTTATATGGAGTATTTCATTAAATAACCTTTACGTCAACTATGTTCTGTTCATCCTATGATTTTGTGATTATATTACTGGGTACAAAATTAATCTGGTAGCATTTTATCTAGTTATAATCATTAATTAAAATCTAGGTAAATTGGTAGAAAATATAAAACCCCCAAAATTGCTGGAATTGACCAGTTCATTTTAGTGTCTGGCAATATCATTAAGAATCTCATTTGATTAATATAAAAATTCCTTCATGGATCCAGGCTGGCCTGAGCAATAGTATATATTAATTTTAAACTGTGGAGCTGACAGTGATATATTAAAATAGAAAATGCATTGAGTTGTCATATATTGTAATATGCATAATTGGAGTTACAAAGGAGACTAGAGCCAGCCATTTGAAATAGGCTTAAATCTCAATGGAAATGATCAAGTTTACCATTAACAGGTTTCCTCTGCTCTAAGCACCATTTTTACTTTGAACATAATCACCTGATTCGCTGTCATTGTGAATAATTACAGCTTCTATGAATATACTCATGAGAATAATGTTGATAGGTGACATTTCTACAGGACTTTATCATTTGTAAAATGCTTTATATATATTTTATCATTTAATCACAAGATATGACATATATATATACATACTGTATGGGAAAGACATATATACATATACTATATGGGAAAGAAAGAAGAGAGAAAAAAAGAGCAAGCTGGGAAAAGGAAGGAGAAAGAACATAGGGGGGAGAGGAGAAAAAGAACCAGACCTATGGTCTGCCTAATCTGTGTTCTGTCTCAGGGAGGGTCATTGATAGACATTTGGAAAACAAATATTTTCCTTGATACTTCTATGTCTCAGCTTTCTCCTGGGGATGACTTCAAGTATTCAAAGAAGCATCTAAGAAAGACAGCTGTGGATAGAACACTGGCCCTGGAGTCAGGAGGACCCGAGTTCACATCCAGTCTCAGACACTTGACACTTAATATCTGTGTGACCCTGGGCAATTCACTTAACCCTGATTGCCCCCCCCCCCAAAAAAGAATGGCATATATATATATATATATGCATATCTTACATGAGAACTTACCCCCTTTAGACCAGAAACGGTACCAAGCAATACCATGGTTCAGAAGACACCACAGGAAGCTACTGACACATGCACACTCCCTCACTTGTTCCCCCAGTTACTTTCCTCCAATTTTGTACCAGGGAAAAATAAGTCAGGGAAATGTTTTCTCAGGAACTGAAGACAATGGACTTGTGTCATTCATAGCCCTCAAACTCACCTGAGTACCTTCATCTGGGGAACAATACAAGCTGTCTAAAGGCATAAAAAGTCAGGCAATCTAGTTAAATTTACTTGCAACTTGTAACTGTTATTCTTTTCCTGCCCCTTGGCAGGATTGTGTAGGGTAGCTGAATTTGAACTATTGCTTTTCCCTATATCAATGCCATGGTGCTAACCACTTAAGATCCCAGCATGGCTGGAGTATAAATCTAGAGCTGAAAGGGACACAAGAGTCCATCTAATCAAACCCCTCATATTACAGAGGAAGAAACTGAATCCTGGAGGAGGGGAAGTGACTTGTCCAAAGTCACACATATATGGGGGAAAAGGAAAAAGCATTTATTAAACATCTACTAGGTGCCAGGCAATGCAGTTGAATAACTTAGTGGATAGAGCATTGGGCCTGGAGTCAATAAAACCTGAGTTCAAGTCCAGCTTAAATACTTAGTGGCTATGTGACCTTGGGCAAGCCACTTAATACACTTGAGAAGGAAATGGCAAACCACTTCAGTATCTTTGCCAAGAAAATCCATGAACAGTAATGACATGCTACAGTCCATAAGGTCACAGAGTCAGACATTACTGAACAACAAAAACAATGTGCCAGGCACTGTGCTAAGTGCTTTACAATTATGATGTCAGAACAACCCTGGGAGGTTGAGGCTATTATTATTACCATTTTACACATGAGGACACTAAGGCAAATAGAGGCTGATAGATAGGAAGTGTCCAAGGACAAATTTGACCCCAGGTTTTCCTAATTCCAAGAGTAATGCTCTATGCACTGTGCCAACTAGCTGCCTCAGTAATTGGCAGAGCCAGGACACAAGTCCAAGTCCTTTGCTTCTGAATCCAGCCCTTTTTCTAAAAGCAATGCAACCAGCAATATTCCCACGGGTCATACTTGTAACCAGAACATGCATAATTTTGTTTTAGTAACCCACTGTGGATTTGTCATCCAGCTATTTTCCTAGATAAACTCTTTTCAGCATTATTCCAGAAACCACAAAGAGGTGATTGAGAGACTAAGTAGGATAGTGAAACTTACATTTAAATTCGAATAAAGTATTAGTATAAAATTACTGAAATAAGTCTAAGTAATCTTAGAATATAGAGTCTGATAATCCTAGCCAAGAGTGGGAATGTTGACAGAAGGTATTCAGGACACAGGGAGGCAAGTTGAGCAAGACCTTAATCTGATTTGTTTGTATGTTGCCAAAATCATAGTAGATAGATATGTTGATTTGAACTGATAATTGAGGTTGCAGAAAAAGTTACTCTACAGGTGAAATATTACAATATTCAGTTCATGATTTTAATTAGAAGAAAATCTTTGTTTTGTATTCAATTTATTTTTTTTTCTTTTCACAAAAGTGTAATGGTGTATAGTATCTTTTGACTTACCCTTGATTAAAGAAGTTAGACAATCACAGCAAGGCATAAACAGGTGTGGTGCAGATTTATTTTTGCAAAAATTAAAAAGGAGTAATATAGAACTATAGCCAGGGGGAGATGACTTGATATCTAATTTATATTGCTGCCAGTACATTGAGTACTTCAGCAGCTAGAAACAGTAGAGCTTACCACATAGCAAAACTAATTAGTTAAAACTGGGAGCTATCGGATGGTGAGCTGGAGGGGCCCTGCCTCCCCTTCCTTGCTCTCTTCCCTACCCAACTCAGTCCTTATGGGCTAGATGGTGCATTGCATAGAGAACTGGCCCTGGAGTCAGGAGGCCCTGAATTCAAATGTCACCTCAGACACTTACTAGCTGTGTGACCCTGGACAAGTCACTTAACCCCAATTGCCTTAAACATCCAGGGTCATCTCCAGTTACCCTGATGTATATCTTGCCACTGGATTCAGATGGCTCTGGTGGAGATATTAGGGTTGGTGACCTTTCACAGCCATCTCTCGCTTAAATCCAATTCACTGCAAGTAATGAGATCACCTCCTGATGTCATGGTCCTCTTTGAGAAATGAAGGACAAAAAATAACAACCCAACTCAATCTGGGGAACTCACTCTTATCCCAAACATGGCTTGTGGTTCTTGTACCAGGAACAAACATTCCTAGTTATGGCCCTGATGATTTGGGTATTCACTATTAACTTTGGTGGGGGGGGGGGCAATGAGGGTTAAGTGACTTGCCTGGGCTCACACAGCTAGTAAGTGTCAAGTGTCTGAGGTTGCATTTGAGTCTTTTTTGTTTGTTTGTTTTTGTTTGTTTTTTTGTTTTTGTTTTTATGGGGCAGTGGGGTTAAGTGACTTGCCCAGGGTCACACAGCTAGTAAGTGTCAAGTGTCTGAGGTTGCATTTGAGTCTTTTTTGTTTGTTTTTTTGTTTTTGTTTTTATGGGGCAGTGGGGTTAAGTGACTTGCCCAGGGTCACACAGCTAGTAAGTGTCAAGTGTCTGAGGTTGCATTTGAGTCTTTTTTGTTTGTTTTTTTTTGTTTGTTTTTTTGTTTTTGTTTTTATGGGGCAGTGGGGTTAAGTGACTTGCCCAGGGTCACACAGCTAGTAAGTGTCAAGTGTCTGAGGCCGGATTTGAACTCAGGAACTCCTGAATCCATGGCCGGTGCTTTATCCACTGTGCCACCTAGCCGCCCCTTGAGGCTGCATTTGAACTCAGGTCCTTCTGAATCTAGGGCCAGTGCTTTATCTACTGCACCACCTAGCTGCCTCCTCACTATTAACTTTTAGTGATTTTTAAAAATATTTTATTTTATGATTCAGAGAGTTATTCTTTTTACCACATGTATGGAATTTTGTTAATAAAAGTCAGAAGACTAAATTCTGAGTCAGATTGCATAAGTTCTTAGTTCTAGCCCTGGACAAAACAGAATAAGCACAAGGTCTCCCTAGCTCCTGCATTGCATTTCTATAAAATTTATTCCTCTCAGATTCCCCTCTCTCCCCATTTAATGTCCAAGACTCATACACTTCTTCTTCCCCACTTGTCAGGTAGGAAAGGAATTGAGGCACCTAAGGAGTAGCAAGTGATGCTTAATCTAAAAGAAGAATAGTTGTTTTTAGAGTTAGAAAGAAACCTAAGGACTGTATCAACCCAGCTCACCTTATAAAGGAGGAAACTGATGGCCAGAGAGGTTAAGTGTGAACAGTCACACACATAATAGATGCAGAACCAGGATCTGAACCTAAATCTTCTGATAACAAGTCCAGTACACTGCAATTCCTATTCTTATATCATCGTGCATGAAATGGAGGAATTTTAGGCACTATAATTGCTATCTGGGAAAGAAATTTGATCCAGAGAACAAATGATGAAACATGCTACTGTAACGATTGGAATGACACCACCTGCTGGAGACATACTGTAGAAGAGCTCCACCCATAAGGTGAAGGTCTTTGAGGGCAAGACCATGGGTCTTTTCTTTGGCGTCAGGAAGTGACGTTTGCTTGTGGGAGGAAGAAGGGGAAGCCTGGCGCTCTGACTCGTTTTTTTCCTATGGACTCTGGCAGAGAGCGGAGCTCCAGCAGGTGGCATTCTTCCAATCATTACACTACCAACCTTCTGACAGGTGATGGACTCAAAATGCAGAATGAGTCATACAATTTTGGACATTACAAATTTATGCGATACAACCTGAAGTGGGCTCTCCCTGCTGCTAGGCAATCCTTCTATATTTGCCTTATCAATTCAGTGTCACTGCACAGTGGCTCTTGCAAAAATTTCATACCTTCTCAAACTTCCTGTGGCTCTTCCCACCCCACAACCTCTTAGCAGAGAACTTCACCTCATATTTTCCTGAAAAATATTGACAACATTTGCCATGAGCTCCCTCTTCTCTCCTCTACCTCATCTCACCTTATTCATATGCCTTATGATACCATCTCCTCCTGTCTAACACTAAGACATGGCCTTACTCTGCCAAGACTCACTCTTCTACCTGCACAAGCAATCCCTTCTCATCCCACTCTGCCTCCTCTGATACACTGCTCCTTCTGTCATCCTTATTCTTTTACTTATCTTCAATCTGTCCCTGTCTACTGCCTCTTCTTCTAATGACTACAGATATGCTTTTGTCTCCCCCATCCTCAAAAAATTCCTCACTTGATCCTTCCATCTTCACTAATTAAACTCCTTGAAAAAGCCTCATACAAAGGGGGCTCCTCTTTATCTCCTCTCATTCACTCCTTAACCTCTTACAATACAACTTCTAAACCTCATTATTCTGGTGAACCCGTTTCTCTAAAATTACCAATGATCTCTTAATTAACAATTCCAGTGGCCTTTTCTCAGTCCATATTCACTGCGTCCAGGATCCTCTGTCTGTTGTCCAAAGCCCTTGTAACTACTGTGTAACCTAACCCTTGCCTACCTTTCTAATCTTTGTACACTTTACTCTCCAGCTACGTTCTGCTGACACTGACCTCCTTGCTGTTCTGCAAATGACATCTTTAGAGTCAGGGCATTTTCTCTGGCTTTCTGGCATTCCTGGAATTCTCTTCCTCCTCAACTCTGGCTACCTTCAAGTCCCAACTAAATTCTTATCTTCTACAGGAAACCTTTCCTGATCCCTTTTAATTGTAATGCCTTCTCTCTTTTAATTATTTCCTATTTGCCTTGTACATAGCTAGTTTATAAATATTTTTTATTATCTCTCCCATTAGATTGTGAGCTCCTAATGCCTTTTGCCTTTTTTTATCCCCAGGACTTAAGCACAGTGCTTGACACATAGCAGGCCCTTAATAACCAATGTGTTGGACTATATATATATATTTGTTACAAGTGTTTGGTTTTCCTTTGTGTTATTTTTTAGTTGGGGATAGGAAGAGGGGATTAATGGTAGAATTTCCCTGTCTTCCAAATGAAAAGAGAAGGAGGGCCAGGAGGAGTTAGACAAGCAGGACATCTTTGAAAGTTATATGTTGAATTTGGTGTATACTTGGGAAAGCAAGGTGTACATATTTGAGATTTATAGTTTCATTTATGATCCTCTCTGTTTTATAGTGGAACTGCTTGTTGGTTTTTCTTTTTATATTTATAAATTTCAGCATTTAAAAAAATTAAAAACAGAATATTTGAATAAATAAGACTTCCAGGAGCCTCTCAAATTATAGCACTATAGAACAGCCAGTGACCTTGATCAGCTGACCCAGCCTTCCAAGGGCTAGTCAGCTCTTCAATAAACATTTACTATGTGCAAGACGCTTAAGGGGATATTCTGATAACAATAACACATACTTAGCTAATGCTTTGCATATTCTGTCTCTCTTTCTCAAAGTCATCCAAATCCAGGGCTCTTTGTGCTGTACCTGTTTCTACAAAGAGAAATAAGAGTGCAAGATCTTTGAGATCAGAGAGGATTGCATTCATGTGTATGTATTCTAAGTACCCAACATCATTTCTGGCATATAGAGGACTCATCATAAATGGTCATTGAGTTTTTGAAGAATAACTGAGGAGTTTATACTTCATTCAGTTTTCTATTTCTTTGAGATTTCATATAGAATTTGGAATACTTATTTTCTCCCTATTTTATCCTACTAAATGCTAATTTACTCTCTAGGGGGGAAATCCTAAATGCTTGTATTTTTCCCCTGGAAAAAGTATTCTCTCAAATAATAAAAGGCTTTAGGAAAGAGTGGTCCATTTTGGTCCAATGGTACTTGTTTAAAGGAATATGATAATGTTAATAATATGATTTGTATAATGTTCCACTAAAAATTTAGTGGACACATTTCCATCCTTGGTAATCTAATGATGACTTAGGGTGGTTTTTAGCTTCTTGTAAAACCACAGGTTATTCAATATTTACATTTCATTTTAGTGGATCTTACTCATTTTATTGTTATTCAATTTTACATTGTTCTTTTATGATTTCTCACTGGCATGAATAATAATTGGAAAGGGAAATGTATGTGGAGATGGAAACATGTGTCTGAGTATTTGGGCAGGGGATTTCATCAGGGCATTAGGTTTTGAAACAACAATCCTGCTACAAAAGTGATAACTCTTGCTGTGTCATTGTGTCACTGAACAAAGCTGGTCCATGAAAATGCACAATGATGGCTTTCTGGAGTTTCAGATGAGTAATTAAAAATGCACTCAATTTTCCTTTCATCATGAGTCTTTTTGGAATGCAAAGTATGTTTGCTTTTTCTTCTTCTTCTTCTTTGTAATTATAACTCACATTTACTTCAGAATGAGTCTCATACCTTGAGGTTTCAAACATAGTCCCCGAAGTCAGGCTGAAAGTGAACTTCAAGGTCAAAGTATATTTACATATATATTGCTTAATTGGACAATTAAGTCTCAGTGGCTAGTGTTCTTGGGCAGAGTGTGGCACTAGAGACATGTAGTATGTTTGTTGCACAGATAAGAGACTGGTAGTTCTAGGTCAGGTTTTTGCTATCATCTAGTCTAGGGGTTCTTGACTTTTTTGGGTCGTGAACCCCTCGGGCAGTGTCTGCTGAAGCCTATGGACCCCTTGTCAGAATTATGTTTGCAAATGCATAAAATAAAATACATAGGATTATAATTTTTTAAATCCATATAAGAAGACCTTATTAGTCTAACCCCCTCATTAGAACAGAAAGGCTAAAATGGCTTGTCCAAACCCATGTAGCTAGTTAGAGGCAGAACTAAGACAAGAATCCATGTGTTTTGACTCACAGTTCAGTGTACTTTCTATTATAACACAGTGCCTCTTTCACCTTTCTTAGATCAATAAGAAAGCTTAATTATTCCAGGATACCTAAATACTTCTAAATGTCAGTACCTAAAATTCACTTTGAGATTCACAGTCTTTCTATTGTACTCAGTGAGCCTTTTTAACCATGTTTGGCCTTTAACAAAGCTTATGAAGACATAGCTCTATCTGAACACTGTACATAAATCATTCCACCTGTGTCTAAATTGCTGATAACTGAGACAACTGCTTTCAGGCTATACATGATTCTCATTTTTCACTGGATCATAGATTTAAAACTAGAATGGACCTAAGAAGCTATCAAGTCCAAGCTCCTTCATTTTATCTATGAATACATTGAGGCTGATAGAGGATAAGTGATTTGCCCAGGGTCACACAACTAGTATCTAAGTCTTTCTTACTCCAAGTCTAGTGCCTTATCCACTGTACCATGTTACATACATGCAGCTTGTAGTTCATTCAGACTTTGAGTTTCTTTACTAAAATATATAAGTCCCTCCCCTCCACTAAAATTTACTTCTGAGGCATCACTGTTGGCTGGAAGTGACTCTCAGTTCTCCAAGGCTATGCTAGTTCTAATAGGTCTGATGAAGTTGGAAAGGTCTAGTAGAACCAGATGACATCTCATAGGCTTTCTAGAATAGCCCCCTTATTTTACAACTAAGGAAACTAAGACACAGTGAAGTTAAGTCCCTTGTCCATAGTCACACAGGTAGTAAACATCAGAGGTGGGATATGAACCCATTTCCTCTAAGTCCAGAGACAGTCTCTTCTGGGAGCCTAGCAGTGGACCATGAGACTCATGTTCCCCCAAAATGGTCCAGCTAAGTTTGCAGAGGCTCATTTACAGAAGACTGACTATAACACTAGAATAGAGGAATACCTACTGTTAAATTTGGAAAAAAGCAAATAACAGTAGGGGCTTGAAGAACTTTGTGTTATAAGGTTTTGTCTTTGAAACAAATGAGACACTTGGATGCTTATCCAGAAAAAGAAGGAAAAATTAGTCCAGAAAAAAAAACACCTAAGAAAGTGGGAGTATACATACAAGTTATATGCACAGAATCTCCTCTGAAAAACAAGCTTATTTTAGAAAATGTATTTTTAGTTTAAATTTACATATTAAATATTATTAAAATTTATTTTAAAATTTTAATAAGTGAGGTTCCTTTTACGTTTTCTGGTCCATCTCATATGGATTTTTCCCTTACCTGGAAACATCTTAAATATCTTTAAACCATGATATTGATTTTCTTCCTACATTTGATGAGCATCTCTTAGGTAGCATATGAGATGGGTTCAAATATCTAGCGTCAGTTGTTATCTCCGTGACCTTGTGCAAATGACTTAGCCTTTCTGGTTCTCAGTTTCCTCATATGTAAAATGAAAATGTTGAACTAGATAAACATTAAGGATCCTCACAACTCTCAATCTGTAATCTTTCTATGATGTATTGAGTGACAAATTTCATCCATAACTCACCAAGGCCATCTACTAAGATACGGGGGCGATGATCTGCTTGGTAGAAAAAGTTTACAAACTGAGAAAATCACATTCTTAAAGTGTTAGAGACTTTACAGGTCAAACAGAAGATGTCTGTCTCTTTTACTTTATGATGATTGTTGCTGCGGCTCCCGAGGGACCCTTAGTCTCAGAATGCCTATACAGAGAAAACAGTCAGTGAGTCCATTGTGGTTTAGTCCAGGTTGGTCCATTGACAATTTTAGATCAAATCTGCCCAATATTTTGGCATCCTGCAGTCACATTATTCAAATCCATCTCCAGAGAAAAATTAAAATGTAATCTAGGTAATTCAAGAAATAAAGTACCCATTCCTTTTATTGCATGGGGAGGAGAGGTGCTGAATTATCCACATTCACTGTCTGTATTGTCCTAAGTAGCCAATTTTCTGTGACCCTCCAGGTGACTAGTGCTCTCTCCACTTATGGGTACCTTCTATCTGCTTTGTGTTATGTATGTGTGACCTATGTGTGTACATGTTATCTCCCCTGTTAGAATGTCTTACTTTGGCCTTTGTATCCCTAGTGTTTGTAGCACAGTGCTTGGCTCTTCCTCATCTATAAAATGAGCATCATAAACAGTATCATATTTACTTAACAAAGCTATTGTGAGTCTTCTATAAGATAATGTCCATAAAATAATTCACAAGTTTTAAAGTGTTAGATGTCAGATGCTGCTGTTATTGTTAATAACAACAGTGAAACATTTGTTTATTTCTTTAAGATTTGTAGAGTATTTACTTTTGTTAGCTGATTTGGACCTCCTAATAACCTGAGACATAGGTGTTATTGTTATCCCCATTTTACTGATCATGAAACTGAGGCACAAGGAGGTTATGTAACTTGTCCAGGGTCACATAGGTGGAATTTAAACTCAGGTCTTTCTGAACCCAAATCCTGCACTCTATCCACTGTACCTCCTAGCTATATTATTTAGTCCCTAATTCTGTCTATATGCCCTTTCTTCTCAGGGATGTATCTTTAAGAAATTCCAACAAATTTTGAGAGAGAACATTGGTCTGTGGCTTTTTTGTACTGTGAACATAATTGATTTTTGTGTATTTGAACACTTTTCTTTAGAGTTTATAATTCCAGGTTGAATCAGAACTGTAAGGTGCTGAATACCAATCTCTTTGATGACTATGACAATATCTCTTGCATATTCTGACAAATATTACCCATGAGATTTGATTTAGACTTAAGTCACCTCTTATGAAACAGACCTGCATTGTCACTCAGTTGCTCTCCAGTGGCAATCAAGCAATGCCTTTCATTAATAAAGAAGGATGCTTTGGAAATAACACCAGTCCTCTCTAAAGGCCCTAGGAGGAAACTATCTAACAGAGAAATCTATCATAATGGCCAAGTGTTGCCATTTAAAGAACTACCACAGTTGAATGGAACACAATACTCAATTTTGATAGAAAAGTAAATTGTAATTTCTCCAAAGTCAAGAATTCAAATCCCACTTCTGTGGATAACTTTGTGACTGTCAGTAAACAAATATTACCATCCCCTAAAAGTTCCAGAAATATTAACCTATGTTTATTGGATTAAGGGGAGACATATAGACCAAAGGTAATTGTCCAATCATTGACATTTCAATAGAATCAACTGTTGAAATGGGGGAGGCATTAGGTGTAAAGCAAATTTAGTACTCCCCATTATTAGGGCGTTGGAGCTGGCTGGTCAGGCTCCAGCTGGTTGGTCAGGCTCAAGCTGCCCTTTTCTCCTGAGAGAAGGAAGATTGCCAAGCATTGCTGACTGTGCAAAAGTGGACATTACAGATGTGTTTGTGCTTGTAAGCAAATCACAGTAGGGGCTTAAAGAATTTTGTGTTGCAAGGTTTATCTCTGAACTGAATGAGACACTTGGAGGCTTACCCAGAAAAAGAAGGAAAAATTAGTCCAGAAAAAAACAACACCTAAGAAAGAAGGAGTATACATACCAGTGATATGCACAGAATCTCCTCTGAAGAACATGCATATTTTAGAAAAATGTAATTTTAATTAAATTTATTCTCTATTATGCATTATCAAAATTTATTTAAAATAATTTTAATTAGTGATGTTTCTTTTTTAGGTTTTCTGGCCTATTTCACATGGATTTTTCCCTTACCTGGAAGCATCTTAAATTTCTTTATCCCATAATGTTGATTTTTTCTGTATGGATGATGAGCATCTCTTAGTAGGCTATAAGAAGTACAGTTAATCTCTGTGAGGGCAGGGATTGTTAAATCTTGTTTCTGCCTTAGTCTTCACAATGTTTTGAGTTTAGTGGACACATGATAAAAATAAGAATTATAGCTAGTTAGCATTTACATAGTGCTTTACATTTTGCAAAGCACTTTACATGAGTTACCTTTACCTATGATCCTCATGTCAACCATGCAAGAAAAGTGCCATTATTACCATTTTAGAGAAAAGAAAACTGAGGCAGAGAGCTTAAGTGATTTGCCCAGGGTCATATAAGGTAGGAAGCATCTGAAGCATTATTTGAATTTAGGTCTTCCTCACTCCAAGTCCAATGCTGTTGACTAAATTGCATTGGTTTCAATTAAAATCTTGTTCAAAATAGTCATTTGAGGGACAGCAAGGTGGCACAGTGGATAGAGCACCGGCCCTGGAGTCAGGAGTACCTGAGTTCAAATCCGGCCTCAGACACTTAACGCTTACTAGCTGTGTGACCCTGGGCAAGTCACTTAACCCCAATTGCCTCACCAAAAAAAAAATAGTCATTTGATTCAATTAAGTAATAATTGTATTTTATTAAGTTTGCAGTTATAATGTGCAGTTTTTACAGATGAGATAAAGAAAATGTTTATTTTATTAATAAGTAACAGATACTTACAAATGGCTCCAGGAAAGTACCTTTCCTTCTCTGGACCTCAGCTTGATTTTCTGTAAAAAGAGGGGTTTAACATACATACTCAAGTGGGTATAGTAATATATTTTTGCCCTGAGGGAAAATGGGAGGGGAAGGAGAAAGAGAGGGAGAAGGAGGGAAGGGCAGATTGGGGGAGGGAGCAGTAAAAAGCAAAACACTTTAGAGGAAGGTAAAGATGTCCTGCATAACTGCATAACTACATAACTGCAGACCTTAACCTCAGCAGAAATGGCTCAAGGAGGGAATAACATACACACCCAAGTGGGAGGAGTAATCTATTTAACCCTACAGGAAAGTAGGAGGGGAAAAGGATAAGGAGGGAAGGGTGAAAGGAAGGGAGGACAGAGCAGGGGAGGGGACAGTCAGAAGCAAAACATTTCTGAGGAGGAATAGGGTAAAAGAAGATAGAAAATAGAGTAAACATGGGAAGGGGGAATAGTATGGAGGCAAATAGTTATGATGATTGACTATAGTGGCAAAACGTATGATACCTACTTTGCTGGGCTATTGTGAAGAAAATTATTTGTCAAGTTTAAGGTGCTATATAAAAGTTATGATGAACAGGATGCTATCAGAAAAACCTGGAAAGACATACATGAACTGAAGCAGAGTGAAATGTACTGTATACAAAATAATAGTAATAGTGTAAGATGATCTGCTGGGAAGCACGTGGTTGTTTTCAGCAAGCAAAATAACTCTGAAGGACTTATGAAAATTACAATCCATCTATAGAGAAAGAACTGATGGTATCTGAAAACAGATTGAAACACGTTGGGTTTTTTTGACAATTCCTTAATCTGAAGTTTTGTTTTTTATCTGTTTTCTCTCACAACCTAGCTAATGTGGAAATGTTTTCCATGACTACTTATGTATAACTTATATTGAATTGCTTGAGTTCTTGGAGTGGGGAGTGGGAAGGGAGGGTGAAAGAGAAGTTGGAATACAAAGTTTTTAAAAATTGATGTAAAAAATTGTTTTTTTACATGTAATTTGGAAAAAATAAAATTCTAAACAGAGAAAGAAAAAAAATAATCAAAAACAGGGATTTTGATTTGGTTGAATCTAAAATCCTTTCCAGCTTTCCTATTTTCTGCTTCTAGGTATTAAAATAGAAAAATGACTACTGATATTTTAAACTTATTAAAATTGGCTGCTGTTCAGCATGACATTAGGCTTTCTCAGATAGCATTGTCCTTGAAGCTTCAGGCTCTAAATCTTCTGTTCTATTGATAAAGAATCCTTTAAGCCTTCATTGTACTTGGATGCAGTCTATGAGAACTGTCTTGAACTATAGAATCAAGATAATTTTGAGGATAGTTTATGGTTAAGCCCCCTGTGCACAAGCACATGCATATATACACAGACAGAAACTTGATTATATTTCAAGAGTTTATGATTTATTTAGTGTGGGTAATGTTACCACCATGGCCAGTTGTGGGTATTTTAGACTTCAGCTGGTAATATGGGAGAATTGTGATGTGACTGTCTAGTGTACTGTGGCTAGCCTGGTGATGAGCCTTTCTGACCTGACTAGACTGGCCCTCAGACAGCAGACATAGAATTCATAATGGGGTGTGTCTTTGGAGCCAGGCCTGTGGTAGGGTCTGTTCAAGCTCACTCTCCATGAATTGCAGTAACATCAGAGGAGCATTATTATTATTTATTCTAATAAAAACTTTGCACTTTGTCTCTTATTTAATCTTTACAATGACATATACACATATATAATATGTATATACCTGTGTATATGTTCATATATACATACATAAAGTAGAAGGGGAGGGATGGAACTCAGTTATCTTAGTTGTCACTTAAATTCTTTACTTCACCAAACATTATCAAGATTTCGTGTACCTCATGCTAGAACATCCAGTTAATGCAGTCAACATTTTACTCAATCATTACACGCACCATCCATGAAGAACACTTTTGGCAAGCATATGTCTCCCTGTTTTATGTATCCCTTGGTATTGATCATCCAAAAATCACTGAACAAAGGTATTTATGCGATTGACACTATGAAGAAATCTATGAACTTAACATATACATGAGAGATCCCTTATTAGAGGAGAGCTATTAACAGGGCATTTTGCCGAATTGAGGTATATGTATTTTGTAGGGGGACGGGATGGTACTCAACAAACACAACTGGGTCTTGAATTCTAGGAATATCAACAATTCACTTTTATATAGTCTTTTTACATTTACAAAGGGCATTCTTCATAATAACCCAGTGAGATGGATAATACAAATATGATTATCTCTATTTGACAAATTAAACAACTGAGGCTTATGAAACGACAACCAAGAACACCCAGCTACAGACTCAGATCCCACTAAAGTGTTGGAGCTGGAAGTTAAACTAGGAACTCTGAGTGACTGTGGAGGTATAGTAGAATAAAGTTGGGTTTGGAATCAGAAGGCCTGGCTTTGAATCCTGGAACTATCACTTATCTGTCTGCTTTTGGGCAACTTCACTAAGATTTGATTTTCTTATTTGTCAAATGAGGGTTTTGTACTTAATCTTTAAGGCCTCTTCTAGCTCTCACATTCTGTAACCATAATTCCAATTCTAGTGTATTTGCCATTCCAATATGTTGCATCCCTCCATACCTCTCAGTCCATTTGTGTGACTTTGAAGACATGGTCTGCTGCAGAGAATTCTCTACAAAGGCTTGCTTGTTCCTTGTTCATGTTTTCATCAAGAACACCCTCAAGGGTTTATAGACCATGTTTATAAAGATTTTATAGTAATGAAAAGTGGGAATATAAATAAGTACTTATCAGTCTTTTTGGTTATCTCTATGTATGTAGATAACTTTGGAAATTTCTAGTCATCAAGTCATTATTTGAGAGTATATCACTTCAGGTCAGTGCTTGGGGATGTTGGCTAAGGTAATAGAAAGGATGCTATTTTGGAGCCAGAGGCCCTGGATTCAAAACCCTGCTCTTATACTGAGTAGATGTGTGACCCTGTGGAAATTCTTTCCCCTCCCTGGGCCTCAGTTTTCTTCTCTGTAAGAATAAGGCAGGAAGGGAAGAAAAGGCTGGACTACATCATCTTCACTGTTCTGTTCATCTCTGAATCTATAGTCCAGGTCCTTCTTACCAGGATTTTGACCAAACTTGTATAGTCATTCCATGCTATCTTTGGATATACAAGAAAACAAAACAAAAACAAAATTCCAAGTGTTGACAGTCTCCACCTCAGTTGTTCTGAGAGGTTTTGTAATATGCCCAATTACAAGTTTTCATTTAATTACAGTTTTGAGTAGGGCAATGTTCCTGCTTACCTTGTTCCTGACAAAAGCTTGTACCTTATATAAAAGACATCAGATATTTTTCCAATTAATTTCATTTCCTTGATGTTGTTCCAGAAGAATGACAAATGTGCCTGAAAAACAGAGAAACTATGATAAAGTCATCACTCCCAGACTGAAGATATGGATCAATAGAATAACAGGGTGTCATAACAGTGCTATCATTTACAGTGAGGCAAGCAGAATGAAAGAAGGAGCATCTGCTCAACTCTGGAAAAAGGAAAGTGTTCATGAATGTATCTAGCATAGTATATGAGGAACCTGACTAGTGTCAACTCATTCCTCTATTGAAATGCATCAAGAAAATATTCCAATCATTGTCTCATTACAATGACAATAAACATGAATGAACTAATTTTTTTTAAATGTACATTATATCTCCTTCAAAAAGGATTGGCACCTGACATGATTAAACAGTAATGCAAATCAGGAAAATTAGAGATAAAATGAGAAGAGATATCATCTAGAGGGAGCAGAGGGAGTAGATGTCATCAGGCACCTGAGTTACTTGGCAATAGAGCTAGAAAGAAGAGAGCACTGCATGTTGCATAGCTTTGGTTGTGTGACAAAAGGAAGCAAGCAAATTTATCTGCTGAGACAAACCTCTTCCTGGAACCAAACTGGAGGAATGATTTATCATTTGGAGCTTTGGATAACGGGTATTGGATCACATAGTGGATAATGTCTTGAACTCTGATTTACCAAAGACACAGAAGCACTGCTCAAATGGGCCATTCTGCTATCGACTGTCTATAAAGGCTAAGGGCATAACATTAAATTGTAACTCAGTGAAGACATTTCTGCAGACAGGCGAGATGATATGGCCCAGGTACTCGGCTTCCTAATAAGGTAACATAATAAGGGCAGAGAACTGGGAGAATCTAGAGGAATGGCTGGTTAACATCTTAGCTCAGATATCCCATGCATCAAAAGCAGATGCTCGATGGCAGTTCATGAGTAGAATCTGTGAGGATTGCATACAGTGCAGAAAGACTATGCTGTGGATGAAAATGAGCTATGACCTTGCTTTATTCATTCTTTTTTTTTTTTTAGTTTTGGTTTTCCTTTGGACCTATGATTTCACTCTTGTAGGTCTTCCTGGTGAGGAACCCCCCTCAACCAATATACTTCACTACCTATAACTTTCAGTTTTTGAGAGTTCCCAGAGGCCACTAAGAAGTTAAGGGACTTATTCAGGGTCTCACAGATAGCATATTTCTGAGACTAGTTTTGAAATAAGGTCTTCCTCATTCTAGGCTCAATACTCTATGCATTATGTCACAACATGCCTCAATTATCTAGGAAACTGAGGGACAGGGAGATGACTCTTTTCATTCAATACTTTTACCTGTGGGTCCAAAAAGTTGTAGCATGCACAGTGGCCACACCCTGATAAACCATCTCAGCAAAGGGGCTAACCCAAATTGAGGGTAATCAATGGGCCACAAGCCCATTAGTGAGTTAAGGGGGTGTCTACTGCAAGCCTGTGAAGATTTCATCCAGTGGAATTGGTGGATAAGAACAATTTGTTCTCATGGCCTCGATGGCAGCTGAAGGAGATTCTATAGAGCAGTTAGAACTTGTTCAAACATCCAAGATGCCAAGGTCATCTTCTGAATCCTGGGCAATCCCCAGTTGTCCTGACTTTTGTCTTGCCATTGGACTTCGATAACTCTGGAAGAGACAAGCTGACAACATTGTGCAACTCTGCCTCGTTCAAATCCACTTCATGCATGAGTCAAGACATCAATCGCTGATATTATTGGTCCTCTTTGGAAACAAAGGACAAACAAAAAATAATTCTTTTGATTGTACTCAAATGACCTAAATTTGAATCTTTCTTTTAATACTGACTATATTATCGTGGGCAAGTCATTTAGACTCTCTGGACCTCAGTTTCCACATCTGAAAATGAGGGGAGGTGGTTAATAATACCTGTAGTAGGGGCAGCTAGGTAGCGCAGTAGATAAAGCACCAGCCCTGGATTCAGGAGTACCTGAGTTCAAATCTGGCCTCAGACACTTGACACTTACTAGCTGTGTGACCCTGGGCAAGTCATTTAACCCCCATTGCCCTGCAAAAAAAAAATAATACCTGTAGTATTTCCCTCATTCAATGGCTATATGTATTCTTTGTGTTCTGTAAAGCACTCTATAAATGTCAGTTGTCATCAAAAGTTTTACAGAAATAAAAAGGAAACCTAGAATTTTAGGTAAAGGTTCTGAGAGAGCTGCCCCTCCAGAAGCCAAAGAATTAGACCATTTGTGGAAGGTTTTAGAAATAAAATAAAGATCTGGCTCAGAGCCTCAGCATTGTGAAACTCAGGAAATAGTAGCAGATTCATCCCATGTTTGTGAGCTCCATGAAAGATGGACAATTTCTGTGATGAGTCAGAGCTACACCATCGAAAACTTCATAAATTAAGAAAGCCTTAAACTACACCAGGTACACACTGTTAGCTAGCTTAAATGACAAGAAACTGACTTGAGGTCACCTCAGTGGGTTAGTGGTAATTGTTCTCAATTAACCCGCCTGCTGTGTTCGTGAAAGGCATTTTCCAAGTGGCATGAAAGTCTTCCAAAGCAATATCTGAATGCAGCCACTCAAGGAACCTTGAGTTGACTTTATGATAGAAACCAGAAATCTGAAAATGTAAGCTTTCAACTAAATTATGTCTAAGTTTCTATTCAAAAGGGCCAGTTTCACTTTTAGAAGGATGGTCCACACTGTACTAGCTCTTACTCAGAAGGACAATCAAGTGGAGATGACTCAACATAGCCATTGCCATCCAAAGGCAATTTCTTGTGATTGTTTCAATTTGTACTGTTTTACACATTACGTAAAACATGTAATTATGCTTTAACCTTTGATAAGGAAAAACTGATTTCTGAAAATGTAGTAGAATCAAGGCAGCTATTGTTTCCTGAACCTAAACTAGGACTTGCATTGAAGTAGAGAGCAACCTTGGCATTTTCCATTGAAACAGAAACCCAAGAGCTTTGCTCCATTTCATTTCAATCACCATAGTTCACCTTACATTTTAATTGGTTCTGTATTGCGAGAGGCAGTGAAGGAGGCATATCGAATGAGTAGGCATGCCTTGGAGTCCTCAAGTCCTGATCCATGCTGGATGTGTGACTCTGGAGAAGTCACTTAAACTCTCAATGTCCTAGACAGTTTCTAATCATTTGAGACAAGGTATAGATCTGCGTTGGAGGAATGAGCTCCCTATACCAATGAAATTACAAATCTGTTTGCAAAGTGATAATGTGTGTGATTGTGTGTATACACACATAGAGTGATAAATAAATAGTATTCCACCAACATTTGAGGGAATGGGCTATGGAATTGGTGAGCTGGAAGAGACCTTGGAGATCAAGCCCGATCCCTTCATTTTACAGAATAGGAAACTGAGGCCCAGAGAAGATATGGAATTTACTTAATATCTCAGTGCACTAAGGCCTTACTGGCAAAGTAGGACCTAAAATAAGAGTATCTAACCCCTTATAGTAAGGCTTTTTCCATTTCACTGTGCAGACTCAGCTTCTATATGTCAATGGGTTTTATGTGAAATAGCTCTAGCAGCTTTATTTTAGGAACCTTGTCACATGACATCCACTTTGCATCTTGATTCTGAGGAAGAAAGTGACACTGGGGTTGCCTGGTATTATAGGATCATAGATGTAAACTTGGAAGAATTTTAGAGGCCATTAAGTTCAACTCTCTCATTTTACAGATTAGGAAAAAAGGGGAAAGAGGTTAAGTGACTTACCCAGAGCCACAAAGCTCTGAGGTAAAATTTGAATTCAGTACTTCTTGACTCTAGGTACAGTACCCTATCCATACTATGATTTGTTTACTGCTTCTCTTCTGGAGTTTAGTATTCAAAACAGGTTTATTTCATTGTCAGAGTCCTAGTTATTAACGTTCCTCTCTTCAAACCTCTCCCCTTTATCCAGTTTCCCCAAAATATTTATAACTAATGGAATTTTAGATGTTAAGGATATTTTCAGTGATAGACAGGAGGGGAGAGGGACATGTGAGGGGAATGAGGGTTAGAACACTTACCTTACTTCCACCCAGGGTGATTTGTATAGCCTAGGCTTAGCACCAATCCTAATTCTCCTTGGCTCCTCTTTCTTCCTTGACTAGGACTGACTTGCTCACCACTCCCTGAAACAACTTAGGCAAGTCAGAGCAATTTCTCAGAGGGAACAACTCCCAGAGTCCTATAGGTAACGTGTGTGTGTGTGTGTGTGTGTGTCTGTCTGTCTGTCTGTCTGTCTGTGTCGGGTAAAGTAACACATTTCTATTACTTACTACTCTGGCTCCTGAGCCCCCACCAGTGTGGAAAGTGATTTAGATAAATCAGTTATAATAACACCATTGACCCTTAAACATTAAATATTTAATAAATGAGAAGGCAAACCCAATAATAGACATAACATTTACTCATTAGTGGCATGAGCAAAATAATCAGAACATCATTCTACCTATAAACCTGTATCATACTTTCCTACTAACATACACAGTGTCTATAGAGGAGTTCACATAAACTTACAGAAAGTTAGTAGGGAGATATCCACATACCCATGACAACTCACCCCTTTGAATTTCAGGTCTTCAAACCCTTGATTTCTTTAGGAAGCAGTCTGCACCACACACCACCTGCTAAGCCAAATTGCTTCTCTGCTAGCTTTTCCTCTTTCTAATCTTCACAGTTCTCTTACTGGACAAAGCTGCTTTTCTGCTACTCTGGGACCACTGAAGCAGTGTTAAGCTCTTTTAGCACAAAGCTTCCCTGGGGAGAGTGCTGAGAAAGTGTTACACTCTTTTATCCATATATTTATTTTATATATATATATATATATATATATATATATGCATATATTTATTATGAAGATGTATATATATGCACATTACAGATATGTGTATATATGCATATATATGTGTATATCCACATATATGCATATACATATAGGTATATCCACATATGGAAATATGTACATATATATATAGTAAATCTATATATGTAGGTATGTATGTATAGCTCCCAACAAATCCTGCTTCTTTCTGTTTCTCTCTTTCCTACAATATAGAAGGCAATAAAGAGGAACACTATAAGAGGTTTCCCATCTCTTGGGTTGTAGTTAATGCTAGAGTACATTAATTCCAGACAAGTCTTCAAATAACAAAGGATTCTGCTTACTTCCAATCAGCTTCCAACAGTCACAGTGCTCTATTCTAACCAAATAGCTCCTCAGTTTAGCTTTGTAGCCTGCCAGTAAGTTCTGCTGAGCTGCTATCAGTTTGTGTTCTGTCTAATGCAGTCATCTTCTCTCATCAAATTTTGTGGGTTTTGTTCCCCATTTCTTCATGGTCAACTTCTCTTCTATCTTCTTCTGGTCATCATCACCACCATCACTTTGTCCTCTAATGCTCTGTAACTTACAATGTGAAAACATAACCACCAGTGTTAAAGGAAGTAGCATGCTATAATGCAGTGGTATCAAACTCAAATAGAAATGAGGGCCACTAAATAATACATAAGCATCACTTCAGGCTGCATGTTGACTTTGAAAACCACACATTAATATTATCTATGTTCTACTGTAGTTTTATTTATGACAAGTCATATGTAAATGAATTGGTGGCCCACAGTGAACTTCAGTCCTCTTTACCTTAGTGTTCTGCTTTCAAACAGTCCTCAGAACATTTATCTGTTGGACACCATTCTTTCAACCCCTCAAAATGGCCTATCTGTCCTGTAGTATTTTTTAGCTAAAGGAATACATTTTTCCTCAAGATGAATTGATCATTGTTTTTACCCAAATATTCTTTTTTTACACATCATAAAGGACTCTTAATTTACATTTGCATAACAGCTATCTAGAGGCTGAGGGGGGTGTGGAGCTAGGGAGGAGATGGAATTCCTTCATTGGTTGATATAACTTTACCCAATGTTTGGGCCATGGATTCAATTCAGTTTTTGGTTTTTTGGGTTATTTTTCAGGCAATGGGGGGTTAAGTGACTTGCCCAGGGTCACATAGCTCATAAGTGTCAAGTGTCTGAGGCCAAATTTGAACTCAGGTACTCCTGAATCCAGGGCCGGTACTTTAACCTCAATTCAGTTTTTAAAGCATTTAATAAGTGCTTGTTGTATATAAGCACTTGTTTGGAGTATAATTGGGGTACTTGGGGGGGGGGCTCCTAAACCAGTGAGTAAGGTGAGTTTGTTAGGGAAAGAAAGAGACAGTACACAGATTCCCAAAGAGATGAGCTAAAGTTCACCTTGATCCAAAGAAGAGCCTTGATTACAGGCTTTCTGGCAGCTGTGAGAGATAAGGTGAGCATCCAGAAGATAGAAGATAGAAAGGATGAAAAAGGCAACTCTGTAGAGGCTGCCTAAGTGTCCTACCTTGGATAGGTCTCTTGAGCTAAAATTAAAGGTCTGGGAACAAAGGATAACAGATGCTCACCAGATCATTATTGGTCTTATTGTGGCCTTCCCCACTGAGAAGAGAATGACCAAGGCAGCAGCCAGAGCATTCCAAAGGGAACCAGGACCTCCAAAAGGTTAAAAGGCCCTACTCTGATCTGACCCTCTTTATTTTGGACCTGGGGTGACTGAGGCCCAGAAAAGGGAAGGGTCTTGAGCAGGGTCACACAAATAGTGAGTGTGAGAACCTGCACCCCAATTCAGACTTCCCCACTGTAGGCACAGTCACCGTGATTTGGAAGTCCTCAGTGAGAGATTCTCCCCTCATTGGGATAGGGTGACCAGCAGCAGTGTGGGCTGTGGCATCCTGTAAGACATTTGCCCGAGAATTTATCAAATTCATCAATCATCTTAGCTCTTTTCATCAAATGCCCCTTGCTAATAAATGTGGAGAGCTATCCACTGGAAATATTCCCTCCCTCCCCTCTCCCTTGTAATTTTTTGGTTTGGAGTATAAACTAAAAGGAGCATAACAACCCCCTCACTACAGATATACACATAGATAAACACACGCACATACACATGTGATGCACACATGCACGTGCATGCATATGTTCATGCTGCAATTAACTTAGGGCCCTTGTGCCAGAGGCATCTCTGACATAAAGGTTAGAATAGCTTGACAGGACATACCCAATACTTAACCAGTCAGTCCTGATGGATTTTATGCCATTTCTCCTGCAAGTTCCTGACTGTGGTATAATTAATCCAAAGTCTAGCCTTCTGCTCTCAAAACAGTGTGTGTATCCAACAGCTAAAGGGTGCCTGAAAAGTGATAGATGGCCCTCTGGTGACTCTGCGTCTCTGAAAAGAGGCCATTGGAAGCTACATAAAATAGGACAGAAGGGAAAAATTATCCATGTGCTTTCCTAGGAAAAGTGTGGGAAATGGGGCACATGAATGTGTGCTGCAGTGGGGGAAAGCTGAAGTAGGACGAATCAGGAGTCCCAATCTCATCTGTCACTGATGATCCACGTGACCTTGAAGCTGTCCCTTAACCTCTTGTCTCTGAAATGAATTAGGTAGACTGAACGATCTCTCAACATTCATCTAGCTCAAACATTCTATGAGTCAGGCTAGCCTAAATTTTTTTAGTGTTTTAGCTTGCATAGCTTAAATTTTTCTAAAGCAGAGAGACTCACAGAGACTGACAGAGACGGACATACAGAGAGAGTCAGAGACAGAGAGACACACACAGAGAAACAGAGGGAGAGAGACAAAGACACAGGCAGACAGTATGAGACACAGAGACTGAGAGAAATAGAGAGAGACAGAGATGGAGACTGACAGAGAGAGAGGGGGAGAGGGGAGGGAAGGGGGATGGATTATGGAGGAAAGTAGAGCTGACTCAATGTATTTTCATGTCCCATCAGAGTTTGGCAGTTATGGCTGGGAGTTCACTGTACATTCAGATAGTGGTAACCTAAGTGTGTGGCTAGGATAAAGGACAATTCAGCTGGAGAGGAAATGCTTAAGTATAGGGCTTTTCAGTACAGGTTTTCCTTAATGCAGTACTGTGAGAGAGGTGGGCCTGAGAGCAGGAAATCCAGGATTCAAATCTCACTTCATATACTTATTAGCTGCATGATCAAAAGCAAGTCACTTAAACCCTTTGAGAATCAGCTTTCTCATCTGTAACATGGAAATGACGTCTGCCTAACATGGCTGCTGTTAAGATAAAATTGGACACAAAGTTTTAAAAAATTGGTGTCAAAATTTGTTTTTACCTGTAATTTGGGAAAAAATAAAATTTAAAAAGAAAAAAGATCAAATTGGTTAAAATGTTTAAAGGACTTTGAAAACTTTAAACTGCTATATAAATGCCAGTTTATAGCATCAGCATCATTAGTGCTGCTGCTGCTGCTCCTCCTCCTCCTCCTCCTACTGCTACTTTGTGTACAGTGGCAAGGCCAGTAGGCTGAGCTGGGACATTCATGGCCCGCCATTTCTGTGACAATCTATGATAGGCAGGCAACCTGTGGTGCTACAGAGCATCAAGGGAATTTAAGGCATTCCTCTTTTTCAACTCTAGGTAGTCAAGTAGAACATGAATTATCTCTTCTATTTTGGATTGGCCATAATTAAAGCCACCACATATTTTCCAGGTTGTTAAAGAAATCTGACATAGAAGGAGCACCTGTCCCTGTCCCCCACCCTCACAAGATCTTGGTTATGTTCTCTGAATTCTGAGGCCCAGACTCCTATACTATCATACTGTTTGTCACTTATTACAGAATATTTGAAATCTGGCCCCCCCAGGTGACTTGTTGGGGACCCCCTCGGAGTTCCTCGAGGTTGGACCATGTGAGGGATAGAGCCTTTCCTCATGCTGTCTTCTTTCTATTGCTACTCGCGAAGGTATATTTGGCACATTAATTTAATGCCCCAAAGCAATTCCCATTCTAATAGAAAGGAAGCCTGACCCCTTAGAATCCAGCATTCTGAAGACTTATATTGTACAAAATCCAATATATTTTCTCTAGTGCTCACCGTTTTAACTTTTTCAGCAAAGCCCAGGGCTATGGAATATGAACCTTTAATACTTATGCCTAATATGAAAAATGTTCTAATGCAGTGTGATAGATGGGGAAAATATTAGTTTGCTATGAGAAATACTTTCAATTGTGCATATCAAAGGAAAGAAAGAAAACACAGGGCAATTTTTTTCACCTTTGGCCTGACAACTTGAAAAAATACTTTCTTATTCCAAAGAGACCATTTTGAAGCTTTTTCTGGAAGTCAATACTAGGTATTTGGGGGGGAAAAGGAAGATTACATTACTTAGAGCCCTTTTTACATCATTATTTGGCTCCTTTCTTTTTCTCTCTTGAATTGGCATGTAGTGTAAGCTATGAAATTGGTGACTCTTAACCCAGAATAAAGTAATCTGAATGAAGAGACTTTGTTCTTACCTTCTTATTTTTGTGTCCTTCATGTCCAGCCCTCACAAGGATTCCCAAGCACTTTACAAATGTGTTGGTCTCAGCTGACATTGGACTATCCTAGGGGAGGAAATAAAAAGATAGTATTAGGGGTGATCGTTGAAAGACAGAGAGAAGCTGAGGCCTCATGGATTGTGATTCCCCAAGAGCAGAGGCAGTGATCTCTTTGGCTGATGTGGTATCCAAAAAATAGTCTTTAGTTTTTTACTTATAAATATTAACCTTCTTACATTTTAAAATTGCTTTCATCAGCCTCTGTGGCCTTGACTCAGCAATGTTTGAGCAAAGTATAACATCATGAAGCCCAAATGGAAACAAAATTATGACATTCTGTCTAATTTTATACTATTTCTCTTAAAAATGAGTAGTGGGAAACAAACACAAACCAACCCCCCCCCCAACTAGTTCTGGAGTCTGAGGTCCTGAGTTCAAATTCCATCCCTGGCATCTTATTCCATATGGAACCTTGGACAAGTCACATCCCCTCCATGGCCCTCAGTTTCCTCCTCTGTAACATAAAGAGATTAGACTAGATGACCTTTGAGATCCCTTCCAGTTCTAGATTCAGGAGAATATGATTGCACAGCTTTGCTTACTTTGACCCAACCAATAACCACTTTCAAAATCACTGCTTTACAGTAATGAACCACATTTATAGCTATATTTACCCTGGTCAAAGACCATTTCAGTGACCATTCTGGAAATAGAGACATTTAAGAATGAGTTAAAGACTTTTTCTCCAAATCATAATTATATAATTCCTTCCCTTCCCTGCCCTACCCTCCTTTCCCCTTCCCTTCTCTTTCCCTTTCCCTGTTTCCTTATTTTCTTTTTGGAGGTGTTGGGACCAGGTCTAGACCTGTGATTTCATTAATGTGAGAAACTCCTGGTGCATAAACTCCATTTATTGAAGCAGATGAGTAATTTGTCTAGAACTCATAGTCTTAGGGTTGCTTGAGGGTGCTGGGGGTACTGAGAGGTCTATTGACTCTCACGTACTCACACGAATAGAATTTCAAAGGCAAGACTTGAAGGCAGATCTTACCGAAACTGAAACCTGATTCTCTTATCCACCCCGACATGCTGCTGCATTATTTTCCTACTGTGATTATGTTCATACTGTGTAAAGGTCCCAAGCTGTTTGGGGGTAGTCAGAGTCTAGCTTGCTCACAGCCCCTGGGCAGCCAGAAGACACACTATGTGATCAGGTCCTCCCATCTTTGAGATAGATCTGTACCATGTAGCAAGACACAGTGTATAAAAACAGGGCTTGCATGCATTTATGTGTCCTTGGTTTCAGTTTCATTCAGCTATACCCACAAGGGCTATTTGAAGAAGTTCCAATTTGTTAAGCTTCACTATAGGATGAAAAATGCTTAAGCAGGGAAACTCTTTAGATCTAGCACCAGTACATATTGTATTGAAATTGACCCGATCATTAATGAAATATAATTTCAGTATGTATATTTGGTTTAAACACACTTCTTTTTTATTTTGCATATGTTCTCAGCATTCCACACATGGAGATAAACTTAAATTCTAGACAGGTCTAGTGGAAAAATTAGAACAACTGTTTGTAGGTCAATCACAGAGTCCCTGCTGCTCCAAGGATTGGAAAGCACTCATCTAGACTTGATGCTGCCCTCAGAATACCAATAGGCCTGAGAGAGGAAATGGTGCTAGATTTGAAGTCAAACAAGCTGGATTCAAATCCTCCCACTACTCATTCATTACTGCCTGGATGACCTTGGACAAGCCATTGAACCTGTCTGGGTTTCAGTTTCCTGCACTGTAAAATGAGAACTTTGGGGGGTTGCTGGGGTCCCTTATAGCTCCACATCTGTGATGCTATGATGTGGTTTTCTTCTCTCTCGAGTGGTCATAATGGTTCTGCTCATCTCACTCAGCATCAGTTCATGTAAGTCCTCCCAGGTTTCTCTGAAATCTGCCTGCTCATCGTTTCTTACAGCACAATAGTATTCTATTACATTCATATACGACAACTTGTTCAGCCATTCCCCAATTGATGGGCAGCCCCTCTATTTCTAATTCCTTAACACCACAAAAAGAGCAGCTATAAATATTTTTGTACATGTGGGTCCTTTTTCCTTTTTTTGATCTTTTTGGGAAAAAGACCTAATAGTGGTATTGCTGGGTCAAAGGGTATGCACAGCTTTATAGCCCTATGGACATAGTTCCAAATTGCTCTCCAGAATGGTTGGATCAGTTCACAGCTCCACCAACAATGCATTAGTTTTCCAATTTCTCCACAGCTTCTCCAACATTTATAATTTTCTTTTTTGTCATATTAGCCTATCTGATAGGTGTCAAGTGGTACTTCAGAGTTCTTTTAATTTACACTTCTCTAATCAGCAATTTAGAGCATTTTTTCATGTGGCAATAGATAGCTTAGATTTCTTCATCAGAAAACTGCCTGTTCATATCCTTTGACCATTTCTCAATTGGGGAATGGCTTGGATTCTTATAAATTTGATTTAGTTGCCAATATATTTTAGAAATGAGGCCTTTATCAGAAATACTGGATATAAAAATTGTTTCCCAGCTTTCTGCCTCCCTTCTTATCTTGGATGCATTACTTCTGTTTGTACAAAACTTTTTTTTAATTTAATGTAATCAAAATCATCCATTTTGCAGTTCATAATATTCTCTTTCTTTTGTTTGGTCAAAAACTGTTCTCCTTTCCATAAATATGAGAGGTAAACTATTCCTTCCTTTCCTAATTTACCTATGGTATCACCTTTTATGTCTAAATCATGTACCCATTTTGACCTTATTTTAGTATAAGGTGTAAGATGTTGGTCTATATCTGGTTTCTGCCATACTATCTTCTAGTTTTTCCAGCAGTTTTTCTCAAATACTGAATTCCTATCCCAGAAGCTGGAGTCTTTGGGTTTATCAAACAGAGTCATTTACTACTGTGTCTCCTGTGTCTAGCCTATTCCATTGATCCTGCACTCTATTTCTTAGCCAGTATCAAATAGTTTTGATGACTGCTGCTTTAATGTAAAGCTTCATATTTGGTACAGCTAGCCCACCTTCATGTGCATTTTTTTTCATTATTTCCCTTGATATTCTTGACCTTTTGGTTTTCCAGATGAATTTTGTTATTTTTTCTAGCTCTATAAAATAATTTTAGGTAGTCTGATTGGTATGGCAATAAGTAAATTAATTTAGGTAAAATTATCATTTTTATTATATTAGCTTGGACTATCCATGAGCAATTGATATTTTTCTCAATTATTTAGATCTGATTTGATGTGTGTGAAAAGTGTTTTGTAATTGTGGTCATAGAGTTCCTGGGTTTGTCTTGGCAAGTAGACTCCCAAGTATTTTATATTGTCTACTGTTACTTTAAATGGAATTTCTCTTTCTATCTCTCGATGCTGGACTTTTTTGGTCATGTATAGAAATGCTGATGATTTATATGGATTTATTTTATATCCTGCAATTTTGTTAAAGTTATTAATTGTTTTAAGTAATTTTGTAGTTGATTCTCTAAGTATACCATCATATCATCTGCAAAGAGTGATAGTTTTGTTTCCTCCTTACCTATTCTAATTCCTTTAATTCCTTTTTCTTTTCTTATTGCTAAAGCTAACATTTCTAGTACAATATTAAATAATAGAGGTGATAATGGACATCCCTGTTTCACCCTTGATCTTATTGGGAATGCCTCTAACTTATCCCCATTACATTTAATGTTTGCTGATGGTTTTAGGTACATATGGCTTATTATTTTAAGGAAAGCTCCACCTATTCCTATGTTCTCTAGTGTTTTTATTAGGAATAGGTGCTGCATTTTGTCAAAAGCTTTCTCTGCATCTATTGAGATAATCATATGATTTTGGTTAGTTTTCTTAATGATGTGGTTGATTATGTTAATAGTTTTCCTAATGTTGAACTAGCCCTGCATTCCTGGTATAAATCCCACCTGGTCATAGTGTATTATCCTGGTGATCACTTGCTGTAGTCTCCTTGCTAATATCTTATTTATGTTTTTTGTATCATTATTCATTAGGGAAATTGGTCTATAATTTTTTTCTCTGTTTTGGCTCTGTGCCTGGTTTTGGTATCAGTACCATTATTTGTGTCATAAAAGGAATTTGGTAGAACTCCTTCTTCACCTCTGCCACTTTCTTTATGACGATACTTGTTTGATCTTTCCTGTTGTTCTCTTGATGCCTTCAACTCAGTATGCAGGTGCAACACCAAGAAACATTTATATGGCCTCAGTGTAGAACATTCACATAAGTAGCTTGATAACACTGTCCTCTTGCTGATGGAATACTTGTTTTTTTAGCATGGCCACAACATTAGTAATAGCTTTTCTCACTAATTCAGGCCTCTAATCTAGTAGATATGTTAAAATAGAAATGTTCAATACAATGAATAAAAACCTATGCAAAGTCAGTTGGTCAAAATAGGATTACAAGAAAAATGAGAATGAGCCCCATTGGGTTTCATCCTGTATATCCAGTGCCACCATTTCAAATTATTGCAGAAGATATAGAAATTTCTATAGAAATATTAGGCAGCTGGTTAGCTCTTACCTTCTCATAAGTCAATGTTAACCAAAGTCCAAATGGTTTTGTACCAATTAAGCTTTTGACACATTTCTCCAAAGTTGCCAGCTTCTTATCTTGTTCATATATAGCATGTCATTATAATCTTCTTAATATACATGAAATCAAACGACATCAATATAGGATGGAGAAATGTTTACAAAAAGTGAGTTACATTATGGAATACACTAATATTGAGTAGTAAAATGAGCTTAAATCATTCCAACATGATAGAAGTCATACAAAGAATTCTTCAAGGAAAGGGAAGAAAGAAAAGACAATATGAAAAACAAATGCTGATATTGATATAGCAGCTCAAAGCTTGCAAAAGACTTTACATCACTTATCTCCTTTGAATTCATATCTCTATAATGTAGATATGGTTATCTTCATTTTTCAGGTGTGGAAACAGAGTCCCAAGAAACTCACTGATCTGAATATAATCATCCACTTATCAAGTATAGGAAACTAGATCCCAAATCTAATCTCAGAACAAAGTGTAGTGACTTATCTAATATTTATATGGCTCTTTTAAAGTTTGGTAATTACTTTAGGTAAATTATCTTACTAGATACTTATAAAAGCCCTGGGTAATGGAAACTATTATTAGATCCATTTTGCAGATGAGAGAACTGAAGCTTAAAGAGGTGAATTACTTGCTCGGGGATAAACAGCCAGAAAGTGGCTGAATCAGGATTTGAACTCCAATCTTTCTTAATCCAAGTCTAGTACTCTGTGTACAGTGACTTTGGACATTTTCAAAGAATATTTGTTATCCAAACTTATATCACAGTCATGTCATGAATAATGTCTGCAAATCACTATGGTTGACTTAAACGGCAAAATAACTTGATGGCCAATAATCAGGAATGTGTGGGGTTTATAAATCTGTTTCCTCTTTGCCTCAGGCTCCATGCATTCCACCCCCCTCTCCACATTGTACTCTTGTTACTTGTTGAAATAAAATTACCTTTCCCCTGAGAAGCAGGTAAAATTTCTTCCTGCTATCATTCCTTTTCACAGTTCAAATTGCAGTCTGGATGCAAAGATTCCAGATGTGAGCAGACCATTGTGGGTGAAAAACGTCAGATTCAATGTCTTTTATCAGTAGGAGCTCAATCATTGCTGTGACTGTAGCCAGCCCAGGGCCTGAGCCGTCAGCCTTGTCTCAGCCCCTTAGAAAACTAAAAGAACTTGTAGCTGGAATCTTTGAGTATTCTTGGAAAATAACAGAGATTCTTCTATCATGTAACAAGATCATGGGATCAAATATCTAAAGTTAGAAGGGACTTTAGAGGTCATCTCATCTAGCCCTTTGATTTTACAGAGGAGGAAAGTGAGGCACACAGAGGTGAAATGACTTGTCCGAGGTCATTTAGGTATTAGGTCATGACAGTAAGATTTGAACCCAGGTTCTTTGACTCTAGAAACAGTGTTCTTACCATTATGTGCTGCTACCTTCCATACTTGTTAAGTGTCCCTTATAGTTCTGTGCTTATATCTGTCTCAAGCATTTTTCCTCACTGATATTTTTCATCCTCTTCATTTAAATGTCTTAGTCCCTTTACCACCTCTCCTACCCCTGGTCCAACCTCCCATCTCTACTAGACTAGACTGTAAGCTCTTTAAGAACAGGGACCATATCTTAAGCCTTTGTGCAGTGCACATATTAGGCAATCCATAAGTAATCACTGAGTTCAATAGAGTAAAATATTCCATACTGTAACTTCATTGTGGGAGTGATCACCCTTACTTGAATACATTCATATTAGTGGTCTCAAGAGTATGATCTAATTTCCTGGAGATTTTCAGGGCCTGTTCATGTAGTTCACTGAAGCAAAAGAAGTCCACTGAGTCAGGAAAGATGTGAATCTTTTTTTCTATCAATGAAATTGAGAGCAGGAGACACTTTCACAAAAGAGCTCCAATTTTAAGAGACATTGACTGCATCATAGACCTGAGAATTGCAACTTCACTATGGAATAATTTAACCTTTTGCAGGCATACCTACTTCATTGTCTTCTGTGATTCATGATGACAGTCCCTTAAAATTCTAGATAATGCACAATGTTTTTATACTTGGCTTGCATCCACAGAGGAAATAGTCACATTTTACAATGGAATACAGAACTAAGAAATGAATCAAGTATTCTTGGGAACATACAAACCTTTAAGATTTTTACAATTGTTGAGTGTTTTTTTAATTGTTATTATAAACCTCATGTTGTATATCTGGACAACTAATTATATTTGCTTAGTTTCTATTTGCAATTGCATGAAGTAATTTAAATACATAAATTGTATAACACTGTCTTAGTCATTTCCTCTAAGCCTCCATCAGAATTCTTTGTCCACTTGATCTTATTGAGTTTTCCTCATATGATTATATTTATGATGTACACTGTTTTTTCTGATTCTGCATTTTTCATTCTATTCTTTCAAAAAGGTATTTGCAAGATTTCTTTGCATCATACCTTCTTGACTGTCTTAATTACATTACATTCATATACTACTATTTATTTAACCCTTCCCTAATTTATATATACATTTATGTCTAATACTGCTATGAATATCATTGAACAGATATGTCATTTTTCATTGTTGTTTTTACAGCATTTGGAGGATATAGTCCTAGGACAGCAATTATGCAGTGAAAGGGTATTATTTATGTAACTTTTATTGTCTGCTGCCACATTGCATTGCAAAAAAAGGATTCTATAGGTTTATAGTGAATATATAATAAAGACAAATGCCTCTTTTTCTACATTGCCGCCGGCATCGGACTTCACTACTTTTAATCATGTTGGATAATTTGAAGGGTATGATGTGCTGTCTCAAAATTGTGTCAGTTCTTAATTATTTGTAAGGCAAATCATTTTCAGGTGATTTTTAAAATTACTTCTGTTTTCTCTTTGTGCATGGACCATTTCTCCATTACAAACTGGAAATTCCCACTGTGACTTTTTCACAGATCATATGTGTGTGTATGTCTGAGGTGTGTTACATTTTTACATGTCATATTTGCTATAATAATTTTTCCCGATCTTTTTTCAGTAATATTGTCTCTGCTGTAAAGAATCTTTTTGTGTATTTAAATTATTTTTCTTTCTCATTTCTCGAATTTAAAAAACCATTTCATTTCTACAAAGAAGATAATTATTTCATTTTCTTCCTTTTTATGTTTTTATATTTATTAATCTGGAATGGATGGGATTATATAGTGTAAGATCTGGGTCTATATCCCTTTTCTGCAAAATTAGAGACCAATTTTCTCAAGGATATTTGTTAAATAATGAATCCTTTCCCTGGGCAGATAGGTGGCACAATGGAGAGAGTGCCAGACCTTGAGTCAGGAAGACCTGAGTTCAAACTTGGCCTCAGACTCTTACTTGCTGTGTGAACCTGGAGAAATCATTTTACCCAGTTTGCCCCAGTTTCCTCATCTATAATATGAAGTGGAAAAAGAAAAGGCAAACCATTCTAGTATCTGTGCCAAGAAAACCTCAAATGGGATCATGAAGAGTTGGAAATGACCAAACAACAACAAACCTTTCTTCAAAGTTTATTTTTTAAAGGTTTGTCTAATACTAATCTTGTGCACACATTTGATTGTATGCCTGGCATATAACCTTATGACTTATGAATCATATTAATGAAATTGGACTGGGCTGTAGAGCCCCATCTTCAGAAGTATAGTATGCTCTGCTTGCTGTTTGCCCATGTGGAAGTGCCTAGAAATCCCACCTCCAGAAATACATGATGACATGTAATAGAAGTGCCTTGTTCCCCTCTTTGGGAGCACCTATCTTGTAACTGATTTATTCTGCTAATCACTCGGTAAAGAAATAGGCTGTTCATTGAATACTGAGCCACAGCTGGGGTGCACCCAGAATACATTAATTGGTCCAGGAACCTCTCTCTATCTTTCTTTCTTGCTGGCATTGTTCCAGTGAGGAGACAAGGACTTCTACAAGCCCTCAATGGAGAGAGAAGCTTCAAGCTTTCATACCCCCACCAGTCCATGACAACGTGGGCTATGAACACATGAAAGTCCTCCTGATTCTATCTCTCTTGTATCTATTTTTCTGGCTTTGAAATAAAGGCATATTGGAGATACCTCTGACCTTTTGAGCTTTGAAGTACTGGCACAGCAAGACCCAGAAGGCTGAGAGCTGGAATCCATGCTGGGATTTGTGGAAGACCAAGCGTGGGAAAGGTGACATTGAAGAGAGGCACTGAAGAATGACCTGCTTGACCCAGCTCACTGGTAGAAGAGACTCAAATTTATCCATTCATTGGCTATGCCACGTTTGGAAGTGAATTTGATGGGGCAAATGCTTTGTAGTATGATTCTACTCTTTCCAGCACTGAGGTGATGGGAGAATGTGATTTCCCCCATACCCCAGTTCAGGTGTTGGGCAAGATGCTTTGTAATTTCTGTTATTTCTGTCTTTGCAATAAATATCCCTTTGTAAAAAAAAAACCCACCTAATTGATGTTGATAGTTTAAATTAGTCTAGGACACTAATAACTTGTGGTTGATATTGAAGAGAACACACTCAAATGGAGGTCTGAGCTGATAGCATGTCTCCTCTCTAAAAGATATCCCCACCCTTTCAGGGATACCCCTAGAATCCGGAGGGGGTTTATATGGGTAGCCTTGCAGTGGGGACTCAACTTATCAGTGAAAGTGGCAATTATTAGAGATACTTGGAGCTTATAAAAGCTACTTTAATATCATATGAGTTTATATAGGGGAAGGAAAGAAAATAATCATTTATATAGCATCTACTATGCAGCAAGTGAAGTACTTTTACAAAATCACCTCATTTTATCCTAACAACAACCCTTCAAGGTAGGTGCTGTTATTATCCCCATTTTACAATTGAGGAAACTGAGGTAAATGATGGTTAAGTGACTTGTACAGCTAGTGAATGACTGAGGCCAGAAATGAACTCAGGTCTTGCTGATTCCAGGCCCAGTAGTCTCTGAACTGCACCACCAACTGCCTGTGGTGGCCTAGTAGTTGTAAAGATCATTATGAATTCTAACTTAGCACTACAGTGAGAATACTAGATACTATCAATAGCACATCAAGGTTTTAACCTTAATATTCCTACTGGGAGAGATAGTATGGTATAGTTTAAAAGATATAGAACTCAGAAGAATTGAACTGAAATTCCAGGTCTGCCATTTAATGCCTATGTGACCTTGAGAAAGTCATTTCCATTGCCTGAGACTTTTTCCCACGATGATAAAATGTTAGACCAAACAGTTTCAAAGATTCTTCTCAGCTCTTAAATTTCACCAACAACCTGCCTCCACTTGCCATGGTCTAGAGCTTTCCTATCTTTTCCCTGGCAACTTCAGTACCCTTCAGTCAGAAGCCCTGTCCCTCTTCTGGTTTAGGCACCCTCTACCAAATGATAATGTGCTCCATCTCATGGGAAATCCTCTGTGTGATTGGTGACAACTCTATCTGGAAGACTGAATCCAATCCCAATTGTGAAAAACGGTAATGAAACAGGACAAGGAGGGAGTAGCCTCACTCTCTTAGGCAGGTGATATAATGTTAATAGGTGAGTGTGAGAAAACAGAACTGCTCAGATCATACTTTGCATCTGTCTTCTCTTAGAAGAGAAAGGGTCTCAAAATGGTGAAGACAGACTCAACAATATAAGCAGGAAATTGTAGTCCAAGGGAGATAAGGAGATGGTAAGAGCACACTTCAGTGGTTTGCATTGCATCCCAGGGTACTGAAGGAACATTCAGATGCAGTCTGGGAAAATTTTTGGAGCTTTGCCAAAGGTTCCAGAAGACTGGAGATAGTTAAGTATTGTTTGGTTTTCTAAAAGGGGGCTTTATAGATCCAGAGAATTATAAAGTCAGCTTGACACCAATACCCAGTAGCATTTTGGAATGTATCATTAAAGAGATGTTTTTTGACTATTTAGGAACAAACATGGTGATTGCTAAGAGTCAACATGTTTTCTTGAAGAATAACTTTAGTGTTTTGGTTCTTAACCCATTTTATGATCTTTGGCAGTCTGATGAAGCATAATACTGCTGTGGTATTTTGCCTACATTCATTCCTGAAGGAAATGTTACATTTCAGGTAGAAGTTTGTGAAAGTATAAAGGTATTTTTTTTTTCTTCCAAGTTCCTAGACCCTCTGAAAGCTATTCACAGAACCTCAGGATCTTGAGTTAAGAATACTTGCTCTAGTGGAAATAAAAATGGATTTGGAAGTAGAGAACCTTCACTGAAATCCATGCTCTGATGCTCTCTCATTACCTCTGTAACTTCTGGCAGGTGGCCTTACCTCTCGGCGCCTCAGTTACCCTCCTGTAAACATGAAGATGATTTCAAAGGCACCTTCCAGCTCCCCTTCATGCACTATATTCCAGCCAAGCTGTCTCCCCAGCTTGCCATTCGGACTCTCCCCTCTGTACCATCACACACACTATTTTCCCATGTCTAGGATGCTGACCCTCTCAGCTCTGTCTCTCAGAATCCTTATTGTGCTAAGGTTCAACTCAGTTGCCATGTCCTCTGTGAGGCTTCCCTCTCCCACCCTTGCCCATTTTTAGTGGTCCCTCCTTCTGCAAATTACCTTGAATTTTCTTATCTGCATTCATGCTATAGTCCCCTCATAGAATGTAAGCCCCTTGAGGGCAGAGACTATTTTTGTCCCCCAGTGCTTAGTACCTTACCTTGTACATAGTAGGGATGGGAGTAGGCAATGAAGTTGTGATCATTGGTGTAAGGAACTCCCGGATATGGAAACTCCCTTTACCTAAGTAGATCAGTACCTTCTCTATAATTTACAATCTCAGAGATTTTCCTGGAGCACTGAGAAATCAAATGACTTGCCTAGGGTCAAAATATGTTTCAGAAATTAGATTTGAACAATAGGTTTTCCCTGAATCAGAGACCAGCTGTGCAACACTGACTCTCAGCATAATAGGTATTTAATACTGGCTGATTGATTGAAAGTAGGCATTCACATGTTTTTTGAATTGTATCAGTTAAAATCTATCTCATACAAATTTATGCCAAACTAATTTCATATAGTTTTTTAACAGGATTATTTGGCTGGTAGAGCCATAGACACAGTATAATTTGATTTTTAGCAAGGCATTTGACAGTAATCTCTTTGTACCCATGTGGTTAAGATGGTACATTGTGGTCTTGATGCTAGTTCCATTAGACACATTTGTAGTTAGTTGTGCTACAGTAATTGGTGGCCATTGATTAACGAGCCTGGGTCAATTTGGATGGAGAGCTCTGAGTGGGTATCACAAGGTTTTGCCATCCACCCTCTGATGTTTGGAATTTGGTTTGTTACCTTAGTCACATAAATAATGCTTATCAAATGTGTACTTGACACAGAACTTGGAGACATCAGTAATCAACCCCTGTGGAGATGTAGCCTGACAGATATTCCTGCAGGACCTACAGCCTTAGCTACTAAAGACCTAGAAAAGAAACTGCTTGCTACCAAAGTCCTAGATACTGGCAATTGGTTTAGCCTTAGAAACTGATATGATTTTATAAGGAGAAAATACTTTATCATAAAAGTATTTTATTATTTTCTAGTTATATGTAGGGATAGTTTTCAACATTTATTTTTGTAAGATTTCTAGTTTCAATTTTTTCTTCCTCCCTCTCCTCCCTCCCCCCTGCCCAAGACAGCAAGCAATCTAATATAGGTTATATATGTACAATCACATTAAACATATTTCTGCATTAGTCATGCTATGAAAGAAGAATTAGAGCAAAAGGGGAAAACCTCAAAAAAGAAAAACAAACAAAAAAAGAAATAATATGGTTTCAATCTGCATCCAGATGCCACAGATCTTTTTTCTGGATTTGGAGAGCATTTTCCATCATGAGTCCTTTGGAACTATCTTGGAACATTGCACTGCTGAAAAGAGTCAAGTCTATCACAGTTGGTCAACACACAATATTCTTAATACTGTGTACAATGTTCTCCTGGTTCTGCTCATCTCATTCAGCATCAGTTCATGTAAGTCCTCCCAGGTTTCTCTGAAATCCACATGCTCATTGTGGAGAAATGACTTTAAAGAAGAGGTGTTACCATCTACTTTTCTGCTTCACTCTGAAGATCATGGGACTTCTTCATCAAAGCTGTAGCTGAAACCTCCCCTAAGTGTTGTGTCCCCAACTAGAATGTGAACCACTTGAGTTCAGGGACTGTCTTTTTGTATTTATTCCCAGAGCTTACCACAGTGCTTTGCCTATAGTAAGTGCTTAATAAATGCTTTTATTTATTCATTTATTCAGTCAGTTTGGAAGAAGGAGATGAATTGAGATTAAGAATGATGCTGATAGGATGCAATGCTAAACCCAAACCCAACAAGATGAAACTCAGTAGCAATAAATTTGATTGATAGAAAGTAGGCATTTACATGTTTTTTTAATTGAATCAGTTAAAATCTATGTCATGCAAATTTATGCCAAACTAATTTCATGTAGTCTTTTAACAGGATTCTTTGGCTGGTAGAGCTTGGGAATTCCATAGACACAATGCAATTTGATTTTAGCAAAGCTTTTGATAACAATCTTTCTCTATGCATGTGGGGAAGATGGTGCATTGTGGACTTAATGCTAGTTTTGATTTTCAGATTAAACCAACCTACTGCACAAGTACAAAATGAAAGAGATGTGGTTAGGCACCAGTCCATTTAAAACATACTTGATGTTATAGCTCACCACAAGTTCAATACAGTCAAGAGTGGAAATCTTGCCTGCTGGATAGGGTGTTGGATTTTTGACATCTGGGGACCAGGTTTCATATCTCTTTTTGTGTGATCATGGGCAAGTGACTTAAGCTCTCAGATCCTCAGTTCTTTTCACTAGTAAAATGGAGGTCATGCAGGGTGGGCTAAAAGTCACAAAGGGTTTTCAATATTTAATATTTAATAACTCCTTTATTTTTTGTTTTTAATTTACAATACAATAGCATCCTACACAGTAAGTATATAGGAAATGAATTTACATTATGTGTGAAAGATCAGATATTGTAAATGGTAAACAATAAAGAAAAGTATTTTTCAAAAACTTATTAAAACATTGTGACTTTTGGCCCACCCTATACTAACCACCTAACAGTTACTATAAAGAAAATCTTATACAAATGTGTTATTAGTAATCAATGAGCACAATATACAACTGCCAAAGGAAGTTATGCAACCCCAGAAATGCAGCATCTAGAACAAGGGAAACAATCTCTGTTACAAAGGTACCATGTCTTCAGTTCTAGAGACCACATTTTAAGAGGGACATTCACCAGCTGAAGCTAGTCTAAAGGAGGGATAGAAGAATGATGAGAGAACTGGTAACTCACCACAGTACTTAAAGCATTTGGAATTTTGTGTATTTGAGTACTCTTTTCATTGATGCTAATTACAATGCCTCTGTAACTTAGTAGGGAGTCTCCCTGAGGCATTCTAATCATTCTAGGAATTAACAAGGCTTGGTGGGAGGTTAAATATGAGGTATTGGAGAACGAATAAAGTCAGAGATAGTGTTATCAGAAAAATGGGCATTCTGACCTTTCCCATAAGGTTGTATAAGACAGGCCTTTGTGTTGGCCTTGGTTTGAAACTACTCTAAGCTGGCATGTATTCTGCTTGGTCCCTTCAACTCTTTCCTGTCATTCATCTCCTTGCTGGGCAGTGCTAACCCCTGCGTCACCACTTCCAGGAGCTCCAGTGATTGGGCATATAAGAACTTCCGCATCACCCTTCTCAGGAAGGAGAATATAGAGAATAGCTCATTGGTTCCAATTTGCAATCCTACTTTCCATCCTCCCACTGGCTTCTGCCACCAGCAGTAGGCACCATACCTCCCTGAACAACTGCCAGGGTCCTTGAGAGACTTTAGAAACCCAACAGTGACCCAAATGCTTTTTGTGATGATGTTCTATGGGGACTGTCATTGGAGAGTTCTTGAGGATCCAGACCTTATAAAATCCAGCTTGTACTCTAGAAGACAAAACTACATTGACATGAGAATTCATCTTATCCTTGTAATGGAACAAGGAATGGGATCCAGATCAATGCATTGGATGAAACTACTGCAAGGAAGTTTGATCAGACCAGGCTGACCGAGAGTATAATTGGGTGGAAGACACAGGGAATATGACATTTCTCTCCAGAGATGGGGAGAGGCACTAAGTACTGTTTCTAAAGGAGTGGAGAGGCATGTATACACATGCTGACCAATAAAGTGATTTCAATTTTAAAAACTTCTAGATCCATGCAATAGTACTTATTGGGCTGGACCATTGCTTAATTTTCCTTATAACATCCTTTCCACCAGGCTAAAATGTGGCCTGATACAGTGGCATTGGCAGAAATAGAGAAGTCAGACATAGGAGATACTTTGAGATGAGATTGGGATAACAAATGTGCTTTTGAATACAGTGCCATAGCCCATTGGAAATCAGTGAGTAGTTGAAGAAATGAAGTTTGTGCTTAGAAAGAAATTCAGAGTAGAGACATAAGTTTGAGAGTCATCCACATATACTCGATACCCAAATCTGAGAAAGTGAATTAATTCACTAGGAGCAGAATATTTTAAAAAAGAGCAGAGAGGAATCATTGGAAGAGATGAGAAGGATGTATCAAAGGATACAGAATTGTATTGAGAAAGGCAAGGGGAAAACCAGAAGAGTAGAGTGAATTTCAGGAGTAGCAGCCAGTGGTGTGCAACATGACACAGTGAAGGAGAGGTCAAAGGGAATGAAGGCGATGGGAGGATCACTGATATTTGTGATGAAGAAGTAATCGATGGTCTCCAAGACGCAGATTGTAGTGTCATGTCAAGAGGAGAACATTGTTAACCATTACAACTATTCCGAAGTGGAATGGGTTGCCCCAGGGGTGGTAGGGAGTTAGAGATGGCTATGGTGGCATAGTGTGTGAATGGTGGACCTGCTTCAGACACTTACTAGTTAGATGACCCTGTTGATATCACTTAACCTCTGTCTCCCTCAGTGTTTTAATCTGTAAAATGGGGATAACAATACCACCTACATCACAGAGTTTTTATGAGAATCAAATGAGATGATAGATGGAAAGTTCTTTGCAAATCCCCAAATATGTAAATATTTAGATGATATCATCATCGTCATGGCAGACATCTTCTGGAGCACTCCCCTCTCCTTTTACATGTATGTGTATACAAACACCTGGACCAAAATATTTCTGGAAATTCAGTTCACAAGATGAATCTTTAGGCTTGGGAAAGCCTATCATAATGGCTAAGATAACAAAGTGTTACTCATTGCAAGTAAAGTGCAGACAGAGGGCATTCAGAAGAAGTTACTGCTTCCACTCATCCCCAGTTAAGCAAGGAGATGCTACTACAACGGAGAAGCGGCTGGAAGGTAAACTTTTCTCCTTCCTACTTTACTGTGGACAGTCTCCCAGATGGTTGCTGCTTTCATTTGCCATGCTCAAAAGGTGTAAGTGTTATTTAATTTCTACACATTATTCATGAGATGAAATCTGAGTATGGGATTTGCCAATGCAGTCATGTAAATTGCATTAGCAATAATGGGCTTGATGTAATTTTCAAATGCTAAAGACAATTTTTGTCGGATGTATTCACAGTTTAAGAGATGGGCTTGATTTGAGATGGATAATACAAAAGGAAGATATTCTAAACATATACACACAGGACAGACAAAGGCAAGCGTTGCTATAGCAACCAGAACCATGTGAGAGCTCTAGGCAAACTTCTGCTCTCCACCATATCCTCTCCTCCTCCCACTCTTTTCCTGTCTGCCCAGGTTTTTTTCCCTCTCCCTCTCTCTTTCTCTTCCTCAGTGGTTTGCAGAGATTTGAAAATCAGACAGTCAATCTTAGAATGTGCACCATGGAAAAATAGATTTCCAAAGGCAAGCTCAAGGGCTGCCTAAGGTTGAAACTGGTATCAATCACACCTTTGTCGATTTCAAGATGGCAGAGAAGGTCGATGATGGTGGAGGTCAAGGGTGTTAACTGTTTGTTATTTTAAATATTTGTCCATGACACACTTGCAGTCTTTGAGAGATGAGAAACAAGCAGCTTTGCTGAGAGCCTTGGGCCAGGTTTACCTGAGTGAAATTTTAAGTTCTAACAAATGATGAAATAATCTATAGAGGTGTAGGGGCCACAAAACTTTATGCCCTAAGGAAGTACTTCATTAAAACATTGGCTATAAACCATCTGTTCTAGAGTTTCTTTACCATCTTTTGTTCAGCTGAAGTGATCTTTTTGGCCAGCAGGCAACATCACTTCCTCTCATTCTACCCACCCCTCCAACTGGGAGCAGTTGTGTAATAATTGTGCAGGCTCTATTGAAAGAGACCTTGCCTCTGAAGGCCTCTGGACCAAGTCTGTACTTTGTCTAAGGGGAGAAACAAGGGCAAAGGGAAGGTCTGTGTTTGCCATCAACTTTTTTCACTGGCATGAAGTAAAGATGAAAAGTTAGGTATACAAAAGAAAAGTTAGGTATAAATAACTCTTGTTTTTGGTGAGGCAATTGGGGTTAAGTGACTTGCCCAGGGTCACACAGCTAGTACGTGTTAAGGGTCTGAGGCCGGATTTGAACTCAGGTCCTCCTGAATCCAGGGCCAGTGTTCTATCCACTGCACCACCTAGCTGCCCCTATAAACAACTCTTAAAGGAATTTGTAAATTCTTTGTAAGTGCCCAAAATGTACCTCCCTGTGATTCCCTCCATGTGAGTGCTCACTTCAACAATGCAAAGCAGGATCTATCTATTCCTCCCCATCCCATGGACTGTTGTATATATCTTACCTTGTTTGTCCTACTGGGTCCACCCAACAACCAAGAGATTTTCTTCAGTTTCTCTTGATGATGATGATGACAATGATGATAACAATAGCAACAACAATAATAATAGGTAGCATTTATTTAGTGCTTTGAATGTTTGCAAAAATGATCTCTCTATGTGTATGTATACATATATATATGCATTCATACATACATACATACATACATACATACACATACACTCTTATGTGATCCCTACTACCATCCTGGGAGAAGGGCTACTGCTGTCCTCATTTATATAGATATGGAAACTAAGGCAGACAGAGATGAAGGAATTTATCCAGGGTAACCCATTTGGTAAATGTCTGAAACAGTATTTGAACCCCGGTTTTCTTAAATCCAGTCCAATGCTCTATACATTTTGCTACCTCACTGCCTCTTGACATCATCAGGATACCAACAGAGGACATGGGCTATGCATTGGTTATGTATGACTCTTGCTACAAGACTAGCCCATCATTTTTATAGATGGCAGCTGGTCGGTACAGTAGATAGAACACTGGACCTGGAATCAGAAATACATGAGTTCAAATTCTGCCATAGGCACATAATTTCTGGGTGACCCTGGGCAAGTCATTTCACCTCTGTCTGCCTCATTTTCCTCATTTACAAAAATGGGAATAATAATAGCACTTATCTCCTAAGGTTGTTATGAGGATAAATTGTTGTATTTTAAAGATCTGCACAAGCATTAAAGTGTATATAAATGCTAGCTCTTATTGTTATTTTTGCTCAAACTTTTTAGATGACATCCTTATTCCATTTCTCCATAATTAGGAGTTTGTTGTGTGTGTTTTGTATTATCCTCAGGGCCTATCACAGTGCCTATCGAATAGCATGGAATTAATGCTTGTTATTGATATGTTTCAACCCACTCCTACCCACTATATGCCTTTCCATTCCCCTCAGCCTCATTTTCACTTCTTTGGAGATAGTGGTATTTGTTCCATCATTCATAGCCACACCACACAGTAGAATATGAGTATTTAAAGATGAGCCTACATTTATTGGGGTAGCTGGGTGATGTAGTGGATAGAATACCAGGCCTGGAGTCAGAAAGACTCATTTTCTTGAGTTCAAATGTGGCCTCAGACACTTACTGGCTGTGTGACCCTGGACAGATCACAACTCTGTTTGCTTTGGTTTCCTCATCTGTAAAATTAGCTGGAGAAGGAAATTGCAAACCTTTCCTGTATCTTTGTAAAAAAAATGGGGTCACCAAGAGACACAACAGAAAAAAACCAACTGAACAACAACAAAACTACATTTCAGAAAGAAATTGGGAATAATTGAAAAAAACTTTGTCATTTTCTAAAGGCAAACATTTATTCACCTAAGAAGGTGTCTGTCGCCAAAGATGTTTGTCTTGGAACTTCACCATCACATCTTAGGAAATCATAATATTATTTCACAACAAATGAAAAAACCCCACCATAACAACAATAATAATCCCTCCACTAATGTGCCTTCTTCCGGTGCTTTGCTATAGGGTGGTGGTGACCTTGTATTCTCAAAATGCTGTCCCGAAGTGAGAAAGCTGGAAGGGCTTCAAGTTCAGGTCTGTTAACTGATTGTCACCTGAGGACAAAGCTAAGGATAGTGGCTTTGGTTATTAGATGATTGGCCTCAGAAAAATGAGTTTTTCCAACTGTGGCAATCTATTAAGAGCTTTCACTGGGGCTGTGACTTCTTTCCAAGGAGAAAGTACAAAGGAAAACATGGCCCCTTTAAATAATAAAGGTGAAAACAATACTAATAGCTACAAAAAGGTTAACAGCTGAAGTCACTGTGGAAACCGGAAAATCAATCAATCAATCTCAATCTCTCTCTCTCTCTCTCTCTCTCTCTCTCTCTCTCTCTCTCTCTCTCTCTCTCTCTCTCTCTCCCCCCCTCTCCCCCTCTCTCTCTCTCTCTCCCCCCCCCCTCTCTCTCCCCCTCTCCCCCTCTCCCCCTCTCCCCCTCTCTCCCTCTCTCTCCCCCTCTCCCCCCCTCCCCCCCTCTCCCTCTCTCCCTCTCTCTTTCTCTCCCTCTCTCCCTCTAAGTCATGCACTCTGACAGTAATTGTGAACCTGATACTTCCAGATTTTTATCACATGATCAGATTTTTATTGATGTTTTTAAAATATTGCCTAGATTTCCCCTATTTGTTCCTTTCTCCTCCTAGAGAACTACGACTTATTTGTTTTTTTTTTTTTGGTGAGGCAGTTGGGGTTAAGTGACTTGTCTAGGGTCACACAGTTAGTAATTGTTAAGTGTCTGAGGCTGGATTTGAAGTCAGGTCCTCCTGAATCCAGGGCCAGTGCTCTATCCACTGAGCCACCTAGCTGCCCCAAGAACTATGACTTATAACAGAGGTTTTTTTTAAAGAAAGGATGGAAATTAAAAATGTACACAAAGCAATCACCACACACACATACACATATGACATTATGTGTAATGTTTCACACCTCTGAACATGAGTGTGAGCAGAAGTCTGCTGGTGTCTTTTCTTTGTGGCCAACCAACCATCTTCTTTTTTAATTTCATAACATTCATTTTGTTTCTTCCATGGCAGTTATTTCAATTCACATTGTTGTCATTGCAAATGTTGTTTTCCTAGCTTTGTTTTACATAAGTTCATAAAATTCTTTCCATGCTTCTTTGTATTTATCATGTTCATTGTTTTTTACAACATGATAACGTTCCATTATATTCTTGTACCACCATTTGTTCACAAAATCAACTTTGTTTCCATTTCTTTGCTACCACAAAAGTGCTCCTATGCATATTTTGGTGTATATGGAGCCTTTTCTCCTGCACTGTCTTCTTTGAAATATATGCTTGGCAGTGGGAATCTACACTACCAGATATTCATCCCAACCATCAATGCTAGCTAGATATTTCTGCGTGGAATCTCTGGTTCATGTAAAACCAGTGAAAACCTCTGAATTTCCTGCACAATCTTGAATTCATGATATTTTCAACCGGTATATAAGAATAAAATTGTATAGGCACTAATTATAGCCCCTCCATTGTTGTTTTTATTGTTCACATTTTATATTCAATGGATTCAGACAGAGATGGTTCCAGGACAAGTTTCATTCCTACTGCTGTTCTTTTATTTTCAATATTCAGCAGATTACTGCACAGCTTAATAAAATGACAGCTTTTTGTAACTGATCAAAAGTGATAGGATATGAGCTCATCTTCTGTAGCCTCACTGAAAGCATTTCCATGACAATTCTAGTAACAGGACAATGGGGTGTCCTACAGGAACAAGGAGGTTGATGAGGCTAATGCTTTTCCTGAAATAGTCTGCAAAAGGTAGTCACTATATTGAGTCAGTCTAGTGGTCAGTGTCCCTGTGCTTCATATACTCAGTTGTCCTGGTTTTTTCTTATCAATGTGCTACTTGCTTAATTCCTTGCACTGTAAGGTTTTGCACGATAACTGTTAGCAGCCACTCATGCATTACCATAGCTTAGACCTGCCATCCATAGAGTTGAGAAACAAGTTTCATAACATCACCATGAAAAGAAACTAACCTACTTGTAGGTGATCAAAGCATTTTACACATTACATTAGTGAACCCTCCCCACACCCTCGTATTGTAAGTATTATGATCTCTGTGTTAAGCTGGAGGCATTTGAAAGGGAGAGCGGTTCAATTATTTTACCTAAATCACAAAGTGAGTGAGGAGAGAGAGAACAGTGATGTGTCAGCCCAGGACTGGCTCTCAATCCTAAGCTCAGACATTGAGACAACCTGCCTTCCTCTGAGCAGCTGAATGTCTCCAGTTCTCTGCTGAGCTCTAAATGAAAATTAATTATTGGAAGCTAGAAAAAGGAGTAAATGGGACCACATACTTATCAAATGCCAAATAAATGTTCTAAATCTTAATGAAATGTCCAAAGAGCCAGTGAAATCAGTCAAAAAATGGTTAATTTTGTGGGAAGAATATTCTAACTATGGTATTTTTCCCTGTCATGTAAACCCTTAACTGGGGGAGTTCCCCCAAGGCCCTTTGCTCTTCTCTCTTGACATGTTTTCCCTCAGGGAACTTTTCTGCTGTCAACCTTTGACTATTATGGGAATGATGCTCAAATCTCTGTCTGCAGCCCTGACCTTCTGGCCAGACTCTAGTTCTATATCTTCAGTTGCCTACTTCACATTTCTACTCATGTGGAAGAGGGATTAGCCTTGTTCTGCTTGGCTAGAGAAGGTGGGGTGGCAGGGCAGAAGAGGAGAATTGGGTCGAGGATAAAGGCAGATTTCATCTCCATAAGAAAATACTCTAAGCAATTAGAGCTTATCCGAAGGTGGACTGAATTTTCCTTAGAGGATAGTAAATTTGTCATTACTGGAGTTTTTCATTTGGAGGTGGAATGATCAGTTGTTGAGGATGTGTTACAGACAGAAGATTTTTCAAAACCCTTCCATTTCTGAGATGCAGGAATTCTCTATTGGCCATTTTCACTTGGATGTACTACTATCATCTCAGGCTCAGCAAGTCTAAAGCCAAGTCAATAACTTTTTGTCCTCCTAATCAGCTGTCCTCCCTGAATTCCCTATATCTTAGAATAAATCAAGTATACTCTGCTACAATGCAAAATCCATGCATTCAGGGACTTGTCCTTCCCTCCCTCCCTCCCTCCTTCCTTCCTTCATTTCTCCCTAGGGCCTGGAACAGAGGCAGGCATATGGTAGGCACTTAATAAATGGGTGTTGATTTATTTATTTGAGCACTCTTCATTCTCAGGAGTCATAGCAAAAGGGAGGGTCTATAAGAAATACACCCTTTCTTCTGGCCCTCCACTCCTACCTCATATCTAGTCACTAAATTCTATTAATTGTTCCTTTACAAGTTTTTCTATATCTAGCCTTAGTCTTTCTCCTGAGTCCCACATCATGAACTGCCTATTGGATATTTCCAATCAGATATCATCTCAATCTCAACCTGTCAAAAACCGAATTCATTATCTTTTCCCCCTAAACTCACCTACTTTCTGAATTTCCCCATTACAGTCAAGGCTACTATTGTCCTTCTAGTCACCCAAGTTCCCAATTGTGGTATCAAAATTGATTCTTCATTTTCACTCTACATATACAATCAGAAGCCAAACTTTGTCATTTCTAGCCCCACAATTTCATTATTCAACAAGTAGAGTATTGCCTTATATTTGGTCAGCTTGTCTCAAGCCTCTCTCCACTCTGATTCATCCTCCACACAGCTGACAAAGTTGTTTTCCTAAAGCATGTATTACCATGTTATCACCTCCATTCTTCTAGGTTCAAATTGCAACTCCCCATCTGGTATTTAAAGCTCTTCACAACTTGGCCTCTTCTTACTTTTCTTTTTTGTTCTTCCTACTTTTCTAATGTGTGAACACGTTAGTCTCTTCCATGAATCATGTGACTCAGCCCTAGACTCCTAAATTTTACCCCCTGACATCCTTGGTTTCTTTCAAGCTTTTAGCTCAGGCATGACCTTCTATAGGATTTCTTATCCTCTTCGCCTGCTAGTGTCCTCCCTCTAGGTATATATGTAGCTTGTAGAGACCTGAATATATACATGCATATGGACATACATACGTGTGTGTGCATATATATGTATATGTATATGTATGTGTATTCACATACAGGTCATCTTGCCAGTTATAATGTAAGATTAGGAGACAGCAAATTTTTTTCAGTTTTCTTTGTGTTATAACACTTAGCACAATGCCTACCACATAGAAGGTACTTGATAAAGATTTTTTGTTTTAGAAATTTGGTGTCAGAAGAGCAGTATTCAGAGCCTATTACTATGTTACCTTGGGCACTTAACATCCTTGGGCCTCAGTTTCTTCTTCTGAAAAATGAGAGGGTTGAACTAGATGTCCTCTTGAATCCCTTCCAGCTCAAAATCTATATGCCTTTGATTGATTGATGGTTTGAGGAAATGGCTATTGAATTTCTCCATCTGTCCTTTCACCACAGCCCCTACTATAGTATTTTGGTGGATTCATGATTCCATTGGTATGAGGTCTTGCTACAAGAACTGATCATAACCCTTCTACATTATGTCAGCTCTTCAAAAGGGATATGTTCACCTCCCCAGAAGGCCTTCCTCTAGTTCTTTTTGTATTCCACGGACACCAATTCAGCATTTGGGTTCACAGTTAACCCCCCCTCTCTCCATGAACATCCCTTCTCCTTTTGGACTCATAAACATTCTTGATTATGTATATTTCTCACTTCTTGTGCCCACACCATTTTTTGTAATATTCTGCAGTCTGCATGTACCCATCATGTATCCTTCAGTGTACTTTTGGGTAAGCTGCAATTTTGATGCTTCTGAGATCACACACACAAAAATAGAGTTTGTACCAGGGAATGCTTGAGATCAGTGAAAGCCCTGTGAAATTTAAAGATCAGTTGATAGAGTATTTAAGCACTTACTATGTGTCCATCAGTATGCTAAGTATTGGGGATTCCAATACAGGTAAAAGCATCCTTGACCTCATGGAGCTTAAAGCATTCTTGTGGGGTAGACAACACACAAAGGGCAGTAGGAAGAGGAAGGGGGACCATAATAGTCTTAGGAGAGAGAAATGAGTCAGAGCTTGGCTTCTTGGATATAGTCCATAGTTCTGGTGGGGATGCAGGGCAGAGAAAGCAAGATCAGGACGATGGCTGGAGTACAGGTTGTGTGGTAAGGAAATAGCTTGGAAGTAGATCATAGATGTAGAACTGGAAGGGACCTTAGAGGTTAATTAGACCAAGCCCATTTTACAGATGAAGAAATTGAGGGTGGAAAGCGGAAGTGGATTTCCTACAGTCACACAGGCAGAAAGTTGCTGTATCAGGATTCAAATTCTGGTCCTCTGATTTCAAATCCAGTATTCTTTCCGCTGGACCACACTGTTCCCCTCTCCCCTGCCAATCTAAATGGAATTGAGTCTAATGCCTCCCTCCTATTTATTTAAGGGCAAGTTCAGTTGTCCAACTGCATTATCTGTCCAAGGTTCATGTGACTCTTTATAGGGACCATGGCTCCCAATCCAACTACATGTCATTCTTTGGACTATATATGGTTTTCATCCACTTTATTTTCATAGTATAGATGGCAAAGATGACTTCTTTCAAATGTCTATAGATCTGTTTTAGGAAAATGTAATAGTCTACAGCTTGATAGAATATTCACATTGTCATCTATAAAATGCATCTATAAAATCTTGCTATCAGGGGATTTTTATATTTGGAACTTGTGCAGGGCCTACTGGATAATAATGATAAGCATTTTAATTGAGCAGCTCCATCTTCTCAGAATGGGATATTTGTAGTAGTGTTCTAAATGGTTTCCCTGCCTACAGTTTCATCTCTTTCTCCTCTTTTAGACACTGTCATCAGATTAAATCATCTTTTCTACCAGGGTCTTACCCTGCTCAAAAATTTCAGTGATTCTCACTTCTATGGGATCAAGTCCAAATTCCTTAGTTTGCCATTTCAGAAACTCTTCAATGTTTTCCCAGTGTACCTTTTCAGTTTCATCTCTTGTCATTCCTCATAATGACCCCTACACTGCAGCCAATGTAAACTTTTCATTGTCCCTTGAACAGACTTTGTACATTGTCATTTTTGCGTCTTTGTAATCTGCTCACATCTTTAGGAATGTTCTTTCCTCTCTGCTCCTCTAAATCCTCCACCTTTTAAGGTCAAGTTCACATTTTACCTCCTCTGTGAAGGCTTCTTTACTGTGTCAATTTTAGAGATTTCTACTAGTCATTTCGAACTTAACCATATATTCCCATTTATGGCTATTTCACTTCACATCAATATTTGTCTCTCCAATTAGATTCTAAGCTCCTTGTGGGGAAAGTTTTGTCTCATTGTTTTTTGTGTCTGTGTTCCCATAGCACCTACAAAGTGGTAAGTAGATAAGTGAATCCTGGCAGATTATTTGTTGAATTAAGCTGGGGGCAAATAAGTATGTTTGGAAGATTGTTTCATTTTTATTGGTCTCATGTAAAGCTAACTTGAGTTTCACATAGTACTCTCCCATCCTTTGGGACAAGGGTGCCTAGGTATAAGTTCTTTCACATATGTACATGGTCCTTTTGACTTTCAGATACCTACAGAATTTCCCCTTCCCCTAGAATTCTTTCTTGTCTTATGCACAAATAGCAAAATTATGAAGGATATTTTCTAACCCACATATACATTAGGGTTTTTAACTTCTACCGCAACTCAAAATGGAAAATCTAATTACTTAATGCATTAGAGTATTAGGTGATCATAATTCTAAAAGGGAAGATTGTAAAACAAAGCATGCTGCCAAGAAAGAAATCTGGTGAAAAACATGAATGCTAATATTCTTGATAACATCATATATTAGCATTCCACTACTCCAAATGTTAGTTCTATCATTCACCCAGAGACTGGGAGTGAGTGTTTCCTTCAGAGTTGACAACTAGGTAAATACTTAATTGCTCTTTGGGTAACTCTTTAGGAAATGATTTCATGGTGGCCTAAATGTCAGTGTTTCCCTTTCTTGCTTTACTCTCAGATGAATATTTTTTTTTCTCTCCATCTATTGGAATCTGGAGTTCATGTGAATAATTAATAGTTAAATATGAAGATTGCATCTTGCAGGCTGATTTGTAATATTTCAGTGTCAGTCATTGAGAAGCTTTTTTTTGTCTGAAAAAATTCCCAGAGTGAAGCAAATAATCTCTACTTAGCCAGTTGGTACCATTTTGTCTAGAAACTGAAATCATATAGCAAGCTATGTTTAGTTCTTAAGACCCTATTAGCAAATGGATTGATACCCTTTGTGTCATTTCCAGCAAAACATGTATTTCTATTTAAACATAGCCATAGTCATCAACAGTGATTGGTAATGTGTAGTGACTATGATAAGCATTGGGCTAGTACCTCACTCTTCCAATGTATCTGTGATATCATCATCAGTTTGAAAGTTCCCTTGATTGATATAAGCCAGTGCTGTCAAACAAATAGAAATGAATTTCTGTAGCCACATATTGACTTAGATAATAATAAATTAGCATACTCTCTTTGATAATGTCCTAAACAGAAATATATCAGGACTCACAACCATTGCACTCTGAAAGATAACCAACTTGGTCATTGTTCTTATCATTATCACTTTTCTTCATATTGAACCTTCTATCCTAAAGAAACTGTCTTCCAAATAGATTAAAACACTTAATTAATGTGATTATTTCCCCACAATATAATTAATCAAAGCCACTAGGGAAGTCATGTGGAAAATTCAATTTTTCACTCAACAGTTTTCATCTTTAAAAAATTCTTTTGACTTTCATCATTGGCTCTAGTTAAGAGTCCAATTCTCTGAAGGTGTTTATGCCTTTGCTCCAAGAAGTTTTGGAGAATCTGCTAAAAGTATTTGGGTTCTCCCAAAGCAGATGATATTTTCTCATGGAAGTAGCTCCCCTTCTGCCTTCCATTTTGATTTAGAATTTTAGTGCCTCTCCAATAATGAAGGAATTAAAAGCTACCATAATGACAATTTCCTGACAGTGTCTTTGCCTAAGGGGGGCAGAATATTTTTGGCAATGGAGAACAACACAGTTGAATTACAGAAACTGTTAGTCTCAAACACAAATCATAGGTTGACTTTAAGCTCATGACATTTAACATTTTGTACCACTAGCTAATTTGCAAAGATTTGTTAATCCAACTATGCATTCATCTGAACTAGGGGTCAAAAGAAGCCATAATATACCTTGGCAGCTATAAGCAGCCAGATGTCCCCTGCCTTGGCTTGAGATGACAGCTCTAGATATCAGTGGTTGCAAGACATTTTAACCCCAAGCTACCACTATGGGAGATTGTTTTTGATTTTGGTGATGTGAGCATTCCATTTACCAGAAGCCTATATTCTAACATTAGCAATAAGAGATCAAGAAAATTTTAATTTTAGGGATTTCTAGCAGTGGTACTCAACATGAGATCCATCATATCCTTTCCATAGTCTGTAAAATATTCCTCAGATTAGTTTCTTCCAATAATCATTGAGATCATATGACACCATTTCAAAATTCTGGTATGAATTACCAATTAACTTATGATTTTAAAAGCTCAGAAAAGCTGAAGACAAGATACTGAACATTCCTTCAACTGTATCTCATCAAGACAGGACATACTAGGGTCTGTTGGTATTCTTTTTTATTTAGTATAGTCACTATATAGGCATGGCTTATTTGAGGCCAAAGGGACTGATGACTTTTGCCAGTCCATGTCCTTTACTTATCCTCGCAGCTTCCCCCGGGTTCATTGATCTGGGGTTGCCTATCTCCTCAGTAAGGAAACTGGGCTTCCAGTGCTTCAGTTCTCCCCCACCTCAGGCATCTGACAAATAATTCTATTTTTGGCTATAGACTAAGGGGTCCTTCCCACTGGAGGGAGGAGGCAAGGGAGAGTAAATAAAAAGACACCCAGAGTAGAAATGTGAATTGGGTATAGAACAAGTATTTCTATTGTCACAGGAAAGGAAATGCTAAGCAGTAAAAAAGCATCAAATCCTTTCAGTCATTTGAGAAGCTCATATTTAAGCTTCTTTCAGATATTTGCAATAGGGCTCCTCATTAGCTAGTTTACATTTCACCTCCACTGAATAAAGCCATATCAGTACTAAGTGGGCTCTTCTCTGCATTCTCTCTTTGGGCAACTCTTTACCAATCTGGTCTGCTTCTGTTGATTTTTTCTGACACAAATGCTTTTGGGGTATAGTGCTTGGGAAGGGGAAGATGTTCTCTTCCTTTCAAGAAGCCCCAAAGCCCTGTGCCCAAGGAAAGAAAAACTAAAGAGGAGGTGGTCCTTTACCAGTCACAGGTTTGCCTAGGAGGTGATAAGCTCAAGCCTAAAGACCCAGAAAGAGGGAATGTATTCTCCTACAAGCTTGCCAGAGCTCCATCATCCTTTTACTTTGAGAATGGTGAGAAAAAAAAGACTTGATGGACCAGTGATTGCCGCTTTAAAAAGAGTTCTAAATCAGCAGCTAATTAAGAGTTACCCTGGCTGACAAGAAGCAGGCAGAGGATCTCTGGGCCTTCTCTGAAGTTGGGGTGGGGGGAGTTTTCCATCAAATATCCCCAGGGGAGTATTCCCCTCGAATGTTACACCCAGAATTGTACACAATAATGCAGATGTGGTCTAATCTAAGCAGGACATTGGAGCTATACCCTCCTTTATTCTATAAAGTGAATTACTCTTAGTACAACCTTAGATCACAGTAATGTATTTATTTTCCATGTCATACTGGTCTGATTCACATATACTCATAGGGACTCCACTAAAGTTTTCAGGTTTTTATTTTTTATATTTCTTAAATAATCCTTGTGCAATTGATTTTTAACCTAAGTGTATGTCTTTACATTTATCCCTAGTAAATTTCATCTTATTGGATTTGGTCCATAAGATCTTTTTGTTTCAGAATTCCATCTTTCAACAAATTAGCTATCCCTTCCAGCTTTTACATTTACCATTTACAAATCCATTGAGGATGCTACATATGTCATTGTCTAAGTCGACAAAAAAAATTTTGAGTAGCACAAGACCAAGGACAAAACCCTGTGGCACTCTACAAGAGACCTTACTCCAAAGTTATAAAATCATAGTATTGTAGATTACAAGCTGGAAGGGACTTCAGGAATTCTTATTGTACAAATGATGAAACAGACACCTAGGGAGGTTAAGTGATTTGCCCAAGGTTACAAAGGGAGTGAGTGTCAGAAGTTTATTTTTTTATGTTGTTGTTGTTCAGCAAGTTCTAATTCTCCCTAATTTAAAATTATCCATCCCCCACCTATTCATAGTATGCAAAATGAGCAACTTTGTGTAATGTCTTACTGAAATACAGCTATATTCATAGTTCTACCCATAGCATTGAGTGGTAGCAAGAAGCTTGTTGAACTTGGACTCAGAAGACTAGAGCTGGACTCCTATCTCACATGTTTATTAGCTTTGTGAATCAGTCAAGTCACTTAACCTCAGAAACTCAAATTTCCTCATGTGTAAAATGCGTTTGATAACATCTTTATTGCTTGTTTCACTGGCCTATTATGAAGACAGAGCTTTGTAAACCTTAAAATGGTATATAAATGAGTCCCCTTAACTTTTTTTTTTTTTTTTTTTTTTTTTTTTTAGTGAGGCAATTGGGGTTAAGTGACTTGCCCAGGGTCACACAGCTAGTAAGTGTTAAGTGTCTGAGGCTGGACCTGAACTCAGGTACTCCTGACTCCAGGGCCAGTGCTCTATCCACTGCGCCATCTAGCTGCCCCTCCCCTTAACTTTTACTTAAGTCTAGTAAGCCTATCAGAAACAAAAATGAGTGTAGTGTCATGTGACTTCATCTTAATTTATGTTGGGTCATCACACATATCTTCCCTGTCTAAGTGTTCACAAGTCATCTTTATGTTAGTGTGTTCTAGAATTGTGCCAGGAATGGAAGTCAATCTCACTGGCCTATTGCCTGAAGAAGTTGCCTTCATTACATTTTTTTAAAAATTGAGAACATTTATCCCTCTTTGGATCACTGGTACTTTTCTCTTGTACATAGACAGATTCAAGAGGGTCTGAGTCGTGTGTTGACTCCATTACCACTGGTCTGTCACCTATGCTTAGCTCTTGACTTTGCTCAGACAGAGAGAAGATATGCTTGTACCATTCATCCTGAGCTCCTTTTCCCCACAGTTCCTGCCTGGGGAGGACTGTGATATAATCACCACTCATGACCATGTCATACATTTTTAGTATTTTTCTTCCTTCCATCTTTTTTCATTTACAAATTCTGTTTTAGCACAGTGGAAAAACCCAAACAAATTTACTCACAAAGTCCACTGCAATCAGAAAATAGGTAAACTGTAAAGGAGAGATCACAACTAATTGTACATGCATGCATCCTTACATTTGTATAGCTTACTGTTTATTAAAATATTAATAATAAAAGCTGAAATGTATATAGCCCTTTAAAATTATCAAAGGACTTTGAATATATTCTCAGTTGAGTCTTCCAACAACCCTGTGTGATAGGTGCTCCAGGAATTATTATAACTGTCTTTACAGATGAGGAAACTGGCTAAGAAGGTAAGTTACTTTCCCAGGTCACATATCAAGGATGTGGTCTTTAATGTAAATCAGTTATTGTCAATATTTTTCATCATATTTGATCTGCATTCTGTGGCAATTTAATTTAATGTTGTCTTCATTTGCATAATTCTAGTCATTATGTATATTGTTCTTTTGGCTCTGCTTTTGTCAATTTCCATTATATCATTCAGTTCTTCCTACATTACTTTGAATTGTTCATATTTATCATTTACTATGCTGTAAAAATATCATATTATATTGAAATACTTAAATTTTTTTGTTTCAAAAACAGTTTGAACAGCTCAAGCTCCTACAGCATTGAATTAACATACCAATCTTCCTATAGCTTATCCTCTTATTTTAGTTTCATTGCTTTGTTTATACAAAAGCTTTTTTATTTTTATATAATTCAAATGATCAGCACCAGGGGTGTCAAGCACATGGTATGGCCCAAATAAGATTAAAATCCAATTGAGAAATATTTGACAAAATAAATAAAAATACAGTAGAACATTGTTAATGCTAATATGTGGTTTTCTAAATCAGTATATGGCCCCCAGCAATTTTAATGTAGTTTAGTGGCCTTTTATTCTATTTGAGATTGACATCACTGCTCTGCATTGTCTTTTATAAATTCCCCTATATTCTAACTAGTTAAGAATTTTCCAAAAACCACATCTGTGAATTTCTTCCCATTTGTTTTTATGGTATAAATTTTTACATTTAGATTATTTATCTAATATTTATTCATTTGGAATTTATCATGGCATCTGATATGAAAGGTATGCTAAGCCCACTTTATGCCAAATTCTTTTGTTTTCTTGGTCTTTTAAAACAGTTTTGATAAGTTTTTTAAAGTTTAAATGAGTTCTTTCATACCACATTAATTTCTTAATATTCCGCTCTGCATCCCAACCCCACCACTTTCTAACAAACACAGTTAAGCAAAACTAATGCACATAGTGTTTGTCAGGTAGCATATTCAACATTTTACCTTCATAGTCCACCACTTCTCTATGGAGATGATGGAAGTGTTTTCTCACTGCTCTTCTAGAATCAAAAGTGGTTATTACATTTAATTTGGGTTCTGATGTCTTTCATTATTGTTTTATTTGGACAATTTAGTCATTGAACTTATTCTTTTTGTTCTGCTTTCTTTGTTCTGAATCAGTTCATATATGTCTTTGTATGTTTTTCTAAATTCTTCATAATTATCCCAATCATATTTTATCACATTTATAAACCATAATGTCTTCAGTAATTTCCATTACTGCCTCAGAAAGTGCTGCTATGCATGTTTTTATATTTATGGAGTCTTTATGTTATTGATCTCTTCGAGGTATGTGCTTATAGAAGGAATCCCCAGCATATCTTATAGAATAAAAACTTCTTGGGTTCATCAAATACTAGTCTTATTTGTTTCTAAGTCTTGTATATCTAATCTATTCCATGAATAAAATTTGCACATTTTTATTCAGTATTAGTTTTTTTAAATTACCACTGCTTTTATATTATAATTTGAGATACACTAATGCCAACACTTCTTCTTACCTATTCATTTTCTGTAGCTTCTCTTGATGTTCTTAACCTTTTGTTCCTTTGTACAAATTTTCTTATTTTTTCTAATTATATGAAGTAACTTGGTAATTTGATTGGTGGAACATTAAATCAGTAGTCATGAACGCTGAGATTCATTAACGTGGTTTTTTTCTACCCATTCCTTTTTTTAAAATATAAAACACTTCACCACCAGAGAAAGTCAGGTCACTCAGCTCTGGGTCATTATCCCAAATTACACAGAAGCCTTGCCAATTGGCCAAGCCAGGTGTGTACTGTATATTTAGGAATTCTGGTGTCTGGGGTGACCACAATTTTGATATGCTTATCTGATAACCCTCTGTAGATTTCCAATAGATCTCACCTAAAGCTATAACCATGAATCTGAGTTCTTTGCAGAGTTACTTCTTGGACTTCTAGCCTAGATAAAATGCCTATACTCCTTGAGCAGATTAATATACTTGTTTGCTACAACTTTTAAAAGATAACCTACAGGGGCAGCTAGGTGGCACAGTGGATAGAGCACTGGCCTTGGAGTCAGGAGTACCTGAGTTCAAATCCAGCCTCAGACACTTAACATAAGTGTTAAGTTTCTAGCTGTGTGACCCTGGGCAAGTCACTTAACCCCAATTGCCTCACTAAAAAAAAAATTAAAAAGATAACCTACAGTGGCACAGAAGGCAACCTGCAAATTCTTTCAATTCTCTGAGAAGTCCTTCACCAGGACCTGGTGACTTGAACTCATCTAAGGTAGCTAGGTGCTATTTTCCTTTCCCTCTGCTTATTTTAGGCTTTAATTACCTATCAATAATTTTAATCAGCTACTTCTCAGTCTGGTACAGATAACAAGGAAAATAGAGGATAAATAACTCTGTCTTCTCTTGTTCTTTCCATTTTTCATCTATCCCAATGTTTCTTTGATCTCCTTCTAGCTCCCAACTCAGCTAAAGAGCCCATATCCCTGAGCTTTAATTGTATATCTCATCCAGTTTGGTTATCACTCTAACACAGAAGTTTGGATTTTTTTTTTGGTGAGGCAATTGGGGTTAAGTGACTTGCCCAGGGTCACACAGCTAGTGAGTGTCAAGGGTCTGAGGCCGGATTTGAACTCAGGTCCCTCCTGAATCCAGGGCCAGTGCTCTATCCACTGCACCACCTAGATTCCCCTAAGACAGAGGTTTTTAACTGGAGTCTATGAATTTTTTTTAATCGGGATGGGGCTGAGCCAAGATGGCAAAGTAGAGGCAGGAATTTAGTTTTTTTCTAAATTCACCCTCCAAATAACTAGAAAATTATGCTTCAAATCAAATCCTCGAGTGGTAGAGCCAACACAAGATTAAAATGAAACTATTTTACCAGCCCAAGACAACATAAGAAGTTATCATGAAAGGTCTGTCACACTAGGGTGGTGATCAACCCCAGAGTACAGTAGAGGCCATGCTGCAATGCAAGCAGCAGACCTTGGAGGTGGCTGCACCAGCAACTTTGGGAGCTTGCAACCACAGATTGTAAGGGAAAAAGGACAACTGGTCACAAGGAGATTACAAGGAATTCCTTGCTCACCTTGAGTGCAAGACCCCTGTTGCATTGTCTGCACACAGTTCCAGAACAAATAGGAGCATTAGTGCTTGTGGCCACAGGGGAATAAGGTCTTGATCACAGTTCCAGGGCCGAGAAGAGGGCTTGTGGTCTTCCACAAGGGAGCAAGGATCCTGGTCTCAGTTCCAAAAGAGAAAGCATTACTAGTACTAGTGGCTTTAGGAGAGTAAGGGATTTGGTCATAGCTCCAGATATAAGAGGAATACTAGAATTTGTGGCTACAAGGGAATAAAGCCCCTTCCCAGGTAAAGACCAGAACACAGGTCAGGAGAGCAGTGAACACACTTCTTAAATCACACCACCTTGGAAGGCCTGAAACAGCGCCATGAAAAACCTGAAGCTTGGGAAAGTATCCCCTCCACCCTTGGAGCAAAACCCAACTTAAATAAAGTTAAAAATCAAGAAATAAGCTAGAAAAATGGGAAAGTAACAACAACAACAACAACAAAAAGAACCAGACCATAAAATTACTATGGTAGAAGGAAAGTTCAAAATGCAAACTGAAAGAAGAAAAGTATGTTTAAACAGCTATAAGCAAAACCATAAAGAAAAATGCAAATTGTAGACACACCCCAAAATAATTCCTGGAAGGGCTTAAAAATTATTTTTAAAAATCAAACAAGAGAGGCAGAGGAAAAGTTGGGAAAATAAATGAGACCGAGTCCAGAAAATTATGGAAAGAAAGTCAACAGCTTGGTAAAAGAGATACAAAAAGTAATGAAGATTGAACAAATGGAAGCTAGTGACTTTATGAGAAACCAAGACACGATAAAGCAAATCCAAATGAACAAAAAATAGAAGCCAATGTGAAATATCTTCTGGGAAAACTGCTGACTTGGAAAATAGGTCCAGGAGAGATAATTTGAAAATTACTGGTCTACCTGAAAACCATGATCAAGAAAAGAGCTTAGACATCATCTTCCAAAATATTCTCAGGGAAAATTTCCCTGAAATTCTAGAAGCAGAAGCTAAAATAAAAATGGAAAGAATCCACTGATCACCTCCAAAAAGAGATCACAAAAGGAAAACTCCTAGGAATATTATAGCCAAATTCCAGAGCTCTCAGGTCAAGGAGAAAATATTACAAGCTGCCAAAAAGAAAGAATTCAAGTACTAAATAGCAAATTTGACTTTCAAATACAAGACCCTAGGGAACCATAAAACATTGGAGTTGGGGCACACACCTGGGGTCGTGCATTGGGTGACTGTCTTGTGTCTGAGGCTGGGATTCCCCTAGGTCCAGGGTGGATGCTTTGTCCACTGCGTCACCTAGCTGCCCTATGATGACATCTTTAGGGTTAAATTAAGGGGTAATGGGAATGCGCTGGGGGAGGGGGAAGGGCAGAGGTGAAATCTTACATGAAAGAAACCAGAAAAGGCTTATGGAGTGGGGGAATAGATGGGAGAAGAGCAGGGCAGTAAATGAATTTTACACTCATAAGAAAAGGCTCAAAGACCTTAAACTCATCAGAGTTGCCTCAAGGAGGGATTAACACATACACCCAACTGGGTGGAGTAATCTATTTAATCTAGGCAGTAAATGAGCCTAACACTCATCAGCATTGGCTGAAGGGTATAGAAGGGTATAGAAGAAGGGTATAACATACACACTCAATTGGGCAGAGTAATCTCTCTAACCCTGTAGGAAAATAGGTTGGGAAGGGGATAAAGAGAGAGGGGCAAAAGGGAGGGGACAGACAGAATCAAATCCCTTTTGAATAGGGATAGGATGAAAGAAGATGGATAATAGAATAAATATCATGGGGAAGGGAAGAGGATGGAAGGGAAACAGTTAACAATAGTAATAATGAAAAAGAAAAGGGGGAAAATTGTACAAAAAAAAATTATAGCAACTCTTTGTGGTGGCTAAGAATTGAGAATCAAGGGAATGTCCATCAATTGAGGAATGATGGAAGAAGCTGTGATATATGATTGTGATGGAATGGCATTGAGCTATAGGAAATGACAAACAGGATGATCCCAGAAAAACCTGGAAAGACTCATGAACTGATGTATAGTGAAGTGAGCAGAGCTGGGAAGACATTGTGCATAGTGACAGCAGTATTGTTCAATGAGCAATTGTGAATGACTTAACTACTCTCAGCAATGTAATCATCCAAGACAACCCCAAGAGACTAATGACAAAGCTTACTATCTTCTCCCATAGAAAGAACTGATAAAAAGAGCACTTGTGGATTGTACATATATAACCTGGTTGCTGTCTTGGGGGGGGAGGGGAAGGAAGGGAGAAAAATTTGGAACTCTAAATCTTATGAAAATGAATGTTGAAAACTACCCTCACATGTAACTGGAAAAAATAAAATAAATGTTTGTTGCAAAAAAGTGTCCAAAGGGCAAAAGAGGCTAAAAATACACTGAAGAGAACCACCCCTTAAAATGCAGAATGGGCCAAATAGAAAAAAGGCATTAAAATTCACTGAAGAAAAGAACTGCTTAAAAACTATAATTGGCCAAATGGAAAAAGAGATTCAAAAGCTCATTGAAGAAAATCATTCCTTAATAAGGAGAATTGGGTAAGCAGAGCTAATAACTCCATAAGACATTAATAAACAAAAAAACAAAGTAAAAAGAATGAAAATAGAAAAAACAATTGACCTGGATAATAGATCCAAGAGAGACAATTTAAGAATTGTTGCACCTCCTGAAGACCATCATAAAAAAGTCTAGATATATTTCAAGATGTCAAATAAAATTTCCCTGATATCCTAGAGGTAGAGGGTAAAATAGAAATTGAAAGAATCTACCAATAACCTCCTGAAAAAAATTCCAAAATGAAAACTCACAGGAATATTATAGAAAAATTCCAGAGATCCCAGGTCAAGGAGAAAATATTGTAAGCAGCCAGAAAAAAAAAATTAAAATATAAAACCCCAGCCACAATCACACAAGATTTTGCAGTTTCTGTGTTTAATGATCAGAGGGTTTGGAATATATCATAGAAGGCAAATGAACTAAAATTACAACAATGAATAACAAAAACTCAGTATAATCCTTCAGGGGAAAATGGAATTTTAATGGAATAAAGGATGTTGAAGCATTACTGATGAAAATACCAGAACTGAATAGAAAATTTCACTTTTAAATAAGATATTCAAGAGAAGCATAAAAAGGTAAACAGAAAAGAGAAATCATAAAGGTTTCAATAAGGTTAAACTCTTTGCATTCATACATGGGAAGATAATACTTGTAACTACTAAGAACTTTATCATTATTAGGAAGGTTAGAAGGAATATACATTGACAAAGGGCATGGGTGTGAATTAACTATTATAAAATGATTTAAAAAAATAAAATGAAAGGGTGTAAAAGAGGGATTCCCTGGAAGAAAGGGGAAGGGAGATGAAGAATGCCAGGGAATTTCTCACATAAAAGGTGTGCAAAATGAAGAGTTAGCATAGTGGAGGGGAAAATGAGGGAAGTGACAGACAATGTTTGAATCTTACTGTCATTGGAATTGGCTCAAAGAGCAAATAGCATACAAACTCACTTGAGTATACAAATCTATCTTACCCTACAATGACATAGGAAGGTAGGGGGGATAAGGGAAGGGGGAAGCTTGATAGAAGGGAGAGTGACTGAAGGGAGGCAGTGGTCAGAAGCAAAATAGACTTTTGAGGAAGGACAGGATAAAAGTAGAGAGAGAAGCATAAACAGAGAGAAAATACGATGGAGTGAAATACACCCTTAGGAATCATAACTATGAATATGAATGGGATGAACTCACCCATAAAATGGAAGCAGATACCCAAATAGATTAAAAAATAGAATCCAGCAATATGTTGTATGAAAGAAATGCACTTGAAATAGAGATACACAAAGTAAAAATAAGGGGCTAGAGCAGAATCTGTTATACTTTAGCTAAGATTTTTAAAAAACAGGGATAGCAATTATGATCTCAGACAATGCAAAAGCACAAATAGACCTAATCAAAAGATATAAACAGGGAAACTACATATTCCTAAAAGGCAGTATAGACAGTGAAGCAATATCAATATTCATTATATATGTACCACATTTCATAGCATTCACATTCTTAAAGGAAAAGTTAGAGTTAACATGAGAAAATATACAGTGACACTGTAGTGATGGTGGACCTTAACTTTCTCCTCTCAGAACTAGATAAATCTTACTATAAAACAAACAAGAAAGAAGTTAAGGAGATGAATAGAATTTTAGAAAAGTTAGATAGTATAGACCTTCAGAGAAAATTGAATGAGAAAATAAAGTAAACCTTTTTCTTAATTACATATGTCATATTCACAAAAATTGACCATGTATTATGGCATAAAAACCTCACAACCAAATGCAGAAATTAGAAATATTAAGCATATCATTTTAAGACCATAATGCAATAAAAATACATTAAATAAAAGGCTATGGAAACAGATTAAACATTAATTGGAAACTAAATAATCTAATGCTAAAGAATGAGTGGATCAAAGAACAAATAAAAACAATCAATTACTTTATTAATGAGAAGGACAACATTGAGAACATACCAAAATTTGTGGGATTCATCCAGAGCAGTATGTAGGGGGAAATTTATACTATATCTCTAAATTCTTGCATCAGTAAAATGGAGGAGAAACAGATGAAACTGTAGGCAGGGAAATCATTTAGAACACTACTGCAAATATCTAGGTGTGAGAAGATGGAACTGCTCAATTAAGATGCTTATCATTGTTATAGAGTAAGCTCTGCAGAGATCCCAGATAGAAAAATTCTCTGATAGCAAGATTTTCTAGATGCATTTTACAGATGACAATGTAAAGATTGCATCAAGATGTAGAACATTACATCTGATCATCTTTAGCCTTACTACAGATCAGCAATACCATTATTAGGTCTGTATTCCAAAGAGATCAAAAAAGGAAAAGGACCAATATGTTCAAAAATATTTATATTTTAAAAATAATATTTTAAAATATAGCTGCTCTTTTTGTGATGACAAATAATTGGAAAGCAAGGAGATGTTCATCAATTAGGGATGAGTGAACAAGTTGTAGTATGCAATTGTGTTAGAATACTATTATGCTATAAGAAATGATGAGCAGGGGCAGGCAACTAGATGGCACAGTGGATAGAGCACCGGCCCTGGATTCAGGAGGACCTGAGTTCAAATTTGACCTCAGATACTTGACCCTTACTAGCTGTGTGGCCCTGGGCAAGTCATTTAACCCTCATTGCCCCACAAAAAAAAATTATGGACAAGATGGTTTCAGAAAAACCTACACTTACATGAACTCATGCAAGGTGAGGTAAGCAGAACCAGAACATTATATAAAGTAACCCCAATATTGTACTATGATCAACTGTGAGTGGGTTAGCTATTCTTAGCAATACAGTGATTCAAGATGATGTTGAAGGATTTAGGTTGAAAAATACTGCCTACCACCATAGAAGGAACTGATGGACTCTAAATGCAGATTAAATCATAACTTTTTTACTTTCTTTTTCTTTTTTTTGTGGTCTGTGTTTTCTTTTGCAACATGGCTAATATGGAAATTTGTTTTGCATGACTTCACATATAAAACTGATATCAAATTGCTTGCCTTCTCAAGGAGTGGTGAGAGAGGTGGGAAAGAGGGAGAGAATTTGGAACCCCCAATTTTAAAATGTTAAAAAAAAACTGTACACATAATTGAGAAATATTAAATGAAATAAATAAAAATATGTTGGGAAAAGTTTTTTGACAACTGTATTCTAGTGTATTTGGTTTCCTTTGTAAGGCTGTGTATTTTATTTGATTTATTTAACGACATTATTCTGAGAATGGATGCATAGGCTTCACTAGATTTCCCAAGAGATCTATAGCACAAAGAAGGCTTAAGTATCCCTGCTCTAACAGGAAAATGTTGCTTGTGTATATTTATCCTCATTTATCTGCCTTTTCTTCCATTTTCTTTAAATAGAATTAGAGAATCTTAGAAGCCCAAAGTTAGAAAAACCTCATCAGGTCATTAAAGCCAAACCATTGCTGAACAGGAATCTCTTTCTCAACATCTGTCATACATATCTTTATAAAATCAATGGGGTCTCTTATGTAGTCACAGTGGTGTCTTGAAATAACTTTACCTTTCTCTTCTGAATCAGCATTACTCGCATCTTTATCAGGCTTATATTCTTTTTATATTTAATTTTTTTTCAATTAACACCCACTTATTTATCATCCTTCCACCCCCACACCCACTGAGAAAGGAGAAAAAAAAAAGAAAAACAAAGGTTTTTCAATTAATATACATAGTCAAGGAGCAGCTAGGTGGCACAGTGGATAAAGCACCGGCCCTGGATTCAGGAGGAACTGAGTTCAAATCCTGCCTCAGACACTTGACATTTACTAGCTCTGTGACCCTGGACAAGTCACTTAACCTTCATTGCCCGGAAAGAAAAAAAATATATACATAGCCAAGCAAAACAAGTTCCTGTATCAGTCATGCCCCAAAATTAAAGAAAGTGTTTCAGAGAGTCCTGGGAAGTCTTATATGAACAGATATAGAGTAAAGAGAGAACTAGAGTAACAATTTATCCAATAACAACATTATAAAGACAAACCACTTTGAAAGACTTCAGCGTTCTTGTCATGAATTATAAGCCACAGTTCCATAGGACCCATGTTGAAACATGATACCTATATCCTGACAGAGAGATGACTCATGAAGAATCAGATTTTAGAGCCTACCATCTCACTTGAGCTGACTTATTATGGGAAATCATAGGCCATGGGATCCTTCTTTTCTTCCTTTGAAATTCTTTGAAATTCAGACTCCCCAAATCAAGGGTGGGCATCATGCTGTACCTAGCATTCTCTTCCTTATGTTTCATGAGTGCTAACATCTGGTTCCTCTCATTTATTCCTCATTGTTTAGAATTAGATCCAGAATTGCAATTTCTCTTGCCCTCTTTTCCCTGTTATGAAGAATGAAATTGTTATCAAGGTGAATAGTCATCTTATTAGATAATCTGCTTTTTGCAAAAAGAGAGCTTCAGTAAATGGTTAGGAAGTTGAAATTCTTGGGAGTAGCTAGGTAGCACAGTGGATAAAGCACTGCCCCTGGATTCAGGAGGACCTGAGTTCAAATTCAGCCTCAGACATCTTGCTAGCTGTGTGACCCTGGGCAAGTCACTTACCCCTGATTGCCCCACCAAAAAAAAGGAAGTTGAAGTTCTTGATCAATGTACTTTCAGGTCATTTTTCTGTGCCAGTCTTGTTATCTACTTAAAGAATCCAGGCATCTTTACCTCCTGCTCAGCTGATGTAAAAAATACACCCAAATACTATATGTTGTTTCTCTCATTTAAATGCTCTCCATAAGGTCATGGGTTTTCTCATAGGAATATACAGTGTTCCTCTATGTAGGTAGCAGTTAACACTGCTAAACTTGGAGCCAGAAAGACCCCAATTCAAATCCAACCTCAGACACAACCTGTGGGATCCTGGACAGGTTACTTACATCTGCCTTTGTTTCCTTATCTGTAAAATGGAGATCATAATCGCTTCTACCTTCCAGGATTGCAATGAAGATTAATGAGATGTTTGTAAAGTTCTTAACAGTGCCTGGCACCACAAGGCAGCTAGGTGGCATAGTGGATATAATACTCGACCTAGAGTCAGGAAACCCTGAGTTCAAATCCAGCCTCAAACACTTACTAGCTGTGTGACCTTGAGTGAGTCATTTAATTTCTGTTTGCTTCAGTTTCCTCAATGGTAAGTTGGGGATAATAATAGCACTTACCTGGCACATAATAGGTGATTTAAAAATGTTAGCTGTGATTATTAATTCATTGATCCTGTGATCTACTACCCCTTTTATCTACTATATTCCTTTAAATAAGTTATACCCTCCCATTGTTGTATTTCAGTTGTGAATCATATCCCTCCAAGTCTCAGTGATTGCTTTGAAGTTTAATTTGCCTTCTAGGGTCAAGATATTCTACTTGACTGTTTTTATTGTCCATACTTTGCACATTGGTATATAGACACCTGAGACTCTCTATTTTTTTTCTTCCTCAGTACAATCTTCTGTCAATTTCTGGAGCTTTTCACTGATGTTCTTACACTGTACCTGCTATTCTGTAGAATTTGACTTAGCAGATACTCGTGGGCATTTTCCCTTTCCCACTTCCATTGTCCTTTTAAAATCTTCAATTATATCCACTAGTCTCCAGGTAAATCTATTCTCCCAAGGATTCTTTAGGTGTAATCCATTTCTCTTAAAGTTTATGATTTCTTTATCTTAATCCTTGGTTGAGAAATATAAGTTCCATTTTCTGACTCTATATTCATTAGCCAGGTACCAAGACAGTTACTAAGTAATTCAAAGACAAAAATTAAATAGTTCTTGCCCTCAAGGAGCTTGTATTCTATGGGGGAGAAAACACAATACTCATGTAAAACATGCAAAATAAATGCAAGAGATTTGGGGGCCATCATGAAAGCCTCATGAGTGGTTTTTGAAAGTGGTTCTTAAGATGAATGTCAAAGGAAATGGGATTAGAAGAGGTGTAAATAATTTGGGACATGGTGCAATATGAACACTGCAAAGGATCAGTCTTTCTATTTGGAGATAGAGCAGGAGGGGCTTTCTTAACATTTCAGATATTATCTGAAACTACTTCCCTAGGTATATTGGATCTGAAATTGACAGACTCCTGTCAACAAGTGAATGCAAATAATAATAATAACAGTATCAGTAAAAATAATAAATTGGCATGTATGTTGCACCTACTATTCACTAAACATTGTGATAAGGGCTTTACAATTATTTTATCATTTGATTCTCATGACAACCCCAGGAAGTATTGTTATCTCCATCCCCATCCCCATTTTATAGATGAGAGAAACTGGGGTAAGCAGGTTAAGTGGGCAAGTGCCCAAGGTCACACAACTAGCAAGTACCTGAAGCAGATTTTAACTCAGGACTTCTTCAGTCGAGGCCTGGCTCTCTATCCACTGAAACACCTAGCTACCCTAAACTGCCATGTGAGAGTTCTTCTTAGACAGGGTAACTTCCTGCCAATTTTCCCCTTTGTATTTCTCTCCACTCACTGCTGTTTCAAGGCAGCACGGCACAGGGACTGAACTCTAACCAATAAGGAAAACATGGGTTCACATCCTACTTCTGGAACTTACTTTGTGACTGTTGGCAAGTCATTTACCATCTCTGATATTTAGTCTCAAGTTCTGTAAACTGTGGATGACAATGGCACCTACCTCACATGGTTGATGTGGACGATCAAATAAGATGTTTGCAACACTTTGCAAACCTTAAAAGCACTATACCAATTTCAGCTTATGTGACAGTGATACCATTGTCTTCTGATATAAAAATAGCAAAAATAATTAACAGTGAGGTCAACAGTTAATGTAAAACTTTCCCTTAGTTTCTGTGTGTTCTCCCCTTCCTCAAATGATTTTTGCATTTACTTAACTGTTGATAGAATGGATCTTTCAATAGAATATAAGCCCCTGAAGGGCAGTAGTTGGTTTTCCTTTTTTGTCTCTGAATGTTTGATCCCCACCATACACTTGACAGGTCTTTAATAAATTTCTGTTAAACTGTTCTGGGCATCTCTTCTTAGGCAAAGGCTATTTTGCTAAGAACAGAAATAAACTTAGAGCATCAACAGCAGGGGTTACTCATCACTTTTTTTATGTCCTGGCCCCCTCTGGCAGTCTGGTGATGCCTATGGACACCTCAGAAAAAAGTTTTCAGAACAAAATCCATAGGATTACAAGGAAATCAATTCTAATGGAATATAATTCTTAAAATATTTTAAAAACAAGGTCACATAGCCTAGGTTCAGAACCCTGATAACCAGTATTAAAACAATTGAGTCAGTTTATGAACCTGGAGATCAGAGCAAAAAGAGCCCCTAGAGATGGTTCCTTCCTCATTTTATAGGGATCAAAGAGGGCAAGTATCTTTTCTAACCTACTGGCAGAGCCAAAACTTGAATCCAGATCCCCTAACTCTCAGAGCAATGTTTTCTCCAAAACTCATTTTGTAAATGATGAATTAAGAGACAAAATCAATCAAATCACTGGCTCCAGGAACAAGGTTTAACTGGCATAGACAAAGCTTTACATACTTGGTTTATTTGAGGCAAGGCCTTGAAGAGGAGAAAAGGTTAAAAGCAATTGTTAAATACCTTCATAGAAGGAACAAGGTACAGGAGGAAGGAAGAGAAGTTTTGATGTGTCCTTATTTTGTTTTGCAACAGTGCTTTAGGGAAACAGCATATCATAAAGAAAGCTCCAGGCTTTATTGGCTGCATTTCAAAGCTTGCTTTTTTAGCAGAGCCCTCAACGTATACACAAGGGTGTTGAGGACTTTTCCAATACAGAATAATGAGAAGACTGGAAGGAGATGCCAGTTCTACATTGTGGCCCCAAACTAACATTCAACAATAAATGCTCCCCATGACCAAACCCTGAAAGGAGATTTCAGTCCTGCCTAGCCATGGAAGCACACTCAGGACAGACCCACAGACTGAGATTCGGATGACAATACTACATTGTGATCTTGTTGCCACCAAATTTGTCAAATGGTGTGTGTGTGTGTGTGTGTGTGTGTGTGTGCGCGCGCTCACACGCGCACGCGCACATGCTGATATGAGTCCTTTCTGGCAGAAGTTCCCTATTTCTACTCTCAAGTTGCCCAGCAATCAGACTTGCTCACAGTAACATTTATTTGTGGCATCTCCGGGAAAGAGGTTAATAAATCCCCTGTTTTTAGCATGCTTGATTGTAGCATTTAAGGTAATGGGGGAAAATGCTAAGGACAGTGGAGTACTTAGGAATAGGCCTTTTGTTCACTGGGATCCTAAGACATTCTCACTTTTTTTTTTTTTTTGCTAAAACTTTGGGTCACACTACTCAGAGACAATCTTCTACTGTGGAACACTCCACACATGTCCCCAACTTGACTACTCTGATTGCAGCCTATGTAAACAAATTGAATGGCTCCATTTGACCTAGACATATACCACCCCCTCATTGGCATATTGTACCTGTCAGAGCTTTGACTAGGACTTTTTGTGCCCGGGGCAAGTACCACAAACTATGCTAATGCCAAGGAGGATAAAGTATGCCTTCAATTAAAGGAGGCATCACAACACCCTTTGGAGAGGGGGAGGGGATATATCCAGTTGTTGCTGTTGAGTAGACTGCTCTGGAATAGGAACATCATTTTATGAGAAAGAGGCAGGGACCTGGGGACACTGAACCAAGGATTCTACTGAGGATGGGGATAGAGGAGAAAGTATAGCAGGGTATTGTAGAAGATTATTTCAACTAGCCAATTAGTAGTTTCCTAGCTGATTATTCTTACTAGCTACCAAGTTCTATTGTTTCTACATTGTTGAAGAATTACAGTTGCTGTCAGCGCCCTCTAAAACCCACCTTGGGAAAAAAGGGAAAAGGACCCACATGCACAAAGATATTTATAGCTGCTCTTTTTGTGGTGGCCAAGAATTGGACATTGAGGAGATGCCCATCAATTGGGGAATGGCTAAATAAGTTGTGGTATATGAAGGCAATAGAATACCATTGTGCTGTAAGAAATGATGAACAGGTGGATTTCAGAGAAACTTGGAAGGACTTACATGAACTGATGTTGAATGAGATGAGCAGAACCAGGAGAACATTGTACAGCAACATTGTGTGATGATCAACTGTGATAGACTTAACTCTTCTCAGCAAAACAATGGTCTAAGATAATTCCAAAGAACTCATGGTGGAAAATGCTCTCAACGTCCAGAAAGAAGAACTGTGGAATCTAGATGCAGATTGAACTATACTGTTTCTATTTTTCTTGTTTTTCTTTTTTCTTTTTCAAGTTTTTCTCTTTTGTTCTGATTCTTCTTTCATAACATGACTATTGCATAAATATGTTTATGTGATTGTACATATATAACCTATATCAGATTGCTTTCTGTCTTGGGGAGGGAAGAGGGAAGGGAGGGAGAAAATTTGGAACTAGAAATCTTATAAAAAATGTTGAGGGGCAGCTGCGTGGCACAGTGGGAAAACCTGTGTTCAAATCCAGTCTCAGACACTGAATACTTACTAGCTGTGTGACCCTGGGCAAGTCACTTAACCCCAATTGCCTCACCAAAAATTTTTTTGAAAACTATCTCTATATGTAAGTAGAAAATAATAAAATACTTTTATGATTAAAAAAACAAAAATGGAAAAAAATCCACCATGGGGTAAAACCCCATTACACTGTTCCTGGTCCAGTTCTCATACTTGTAATATTGGAGTGTGACTCCAAGCTTATCAGCAGAATAGTCCCAACAGCCATTCCAAAGAGGTGCTTTGATGTCTAAGAAACTGCCATCAGTTCTTGAACCCATTTGCACATACTTCTAAGAGAACTGACACCATCTTAGGGACTAAATTTTATAAAGATCAGGTCATATTTTGGCACCTCTTAAATATAGGCATAATGGAGATGGTAACAGAGGTCCGGAAACTGTTCAATGACTAGCATTTTGGTATTGGCCATAGATATGTATTGAATGGCTACTATGTAAAATGTTTTGAAGTGGGTGATGGGAGAGTGTGGATGATGTAAAGAGTGAGCCATAGTTGGTCCTGCCCTCAAAAACAGGGCTTACAGTACAGTAAGGGGGATAATGTATACAGACACAAATGACTATAGTACAATATTAAATTGAAAGAGCCTAAAAGACAGGTAAGAGAGTGGCTTGCCACCATGCAGGATACTTGAGGGTGGTGATCTTTCAGGGTCAAGGGTTTACTACTTTTTCTCCCATCCACTAGCCCAGATAATTGTTTAATACCATAGGTATTAAATACCATTGGTATCTATATCAGGGAGTAAGGGGAGAAATGGATTATAGGATCGTAAATTTAGAGGTAGAAAGGACTTTAGAGGCCATCAAGTCCAACCCCCCTTTTTTTGTAAATGAGGAAATTGAGGGTGTGAGAGATTACCCAGAGTCACACAGCTAGGAAGTATCTGAGTCAGAATTTGAACTTAGATCTTTCTTTTTTTGGGGCAGGGCAATGAGGGTTAAGTGACTTGCCCGGGGTCACACAACTAGGAAGTATCAAGTGTCTGAGGCCAGATTTTAACTCAGGTCCTCCTGAATCCAGGGCCAGTGCTTTATCCACTGCAGTGCCACCTAGCTGCCCTGAACTTAGATCTTTCTAACTCTAGGTGTAGCATACTAGTACCACATAAATGAAACCTTTTCAAGGAAACAGACTCATGAATAACAAAAGCATATTAAGCCCCTAAAATCTGTGGCCTAGTCACTATTGGTAAATTGAAATGAACTAAAATTCCTCTGGCACATCTGGAAGCCTTTGAAGGATTATATTCCTGTAGAGAGTTGCTGGTTTGTCAAGGCTCAAATTCACAATTTATTTTTCCTTAAAAATATCAGAAGAGAAAAAAAAATATCAGAAGAGAATCTGAGTTTTTGGTTTTTCAGGTGCAAGCTCAGGGATACTTAAAATGTTAAAGCCAAAAGAGGCCTTAGATAAGATGTCATCTAAACTCTGGGGAAACTGAAGCCCAGTGAGGACAGGTGAATTTTTGAAGATCACACATCAAATTAGTGACAGAATTAAAACTCAGAGTTGTGTTTATCCACTCCAAATGCAGATCTCATGGCTCTGTAAAATAAATTGTGGATCCCCTTACTTAAGGAAGACTCAAACATGACTTCATTGAGCATGATCATCCCAGTTCCCCAGAGTTCATTTAAATGATCTCAGTGTTTATAGGTTCCCATGAATCACAGGGTGACAGGAAAAATCCATCAGCCAGTTTAAATGGTTCCATGTCATTCAAGCCCAGTGCTATAGCTTTGTTATTGAGCATGGAGACACAGAGTTAACCTGATGTAGCCTTTGTAAGCACAGAATAAGAAAACGACATTTGGTTTTGTCACCAAAGAATCCTAGGAAAAGCCACAAAATGTTGCAAAATTATAGATTCATCTCCAGAACAAATATATCACGATGTACCTGAATGCATTATTTTGAAAAGTTGGAATTTCAGACTATTTCAAGGACAGTGTCATGCTTCTGCATTGTCCTAAATATTGATTGTGTTGGTAGTGGGAATCTGTTCTATGCTTCTTCCCTTGGGTGACCCCAAATCTATTCAACACAGTTTTTGAGCTGACAAATAAAGCCCTCTTATAATTTCTGTGAAATTGATTGAAAATGATGGAACTTGAGTGAAATCTAATGAGTCCATTGGGTAATTAATGGACTCGAATGACATGTGGCTATAGTTTGACTTCACAACCCCAGTCTTCAGTAGGAAACTTTCTGTAGTGCTACCTGTCTCTGTAGTTAATACAAAAAAAGCTCACATGACTAATTTAGTCAAACTATCCCATGGAAGCAAATGTGTCAGTGCAGATAACTCATTAGGCATGGGGCAGAATCAGAAGGTTGAAGAGTTCTAGTCTTTGAGTTTATGTTACAGATAAACAGAAGCATGCTACTGCTGCTTTTGTGACCAAGTGGAAGAGCTACCCTGCTCCTTGGAAAGGATGAAAAGAGTTCCCTTTTTAGAACCAATATAGCTTCCACTAAAGAGACACAAGCCTGGTTCTAACAAGTTGGAAAAACAGGAAAAACAGTTTCCTATACCTGAACGTATGAGTTCCTAAAAAATCACTCCACTATGCAAAACCATGCAATAAAAACCACAGGATTTATGGGGGAAATGGGGCTAAGGGGCACAGTGATCATGATCAGTCATTTTTTTAAAAAAGAAACCTAATAAAAGTGGTAACAATATTTTTACATGCAATTATTAAAAATACATAGATACTACGATAAATGGTGATGGTGTCATTTGCCTCAGGTTGCTGTTTAATTTGTACTCAGGTTCTCAGACGGTTGAGACTGGCAAAGTTGAGGGCTTCAGTGGGCAGTGATAGGAGATGAGGGATGGGTTAGGGGCAGATATGTCTTCCATAGTCCATGGCTCCTATTATGCAACAGTATGTTCAATAAATATGGCACTTTACCTTGAAAAAGACATGAAGCTTGCTTGTGGAAGTCAGCATCAGAAGGGTTGCCAATTGTGAATTATTGTGAAGTAGTGTTATAAAACCTTGAGGGACAATGCACTCAGTGTACTTAGGTAGCCGGTAATTGTTTGAGATGTGTGCGGATGTGTGCATTATGCTTGGTTCACCTGCATACAGTTTTGTTTCTCTCTAACAAAATCACACATAAATAAAAGCAAAATATGCTAAAATTGTTTCCTAATATATCAATTGCATTGGAACAAATTTGCATTTTCAGGACAAGTGTTTTAGCAGACCTGACTACATAGGCCTAGTGACACACAATGTAAGCCCAAGGTCAACAGAAATAAATATAGAAAATATCATTGCCAAAATGTTAGCCATGAGTTGAGGAATCCTTCAGCCTTGACTACTTGTGAATGGATAAGAATGTGAAATGTGCCTCAGTTTTTTGTGACCCATACACTTTGGTAGCAACTGTGCCACTGTGGAAGAAAACAAGGCAGAGGGTACTAAGACTGACTTGTTCTGGTACCGTAGTCAAAGTATATATGTGCATGTGATCTCCCTCAATGAAACATAAGCTCTCAAATTTCACTTTGCTTTTGTATCCTCAGCATAGTGCCTGGCACCTAGGAGGTGCTTAAAATGCTTATTGATTGATTAACAATCTACAAACATTATGTTTACTGTTAGTACTCCTGATGTATAAGCTGTATTCAGTGGCATGGTACTGTAGCATCTAAATCACATCCACATTGGCATTTCTATGATAAATTCAGCTAGAAGACATATGGAAGTTGGACTTAATTGACTGAGGAATGAATAAACAAATTGTGGTACATAAATATAATGTATTGTAACTCCATCATAAGGAACAATAAATATGAAGACTATAGAGAAACATGAAAAGGCTTATATAAACTGATGCAAAGTGAAACAAACAGAACCAGGAAAACAATATACAGAAATAGCCATAATAAGATATTTGGCAAGGACAAAGAAAATGTATTATAATACTCAGCTCCAGAAATAAGAGAATGTACCTCCCTTCCTTCTTTGTGGTAATAGGGAACTGTATGTGGGGAACCCTAGAAATAATGATATACTTGATTTATGTGGGTTTTTTTGTTTGTTTTTTGTTTTTACTGAGTACATGCTACTTTTTTTTTCTTCCCTGACCTTAGGTAAATGAGCATCCAGAGAAAGAACAGGCCAAGAAAAGACCTTGTAAATTTCATCGGGTTGGAAGAGTCATCAGGAAGAGGTAGGTCCCCTTGGCAACCTGTCTCAGTAAAGAGACCACTGGAGCTGGTAATGGCAATAACTGCATCTTATAAGGAGCCAGCCTTGACAAGTGACTTGCTTGACTCAGACACAGAAGTGGATAGGCTCATCAGGTTAGATGTTGCATCATGGAGATAGTCAGGCTGAGCAAGGAAGTGACTCTTTCATGAGTGATGCCACACCAGGTAAAGATCTCATTGATAAGAGAAAATCACTTCCAGAGACAGAAGTCACAGAGTTTCCCTAGGTTCCATGTGTTTTCTGCATATGTGTTTCAGTGCATTTGTACTTTATGTTTGATTCTACTCTACCCAGGAACCAAGTCTATCATAGTGGATAGTGTGCCCCTAATTTGAGGGGGTTGATTTATGAATTCTGTCCTTGTTATACCTTTTCAGTAAATTTCCCTTTGTAAAATCTAATTGATGTCACATTGGTGAGAGCTTAAGTCATGGTAGAATCCACAATCCCAGTGAAATTTGAAGGATGAAGTAGTCAGTCTCTCAATGGGGACCCAAGTTGCCAATGTGAGTGGGGCTTTGGAGAGTGAGACTAGAATGGGTGCTGCTGTAGGTGAAAGCTTTACCTGGCTTAAATTTGGAACCCTTCTCATTTGTGGGGGACCAATGGAGAGATTCTCCATACAGACTCTTTGTACTGGATACTCTTATTTCAAGGATTTGTTACAGAAAAAAAAACACTAGCTTTGTTCTTTTTGGTTTTAGCCTGCAATCAGACAGTGTATTTTCTGTTGTGTTCCCTTTACGAGTTGGATCAGTTTATTTGAGATAACTTTTGCTTGTTTGAATTCTTATGGACTAAAAGCTGTTGTATCATTGTACTCGTTTGTTTAATATCACCCAATTATTTAATTTTATATAACTCATAAATATTCATTAGTTCTCTTTTTTACAGGTAAGTAGACATTGATTATGTACATTATTGTGGGAGTGGGGCAGCTAGGTGGCACAGTGGATAAAGCACTGGCCCTGGATTCAGGAGTACCTAAATTCAAATCCAGCCTCAGACACCTGATACTTAGTAGCTGTGTGACCCTGGGCAAGTCACTAACCCCCATTGCCCCGCAAAAACAAAACAAAACATTATTGTGGGAGTCTTCTGGACTGCAAGTCATTCAAATAAGGTTTACTATTAAGCCTAGACATCTTGAGTAATCAACCCCAAGTTCATTATCCCTTTTGCAGCCTCATACATGTTCAGGGCTTAACTGATCCCTTTTTCTCTCTTGTTGTGTAATTTAAGATTCTAAGTGTGGATTCTAATCTGTTCCCCCAGTTTGGGGGAAACTGACTAAAAATCACTGATAAAACGAGTTTAGGTTTTTAAGGGTTTATTGGAAAATAGAAAGAAAAAGATTGAGAACAGAATTCTAACAGCCTGGCATTCCTATCTTTCCTCAAATTTCCTGTGAAGTCCTCTGCCACCACCACCATCAAGTCAGGAAGCCAAAAGGCCCCGCGCTCTCTGCGCAGGCTCCCTTTCCTCCTTCCTGTCTCCTCCCAGACCATAGGAGGCTCCTCAAGTTGATTGGCTGGTAGCCTTGATAGACAGCACCCATGAGCAAACGTCGTTTCCTGACGCCAAAGAAAGGCCACAATGCCTCTGAGGCATTTTCCTCATGGTGGAGCTTTCCCACAGCAAGTCTCCAGTAGGTGGCGTCATTCCAATCATTACAGTCCCCCCTTTTGTTCCTCAAGAAACAAAATGTTTCCTTGATGGAACAGTAAAAATATAATAACTATTGCTAACTAATAATATGTGAACAACAATATAGAAAAGGAAGAGAGGAAAGTTTTGTCCAGAGGGGCGATTTTTTTTTTTCCTCATGAACTGACGCTTTGACATTAGTCTTGCAAAGGGAGGGCCTCTGCATAGGGCACATGTTACAGATGATGTATATTATAACAGAAAGGAGATAGTAAAAACTAACAAAGCAAAACAGTTCATATAAAGTCTCTGAGTTCTCTTGTCTTCTTGAAGTGGTAAAATGTCATCATGAGGAAACTAGATTCTGGTCTGGAAAACTGGATTCTGGACTCTGGCCTGGATTCTGGACTCTGGTCTGGAAAGCTGGATTCTCTTCTTTAACTGTTTGAATTGCTGTATTTTTTTACTAAACCTTAGCATAGCATTGTCAATGATCAAATTAATAAATAATTCCATTACATTCCCTTCTTTATATCCTTAGACTTCCAATAGAGGGTTGAGGTAGTTTTGCAATCAGTAACACTTTTTACCACCATGTGTCTGGATCAAAGCCAAATTTAGTATGTGTTCATGACACCTGAAAATGATATGGAAAGGTTATCATACCATATCTCATGGTTCTGAGACAGCCAGTGATTGTGCTAGGCCACAGGTGAGTTCAACATAGTGAGATAAAAAGATAAATAAATTCAGTTAAATTAGGAGGGAGAGAGGATGAATACTGGACTGTGCCTAGTAATTGTGCTCTACATAGTCACCATCATAAGCAAACCATGGACTTACGTATACCTGTCTCTCCTTTTGTTGCACATATATTCTCTCCAGGGCCTGCATCAGAGTTCACAGCAAGTTAGTCTCTGAAATGATAAGTTTCCATATTTCTGAAATCTCATTAATTTCACCAAAGACAGTATGATGGTAAAAATGTGTGCTATGCTGCATAACTGAGAATATATTAGTGATATATACAATAATTCCAAACCATACCCAGAGTATAATGACATATAAATAATAAATGAATGTAAATAGCTGATTATATTAGACATTATTACATAATCTTCTTTTAGCAAGTAAACCACATCATCTTATACATGGATTCTCTAGTATAACAGTAGCAGATACTTAAAGTGGTGATTAATTTTTCAAAAAGAAATAAGATTTCAATATTCAATGTTTTCAGTGAGGTATCAAGCAATAGGGTTCAATAACCCTTTCTGGTCTTTTTTAGTTAAACAGAACAACATAAAAGAGAAAGGAGAAAAAAAAACTCATTAGAATTCATGGTTCTCTCAAAAAGAAAGAGTAAAAAAAAAAAAAGAATTCTGGTAGCTTCTGAGGCCCGATGGCCTCACCGACAGCATATACTTAAAATGTCTCTGAATAATCACTTAGTTTACAAAATTTAGTTTTAAAGAAAAGCAAAAGTAACAAAAGTAAAAAAAAAAAACAAAGCAAAACCAAAAACCAAAAATAAAAAGCAAAAGATTTGCTAAGCACCCTTTTGTGCTTGTAAAGAACTTAAAGGTGTGGTGAATTCCAGGTTTTTTTAGTGCCTTTCAAAAGTCAAAACAAAACAAAAACAAAAACAAAAAGGATTAAAAAAAATAGGTATAGGGTAGGGAAAGGGTGGGAGAAATTGAGGTGGGCCAGAAAACTAGGCCATGTGCTTCAGTGCTTTTGCCTGTGGAAGGAAATGCTTGTTAAATTTTAAGGTATTTAAGCTGCTAGAGTTTGGGGTATGCCACATTGTTTTAACTGGTTCCCCAATTCTCTGCAAGCCAAAGTGGCAGGGGTTTCTGAATTGTCATTGATCTTTCTAATGCTGTCATAATGTTCTTTATGGTAGAAAATGCGGAGTTCTCTAGCATCAGTTTTATCTGTGCCACTGATTTTCAATAAAGGCTGATTTAATTGATGAACCACAACATTCAGCTGATGCTGCTTAGCAAATGCTACAATTGTATCATTTCCTCCCCACTTTCCAAATTTCTTTAATTCATCAACATATTCTTCAAAAGGGGAGTCATTTACTATAAAAGACTCAAACTCTTGTCTATGGTTAATCATATAAGAAGCAGCTTCTTGTCTGTGTCTGAGATGATTTCTACAGTGACCTTCTAGCTGGTCTGCTAAAGCCCTAAAAAGGCAATTTCCATCTCCTGATACTTTACGAAGACTGAGTCCCAAAGCATTTAACTGATCAGTGGGATTATCAAATGGGAACTGCCTATTTCCTCTGAACTCTCTTTGCTCTTTAACAGTTGCTATCGTTAGGGTTTTTAGCTTTTTAGTGTCTACCTCAGGTCTATCTGAAATCTCTTCACCTATGAATGGTGCAGGCTTTACATGAGAGCAATGAATCCATGAGTCTTTTTCACCAATTTTAATGGCAGTAGGAGTTGTCAATAATACCTGAAAAGGTCCTTCCCAGGCAGGTTGGGTTCCACTGGTTCTCTGAAAATTCTTTACATATATTTTATCTCTTGGGTTGAAGTTATGCAATGAAAAGTCTAATGGGCCTGCCTGGACCACAGCTCCTGCCTCATGGAGTTCACGTAGCCTGGTCTGTAATTCCTGTATATAGGAGGCAACAGAAGTATCACCTCCCACCAGTGATGTATAAACTGAGAAAAAAGTTTTAGCTTGGATAGGAGGGTGACCAAAAAGCATTTCATAAGGAGATATATGAAGTTCTCCCCTTGGTCTACTTCGTAGATAGAATAATGCCAATGGTAGAACATCAGGCCATTTCAAATGGGTTTCAGTACATAATTTGCCAATCATACTCTTAAGCTCTTTATTCATACGTTCAACTTGGCCTGAACTTTGTGGATGGTAGGGCGTGTGGAATTTTGGAGTCACTCCCAAGAAAGAGTAGATTTGGGATAAAATCGAATCAGTGAAATGTGTGCCTTTGTCAGAATCTATGCGGGCTGGTGGGCCAAAACGAGGTACTATCTCTTTAAGAAGAATTTTGGCAACAAAAGCAGCTGTGGCTCGGGGGCTGGGAAAGGCCTCCACCCACCGAGTGAGCTGATCAACTATAATAAGGCAAAATTTATAATGTCCTGCTTTTGGCATAGTAATATAATCAATTTGTAAGTGCTCAAAAATGCTAGGGGATGCCCTCCATAAACTTTGGCCTTAAAAGCATACTTATTATAAGACTGACATGTGGAACAGCCCAAGCAGATTCGAGATGCTGTATTAGTCACACCTGGTGCTATCCAGGTTCTCTTAATAGAGTCTACGATGCCTTGTGTACCAAAATGGCCTTTTCTGTGAATACAGAGGCATACCTGGTGGTAGAATTTCCGGGGAAGAAATGGCTTACCTTCCGGAGACACCCAGATGCCATTGATCTGTTTCGCCTTAAATTTCTTTTTCCACTTTTCTACTTCAGAATCGTCATAGGTTAGGTTGGAAGGAATATCCTCAGAAGGTGAAAGGTTAAATACATGTTCAGGAGCTTCTAATGCAGCAAGCTTGGCTGCAGAATCGGCTCGTGCATTTCCCTTTGAAACAGGATCACTATTCCCTGTGTGGGCAGGGCAATGTACAACAACTAGGGAAGAAGGCAGTTTCAGGGCATCTAAGAGGTCCTTGATAAGGTCCCCATTGGCAATAGCCTTGCCGGAGGATGTTAGAAAGCCTCGTTGACGCCAAATCATACCAATAAAGTGGCATATGCCAAAGCCATATTTCGAGTCAGTAAAAATAGTGGCACTCTTACCTTTGGCTATATTACAGGCCTGTGTAAGAGCCACAAGTTCAGCAGCGTGTGCACTAAAATGGCAAGGCAGAGAAGCTGCCCAGAGGGTGTCATAATCAGAAACTACAGCAGCTCCAGTAAAACGGGTTCCCTCTCTCATAAATGAGGAACCATCTGTATAGAGGACAAGATCAGGATTTTCTAAAGGTGTATCAAAAAGATCATCACGGGGTTTTTCAGCCATATCAACTAAAGAAGCACAGTCATGCAACGGTTCCCCCGAGAATGGTAAGTTAGGGAGTAGTATTGCTGGATTAAGAACTGTGCAGCGTTTTAAAGTGATATTCTCATTACCTAACAGGGTTATTTCATACTTAGCCAGCCTTTGATCTGAAAAGGCTTGTGTCCTGTGACGTAGTAAGAGAGCCTCCACTTCGTGAGGGCATTGCACAGTTAGAGGGTTACCTAGGACCAAATCAGAGGCTTTTTCTACCAAAAGGGCTGTGGCCGCCACTGCTCTAAGGCAAGGTGGCGCTCCAGCCGCTACAGGGTCCAGCTGAATTGAATAGTAGGCTATAGGGCGTTGGTTAGGTCCCAGTGACTGAGTCAGAACTCCAGAAGCCACCCCCCTTTGTTCATGCACAAAGAGAGTGAAAGGCTTACTATAATCTGGTAGTCCTAGGGCAGGTGCTGATAACAAGGCCCGTTTTAATTCTTTTATGGCTGAGAGATGCTGAGGATCCAACTGTAAAATGTCTGGAACAGAACTTTTTGTAAGAGCTATGAGAGGTTTAGTAATTTCACCAAAAGAGGGTATCCATTGTCTACAGTACCCAGCTGCTCCCACAATGGCTCTTAATTGCTTCTTAGTAGAGGGGGCAGAAAGTTGTTGAATGGCCTGGACTCGCTTAGAAGAGACAGAGCGAGTTCCAGCAGCCAGAATAAATCCTAAATATTCCACCTGGGGCAAACACCATTGTACCTTTGACTTGGACACTTTGTGTCCTTTCTTGTGCAGCTCCAGCAGTAAGTGATGGCTATCTTCCTGACAAATTTCAGCATTAGGAGAGGCCAAAAGTAAGTCATCAACATATTGTACTAGTGTGGAGCCTTTAAAGGCAATGGAGGCCAGATCCTGGTGTAAAATTTGGGAAAATAATGTGGGACTGTCTACAAATCCCTGTGGGAGTCTAGTCCAGGTCCACTGTCTATTTTTCCAGGTAAAAGCAAATAAATATTGGAAGTCCTCATGTACTGGTATGGAGAAAAAGGCAGAGCAGAGGTCTACCACTGTGAAACATGTAGATTCATAGGGAATGGAAGAAAGTATGGTAGAAGGGGAAGGCACTATAGCATGTCTAGGGATAACATAATTATTAATTGCTCTAAGATCTTGCACAAAACGATAAACAGGTTTACCATCTGGCCCAGGCTTGGGTTTTTTAATTTTATATTTATTTATTTATTTTTAGTGAGGCAATTGGGGTTAAGTGACTTGCCCAGGGTCACACAGCCAGTAAGTGTTAAATGTCTGAGGCCAGATTTGAACTCAGGTACTCCTGACTCCAAGGCTGGTGCTCTATCCACTGCACCATCTAGCTGCCCCAAGGCTTGGGTTTTTTAACTGGCAAAATGGGAGTATTGCATGGAGAGTGATGACATGGAATAATAATACCCTGGCTTTTCAAAGCCTCAATTATAGGTGTGATCCCTTCTATTGCTTCCCTAGACAATGGATACTGTGGAATGGAGGGGGGTGGTCCCCCCTTAACTTTAAAGGGAACAGGTATGGCAGACTTAAGGAGCCCCACCTCATTAGGAGATGAGGCCCATAAAGACTCAGGAATGTCAGAGGGGATTTTGGATACCTCCCCTGCTGTTCCTTGAGCTTCTGTAAGTAAAATTGGTAATAAATGAACAGTATCCTCTGGCAATTGTAGGGAGACAGCCCCATCTGGAGCACAAGATATGGTTGCTCTAAGCTTACAAAGGAGATCACGACCTAATAAATTTACAGGGGCATCAGGCATGAGTAAAAATGAATGTTCTCCTGTTAAGGGCCCCATAGATACCATGCGAGGATTCAATTTTGCCACTCTCTGGCTCTTTCCTGAGACTCCTACTACATTCAAAAATCCTACAGGTCTACACCCAGCATCTGGTTTGCTTATTAATACTGATTTAGAAGCTCCTGTGTCTAGTAAACAGTCATAATACGTGTCCCCTACTTTGAGGGTCACATGAGGTTCATTACTCTGGGGAGGTGAATGAACTGGCACAAGTGCATTCAAAAAATCCAGATCTGGGAATATGTTGCTTTCATTATCTTTGTTCCATTCCTCCCCTTCCTCTTGTCAATCCTGTGCCCCGCTTTGAGGGAGTCCATGGTTACCCTGATCCTGGTTCTGTCCTTCTGTTCCTCCCTGATAGGGTCTACGGTTATTCTGATACTGTCTCTTTGTATCCCCCTGAAAAGATTTATATCCATTTTGATTCTGCCTGTAATAAGGGTTATAATTACTCCGGTTGTTTCCTTTCTGATAAAAGTTTCCAAAATTATTTCGATTTCCCCCAAAGAATTCCTCAAGGCTCTCGGTCATTGTCCTCTTAAGGTCTTGTTTTCTAGTTCTACATTCCCTCAAGAAGTGTCCTTGTTTTTTGCAGTACTCGCAAAATTTAGGGGGTTGATAACGATTTTCAATTTTCCAGTTTCTCTGCCCTGTTGTTTCCTGTACTGGAGCTAAAATGTCCTGTCTGTTCCTTTCTTCTCTCTCATTTCCTTCGTAAATATATGTTGCTATTTCTTTAAGTCTGTCAGGACTCAAACTATTCCACCCAGGACATTGTTTTTTAAAATATTTCCGAATTTCTGGTAATGACTGGTTTACAAAATGAGAGCAGATAATATGGGCGTCTCTACTGTCTAATGGGTCTAGTCTAGCATATTGCCTGGCATACTTACACAGCCTGTCATAAAATCTATTAGGTCTCTCATCAGGTCCCTGAACTGTATCTATAAATTTTTACCAGTTATCAGTCTTTCTAATACAGGATTCCATTGCCTTCAGCAATGTTTCCCTTGCATATTTCAACATATCAAAATGCTTAGGGTTATTGGGGTCCCAGTCAGGGTCTTGAATAGGCCACCCAATATCAACCTTTCCAGTGGCTTCCAGGCTGTTTGCTGCAGCTACTATATCTGCTCTTTCTCCTGGGGACAATATTATTTCCATAAGGTCAGTAACATCATTCCAAGTGGGCTGATATGCTCTAAAAATTGCTCTAAACTGCCTGATAACTGCTGTGGGATCTTCATCAAATTTAGGAGTGCTTTGTCCCCATAAAGCCAAATCCTTGGGTGTAAAAGGTGTGTATTGTCTGAGCTTACGTATAGTACCTTTTTGACCATGGGCGAGGATCTCTTGAAGGGGAAAAATTTTTACTTTCTCTGTCTCCTCTACAGGGGAATCATTTCTTTCTTTCTTTATTTGTTTGTTTGGCATGGAGGAAGTAGAGGGCGAGGAAATAAGAGTTGGGTCATTTGGAATTTCAGTCTGAATGGCCTTGGATTTAGTTGTATTATTGGGCGTTTCGGTTTGGGAGGCCATGTCTTTCTGCCAGTTTATTGTTTCAGTTTGGGTGGCAGACTCAGATGTAAACTGGGGCCTGGATTTTCTTCGTTTTATATTTTCAGTATGATAATTTTCACTTGCTCTGGCCCAGATTTTCCAATAATGTAAATGTTCAGGTGGACATCTACTTAGGGTTCTTTGCAAATGCCTCAATGTCTGGGGATCAAATGACCCATATTTGGGCCATTCTTCCTGTAATTCCTCATGCCACATAAAACACAGTCTGATAAGCTCTCCTCTGGTCATGGTTGTATTTAGTCTAAGTTTTCCCTCATTCCAATCCATAAGTAGCTTTCCTAATGGGGAATCCCAGGGAATCATCTTTATTCTAACATTATCTAGGGCATGCCAAATTCTCCATACCACACCACAAAGCCCCACAAAACCAAAAAGAGCAATAATATATTCAAATTCAAACTGGCCAACATCTCTGATTAGTGAAGGTAAAGCTAGAAAAGGGGTACTTAGGATGTTTAAAAGATCCATTTGAAATTTAAAATAGCCTATACTTAGTAGTTCTTTCCAATTTAAGGGGACAAGGGAGGGGAAATCTTACCCAATCAGAAGATCAGAAGATGAACGTTTGGTTTTCCTCTTCGCGGTCAGCCAAACTGTGTAATTTAAGATTCTAAATGTGGATTCTAATCTGTTCCCCCAGTTTGGGGGAAACTGACTAAAAATCACTGATAAAACGAGTTTAGGTTTTTAAGGGTTTATTGGAAAATAGAAAGAAAAAGATTGAGAACAGAATTCTAACAGCCTGGCATTCCTATCTTTCCTCAAATTTCCTGTGAAGTCCTCTGCCACCACCACCATCAAGTCAGGAAGCCAAAAGGCCCCGCGCTTTCTGCGCAGGCTCCCTTTCCTCCTTCCTGTCTCCTCCCAGACCATAGGAGGCTCCTCAAGTTGATTGGCTGGTAGCCTTGATAGACAGCACCCATGAGCAAACGTCATTTCCTGACTCCAAGGAAAGGCCACAATGCCTCTGAGGCATTTTCCTCATGGTGGAGCTTTCCCACAGCAAGTCTCCAGTAGGTGGCGTCATTCCAATCATTACATTGTAAAACTGAGTTTGTTTGTATATTGTTTGGCAAGTGCAGAATTCTGTTTGGATATTGGTGCAGTGGCAGGAATCCATTGAACAAATTTTAGGTGCCCTTTGATGTAGGGACCCACAAGAAATTTTCCTAGACTTTTAAGGGAAATCACCTATGGTAGAGGGACTCCTGGAGAATTTTTTATATGCTCCATGTAGAAAGGGACACCTAGAAATTTTGTTTAGACTCCAGTTATATAGCCCTATGTGTTGAGGGAATAATAGAAGAATTTTTTCCCAGAACAGCTTGATTAATTTATCACCTGATGGTAAGGGGCCCCTATGCCTACTTGGTAGATTACAGTATTACTTGGCACTTGAAAGCCACCAAGGAAAAGAGGGAAAGATTGTCCATGTAAATATGCACACCCTGTTTTTGCTCAGCCTTTAATAAGTCATCAGTTCTTTCAGCTACTGAACCAAACTAAAGACTGGTTTTTTTTAAATCATCAAACTGCATAATTCCCTTAGTTAATATGACTAAAAAGTGACATTGTAAGTTCTATATATAGGATTAGCAGCAGGCAGAGAATGTGTATGTACTCTGTACAACCAACCAGGAAGGGCAAATTTGCTAATGCTCTAGGATTGGCCCTGCAGTAGCCAATACCCCTTCATAAGAGATGGCTCTCTGGGTGGGGGACTGGAAATGATGTATTGGGAAATGAAAATTATATGAAAATAAAAGATGGCAATGAGTTTTTTAAGAATTATATTTTTTGGGGGCAGCTAGATGGCACAGTGGATAGAGCACCGGCCCTGGAGTCAGGAGTACCTGAGTTCAAATCTGGCCTCAGACACTTAACACTTACTAGCTGTGTGACCCTGGGCAAGTCACTTAATCCCAATTGCCTCACTAAAAAAAAAAAAAAAAAGAATTATATTTTTTAAAAAGAAGTTGGAACTAAATAGAAGGTATTCACCACAATCATGGAACATATCTTATGTAGGATCCAAATGAGTTTCCTGATGCGCTCCTATTTGCTCAGAATATTATGTTAATTGAAGTGAATCCTGGAAAAGAACAAATACTCCTTGTTGAATTTCATCGTCATTTGAAAGGAATGAGCCCAACTACACACCAAACAAAATGAGTAATTGAAGAATACCAGTTCTGCATATGATGGTCTGCAGCTTTCCAGGCAGCCCAAGGAGCTTGTGCATCTATATGCCTTCTCTCTCTCTCTTTTGGATGGCATTGCAAACAGGTCCAGAAATAAGGAGATCAGACTGGATTGCTTTGAGGAGCCTGTGCAGTGCTCTTCATAAGTCTAAGTGGCTTGTTGCCACTGAATCCATCTTTTAAAGCCAATATTCTCTCTGTGATGCTAGATTGGTGAGAATTATCACTGTAGGTGGTGCAAAGGGGAATGGACTGGTTTTTAGCAATGAGAACTTTCACACAGGGAATTGTATAAAAGACAATGTTGAGCACATGTATGACTATAGCTATAGCTAACATTTATGTAGTATTTATTACCTGCCAGGAGCCATGCTGAACACTTTACAATTATTATCTCATTTGATCCTCATAACATCCCTGGGAGGCAGACACTATTATTATGCCCATTTTAGGGAGGAGGAAATCAAGGAAAATGGGGATTAAGCTATTTGCCCAGTGGTATATAGCTATTAAGTGTCTGAGGCAGGATTTGAACTCAAGTATTCCTGATTCCAGAGCTGGCTTTCTGTCCATTGAACCATTTAACTGCCCCCAAAAGAAGGTAGATGGAGTATAGAGTGAGAATGTAGGATTCTTGAGGGTTCTACTTATACCAATGAAATATTTGGATGAGCCTTGATAGGGTCTTGGTGGCATGACATGGCATGAGCCTAGAAGGGCTGGAGGTACTGGGATGTTCATCAGTGGTCGAAGGATTTATTGACAAGAGCCATCTGTGGCTCCACATATTCTAGGGCCTGGGTACTCACTACTGGAAGAAATCCCTGAATTTCAGTCTGCTTCTGTGTCTTAATTTGTGACTCTTATAAATATTATAAACATTTCCTACTAGAAGGATATTTTTCATGCCCAAAGTAGAAATAATACATGCAATAGTTAATTGTCTATAGTTACCTTGATGAAAAAAAAAGAAGAAAATATTTTGACTATCAAAAGAGTACTTTAAAGGGTAATCATGGAACTTAATTAACATTCCTAAAATTACCAGCAGATCCCCAGATGAAAGTGAAGTACAACGTGCAATTCTTTATATTAATGATCCCCGTTCTAATGAGGTAATTAAGGGGGTTATCAGCACTCTCAAAATTTATGGTACAATGCATGGATAGGATTTTTAAAGCATATTTAACAGTACAAGCTATTACGAAGTCTATTTTCTAATTATGAAATATTTCTGTGTCTGATGTCATAGATCATGCAATTTACAACTCCTCTAGGATTACTGATTTGGCCTGGAATTTGTGAGAAAAAACCCCAAGACTTTGACGTCTCTAGAGATTAGCTTCATATCTTGATTTCACTTTGCCAGTGTAGCTAGTCCGGGATATACCGTCTATTTCTATCTGAGCTATGAATTTGCCACAGAAAGATAGCACTCCCTCATTCTGGCACAAAGTGCCACCATTTTGAAGGAGGAAATATATCACTTTAATCCTACCAAACCTCAAAATTAGAGCTAAAGAACTGATAAATTTTCAGAAATGGAAAGGTCCTTAGAAGATCATTGAATCCAAATTCGAACTCATGATTTGGGCGGGGGGGGGGAGGAAACATACACCACTAACTTTAAAACAAAATATAATGTGAAACTGTGTGAGATAGACATAGTTGGCACATGCCTGTACATCCCAGATGTTGGTGAGGCTGAGGCAGAGTGGATTGCTTGTGCTCTGGAGCTCTGAGCTACATAGTAAAGCTAAAGCTGATCGCATGTCTACACAAAGTCTGGCATAAGTATGGTGAGCCCATGGAAGGTGTCAAGGGTATGAGGGCTACCAGGCTGGAGAAGGAGGGAGGGAGGGAGGCAGGGAGGGAAGGGGAGTGGTAGGGAAGGAGAGGGGGGAGGGGAGAGGGGAAGCAAGAGAGAAATAACTATATGAGATAAACATATAGATATTGTTATAGGAATTCAAAAGAAGGCAAGATATTCACAACTTGGGAGGTTTGAAGTGACCAGAGAAGACTTGACAAAGGAGTGAACTCCCTGAGAGCATGGATAGTTTCATATTTTGTCTTTGTTATCCCCCCAACCACAATGCCTGACACATACTAAGTACTTAATAAATTAGTTAATGAATGAGGAAGTACATTTGTAGGATTCGAACTGATATAGAAAGGAAAGGAGAGGGGAGCAAGAAAAGCATGAACAAAGTTTCTGACATAAGGCATTGTAGGGCATGTTTGGAGATGGCATATGAGTTATTTTCATTTGATTACAGAATATTTGAAGGGGAGTATTGGTCCCTGAAGCTGAAAAGGGGAGGTCACAGTCATGGTCACATTGGTGTAGGCTTACATTTTGATAATAACTCTGGGAGACAGGCAGTGGAAAGAGTTCTGGCTCTGGAACTAAAGGATCTGAATTTGGATCCTGTCTGCCATTTACTACTAGTGTAATTGAACAAGTCATTTTACTTCTCAGGATTTCAATTTCCTTCTTGGTAAAGTGAGGATCTTGGACCAGTTGACCTCTAAGGCTGCTATCACTGGAGCTAAGATTTCATATTCATTGGAGAGTTATTGCAGAGCTTTAAGCAGGAGAAAGGTATAATCAGTCTTGCACATTAAGCACATTCATATTCCTCTGGCTTGGAGCAGGGAGAGATTGGAGGCAGGGGTATCAGCTTGAAAGCTATTGCAGAAGTCCGAGTGACCCTATGAGAGTAGAAATGGGAAGGGGGTGGGTGAAAGATGTAGTAGCACTGGCAGAATCTGGCAAATGAGTGGATGTGGAGAGATGGCACATAGACAGAGAATTCAAAGATGTTTTGAGCTGAAAACCTAGGAAAATTATAGTGTACTGCATTGAGATCAAAGGGCTGAGGCAAGTGAAATCTTAGGGGGGAAAAGCGTAACTGAAAAAAGGTCTTTGCAGTTATAGTTAATTCATTAAATAGTTCTACTATGACACACTTTGACAGCTGGATAATTGTAACATATTTTGATTAGAGAGTGAATCTTTGCACATCTAAATTGTCCATAATGGTTCTTTCTCTATGATATTTGTTACAAAACTGAAGGAAAACATGGCAGATCTTGTAATAAATGTGGTCTGCTTACTCCCCAGCAATCAGACTTTCATCATCAATAAATTAAATGGTGAAGATACCAGATCATATTCAGAGAATCAAACAGAACACTGCCACTTGGCTTACCTTAGTAGGCCAGCACCACCAAATGATCCCACACCCCCAATATTCTATGCACTCCAGTAAGATCATAAGAGTTGATATTTTCTACCTAGCTTGATGGTTTACAAAGTGTTCCACATAGAACACAAGCTCACAAATTTAGACCTGAAAGGCACCAAAGAGGTCATAGAGTCCAATTCCCCACCATTTTACCCATGAGGGATTTGGCCAAGGACACGTAAGTAGTAAATGACAGAGGCAAGATTGAAACCAAGGTCTTCTGCTTTCAAATCCATTGCTCTTTCCCCTGTATCTTACAATAACTTCCTGAAATAGGTACTGAGGGTCTTGGTATACACACTTTACAGGAGAGAAAGCTGAGGCTCAGAAGATTCAATGACTTGCCATGGGTAGAAGTTGTCTGGTGTCAAATCCAGTTCTTCCCTGACTCCAAATTCTCTGTTCTTTCTATTATATTATGCTGCTTCCCCAAGGGTGTTGTGGACTCCCGGGCCTCCTACATGGCTTCCTGAGGACCAAGCAGAGCTAACTATAAAGAATGAAAAAGAATCTTCAGGAGTGGAGGAGTGAACTCTATGCATGTCCTGATTCTTACAAAGATACTTAAACTAGAAATATTGTCAAGGGAAAAACAGCATTTAACCACAGCTACATATTTAAGCATTTGTTGAAATCAGTGATGAAAAAAAGTCAAAATAGTTCAATGAAAACTAAGTTTGAAGGTGTTTCTTTTTAATCAGTCATCAGGTTAGTTGGGGAAAAGGGCAGTGTGGGGGAAGTTTTTGCTAAATCGACTTATTCTTTGACTGAATCAACAGAAAGAATAGAGTTTTGTCTCCTTTACAGCCAATTTTAACAACCAAACTAGATCAAACTACTGGTCCAATCAATTTAATGTCAAAATCAGTCATTAAGTTGATAAAAAAAGTGAGTACCAGATAAGGATTGTCAATGGTCTCAATTTATAGCCCAACAGATCAAATTTTTCACATAAGGAAATAGTTCTTTAAGGTTTTACAGAAAACTGTGTTGCCATAATCTGTAATTTCATCAGTGTGTCAGTGCTTTCCGCTAAAGCAGATCACAAATGGTCTATAACATAATAGGCAAGTCTTAAGAAGTTATCTGAGGCTGAAAGAGGTAGTAAATTTCTGAGACAGGATTTGAACCCAGCTCATCCTAACTCCCATTCCAGTGCTCTAGTTGCTATGTCTCAGTCTTTCTTGTGTTTCCAAATATGTTCTGAAAAAAGGTGTGGAAATAAAGCAGAACATGTACCCTATGCAACAGGAAAGCTTACAGGCAAATAAGACAACCACAGTAAAATGAAATTTTAAAAAAGTCATTCCAGGGGCTTTTAACAAGCAGTTAGAGATATTAGAAATAAAAAGGTCCTTAAGCCATAGTTGGCCAATTTTATCAGTGGGCAAACATGATGTCATTTCAAGAAAGCAAAAGGGAGAGAAGTCAACTGGACATTTAGAAATTAATATTCACCTAAGGAAAAAAGGGATAAATCAACTCCCAAAGAATATCCAGAATAAGGGAAATTAACTTCTACAAACCATAATTTCTAGTTGATGAATTGTAGTAGCTAACAATTGCTTAAAGACCTGCCAAATGCTAATATACTGTTGGTAGAACTGTGAACAGGTCCAAATGTTCTGGAAGACAATTTAGAATTCTAAAAGAAGTCATTAAACAGTTGTACCCTTTGACTCAGAGTTCCCACTCTTGAGTATATGCCCCAAGAAGGCCAAAAGCAGAAAGTTTTTATGTATGATCAAGTATTCACAACAGCATTCCATTGTAGCAAAGAACTGGAAACAAAATGGTCACCCATCAATTGGGAAATGTCTAAATAAGTAGTGTTACATATTTGTGATAGAAGATTGTGGTTCCTAGAGAAACGGCAGGTATGAGGAATTAAAAGAATTCAGAAAATCATGTATGTAGTAAATAATATAAATGATGACAATGCTTAAAAATATTTTAACTCTCATGAATTGTAGTGAACAATCTCAGTTCTGGAGAACTGATGATGATAGGGACATGCGTACTTTCCTTGGAGGGTGGGGATGGGGAGTACTATGGATGTGGAGTATGCTATATATTTTCTGACATGGCTACTATTATTGGTTGACTTTGTTTAATTTTTTTCTTTATTATAATGACGAGTTCAAAGTGGGTAGGGTTAAGGGAAAACAACTGGTGTAGAAACCTAAGAAACCAACATACATTTAGGAAACAGGTAAAAATTGAGTTGCAGTGGGCAGAAGTCTTCAACATTGCTGTATAATGGCAAAAGCACCAGACTGGCAGTCAAAGTATCTAAATTGGAATTACACACTTGACCCAGTGTAGGTATGTGAACTTCTACAAGTCACGTCCACACTATAAGCCAAAGTTTCTTCATTTGTGAAAAATGAGGTGGTTGATTCCCATTCCATGATCTACAAACCCATCGGAAGTTGGTAATGCTGATCAAAGGTGTTCATGCTAAAAATTATTTAATGGTTCCTTAAAAAGTAATTATGTTAAAACATATTATTCCTCTTCGTCCACAAGATTGTCCATGTATGAAACATCATGAGTTTGTTTCTGTAGTGATACAAAACCATAATGACCACAAACATAAAGATGGTAGTGTTTGGGCAGCAATTGTATCAAACTCTGACTACTTCTGACTAAGAGCAATGTGTCCCTTCAGTTTATCAACCTATCATCATTCATTTTTAATTTGATTGAAACCACACCACAAGGATTCAACATTTCAGCTCAAACTGATGACAAGACACCTGTGTATACTCCCATTTGTATTCTTTACACTGTACCTGCTTAGCTCTTTTTCCCTTCTAATGGCACCTCATCCTCTGTGTAAACATGTGATCAAGATGTGACAAATAGTAGAGCAAAGGTCAGCAGTTTGAGAACAATTATGACTGGACACATACCTTACCAACTATCCTGAAAACATCATGGATCATTGCAAATTTCTGCAAAAAGAAACCTTATATTGCCTCTCATTGCAATAGTAAGGTTGTTTTGTGATTTAAACTTCCTTTCTGCTTATGTTACTATTCTTCTATGAGGTGGATTTTCAGATGAATTCATTGATCACACTGGACAGTAATTCAGTAGAATTTCTTTGAAGTGAAGTCAGTGTGCCAGTGGTAGAAGAGAAAAAGGTCATATTTGAAGAATTCTTTCCATGCAAAGATTACTTTACATATAAGTTTTATATAAAATGAAGCAATGTATGCAATTGAACTTTAAGTACATTTATCACTTAACATAATGCTTCTCATTACTCAGGAGAAAATAAATATTTTATATTAACTCTATCTATTTTTGACAATTGGTTATCACACAGAATAAAAGTAATTACCATCTCTCAGCAAGACAGTTTGTAAAATTCTACTATTCTACTATTTTCTACAGTAAAATTCTACTCTTATAAGTGAACATTTTTAGTTTTTCTTTTAATCAAAATACAGAAATAAACTTGGTGTGGAATCAGATTTAAGATTGCTATTTGTCTGATGTTAGGCAAAGTATTACACATTTTTTGTTGAAATAAAAAGTCCAGCATCAAAATTTAATGTATATATGAATATTAATTATGTTAAACATCTTTCAAGTTGTAACTTATTTCACTAAAAGTTTTAACAGGGGGCAGCTAGGTGGTGCAGTGGATAGAGCACTGGCCTTGGATTCAGGAGGACCTGAGCTCAAATTCAACCTCAGACACTTGACCCCTGTGTGACCCTGGGCAAGTCACTTAACCCCTGTTGCCCCGCAAAAAAAAAAATCCCAAAAAAGTTTTAATGATATTTCTTCAACAAAAATTTCAGGATAAAGAAATTTAATATGATGACTTACTGATAATGGCTAAGCATGTAAGGTCTAACTGGATTACTTTTTGTTTGTTTTTCACTGGATTGCTTTTAATTCCTACAGAATATCCCATATAATTTTATAATTAGTATTATAATTTTATATTTTATTTTCATAATTATAGTTAGAATAAAAGATTATATTTTGTAATTAAATTATATGATATAAATTTTAATTTGGAGCTGGGGGGGAGAAATTATCATTGTAGTTATTGTACACACTTAATGAATAAATCTAAAAGAACAAGCAGTGTATTAAATTACCCCAAGGTTTCACAACACATTTTTTATATTGTTTTTGAACAGGGTTCTCAGAATAGAAAGTATAGGAACCACTGGGTTAGAATATCTCTTATAACTAGTTTTAGAAGATTGTTAGGTATAACCAAGATTAACACTGAATTGTTGATAACAGGATTCAGAGTTAGGAAGACCTCCGTTCACTGTATACTGTCTTAGTGACCTTGGACAAGTAGTGTAACTTCCCAATGCCCCCAAGTATCTATGTAAGACTGTAAATTACAGAATAGTTGCTGATCTGCACTGATATAGGAGTTTCCATACAGGGAATTCTGTACACTGATCAAATCACAAGTCTAAATGATGATGGTGGGTGGTGATGATGAAGATGAAGATAAAGAAGAAGAAATACAAGAGATCTGACCAATTTAATATATTTGAGATTATTAGCTCCCAGAGGAGAAAAAGTAAGCTGAGAAGAGATTTCATGGTAATTAATGTGATACACATTACACATTAATAATTGCAAACTTTATGATTCTCTAACCTGTAAAAACAAAAACAAAAACCCTATGTTTTGAGCCTTGTGAACCTGTATGCTTGTAAGGAGAGTTACCGACTGACCTGAGGTTAGAGAAAGTGAGGGTGGAGGTCACATAATGAAGCTTACAGATTATTTGGGTGGGGGCAATAAACCAGAATGAGAAGTGAGAAGTCCCCTAAAGTGTACCTTGACCCTTTGTGCAAGGAGAAAGCTTCTGCCATGGAGTTACTCTCCTTGATTCTACTGACTGTCTCTATAATGCCACGTTCCTTGTATCCCATGTTGCCGTTAGCTCTCATCAGACATTACTAGTCACTGATCCCATTGTAGCCTGCTGTTCTGGTCCTTTCCACCCTTCTATTTTTACTGGGTTCTTGCCTTTTTGAAATTTTCCATAGTTACCAGAAGAATGCAGTCATTCCCTTTCCCAGGGGATCAGCTCTTCTATAGAACCCCTTACTGCAGGTGCCTCTATATTCAAAGCATTCTTTTGTATATACTTAAATTCCCTTAACATCAGGCCTTACAAAAAAGGATCGTCCAGAGCTCAGAAGTGTTGATTCCTTCACACCTCATAAATGGAACTCCCTTTCACAGTGTAATTTTTCATAGTCTAGCTCTTTTCTCTTAAGGCTTGGGTGCTGTGCCCTTCTGCACACACATTAATACTTCCAGGGGTTCTTAATTCTGGAGTGTAACCCCCAAGATCTCCTCCATCATATCACTCCATAATAAATTGGTTGTTATTCAGTCGTTTTCATCACATCTGACCCTTTGTGACCCTATTTAGGGTTTTCTTGGCAAAGACATTGAAGTGCTTTGCCATTTTCTTCTCCAGTTCATTTGACATATGAGGAAACTGAGATAAATAGGGTGAAGTGACTTGCCCAAGGTCACACAGGTAGTAAGTATGTGAGGTAGGATTTGAACTCAGGAAGATGAGTCTTCCTGACTTCATGGCCAGTTCTCTATCTACTGTACCACCTATTTGCCATAAAATGAGGCCAGTCCTCTGAGTATGATATCATTTATTAATAGGGCATGCGATCCATTAATAAAGGAGAGCTCAATTAGCATGCCTCCATTTGTACCAAAGATGCATAATAATAATGATAGCTAACATTATTTAAATAGTGCTTTAAAGTTTGCTAGGATCTTAACAATTATTTTCTCATTTTATCCTCATGACAACCCTGTGAGGTGATATTATTTTCCTAGGTTTACAGTTGAGGAAACTGAGGCAGACAGCAGTTAAATGACTTGCCCAAGGTCACAGAACTAGTAAGTCTCTGAGGCCATGTTTGAGCTGAGGTCTTCCTAACTCCAAGCTCTGTTCACTGCATCACCTATCACCTCAATCACTTTTTTCACCTAAGGCATCTGGACAGAGTTATTAAAATAGCTGAAGGCTCCTTCCTAGTAGATCTAGAGAAGAGGAGGGAGTTATATATTCCCCTGCATTACTATATACTAGAGAGAGAGAGAGAGAGAAAATGATGTATAGTTCCCACTGCATAACAGCAGCACATATTTTTATAATTCTCTCCAAGATTTACAAAGTACTTTATTTTGTTTTGTCTCATAATCCCCATGGGAGGTAAGGGGTGAAAGTATTTTTATCCCCATTTTACAGATAAAGAAACTGAAGCTCAGAGAGGGTAAGACTTTTGCATATGTTCACATAGCTAGTAAATATTAAAGTTGGGATTCAAACCCCTGCTGTCCTGATGATTACATTCCTTAAGAAAAATCAGAACAAAATAAACCTTGAAGTAGCTGAATAACTTGGAAAAGTAACAGGTAATAGGAAACTTCCAGAGTGTGAAGCAAAATGATCCCAGTTCTCAGCATCTTGAAGTGTGAGGCTAGTAATTAGCAGGATGACTTGTGTGGCTACTTTTCTTTGTGGAGCTTATCGGAATAAAGCCCTTTCATTTTCTTCAAAGGGTTCTCTGCATTTGGATGAGTTACATGAGTAGTAAGCAAGATGAGAAAGAGGTCTCTTGCATTTATTACAAAAGCTTTTTGCAAATGGTAAAAGAGCTTTAAGTGTAGTGAGTGAAGAGAAGGTAATAAATCTATTTTCTGTCTGTCATCACGTACTGCCTCTGATGTAGGCATTCACAAGACTGTTTGGGTACACATTCCACCAAAAGATAACACAGAAGTGGCCAGCATGGCCTGTTGATCCTAGGCTATCCCCTCTGCCTATAAAATAAATAGCAAACCCTTTAGTTTGGCAAGCAAAGCCTTCCACACCCTGACTCTAGCCAACCTTATCTCATGCTAGTCCTAAGCATCCTGACAAACTGGAATATTCACCCTTTCCTTAATGTGTCCTTCACATTTCGACCTCCAACATGATGTTGGGATGCCCTCCCCATCCCCACCCTCAACCCTACCTGTTAATATCCTACCCATCCTGGTGGCCTTCCCTTATTCTTCTCTCTCTCCAGCCATTTAGAAATGATCTTTCCCTCCTCCAACCCCTCATAGCAATTTGTAATTTTCTTATGCACTTATCACTTATTTCATATTTTAGTAGTCATATGTATACATGTTTGATTTCATATTATGATTTTGTTATAAGATCATGAGCCTATTGAAAGTGAAGTCTATGTCTTTGTAGCTCCCCCAGCATGTAGCAATGTCTTGCACATAGTAGGTACTTAATAAACATCTCTTGAATCAAGTTAAATTGCTATTATGGCACAGAAGGAAGCACATGGACTCTTTAAGGGGTAGCATATTGTGAGGTAAGGGCTGCTAGGTGGCATAGCTGGATAGAGTGGTAGCATAGTGTGCTGGATAGAGTGCTGGACCTAAAGTCAGGAAGACTCATCTTCCCTAATTCCAATCTGGCTTCAGATACTTTCTAGCTGTGTGACCCTGGGCAAGTCATTTCACCCTGTTTGCCTCAGTTTCCTCATCTGTCAAGTGAGCTGGAGAAGGGAATGGACAACCACTCCAGGATCTCTGACAAGAGAACCCCAAATGGGGTAACAGAAAGTTAAATATGACTGACACGACTGAACAGCAACAACATTAGGAGGTGGCACAACCCAGGGAGACACAAGCATTGGAGAAATAAATCAAGTCATTTGTAAACGTACCAGAAAAGAATCATCAGCTAATGTTCTCAGGGAAGTACAAGAAACAAAGGAAAGCATTCAGGGCTTTAGTGGTTGGTGTCATAGTTCCACGCACTGGACAAAAAGTAGAGTATCCGCTTTCTAAAAATACCACTTGTGACTAGGTGTGATGTAAGCACTACCAAACTGATGTACTAGGCCTAAGCCAGAGAACCTGAGGCTGCTAGATGGTACACTAGGTAGAGCCCTTGGCCTGGAGTCAGGAAGACCTGAGTTGAAATGTGGCATCAGACAGTTACTACCTGTGTGACCCTGGGTAAGTCACTTAACTTCTCTCTGCCATAGTTTCCCGAACTGTAAAATAAGAATAGCATCTCCTCAGGGTTGTTGTGAAGATTAAATGAGATAATATTTACAGAGTGCTTAGCAAAGTGCCTGGCATTTAATTAATGCTTATTTCTTTCCTTCCTCCCTTCCTCCCTTTCTCCTTTTCTCCCTTCCTCCCTTCCTCCTTCCCTTTCTTCCTTCCATCCATCCATCCTTCCTTTCTTCTCATATATTGCATACCATCCCTGTCCCTATGTCCTCCTGACCTTTCCACATATTTACCAGTGTCCTGTGTCCCTTGTTCAAAATTTGACACACGCATATTAATTTCCTTCTATAAGCTAAGCATTGTGCTAGGCCCTGAGAAGACATAGGCAAAGCCCAAACAACCCTTGTCTTCAAGGAGACTGCATCCTACTAGAAGCAAATAAGAGTATATAAGTAAGTAAATATGAAATACAGTAAATGCAAAGTAATCTTTCCTTACTATGCACAGTCCCCTATTCCCTCCTTCATTTATACTTAGCATGGAGTGGTGAGATTCTTCTCTTCTAAGATACGGTTTCCAAAAGTTTTATTTGAATGGAGACAACTCCCATTTCTACAACATTCCTCAAAACCTATATCAAGTATAGTTCCTCGTGAACGCTAATGGAAGGCCCTTTCTCTCCCAAATGATGTGATTGATGAGTGTTCACTCTAGCTGAATAAGCCATGTCAGGGTGAGCTGGGCAAAAACTGCAGTGATCCCTAATTTAAAAACTTCTTGGGGGAAAGATGGACAAAACCCTAAGAGAAAAGTATGTGAGAATAGCTCCCGGGCCCTTTGGGCTCCTCATTTCACTCCTCATTCATTATCATGCTGTCTACATATTTAGAGAAAAGTAGCCCAAGTCAGGAAAGCCAAACATCCAAGCATATGGCTGGTGTCAGGAGATGGAAAATCCCACTAGGAAATCTGTTGGCAGTGAAGATAACCAGGCAAAAAGGGATATGGTCCAAATTGCATAATACCTGCTCCCTAAAAATCTACAAACTGGGACATATTAGGACAGGGATAGCAGTTGATTCAGGCCGTCAACCAGTCGCCTTCTCTGCACAAATTCCAAGCAGCCAGTTTGGCTGCAGTTGTCTCTGAAATGACAGGCTGTCGGCCCAGCAGAGCATCCCCACATATTGGATTTCCCTGAAAACTACTGAGAGAAATGTTTCCACCAGGACCACTATTGATGACAAAAATGATAGTCGGCTCTAAACGTGAATATTTGATAGGGGACAGGGGACCTGAGAGATGCTGGAATTTGTCTGAGTCCAGGGAGCTCTCTATGTGTGCACCAATCACTTACATTTGTATACAACTTCACAGTTTCGAAAGTACTTTTGCTTACTTCTCACATGAGTCTCAGAGATTTTCCTTACCCAACCAACCAACAAGCATTTATTAAGCACTTACTATGTGTCAGCCACTGTTCAAAGAAAAAAGAAATAGCCCCTCTCCTCAAAGGAGAGAAGTCTAGGTCGTGGGAGAGGGATGGGCAGTGGGGTGGAAGGTAGGGCTTTAGAGCATTTGGCTTAGTGTTTTGTATACAATAGGTACTCAGTAATGATCTATTCAATTGAATTGGATCCCTGCTGTGGTTCAAGAAGAATTTATAGGTACAAACAAAATAGATACAGGATATTTGGGGAGAGAAAGGCACAGCCCCAGCTTGTGGGGTGGCACATCCAACACAGGCAAGAATAGATGAAAGAAAAATCCTTCATTAGGTGTTTAAGGTGCATCTAGAGCTGGTAAGAGTTGTATAATCTGAGAATTGTTGGCTCATAGACAGAGATCTGGATGAGATCTTAAAAGCCAGCTCATCTTATTGTTATAGTGGGAAAATGGGGTATGGGTTGGTGGGAGTTGGGGTTCTTGGGAATTCCTCTTTAAAGAATTACACCCTCTTGCACACAAAACTTAGTTAGAACAAGGTGATAGTTTATTTAGGAGCAAGGGAAGGGAAGGGTGGGGGGAGGGAAACCATGAAAGAAATCCTTAGACTTTCCATGGGGAGATTTGGCATAAAGCACATGGCTCAGAGGTACCAAATCTCCTCGAACAGGAGACCGGAAGGTACTTTTATAGAGGACTGATGGGGGTGGACCATCTGCCCATGAAAAGTTCCTTTAGTGAGAGAGGACCATCCCCCACTGGTGGTAGCTGGGGGAATTGGGTGAGCAGTGGAGGACCATCCCCCACTGGTAGTGACTAAAGGAATTGGGTGAGGGGTGGCTACGGATCCCTCTTCAGGACACAAAGGCCGAAGCCACACCCAAACTTATCTCCCCAGGATAAGGGAGACCGGAATGAAGGGTAGGAATCCCAAGCTAGCTCAGTCCGATTTGGTTCCTCTAGGCCTTATCGGTCCTCTGGTTTAGTTTCTCAAGGAGAAGATTCCTCGGTGTGCCCCAGAGAAATTCTGGGGTGCTCTGCGCCCCATGACATTCCCCACTTCTCTATATATAAGGAAAGGGGACGAAGATTCTTCTGAAACTGCTTCATGCTGACCGGGGGTCGAAGAAATCACGGCGCAAGGGAGGGGGAGGGGAGAGAAGTGGAGAAGGCCTGGAGTGCGTGGAGTTGTGTGGGGCCCAGAGAGTCCAGAGGCAACACATAGGCACAGTGTCACGAATCCTTGAGCCTAGACGGAACAGACTTAAACAAAAAATTAAAACTGACCAGAGCAAAAGGAAAAGGGACTTTATCAGATCAGGAGTCAAGTGGGACCTTTTTGCAGGACAGGGTGTGGCCTGCTTTACAGGAGGGAGTTCAAGCCTAATTCTGTGATAGGCAGTGTCTGTCTACATTAAGGGTCCTTTTATCCCATCCCCACTTTGTGCCTTGATTGTATGCTAGGACCTGAACCAGAGAGTAAGACAGAGGTGGCCCCAAAACCATTCCTAGGCTTGCCTCCTATATCCAGCTTGGCCATAGGCCTGACACGATGCTGGTCAGGAGAGCAAGCTGCAGAGCCCTGGATTTTTGCTAAGCCGATCTCTCGGGTGCTGCCCTGGGGACAAAGAGGTAGGAGAGCTGACCTCACCTTCGTGCGGCGTCCCCCACTTCTGTGTTCCGGTTTACTGCAGCTGCCAGAATCTCGGCCAGCCAGAGTTCTGCTGGTAGCAGATGTGGTGATGGCTGCTGCTATTATATGAGCTTGGTCTATGGAGCGGGCACGAGCCATCTTTTCTTTCTCTTTGGCTACGGCAAGGTCCCTGTTATTAAAAATCTTAAAAGCAATATCAAGGAGTTGTGAGGATGGGATCTGGGGACCCCAGTCTAACTTCTGGAGCTCTCTCCTAATGTCAGGAGCAGACTGGCTGATAAAATGAATATTGAGGACAGTAATTCCTACATCTCTTTGGGGGTCTAGGTTAGTATATTTCTTCAGAGAGTCTGCTAAGCGGCTCATGAAGACAGCAGGATTTTCATCAGACCCCTGTGTTATCTCCCTCACCTTTCCATAATTGACTTGTTTCTTAACCCCCCTTCTCATTCCCTCAACTAGGCAGGTGACCATGTGATTTCTACGAGCTCTGTCTTCCCTGTTATCATAGTTCCATCTCGGTTCTATGACTGGGACAGCTGTAAAACCAGGGATCCCAACCCAATTTCCAACCTGCGAGTGTTCATCCCCAACTTGTACCGCCAGGTCCCAAATCTGTTTTTTCTCATCAGGGGTACAACAGCTGGCAAGAATAATTTGCAAATCAGTCCAGGAAAGGTCAAACTCCAGTGTCACAGACTTAAAGCCATCTATGAACGTTGTGGGGTTCTCTGAGTAGCTCCCCAATTTCTCTTTAATCTGAGATAACCTGCTTATAGAAAAAGGGGCATGCCTTACTGTTGTGCCCTTCCCAATGGGAAATTCCCTTAATGGAAGCAGGGAAGTAGTGGGAGACGCTGGTAAGGACCTGGGTTGGGGAGATAGCTCAGGTGGAGACAGAGGATTGGGCGCAGGGCCCAGTGGGGGAGGGGTGACAGCCTTTGGCTGTGGAGTAGGTGGGGGAGGGGAAACAATCTTTGGCTGCAGCATGGGTGGAGATGGGGAAAGGGAGATAGCCGTAGGTGACTGCAGATTAGGTAAAGCAGATGGGGTCGGCTGAATGGAAAAAACAGGAGAAATGGGAACATATTGGAGTTCCCCCCGATTGTAAATGGGGTAGAGCAGGATAGAGGGAGACTGATATCCACTCCCCGTGTGGCACAGGGAATTGGTTCTGAGATCAGCCGATGGGCAAGGAGAGGTCTCAGTCATAGAGTGATATGACTGTGGTTGACCCATAGGTACGGAAGCAGGCGGAGAAGGAGTGGAACGAGAAACAGGTAGGGAATGAGTTTGAGGAGGAGGGGAGGCTGAGGTCTCAGAGTAGGTGCCTGAAGGGTTAGCTAATTGCTTGGGCTTTTGGTGATTCTCAACCGGCAAGGAGACCTCATCCTTCCCCTTTGACTTCTGGCTCAAACTCATAAAAGCCGATACGTATGGAATCTCTGTCCATCTCCCTTCACGCTTGCAAAACTTGTCCAATTGCAAGATGGTATTATAATTAAGGGTGCCGTGTACAGGCCAATTTCCTTCACTTCCTAGAGGATAATGTGGCCATAAATTGTTACAAAAATGTATCATACATCTCTTTCTTAGGTTTTTAAGTTCCAGTCTAGTCCAATCTCTTAGGATGCACCCCAGAGGTGAATTTTTCGGAACACTCCCTTTCTGTCCCATAACTACTGTCTAAGGAGAATAGTCTGAACCAAGAGCAGAGAGCTGGTAAGGGATAGACACATAAGCATAAATGTTCTTACCCAGAAACGTGTAGTCTGAGAGTCCGAGCGCGGTTCGGACATCTAGGAGTCCCAGGCTGCTCTCTGCTGTCCTGCAGACGCCGACCTTCTCTACCTCTCTGTGACTCAAACGGGAGGTTGAGTCCGGTGGGAGAGGGAGAAGAGAAACCCAGAAGGTAGGGCCTTACCTCCAGGTTTTGTGCCAAGCGTGGTCCAGATGTCTGTGTGAGCTTTCAGCGAGGGAGGGAGACTCAGGCTGCCCTCCACTGTCGCATGCGAAAGCTGACCCTCTCTCTACCTCTCTGTGACTCAAACGGGAGGTTGAGTCCGGTGGGAGAGGGAGAAGAGAAACCCAGAAGGTAGGGTCTTACCTCCAGGTTTTGTGCCAAGCGTGGTCCAGATGTCTGTGTGAGCTTTCAGCGAGGGAGGGAGACTCAGGCTGCCCTCCACTGTCGCATGCGAAAGCTGACCCTCTCTCTACCTCTCTGTGACTCAAACGGGAGGTTGAGTCCGGTGGGAGAGGGAGAAGAGAAACCCAGAAGGTAGGGTCTTACCTCCAGGTTTTGTGCCAAGCGTGGTCCAGATGTCTGTGTGAGCTTTCAGCGAGGGAGGGAGACTCAGGCTGCCCTCCACTGTCGCATGCGAAAGCTGACCCTCTCTCTACCTCTCTGTGACTCAAACGGGAGGTTGAGTCCGGTGGGAGAGGGAGAAGAGAAACCCAGAAGGTAGGGTCTTACCTCCAGGTTCTGTGCCAAGCGTGGTCCAGACGTCTGTTTGAGCTTTCAGCGAGGGAGGGAGACTCAGGCTGCCCTCCACTGTCGCGTGCGAAAGCTGACCCTCTCTCTACCTCTCTGTGACTCAAACGGGAGGTTGAGTCAGGCGGGAGAGGGAGAAAGGAAACCCAGAAGGGAGGTTCCCACCCCCCAGTTTTGTGTGCTAAGAGGAAAGAGGATAATCCCACGTCCCTACAACGTTCGGGCGCCAGATGATATAGTGGGAAAATGGGGTACGGGTTGGTGGGAGGGGTTCTTGGGAATTCCTCTTTAAAGAATTACACCCTCTTGCACACAAAACATAGTTAGAACAAGGTGATAGTTTATTTAGGAGCAAGGGAAGGGAAGGGTGGGGGGAGGGAAACCATGAAAGAAATCCTTAGACTTTCCATGGGGAGATTTGGCATAAAGCACATGGCTCAGAGGTACCAAATCTCCTCGAACAGGAGACCGGAAGGTACTTTTATAGAGGACTGATGGGGGTGGACCATCTGCCCATGAAAAGTTCCTTTAGTGAGAGAGGACCATCCCCCACTGGTGGTAGCTGGGGGAATTGGGTGAGCAGTGGAGGACCATCCCCCACTGGTAGTGACTAAAGGAATTGGGTGAGGGGTGGCTACGGATCCCTCTTCAGGACACAAAGGCCGAAGCCACACCCAAACTTATCTCCCCAGGATAAGGGAGACCGGAATGAAGGGTAGGAATCCCAAGCTAGCTCAGTCCGATTTGGTTCCTCTAGGCCTTATCGGTCCTCTGGTTTAGTTTCTCAAGGAGAAGATTCCTCGGTGTGCCCCAGAGAAATTCTGGGGTGCTCTGCGCCCCATGACATTATCCTCGAATCTTATATATAGGAAATGAGACCCAGAGTGGTTAGGTGGCATGCCCCATGGGATACAGCTGGTTGGTCACCTTCTGACCAACTCCCACCAACAGCCCCACCCCAATCCTGCTTTAAACTCATCCCTCACAGCTATCATCTGGGGAAACAACTCCTATGGGAAAGGGCTCAGCCATTTTTACCAACTGTCAACCAAATGCCACACACAGTGCAGGCAAGCTAGACTAACCCCTGGAGTCTTGACAACACTGATGTTTCTATCCTGGTGCCCTTAGCCGCCATCTTGAGAATTGAACCTTAAGAAGATGAAACCTGGCAAGTTTTCTCACAAGGGGCCACAATTGCTGCTAATGAAGACCCAGGACAGAAAGTTCTTGGCACTGTCAATTGGTTCAGTCTCAGAAAGTGAAATGATATAGTGAAATGATGTGGGGAAATGACATTAAGGAAGAAGTATTGTCATCTGCTTTGGCTAATGCACCCGAAGGACAATGGGACCTTTCCATCTGATTTGTCCCTGAAATTTCGTCTGTGTGTTGTGTCCTGCATTAGAATGTGAGCTCTTTGAGGACAGGGACTTTCTTACTTTTTCATATGTTTCCCTAGTGTTCTGAATATCATAGTGCTTTGCCTATAGTAAGTGCTTAATAAATGCTTCATTCACTCAAAGGGTCAGAGGCAAGATTCCTAAAGAAGTCTTCCTGGTTCTAAGTCCATTCCCCTATTCACTACACCATAGGATAGGCAGGTTGTGATCTGTCCCATTGGAGAGAGAACTCACACCAATGAGATCCCAGACTCATCTGATTGTACAAGTACTGCCTAGCAAAAAAAGTGCAATATCCTTAGGCTGCGGGGTCGGGGAGTCAGGATAGGTCATATTATTCTGTATTTTGTAGGTGAAGAAACTGAGATTCAGAGAAGCAGCAGGGCATGGTGGGAATGGTTATGCCTTAGGAGGGAGAAGGCATGATGCCCTTCCAGTTCCATCATTTATGAGCAAGTCAGTCACCCCCTCCTCTCTCAGATTTAGTTTTCTTATCTATAAAATGGTTATCATAATATTTGCACAGCCAACCTTACCTGGATTTTGTGAACAAAAGACTTTGTAAAACTCTGAGCAGCCTAGAAATACAAGCAGCTTGCCTGGTTAGTGAGTGGCTAAGCTAGGCCTCAAACTCCTATCTCCTGATGCCCACTTTTGCGGGCCTTCATCTCTGTTTCTCATCCCCTTTTATTGCTTAATCACATTTTCTTTTTGTCGTCCTGGTATGGACAGACAGTAAGATGTGAGAGAAAGTTTTATCTTTCTTTTATGCTTCTTCTTACCTGCCAGCGACACAGGATAAAGAAAGGGATTGTTGTTGTTGTTTAGTCATTTCAGTCATGTCCTACTCTTCATCAGACCCCATTTGGGGTTGTCTTGGCACAGACTAGAGTGGTTTGCCATTTCCTTCTCCAGCTCATTTGACAAATGAGGAAACTGAGGCAAACAGGTTGAAGTGACTTGTCCAGAGTCACCCAACTAGGGAGTGTCTGAGAACAGATTTGAACTCAGGAAGATAAATCTTCCTGACTCCAGGCCTGGCACTCTGTCCACTGCAGCACCTCCTAACTTCCTTGAGAAAGACATTAACTTTGCATTAACCTCATTTGACCTGAGAGCATGATATTGTGTCCTAGGCCCTCAGAGATTCAGTCTCTGCTGGGTAGGAGGATGGCTGAGTCGTAGGTGTTGCCAGGATGCATGGAATATGCCCAGGAATGAGAGCTGGAAAAAAGCATCCCTCCTGAACAGCAAAACCATCACATTGGAATGTCTCAGGTCATGATGGAAATTCAGAAATGTTTTTTGAGTGTGGCAAAGTATCAGGCTGAGGGTGGGTGGGGGCAAGGAAATGCCAGTGGGGAGGAGGGGTGACTCAATGAGCTCAGTCTTTCATCCAGTTAGGAAAAGATAGAAAAAACATTACTCTCCTAGATGGAGGCCTTTGATGACAGTCCCTTCCGACTTCATTTACTTCACCATATTTACAGCTACATTTTCTATTTCCTTTTACTTGCCATAGCCTTTTTTTTTTCTTCTCCTCCCAATAAAAAATGCATAGAATGCCCTTTGGTTTCCTTCCCTGTCTTGTGAGTGAGTTGTGTCTGTAATGTTTTCCTGGCTTGAATTGGATGATAATGCTGGCACTTGGAAATGCTATTCATGTTTACCTCCCTGGCTAGCCTGCAGAGTTTGTAGCACTATCTAAGGCTACGGGAGAGGATATGTTGATTGAAAAACCATCTTGGCCGTGATGCTGGTGAGCACAGGGACAGTTCAATAGCCCAGGAAGCAAAGGGGTCCAGGCAGTCTCCCTGGTGACTGGATGATGTCTTCATGACGAAGCTCATTGTCAGTTTTCGTGTAAATGACCAATGGATTCTATAATATAGCTTGTGAAATAGTGCAGTTCAGCATCAAAATGAGCAGCCATTTCTGAAGAGTCTACTATGTATCAGTACTTTGGCATAGTGGAGAGAGAGCTGACACCAGAGTCAGGAAGGCCTGGATTCAAGTGTGGCCTCTGGCGAATGGTGCTTGTGCAAATTGCTTAACCTCACACTACTCTGGGCAACTTTCACAGACTCAAAGTAGCAGAGAAGATGCCAAATGGAACTTCCCTATACCAGAAAAATCACAGGCTAAGCCCTGACACCAATCCCTCTTGTACTATGTGTATGGCACATAGCTGTAACTAGGCATTTTGATATCTAGACAAGTAGCGTAGCAAAAAATGCTCCTAGGTCAAGCGGCGCAGGAGGAGCCCTCAGATGCTTCTGGGTAGGCTGCCAATAGGCTAGAGGGAAATTCACTTGGGATTTGGCTGCTTATGGGATAGAGGAAGTACATGCCATCTGGTAGCATCCTGTTTTAACAAATTATTCTTGCTAACCAGGTGCTAAACTCAGTTATTTCTATGCTTGTTGGAGACTTCAAGTACTGTTGGCCCTTTCTAAATTTTGATGCTCTGGGGCAAAGCTATCCTTACCCTACCCTAGTTACAGCTCTCTCTAGGTGCTTGTGAGAAAAAGACAAACCTGAAATGATCTTTGCTCTCAAGTTTCCAGCCTTCCTAGGGAAGAGGGAAAAAGTGCCATGAACCAGGATCCTGCCTTTGTGAGGTAAGAGAGCACTATTCAGTCTTGCTGGATCTTCTTCCTGATGTCTTCTGCTGGAAGAAGAAAAACACTGTTCCATCAAGCACCAAAAGAAGACTCTTCTCTTCCATGGAAGAACATAAAGGACATTCTATCAAGTCTCCCGCCTGATCTCCTGCCTTGGGAGAAGGGTAATAAAACCATTCCTTTAGCTCCAAGCACCTGTCTCCTGATCTGAACTACCTAAGGCCTTGGGTGAGGCCAAACCACTATGACAATAAACCTCTTCCCTCTCCTCCATTACCCAGTCTTTTATTCCCATTCCTCTCTACCCACCTCCTCTGCACATCCTACCCTAAAGCTACTTACCCTTTCCACTGTGTTCTCTAAAATGCCTGTTCTATAAGCAAGAAACTTGCTTTCATATTAAATCTTTACTTTTCCCACTCTTTCCATGTTCTGGCTTTCATTGAGACATGGCTCCCTCCTGATCACATGGTCTCCCTGGCCCTGCTTTCCAGCAAAGATGGCATTTTTATTCATTCCTCCCAACTCACAGGTAGAGGTGAGGGACTTGGAATACATACCCCCTTGCTCTCCATTGCCACTTCCAGATTCTCCCTCTAGCACTTTCTCTCAGTAACTTTTCCTTTGAGGTTCTCTCAGTCTATATCCACCAATCAGAATTCTAGTAGCTATTGTATACTCCCCTCTAAGACAAGCCCCTTCTTTCCTTAATGAGTTAGGGCCCAGCTTATAGTCTTCCTCTCTTTCTCAACTCCTAATCTTGTACTAGGGCACTTCAGCATCCATACTGATAATTCCTCCAACATCTTGACCACCCATTTCCTCATCTTATTCATTTATTTTGATTGATTCATTTGCCCTACCTTAGATACATAGAGAGATGGTCTTGCCATCACCCATAAATGTACCACTTTGATTTCATGAACTTTGAATTATATCACAAGCTGTTATCATTTTACCTTGTAACCCCAAATCCTATTCTTGATTCATAGCATGACCTCTAACTTCTCATTTCTTTCCCAGGCCATCACCCTGGCATTAGCTACACTTTCCTCCCTCATCTTGACCCTTTGGTGAACTACTTCAATTCTCCATGGTCCTCTTCCCTTGAATCCCTTGTCACCTTATCCATGAGCTTGTCCTTCAAAGTCTCAGCCTTGGATCATTCCCACTATGTGCTGCTGAATGAAATTGGAGAAAATCACAAAACTATGATTACTGGGTCTACTACAAATGTATGTTACATAACTTCAATTGGGTCATTTCTGCAGGAAGGCATCCTTTTCCATCTCCTTAATGACTCACTCTCCCACTCACCAGAGTGATTCTTCCAAACCTTTTCATTCTTCCTTAAACCCCCATATCTCAACCTTTCCTCACCCTCATATTTTACTGAAAAAAGTGAGACCATTAGTAGAGGCTCCTCTTTTGATCTCCTTTTCATCTCCTATCACCTAGATGCTTTTTTGCCATTCTCTCCTCCTTCACCTCTGTCTTACATACTGTGAGATATATGGGTCAGGGGGCAGCTAGATGGTGCAGTGGATAAAACACCGGCTGTGGATTCAGGAGTACCTGAGTTCAAATCCGGCCTCAGACACTTCACACTTACTAGCTGTGTGACCCTGGGCAAGTCACTTAACCCTCATATGCCCAGCAAAAAAAAGGTATATGGGTCTGCACAGCTAAAACCATAGACTTTACTTACTTGCTCATAGTTAATGTTGGCCTTTGGCTTCACCCTTCCCTGCCTCTTATTATGTTCTTCCTGCACTCTCTGCCCTCTTGACATCATCCATGTACCTTTGCCTTTGTCTTCCTCTCCCTACTTTAAGGGAAAATACTTTTTTAGACTTTTACAATAACAACCCTATAACTGCCCCCCCCTCTCTGTCTCTCTGTCTCTCTCTCTCTCCCTTCTCTTCCTCTTCTCTCTGTCTTGGTTTTCTTTGGTCTCTCTCTCTGTCTGTCTCTCTCTGTCTCTCTCCTTCTCTCTCTCTCTCCCTCTCCCTTACACACTGTTGATAGATTCATCTTCCCATGGTACCTTGTTGATATTACTGTCTCTGCTCAGAACCCTTCTATCTTTTGCTATAACCTACATCCTAAATTCCAAACTCCTTAGTTCCCTAGCATTCAAAGTCACAATTTATCTCCTCTACTAGACTGTAAGCTCCTTGAGGGTAGAAATTGTGTCTTGTCAATTTTTTTTCATCTCACATAGTCCCTTAACCTTATCCATATACATAGTAGCAGTTTGAAAAAATATATTTGTTGAATTAAATTTGTTTTAAAAATACACATAAAACAACTTCCTACTACCTTTCAATATACTCATTTAATTCAGTCATGATATCCTTTTTCAGTGCCCTCATTCCCGCCCCACTTCTTCCCACTCTATTTCTAGTTTCTTGTCTTTTCCCCCCTCCTCTTCTCTAATCCTCCCTGTTGAGAGCTACTTTATGCCATCATTCTCCCCTCCCCCATTGTCAAGTACATCTGGACATCTGTCTCCTTGCCTGCTCATGCTTTCTTTTCTCTCTAATTCCTTACCTTGTTCTTTTTATTTCTCTCCTTCCTTCTTTTTCCTGTTCATCTTCATTCCTTCTGAAGTTCCCTCCTTTTCCTTTTTAAATTCCTCCTGGTTGGTCTGTCTTTCTGTCTCTCCTTCCCCATTTCTCCCTCTCCCTCTTCCTCTCTGAACATCCTCTTGACTCTGCTCTCACTTTCTGCCTTCAGGGTTTTCAGGTAAAGTCACCCCCTCAGCAGTGGAGGAGGCCAGTCTGAATGAATAACAAGGCCCAGTCCTGGAGTGATGAAGCTTGTTTACCTCCAAATGCCTTGCCTAGAGAATGCTTATATATTCTCCCAAAGACTGTGGAGATGGTGCTGCTGCTGCTTCAGCTATAGCTCTTCGTTTAGGATTATTGTTTCCCTGGTTCCCATCATTAATTTGCTTAGCAAACTTTTTGAATAGATACAGATCAAATCCAATTAGGTGGGAAATGGTAATAGTTTTGTTTTCTTTCCTCCAGGAAAACTCCCCTAAATTCCTAAGCCATCAGGAGATTCAGGGGCTCAGAAGAGTTAAGAGGCATGGCTGGGTAACACATGGTATGGTGGAAATGCCACAGGAATCAGAGTCATGAGATCTGGGTCTGAGGTTACTTACTAACCGTGTAACCTTCCCCTTTCTACTCCTCAGTCCTGCTCTGTAAAATAAGGGGGCTCGACCGAATGTTCTCTCAGGTCCATTCTCTCTCTAAATCAATGAGAACCTATGACTCCTTTGGAAGCATTGGTAGGCCTCCTCTTTACTTACCAATTCACTGCAACAAATTTGGGGGTATTTGCCCCTTTCTCTCCCTCTCTCATTTGGGTATCTGGGAAAAAGAAAACACGTCCACCTTGTGAATGGCAATAGGTGGGGCCAGTCACAAGGAGAGACTGAAGAAAGGGAGAGCAGAACCAGAGAAGAGTGCAGTGGTAACCCATGCAGGAAGAGCAGGAAGATGGCATTGAACAAGGGGAAGGAAACAAGCATTTATTAAGCACCAGACACTATATTACATGTGCCGTGCACTGTGCTAAGTATTTTACATATGTTAGCTCATTGAACGATCAAAGGTCCCTTCACACAGGCCTTCACCAGACCTGAAAAACTAGTAAACCCAGATGCATCTTGTAAAACCATTAGGAATGGAAAGAAGTTGTAAGGAAAGCATAATGCCTCTTGTCCCCCCTCCATTTTGAGAGGTGAGGAGCAACTGTACAGACATACCCAAATATGTGTGTGTATATTCATATTTCTATGTAATTAGAGTTAATGCAGGGCTCATGCCAAACTCTGTTTTGTTTACCTCCTTTAAAAAAAAAAAAACCTCAGAATTTGACAAAAGTACATATAAAACACACATTTGCATACGTTTTGTTGAATAGGATCTTTCTTTTTTAACAAAATGAACTTGGTGATACTATGATCAGCATACTTGCCATTGAGGAGTTGGTACTTGGTCTGCCTTGAATATATGATCTTAGGTTTCTTGTGTGAGGTACTCTAAGATACTCCCCATGTCTTCCCCCTATTTCCTCCATGCCATCTTTCCTCTTACCTCCTTTTCGCTTTAGGAAGTAGTAGATGGTATGAGCTAGCAATCCCACTACTGGGCATGTACCCCAAGGAGAGGAAAGGTACAGAAAAAAAGCTCCAGAGGTCCCCAAAATTCTTCTAGCATCTTTTTGGGGGTAGCAAGGACCTGGAAACATGGTGACTACTCAGTTATTGGGAAAGGGATGAACATACCCTCTGGTCTAAGGATATAATAGAGGACTACTGTACCATAAGAAAGAATGAATATGAAGAATTCAGAAAATTTTGGTAAGGTTTGTATGAAGTAATCCAAAGGCAAGCAGAACCAAGAAAACAGCTTATACAATAGTCACAAAAATATGATAATAATTAGCATTTATATAGCATTTATTATATGCTAAGCACTCTATTAAACACTTTACCAATATTATCTCATTCGATCCTCATAATAACCCTGGGAGATAGGTGCCCTTATCTCTATTATTATTATCTCCATTTTAATGTTGAGTAAACTGAGGCAGATAGAGGTTAAGCGACTTACCCAGGGTTCCACAGCTAGTTAAGTGTCTGAGACCAGATTTGAACACAGATTTTTCTGACTGTAGGCCTAGCATTTTATCTGCTATGGCACCTAGCCCCCTCTCAGTCTTTGACACTGTTGATGACCCTCTCCTCCTTGATAATTTCTTCCCTCTAGGTTTTCATGACACTACTCACTCCTGGTTTTCCCCCTATCTATCTGCCCAGTCCTTCTCAGTTTCCTTTGCTGGACCTTCCTCCAAGTCATGCTCACTACCATTTGGTCTCCAAAATGGTATCATCCTGAACCCTCTTCTCTTTTCCCTCAAGCAGAACTTCACTTGGTGATCTTAGCAACTTCCATTAATTCAGTTATCATCTGATAATTGGTGTCATTCTGAGGATTCACAAATCTACTTATCCAGCCCTAACCTTTCTCTTCTCCTCCAGTCTGTCATCACCAACTGTCTATTAAACATCTCAAACTGGATGTCCCATAAATATCTTAAACCCAACATCTACAGAACTGAACCCATTCTCTTTCTACCCAAACCCTCCTTGCTCCTAATTTCTCTATTACTGTTAAGGGTATCACCACCCTCCAGGTCCCTTGGTCTCAAAGCCTAGGTATCATCCTGGACCTATCTCTGCCATGCCCCACATGAAATCTGTTGCCAAGCCTTGTTGATCATTCTTTCATAATACCTCTTGAATATACCTCCTTCTCTCCTCTGACAATACTACTCCTGGCACAGGCCCTCATCACACAAGCCTGGACTACTACAATAACCTGTTGTTTACTTTTCTTGGAACAAGTCTCTTCCTGTTCCAATCTGTCTTATATTTAGCTGTCAAAGTGATCTTCTTAAAGCCTAGGTTTGACCATGTCACCTCCCGACACACACACACACACACACACACACACACACACACACACACTCACTAAACTCCAAGATCAAAAATAAACTCCTCTGTTTTGCTTTTAAAGTCCTTCCTAACCTGGCCCTCCCCTACCTTTCCAATTTTCTTCCACATAATTTATCCAGTGACACTGACCTCCTTGCTGTCCTTCAAATAAAATTCTCCATTGCCTGACTCCGAGCATTTCACTGATTGTTACCCATGCTTGGAATGCTCTCCCTCCTTATCCTGGCTTCTCTGGCTTTCTTCAGGTCCCAGCTAAAATCATACTTTCTACAGGAAACCTTTTCTAATCCTCTTTAATTCTAGCGCCTTCCTTCTGTAGATTATTGCTTATTTTTCCTGTATTCCACTCTCTTACAGAGTGGTTTGCATGTAGTCTCACCCATTAGACTGTGAGCTCCTTGAGAGCAGGGAATGTTTGCCTTTATTTGTATCCCTAGCATTTAGCGCAATCCCTGGCAAATGGTAGGCACTTACTAAATGTTTATTAATTAATTGATCAAGGTAGTGAGGATTGATGGTAAAATAAGCCTCCTTCTCTCAGTAGAGAGGCGGTGAGCCATAATATAGTATGAGACATACATTGTTAGACACAATCAATATGTTGCTTTGTTTTACTTAATGTGCTTCTTACTTTTCAGAAAAAGGTTCTATATGGGTGAGAGGAGACTTTGGGAATCAAAAATGGCATTTTAAAAAGCATCAATGAAACATTTTTTAAAGAAAAATGAGGTAGGAAAAAGATAAACTATTTTGAATAGCTTTGAAGTGGAATGAGGATTAGTTTGCAGTGACCCTAAAAGGCATTGAGTAGACAATCACGTACTTCACTGTTTCCTTAAACCATTTCCTTAGAGACCAAGAGTTTAGTGGTCTCACAAATGCTACTCCCTTTCTCTTAAGAGGCCATCTTTCCACTGTCTTATCCAAGTCCAATCTTTAGGACTACCCGACTAGAGAATAGGATATATTCTATTCCTACTGGGGATACTAAGCTTTGAGCTATAATTTTCCAAAACCCATTTCCTTTTTCCCTATTGCTGTATACATCCCTTAGACTCTAAGACAAACAAGGGCTTAATCAAGAGTAGGCATATTCAATAACTGAGGTTCTTTTGTGGAAAAAAGTGAAAGCTGTAGTAACCCTAGCCTTCACATAGCAGAGGGATACACAACCACTCCTCCTTTATTGAGAAAGAAGAAAAACACAGAAGGGATTCGGTGAAAATGAAGAAGAAATGTCTTATCACAAAAACCAGGAGCCAGGAAGCACTAGGAAAAATAAAGACCCTTATGAATAATCAGTATGAGGGTGAGGAGATTTTATCTTGAATGGAATCATCAAGTGTGTGTGTGCGCTCATGCGCTCGTGTGTGTGTGTGTGTGTGTGTGTGTGTGTGAGAGAGAAAGAGAGAGAGAGAGAGAGAGAGAGAGAGAGAGAGAGAGAGAGAGAGAGAGAGAGAGAGAGAGAGAGAGAGAGAGAGAATATGAGACAGAGACAGAGACAGAGAGAATTCTTCAGGAAATGCCTATAAGCACATTCATGGCAAAGAATTAGAAAAAAAAAACACAAATCACAGCCAACAAAAGCTTGCCTTGTGCTAATCAGAATACACCCACCAATACAAGTGGGAGTAAAGTATCACCTTATACTTTCAAGGTTTGAAAAACAATAACCCCCAAACTACCTTAAGGGCCCCTTTTGGCAAAAAGAAAATGTGAATTCTCAAGTTTGATAGAAAAAAATACTGACTCTACACCCTTGTGATTCAACATCTGGACAATCAATTCAGTCAATCATCCAGATGGTTTGCTTATAAGAATGCCAAATATGTGGGTTGATTGAAATTTTGTCTGAATTGGGTGCAGAAGAATTACAAATTCTGAAAAGGGCCTTAGAGATCATCTAGTCTACCTCCATCCTGCATTAGGAAGAGGAGGAAACTGAGACCCAGTAAGAGAAAAGGTTGTGTCCAGGGTCATGCAGTGGTAGAAGCTGGGCTAAGACTCAGGCTACCCACCAGATGAACATATAGATGCCTGCGGGTGTGTGTGTGTGTGGGGCAGCTCAGTTTAATAGTCAGTGCAAGAATCCAGAGAAAGTTTAGTATTAGGAACAGTTTTGGTCTTGGTCATTGACCGGCATTATTCCTTCTTCCCCTAGAAAACCCCCAACTCTATTTAGATCACCTAAGCAGAAGTAGGCAAAGAAAAGGAAAGGTAAAAGACAAGCCCTGGACCAGAAGATGCTGAAGAAAAAGTGAGTGAGCAGAGTACTCTCATTGGGAGAATTCAATAAGAAAAAAAGAGGCTAATACAAAGGTGTGCTGAGCATGGAGGAGTGGCCAAAGGTCCTGCAATGAATGCCTCTGGGAACGCTCCATGGCATCTGCTTCAGGCTATCTGCTGCTGATCTTGTCCATCCATGCAGTATTCTTAAGGGAGTCTGTGATTTCTTTTCTAAATCTTCTATCACAAAGGCAACCTTGAATCACTTTGAATTCTTTTGAGCTAATCTTTGGCAGTGGCTGCTTGGGAATAGAAAAGTGTTCCTCTGTTAATGCCCTTCTCTGTTGCTGTTTGTTAATCATTCTTCCGGTCTTAGGAAGAACATGCCAATGCATGTTGGTGAACTGAGAAGTGTTTGTCCTTTGGCATGCCCTGAACTCTCCATGTATGATAGTCTTATCTATTTTGGATAGGTTAAATGCATGACCTATAGAAGAAAGGTCCATACGAGAGCATGGGATGTGGAATAGCTTGGAAAACAACCCAAAAAATCTTTCACCTCTGCCTTTTACCCGAAGGCCATGGCATAGTTTGCCAACATTTTGGGTGATGTTATATCTTGTACTTTACTAAGCTCTGACCTATATTACATCTGAGCATATGTGTACCGAGTGGGATCTGAAATGAAGAGCACTGGAAAGCTAGAAATATATGTGGGGTATCTTGCTGTACCAGGCACTACTAGATAGCAAAATTCAATGCATGGTAGTTAGGGTAGCCTAGGCTCCTAACTCCTGATCTCTAGCTTCTGGGACTCATTCTTTGCCTGACATCCCTCAACCATGTAGCCCAGAAGCAGGTATAAATCCTTCACATGGTGGTGCAGTGTAAAGAATGCTCAGTTTGGAGTCAAAGAACTTAGGTTCAAATCCCAACTCTGGATTGGGCATGGTGGCATGTACTTATGATTTCTGTTACTAGGGAAGGCCAAAGCTGGCAGGTCTAGTGAGCTTAGGCATTCTGAGCTGCAGTGGAGCTAAAGCTGGTCAGTAGTCTGTGCTGAATCTGGGGAATAGGGAGATTGGCATTAGGCTTCCTAAGGATAGATCAGGTTCCAGCTTCCTTGCTTATCAGCAGTGGCATCAACCCTGTGTATAGTCACTGCAGTCCTAACCAGGGTAAGATGGAGTGACCTATTCTCCAAAAACTTTTTCAGCTCTTCCACCTGGATGACCTTGAATGAGTGATGGCTTCTTGTGGATTGAGTTTCCTCCTCTATAAGATGAATTTTTTGTTAAAAATTGAGTGCCTACTCTGTGCAAAACACTGTGCTAAGTGCTAAGGGGTTAAAAGAGAAAAGTAAGTTACTCCCTGTTTTCAAAGAGTTCGCATTCCAAGGAGAGACAACACATAGAAAATGTTACAGCTAGAAATCAGATGGGAAGCCCCATTGTTCTTTACAGTTCAGTGGCAAAGCAGATGGTCATGCATCTTAGTGTCATTTCCTTTTATAAAATCATATCAGTTCCTTAAATTGAACTATTTGATGATGCCAAGGACTTTGGTGGTGAGACCTTTTGGGGGAAGGTCTTCAGTAGCTATGGTTGCTAAGAAGGGAAGAGGCACAGCACCTGCAGAGAGGGTTGCCATGTTGGAGCTCCATAACATTCACACACCTGGATGATAGCTATGAGGGCTCAACTGGTAGTAGGCTTGATTGGCTGGGGTTTGATGAGATGCTTTCGAAGGTCCCTTCCACCTATAAGTTTATGATTCTATTTCCTTTCCCTCAGGACAGAGGTCCGTAGGTCCAACTTCCTACAAAGATATAGTACTGGTTAAACTTCTGTTGCTGTCACACCAGACTGTGCCTGACTCAGAATGCTCACCTTGAAGCTCTGTCTTCTTTCATATTAATCCTCAACTTTAGTTTTGAATGTTATATTTGATTAACTCTCAGTATCTTGGACCTGGTCTGATTCTGAGTATCCAGCTTGTCTGCTGTTCTAATTCCTTCCCTCATCACCTTCGCTTAGAGCACAGACTCAGGTTATTACCCAAAGTCTAATCTGATCTGTAAAGATTCAGCATTGGTGTGGATGTCACCATTGCTCAGAATCTCTGAGCTTGGGCAGCCCTCTGTATATGTTGTGTGGGCAGTTGTCTATGAGATGAAGAGCATCTGGAAACCTCATGAGTGTCTTCTTTATGATTGGAAACAATGCCTTCAAATCTGCCACTAGAGATGAATCATTTGGCAATATGGGCTACACATGTCCTTTATCCAAATGAGAATACTTCGGGATTTATGAATGTATCAAGAAAGTACTGGGCATTGAATCCAACAAACTTTTCTTGCAGACTCAAAAATACTGAGTTGGGAAATGAATTCACAGGCCATTCAGCCCAACATATGACTATATAACAGTTATATTCTACAATATAACTCAGGAGTAGTCATCCAGCTTTTGCTTGAGGACTGCCAGGGACAGGGAGCCCAGTACCTCCCACAGCAGCCCATTCTACCTTTGGGTAACTCTAATTGGGAGGATTATCTTCCCTCATATCAAGCTTCAAGGCATTCCACTGATAATTCCCACCATTGTCTCTGTGATATCCACTGGGATGAAGTAGGGCAAATCGACTTCTCCCATATAACAACAGCCTTTCCAATACTTGAAGATAGCTACTGTGTTTGCTCTCCTTGAGTCTTCTTTTCTCCAGGCTTTTCTCTCAGGTCTTTCAACTAATCATGGGATGGTATGAACTAATATAACATGAGCTCCAAGTCCTTCAGTGTCTTGACTTCCCTCCTCTGGATTTTCTCCAGCTTATTAATGTCCTTCCTAAAATATGCTTTGTCACTGTTGTTCAGTTGTCTTCAGTCATGGCTGACTCTTGGTGACCCCATTTGGGGTTTTCTTGGGAGAGATCCTGGAGTGGTTTGCCATTTCCTTCTCCAGCTCATTTGACATATGAGGAAACTGAGGCAAACAGGGTTGAGCAACTTGCCTAGGGTTATATAGCTAGTGTCTAAGGTTGCATTTAAGCTCAGGAAGATGTGTCTTCCTGATTTTAGACCCAAGACTCTGTCCACTGCAGAGCCACCTAGGTGTGATCTGACCATGACAGAGTACAGTGGGACTATTAGCTCCTTATTTCAGGACACTGGGACACCACTCAGTGTACCCTAAGGCCCCATTAGCTTTCTTGCCTGCTATATCACACTGGCAAATCATTGAGCTTACATCCCACCAAAGATCCCAAATCTCTTTTTTTCATGCCAACTGCTATGTAACTACACCTCCCCATCTTATATTTGTGAGATTAACTTTTAACCAAGCTTTATTAAATTTGGTCCATAATTCTAGTCTGATGAAATCTTTAGAGCCTGTCATCCAATATGTTAACTATCCTGATTAGCTCTGTGTCAACTGAAACTTTGATCTATACCTTCTATCTATACCTTAATCCAGTATATTGACTGAAATGTTAAATAGCACAAGGCTAAGGGAAGTTCTGCATGACATTCCACTACCTATACCCCTCCATGATGTCACAGAACCATTAATACCACTATTGTGAGTTTCATGAGAATGGAAGAGCTAGATGATTCAGGAGATTTCGAGCCTACTCACCTTTCCACATCCTACTGCTATCATAAATAGAAGAAAAGGGCTGTTTCTTGTGACAGGTTTCAGGTGGAAGGGAAGATGACGAGTCCAGTTTTAGGCACTGAGTGAAATGCAGGTAAAGGTGGATAGCAAGCACTTGGCAGTACAGGACTGGCATGTGAGAATGGTGATTCTGATTGGGGAGTCTTTTTTTTTCCTTAGAGGTGATTGATCATTGAAGCTATGAACATAAATGAGATCATCAGTAGGGACTCTGTAGAGAGAAAAGAAGCAAAATAATGAACTTTAGGGCAGATCCAAAGTTGAAGACAGGAAAAGGAGCGATCCAGGGCAGGGTTCAAATATATCATCTGACAGAATGCCAATACAAAAAGGGACTTTAGCAGCCACTTAATCTAATTCCATCATGTTTTGAATGAGGAAATCTAAGCCTGGGGACATTAAGTGATCCACTACGGGCATATGAGTAGTTAAAATACTGCAGACAAATCAAGTCTGGGAGGATAGAAAAAAAAGTTCTTTGGATTTGGTGATAAGATCATTAGCAAATTCAGTAGATTTGAATGGGCCAGAGACTATGTTATAAGGGATAGGGACAGCATAGTGTGGTGGAAAGGAAGGAGGACTTGGAGTAAAAAGAACTGATTTCATGTCCTGAAAAGCACTACATAGTTCCCTTGTAGGGGAATCACTTTGGTTCTCTGGGCCTCAATTTCCTCATCTATAAAATAAGCGAATCGATCTAGATGAACTTATCAGGTTCTAGCCCAGTGTTTTTATTCTGTGGGATCAGAAATGGATATTTTGAGGAGGAGCATAGGCAGATATTTTGGATTCCTCTTTCTCAAAGTTGAGCAGCAAAGATAAGGAGATTATAATAGATTGAAATATTAGCAGTTTCAAAGGAAAGGGATTTTGTAAATGCTAGGTACCTTTTGGGGCCAAGGAGAGGGAGAGATTGGGGATTTTTGATTGATAGAGAAAAGTCATGGAAGATACAGAAATGGATGTGATCATGGACACAGGAAACAAGGAGGAATGCTACCTCAACCTCTGTACTGGGTGGATAATTAACACTGTGGTGTTAATAAAGTGAGAGGAATGGTAGCATTGGTAGGGAGGGGAAGGAAGAATCATCTCAGAGTCCAGCACTGTGGGGGCTCACTTTGGGATGCCACAGCACTAATAATGTGGAGAAACAAATTGCAATCAAGCAGACTTGCCTAGTCTTTCCCTCAAGTCTGCCCTTACTGTGAAGGTATTTATTTGTTTGACAGTTCAGTATGAAAATGGATTTTTAAAGGGTCCCAGCTTGTGAATTAGAACTTGTGTGAATGAAGAGCTAAATCATTCTGGACGCATCACTTATAAATACTGTATATCTGACTGTTTCTGAAAGTAAAGTTGACTTTTCTCTCTATCCTTCTCTCTCCCCTTTCCCAAGAAAATCATTTGACTACAGAGGCAAATTCAGTTTAAAATTAGAAAGAGAAATTTCTGTCCATAATTAGTAAATGGGGTTTGGTGATGACTGTTCTGAAATAGTCTGCAACCAGAGCCTTCAGGCTACATTAGATTCTCCTTTAAATGAGGGAAAATTGTGGAACTAGAGTCTCAGCTTAAATTACAGTAGAAGGGTATTGCAAGAAACTAACCTTTAGTTTACATTTGCCAAGCTCACAAAATAACTTCACATTTTCAATCCTGGATTCCCACAACAAATGCCAGAATCTCTTATCATTTCTGGTATGAAATTGTTACTAGACTGCCATCTTCAGTGCAGTATACAAAGTAGATTTTTTTTTCCTTTTTTAGACTTGTTCACACGCCAAAGAATACTCTTCAGGGGAGGCTGATATTCAAAAGAAAATATTAAGCATCAAGGAAAGTGAAATTCCATCTGATTGTGTTCCATGTGTCTAACAACTGGCTAAACTGACTTGTTACTGAAATGATATTCTGGTGTCACACAGATGGAATCTATATATAATTGAACTGTCACATATCAAGTGACCAAGATTCAGGAAAAATAATTGTCTCCTGTATAATGAATCTTTTTGTACAAGTTCTAATTGAAATTAATTATAGCCTCTTGGAGTTGGAAGGGTACCATCTAGGCCAACATCTCTTCTACAGCAGGAAAACTCACTACAATATTCATAGAAGGAAATCTAGCCTCTGATTAAATATTTTGAATGACATGAAGCTCACTACTCACATGAGATGGCCTGTACTACTATTTGAAAGTTCTACTTTATATGGACCCTAAATATGTCTCCCTATTTTTGGTAAACATTGTGCCCCCATGAGCCTTGGAGAATGTCTCCTTCTGTCATGATAGACTTTCAGCTATTTGAAGAGAGACACCCAAGAGAATATTTTTAGATTGCCTCTGCTCATGTCATCTTTAGAAACAGATCTGGATCTTTGCATACAAATGGACTTGGCTACTTTTTGACTAGCACCTTGGCAACTGAAGGCTTGTCCCCTGAATGTGTTGATTACTGTTGGTATCCAAGTGAATAGATGGATGTATGTGTACACACACACAAACAAACATACATACATATATGTGTTGTGTACTTTTGTGTATGAATTTGTGATTCAATAACTATGGTAGTATTTCCATATTTGAAGCTGCAATAAACCCAGTGAGCCTGAGTGGATATGCTGCACAGAAAATGGATCTGCTCTATGAACAGGGAGTTCAACTTTCTTCCAAATACTGACATTCAAGCCTATCATAAGAGAAAGGGAAGTTCAATACTTCAATCCTTTCTGTTGTTTGAAAGGCTTTTGTCCTTTGAGAGGCTGCACTGGTGTTTCTTTGAACCCTGATAACTTGATCCAATGTACAGTGAATCTTTCTGAGTTCTACATTAGAAAAGCAGCCTTTTGAATTTCCATTTTTGAGAATTTCTACGACAGCATTTCAGTAGTTTCAGGTCTGTGCCAAATGGGAGCCAATGAATATTTGATACAAGGGGAGCCCTTCTCAGAAAGGATTGTGTAGCTAGAAAAATAACAACAGGGTTTATGGCAGCACATGGCAAAGCTCACCATCTGTCAACAAGCATACATTTCTTTAGTTATTGCAATGAATCCAAAGCTAAAAGCCCATTTCCTCTGGTAAGTTACACATGATGAAACTTGGCTTTCTGTGTAAAGGAAATCTTAAGTACTATAAGAAATAGCTCTCCAACCTTGATGTTGTTTCTAATGATTTCACTACCATATTGTCCTGTTTCTGGGTAGGCTTGGCTTCCTTTGGCACTTCCTTCCAATGCTGCATTTTCCATTGCTGTTGGTTGCCTAGAAGTTATAGAAGGAATTGGGTGGGTATAAACAGATGCCTTCACCATATAAATAGCCATGAGTTTCCAGATGATCTTTCCAGAACTGCATCCACCCTTCATAGGAGGGCAAAGAATAAGGCTCTCCATTGACTAATAAATACTCAAATAGGCAAAGATCAAGGTGCAACATGGGAGTAATAGAAAGTGAACTAACTAGTTTTGGAGCCAAAAGAACCAGGCTCTACTTACTATTCACTAGTTGTATAACCTGGAGTAAGTTACTTAACCTTTTCCAGTCTCAACTACCTCATAGGGGAAATGGGAATACTCCTCTTTTCCCCTACCTAACTCAGAGGGTTCCTATGAAGATCAAATGATGTAATATATGTATAGGAGTTTATAAAGGGTTTCATAACTATGAAAACATACACATAACTGGACTAGGCCTTTTTAGGTCATGGAAATGATCAAGTTGGACTGTGCTTTCTGACTTTGTTTTTCTTACTGCAACAGACTGAAAAATATCCATAAGCTACCTGGTACCATAGGTTGTGTCTGCTGTTTATAAACAGCAGAAGAGGATTTCCAGCAGTGAGGACTTGGCAAGCCTGAGTCATCCTGCTATGGAACAAGGGAATCTGTGGCAAAGTACATTTGTTTCCTAGGGTTCTTCACATGAATTGGCCTCTCCAATATATCCTTGGTGATTTTCATTGATATGAAGCTTCTGAAAATTAACAATGGCCAACAACAAAAACAATAATCTGGGAATCTATTTATCCCATGTTTTAGAATTCTCATATCTGTTGCAATTTCTCTGAAGTTCCCCATGAAAATGAAATCTATGTGTCATGGCTGAAATGTCATTCTTCTGTTCCCCACCCCCAAAAAAAGAACCCAAAGATACAGGCCTTTTTGAGCAGTCCCACCCATCAAGCAGTTAATTCCTTAGCCACTGAATAACAGCTTCTGCCAAAACAGCCAGACTGGTCCCTTTGTGTGGCTACAGCCCTAATTTCATCTTATTTTAAGAAAAATAGAAGATTTGGCCATGATCCCAATTCACCAATTGTTTCATCTGACAAGTAGACATTTTCTCTTAAGGCTTCCCTGATCTTACACTAACACATTGCTATGCACACAGTAGGAACCCAAGAAATGTAACCAACTAACCACTTTTTTAAAAAGGGGAGTCTTTCATGCTGTGACTTAATACAGCTTTTCCCTTTGGGGCTCTTCAAATGAAATTGAGATGTCCTCATAAGTCTCCCCTGAATAAAGGCTATTTCAACCCACACTCTCTGCTTGCCTAAGGATCACATCAAACACTGCATTTTGTAAGCTTCTCAATGTTGAATTGGAGCAGAACCTCAGAGAGATCATTTAGGTCCAAGGTGGCCAAATGTAGTCTTCCAAAGCCCAGGAAGTGTCATAGATGGAGATCACCTACCTAGTGACTTAGCATCCACCTGTCCACCACTAAGTTTCCTTAATGGACTGCTGCTAGCTGGCAAGTTAACAGGATCAATTTGTAATTGTGAATGTGACAGCTTCATGTGGTCTGCATACATCTGGACTTCTGATCACATGCATGTTATTGAAAAAGCTTGGATGGCACTGACCTGGTTCAGTTCCCTCACAGATGAGGATAGAGAGGCTCATATATGACAAGTGACTTGCCCGAGGTCACACAGATGAACAGCAGAACTGGGAGTAGAACACCCCGACACACACACATCCTGACTTGTAGGCCAGTACTCTTCTATACCAACAGTGACGATAGCTAGCATTTATCTAACACCTTAAGGTGATACTACTTGGACACTGATGGTGCAGCTCTCATGTGAGGAGGAATAAAACTTTAGCCTAAGAGAAGAAGAAACTACTAGAAATCAAGGAAGATCCAAGAGGCACAAGGGGACCTCATTTGAATCACATGTAACCTAGTGGTCCAGCTTAAGTTAGAAAGTGAAATGGCTCACAGAGACAGGCAACACTAATTCAGGCTGAAGCACTCACTTTTGTTGGAAACTAAGGCAAAAAAAATTCTCACTCTTTTATCTAGATGACTTCTTTAGCACCCTAAATCATCATGTGCTTCTGTCTGGGCAGCTATAGTCCCACCTCTTTTGAACCCTAACCCCACTGGAGTTCTGTTGGGCTGAGTGTCTAAATTCCAAGGTGTAGATAATTAACTAATAAACATACTCAACTGTCTGTCATTATGACACGTAAGAGTAATTGCTATTGGAGTAAAGGGCATTAAGAGTATTGAATGGTCAGTCTAGCATTCTTCCACTGAGACTCAGCTCACAGAATGTGCTCTTGTATAGAGGGGCTAGCAATTCTGAAGAACAGGGCCTTAGAACTGCATTTTCAAACAGGTCCCATAACTGGCACCTAAACAATGAACTTGTCCTAGGCTGTTAGGCCTCAGCCTGTGTGAAAGGGCTGATATGGGAAGGAATGAGCCAGGAGAGTAGGTGTGGTCTCACAGATGGAAAAAAAAATGTAATTCCATATGTTGCAGTGAACCTCCCTTAGAACTAACTGATGTTGAAAGTGACATGATCAGTGCATTCATTATACATACATATGATGTGAATAGACCATGCAAGGACTATTTCAGAATCTATATGATTAAACAAGGCAATTTTACATTTAGGAATGCTAAATTCATTGTATTTGAATAATTTAGCCATTTTCTACAAAGGGAAACTGCCATGTAATGTTGAGCAATTATCTCGTGAATTAGGACTGTATAGACAACCTGAAATATTTCTCAGTAGTCTATTGATTGTTGTTGTTGTTTGTTGTTTTGTTTTATTTTAATTTGGGAGGGAATGGGAGAGGAGGACAAGCCAGGCAAAAGGTAGAGAGGGAGAAGAGCAAATGTTTTCCAAATAATTGTTTCAGTGTTCCACTTCTTTTTGCCTCTGACACCAGAGTAACCAATGAAAATTGTTTCCCACTTCAAAAAAGGAAGTCAACATAATTATTTGGTATTAGGCACATGCACGCACATGCATGCGCACACACACACACAAACACACACACACACACACACACACACACACACCAAAAAAAAAAAAAACCCACAGGTTGTTTTTGTTAAATCAACATTTTCCAATGTAGTTCAAACATATTGTGCACACAGGCATAGTTAACACTTAAAAAGAAATGACATTGAAACCTAGATAAAGTACAATTCTGTACAGTTAAAACAATCCTTCTAGACACTCCACATAAACTATTGTGTGTTTTGTATGAAGGCTAGGTCTACATGAGTATTGCAGAGTGGAGAACTAAAACATTACTCAGATAATTAAAGATTTAAAAAGACCTGAATGCCTGTATAATGGAGGAAAGAGCAGTTTGGGGGACTTTACTTATGTGCACACTTGCAACAATTCTCCACTCCATTTCACAAATATAGACCTAGCCATAGAGTAGCTAGTTAATTCTGTTCTATACAGCCAATCTGAGATGGAAGGTGGGACAGTTATCCAGGTAAAACAAGCCAAATAAATTATGCTCTGACCACAGTGAATTTAATCCTTTCTGAAAATAGGACTGCCCTCCCTTCCCCACTCCCCCATCCCAACCATATAACTGGATTGTTGGGAAACAAAGACCCAGTACCTCAGCAAATGCTCCTTAAGGAAAGACAAGAAGAGCAGGGAAAGCCTACAAGCCTGTGACTGAGCTTCTTGTGGCTTTAAAGAAATAAAGCAAGAAAAAAATAAACTGTGACATGTTGTCCCAACCTACCCAGATTGACTGTCTCTGCTGTTTGAACTCTTGATAATTGCATGACCTTTTCCTTTACGGTGGTTGTGTAGATCAGATACCACAGTAATGCACTTTTTTTCATTTCTGTTTTCTATCAGGTAATGTTCTATACATAAATATATTCAGTTAACATTTATTGATTAATACAGATGGTTCACATTCATTTTTAATTTCAAATGACACTGAACAACCAAGATTCAATCAGTTCATCCTTTTTCCCCTTACATTACAACCACAGTGAACTGATGGACTTGTTATTTGGATAATGTTTTCAAAACCAAATTGTATAGACAGTACATTGCCATGGCTGGGTAATTGGGCTATAACAAGTCAAGCTGGTGGCTTGTTATAAACTCAGCTAACCTCTATGATACAGTATATGACTGTACTTTTATGTCAAATAACAATATTTGCCAATCAGCAATGATGCCAGATGCAAACCAATTGCTCCCAACCCCATCCGGCAATTCTCCAAGGGGGTTGCTAGTTGGAGAGAATACAAATTGAAAAGATGATTGAAAACAAAACACTTCTTAACAAAGGTTTAAGAATAAAGAACAAAATTGAATAAATATAGTATCCTAAGCAACATATCTTTATCCACAAACCCCAGAGAAATAGCAATCTTTTTGACTATTGCTTAATTTCTTCTGATAATGATTGGAAGGATAAATATATTTAACAAACTCTAGCTTCAAAAATGAGTGTACCAAACAATTTTATTAATTTCCCATACAAAATGGCATTTAATAAATTCTGTCTAATACCTTGATGTTGCTGAAAGCAAACAGAGGTCATTAAAACATTTTCTTTTCAGTGACCCAATAGCATTAACTGTATTTTGTACTATAAACTAATCTAAAAATATTAATGATCAAAGCAGGGTAAAAACAATACAATTTGTTTCTTTACTTTATTTCAAAATAGTGATTATAAATACATTCTTATTATATTTCCTCCCCCAGCTCTTTGGATGCAACAACAATAACGACAAAAAAACCTCACTGTGCTCATTTCATACAATATCAATGTACAAATCATGCAAAAGATAAGATAGATTAATAATATCACCACCATAAATTTCTAGATGTGATGTTATATCTGAAATATCTGTTAACATTAGTCATGAGGCCATGCCCTTTATAATGTATGCATCCTTATGGCTTTTAAAACAAAAGAAAAAATAAAAAGAAACAAGGAAACAAATCTAATAACACTGGCTTTAAATGATTTTTCTGATTAAGATTTTTATTCTGTTTAATATTCAGCAAGAAAAGCTAAATTTTGACTACACATCAGCTTACACTGTACTTGAACCACTGTACTTGAATAGCTGCTTTCTGATGAAATTACACAAAGATGTACTCTTTCAAAGAAACGATTAATCTTTATTAATTTTCATAAAAAAATAATTTAAGACTTACTTGAGAATACATGGACACAATATATTTTCATAACCCTTCCATTACTGCTTATACCGACTCATTTCCCTTGCAACAGTTCTAAAAGAATCCATTCAAATGTGTACAGAACCAAGAAAGCCATGATTTGTCCAGCCATGCTGACAAGCTGTAGTTCTTGGGTGTTCTCCATTTGAATGCAAGTTCTACTAGAAATGTTGAACCAAAATATATGCACTACCCCCTCAAGGATTAAACTAACATCAAGATTGTAGTTATACTGACAAAATATGGAGATATAGTATCTTGACAGCTTTTGCACTCAACCCAAAACTTACACCTAAGTACAATACTGTAAAATTTTCAAAAAGAACTGTGGACGGACCTGTGCAAAATAGTATACACTATATAATGTAGGCACAATGAATTTGGTTAAGGATAGCATCTCAGCCTTAACTACTAGTCTTCTAACCACCATTCAGTTACAATCAGTACCCCCAAAAGAACCATGCTTCTGGAATTTCCTTTTGTTTTCCATTGAACATTTTTGTTTTTGTTTTTGAATCTCTCTCAGGAGACCAAGATACAGACAATATGCTAGCTAGTTACAGAGAGTCTTCAGATTGTGGCAGGAAGTCTTCTTCCTGCTGATCTTCTGGCAACCTTTTAGCTTGCCCACACTGGGCAAAAGGTATCATCACAATGGCCTAGCACTCCCAAATCGCTGATGAAACTAAACTATGAGTGTTCATCATTGAAGCATCCACTTCAGATTTCACAATCCATACTTCATTGATCATAGGATCAACTAAAGTACTTCAGGGTTTTTGTTCATTTTTGTCCTGTAAGATCTCTATGCATTTAGGAAGCCTTGACTCCATGGATGCATACATGTTTGGTAATGACATCATAACATTCCAGATGGCATTTGGGTTGAACACCGGTCTGTCACACATGTAACTTAATGCCAATTTTCAACCTTGGAATTCAATAGCTGTCTCAGGCCTTTTGTAAATGTGTATAAATTTCTCCCACAAATTTTGTGTCAAGGAAACCACTCGCCTTAAAGTTCTAAGAGCACCACCAGCAAGGAGACATGAAAACTGAGGAGAGATTTCTTTTTCACTCTCTTTTAAAATATTTTTAAAATCAATTATATATGCATATATATATATACACATATACATATACATATATATATTAAATCTAGGTTATATGCCAAACCTCCTCCCAGGGCAAATGCAGAAGGCCCTGGAAATGAAGAGTTTATCACCAAGATTGTTGTTAGAACTTCTGCCACAGTGTCATCTCAGAAGTGCCACTTGAAAAGCATGAAGAAAATCTGTTTACTTTTCTTGTCACTGGATTGATCAATGTATTGGTTACAGAAGGTGGCAGAGGGCAACATTATGGAGGCCGGTCAAAGCAGAATGGCTTTCCCACTGGGACTTTGCCAAGAGGGAGACAGTCTCTGTATCTTGCAAACACCTTCGATGAATGGGTGTTTGAGTATCTTGATCCGTTTGACTCCCACCTTATCTGCCAAAACAACCACAATGGTGTCATTTGGGGAGTCATGAGACTATAAAATACTGTGAACTGAACTGAGACCAATAAATGCATTTTACAATGTGGCCTCTACCAGCCAAGATTACCATGTTTACTGTTCCACTTGACCATCTGACATTGGTCAGAAATTGAAGGAACAGTATACTGGTGCATATTAAGATTAAACTATTTACCTTACTCTTTACTTTTTTTTGTAAATACTTGTAATGAAAACTATTTAGATTAAGCTGTAGAACCCTGAAAAGCAAGACAACTGATGGCAAATACCAACTGTCCGAGAGACACGATACTATAAAACTAATGAATCTATTTTAAAATGCACAATTGGTAACAAATCTGAAGATAATATGCTAATTTCACAAGAATAGCACAGAACACTTTTGTTTGTTTGTTTGTTTGAAATTATACCTGATCACATTATCCAGAATAGTTCTATACACTTCATCTCTTGCTTTCAGGTTGTTATATTTTCTCTCTTTTCATTTCTATTGAATGATAGATGCACTGTGATCAGGAAAACAAGTCAGGCATATTAAATACATATTAAGGAGTACATATTTTGCTATTTAGTGTACAAGGTATTTCATAAATACGAATTATATTACAAAAATAGTTTCTGGTTCGCTCACATGGTAAGCATTTGGCTAATTTTGGCCAACCTTAGAGGATTGTAGCTATTTCACATAACTGAGGACAAACTCTAGTCATAGTTTGAATTTTGAGTTGTATTTAATTCTGCATTAACATCAATTATTTCTTCAGATCACCACAAATGCTGTATAAATCACATTGATTTTTTTCTCTTTTAAATTTTATGTATAGACAGGTATGCTTAAAGTGTTCAAATTTATTTTCATCGGTATGTAATGCATGGTATATTTTAAACAAATGTTTGCACAATTTAACATCAGTAAATCCAGTGGTTTCAAGATGCAGGCCATAAAGGTTACCAATTTACAAATACTACCGAATGTTCTCTCTTTGCATGCTTTTAAAAAAACTTTTCAGAGAATCTTTAAACAGAGTTGTTACAATGCCACAAATCAATGGATTACTCCAGTTCCACCACCAACTTAATCCACGTGCAAGATGAAGGACCCAGCTGAGGTACAAACACTGCTACCAGTTTGCTTGTGTTTGCTTTAACAAATCACAAGGAGGCGAAGGTTTTGCAATGGGGGAGGGGGTACAAAACCAATTTGCCCCTTGCACTTAAATTCAGCATAATATGTATATAAAGCATCCCTTTGGCAATAGAGTTTGCAGTATCCCCACAGGATTCCACAGTCTAAGTTTTATGGAGTGAAATCCATTAAAGGTCAAAATCCTTCTCTATTTGACAACTCATATGTAACTACAGTTAATCTGACACCCTTGGAAACACCTGCCTCTATGCCTATTGATAATATAGAATTTGGAAGTTAGAAGTCAACAAAAGGCACTTTCATCATTAAATAAATGTCCTCTGTAGGAAATAAGACTGCATGACCTATATTTTGTTCAAAGCTGTTTGCTCTTCAAGAACTTGTAGGTAGTCGGGAGAACTCTGGAGTTTTGCTTTTAGTTCAAAATATTCACTCTTTCTCTGCTCTACAACAATTTTACTATGATTACCTCCTATTAGAGATTTCTTATTTTTCTTGTCTTGCTGCTTTTCTGGATAGCGGATCTCAAAGCCACTGACCCCGATGCTGTTGTACTCCTTTTTGCTTTCCAGAAAATTCTGAATGAATACATTTGAATCCCGGCCAGGGAATAATTCATCCAACTCATCAATTGTGCTCAGTCTTTTCCTGGTATCCACATGGACGAGATCTTTGTCCTTGTCAGGAGCATTTCTCAGGATTACTTTCTGTCCTGGGGGCTCAGAGAACATGAAACCTGCTTCAGACTCTTTCAAGCCACACGTGTGGCTCTTGCTCATCTGCTCAATGGTCTGTGGGATGAAGGCTTCTGCTGCAAGCCCATCCTTCTTGTTGGTCTTGTGCTCATGCTTTCTCAGCTGCAGTTGCATGGAGCTGCATTCCGGGTTCCCGAGGCCTTCGTGTTTCACGATTGGCTTCTTGTTGCGCCGGAGCACAAAGACTAGGAGGCAGAAAGCAACAAACACAGTTAAAATCAAGACCACCAGGATGCTCAAGATTAAAATGGACAGAGGGACTGGGCCTCCGGGGGGACTTCGAATGGGCCCCATTGGTGTAGTGAGGGTAATGGCAGGTATGGGGCTAGTGAAGGGAGACGAAGGCCTATTGAGCAACTTCGGACACAGGATTTCGTTTTTGAGGGACTTGAGTTCGATGCTGGCAAACTGTACAGGTGTTTCACATTTTAATTCCTTCATCACGATATCATCTTTTAGTTTCTCCAGCCACAGCTTTAGGGCCACCAAGTCACAAGTGCAGTCCCACGGGTTGCCCTCAAGGTCTATCTGTGTAAGGGACTGGAGCTGATCGAGTACCCCACTCACAGGCAGGTACATGAATTTGTTGTTCCTCAGGTTCAGCCGAGCAAGAGGAGCACCTGCAAAAATGTAAACCGGCAGGCTCTTTAAGAGGTTATTGTTCAGGTACAACAACTGCAAATTGGGCATTGAGTCAAAGGTGCCGGCTAAGATTTCTATGATCCAGTTGTATTCCAAATAGAGATATTGCAGGTTGTATAGACCTGCAAACATTTCAGGGTACAGACGTTCTAGCTGATTGCCATTGAGATAGAGTCTGCGGAGATTGGTAAGATTCCGGAACACCTCTCCCTTGATTGCTGTAATCTGATTGCTGCCTAAGTGGAGTAGATCCAGCCCTTCAAATTCAGTGAAATCTGAGGTGTCCACATCTTTAATCTGATTGCCATTGACATGCAGCTTCTTGGCATTTAAGGGTTTGGGCATCAACTCGGCCATTGATTGTATATTTTTTTCTTGGCAATTGACACTTAAGCCTAAATCAGAAGGGTGAGTTTTGCAAAAACAAGGGATTGGGCAAGGTGTCAGTGGTGGTACCCTAGTTTGATAAGATACAATCTGACTCAGATTACGATTTGAGAGTGATTTGCCTGCAACGATGCTAGAGATCTTTGAAGGATTGGTTGTTTTGGGGGGCTTAGTCACTAATCTCTGTAATGAAGTTTGGGTTGTATGACCATTGGGTGTGGTATAGCCATTTTCCAGCTGAGAGGGTGGTAGGATCCGCACATCAAAATCACTCCCAGTTCCCATGGAACATAATTCTTGTTTATTGGTTTCCTTCAGAAGCCTCCCATACAAGTCACTGGGCGTTTCACAGATAGCTTCTCCTATGTAAATGTTATATGGCATGTTCTCGAGCCATGCTTTCAAAGGCAGCAAATCACAACTGCAATTCCAAGGATTATCTTCGAGCTGTAATTCAACGACACGGCCAATGTGTTCCAGCACACCAATGTAGGGTAGCTTCTGTATTCGATTCCCACGAATATCCAGATGGGTCAGAGACGCGAATCGGAAAATATTATCGGGAAGGAACGAAATCAGATTGTCATTCAGAATGAGCACTTTCAGTTTATGGAGTTTATTGAAGGCTCCCCGTTCAATATACTTGATTAAATTGTAGTCGGCCTGGAGATACTCCAAGTTCTCTATGCCAAGGAAAGTGTCAGCTCGGAGAACCTTTAATTCATTGTTATTCAAGTGCAACTGTTTTAATGCACTGAGCCCCAGGAAGGCTCCTCCCTCAATGTTCTGCAATTTATTATTCCCCAGCTGCAGGGACACTGCATGTGAGAAATTGAGAAACGTATTGGGATAGAGGACAATTAACAAATTATTTTGAAAATTGAGGTGGTAAAAATTTGACCAGGGTGGTTTCAATTGATTTGGTCTGAAGACAGACACCTTTTCACAGTTGACATAGAGTACATTCTCCACCGACACACAGGAGCACACATTGCAAATTTCCACCGAGGGGTCAGACTCTGCATTTGTTGAAACACAAAGGGGGGTAGACAGAACCAGAAAGAGCCAAAGCAACATCTTCTTGCATTCAGCAAACAACTTTATGCTTCTGAATAAAGAGAAAGTATCTAAAAAAAGAAAAAAAAACATTTTGTTCAATGGTCATTCTCTTGAAAATTAATCTGGGTAGAAACTAAACCTTAGTGAATTATTAGGCAGTATATGTTGTGTATGTAGAGAAATATATGTGTGCATAGACCTTTATATATACACACATGTGTTTACATATAGATATTCATGTACATATGCATATATAGACATATGCACACACATATATATATCCACACATGCACACACATAAGATATTTAAACCACAGAAATTCAATATATACTAAAACCTGACACTGATCCCACCCAGAAAACCCAATGCAAACACCATACATCTCTTTGACTTTAGTGGTAATGATTTGTATGAAATGTACATAATGGTGTAGGGCAAAGATAACAAATACAAAGAACGATTCCTAATTGTGGCAAAAGCCCTGCCATTCTGTAAATATTTCCTCTACCCAGCTTGTTTCAAATCCTTCCTTAGCACTGACCCCAGCAAAGGTCCCTAGTCTTTGAATGCTCAAGTCCAGAACCAGAACCACCAAGGAGTTCCAATGTGTGAATTTTAATTCTATAGGTGGTACCATAATTAGAAAGGTAGATCAGAAGACAGAATAGTATAAGGTTTGACTGAGGGACAAAATAAAAGGGCCAGATTAGTGTGGAGCCCAGGGAGTTGAGATAGAATGAGGAGGGGCACAGGGCAAAGATATGAGAGCAGCAGCAACAACAACAATACCTTTCTATTTGTACAGCAATTTAAAATATGCAAATCTACTTTGAGCCTCACAGTGTTGTCTCCCTTTCTACAGCCAAGAAAACATAATTTTAGAGAGAAAAAAGTGAGTTGTCCAAAGTCACTCAGCTTCTCCGTTCAAGTCAAGTCCTATGGCCTTTCAACCACACCAATATGGTTTAGCTTAAGTTTACAATTGGGCTGAATTCTACAGGATAGTTCACTCCCATGCTTTTCAGTCTAAAAGAAGGCAGGTGTTGTTATAGGAAGAGGAAAAAATAACCTAGGGGATAGAAGGGGAAAGATTAGTTATCTAGAAGATGTCTCTAGCTACAGGACAGTCATTAGAAACACACACACACACACACACACACACAATAGCAACAACCAACCACAAAAAAACTTGTCCTGAGGGAGTCCACAGAAAGGAATTTTCTTTTTGAGTGCAGAGATGAATAGCTGATCTATCTTGGCATTACAGAGACTGTTGCCTCACTTCATGTCTCTCTTCCCTTTCCTTTTTAGCTTCAGTCCATATGTTGGCTGCTACTTAGTCCAAACTCCTGCTCCAGCCTCCTTTTACCACTGTCTACCACTGCCTGGGATATGGAGTTCACACAGCGACATTGCTATATGGCTCTAGCTGGGGAGCTAGCTATATACTCTGTAGTCACAGCAGATTCTTGTCTTAAATTAATCAGTTCCCAGCTGTTCCCCCCTTCCCCCACACACTCTTCTTACCCCTGATCTCTAAGCAAATAGAATAACATTTGTTGGTAGAGTTTAATGCTTAGCAAATTCACCCATTTTCTCCAACTCTTCACATATTCCAGCACATCTACATGAATTTCTGCAAGACAATTTCCATAAACATATACAGCATGTATTTGCTTTTGATGTATGAAGGTTTAGCCATGTCATTTCATTTCATGGTAAATAGCCAGAAAGCTGCTATTGCAAACTGGTTACCTTCAAACCATAATGAAAATCTCTAAATTACCTTGGAATGCACAAGAGGAAAATGATGCAGTGAAAGACACATCCTATACACACCCCTTTGTTTATTTTGCCAATGAGGAATGTCCATAATAACAACATATCATACCTAAAAAAGTAGATCAGCCATTATGCATGACCTACAGAGATCTATAGTTTTAAGGTGGGCCAAAGTGAAACACAGAACTACGCTGGCAGATTGCTCATTGGAAGCTGGAAAGATATACATTGACCCTAGTTGGTGTGACGACATGACTGGTAGTGCAGAAGAAATCACAATTCACAAGAATGACATCACCAAAATCTCAAAACAACTCTCATTGTCAAATCACGCTTTTCGGGGACCATTTTCCTAGACATGACCACTGATCCCCAGCTACCCATGTCCAGCTCAGCCATTTCTCGGCACTTTTCTTCCTCAGGTATAAACCGAAATCTGAACCAGAAACAAACAAACGAACAAAAAAACCACACCAACAGAGCCTCAGTTGAAAAGGGGGCTCCCTTCCCCCTCTAGATTTCTACTGTGGGTAACAAAAAGGGGGGCAGGGAAGAGCCAGGAGGAAGTTAAAAAAAAAAGGCAGCTCCCTTCGAAAAGGAGGAAACATGAGCCAGCTGGAATGGGAGAGAATAGGAAAAGAGGGAGTTCCAAGGAGAAGAGAATGACAAGAAGGAGCCAGAAAGAGGACAGAGGGATTAAGAGAAATGAGAAAGAGGGCAGAGGGGATGGAGAAAAAGGAAAACAGGGCAGAGGGTAAAAGGACAAAGTCAAAGAATTGCAGGAGCTAAACAAACATTTAGCAAATGGCAGAAAAATAATGCGCTACTTAAAGCACTCTTGGGATGCTGCTAGGCACCTCTCCAGCCTTCCCGTGTCCTGCAGGGTGCTTTGTCAGCCAGATGCCCCTCTCGAGCTCCCGAGGACAGGCATGTACACACATAGGAAGTCTGAGCAAAAATCATTCACCCACTCTGGGAGCTTATGATCGCATCTCATGCCCGGAGAGGGTGGGGGAGGGAAAGGGGAGGGGGAGCGGGGGAGCAGAACAGGCACAGGGCTAGTGGGAAGATGGCAAAGGAAGCAGTCGCTTGCCTGCCTAAGGAAAGACAGAGGGAATAGAGATGCTGCCACTCGGAGCTCCGGAGCTCCAAAGGAGTCCCGAGGTGGCCGATGGCAGCAACATCGAGTACCGCATTGCCGCAACCCCGTGCCCAGGGCCGGGGCTGAAGCCGGCCGGGTTGCTTCCCTGGGTGTCCCCCTTCAGCTGCCCAAGATGAGCGACTGGCACAGGGGCAGTCCTATCCCAAGCCACCGAGGGTAGCAGCTGGAGTTTCCCAGACGCCTCTTTAAAGCCACAGAGAGGTGGGGGGAGGGAGAGGGCAGGGTTGAGGATGCCAGGCTTAGAAGGCTGGAGTCTCTCTGCAACCCCCTTTCCTCCCCTCCCCCCCCCCGCCCCTGTCGAAAGAGCCCTGCTCTCGCCTCGCCTCCCGCCCCCCCCATTCTGAGCCTATGCCAGCCTAGAATGGACCGGGGCAGAAGGGGGACACTATTCAGGCATCTCCCTCCTGCCTGAGATCAGAGCGTCCCCCAGAACCCGGCCACAACCCAGACCTTTCAAAGTCCCTTTTGCCGTCTCCACCCCGGCTTCTTCAGCTTCGGTCCTCAGTGGGAGAGCCCCCTGCTTACCCACCAGTTCATGCTAGCTGCAGCATCTCCTTAAGGTCCCAGGCAAGTGCAGAGCCCTGGCCCAATGAAGTGATTGCGAAGGGTCAAAAGCTCCGAGAGAGAGGAGTCGGGTGGGCCAGCTGGGAGGTGACGAAAGTCTGAGCTGGGGGCAACTAGGTCCCCTTTGGGTGCCCCAGCCCAGCAGCCCAGGGCTGCCGCTAACAGCCACGACAGGAGAGGATTCCCCGGGTACCCAAATCCAGGCGACAAGGAGGCGGCGACCGTACGCCCAACGCTCTGAGGGCACCCGCAAACTCGGGATGCTCCCGCACCCCCAACCACCTCACCACCTCCCCAGTGTGCCTGGGTAGGAGGGCAGGCCAGGGTGGGGGATGGAGTACCCAGCCTGCCTCCCACTGGCCGGGCACCTACCTCTCCTCTCCTCTCCTCTCTTCTCCTCTCCTCTCTTCTCCTCTCCTCTCCTCTCCTCTCCTCTCCTCTCCTCTCCTCTCTGCTCTCCTCCCCTAGTCCGCTTAGCTTCTCTGCTTTGGTTGAGCTGCTCGCCTCCCCTCTGCTCAGCTTGGGTCCCCTCCCCTCTGCTCTGCTCTCCTCTCGGATCCGGACACATCTAAGCCTGCCCGACTGCTCCTGCCTGCTTCCCTCCACCCCTCCTCCTCCTCCTCCTCCTCCTTCCCTCCCTCCCTCCCTTCCTCCCTTTCTCCCTCCCTCCTTCTCTTCTTCCCTCCCTCCCTGCTTGCCTTCCTATCTGCTCTGCAGTTTTTGCGATTGTCTGTCTCTACGTGATCTGGACTTCTGCTCCTCCGCACACTCTCACTCCTCGCACGCGCACACACATCTACACAGAGAGAGGGACACACAGACAAGAACATACACACACATCCACACACTCACAGCCGCGCGCACTTGGGCGCGGGTAAATGGACAGACAGGCACTCACACTGATTCCTGTGACAGCCAGGCTGCACCTTTATATATACTCACAGAAGTCTTTCCTTCCCCTCTCCCCTCCTTGTGGGTACATGTACACGCGCATACACACACACACACACACACACACAAGCACACTCACATATAACCCCTCCACAGCAACCGCCTCTCCCCAAGCACATTCCTGGTCCCCTACCTCGGCCACGGTGGTGCCCCAGTCCCGGGAGCGCGCGCGGGTGCACACACACACACACACACACACACACACACACACACACACACAAAACCTAGAGCCTACTTTTTTCTGTTTTCTTCCATGGCACACTTTTCCCAGTGAGGCAGCCCCCAGCCTCCAAGGACCCCCTAGCAGAGCGAAGGTCCCTGCCCCCCCCCAAGTCTTTGCTCCCACCCCCGTCCATCCTAACGGGTGCGCGCGCGCACACACATGCACACACACACACACACACACTGACACAGGCGTGCACTCACAATCAATCAATTGATCAATCAATTGATCAACAAGCAAAGATGTCTCTGGGGGCATTCCTGGGAGACACCAAGCAGGCACTCACAGCTGGAGAAGGACCCCCCTTCCAGGGCAGGGGGTGAGGGTGGGGGATGGGGGGTGGAGGGGGTGGGGTGTCACGCAGCCGCCGCCACCACAGCCTTGGAATTAAGAACTACGAGGCTAGGATGCAGGAGGGGGTGAAAGCATGGGAAACAACACTAGCACTTTGGAATCTAGTTACTGTACCTTTCTCCTTCCGTGACAGCTTGATTGCCCCGCAGCCCAAGGAGAAGCCGCACTTCTGTAGAGCGAGCGGTCCTTATGTGGGGGCTGAGTTCCGAGGATCCCAGAGGCTTCACACTAGCCCAGCCTACCTGCGTGTCCAGGGCGGGGGGCTGAAGCCTGGAGTGAGACTCCAAAGTGGAATGGGGGGGGGCGGGTCACGCGGCTTCAATGACCCCTACCCCCACCCCACAAAGCTATCAGTGGCCTCTGGCTGAGATGAGGCAAGGGTTAAGCCTGGGGCAGACCGGAGCCTGGGCCCAGGCTGGGGCCAGGGAGCCAAGGGAGCCAGCAGAGGTGTGGGACGGGGAACATGCCGCACTTGCGACCACAAACCTGCCTGGGCTACTGAGCATGCCCAGATCCAGGGCTATAGTCCTATAAGAGAAGCATTGTGTGCATTCCACTCCTCCAGGGTTTGGTGGTGGCCAGGAGGGGCTGTGCAGGGACAGGCTGGGGGAGAGGACCCTGTGAGAAGGCGGAGAGGGATGGGGGGAGGGAGAGTAAGCCTCCAGCCAAGGGAAGAACTGGCTAAGAAAAGTCGCTTCTGGCTTGACAGTAGTTCATTGTCATGATCAATATCAGAAAAGCTGGAGCAGTAGGCTCCTGGTTATCCGGGGCTTGAGCCAGCCAATATGTGAATTATCTAGGCCTCTTCCCTCTACCCAAATCGTTTTGGTAGAGAGTCCACTAGGGGGTAGGAAGGGTCAGAGAAAAAAGAGTAAAATTCAAACAAGTTATTTTTTTTTTCTGCCAGTCACTAGCTATGGGGGGAAAAAGGAAAGAAATAAACAGGAGAAAAGGTTTGGTGGGACATGAGGATAGTTTTGAGAATCTCTGTGGGCATTTTCAGGCCAGCTGCAAACAAACCTTGAAACAAGCCCTTCTTCTATCCCACCCAAGCCCCTTGCTGTTGTAGGTGCTTCACAAACAAAATCAGTTGCCTCTTTTTTGTGATGTGTAGGTGAAAACTACCCCCAACCCATTCCTTTTTTCTTCCATGTAACAAACATTTATTGAGGCCTACTCTCTGCAGAATCCCTTGTAAGATGCTATTATATGTATGGGGGGTCATCACGCAGGGATGAATAAAACTTGGTCCTGGTTCTTTTCTTTTAATTGCCCTGTGTTTAATCCAACCTTCTGCTTATTAGACTAGTGGCTAAGTGGCTCTAGCAGCAGAATGGGGTCTATCCAGTAGCTGGTAATGATTTCTCTTTAAACATCAGAAACCCCTAAAGCTGAAACAAGCAATGGTTTTGCAGTCAGACTTTGGACACTGGCTGAAATCTGCTAGCTGCACATTCAACAGAACCACCGGTTGTTTAAAGATCTTCTTTATCCACATGCAACCCTGATGGACATACACTTTGTGGGAACACAGTCTTACCCCTTTCTGAGGAGCTAATGCGGCATCTTTCCATGTGCAATGGACTTATCTGTCATTCAGGGCAGCCCGACTGCCTTTACCAGATGCAGATATCTCATTCCTGAGTTTGAATTCCTTCATTAGCTTGTGTGGATATAGCTACAATCTTTACAAACACGGTTAAGTGTTACACCTTGCAAAAATAAAATAAAATAAAATAAAAGAGTCTTCCCCACGGCACCCCCCCCCCATTCTCCTGCCCTATTTAAAAAAAAAAAAACTAGGAAAGAAATTGAGTGGGCAGCAGTGGTAACATTTGCTGTAAGGAATGGGAAATGTGAAATTCGTTCTGAAACAGCCCTGCTTTAAAGGAAACACCAAGGGCTTTTTCCCTAACACTATGAGTATTTGTGCAGCTCATGTCTGTGAGGTGAGATTCTTCTCTGCCATAGGTAACAGCTGCACCGTGGAAAAATTCCCTCTACAGTGCTCCACTCAAACAAACAAACAAACAAACAAAAGACTCTGCTAATTAGGAACTGGAAGTTTGCATTATATTGCATAATGCAATTGAGAAGTAACAATGGATAATAAAACAATGTGGCATTTCTTCTAACTCACTCTATAAATGTATAGCTATACATAACTATAGATGGATTCATTATCAGGATTCTGGAATTGTTTATACTTTACCATAACTGTTTAGAGGATTCGAAAGACCAGGGAAAACCCAGACCTGCGAATAAAAGGCACAGTCCAAGGACTGAGGGTATTTGCCAAGACCAGCTTTGGGCAGCAGCTATCAGAAAATTTAAGGGCCTGTCTCTCTTCAGCTTTGAAAGTAGCTAATTGAAATAATCGTGGGTTGTTCTCTTTCGTGTGGGTAGGTAGGGACCTGAAAAACAACTGTGTGGGGAAATGTCAGCAAGTTACATCGCATCATAGCCCTAAGAGGTATTATTGTAGAGATATTATTTGATTAATATGCTGCCCATTCAGATGGACTGTTGGAAAAGTAATCGTGGGCTGCTTCAAGAGAAGATAAACTCTCTCAGAATGTAATTGAAACAGCAATCCCAGCTCTCCTAAATTGCACATACCTTGCTTTCAAATGATGGGAATTGCCCATTCTTTAACCACCACCACCACCACCCCCAGTCTCCTTTTTTGTCTCTTGGAATCGTGAACATGTGACTGTTTCCTGCCAGCAAAGGGAAGGGGGCGTCCCAGATTCACGTAAGCCCAAGTTTCCTAAAACTGCCACGGAATATCCATGCCCTTCCAAGAAGGCTGCAGTTAGGATACACCACCCCGACCCTTGTACCCTCCCCTTTTTGATGCATTCTTCTCCTAGTCCCTCAGTCTGGGGTTACCAGAGATTTTACTGATGCCCTGACATTTTTAGCGGTGGAGATCTTTCTTTATCACTTCTCTACTGGAAGGGGAGCCCACAGTAAGGGAACTTTTAACTTGCCTACTCAGTAGTTGTGCCCCTTCACCTCTTCCACTTGCAATCACTAGCTCAAGTTCCACTTACTCCACTGGTCCCTCTCTGATTCTCCCTCCTCTATAACAAGCATTCGCCATTCTCTTTTGGTCTTGAAATTCTTTTATGTGAATTTTGTTTTTACTTACCTGAGCATGTGTTACAACCCCTCCTCGAGGGTAGAGAATGATGGACTTCTTTGTTTTTGTCTGTGTATTCACAATGTTTGGCACATTGACGGCACTTACTAAGTGCTGATTGAATTGAATCTGCGGTCACTTGCTAGAATGTTAAAGGGCAGATCCTTGTAGCACAAGGGGGGCTAAATGATGGCTGAGGTTCCTTCTAGCTCTGACATTCAGGGGTGCTGGGAATAGCTTCAGTTTGGAGGGTGGGGAGGTGAGTTCCCACAGATAGCCTCTGTGCACATACCCAGTCTGCAGCCACAGACCTCCATCAGCTCAGGAGCCCTGAACTTTAACCCATAGGACTTTGTGGAGGACAATTAATACATGAATGAAGATACTGCGATTGAAATAAAACCACAACAAATAATATCCCAAACTGTTTTTTAGAGTAAGCTAAGAGAAACCAAAGTTGTCATTGTCACAAAGGTGCCGTTTTAAAAGCAGATCGAGTTCTCTTGCAAATAGCATTTTTCTCCAAATAGTCCACTCAATTGGAACTTGGCTTTTTCAAGAACTTCTTAACTTGAACCATAGGCAAGTTCTGATCTGTTCACTCTCCTCCCTTCAAGACACAGAAACTATCACACTAGAAGTAGAAGCAATACCCCCAGATAACCCCAAGTTTAAAGGCAGTTGCCAATGATTAAAACATGAACACTATCAGTGTCAAACACTGCAAAATGAAAATAATTATAACAGCAACAAAACTTTGCCATAGCCTCCAGTGGCATTCACTTTCCCCTGATTCATTATTTATCCCCGCTCTTTAAAATCATAACAAGGCTAAGTTTTGCCATATTAGTCAAAGTGAATGCATCTTTTTTTTTCTTTAAGAGAGAGTATACTTTGTCACTGTTCAGGTTGCTAGGTTAATTTCTACTAGATAGAGCTGGAAGAGATCATAGATTTAGAAATGGGAGGAACCTAGAGCTTAAAGCTTTTCATCTTCTGGATGAGGAAACTGAGGTCAAGAACGGAGGAATGACTTGCTTAAATTCAAATTCAAGTCTGAAGAAGCTGGGATCATATATTTAAACCTAGAGTGGACCTTAGAGGCTAGCTAGTCCAATGCTCTTTATAGATGAGGAAGTTACAGTACTTACCTGGGGTTCACACAGCTAAGAAATAGCAGAGCCAAGGCTCACTTACTCTAAAACCAACATTCTGTACACTGTATCTTGATGTCACTCCTCCTGCTTCACATTTAGTACTATTTCCACTGCACCATACAATCTAGAGAACCCCCACCCCACTTTACAAAGGAGGAAGCTGAGGAACTGGAGGTTTGGGAGCATATTGAGGGACAGAGAAGTGATTTTTGTTTTATGAACAGAAGTAAACATTCAGGAAACCATCTTTTGCAGAAAATACCAATACTCAAAACAAGACTGAAAGTAGAACCAACATGAAAAAATGCTGGTCATAAAATATTCCTGATGGGGCAACTTTCAGTCAACCAGTCCAAATTTCAGATAGTTATGAGATTTTTCCATGCATAGGATCCATTACAGCCTCAGATTCTTAACTTGCAAATGTGACTCCACCATTTTCTTTTGTGTCTTTTGCCTTTGTACAATGGATACCCAGAAAGACATGGCAGACACATCTGCAGCCTTCTGGAAACAGAAAATGATAAATAACAGTGGGAACTTTATATGTATCCTCTGTGGGACCAAATGAATGGGAAGAAATGTGAAATATATACTTATTTGGTTTCATCTCATTTCTAACTAACTTGACCTTCCATTTATTTTCCCAGGATACCTTTCTAAAAGTCATGGCTGGTAAGTAACCTGTCACCTTTTCCAGAAACCAATGTATCAACTGTGAATACATAAAAAGTCTCCTGCTCTAGGCAGTTTGATTTAAAAAAAAAAAAACTGGATACCATTTACTGATTATTTGGTGGGGGAATAGAGTAGTATGTAATTCTTTTAGGGTCCTTGTTATTTTGTTACCAATGAGTACTTGTCTGGGAAAGCCCTCCTGTACTGCAGATACTTTCTAGAATATCATTTCACTAAATCATAGCTACCAATGTGACATTGTCAGGGCTGTGGTTTTCTTTTTCCTTCCATGTACTCTGTAACTTAGAGAAATCTCATCTTCTTTGCTCGCTGTCAGAGATTACTGCCCTGAAACAAACTCAACCGCCCTCAGACAACTCAAAGATAATAAAGATTGGGAAATAAAAAATAAGACGTTAATAGCCAAACAATCCACTGTGAGAATTACTCCCAAGGGCAATACAAGCCCTATAACACCAACTGAAGCTCAGTCAGAGACAGAGAATGTTCTTCCGTTTTTACCATGCCCTAGTCTATCTGGGGAACCAGCATGCTGTCTCTGACTGACAAAACCATTTCTTCTTTAAAAACAAAACAAAAACAAACAAACAAAAAACTGTTGAGGGTCTTTCTCTTCAACCCTTTGCTAAATGGATTTTTCATTTTCCTTTTCTTTCTTATGAACAAATAGAGACTTCAATCTTTTATTTCTTTTTTTATACACTCAGAATTTCAGAGCTGAAGGGAAACGTTGGGATTTATTTCTAAATGTCCTCTTGGGGCAATTAAAAACTTTTATCAAGATTATATGGGATAAGGACAATAAAGAAGACATAACAGAAGGATGTTTTAAAATGTGATAGAACTTTATAGAAACTCCCTTTATCAATGCAAATCAGTAACTGCTATGCAACTTGTCATCTCAAAAGAGTCTCTTGGGGCACTGAGAGATTAAATAACTTTGCTCAGGGTTCCATAGTCAATATGCATTAGAGGCAGGGAATTGAACCGAGATCTTCCTAATTCAGATTAACTCCCCATCCACTATACCATAGTGTTTCTCAAAAAAACTAATAATACTCAGAATTATGGGATGTTAAAAGTTTTCCACACCTTTACATTTGTGAAGTTGACTAAAAATTATGGAGAACCAAAGATTCCATGAAGAATCAAAAATCCCATATTGATTTTTTAAAAAAGTATCTAGGTTGAAGAAGATGGGCACATCTCTAATCATGTCTCATATGCATATGTTAAAATAATATAGTATTCCTTTAAGGATGCCACAAGAATGGTAACCTTGTTTGATGAATTCCTTGATGATTAATGTCAAACAAAACATAATATAGGGAGACATATGCTTGTGAAAAGTGGTTGATGCCATCTCCAAGTGACATTCAGCACAGCGTCCCAGTGGAAGAAGACTTCCCTATAGATGGTTTGGTTCTGTAAATGTTCCTATTCGGGATTGTATCAAGTCCTGGAACAATGCAGAACCTACTAAATAATGCTCATGATTACTTATACCCATTTGGGATAACTATCCAAACATAAAAAACAAAATGGATGGAGAATGTATATTTTATAGCCTATGATATACAGTTGGACGAACTGTCCATAGAGTGGGTGCATTATCTTATATAGCTTGGAAAAACACTGAAGATATTTAATGACTTGGCTCAGAAATGAAAAGGAGGAGAGTTAACTGGATTGCCTGTGGGAAACTGCATAGTTCTTTTCATGACTCTAAGCTTTTCCTAGAAACAAAGACCCATCTTTTTATCATCAATATTCTTCAGGCTATCCTATATACCCAAGAGGCCTGAGACACCTCTGATTTTGGTGGGTTAAGTGTACTGGTCACCAAAAGCTCAATGAAGAGATTCATAGTGAGGATAAATAGGATGAAGCATATTAATTACACTGTGCTCAGTGCCTCGAACACTCTTGATGCTTGATAAATATTTGATTAATTTAATTGATGGCATTGATGGGACTTACCAGAGCTTATACTTTGTTGACATGGGCTTCAAGGATCCCAATTATACACAGAAGAGGTCGATAGACACAAAAGTTTTAGTATTTTGAGCATTTAATTGTCAAGGTATCTGGAAATCTTGGATAGGATGACATTTTTAAAAAAGTAGTCAGGAGAATATCAATAAATACTGATGTATATGGCTACAATCAAATGAGTTGACATATGTAAAGCATTTTGAAAACCTTAAAGGACTATATAAATGCTATCATCAGCATCACTACCACCACCACCATCATCATTAAACGCATTCATAAATGATATCCTACAGTAGATGACATCTTTAAAGTCACACAATTGACTGGAAGATTTAGAGTACAAAATCTTTGTTATTTGTTGACTTTTTAAAAAATTGATTCAATAGAATAAAAAGGCACCTTAAAGGACATCCACAAAAAAGTATCTCTTGTGCAAATGTCAAAATCATATATGATTTCTTGAAAGATATAAGAACAGAGATAACACAGTTCAGTGGCCCTCTAGTTATTAGTATCAAATGAGGCATAAAGTAGAGAGACATGTGCTCAGGAAAGATGTTTGCCCCTGCAATAGAGGAGGTCCACAATGGAGTCCAAATTGAAGAGGATTTTCCTATTCATTGTGAGGTATGTTAGATACTTTTGCATGTGAATTACATTCTGTTGATTGCATCAAATCTTGGGCTATTGTATAATCTCCTAGATTAGATTCACAAACATTCAACAGAGTGTAGATTAGCTATCCAAACAGGAAAAAACAAGTGGATGAAGTCTACCTATTGTGCAGACCATGATAAGCAGTTAGCTGGACAGACCTTAGTACATAAGTACATGTATCCAGATAACCTCTGCCAATGTGCCATGTAGTAAGCCTAGATTTGATTTGAAGGAGAGGAGCAGGATGGATTCACTTTTGGAAGCTATATAGTTCTTTTTTTAAAAAAAAAAATTTTGTTTGTTGTGAATTTATCAAACGTTGATATTTCAATATGCAGAGAACAGAAAAGAGGATTGTCTATGAGACTGTGAAAAGCGGTTGATGCCATCTCCAGTGACATTCAGCATAGTGTCCCAGGCCAAACTCAGTTACAGTTTTTTTTAACAGCATAGTCAATTAAACATTGTAGTAACCAAATAGGCCTACTTGTCTGTACCCCAAACTTGCCCCTGAAACAAAGATCCATCATTTTAACATCATTGTTTTGTCCAGTGGTGTGGTATGAATATGAGTCATGAAATATTAAAATCTCCAAATCACCCAAATTGAAGATCACCCATGTGATTTTCCTGCAGAAGCACGTGGTAAACAAGTTGGTTATATCACATTAAAAAAAGAATTATACAGGAGAAGTGGTATAAAAGATTTTGATCATAGAAATAGTGGAAAAGACAAACATGATGGGTCAGTCATACTGTGAAAGTGAGAGGCGCTCCATGGCTGGCTGTATGTTCCATTCGTATCCATGCAAATTTAAGAGAATGAAAGGGAGGCTCCCCAGCAGTGTTGCTAACTAATAAGAGGACATGGAGAAGAGTTACAGAGGAGAGGCGCATCAATTGGTTGCTATCTGCATGATAGGAGGGAATATCTAAGTGAAAGATATTACATATCCATTGGAAAATTAAAGTACAGTATTTAAAATATTAAGAGAATGCAATTCAAGGAACATTTATTAAGCACATGCTCTATGTATAACACTGTGTTAGATTTTGGGAACACAAAGCAAAAGTTGCAAGTTTCAAAAAGGGCAGCTAATTAGTGCAGTGCACAGAACACTGGGCATGGTGCCAGAAAGACCTGAGTTCAAACCTGGCCTCAGACACTTCATAACTCTGTGAACCAGGGCAAGTCACTCAATCTCTATTTGCCTCAGTTTTTCCGTTTGCAAAATGGGGATAATAATAGCACTAGGGTTATTGTGATTATCAAATGAGACAATAATTAGAAAGTGTTTAGCATAGTGCCTGGTAAATAGTAAGAGCTATACATATAAATGTTAGCTATTAGCTGCAAAAAGCAAAAAAGTCACAGTCCTCATTGACAAGATTTAAACAATCAGATAATTGCTTGATCATCTTTAAAGTACTTCAGTATTGAGTTATACTTGACAGCTAGAAGTAGCCCAAGAATTCACTATTCCCAAAGGGCTGAACTAACACACATGGTCAGCTTGAAGCCAGTAACAGAGTTCTGTCCATGTCCTGTTACATATGTGTGTGTATGTATACATATAGGTCTAAGGATGAAGGGTGTGAAGAAAGGGCTGATGAATTTGTTTTTATTTTCTTTTAGGTAGTCTAATTTTGAGTCCTCTCTAGAAAGCTAGGTAAAATAATTTGAACATGGTCTTTTTTCCGTTCAGTATCATCTTCTTTAGTCACTTTTTTTCTGATCTAATTTCATCTACTATTAGGTTGTCATTTATTTCAACAAAAGCCTCTATAGGGTTGAGCTTCAAAAACTATTTCATTATTTAAAAGAAATATTCTTCCTTGCCAGAGAGGTTTCCCTAAGCTCTCACACACAAGACCATCAAGAAGTCTGAGTTATGGGGGCAGCTAGGTGGTGCAGTGGATAGAGCACCGGCCCTGGATTCAGGAGGACCTGAGTTTAAATCCAGCCTCAGACACTTGACACTTACCAGCTGTGTGACCCTAGGCAAGTCACTTAACTCCAACTGCCTCACCAAAAAAAAAAAAAGTCTGAGTTACTACAATTTGAACAAAGTGTTTCATAATCAGCCAACAGAAGATAGCAAAGAATATTTTTCTCCTCTGAAGACTGTGACTGAAGAGCTTTCTTAGAGAATTGGTCAAAATTTCCTATAGGTTAATAAAACTCAAAGCTATAGTTTTATCCTCCACTGTCTCAAAATCAGGGGCTTTGCTAAATGCTATGTCAAGAAGTCCTCTCACCAATTCCCCAATGGATAGATCAGAGAATGATGGCCCCCATGAGCCTATTATGTATCCTGAAGCCATAGCCCTGTTCCTTGAGTCTGTCCCAGAAGATTCATGGGATGAGAAAGTAAAAAAAAAAAAAAATTCTGTTAGCACAGTTAAAAAGGCAGGGCTGCTGAGCTGTGACAGAGACAAGGCAGTGTAGCAGGCATTTGCTCTGAAAGCCCACCAGCATCTCTTCTATAGTGGGATTGTCTGCAATAGACAATTTGAAGAAATTTACTGAAGATGCCAGAGACCAACCCCTGGAATACTGTTTGTATAAGTCATTTTTTTTCTGTGTCAGAGGACAGAGAGAGAGGGAGAGAGACAGACGGACAGATAGGAGAGACAAGTGAGATCTTGTCATGGTAGAGCAATGTGTCCATGGGGTTTGGATATTCTAGAATGTCTTTTCCTGTGTCTGAGTATGTTTCTCTGGTGGGTTTTGTGTGTTCCTTCAAGGATTATTTTGTTCTGGGACATGATGATAAGGTACCAATCAATCACCTGAGGTGCAGGGGAAGACCAAAAAGTATGACATTGATAAAATTATGTGACAGAAATGCTGACAGTTGTGTGTCCTTCATTTTAAGTTATTGCCTGTTGCTTAGCATGTTTCATATTGGTGTAGGAAGTCTAGGGACCCTGAGAATCAGTGGTCGTGGGACTCTAACACTTTAGGCTGGGGCAGAACTCAGAAAGGTCCCCCAAATTGAGGTTATTTACAAGTGATACTCCACCAATATAAGTGACCCTCCTTGGAGAGCTCTTAGTGTATTTTACCTCAAGATGATCCTTGCCTTTCGCCCTTTGATTCTGGCCCAATTTCTTGGTCCTGACTCTGTTAACCTCCTTTTGACGCTCACTCATTTACCATACCTACTTCAGTGAAGAGCTCATCAAGTGAGCCTCTTGAACCTCAATTTTCCATGAATATAAAATATGCATTAAATTTCTGAATAACAAGTCCCACCGCCTCAAAACCTGACTTCACCACCCCACCTGCTCAGGTAGAGCATGCTCATTTCATTTCAGGCAAAGAAGATATGTCCTGGTGAAGACTTACATACCTCAAAGGGTTTTAACTGTTTATTGATAGGTTGTGTTTTTCCTAATGTTGCCAAATAATATTAATTAAACAATGCTCAGAGCTGGCAAGCTACCTTTTAGGCATATTTCAGACAATGTCTGCATAGTAATAATAACAAATGGCATTTCCATACCACCTTATAGAGGTTATCGTATCCGATCTTCACAATCCTGCTATGAAACTGGTGCTCCTGATATTGTCATCCCTGTTTTTCAGGTGAGGGAACTGAGACTCAAAGAGGTTATGACATGTCCTTGGTGGCATAGCTAGTAAACATCAATCAGATGTGAGCACAAGTCTTCCTGATTCCAAGGCAGTTGTCTTTCCATTAAATCATGCTGCCTCTCAGACTACTTCAGCCTCTATAATCCAGTATCTACCATGGGGAAGTAGTGGAGAAAAGCCATTTCCTCTAAGCCACAGTTCTTTTTATTTTCTTTTAAAAAATCATTCATCTCAAATATTGAAGTTAATTACATACTTGTTGATTTCTGTTGGTACCTTCTGTGGAGAGAAAAGAAATTTAGAAGATTGATACTATAGAACCTGGGATACTTATGGTGAGATTTCCTGTAATCATCTCCAATAACAGGAAGGCTACTGCTTCATCTTTCAGGAAATCATCCCTTCTCACCGTCAGTTGTTGTTGTTGTTGTTGTTGTTGTGGTTTAATTGCAAAATGGGAAAGGCGTTTTTAACATCTAACTACTTGCCTACTTCTTTGGACAGACTTAAAATCGTTGGGAAATTTACCCCTAAAGTTATTTTCCTGAAGTGTAATTTCCTTTTCATTGACTTAAAAAATTGCCGTACGGATGGAAGAAAACTCCAGAAAGCAAGAGTTGCCGCATCAGGACCATCAGGAAAAACAGATGGATTCACCAACAGACCACATTCATGGTAGCTCTTTTCAGTCCTCTCTTCATATGCTAAGAAATGAGTGCTCCTTGAGTACAGATGAAGACAGGAAACTTTATTAAATAAAAACTACAGAATCCCAATACATCAGAAATGTAAGAGACCTCAGAGGATATCTAGTCTACCCCTTCCTAAACAAGACTCCCCTCTGCAGAATCACCCATGAATGGTCATCCAGATTCAGCCTGTAGACCTCCAGTCATGTGGAGCCTCCTCCCTCCCAGAAGGCCCATTCCATTGGAGGATAATTCTAATTGTTAGCGTGTTGTTCCTCATATCAAGTCTCATTTGTCACTATATATCTTCTACCCATTGCCCCAAGTTTTCCTCACTGAAGCCAAGAAGAATAAATCATATCCCTTTTCCATATGTTAGCCCTTTTGAGAAGACTTATGGCCATGACCCACAATCACAGACCCTCAGAACCAGAGGGGACCTCAGTGGGCATCAAGGCCAGACCACAACTGAACAGGAATATTCTCTACCACATTCTTGAGAAATTGTCATTCAACCTTTGCCAGAAGAATACTCCCAGCAGAAACCTAAGAGATCACATTCTTGGCTAAGGCTGGTACTAATAGAAAGCCAATAAAACATTTTGTTGCCTTTTTGGTTATTCACCCAAACATACTACCTCCCTGGATGGATGCAATATATTTCTGTGGTGCTGGGAGCAGCTAGGTGGCACAGTGGATGAAGCATTGGCCTCAGATTCAGGAGGACCTGAGTTAAAATCTAGCCTCAGACATGACACTGACTAACTGTATGACACTGGGCAAGTCACTTAACCCTTGTTGCCTCACCAAAAAAAATGTATTCTAATATGCTTCTGTGGTGGAATGACCAAGCAAGACCAATGGCCTCCTAAACTTGTTCCTTGCTTTCTGAAAATTGATATACATATCACTGGAAAAGTCTTCCAAGTGATATCTATTGAGTAATATGAGGGATATGCTTATCTTGTTCCACTATGAATGTGTGGTGGTAGTTCTGAACTATTTTGTAATTGATGAAAACCAGTCTTGTCTTTGCCACTGTTTTCCCTGGATGGGGACATTCACCCTCATAGAGTTCCACTAGCTAGTTCGGTATTCTATCCTACAATCCTACCCATGCTAGCCTATATGGAGAGGATTGTCTCTCAAGACAGTTGCCATTGACTTTAGGATTAGATGACTGTAGTTTTAGAGCCAGAAGAGACCTTAGAGTAAATCAAGCCATATTTTCTCATTTTAAATATGTGGAAATTGAGGCCCAGGGAGGCAAAGGGATCTGCCCAGAGTCACCCATTTAATAATCACCAGGGGGCAGATTTTGCCTACATTTTCTGGATTCTGAGTCCAATAAACTATCCATTCTACTACACTGCTTCTCTTGGGTTATCCTTCCTCTGAGAGGGAGTTCCTTCACAACCTGCAGATATGAGCAGTGTGACAAAGCAAACATTCTCTGCTCTCCAGATGGAGATGAAGCTGTGCCATCATCTTCTCTGTTCATCCTACCTTTCCAGATTTATCTTGCACTACTCCCCTGCACATATTCTATGCTCCAACAAAACTGGCCTACTTTCTATCTCTCCCACCACACACCTCATGCTTTCCTGCTTCCATGCCTTTGGCCACTTTGTTTCTCATCTCTTGAATACATTTTCCTCCCCACCTAGCACCTATGGAATTCTTTACCTGTTCTTTAAAACCCAATTTAAATGCCACTGCCTCCATGAAGCCACCCTTCATTTTCTCTGTTACTGTCTACTTAAGCCATTTGCATCCTACTTTAATGCTTTATTGTGGTATGGATATGACTCTGTGTTCTCAGGAACTATTCCAGTAGGGTATAAGGTTGAACAGGCTCTCCTAAGTGAGATACCTCTTTTTTATGCCCAGCTATTGACTGTGTCTCTTTCTGGTTTTGCCTTTCTTTGTATCCCCAGTGCTTAGTCTAGTGCCTGACAAATAGTAAGTACTTAATAATCTTAGTAATTTTGTTGGCCTTCTGTTATATGAGGACCAGCCTAGCTCCCTATCACCAGAAGTATGACTCCTACGTAATGAACTTTTTTGCTACAATGACTCATGATAACCATCTACTCAGGGACTTGCAATATCTGTCAGTTCAGGGAGTTGTCACCTCCATAGATTCACTGAATTACCAAAGAATATAGTAATTTCTGTCTTTGCCATATCCCCATACTAGCCTGGCAAACTCAGCAAGGCAGCAAGCTGGTCATAGGTCTTTGTATGCCTTCCACCATGCCCAGAACTTATTAAATGTTTGTTGAACTTTAGTCTAGTCCAAAGGAATCATACAAACAGCAAATATACATAATTCATAGAAACATAGGAAGCTTTGCATGTACTAAACAAGAGCAAAGAATGCAGAACTTGTAGACTACAATGCTATAAATGAAAACAACCCTAAAAGTCAGAGGAACTTGGACCAAAAGACAATGACCAATATTGATTCTGAAGGAGAAATGATGAAATGCACATCCTTCATTGCAGTACAGGAATCTACAGATTCCAAATCTTGCATATGATGACAAATAGGGTTACTCTGTTGGTTTCCTTTAACTGTTTTTTCCTTTGTTACAAGGGGTGGTTCTATTGAGGGCAACGAGGTAGCAGAGTGGATAGAGTTCTGGGCATGGAATCAGGAAGACTCATCTTCCTGAATTCAAATCTGGCCTCAGACACTTCCTAGCTATGTGACCCTGGGCAAGTCTCTTAATCTCATCTGTAAAATGAGCTGAAGAAGGAAATGACAAGACCACTCTGGTATTTTTGCCCAGAAAATCCCAAATGTGGTCACAAAGAGTAAAAAACTTCTGAAAAAGTGACTATACACCACAACAAAGGTTCTATTGTGTGGGATGGGAAGAATGGGTTATATATCAGGAAATTTCTGGGTTGGAAAAAAAAACAAAAGACATCTATAAATTGTTCTTGAAATATAAGAGCAAAGAAAATGATGCAGAAAATTGTCGGTCAGATGGCTAAAGTTTAAAAAGGTTCTGGGAAATGGTAAGAATGGGTGAATGTTTCAAAGTTAGTACTAAATAGCTAAATTTTAAAGCTTGGATTCATAATGTATTGGCAAGAGCTTTTTTGTTAATTAACAGTTGTCCATGGAGAGAAAAAAAATATCTAAATTGTTTTAGGACCTTACATTCTACTGTTTGGGATGTAACATGTATACAAGCATATAGAAAGTAATATATGAAGACAAGAATCAGTGTGCAGTACGTTTGTGTGTGTGTGCGTGTGTGTGTGCGTGTGTGTGTGTGTGTAGTATGATTGCTATCCTCAAGAATTTGAAAGACTGTCATGTGCAGGAGAGACTTATTCCATTTGGCCCCAGAGAGCAGTGGATGAAAGTTGCCCAAAAGGCAATTTCAACTTGATATCTGGGAAACCTTCCTAAGAATTAGAGCTGTCCAAAAGCAGAATAGGTTGCCATAGGAGATGACAGACCTCCTAGGAGAGCAATTTTTAGGTATATTACAGAGGTGATTTGGAGGGAGGAAGAAGATTGTTAAGGGCTAAAATTCTAGCTAAACTGTCTAAAATATCTAATGAGTGGTCGCCAATAAATTATAAGCTTTAGCAAGAGTTAGACTTTTAAGCATTTATTAAAGAGAATAAGAATTTGGTGAAGAGAGAGAAAAAGGCCTAGATTCCTATCTATTAAAGGGAGAGCACATTTCTAGCTCCCTTCTCCGCCAGAGTCCAGAGGAAAGAGACTGAGACCAAGCGCCAGTCTCTTCCTTCCTCCTCCCACTAGTCCGCGTCACGTCCTGAAGCCTGGTCTTGCCCTCAAAGACCTTTGCTTCATGGGCAGAACTCTTCTACAGTAAGTATCCAGCAGGTGGCGTCATTCCAATCGTTACAGTCCCCCCTGTTGTTCCTCAAGAAACAAAATGTTTCCTTGACGGAACAGTAAAAACAATATAATAACTATTGCTAACTAATAATATGTGAACAACAATATAGAAAAGGAAGAGAGGAAAGTTTTGTCCAGAGGGGCGATTTTTTTTTTTTTTGTCCTCATGAACCGACGCTTTGACATTAGTCTTGCAAAGGGAGGGCCTCTGCAGAGAATACATGTTACAGATGGTGTATATTATAACAGAAAGAGAAAAAAAAACAACAAAAACAAATCAAAACTGTTCATTTAAAGTCTCTGAAAGTCTTTTCTCAGATGTCCTCTAGGTGTAGTCGTGGAATGGAAGTCTTTTCAGGGGTTGAGGTATGGATGCTGGTAATCAGCCAGGAAATTTCCTACAAAATTGAGCTTAACACAACTTTAAAATAGCTTTGTCAATAATCAAATCAAACAATGAAAGTTCTCAAAAACATGTCTAAGGGAATTCAGAATCTTAGTTGTTACACATGAAACATATAATAAAACAAAAATTGAACCATTCTTTAAAATTATAATATTACTATAGTCCCCCCCTTATGGAGGGTAATTGAGAAGATAATTGCTGCGATATTAATTTTTTAAAATAATTTTTATCTTTGTTTCATCACTTTTTGCATCATCTGCCTAATTATCCTCATGCCATTATGAGAAATTAGAAAATCTAATATAATTGGTAACAGGTGTCAAGGCCAAATTCAACACTGTTATTTATCATGACACCTGAGATAATTATGGGGGTTACCATAAAAGAACAGAGAAATGATGGGATATGAGCATTCCCACACTTGAGCAATATGTACTGCCCATACAGTATGCCAGGCTTAAAATAGGTGGATGGAATATATGTCCATGCCACCGAACATATTGGAAGAAACTGAGTCAGACTTAATCAGATGCATGGGATTGAGATGTCCATGGCATCAGGCATATAGGAGGGAGCATAGAAGCCAGGTGTAGAAGTGAGATGGGTGGGATGAATACTTCCAGCCATCTGTACAATATTGTGGGGAAAAAGAGAATAAAATATTAAACCAAGAGAATCCAACCTCAACATTTGTCAAAAGCCGTTCCCTCAGCCATACCTTGACTTCATGCATGTCTCCCCTCATGTGACAGTTCAGTGTCTGCTCTTGCATGTATTCCTCTTGTGATTGGATGGCATCTTGGCCAACTGGCATCTGATAACTCAGAATAAAGGCAATTAATGTCTTAAATGATAAGTTCCCATAATCCAAGTCTCATATGGATTTAAAAATTGAGGATAATAAATGATTGCAAAAAATGTGAATACATCTTGACTCAGAACACAATATATAATTATGCAACAATTTCAAATAATACCCCTTTTTTTTTACTTAGTATACAATTACTTTTGTGAAAAATCAGAACATATTTAAATACAAGTTAAAGCACAACACAATCCTAAAGAAAACTTTTTTTTTGAAAAAAGAAAACTTTTACAAATGTTCCCCTCTTTTTTTTTTTTTTTGGAATATGCTTATCAAAAATAATACTTCTAGAATCAATTTACACTTGCCATGGCAAACAATTTGCTAGGGAAATGCTTTAAAGAGTTTGATCAAATAATCAGTTGAAGAAAAAAAAATAACAAAAACAAACAACTCAGAATATGGGAGCACAATACTCCTAGAATTAACATTGTATTATGAAATCAAAACCATGTTTCAAAATTAGATAGATGAATGAATAGAAGAAAATACACGTGGAATAATAAAAGACAATGAAATTCAAACTAGGGAAATCTAAATGAATATGAACTTAATATCAATAAGAGTATTATAAAATATAAACTGGACCACATGACTATAAAAAGCTTTTACAAATATTCTCTTTGTTTTAGAAACTAAGTATAAAACACAATCTCAAATGCATGAAAACCTCTACGAAAATAAACCTATACCATTAATTTCAAAATGTACATATAATAGCATAGAAATCCTATGTAACCTCTGAACTGATACTATTACTCTGAGTGAATTCAGAACACTTTTGATTCCGGTATCTAAAATCCCCAATACTCATATCAATACCTTGCTGCTTACTTCTACATTTCTGTAAAATATATACCCTTCCATGGCAAAAGAGGCAGAGTCTTGAACTATGTTGATTGTCATTCTTATTCAGCTTAAGTTTTTCTTCTTTAACCCCTCTATATTGTCTGTCAGTCTTTTCACCATACAAATGCTTTATAAGATTACTAATTAAAGACAAAAGCAGGTTAGCAAAATTATGAACAAATCGAGCATATCTGGAATTTAAAGGGTTTTCTAAGGTTGTCTCAGAAGCACAGCCAGGCTGGGGAAGGGCTGAGCCTGAAGCTGCAAATGTAGTTAGAGAAAGTTGAGCATGTGCATCAGATCTCTGGACTTCCCAGGCAGGGGAAGCAATGGGCTTGGCCATGGGAGGAGTAGAGGGTGGGGTCTGGAGAGGAGGGGAGGGACCAGAGCAATTTGAATCAGACTTGATTTTGAACTCAGGCCTGGATTCCTCTTCCCCCACTTTGCCTCCAGGTGCTAGGGGATTAAAAGCTTCTAGAGGGTGGGTCATTGCCTCCAGGCATGCAAAATTAGAGCAACAATTAGTGTTAGAACTGGGAAAAGCTGCAGGAATCTCTTCAGGTTTCTCTGAAAAAGCATGGTTGGGAGAGGGAGAGATATTTCCTTGTGTGAGTAAGTTGCTGGCTCTTTTAACAAAAATAAAAAGAAAAATAGAAAATCCACAAAAACAAAGCATTAACATGATCTTATCCCCCATTTGTCTGGTTAAACAGACTAAAATCAAAAATAGGGTAATTAGGGAGTTTAAAAGATCCATTCGAAAAAATTTAAAGGGAAAACACAGCCAGTACGCCAGTACTTAGCAGTTTAAAGGGTAGGGGAAATTTCTTACCCAACCAGAAGATCAGAAGTGAGGTTCAGCTTTCCTCTTCGTGGTCAGCCATCTGTTAAGGGCTAAAATTCTAGCTAAACTGTCTAAAATATCTAATGAGTGGTCGCCAATAAATTATAAGCTTTAGCAAGAGTTAGACTTTTAAGCATTTATTAAAGAGAATAAGAATTTGGTGAAGAGAGAGAAAAAGGCCTAGATTCCTATCTATTAAAGGGAGAGCACATTTCTAGCTCCCTTCTCCGCCAGAGTCCAGAGGAAAGAGACTGAGACCAAGCGCCAGTCTCTTCCTTCCTCCTCCCACTAGTCCGCGTCACTTCCTGAAGCCTGGTCTTGCCCTCAAAGACCTTTGCTTCATGGGCAGAACTCTTCTACAGTAAGTATCCAGCAGGTGGCGTCATTCCAATCGTTACAAGATGGCGGTATGGATTGGACTAGACTAGTGGTTCTTAACTTCTTTTTGTGTTATGGACCCATTTGGCAATCTATTGAAATCTGTGGTTGCCCTTCTCAGAATACCGTTCATAACTGTATTTTTAAAATTCCTAAATTTACAAAGGAAACCAAAGATTAATGAAAATAAAGATATCTTTTTTCTCTATCCAACTTTATGGATCCCCTGAAATCTACACACAGACCCTTATGATCTATGGACTCATAATCAACAAGTTAACAAACATTTATTAAGCACCTACTATTTGCCAGACACTATGCTAAGTCTGGGTGATACAAAGAAAGGCAAAAGAGAGACTCTGCTCTCAGGGAGCTCATAGTCTACTTTGGCAGACAACATACAAATAACTGTACAAACAACACATATGCAGGATAAATTGTATGTGGTCTCAAAGGGAAGACAATAAAATTAAGGAGGTTAAGGAACTCTGTAATTACTGGAAAACAATTTGGCAGAAACTAGGTATGGACCAACATTTCACATCACATATCAAGATAAGGTCAAAATGGGTACATGATTTAGACACAGTTTTCTTGATTATAAAATGAGCTAGAGAAGGAAATGACAAACCACTACAAGATCTTTGCCAAGAAAATGTGGTCACAAAGATTCAGATCCAAATATGATCATGAAGAGTCAGACACAACTGAAACTACTGAACAGCAGCAACAGCAACAATAAAGGATATGAACTGGGAATTTTCAGATGAAGAAATCAGATATCTATAGTCATATGAAAAATGCTCTAAATCACTGTTTATTGGAAAAATGAAACTTCACACCTATCAAATAGGCTAATATGACCAAAGGAAAATACCTAATGTTGGAGAGGATGTGGGAAAATTCGGACACTAATGCACTATTGGTGGAATTGTGAACTGATCCAACCATTCTGGAGAACAATTTGGAATTATTCCCAAAAGTCTATAAAACTGAATAACCCTTTAACCCAGCAATACTACTACTAGGTCTGTATTCCAAAAAGATAAAAAAATAAAAAGAACCTATATGTACAAAAAATTATAGCCACTCTTTTGTGGTGACAAAGAATTGAAAACTGAAGAGATGCCCATTAATTGGAAAATGGCGGAACAAGTTATGGTATATGATTGTGATTAAATATTATTGTGTTATAAGAATGGATGTGTAGGATGCTTTCAGAAAAACCTGGAAAGATTTGCATAAAGTGATGCAAAGTGAAGTGAACAGAACCAGGAGAATGTTGTACACAGTAACAGCAAAATTGTAGGATGATCAACTGTGGATTTCTTAGCTCTTTTCAGCAATGCAACAGTCTAACACAATTCTAAAGGACCTATGACGAAAAATGCAACCCACCTCCAGAGAAAGAACTGATGGAGTATGAATACAAATCAAATCATAGTATTTTCATTTTATATTCTGTGGGGTATTTTATGGCCTGTGTTTTCTTTTCCAACATCACTAATATGGGGCAGCAAGGTGGCACAGTGGATAAAGCACCAAACCTGGATTCAGGAGGACCTGAGTTCAAATCCAGCCTCAGACACTTGACACTTACTAGCTGTGTGACCCCAGGCAAGTCACTTAACCCTCGTTGCCCCACAAAACAAAAAACAAACAACATCACTAATATGAAAATATGTGTTGCATGATTGCACATGTATAATCAATATAAAATTGTTTGCCATCTCTGGGAGGGGGGAGGGGAACGGAGGGAGGGAGAGAATTTGAAACTCAAAATTCTTTTAAATGAATATTAAAAATCATTTTACATTTAATTGGAAAAAATAAAATATTATTTTAAAAAGAACCTCTGGGCAGGTAGGTGGTGCATTGGATAGAGCACCGGCCCTGGACTCAGGAGGACCTGAGTTCAGATCCGGCCTCAGACACTTAACACTTACTAGCTGTGTGACCTTGGGCAAGTCACTTAACCCCAATTGCCTCACCAAATAAAAAGAAAAAGAACCTCCATACTTGATGGTCACTGAGGTCCCTTTCAACTCTTTCATTCTGTAATACGAGGATTATGTAATACAAAGTAGTTTCAAAAGGGAAAGAGTGTTAACTAGAGGGACATGGTCCGTGCCAAGTTCTTTAACCTTTTAGACTCAGTTTTCTTATCTATAGAACAGTTATAATCATGCCTGCATGACCTTCCTCAGTGGATGGTTGTGAAGAAAGTGTTCCTTACAGGTTGAAATCCTCTATGAATCTGAGTTACGACCATCAAGAAGGAAGTGTTCTTCACTCCAGAAATACTCCACAAATATTGAAGTACAATTTTCATGATATGACAGAAGATTCAACACAGAACATTAACAACCTTCTCATTTGTATGAAATCCTCCATTTAAAGGGAATAAGGGTAAGCTTTCATGGCACACATTCAAGGAAATTAAGGCAATGAGAACAGAGCCTTCCACTGAATGTCAAGGTCAACAGCTCCCGTGTCCTTCTAGAGATGACAAAGTCCAAAACTTTGGTTTTTCTCCAGAAGACATCTTCACAATTTCCTATGTGCCAGATATATTTGGAAAGAATATTAACAGGAAATGTCCTATAAAATAAAAAATGAAATCATTTGGAAGGGCCAGGAATTGGAATAACAACTATAAGGGAAAAAAGCCAGTTCTAACAAAAACAAACAAAAACCACACAGTAAAAGAAGTATCCTAGACAATAAAGACATTTTCAATGAGGACCCCCAATTAAAAGCTTAGAAAGACATGAACTGGAAATGCAGAGGCCTAGAAGAGAAGGCTAAGGATTAGTTATAAAAGGAAGAGCTGTGCTTTGATCCAGTAGTAACTTAGTGGTGACACTTCCTGTTTAACAAACTTAGGACCATAGAGGTCTTCGGACCATTAACGTCACTGCAGATTTTGAGCTAGAAGGGGTCTTACAAGTCATCCAGTCCAGTTCCTTCTTTTTTAAAAAGAGGAAACTGATCCCAAGTGATGGAAAGTATCTTACTCAGAATCACATAAGTAGCTAGTGGTCCTTAAACTCAGACCTTTTACCTTTAAATCCACAACTCTTTCCACTGCAGTAAAATTGACCTTAAATTCTCATGCTGCTGCTCTCCCTTCATTCTCCTTCTCCCTGTGTGACTGCTACCCCTTAAGCTCCTTTGCTGTTTTATTAGCCATATATTCCTGCTGACTCAGAGTGTATCACAAGACTATCTCCTGGACCCTTTTCTCTCTCTACTTACTCTCAGCCAATGCCCTCGTCAATTCCCAGAGGTTTGTTATCTCTACAAAGACAACTCTCATGTGTATATATTCAGCCTTACCCTATCTCTTCTGAGCTTTTGTCATACATCTGCAACTACCTGCTGGACATTTCAAACTGGATGTTCCATTGGCCTCAAATTCAAACTATCCAAATCAGAGTTCAATATCTTTACCCCTTAGACACTTAGTAGCTATGTGACCCTGGACAAGGCACTTAATCCCAACTGCCTTAAACATTTGGGGCCATCTCTGGTTGTCCTAATATATATCTTGCCACTGGACCCAGATGGCTCTGGAGGAGAGAGTGAGGTTGGTGAACATGCATAGACCTTCCTCACTTAAATCCAATTCAGTGCAAGTCATGACATCACCTTGATGTTATGGTCCTCTTCAGGAACAAAGGACAAACAACACCAACTGTCAAAGGTACCACCATCCTTTCAGTCAACTAGTTTCACCAGCTCAGCATTACCATGGACTCCCCAATCTCTCTCGCTAGCTCTCTCACTTTGTTCAATCAGTTGCCATTTTTTCCATTTCTATGCCATCTCCTATCTGTCTCCTTTTCTCTACTTACATACCTACAACCTTAGTTCAAGCCTTTGCCACCCATTACCTGGACTATTTCAGTAGCCTCCTAATTAGCATTTTTGCTTCAAGTCTCTCAGCTTCTAAAGTGAAGGATTTTTTTCTTTTTAGAATTTTATTTTCCAAATTACATGTAAAAACAAATTTTGACATCAATTTTTAAAACCTTTGTGTTCCAACTTTTCTTCCTCCCTCCCTTCCCATCCCCCAACCCCAAGAACTCAAGCAATTCAATATAAGTTATACATGAATAGTCATGGAAAACATTCCCACATTAGCTAGGTTGTGAGAGAAAACAGATAAAAATAAAACTTCAAATTAAGGAACTGTCAAAAAATATGCTTTGATTTCTTTTCAGATACTATCAGTTCTTTCTCTGTAGCTGTATTGCAATTTTTATAAGTCCTTCAGAGTTATATGGAATCATTGCATTGCTGAAAATAACCACGTGCTTCCCAGCAGATCATCTTACACCATTGCTGTTATTTTGTATACAGTACATTTCACTCTGCTTCAGTTCATGTAGTTCTTTCCCGGTTTTTCTGATAGCATCCTGTTTATCATAACCTTTATGGAGTACCTTAAACTTGACAAAGAATCTTCTTCACAATAGCCCAGCAAAGTAGGTACCATACGTTTTACCATGATAATCAATCATCATAACTGTTTCCCTCCCTCCTATTCCCTTCCCATGATATTTACTCTATTTTCTATCTTCTTTTACCCTATTCCTCCTCAAAAGTGTTTTGCTTCTGACTGTCCCCTCCCCCACTCTGCACTCCTTTCTTTCACCCTTCCCTCCTTATCCTTTTCCCCTCTTACTTTCCTGTAGGATTAGATAGATTACTCTTCCCAATTGGGTGTGTATTTCATTCCCTCCTTGTGCCAACTCTGATGAGATTAAGGTCTTTGAGCTAATTCTGTGTTCTAAATTTTCTTCTTCCCTCCCTCCTCAGCTCTCCCTATGAAATCAAGCAGTTCAATATGTCATACATGTGCAGTTAGGCAGAACATCTTCACCTTCCTCAAAAGTGTTTTGCTTTTTATTCCTCCCTCCCCCAATCTGACCTTCCTTCCTTCCCCTCTTATATCCCCCCTTATCTCCTTCCCCTCCTACTTTCCCTCAGGGCAAAATATATTACTATACCCACTTGAGTATGTATGTTATTCCCTCTTTGAGCCAATTCTGATGATAGTAAGGTTCACTAACTCCCCCACTCCTTCCCCCTCTTCCCCTCCCCTCCATAAGCTTTTTCTTAAGATTTTTCTAAAGTATAAATTGTAACCATACCAGTCCTCTCCTCATGAAATATCAATGGCTCCCTATTTCTTTTAGGATCAAATACTAATGCCAAATATGAATTTACTTTTTAATGCTCTTTATGACCTGACCCCAATATACCTTGCCAGCCTTATATATTATTATACCTCTGACACTGTGTGGTCTAGCCTAACTGATGACCTTATAACATAATAATATAATAATAATAATCAGACCTAACCTTGCATTTCCCATCTCCATGCCTTTGCACTGGCTCATCCTCATGCCTGGAATCTATTCCCTCCTCACCTCTACTTATAATTCCTTGTTTCCTTCAAAATTCAACTCAAGCACTACCTCCTACATGAAGACCTTCCTGAAACCCCAGCTACTAGTGTACCCCCAAATTACCATATATATATATATATATGTGTGTATGTATATACGTATATATGTGTATATATATGTGTGTGTGTGTGTGTGTGTGTGTGTGTGTATATATATATATATCCTTATATATGTATATGCTATCTCCCATAATGGAGTTAAAGTTTCTTGAGGGTAGGGAGTGTTTTGATTTTGTCTTTGTGTATCAGAAGCCAGAACTGTGCTTGACACACACTTGGTGCCTAATAATTACTTCTTGATTGGTAGATTGTGGATCTGTTGATAAATTGTGGGCCAATTCTTCAAAAAGCCCTATATATTAATTCACAGTGATTCAGAGGACTAGCCACCAAGGGATAAATCCTTTTGGTCACAGGATATCATGTCTTTTAACCTAAGTGAAGACAGGGAAGGAGTGTCCACCATGATGAAATCCATGGTGTTTTCAGTATTAGAACATAGCAGGATAAAGTGATAAAGAAACATCCTAATCTCCCAAAATAAGAGCACTGCAATGCAAGAGATTCCTTTTCGCTAAGAATTGGAAATCAAAGGAATGTCCGTCAGATTGGGGAATGACTAAACAAGCTGTTGTATATGATGGTGATGAAATATTATTGTGCTATAAGAAATGACAAGCAGGATGATTTCAGAAAGGCCTGGAAAGACTTCTATGAATTGATGTATACCAAAGCAAGCAGAACCAAGAGAATGTTGTGCACAGAGACAGCAATATTGTTTGATTGTGACTTAACTATTCTCAGCAATACAATGATCCAAGACAATCCCAAAGAACTAATGATGAAGCATACTACCCACTTCCAAAGAAAGAACTGATATTAATTGAACACAGAGTGAAGCATGCTATTTTTCACTTTCTTTAATTTTTCTTTGATTCAAGTTTAGTTACACAAAATGACTAATGTGGTAATGTTTTATAGATTTGCACATGTTTAACCTATATCTGATTGCTTACTATCTCAGGAAGGGGGCGGGGAGGAAAGGAGGGATAGGATTTGGGACTCAAAACTTTAAATAAAAATGTTTATAATTTTTTTAAAAAAGAGATTTCTTTAAAGTTATCACTTGTGAGGCAGCTAGGCAGTATAGTGGATAGGACCCTGGACTTGGAGTCAGCAAGACTAGAGTTTGAAACCCACCTCAGATCTGTGTGACCCTCTGCAAGTCACTTAACCCCTCTGAACTTCTTTCTACAAGTATAAACTGAGAAGTTTGAATTTGCTTACCTCTTGTCTTCCTTTTAGCTCTGAATCTTTGATTTTGTGCTAATCCCCATTGCCTCTGCTACAGAATTTTCCCTAGAGGTAAATGGAAATATTTCTTTCCCAAAACATTTCCTGGCTAGGGGAAACCACCCTCAGCTCATTTTTACCAGGGCCACAAAGTACACCACTCTTCATTATTGGGAGCTTCTTTAGTAGGTCAAATGGGCTGCATATTTCCTCTATCCAGCTGCTTAGCCTTGAGATTCTTGCCTCTGCCTGACAGTGATGCCTTCTAATTGTTGTTTATAGATGCCAAGAGACTTTGCACTTCTTTGGGATTTAGCCCAATTCTTCTTGTCCTTCCTCTTTTTCTGACATGGGTTATCTTTCTCTATGCTCAGCCCACCAGCATTTGAGGGAATTTTGCACTTGGATGATACTCAGCTCATCAGCTGGTCTCTGTCATTTCATAGTGACACCCCCACCCCCACTGCTACCATCCTGTACCCTCCTATAATACCCCCAACAACAACAACATTTGGTATTTCACATATTATACTGAAGCCCCTTTCTGCTGGTCAATCACCTGGATACTTTTTCATTAAGGAAATAATTTGGAAGGAAAACACATTTGCTGTGACCATACTGTTTTGGGGTTTTTGACTGATTTTCCATTTGTTAGTCATTCATCTGGATAGGTGCCTGTACATTTTCCAAAAGGTTTAATGTGGAAAATTATATCTTTGGCCATATGAAATCCTTGCTCAAAATTATAATTTTGTCCATATCTAAGGAGCTCATGGTACTCTGCAGATATTTTCTTATTAATGCTCAAAACTCTCTGGTTAGATATATAGCAACAATTATAGAACCTATTTAGAATTGCAAGCAACAAATACTAAGGGAAGTTAACTTCTTTCATGTTAAGGAAAGCTATGGAATGTGGTGTGGAAAAAAGCCCGGACTTTCCCCATAACCAGTCAAGAGCAGTAAATTTACCTTTTTATATTAGAATAAATATTATAATAATAGTAGCACCTAGCACCACTACTCTGTATTTATCTTGTTTGTACTAATTTATATATATATGGCATCTCACCCAATATAATGTAAGTTACTTGAGGGCAGGGACTTTTTTTTTCTTTTTATCATGAGCACTTAGCACAGTGCCTTATACACAGTGAGTATTTAATAAATAGATATCGATTCATTGATCTAGAGAATTCTTCTGAGAGGGGGAGATGGAGTTAGCAAGTGATATGCATAATTTATGGGATGACTTAATTGTGATGGATACCCACATAACGATAATAGCCCATATTTATATAGCACTTTAAGGTTTGCAAAGCACTTTCACAAATATCATCTCATTTGATCCTATAAAACCTCTGAGAGCTAGGTGCTGTTATTATTGCCATTTTACAGATGGGGAAACTGAGGTGGACAGAGGTTATGTGAGCTGCCCCGGGTCACACAGATGGTAAATTTTGTACTTGGGTCTTCCTAATGTTAGGCCCATCCCAGAGCTCTCTTCATTGCACCTTCTAGCTGTCTCTACATGTTTCCCATTGCAATCTCTAGCTCTCTGAGGAAGAGCAAAAAAGAAATGTTGGCAGCCTGGTGACTATCATGTGTGAGGCCACTAGAAAACGTTGAGGTGTCATCGGCTGGGTCAAACAAGTTTGTGTAATTAAAAGAAAAGCATAATTACCCCAAAGATTATAGATTAAAAGCCAGAAAGAACTTCAAAAGTGCTATAATCTACCATTCTCATTTGATAGAGGAGGAAACTGAAGGTTGGAAGAGAAGTGACTTGCCCAAGGTTTCATTGGTAGTCAGTAGCAGAGCTAGGATTCAAAGCCAAGTCCTTTGACTCCCAAGACCTTTTCAGTTCAGTTTACTCTTGTCATCCTGTTCTATTCTGAGTCTATATGCATGTGCATGTACACATACATACAATACACTTACATATATATATATATATATATAATTGTGCACACACACACGTAACACACACATGTAGACCAGCACTGTGGGCTGTTAATACAATTGCCTGTCCTAGGTGGGCAATAGGCTTTTTTCATCCACTTGGCTTTTCCTATGTGAAATGAAAAAAAAAAATCTTGGTTTTTTTCTCCCCTCCAACTAGGGGCATGGAAAAAAATGCTAAAAAACAGAGCATAAGCTTGTGTCTTAATAGCCCATTGCCCCTCAGTTAAAGCAAAGCATTTACTGGTTAACAGGTTTTGTCTAGAAACTCCTCTTAAGGTAGACTGGCAAAAGCATTGAAACAGAAATGTAAATAAAGATTTTAAAAGTGGCTCATGTCCACATTCATGAGCTCATTCATTTCAGGGATGCTTCTGAATTTTGTCGTTGACTTATTTGATGATAAACTAAAAAAAAAATCTCAAAGACTTACAAAATGATCATGGTCATTGACAGACAGAATAGTGTCATTCCCCCCCACACACACACACACATACACACATTCCTTTCCTCCACAATGAAACTTTCTGGAGTTATTGATTTCTAGTGTTTAAAGTGGTAGTCTACACATTGGAACTGATTTCCATTTTCCCCTCAAGTAAGTCCTTTTCTAATTTAATGCAAATTACTTGAGAAGGTAGAAAATTCAAGGTACTTTAATCATCTTTTCCTTAAATAATTTTTAATCAACCAAAATTATACAATCTTGCATGCAATTAAGAATGTCATAAATGATACTTCGAGAAATCCTTCTGGTTCAGTCCTTCTCTTAATATAGTTTTGGATTGTAGGGTTCAGTTTCCTTTCAATATCTTTGTCATAAGACAAGCAGATAACAGTTTGAGAAGATTCTATAAGCCATTAGCGCCTAAACAGAATCACAAGTCTAAGGTAAAGAACTCTTTCAATGCAAGTTAATTCATGTTTACCCTTTCATTTCGTTATTTGGATTCACTGAGGATATTTGGCTGGTTATTCAATCCCAGGAGAAAGAACATCAGCTACTTGGATGCAAAGCCCTTTCTGTTTACCTGCTGCCCAGCACAGTGCCTGCCACATAACAATAGCTGTTTAATACATGTTTGTTGAATTGAATCCAATATACACTTATAGTCCCCCAGTCAACATATCCCATGTTAGCTCTTCTCTCTCTCTCCCTCCTTCCCCTCACTCTATCTCTCTACTTATATCTCCCTCTTCCCTCTCTCTTCCCCCTCTCCCTCCTTTTCTTTTCCCCCTCTCTTCCATCTTCCATGGTTTTGACCTTCCCATGCTTTAGACTTCTCTTTAACTTTCACCCCACATCTCCTGGGGCCCTCTTCCATTTGATTGACATCAGGCCACCAAAGTTGAATTCTTCCTTTGGTCTGACTGTGTGTGTTAACATGATTCTCTAAGTCTTTTAGGGACTACCCATCATTATGTGGCTTATGGACAAGTTGTAACCTTTGGAGATCTTCACCAAAATGGACAGAATGACCTTATTTCTCTCATCAATAAATATTAAAATAATATTGATTGAACACCTTAATGTCTGCCTGACACACTTTTAGAAACTATGGGGAGAGTCCAAGAAGTATTAAAATATCCCCTTTGTCCTCAATAAGCTTTTAATCTACTTAGGGAGAAAAGAGATGATCATGTGACAATATAAATGATAATAGAAGATTAAAAGATTCATCCATAAAAATGGGCTTCACAGACAGTAATGCCTCTAGGAGTTTGGAGGCAGAGGTCACTTTTGGTTGGTGTGGTAGGAGAAGCTTATAGAACGTGAGCAGCCTGTAGGATGGGTTAGATTTTCATTGGCACAAAGGAAGAGGAGGAGGTGGCCATGAAAGGAAACTGCATTGCTGAGTAGAGTGTGAAAGGTAGGAGAATAGCTGATCTGGATGCCCCTATTTGTCTTAAACATATGTGTTCAAAGTTCCCATTTTATAGTCATCCCATTGCTTCCCCTGAGATTTTTCTAGTTGTGACTTGACTTGTGGCAAATGTTTCCATTCCAAACCACCAAAAGTGATCTCTCATCAATATCATGTCGCTGAAATCTTGCATCTTTCACAGAGAAGAGCAATATTTTCTTCTTTTCCTGCTCCATTTGGACATGCAACTGCCTTGGCTGGCTATTTTCCCAAATCTCTTACCTGCATGGTGCAGAGTCCTGACTGAGAATCAGGAAAACACGAATTTAAATCCTCCCTCATACACTTATCGGCTATGTGACCTTGAGTACATCACTTAACCTCTCTCAGCCTCAGTCTCCTCATCTGTAAAATAAGCATAATAATAGCAAATACCTTAAAGGGTTGTTGTAAGGATCAAATGAGATAATATACACAAAGTGTTTCATAAACTTTAAAGCACTGTCTAAGTGTGAGCTACAATCATTATTACCCACCTCCTCGAAAATAATGCATTCATTGATAGATCTGGGCATTTGGTTTCTATCCTTTCATGTTTGTTCATGCATTGATTCGATAGCTCAATTGTACTATCTTCATTTTCTGGATCGGTGTGTTCTTTTCCTTGCTGTCAGTGGTGGCCACCAGGGGAGTAAGATCTGTGCCACAGGATTGGCTCTCTTACATCATCTCTAGCCCAGTACGGAGCAGAAGTGTGCATGGTGATAATTCCCCTTTTTCAGAGGGATAGCATTCTTTGGTCTTTATAAGGTCTATTTCTCCCATTAAAGTTTCTGCTGACTTCCTTGCATAGGCATACATCAGCTAGTCATCAGGCAGCCTTTCACTGTTCCACTGGTCCTCTTTTTGCCTGAAAACGGGTCAGTTTTCCTTGCTTCTTTTTTTGAGGTGGTTGTTGTCTGGAGGGAGTCAGTGTTTCCCAACATCACATTCTGATTAAAATCCCCTTGCCTCCTTATGTGCTCTAAGATAGAAAGCATGTGGCATTTTCAAGAATTCTGCCCAGCAGTCAGCAGTGTCTCCTCTTCAGGTGTGAATGTCAAAGCCATTCCTACAATTAGCACTCAGGGCAGGAGACTCAAATATTATCTGGCAGTTATGTCTGTACTAGTAGATGACATGCTAGACCTTTTAAACACTTATTTATGGTTTCCTATGTTCCAGGCACTGTGTCAGGGCCTATGGTGATAATGACAAGAATAAAACAGTCCCTGCTCACAAGGAGCTTATCTTTTTGGGGAGGAAGATGATATGGGGCAGCTGGGTGATGCAGTGGTTAGAATACTGGGCCCAGAGTCAGGAGGACCTGAGTTCAAATCTGGCCTCAGACACTTCCTAGCTGTGTGACCCTGGGCAAGTCATTTCACCCTGTTTGCCTCAGTTTCCTCATCTGTAAAATGAGCTGGAGAAGGAAATGGCAAACCACTCCTGTATCTTTGCCAAGAAAACCCCAAATGGAGTCATGGAGAGTTTGCACAAATGAACAGCAATAAAAGATGATGTGTACACAGATGAATAGATACAAAGCATATACAAAGCCATACAAAGCATTGTCAAGAGATAGAGAGAACTAACAAATGAAAGGGTTAGTGTAAATCTTGCATAGCAATGACATCTTAGTTGTGCCCTGAAGGAAACTAGGCATAACCATGACAACAACAACATTTATACAGCACTGCAAAGTTCACGATGAGCTTTACATATGTTACCTCATTTTTTGCTTTTAACAGACTGAAGTGAGAAGGAGAAGAAGGAGGGGGAGGGGAAAGGGGAGGGGGAGGAGGAGTTGCATTCCAAGCAAGATGGTCCAGGCTATGCAAAGGCCCAGAGGCTGGAGATGGAACTTCCTGAATGGGGACCTGCCTATTCAATATGAAAAGTGAAAGAAAATTTCCCATTGCTTTAAATGTTGTTCTAATTCCCCATGAGAGGGAAAACAAAGTTTATAAAAAAGTTCTTTCTGAAATCTGCTAGCACCTCCAATTTAGACAAACTATTTAAACACAGCTTCCTTCATCACAGCTGGCTTCTTGTGAATGAGAAATATTTCAATACACTGCTAAAATGTCCTAAATGGAATTTTTCGAAATCCCACATTATGCATCTGCATGTGCAATTTCGACTAAATCATAATACTGCATAGTAGTAATATATTTCTTACTTTGCTAATTACTTTATTAGCTAATTGGTATTAAAACAGATTGCTCAGATACCTAATATGATTTCCTAACTGCTGCTTGGTGTTAAAGTGTGAAACTGCAGCCACTGTTAATTCACTGAGAGACTTAAAGAAGGCATCATCATGGCAATAAACGTTATGAATGATAGGAATACGCAGAAAACCCAGATACACAAACTCTCCTCATAGATAACTTTCATGAGTCATTTGATTTCCCTAAAGAATTCAGTTATGAATTTGTGAGCAAAAGGTCAACTCAGCAGAGTCCTAACCATCTCCATATTTTGAGAGAGCATGGCAAAGTGGATTGAGACTTGACTTTGAAATCCAAAAGCCTGGATTAGAAATCTCCCTTAGCTGCTAATTAGCTGTGGGGCCTTTGTGAAGTACTCAACATCTCTGAACCTCAGTCTTGTCATCTATAAAATGGGTAAATATCCCCAAGTGCTAATAATAACACTTCCCTCCTAGGGTAGTCATGAGGATTGAATGAGACAATATGAGTAAAGTGCCTGGCAGCTTTTCAAGAACTTTACGGATGCCAGATACTATTAATCTAAACAAGTACTTGGCCTGCAGCATGGTGATGCAGCTCAGCATCACCAGCTGCTCTTGTCTTCTTTCCCTCTGCTTGGGCAGCCACACAAAGCTATGGGGTCTCCATGGGGATATATACCATAAGTGCTTATCTTTTATCCCCTCCATCTGCTTGCTACTTTGTAGTATAGTAATTTCCATAGGTGGTGAGGCACAGCTATTTGATTGTAAGCTCTCCAAGGGCAGGAGCCATGTATTACTCACTTTTGCATTTGCCCTGGTGATTAACACAATATAGGTGGTCATTCAATGTTTGCTGAACCTTCCTCAAATATTCATGTGTATTGTATGTGTGTAAATTTATTTACATTTAATATCTATCTCCCTCAATCAGAATGAAAGCTTTTTGAGGTCAGGGTCCAGGTTTCTCTTAGTATTTGTTTGTTTATTTGTTCATTTTGCAAGGCAATGAGGGTTAAGTGACTTGCTCAAGGTCACCCAGCTAGTAAGTGTAAAGTGTCTGCGGCCGGATTTGAACTCAGGTCCTCCTGAATCCAGGGCTGGTGCTTTATCCCCTGTGCCACCTAGTTGCCTCCTTCTCTTAGATTTGTGACCCCAGTTCCTAGCACATTGCCTAGCATAGACTAGGTATTGAAGAAATGCTTATTGGATTATTGAATCATAATTTAATTTGGAATCTAATTTGAGTCAACACAGGTCACTAATAACTCTCAAGGCACCTAGGTTGGGCCTAACACTGTCCTGTAGAAGATGCAAAAGAAACAGATAGCCCAGTCCCTACCCACAAGAAGCTATAACCTATTTAAGGGAGTAAAATATATAGGAAATTTCAATAAAATATTTACACACTTCAAGAAGAGAAATATTTATTTGAAATGAAAATGGTAATGCTAGAACATTACAGTATGTAGTTAATGGAAGGAAATGTTCAAAATCTTCACTTTCGGCTCCTCTGCATTTCAGAGAACAATGTGCTTCCGAGTTGGCACAGTCACCCACATTTTTAACACCTCTTTATCCCAACTCCATTCAGGGAAATGGCATTTATTATCAGCTAGTATATGTCAGACACCCTTCTAGCCACTAGAGATACAAACCCATAAAAGGCAGCAGTTCCTGCCCTCAGAGAGGTTCTGTACTCTCAAGACTCCCCCCTCCTCCACAACCCAGGGCAGGTCCTTATGCCCTCTTGCCTATAATATCCTCATTGTTCTCCTTACCTCTAGTTCAGACATTTAAAACAAGAAGTCCACTCTCCAGTGCAGCCCAGAGTAAAATGTAATTGGGAACTAATCACATAAATAAAAATACAATTAGCCATGGATAACATCACATTTTAAAACTGTCAATATGTAGCCACAGGGATCCTTAGGTACAGTTTTTGGTGGCCCATTTCTATTTGAATTGGATACCACTGCTCTCATCTCTTGGCTTGCCAATCCATCCTCTGTACAACTTGGCCAGCCTGATCCAGGGATAGGTCTGATCATGTCACTTTTCTGTTCAAAACCTCTTCTGTGGCTCCCTATTACCCTCTAAGATAAAATACTTCCTCCTCAGCCTGGTATTTGAGATCCTTCACAATCTGGATTCCACCAACATTTTCAGTTTGTTTCATATTATCCCTCTTCATTCACTCTACATTTCAACCTGATTGGGCTATGAGCTCTTCCCTAAATTTGACTTGGCATCTCCTGCTTCGATGTATGACACAAGCCTTTCCTCCTGCCCTGAAATGCACTCCCTTCTCATATCTAGTTTCAGAATCAGAGATGCCAACAACTCCTTGCAGAAGGCTTCACTGACTGACCTCACCCCTTAGGTATTACTGCTTACCCCTACCTCAAATGACTGTACATTGACTAATCTGTGCACATATTTAATCCCCCTAGTTGATTGTAAGCATGTGGAGGGTCAGCTAGGTGGCACAGTGGATAAAGTACTGGCCCTGGAGTCAGGAGGACATGAGTTCAAATCTCACCTCAGACACCTACTAGCCGTGTAACCCTGGGCAAGTCACTTAACTCCAATTGCCTTAAATATCTGGGGGCATCTCCAATTGTCCTAATGTATACCTTGCCATTGGACCCAAATGGCTATGGAAGAGTGAGGTTGGTGACCTTGCACAGCCCTCTTTCACTTAAATCCAATTCAGTGCAAGTCATGATATCACCTCCCAATGTCATGGTCCTCTCTCTCTCTCTCAATCTCACATACACATACCACACATACTCTCTATATGTATATGTACATACATATGTGTTTATGTTTTTGCTTCTCCTTTGTTTATCATATACACACATATATACATATATATTTATACACACATATATGCATATCTATACACACACACATATATATATATATATGCACCTTGAGCGTAGATCGCTGCATTTGTGTGCCTTGTTCCTTCTGAATAATAGGTCCTTAATAAGTATTTGTTTACTTGAATTCCATTATTATGTAGCTTTAAAATAGTTACATGTGCTTGAGTTTTGATTCCAAATTTGTGTACTTAGATCTTAATACTGCTTTCCATTTTTGGACATTGAAACGCCTTTGTTGCTCAGTCATTTTTCAGTCATGTCCAATTCTCTGTGACCCCATTTGGGGTTTTCTTGCCAAAGATACTAGAGTGGTCTGCCATTTCCTTGTCCAGCTCATTTTAGAGGTGGGAAAACTGAGGTAAACAGGGTGAAGTGACTTGCCCAGGGTCACACAGCTAGTTAAGTTTTTGAAGCTCTATTTTAACTCAGGAAGAGGAGTCTGGCTCCAGGCCAGGTGCTGTATCCATTGAATCTTTACATTATTTGAATATTTGATGGTGTTCTACCATTGTGAATGGTTCTTTTTCTGCTTACATTGCAATTAGTTCAACTCTATGACATGCGTCATCAGTGTCATCTCACTCAATAAAATAAATTAGCATCCACCTAATGTCCATTTGTAGATGACATAGCATCCTTTACACCCTGTGTGTGCTTTGTGTGTGCATGAAATTTAGCTAGACAACAATATAGTAGAGAGAAAAAATAATGGCTAGACTTGGAGTTGGGGAATGCTCAAATTCAAATCCTACCTCTGGCACTTATTAGTCACACAACCACTGATAAGTTTCCTCACCCCTTTGAGACTCAGTTTCTTTATTTGTAAAATGGGAATAATAAACTTTGTTTTGTAAATTTTATAAAATCCCTACATAAATGTTTGTTATTCTCATGAATAGTCTTATTGTTGCCACCTCTGGATGTCCTTACAAGCCAGAGCTAGTTATAATGACAACATTTTTGGTCCCTTTCTAGTTTTCCAGTCACATAGAGGCAGATTTAGACATGGGCAGAATGCCTCTCTCTCCTTTAACTTACGATCTGTCTGCCCCCTCCAACTATAAATCACTGACCTTGTGTGGTTTTCAGCACAGAAGGAGAATCAGCCTCAATTGGGCCTATTTCAGATGTCTTTGGGTCATGCTACAGAAGGCATAATGTGACCCTCACCTGTGAGAATTGTCATGGTTAGTTCAGCAATCTTCACCAGCTAAAGAAAAAGCATTCCCTATTTTCAGCTCCCTTCTTCTTAGGTGCGTATCTGGCCAAGTGATTGCAGTGGGAAAGCACACCCATATTTCCTGGGTTCAGAGCCAGAACTTCCATTTTGATGGTAGCTGGGGCAAGATGAATTGGGACGCCACTCCCCTGGCAGTCTGAGGTAATATAGAGAGGTCGGTCATGGGATCGATGGGGGAGGGGGGAGGTTGAAGACCTGTGTAGCCAGGGTGTTGGAAGGCAGTGGTTCTAGAACTGAACCCACTGTGGAAGAGATAAAAGTGCCCTGGAAGTTCCCAGCACATCACAGGGCAGGATAGAGCAAACTTGAAAGGAGAACAGGTTGCTGAGTGATGTCTGGGTATCTAAAGGCAGAAACATATGCCAACTCCTCCGTCCTCCATGGCAAGGGTAGGAGAGAAGGAGCAGTCAGCCTTGGAAAACACATGGAGAAAGTGTGCAGTTTTTTTTGAGAAAGGCAGGTTTCTGTGAACTACAGAAGACAGAATGGATATGAGAGGAAGAGATCTGGGATGAACAGAAATTTGGGAATAATAGAGGAGGCTTCCAGAGAGCTCTGTGGAAAGGGAAGGCAGAAGAAGTTAGGGATAAAGGCATGACCCATGCATGTCACCTTCACCTTTGATCCCCATCATCCTTCATGGTACAGTTTATGAGTTCAGGAAGTATACTAGCAGTCCTCCCACCATTTGAGGGAAAAGCAGATCCCAGCAGAAATGCATAAGACCATGGGAACTTGTAGTGTGGTAGGTAGTCCAGAGACTGGGGGAGGGAGCAAGTTGTTAAGGCAGACATCATTTGGGATGGGGGGCACATAATGTCAGCACCTGGTGCTGAGTCCCTGTATCTTTTTTTTTTCGGGGCAATGAGGGTTTAGTGACTTGCCCAGGTTCACACAACTAGTAAGTATCAAGTGTCTGAAGCTGGATTTGAACTCAGGTCCTGCTGAATCCATGGCTGGTGCTTTATCCTCTGCACCACCTAGCTGCTCCCTTGAATCCCTGTATCTTGATGCTAGTTCCTACCCTGCAAAAGTCTACAGCTTAATAACTAAGTCATAAGAGAATTGCTTGAGTCCCCAAGAGTTTAAGTGATTTGTCTAGAATCACTCAGCTACTAAGTATCAGAGGTAGCATTTGAACCCAAGTCTTCCTAACTCCAAATCCAGCACTCTGTCCGCTCCAATAATCTGCCTCCAAATGTTAAAAAAAAAGTCATAATAATACTGCCAGTTACTTGAGGTATCAAAGTAAGCACTTGACAAGAGAAGCAGATGGGAATGGAGAATATTGATCATTCAAGAGTCCAGAGCCTCTGTCTAGTTGAATGCTGTGTTCAAAAGTAATCAGTCACATGGTGGATAGAGCACCGGCCCTGCATTCAGGAGGATCTGAGTTCAAATTCGGCCTCAGACACTTAACACTTGCTAGCTGTGTGACCCTGGACAAGTCACTTAACCCCAATTGCCTCACAAAAAAAAGTGATCAGTCAGATTTCCCACCATAGTTTGGTTCCCACATAGTAGGAGATAAAGAAATGCTTGTCACTGATGTCTTTAGTAGAGTTTCCCACTGAAGTCTTTGAGTCTTTGACTTATAGGATTTTCTAGATCCACTTCTGTCTGTATTTCTTTCAGCCACCAGGTGGCATTTTCTTTGCTACTGAAATACTCAATGGAAAGACCTAACCAAAAGGTGTCCCATAGAGATCAGTTTTATATCTCTTACACAAAAAGAATGAGGGTGGGTTTTCATAGATCATACAATCCTACATTAAGGGCTAGAAGGGACCTCAGAGGCCATGTAGTCCAGCCCCCTCATTTTCCAGAGGGGGAGACTGAGGTTCATAGACATTGAGTGACTTACCCAATGTCATATAGGTAATAATTGTCCAGAAGTGGGATATGAGCTTGGATCCTCCTATTCTGGGGTTAGTGTAGATTTCCCTGCATTATTCTGACTCAATCAGAAAAATAAAAAGCTCAAGAGTCCTTAACCTTTCTGTGCTATAGACCCCTTTGGCAGTCTGGTGAAGCCTATGGACCTCTCCTCAGAATAAATGTTTTACATGCATAAAATAAAATACAGAGGATTACAAATGACAAAAATTATATGCAAATATAGATATCAAAGCATTAAAAACACACAAGTTCTTAGATGCCAGGTTAAGAAGCCTTATTTCAATCCTGATGGTTTTGCCACCTAACAGGGCTACATAAAGAACCTGGGAGAATGTTAGCCATGCAGAGAACTTGGAGTCAGGAAGGCCAGAGTCCAAAGCCTACCTCTGCTACATTTTAGCTCTGTGACCCTGAGTAAGTCACTTATGCTTTTTGCAGCTCCCAACAACCTTCTAAGATGATAAATTGCAGATGGACTATCAATGTAAATTGAGAGAGAGAGCTTACACTGGGTGTTCTTCACATGGATAACTAACAGGCCTGGAAAGCCCTCCAAAAGAACTCAGAAGGGAAATTGGTGACTCATATATCAAGTATATAGAATTATACTATGTACTGTTTATTTACAAACTTAACTTCTTTGAGGCCTTGATCCTACTAAGTCAAACTAAAACATCTGTTGTCTCAAGAATTTCGAACACCAACTTATCAAAGAAAGGTCCATGAATTACTGTGAATTTGGAAGTATAGCAAATAAAGGCAAAGGTTTATCTGCCTTTTAAAACATAGCTCTACCTAGGGAATGGTGGTTCATTTTCTAGTAATAATGGCTGACATTTATATAGTGTTTTAAGGTTTACCAATGCTTCACCAATATTACCTCATTTGATCCTCACAGACACCCTGAGGGATGATTACCCTCATTTTCTAAATTAGGTCATGTAATTTCATCCAAGTCACCAATTTAGGAAGTCTCAAAGTCTGCATATAAACATGGGTCTCTTCTGACTCCAATTCTGGTCCTGCTTCCACTATGCTTCATTGTCCAAAGAATTCTTCACTCTACAAAAGACTTAACTACAGGGTTCCTTTAACTAATGGATACTCTTGGTGCATCTGAAATATGATTTGATTTGATTTGATTTAACAGATAACAACAACTTAAATTTACTTACAACCTTGCAGAAACACAACTTCTTAAACATTATTGAAATCTTTTGTTTTAATTATAACATTAAAGTTTCCCTCAGTATGCCTCTCACTTCTCCCTCCCAATGGGCCATTCCAGCTGACAAAAAAATATTTTGAAATCAAAAGAAGAAAAAAGGGGGGAAATTAGCAAAACCTATGAATACATTGAAAAATTCTGAAAATGTGTGCAGTGCCCCATAGCTGTGAACCTCTCATCTCTGCATAGGGTGGGGTGGATGTTCCTTCTTGTAGCTCCTCTTTAGAGTCAACATTGTTTTTGATGATTTTGATTGTTTTGTGGTTCTTTCCATTTGCATCGTTGCAGGCATTGTATACATCATATTCTTGGCTCTGCTTGCTTCATTCTATATCAGTCAGCTCTTTAAATATTTCCATGTTTCTCTGTATACATCAAATTAATCCTTTCTTATGGCGTAGTAATATTCCATTATACTTATATGCCACAGTTTGTTTAGCCATTCCCCCAATTGATGAGAAGAGTCTACTTTTTTTTTCATAATTCTTTTCTACCACAAAAAAGTACTGCTACAATTTTTTCACATGTATGAAGACTTTCTTTTTGTCATTAACCTATTTGGAGTATAAGCCTAGTAGTAGAGTCTCTATGTTGAAGAGTATGGGAATTTTAGTCACTTTATCTGCTTAATTCCAAGTTGCTTTCCAAAATGGATATACTGATTCATACAAAACTGCAGGAACATAACTCTTTGAGGAAACTGATGCTTATCTGCACCTTTTCATTTAAAAATCCTCAGTGAACATTTGAATAAAGATAAACCTTTCATGCTATTTTATGTTTTATTATTTTTATGTATACAATGAAAAATAATCATTTTTACTCAATGGAGGTCTATTATAATAATACAGGAAGATTCAGAACAGTTTTATCACCAGACTCAAAGAGTAATCATTAGTGGCTTGATGTCAGCTTAGAGCAGGGTCTCCCATGAAGCACCCCAAAAATCTGGGCTTGGTCATTTGTTATGAAATATTTTTTCAATGACTTGGAAAAAGGTACAGACTTGTCATATTTGTAGATGACACAAAACTAACAAGGATAAATAACACACTAGATGACAGAGTCATCATTTGGAATGATATTGACTAGCTGGAATGGTGGGCTGAATAAAATAAAAAAGGAACCGAATAGAGATAAATGTAAAAAAAATCAACCTGACAGGTATAAGAGTCTGTGCAGTTATTGTGCTGGAAAGGATTTGCAGGGTTTAGTGAATCAGAAACTAAAGATGGCAACCAAGAAAGCAAATATGGATCTTAAGATCCATTAGGAGAAGTACAATTTCCAGTAATTAGAAAATGATCCTCCCATTGTTTTCTACCCAGATTAGACCAATGTTAGAGTACTATATGCTGTTTGGTATCACATGTTAGGCAGAATATTGGTAAAAGGGACAACATTCACAGGAAGATGAGCTGGTAGATGGAATCCTTCAGTTCATGTCATTTAAAGAGTTGTGGAAGGAACTGAGGTTTGCCATGGAGAGCTCTGATGTGAACCTCTCTGATGTTATGGATTTTTGTAGCCTGTGGAAGCAGAAGGGGAGAATCACAGAATCCCAGGTTTAAAAGGACCCTCATAGGCTATCTTGTCCAGTTCATTTCTGAATAAGAATCCCCTTCTGGGGGGCATCTAGGTGGCGCAGTAGATAAAACACCGGCCCTGGATTCAGGAGGACCTGAATTCAAATCCGGCCTCAGACACTTGACACTTACTAGCTGTGTGACCCTGGGCAAGTCACTTAACCCCCATTGCCCTGCAAAAAAAAAAAAAGAATACCCTTCCAGTGTACCAAATTGAGGGGGCCTTTGATTGGACTTCCAGTGAGGGGCAAGCCACTACCTCCAAGGGCAGTCTGTATCTCTCTTGGCTAGCTCTAATCATATGGAAGTTTTTCCTTACATCAAACCTAGACAGCATGCTTATTAAACCCACAGATGAAACAGATCTGGGAGGCATAGCTAACACACTGGATGACAGAGTTAAGCTCTTGACTGGCTAAAATGTGAGGCCCAATCTAATATGACAGAATGTAGTTCTGTTAAAAGGAAAGTCTTACATTTGGCTTCAAAAAGGTAACTTCACAAGTATAAGGTGGGGAAAGGTGAGACAATTCATTTGAAAATGATCTGGAGACTTCAGTAGTTTTCCAGGCTCAGTGTCTGTCCATGCCCAGTTGATCATTGATCAAGAAAGTTAATATAATTTTAGACTGCATCAAAAGGGGCATAGTATTTAAAATAAGGGAGGTACTCATCCTTTCATACTCTTTCCTGGAACATGCAGAACACATATAGAACATTGTGTTCAGTTGTGCCCACCACATTTTAGGAAGAATATTCATAAAGTGGCCTGGGGAGCATCTGAAGGGGTGTGTCCAGGATAAAAGGCCTTGAGATTGTGTCAGGTGGAAATCGATGGTTTCTGAGATGTTTAGCCTGGAGAAGAGAAGACTTAAAGGGAGTAGTTAGTTGTCTCCAAGTGTTTGAAGGGCTGCTACATAGAAATGGGATCAGGTGGGTTTTGTTTGTTTGTTTCTTTGTTTTGCCTCAAAGCACTAAGAACAATGGACAGGAGCTGCTAAGAGGTAGGTTTAAGCTTAATGTAAGGAAAAACCATTGAGGGGATTGTCTTTCATTTGTGACTTGGACAAAATGATCTCTGAGGGCTCCTTCAACTGTGGGATTCTGTGATTCTACCCTTATGCCTCCACAGCCTACTTATAACTTCAGTAAGCAAAGTATTCTTCAGGCCTCACATCAGCCCTGTCCTCAGCAGGCCCCACCTAATAAGCATCATCTCTTTGGAGTTCCTCTATGAATGAATGGACAAATGGAATAAATTAATGAATGTTATCTTTGCCTTTATCCTCAACCTCAACCTTGGCCTCCTCTGCATCCCTATGGCAGCAGTTGTCCCTGATTTCTTTCCACCAGGCATATTTATGGTTTTTCTTTGTTTTTCTGATAAAAGTATTGTATTTTTTCCAGTTACATGTAAAGATAGTTCTCAACATTTGTTTATACAAGCTTTCCAATTTCAGATTTTTCTTCCTCCCTCTCCTCCCTCCCCCCTCCCCTAGACAGCAGGTAATCTGATATAGGTTCTATATAACATTAAAAATATTTCTGCATTAGTCATGTTATAAGAGAAAAATCAGAGCAATGAGGAAAAACCTCAAAATAGAAAAACAGTAGCACCAAAAACAAAAGAAATAGTATGGTTCATTCAGCATCTATACTCCACAGTTCTTTTTTTTCCTGGATTTGGAGATCCTCTTCCATCATGAGTCCCCTGGAACTCTTCTGTACCATTGCATTGGTGAGAAGAATCTAGTCCATCATAGTAGATAAACACACAATGTTGATGATACTGTGTACAATGTTCTTCTGGTTCTGCTCATCTCACTCATCATCATCCCATGCAAGAACCTCCAGGTTTCTCTGAACTCCTCTTGCTCATCGTTTCTTACAGCACAATACTATTCCATTACATTCATATACCACAACTTGTCCAGCCATTCCCCAATTGATGGGCATCCCCTCAACTTCCAATTCCTTGCCACCACATAAAGGGCAGCTATAAATATTTTTGTACATGTGGGTCCTTTTCCCTTTTCCATGATCTCTTTGGGGAAAAGACCCAAAAGTGGTATTGCTGGGTCAAAGGGTATGCACAGCTTTATAGCCCTTTGGGCACAATTCCATTGCTCTCCAGAATGGTTGGATCAGTTCACAGCTCCACCAACAATGCATTAGTGTTCCAATTTTTCCACAGCTTCTCCAAAATTTATTATTTTCCTTTTTTATCATTTTAGCCAATCTGATAGGTGTCAGGTGGTACCACGGAGTTGTTTTAATTTGCATCTCTCTAATCAATAGTGATTTTATTTATTTTTCTTTAGTCTCAAAACTAGAACAGAAGAGATAGCCACCTTTTTATCAAGAATGAGAAATTTTAATTTTGACAGTTTTATTCTGAATCATTTTTGTCTGTTTTTCTGTGAGTTGTTTTAGTCATTTTTCCTTTGCAAGAAAATCTAATGTTTCAAGTACTGTACTTTCTGCAAACAAGTAGGTGTCTTTTTAAAATTTTTTTACTATGAACTAAACACCAAAAAAGAACATTTCCATACATAACAGAACACAAAATAAGGATTCTCTATGAATCTGTGAATCTTCATGTCACCCTGCTTGCTTTCTTTTTAGTATTTAATAAATTTTATACATCACTTTCAAAACTACCCTGCTTGTTTGTGCTTCCTTCTGACCTTCCTAATGTTTTCTGAGCATGTGTAAAGATGTTTCAATGGCTCTCTTATTTTTGGCATTATTATTGTTAACCCTTTTCCCTTCTCCCCTCAATTAAATCCTGAAGGATCCCTACTCCAACCCCACAAAAAACAAACAAACAAACAAACCTCCTTGTAACAAGCATCATCAAACAAAAAAATCTACACGTGGCCATATCCAAAGATGCATCTCTTCCTGCATCTTATGTAAATAACCTTTCTCTTGGGAGTTTGCACAGCATGTTTTACTGTAGATCTTTTGGGGATATAGTGGGTCATTTCATTGATCAGAGTTCTTAAGGTTTGAAGTAGACTCTTCATTGTTTTGTGTTAATTGGTTGTGGTTAATATCATCATAAAGCCTTTAGAAAAATCTTATAGCTTTCTATATGTTGGCTGGGATTTGTGGCCAGCTCTTTCTTGTTTTCTCTTCCTCCAAGAAAATACCACCCAGACAACCACAATTTGCTTGTTGTTTTCACTAGGGGGCTGTTTGTTTGCATGGCCCTCTTGTGAGTTGGATCATGTCCTACATCGTGGGTTTTTTTTGCTGTATTATTTCATAAAGGGGAGGCTTTTCTCTTGTGTCTGACTGTTGTGGCTTTCTGCCTTGTGGGCACAACTGAATTACATGAATGGAGAGTGACTACTTGAAGAAATCAATGATTGGCTTCCAGTTGAACAAGCAGGCAGTAAAACTGCAATTTCATTTGGTGTCATTGGCCTTGATCATGAGATCATTACTAAGTAATAAGAACGGATTTTCTTTTTTTTCAATCTTAATATTATTTTTTCCATGTACATGTAAAGACAGCTTTCAACATTTGTTTTTTACAAGATTTTCAGGTCCAAATGTTTTCTCCCTCCTTCTCTTCTCTCTCCTCTCCCCAAGACAAAGCAATCTGATGGAGGTTGTATATGTACAATCACATTAAACATTTCTGCATTAGTCATGTTATGAAAAAAGAATCAGAACAAAAAGGGAAACCTCAAAAAAGCAAAAAAAGAGTAAAAACATTAAGATTCAATCTGCATTAAGATTCTACAATTCTTTTTTTTTTCTGGATGTGAAGAGCATTTTTCATCATGAGTCCTTTGGAATTGTCTTGGATCATTGTATTGCTGAGAAGAGCTAAGTCTATCACAGCTGATCATCACACAATGCTGCTGTTACTGTGTACGATGTTCTCCTGGTTCCACTCACTTCACTCAACATCAGTCCACTTAAGTCTTCCAGGTTTTTTCTGAAATGTGCCTGCTTATCATTTCTTATAGCACAATAATATTCCATTACATTCATATACCACAACTTGTTCAGCCATTCCACAGTTGATTTCCAATTCTTTTCCGCCACAAAGAGAGCTGATATAAATATTTTTGTACACATGGGTCCTTTTCCATTTTTTATGATCTCTTTGGGATATAGACCTAGTAGTGGTATTACTGGGTCAAAGAAGGATTTTCTAAATAATGTAACACATTCTTGGTTTAAAAATTAAAAATCAAAGAAGTTGATAAAGCCAATGAACATTAGTTTTTCATTCTCCCCCCACAATTCCACTTGATACAACTGAACAAGTGCCTTTAAAAGATCCTAGAAAATATTTTTATTGAAATATTTACAAACCACACATATGCCTGAAAATGATTATTTAGATATGACTAAAAATGATTTAGATGTTGTCAGTGAATCTCAGATAAGTTTCTCATGTTTGAAGGCATCTGGGACCTGACTATAATTTAATGTTCAAGTATTTTGTCATACTGAAGGGTTCAGTAACTTCACTGATAATATCAAATCATCATGGTTATAACTAGCTATGCTTCATTCCTCCACCTACCCCACACATATATCTATGATCTTTTCTCTTTTTAAGAATGTTTATTTTATTTTTTCCCAACTACATATAAAAACAATTTTACTATTTTAAGAATATTTTTGAGTCCCAAATTCCCTCTCTCCCTTTCCCTCCCCCCTCATTGAGAAGGCACGCACTTTGATGTTGATTACACATGTGCAGTCATGTAAAACAGTTCCATATTAGCCATGTTGCAAAAGACATATTCCAAAAGAAAGTAAAAATGTATGCTTCAATCTACATTTAGACTATATCAGTTCTTTTTCTAGAGGTAAATACTATTTTTCATTGTAAACCCTTCAGAATTGTGTTGGATCATCTTGTTGTTGAGAATAGCTAAGTCATTCAGAGTTGATCACCATATGATATTGCTGTTACTGTGTACAATGATTGCCTGGTTCTGATCGTTTCACTTTGCATCAGTTCATACATACATTCCCAGGTTTTCCTGAAACTATCCTGCTCATCATTTCTTATAGCACAAGAGTATTCCATCACAATTATATACCACAACTAGTTTAGTCATTCCCTGATTGATAAGCATCAGTTCAATTTCCAATTCTTTGCCACCACAAAAAAGAACTGTTATAAATATTTTTGTACTTAGAGGACTTCTTCCTTTTACTTTGATCTCTTTGGGATCTTTGGAGCTATAGTGGTATTACTGGGTCAAAGGGTATGTACAGTTTTTTAGCCCTTTGCACATTGCTCCAAATTGCTCTATGATATTTCCTAAATACTTTATAGAATAAAAAAAATGAGTGTGCCTAACCCTAATCCAGCCTTTACCCCTCTATGCCCTGGTCTCAAACAAATCAGGTCTGATCTTTGGGGACTCTGACAAATATATCCTGTTTTCTCTTTGGTTCATTATGTCCACTGAGAGCTTACACTGGGAACATCACTGAATATAGATTGTGTATACCTCATGATTTTTTTTCTTCACAGATATGGGTGACAGTCCCTCTAGCTCCCATACAAACATTCAGGATAACAAATTTAAATCAAGGATGGGTCACCTTTTATTTAACCTCACTAAGTGTTATGGTTCATCAGTTATTACTGAAAGAATTTAAAATTATTTTATTTACTGGTCATGCTTTGTTATTTGTTGTTCTTCTCTTTTCACAACAGGTAGGAAGATCACATAGACAGTAGATAAAAATCAAATCTTTGTGTACACATGTAAAGTGCATTAGAGAATTGGGACAATTCTCCATTGTAAGTGAGACTGCTTCTCTGAAGGAGGCTGAAGAAATAGGCACCATGCCAAAGCCAATAGGAAGAGTTTCCAGGGACAGCAAGTCACTGTTGCTGATTCCTCCATTCTTGGAAAAGTACACAGGTACAAAAGGGCCAAAAAAAAATGGTTCCATCTATAGGTCACCAAGGTGATAACTGATTACTTTCTGGACCAGTCTGACTTTGATCCACATAAAAATACTTTCATTTGAAATATCCAGATAACAGAACCAAAGGTAGCTGCTAAATTGCCTTCATCCTTCACCTTGCTTTATATGTGGAACCACCTTCTAAGAGGAAATTGGAAAGAGAGACACCAATTACATTTTTTTTTATTTTTGAAGAGTGATCCATTTAGGCTTGTGACACAATGTGCCTTTTGGGAAATGATAGTCATAATACTATATTTCAGGCACAGATGCAAAATGAAATAAAATAGGATATTTCAGGGAGAAAACACATTTAGGGATCTGAATTATTCACAGAATTTTACTCAATTTTCTACTTTACTTGGCATGTAAAAGCACATAACCAAAATTAGAGACCTGAAGTACTAGCCACTAGCCTCCAGCCCTGGCTCTGCCATATACTTGCTGGGTGACCTCAAAGAAGTCATTCAGCCTGAGGAATCTCAATTTCCTTATCACAGGATCAGGGGGAGTCCCTTTCAGCTCCAACATCGGGAAATATAGATGATGTGAAACAAAATGATTTATTTTAAAATTAAATTAAAAAGAGATCCTTGGTAATGCTGGAGAGAACAGTTTCAGTTGATTAAAGAGGTCAAGGTCTGAAACCAGATTGTGAACTGAGGGCTAACTGAGAAAAAAAGGAAGTGGAAGCAATGAGTCAGTATAGGTAGCTTTTTCAAGAAATTTGGAACACAGGAATTTGGACCTCAGTTTCCCTTTATGTAAAATGAGACAGTTGGACTAGATGGCCTCTAAGATCCCTGCCACCTCTGGAGCTATGATCTTATACTGTTCCCCTAGAGGCACCAATAACTCCCATAGAACATCTCACAAACTAGTCTGCCTGGAATGGAGGGAGAGTAAGATGAAGGGAAGAGAGAGCCAGGTGGAATTTATGGGGTGAACTAAGGTATGATGCAGCCTCTGAAACTCCCATTGGTCATGTGGTTTGAGGGCTTCGCCAACAGCCATCTAGGGACCAAATAAAATGGAATCATTTGATCTTGGCGAAAGAAGGGATGGTGTACACTTTTGTAATTTGAAAAACTGCTTTACTTTGAAAAGCAATATCCAATTGGAAGCTATTTCATATTTAATCAAGATAGATAGGTAATTATATAATTGTTCTGGGTCATCTTCTCTTGTCCCTCTGTACTCTCTTACAGACTTCAGCTCTCATGAGTTTAACTCTAATCTCTTTGCAGTTGACATAGCTATATATACGTATGTATATAAACCCCATGCATATATGTACATATTATTCGTGCATTATATATATACATTTTAGGACTGGAGATATATGGGTACATGTTTGTATATACACCTGTGTACAATGTGTATGTATATGTGCGTGGGTATGTGCATATGTGCATGTGTGCACATATGTATGCATGCATTAATGTGTGTATATGTCTATCTCCAGCCCTGATCTATTCCCTGAGCTTTATTCTCCCATCACCCATTGTCTATGAGACTTTTCAGATTAGATGTCTTGAGGACAAATTAACCCGTCCAAATTTGAATCCATTCTTTTTTTCTTCCAAACCCTCTCCCTTCCAAACTTGCCTATTTCAGTTGAAGGCACCACTATCTTTCAGGTCTCCAAGTTTCCTAACCCAGTATTATTTCGGCCTCTTTACTCTACTTCACAATCCACATCTAATCAGTAGCCAGATCTTGTCATTTCTACTTTATTGATCTTTCTTGAATCCAGCCCATTCTCTCCACTCTCACAGTTACCACCTTAATTCAGATTCTCAGCATCTCTTGCCTAGATCATTGCAACCATCTCCTAATTCATCTCCCTGCTCAGCATCTCTTGCCTAGATCATTGCAACCATCTCCTAATTCATCTCCCTGCCTCATCTCTCCTTATTCTAGTTCATCCTATACAGTGCCACCAAAGCGATTTTCAGTGCAGAGTTGACCATGTGATTAAGTCCCTTACTTAAGCAACCCCAGTGCCTTCTTATTGCCTTTAGGTTGAAATAGAAACTCCTCTATTTCATGATTAGAGCTCTCCACAGCCTGGCCCCAGCCTATTTTCTCAGCCTCATTGGATGGTACTCTCCCCCTGGCCTGCACCATCCAGCTGAACTGCCCTCCTCTCTGTTCCTCACTCAGAACACTTCATTTCCCATATCCTCACTTTACACTGGCCAGCCCTCATCCCTCACACAAAGCCAATCTCTTCCTTTAAGATGGTGCTTGAGCTGCTTTTTCTGAATAAAGCCTTTCCTGACTCCCTCTCCCCTCCATGCCTGATTGTCTAGCACCCTCCCCCTCAGACTGCCTTCTGTTCAATTACTTTGTAACAAATAGATATTTATGTTTGCAGTCTTATGTTTATGCTGTATATATTTTACAGGGACTTGTTTGGCCTATTCGAATGTTAACTCTTTTTTTTGGTTAGGCAATTGGGGTTAAGTGACTTGCCTAGGGTCACACAGCTAGTAAGTATTAAGTGTCTGAGTTCGGATTTGAACTCAGGTCCTCCTGACTCCAGGGCCAGTGCTCTATCTACTGCACCACCTAGCTGCCCCTTGAATGTTAACTCTTTTGGAGTAGGGACTATTTCAAACTTTCTCAGTGCCTGGAAGATAGCTAGTCTTAATAAATGCTTGATGATTGACATATATAACATATTGGTATGTGTAGTTATGTCTATCCATCCATCCATTCATCTATCTGTCTATCTCTATATCTATGTATATGCATACATACACACATATACATATTTCTCTCTATATATTACTTATATGTGTATTTTTGTTTCCTTCCCCTTGCTGGAACATGTCATAGCTGAACTTTTGTTATCCTTCAGCACTAAGCACATTATATGTGTATTGTGCACATGTATGTACAACATCATGCACACACATATAGTGAGTGTACATGTAATGTACACATACCATATACACATATATGTACATATCCTATATATGTGTGTGTATGTGTGTATGTATATACAGGGGGTACTTAATGCATGTTTAATGAATTAGAATTATTGTTGAAAAGAGTGTATGACAGAAGGGAAATGATAACCATCTGAAGAAACAGCGACTATCTCCATACATGTGTGTGTGTGTGTGTGTATATATATATATATATATATATATATATATATATATATATATACCCATGCATATGTTCATATATTTGTGTGTGTGTTAAAATAACAATAAAAACACTGTCCATTGAAGTAGAACAGCAACTATTGTGGAACTTACAGCCTTAGAGAGTTAGCTGGGACGTTATTGCTTTGCCCGTGGTCTCATGCGACCAGCATGAGTCAAGTATTTGCCTCATTATCTGTTTGTCCCTTACCCCCCCAATAATGAACTTGAATCTTTATTGGCTGGGTGGAATTTGACAGCACTTCTTCCTGATTCCAAGGAAGACTTCTTCTCTACTATGCCATATAGGTTTCTGTGCATTTAAATTGAGTGTGCATACCAGTGTTCCTTGGGGCTAATCTCAAGGTGCTCCCACTTTTCAAATAAAAGAATAAACTTCTTATTTTTCATACTAGCCATTGATGACTGGTGAGTAGCAAGCCTCTTGGGTCATTTTAGCCAGGAGTCCATATTCACCAGCTGTACATTCAGATGGGGATCATTTCTTTTCTGTCATGGACTCCTTTCAACAATAATTCCAATTAATCAAATTTGTATTAAGCAGCTCCTGTGGCCAGCACACTGTGCTTAGTGCTGAGGGATATCAAAAGTTTAGCTCTGAAGTAGCTCCTTCCCTCATAGACTTCATAGGCTAACAAGGAGAAGAAGGATACACATAATGTTTATGCACAATATTATATTATAAATGTTAGCAAATAAGGTACTATGTGAGGTCTCAGGGAGAATTTTCTTCCTAGCTAGGAGACTCAAGGCAGGCTTCTTGAAGGATGTGGTATTTGAATTTGATTTTTAAGGTGTTTGGTCAATTAAGCAAGCATTCTAAGCTTAGCAACAATGTAAGGGATGTTGCAAAGGTTGGAGAATGCAGGGAATGTGGCAGAAGGCAATCCAATGTGGCTGGAAGAGAATAATACAAGATAAGGCTAAAAAAGTATAGCTGCTTCCAGATTGTGGAGGGCCTTTGATTTCAAGCAGAGGATTTGACTAATGCATAGAAGGCAATGGGGAGCTATTGAAGATTTTTGAGACGAGTGAGATGACCAGACCCATTATTCAGAAAGAAGAATCTGACAGTGGTACATAGGATGAATTAATCATAGAATCTCAGGTTTCAAGCTAGAAAAGACCCCAGAGCCTATCTGGTCCACCCTCTTCATGTTGCAAAATAGGAAATTGTGGCCTAGAGAGAATAAGTGACTTGCCTACCATCACACAGGTAGTAAATGGAATAAATAGAATTTGAACTGAGGTCCTCTCACTCCAGATCCAGTCCTCTTTATGTGACTTCTTGGGATTGAAGTGGGGAAAAGTAAAGACAATAAGACCTTCTTTGGAAAAAAAAAAAACTTTCAATTTGCTCAAATTCTGCCCAGAATCAGTTTGTCTTTGAAATCATTCATTTTGATCTCGTTTTCCCCATCTTGGTTTTTAATTATGTTCAAAAAGGATTGTTCAGGTTAAATCAGGCCAATCAGAATTTAAATGACTAAACTTCAGATCTATAGTAAGATCTGCATGGCTGTTAAATGGAACTTGAACATCTTGCTCTGTCACTACCTTTGGATATTTTCATTTGCTGCCCTGGATCGGTCACTTATTTTATCTCTATCCATTTTTTTCTTATGGCATGTAAGTAGTTCAGGTAGGGAAGTGCCTGGCATAACATCAATTTCCTTGGCATTGAGTGCTTCATATACCCGTGAAATGAAGGCTTATGGTTGGTCCCCCAAGAATATCTTTCAGAATTCTGGACTTTGCATGTAATGTTTTGATTATTTCTGAAGCCATTTTCTAGGCCTGTAATAGCTCCATCACCTGTCTGTCTGTTAATCTATTTTTTTTTAAACGATGGAGCAGCAAGCAGTGACTTACAAAGAGTTTTAGACCAGTTGCTATGAATGTTCTAGGCTATGTATATGACACCAAAGACGTGGACAAAAATTAGAAAAAGTAAGTCCATTTTCTACATGCATTGAAATAGATGTGTGGATTTGTGTCCCATGAATATCTGGATGATAGATTTTTTTTAAAAAAACTTCAATTCTATGGGATTCCAAGGGGGTAACATGGTTTAGTGGAAAGAACAATGGATTTGGAACCAGAGAGCCTGAGTTCAAATCCTGGCCCTGACACTTCCTATTTGTGTAACCTTGGAAAAGTCATCTGCCTAATTTTGTCCTTTTTTCATATCTCATATGAGGGGGTTTAACTACATGACCTTTAATGTTCCTTCAAGTTCTAAATTTAATAATCCTATGATTCTATCCACTAAACAACTCTTAAGAAGTGGACAGAAAAGTTGACCCTAGAAAATTATCTTAAAGATGATTAAAGGGCAATTTCTTCCTCTAGGCCTCATCAATTCTTATTCTCATAGTAGTTAGAATTGCTAATCATGGTAAAATTTACTAGCGACTCTGATGGGATTGGTGGCATAGCCCTTGAACCAGTGTCAAAAAAAAAATCCTGCCACCTTATTTCCCATGGCTCTCAAAGCAGGTAGAAATGGGGTGACTGTGGCTCTCTAAGTCAGATTCCAGGGGGCTCAAGTCTTTCAGAGTTTATTCTTGACACTGAAATTTGCTTGAAAGGCTGCCAAGCTAGAAGATTGGCTCTCCAGGGAAGAAAAGAAATCCTTGGTTCTTCCATCACTTTTTTTTTCTCCCCCAAATCACTGTGTGGGTGAAGAACTCATATTCCAAACAACAGACCACCTCATCTCTCTTTCCGTATTGCTTCTACAATCTTGGATAAGTACCTATAACTTTCAAGTGCTGACCTGTCATCTTGTTAAATTATAGCTAAGAAAATGGTAGGAATGGGAGGGACCTTCGAGGTCATCTAGTTGGGTTTAATTCTGCATCACCCAGGGTAGTACTATATTCTGAACATAGAGGATTAAACAGATACAGTGTCTGCTTTTTGTCAGCTTAAAGGCAATACCAATTTAATAACTTGAAATAAACAGAAAATTTGAAGAGAAACTTTTAAAACATTGTTCATAGAGTCATGGAATAAAAGAGTTGGAAGGGACTTCAGAGTTTATCTGATCAAATCCCCTATCTAGCTGTTAAGTCTTTGCTTGAAACCCACAGCCATGGCCCTTTTCAGTTTGGACTGGACTCCTGTCACTGGAGATGTTCAGAGTCTATGTACTCATTTTTTCAGAGACAAGATTCTTGCTTTGGGTAGGAATTTGACTCCATTACCTTGAATGTCCTTTACAAATCTGAATTTTGATAAATTTCATAGAGGAGCCAGCCAGTAGAGGTTTTGTTGTTGTTGTTCGTCCTTCATTTTTGAAGAGGACCAATGACATCATGGGGTGAGATCTTGGGGTAGCAAAGGGCAAAACTAGATGGATCTCCTGAAATCCTACCCTATAGATTTATCCAGTGTCTTTAACTAGTTCTTTCAGGGATCTTTGATCTCACTGAGGTGGATATTCCTTCCAGTGGTGTGATCAAAAGCTCCCCAATGCATTCTCAGAGGTGCGGTCCTTGTACATGGTCTCATAAATCCTTCACTCAATATGCAAAAGGTTTTTTCTCCTTTAAAACTCGAGGATATTTAACATAGGGTCTGTGAACTTGTTTGGGTTTTTTTTACAAAATATGTTAATAAAAATTAGATGTTAAAAATTGAATTTACATGTAATTGGGAAAAATAAATGTTTATTTTTAAATATTTTGAGAACTGAATTTCAACATTATTGGTTTTCATTGTAATTCTTTGCATTTTATTTTGTGCACTTAAAAACCTGATCCTGAGAAGGAGGTCATAGGCTTCTCCAGACTGATGGCCAAAGGGCTTCATGACACAGCAAAGGTTAAGCATCCCTGCTCTAAGGCTCTTAATGATTTCACAGTATAGTACTTCATCTGTATGTCTTTTTAGCCCTCTGTTCTTGCTTCATGAGCAGCCCACCTCCTTTTCTGATCACACATTTCTTGGGTGATATCTTTGGTAATATGCTACAGAGTGCTTATGTGAGTATCCATTGTTATTAGGGTCACTTCTAGTTTTGATAATTCAGAGATTATGCTGTTCTATAATCCACAGCCTCATGGCATCCCGAAGAATATTGGTGTTAAAAAAAATGGTCGATTTTTTCCCCCATCAAGCAGCAGGTTGGCATTACTGACAGTGCTGTAGAATTTCTCAAACACAATCCAGCTGAACTCTTTCTCTTGTTCAATAATGGCCTCAGCTCATTGTCCCCCTGCCTCCAGTATATGGATTGATGGATTCATCTAATGGGCTATCCATTCAACTCTGTGTCACAGTCTGGACAAAAGATATTCTTCATCCATTAAGAATAACAGTATGAATTTCTTTGTTTGTTGAGTGTGCCCCTCTTTAGTCCCTTAGGACTTGGAAGAACAGAAGGTTAGGAGTGCAGAGCTTGGCAATTCCACGGTACAATCCATCCACTTCTACCTGTAGCTTACCTCTTTCGTTGCATACTCTTACCTTTCTCCATGTTTAGATGTGATACCTATCATGCCAATTTGTCTGACTTCATGTCCTAATAACAGCAATTGTAGCCTACATCTCAGAAAGATTTGGGTATACTTACCTTTTCTTCTGAACTTTTTTTTTTAACTTTGAAGCTCTGTATTCTTCTGTAACTTGTGAAAGTTATTTTCTGAAGCATGTGGTTAAATTGGCTTGGTGAGCGAAACAATTCCCTGGAAATGGTTGAAACTGTACATCTTCCCTGCTCTATAACAGAAGGGACTATTACTGGTATTTTATTATTATTTGAATTCTGCCACTTCTGTGCACTTTCCTGATGAGATAGCCCAACCCTGAGCACATTTCCTTGATGGGGAGGCTCATTTACATTTTACTTGATTTCATTCAATAAATGAACAGCTGTGCGAAGTTACATCACTTCAGCATCAATGGTGCAAATGGCAAGTGCTGTCATCATTTGTCCAGCCTGGGCCCAGATTCATGCAGAAAACCTAAGTTTTAGTGGGCTTTGATTTTAAAGAGAAAATAGAGAGCAGAGCTGTGTTCCTGGTCATGTGCTCAGTGCCCATGTCATTCTGGAAAAATCAAGTGTTCCCCAAGGTAAGAAACTACTATCATAAAGTGACCTATGTCTATGGCCATAGATTTAGAGGCAGATGGTATTTCATAAGCCATGGGATAAGGAATCTTTATCTGGAAGGAACCTTGGAGATCACTTAGTCCAGGGGTTCTTAACCTACAGTTCACAAACTCTCCTACCCCCACCAGTGGTTTGTAGATAGATTATGAGGAGTCCATGAATGTACATGGGGAATAAATAAATCTTTATTTTCACTAACATTTATGCTTTTAAAACATTCTAGACTTCCAAAGTGGCCATAACAAAAGTTGAAGAATACTTAACTTAGTTCAGTTCCCTCATTTTACAGATGAGGAAAGTAAATCTCAGTGAAATGAAATTACTTGTCCAAGGTCACCAAGCCAGTAAGTGTCAGAGGTAAAATTTGAACCCAGGTCTTCCTGCCACCAAGTCCAGCACTCTATCCACTATACCAAGGTACCAATTCTAGCATTGTCTGTGCTGAATTATCTTAATTCTGCTCCTTTGTACCACCCTATCATATGCAGCTGAGTTTTTGGACTTTTTACATCATGATGGAGGTACACAAAGCCAAGTTAAACCACTCATTAATTTTATTTCTTTTTTTTTTTATTTTAAGTTTATTGGAATTTCACTTACCCTTGTAAAAATACACACCAAAATGCAGCCAGGAAGTGGAGAGCCAAATGCCAAAGTGATCAGCATTACAGAAGCATTCAGACCCAGAGAGAAAATGTCCTTGAGCCGGAACCAAAGACTAGCATGTCAATAAGCGCTCTGAGAAGCCACAGCTTAAAGGCTCAGGAATCCTAGTTGATTTCCCCAAAGAACAAGAGAATCATAAATTCATATGCTTATAGACATAGAGACAAAACAGAATTTGTATGTCATCAAGTCTGATCCCGTTATTTTTCAAATGTATAAACTGAGGCACAGAGAGCTTGACTTACTTGCCTAGTGTGACACAGTTGTTCATTGCCTGATGAAAGATTTGAACCTAGCTTCTGTGGGCCCCAAGTCCCTTTCCCTCATACGCTATATTAAAAAGTTATTTCAGATTTCTAGGAAAATACTTAAGCATTTAAGGAAGGGAGGGGGGGAAGGGAAGTATGTATTCTTAGAAATGTCAACATTGTTTACTTGACAGTTTTGCCCTAATCAGTCTGATAGGCAATACAATGAAGATATGATTCATGGAAAGTTCAGCGTAGTGCCCTGCCATGCTTTGACAAGTGTAATTATGGGTGACAGTGATGACTCTTGTCAGAAAGAACTCAAAAGCCACAAAGTAGAAGGCAGACAGAATAAAGGCAGTGTTGCCCAGTGGAGAGAGCCCTGGATTGGGCACTAGGAGCCATGGAGTCTAGTCTCAGCTTTGTGTATGGGTCTTTAGCATCTTACCAGTTACCATGGATTCGACTATCATCTCAGTGCAGATCTACTCATCTAGGACTCATCTTTCATGTGATCTCCAGATCCACATTTCCGACTACCAACTGAGTATTTCCAGGATGTCTCAAAGGCATCTCAAACTCATTGTGTCCAAAACAGAACTTGATGCCTTTCTTCCTAAGCCAGCTCCTCCTACTCACTTACCAGTTTGTTACTGAGGAGAACCTCCGTCCTTCAAGTCCAAGCATTTTGGCCAACACTAGCTTCCTTTCCCCTTCATATCCAATCATTTGCCCAATCTTGGCAGTAAGACCTCCACAACAGCTTTTGGTTCCCCTTATCTCGACTTATATCAAAATCACTCATTTCAAAGCCTCATCACCTCTCATTTTTATTTTGGAAATGCCCTCCTAATGGGTCTCCTTATATACAACCTCTCCCTTGTTGAATCCATCATCTATACCAGTGGTGTCAAACTAGAAGAGAAATGGGGACCACTAAACCATATACAAGACTCCTTGTGGGCTGCATATTGGCTTTAGAAAACCACATATTAACATTATCTATGTTGTATTGTATTTTATTTATTGTGTTAAATATTCTCTAATTACATTTGAATCTGCTTCGGGACCACTGGAAATGCTGCTTCAATGAAGCCATATGTTTAATACCTCTTGTCTACACAGTTGCCAAACTGATATTTCTAAAGCACACTGTCACTTCTCTGATTAAGAAGCTTCAGTGAAAAAACAAAACAAAACAAAATAAAATAAATAAAAAAGAAGCTTTAGTGGCTCCCCATTACCTGTAGGATAAAATAGAAACTGCTCTCCTTGGCACTTAAATCTTTTAAAACTTTGGCTGAGACCTGATTTCATTACTCCTCTTGATGCACTTTATGGTTGACCCCCAAGTGGCCTAATTGCTGTTGTCTGTGTGGAATATTCCATCTATGGTCTCTAGGACTTTATGTAGGCAGTCCCTCATCACTGGGATGACCACCCTTCTTGTTTCTGTATCTTGAAAAGTTTAGCTTCCTGTAAGACCCAGCTCAAATCCCACCCCTATAGGAAGCTTTTCCTAGTTCTCCAAACTCAGAGTTTTCCCCCTCCCAACTATAGGATTATATATTATAGATTTAGAATCTTAGGGTGCATTTAATTCAGCCTCCTCATGAAGTGATTTGTCCAAGGCCATTTGATGGTTTCCCAGGTCCCTTCCAAACCGGATATAGTGTAATTCTATCATGGGATTTTTTTAAAGAATCCATTAGAATGTTCTTTTTCCTCTAGCCTCAGAGCCTACAGAAGTTGATGTCTAATAATTCTCCTTTGCAAACCCAGTGATGTGGTTTTCCACCAGCTTCTTCAAGTTTAGGGCACGTACTTTGGGATATTATTAGCAGCAATGTTTATAGGCCAACATTATTCATTCTGTTAAAAAGTTTGACAGTGTCCTCACTGGAAGGCAGCATTCATGACATCTTGTGTGTGCCAATCATGTGTCAAGATGGCCCTACTCCAGAAGGCAAGAGCTTGGCATGACTTTCGTAATGCCTAGGGTGAATTTGTGTTTCTTCCTTTTTTCTTTTTAACCCCTATGTCCCATACATATTTCTTTCTTTTATTGAATAGAATTTTATTTTCAAAAATATATGTAAAAACAAATTTTAACATCAGTTTTTTAAAACGTTGTGTTCCAACTTCCATTCCCACCCCCCACCCACTAGAACTCAAGCATTTCAAAAGAAGTTATACATGAGTAGTCACGGAAAACATTCCCACATTAGCTAGGTTGTGAGAGAAAACATTCAAAAGAAACCCCAGAATTTCAGATTGAGGAATTGTCAAAAAGGAAAAAAAATTTTTAAAGTGTTTCCATCTGTTTTCAGATACTATCAGTTCTTTCTCTGTAGATGGGTTGCCATTTTCATAAGCCCTTTAGGGTTATATTGGATCATTGCCTTGCTGAAAATAAACACATGCTTCCCAGCAGAACATCTTACACTATTGCTGTTATTTTGTATACAGTACATTTCACTCTGCTTCAGTTCATGTAGGTCTTTCCAGGTTTTTCTGATAGTATCCTGTTCATCATAACCTGTATATAATACCTTAAACTTGACAGAGAATTTTCTTTATAATAGCCCAGCAAGGTAGGTACCATACGTTTTGCCATTTCCCTCCATCCTATTCCCTTCCCATGATATTTACTCTCTTTTCTATCTTCTTTTAACCCATTCCTCCTCAAAAGTGATTTACTTCTGACTGTCCCCTCCCCCACTCTGCACTCCCTTTTTTCACCCCTCCATCCTTATCCTCTTCCCCTCCTACTTTCATGCAGGGTAAATAGATTGCTCCTCCCACCTGGGTGTGACTGTTATTCCCTCCATGAGCCCACTCTGATGAGATTAAGGTCTTTGAGCTAATTCTGTGTTCTGAATTTTCTTCCTCCCTCCCTCCTAGACCCTCCCTGTGAAATCAAGCAATTCAATACTTGTGCAGTAATGCAGAACATCTTCACCTTCCTCGAGAGTGTTTTGCTTTTTACTTCTCTCTCCCCCAATCTGCCCTTCCCTCCTTCCCCTCTTCCCCCCTTTATCTCCTTCCCCTCCCTCAGGGCAAAAATATATTACTCTACCTACTTAAGTATGTATGTTAGTCCTTCTTTGAGCCAATTGTGATGATATTACAGTTCACTCTCCAATTCCTTCCCCCTCTTCACCTCCCCTCCATAAGCTTTTTTCTTGTTTCCTTCATGTGAACTACCTCTCCCCAGACCCTCTCTCACCTTCCACCTCCCCCAGTCTATTTCTCCTACACCTCAATCCTATTTTAAAGATGTTATAATGGGTTAGTTAGGTGGCACAGTGGACAATGCAACAATCCCAGACCCAGGAGGCCCCAAGCCAAAATCCGGCCCCAGACATAAGACGCCCCACCCTGTCTGCCCCACAAAGAACAAAACATAAATGCTTTACAGATATCATCCCTTCATATTCAGTTCAGACCTGTGTCCTCTGTGAATTCCTTACTGACATAGTTCTTATGAATTCAAAGTATTATCTTCCCATGTAGGAATATAAACAGTTTGATCTTTTAATATCCCTCATGAAGTCTTTTTCCTGTTTACCTTTTTATGCTTCTCCAGGGTCTTGTATTTGAAAGTTAAATTTTCTATTCAGTTCAGGTCTTTTCATAATAAATGCCTGAAAGTCCTCTTTCTCATTGAAATTCCATTTTTTCCTCTGATAGATTATGATTAGTTTTGCTGAGTATGTGATTTTTGGCTGTAGTCCCAGTTCCTTTGCCCTCTGGAATATCATATTCCATGCCCTCTGGTCCTTTAATGTAGAAGCTGCTAGATCTTTATTTATCTTTATTGGAGCTCCACAGTATTTTGAATTCCTTTTTTCTAGCTGATTGCAATATATTCTCCTTGACCTGGGCGTTCTGAAATTTGGCTATAATATTGCTGGAGGTTTTCCTTTTGGGATCTCTTTTGGGAGATGATCTTTGGATTCTTTCAATTTCTATTTTAGCTTCTGCTTCTAGAATCTCAGGGCAATTTTCCCTCACAATCTCTTGGAGGATGGTGTCTAAGCTCTTGCTTTGGTTATGGTTTTCAGGTAGTCCAATGATTTTCAAATTATCTCTCCTAGATTTATTTTCCAGGTCAGCCATTTTTCCAAGGAGATATTTCACATTGCCCTCTATTTTCTCATTCAGTTGGAATTGCTTTACTGTGTCTTGGTTTCTCATAAGGTCACTAGCTTCCATTTGTTCAATCCTAATTCTTAGGCAATTATTTTCATCAAACAGTTTTTTAATCTCCTTTTCCATTTGGCTTTTCAAACTGTTGACTTTTTTCTCATGACTCTCCTGCATCGCTCTCATTTCTCTTTCCATTCTTTCCTCTTTTTCTCTACATCTTCCTTCTATCTCTCCTACTTTCTCTTCAAAGTCTCTTTTGAGAGCTTCAATAGCCTGAGACCAGTTCATATTTTTCTTGGAAGTTTTGTATGTTGGAACTTTGACCCTGTTATTATCTTCTTCTTCTGAGGTTGTATTGTGGTCTACCTTTCCCCCAAAGAAGTTTTTGATGGTCTTCTGTTTTCTCTGCCTACTCATCCTGGCTTACTATTTCTTGGCTTTTAACTCCTTCTTAAAGTGTATCTCTGCTTCCAGGACACACTGTTCAAGTCACAGCATAGCCCAAGGGGTGATTGGGCTTGTTCTCAGCCTGCCTGGCTTGTGAGTAACCATGGCTACTTTCTCTTTGACCCGGAAACAGAAGTCTGATTGAACTCTGATTCTCTATGGTCCGAAGTTTGGTGTGCTTTTGCCCCTCCCCCACTGGGCCACCACCATTCAATTCAACCCACTGGTTCAGACCCAGGGCACTTTGCCCCAAATCCAGCAGATGCTGCCTCCACTTAACCCTGGCCTACCGCCGAACCCCCTCACCAGTCTGTGATCGGAGCCTCAAAAGCTGCTGGTGCTGAAGACTCTGACAGGTGCTGGAAGCATTGTCCCTGGCTGGGTCTGGACAGTGCACTGAGCTGTTCGACATGATCAATAGGTGATAGGGATTGCCCTCTTTTGCGGAGAAATAGTCTCACTCTGTTCTTATGTGCATTAGGCTGTTCTGGGTTTCGTTTTTTACAGCATTATTTGGGCATGAGTGGACAGGTTTATCTGGAGCTTTTGTATGGCCCATACATATTTCAGTGCAAAGGCTGCCGCCAACCATCATGTAATAAATAGAATGAGGTTAAATGTCAGGGTTACCTCACTACCAAGGCCCCACCAGCATCATGCTGGCTGGCCTTCTGGTTTCAACTGCACAAAGTAGAAAGTGGGGTTAAGGCTAGGAGGGCCAAGGATTAGGAAGGCAAGAAGACTGATAAAACAGCTAGAGAATAAGAAGTGCTTTGGAAACTTGAAAGTATTACCGGGATGCCTGTTACTATTCTTAGTAGCAGCAAGAATAATTGTCTATTGAGGACCAGCATGCTGTCCTGGGTGGTAGAGATATGGCATAGTCCCTTCTCTATAGTTTATGATCAGCCAGGGAACTACCATGTGTGTATGTATCTGTGTAATGCATATTTGTATATAGATTAACAATCTAATGTAGTAAAATTAATCCAGCAGGCCAGAATGGTGGGCCAAATCTAGGAAGGCTAAATTTAATAGGAATAGATACAAAGTCCTAAACACTAACTGCCCAGAAACAGAATGAAAGAAAGGAAATTAGACAACAATTTATGTGACAGAGGTGCAGGGGTTTCAGGTAGACTATAAGATGAATGTGAGTTAATGCTGTGACAAGAACCACAAATTGGGGCAGCTAGATGGCGCAGTGGATAAAGTGCTGGCCCTGGATTCAGGAGTACCTGAGTTCAAATCCGGCCTCAGACACTTGACACTTACTAGCTGTGTGACCCTGGGCAAGTCACTTTTGCCCTGCAAAAAAAAAAGTACCACAAATTGAATATGATCTTGGGCTGCATTGAGAGAATGTCCAGTGCAAGGGAGGTGTTGGCTGTGATGTTCTTTGCCCTCATCAGACCTCATCTGCGTATTGTATTCAATTGTAAGTATCCTAGATTAAGGTAGACTTTGATCAGAATGGAAAAGAATAGAGCACTTGGCATATGATGATTTGTGGAAAGAGCTAGAGATGTTGAGCTGGGAGAAGGCTGAGAGTGTGTTGGGGATAATAATTGTCTGAATATTTGAAGGACTATCATCTGGAATGGTGTCATGTGGTTTAGCATGGTCACGAGGGGTCAGAACTGGTGGAATAGGCTGCTGTGAAAGCTGGGTGGTCATTTCCTAGGGATTTGGTGGAGGGGATATTGGTTGAGGTGATAAATATTTGTTGACCAACACTGAATTCAGAGCTGTGATGTCCCTGTCACCTGAGATCCTGGGATTCTCTGGTCCCCAAGGGCTTCAATGCAGAGCCAAGACTTGGACTAGAAGGTAGGAATTAGTCATGCCATGGGGGAAGAGAAGAGGGGGGTAAGCAGTCTAGAAGCTATTTTTGTTTTCTCTCTATGGCCACTTGGATCCTTGCTGGGTGGCTAAAGAGACCATGTCTGCCTTTGTAACAGGAGATGTTCTCAGGGTGACCCTGCCCTCTCCGTGGAAGGGTCTAGGGCTTCACTGCAGACTGAAGGGCAAGCTGCCAGGAGCAACTGCTGCTGACAGTGTAGAAGCCCAGCCCCTGGCCAAGTGTGGGCTTATGCTCCTCCTAGCTTGGGAAGCTGCCCAGGCCAGTAGGGAGAATCAGAGGCAGGGTTTTCCTTGGGGCTTTCAAGCCTCCTCCAGCAGAGCCAATCCTCCCCATAAGCCAAGTCCATGACACTCAGTGTGGGGTCATTTCAGAAGCCCAGGAAGCTTCCCTCTGCTCATTTTAAATCCGTATAGCTCCCATCTGGCTGGTGTTTGAAATGCACCAAGGAGAAAGTGACTCCCATGGCCCTTGGGGAAAAAATGTAAACATCTCTTAGGTAACAACCAAGTCTTGCCCAGCATTTCTGTTTGGTGTTAATGGCTGTAGAGTCTCCATGGCAGTAGTGGCCAGAGAGAGTGCTGGTCCTGGAGCTGGGCAGACCCAAGTTCAATTCAGCCTCAGACATTTACTAGCTGTGTGACCCTGGACAAGTTACACCACTTCTCTCAGTTGTCAGTTTCCTCATCTGCAGTATGAGGGGGTTGAACTAGATAGCTCTAGGACCCTTCCAGCTCTAAATCTATGTTTCTTTTTGAAGACCTGGGTTCTACCTTTGATACTTATTAGCTGTGTGGTCCCTGACAATTCACTTAACCTTTCTGTTCTCCAGCAAATTTCTTAGGATTTAACTAAATCATAGATGGGTGACCCTTTGCATTACTGGTGAGGAAACTTATTGGAAAGTCATATTTTCTGGCCTGCGGTAGGCCTCTCCTAGTCAATGGGTCCATTGAAGAAGTGTCCTGAGAAGAACTAATAGAATATAAACTCCTTGAGAGACCCCTCTTAAGAAGCTTATATTCTATTGGACAGTTCTCCTCAGGACACTTCCTCATTGGACCCATTGACTAAGAAAGACGTGTGTGTGTGTGTGTGTGTGTGTGTGTGTGTGTGTGTATCTGTATCTGTATCTGTATCCTTTTATTTTTGGTATTAGCCCAATGCTGAGGCAGCCAGGCAATGCAGTGGATAGAGCATTTGGCCCAGAGTCAGGAAGACCTGAGTTGAAATCAAGTCTTGGATAATTAGCAGCCCTATGACCCTGGGCAAGTCACTTAACCTCTCTGTTTGCCTCTGTTTCCTCAACTGTAAAGTGGGGATCATAACAGCACCTACTTACCAGGATTGTTGTGATGAGCAAAGGAGATATTTTTGTAAAGTGCTTACCATAGTGCTTGGCCTATAAAAAACACTATATAGATTTTTATTCCCTTACCCTTCTCCACTGGGCAAGCAGTAGCTGCTTAATCTCTGGCATTTGAATTGAATTGAACTAATTCCTTTATCAAGGGAATTGAGGCTGAGAGGAATTAAATGACTAACCCAAGGTCACATAGCTCGTATATTTCTGAGGCAGGATTATGAACTCAGGTCTTCTGGACTCCAAGTATATAAGTCTATCCACTTTGCCCCACCTTATATAAAGAAAGAAAAGGATGCAGGAAGGTTTTCCAAGGGGCTAGTTTTGTGACTCCCATCTGGATGCATGTGTGAACATTTTGATGCATTTTCCTCATTGAGTATGTATTCTGTTCCTAAGGAAGAGCACTACTCACATGCTGACCCAGTGGTGCTAGCAATGGGATGGCAAAGGCCTGGTATTCTACAGGAGAACTTGGCTTTGAGTCTATATTCTTACCTATTCTGGGAAGACTGAAGAAAAAGCTGAGCTCCCAAATAATGCAGCATTGTGTAGCCTTTTGCGTCTCTTTCATTCTCCCCAGATCCCCTTCACCCACTCTCAAGGTAGAGAGATTTCTTGATGTAGGGCAAATGGGATCCTTGCCAATCCTCTTGCTCATATTTTGTACTTCTGATGAGATCATGACATGTAGATAGCAAAGCTTCTAGAAACACACCAGGAGCCCCCTTGTCCCCCCCCCCCACCCCAAAAGGGCTCTCAATGATTATACAATATAACTGAAAAGATCAATAAAAAAGACCTGAACTCAAAGTCAGTAATGATCCCAGATAAGATAATGAAACATACTTCCCTCCTCTCTGCAGAGAGCCGAGCGACTATGACAGCAGAAAACTCCACACAATGTCAGACCTGGTCACCATAGTGGATGATTTGTGCTTAATTATATGTTGTTGTTGTTGTTGTTGTTCTTATTGTTCTTACAAAGGAAGGTTGAGTTTTGAAGAAAGGGAAGAAGAGAAAGGGTCAATATTTCCAAAAATAACCTGTGATTTTTTTAAAATCAAAAAAACATCAATAAAAACAATTTAATTTAATTTTTTAATGTACTGTTTGGTTTTGGAAAAAACCAGTAGTCTTTGCTTTCTATTTTTTCCTGACATGTTTTCAGGGAACGTATTTGCATGCATATAGATGTAACATTGCTTCTCGAGGGGAAGTGTGCAGGCATTAATAATTGATATTGCTGTAGTGATTTCCACAGTCATTTTACATACCTTTTCTCATTCATTCCTCATAGCCACCCTGGAATATAGGTAATGTCCCTGTCATCACTCCTCTCATACAGACTCAGAGAGGTTTAGGATTATGAACTCAGGTCTTCTGGACTCCAAGTATATCAGTCTATCCACTTTGCCACCTTATATAAAGAAAGAAAAGGATGCAGGAAGGTTTTCCAAGGGGCTAGTTTTGTGACTCCCATCTGGATGCATGTGTGAACATTTTGATGCATTTTCCTCATTGAGTATGTATTCTGTTCCTAAGGAAGAGCAGTACTCACATGCTGACCCAGTGGTGCTAGCAATGGGATGGCAAAAGCCTGCTAGTAAGCTGGCATTTGAATCATGGGTCTGGTGTGGATTCTTAGTAGATATGGAGATCTTTGTCTTCTGTAATCACCATGCTCCCCCAGAGGTCGATGTGAAATGCATGATTGTAAACAGAACAACATCTCGAAGGACTAAGGTTAGCTATTTCCAGGAATTCCTTTACAACGTGAAGACTCATCCCTTAATGTCTCAGTTTTGAAAATCTATGTTTGCTTACAGGCGTGTAAACCGTGGAGTCTTTTCACATCAGGGGCATACTCTCATTTTCAGCAGGCAGCTTTATGGACATTTGGACCAAGTAGTGAGCATGGAAGATATAGTCACATATTTGCAAGATATGTGAACGAAAGGGGCACACATGTGGAGCAAGCACACCAGAAAGCAATTACAGCACTGGTGCCAGGCTGCCTGGTTTGCATAAATTTGCATGGGCTGTGCATAAGGATGCATTCCTACATTTAATCTTAATTATATTATTTGGCTATCTTTAAATTGAATGAGATCTTGTGTTGTGAAGAGACAGAGGCGGGAAAGGACAGAGAAACCCAAAGTCTACTTTGATGTCTGGTCATCCCTTCCCCCACGCCCCCACATCTGTCTGGTTAAAGAGCAAAATGCAGTCTCAAGCTATGAGTGTAGAATATCCTGATACCTCCCTGGTACACTCATATGTAAATGAGTATGCAAATGGACCAACAATAATATAGCCATCAGAGTTCCTATGGAAAGTAATTTCCATTTCTACCACTAGGTTAACTTAGATACATATAGGGCTAACTACAAATGAGCTCCTTAGTGCTTGACCAAGCCCCCAGTTGTAGATCCACAAATTGGAAAGAGAAATAATTCCTCATTATTTAGATGATTTAAATTTCACTCTGTTTATCTAGGGAACAGCAAATAGCCATGCATTTCTACATCATGCCCTCACTGGCCTCTCTAAGATGACTGGTGTGTCCTTAGATAGATGAAATCTGAGTTCATTTGGGGTCTTCCCATTCAGTGCCAAGGCACAAAGATTTAGCATAATCAACCCTATCCTCTTCCCACTGAGAAGGTAGAAAAAATCTGTCCTTAGGTACCCTGGTAGAGTGGGAGAAATTGTTAAAAACCTGCTCTTTATGCCCAATGCACTTGCTGCATGGCTGGAATGTGACACTGTCAACAGAGACATGGCTGGTTGATGCATACTTAGAGGATAGTGTTGATATTATGTTTCCATACTACTTCTACTCAGGAGCCTTCTGTTGGGAAAAATCAGAAAGAGCTAGAAGAGGAGCAGTGAACACTCGATTCCAGATGGCCAAATAGAAGCAACTTTAATGTTTGTGATAGGCCTGTTCTATACAGAGCACTGTGCTAAAGAGAAGGAGGCTGGAGGAGAGAAAAAAGGTTAAACAAGACCCTATCCTCTTGGAGCCCACAGTCTTCTCTACTGTTTATTCTATTGGGTGTAATCTCAAGACCATGAATTTCAAATTTGGAAGGGATTTCAGTGATCATTCAGTCCAACATTTGCATTTTACCAAGCAGGAAATCAAGTCTCAGAGAGAGGAAGATTGTGGATGAAATGCTGAACCTGGGGTCAGATTGCAAAAATCTGATGCCAGATTAATAGCAATCAACAGGAAACACAAACACACACACACTCCCTCCCTCCCTCCCCAGTCCCACCCAAATCCCTTTGCTGCTGCTTTCAGAAATAATGAAAAACACCTAAAACATTTGAAGATGAGCAGAATGGAAGAACCTGTACAAACCAACTAACCAACCCACAATAACTTTTGGCAGATGACTTTAGAGACAGCATATCTGCATAGTGTCCCATTGCCAGTCCTCAGAAAGAGCCACAGGTGCACTGGGTTGGCCACTCCCTCCACCGACAAAGACTGCCCCTCCATCAGTCTGCAAGAGTTAATCTGCCTGTAACAGTTCAACAATGTGGAAACTAATGGAAACAACTGCTGGCATCGTAGAAGCCAGGAACTTCTCTAGTTTCCCCTCTTCCCTCTTCCAGAACAAGATACTCAAGCCTGTTAAGGGAAAGAGCCCCTTCTTGACATGGAGTTGGATGGAGGTAAAACAGAAGCTTCTTGAGGGGAAGGGTTGTTTGTCGTTCTGGTCTACATATTGCCAGCACCATGCCTAGGAGGCAGTAAGTGCTTAATATGAGCTTGCTAAATTGAATGGACACTTGTTCTTTCCCTTATTTTATCTGAATATGTTGAACATGACTAACAATAATTTAATTAATGCTTTCTTGCAAAAGACAGAACCACAACAGAGATAACTGTTATTGCAACTTCAAAAAAATTCAGTACAAGACCCATGGGATATAAACTAAGCATTTCTGTTCTACAGTTGGCTAGGCAATTAATGTCCCTGCCCAGCCTATCATTGTTATCATGTCTTCTGTTTGTCTGGGAGTCAGGGAGTACTGATTGTTCTTTACTCAAAGCAGTGCCTGTAGAGGTCTGAGAGGCAATGTTGTTGTGCATTTGATTGAGCCTTGGACTTGGGTTCAGAAGACTTGAGGTCATATCTGACCTTATGACCTTGGGCAAGTGATTTTACCTCTCTGAGCTTCCTTTACTTTCATGCTGCCACAATAAGTTCATATGATTATAACTTGTAACCTTCACAATTACATTCAGTGAGCTAGGGGCTTGGGAAGGGATCCTATCTGCTTCCTACATTTTACTATATGAAGGTACATTCGCTGGTTTGTCACATTGCTAATGAGTTCTTCAGTATTTGCATGTGTGTATATATCATACCCCCAGAACACATACGATAGTGATGGATATGTTATTCAATATGTGAAGAGTCAACATGGTATCATATAATGGAAATGGTGTTGGATGTGTAAACATATGACTTATGTTTGACCTTTGGCTCTACTACTTTCTACCTATATTAACTTGGGCAAGTGATTCAAGGGGGCAGCTCATGAATCCCCCCTTTATCACTTGATCTAATTTCCTTGTTATTCTTGCTTATTATTTCAGTGATATATCTAAGACATCCTTACCCCCCTCAATAATTAGCATATGAGAAATATGGTCTGATTGTCCCTTCAACTATGGGGACATAATCCATAGGTTCCATTCACTTTGGAATTTCCATAGATTACTGAGTTCAATATATGATTCAATTCCTCATCCCCTGTCTAGGAAGGAACCAGAAAATCGAATAGTAGAGTATTTAATTTGGGCTGAATAGCAAAGTAAATAGGAAGAAGTCAAGCAAAAGAATCATTATAAGTCCCCCTTATACACTAATAAGCATGATTTCTCCTACATATTCACATGCCATGGGTAAGTGTATAGGAACTCTTTCCCAAATAAATCCTTGGAAAACTTAGGTTATGAGATAAGGGATGATTTAGGCTTCAGGGCTGTCTGTCTTGCATAAGGACTGGAGGATTTCTCTTATCTAGGCCCTCACTGTTTCATCTCATAGGTGGCAATTCTAACTCAATTGCTTTTGGTTCTGTTTCTCACAGTTCCTTGGCTGGATCCAGGGTCTCCCTTGCTTTTGATGTTCTACATCTGCAGCTGTCAAGAACTAAAACTTTACCACTCCATGGCCATCCGCATCCCTACCAACCATCCACTAAAGGTCCATCTGTTGTTCCACTGGAGTCCTTTGTTATGACCATCTTCCCAAGCTCTTCTGCTGCTGTTACTCTCTCTGGCTGCCATACACTCAAGTTATGCCAATTGCTGTTGCCTCAGGAAAGTGTCCTCACTCTTTTAGAATGGAACAACCCAGAGCAACTTATTTGCAGTACTTCTTTTGGTTTTGCTGCCTTCTGTGGCTGGTGTAGAAAAAAGTTCAGGTTGTTGTTAGACTTCAGATATACTGCCTCATTAGAAGGTCCCCAGCCCTTACTCTTAGCTGACTTAGAGGGTAGAGGAGATGAATCAAGGCAATCCTTGATGCAAGTTGGGGAATTTACCTAAATGACCCGATAAAGGAATGTAAAGGCACTTCCTTAATGTGAGAAAATAATGGGATTTAGGGACTCTCAGAGGCCCCCCCACTCGAGGGCCTAACCCAGAGAATCTTCCCTGAACTTTTAAGACTGACCCAGAGTCAGTCAAGTTGGACTTTGGACTGTGAATACAGACAATAGAAATGACCTCATTCAAACCCCCACCTATCTGAAGGCTTTTTCCCCTAGGAGGGCTCTGTACTCTGACATTAGTGAGTACTGTGCCAAACCACCCTCAAATCCAGTAAACCAATAGATTTGAATGATGCTAGCCAATTAGCTTTGAGCAATGTGTAAGGGTGGGCTCTCCTCCAGCCCACAGGAAGCTTACACAGTCACTTGCTCTCTTTACTGTGGGACTCGGAAAGGGCAGCCATGTGGCCCACTCTCGGGGGCTCTTGGCTTTTAATGCTCAAGGAGACAGAACACAGATTTTTCTCTCTCTCCTCTCTATCCTAGGTATGTAGGGCTTCTGATCTTTCTGAGCAACATGTTATCTCTTTACTAATATTTAATATGCTTTAATAAATGTTTAATGCCCCAAACTGGAGCAGTAGCCTCTAATTTCTAAGTATCTACATATTAGAACCTCAGCTAAGTTTCCCTAAACCTAGGACAGTATATAGGGCAACCCCATATAATTTTAAACTTCACATTAACAATCTAGTAACATAGGGAGTTGATCATGAGAGAAAGGCAAGTGATAGGACACAAGGGACTGCTGGTGAATGATTGAGAAACATCAATGACACTTTTGGCCTTGAAAAAGCAAGCTGGCTCCACTCTAAGTCAGTCATCCTGAGGATCTGCATGGGAGGAAGGACTGGCATCTGGATGAAGATATGAGGACTTAGTCCTTGCCTTTTCCCTTGAACCTTTGACAGACTGCAGCAAGATGGGAAAGGGATCTCTCCTTTTCACCGGGTCCTCATCAGCAGGAGTCACTTGTAGCAGCAAAGCACAAAGCAATTGTGATGTCAAAGGACCAATGATGAATATACCCCGTACCTCTTGTCAAGAGAAGTGCTGGACTAAAACTGAAGACTGAAACATACATTCTCAGATATTTATGTTCATTTGATTTTTGGACTAAACATATTTGTTATGAGTAGGGCTTCTGGCAGAAAGTGTATGTGTACAAGCAACCTGAGAGGGCTATTCATTCAAGGTCTTGCTTCCTGAGCCATCACTTTTTTGTGTAGAGGAAGGGGAAATTTAAATTTCCCAGGCAACTTCACCCACAATCCAGCCTTCTATCAAAGAAAGGGAATTCCACTGGGGCAACACAAACTTTGAGAGTTGCCTTTGTGGTGACTTCAAATTCCTGAGTTTAAGAGTTCTAGGCCCTGGAACTTCTAGAGAAAAAGGATTTCCTGATGCATCTTGCTCCTCAGAGGATGAAAAATACAATCCTTTTATGATTCCTGCACAATGTCCTGCTTGGAATGCAAGACTCACTGTGCCAGCAGTTGGGGACAGTAGAGACTATGGCCAAACAGTGCCCACCAGTGATCACAGTAGCAGCATCCCAAGCATACTCCAAGATCAAGGTCACTGGGAGAAATCAGGGACATCATTGGCCCTGCAGCACTGGAAGGTGAGTTCCCCTTCCTCAAACATACCTTGGTCATAAATTTTCTCTATATGTTTAGCCTTCCTTGTGTACAGTGTATATATATATCTATAGATTATGCATCTATATACACACTATATAAGTATGTGTATATATGCATATATGTATACACACACATATATATATTCTCTTTTGTATTTGCTTTTCTGTTCATTTGTATATTCACTCTCTACCACATGCATTTATAATTATAATAAAATGAGAATATTATACTCAATGCACAAAATGAATTAGACATTAGTGAGTTGGAGAAAAACTTCATAGAAATCTTTGACTTGGGCCCTGATGGATGGGCCTGCTTTTGACAGGTAAGGGACTATGTTTCAGGCAAAGGGAATGCCATGAGTAGACTCAGATGCAAGGGAGCATTTGGCATATTTTGGAATTAGCAAGCAGTGCACTTTGCCTGGAACTTAGGATATAGGATGGGGAGTAGCATGAGATGAGGTCAAAGCCAGGTTTGAGAAGGTCTTAAGTGGCAAGTTCAATGGTCATGCAATGGGGAGTCACTGAAGATATCTAGACAAGGAAATGATATCATCACTGTTCAGGTTGGAGGTGGAATGAGCCTTGGCTTGAGTCAAGGAGACTTGGAAATATTGGAAAATATTCCAGTGGTTCAGGCTAGAGGTGATCATTATCTTAAATGGGTGTGATAGCTTGCAAAATATGGGGCAAAGTTGTTTAGTGCATCGTCTCTCATGTTGGAGCTTTCCTTTTCAAAGGGGACTACAAGGGAATGGACTTAAAGAATGCATTTCTAATGGTAGAGTTTCAGACCCTGATAGCTAGGCAAACAAGATATTTGGAGTAAATGAATCTTCTCACTGGGGCAGCTAGGTAGCACAGTGGCTAGAGTGCTCAGATTAGAGTCAGGGGGATATGAGTCCAAATCCAGCTTCAGAACTTACTAGCTGTGTGACTCTGGGCAAGTCATTTCACCCTGTTGCCTCAGTTTCCTCATCTGTAAAATGATCTGAAGAAGAAAATGGATCTTTGCTAAGAAAATCCCAAATGCAAAAAAAAAAAAAATGGGTGCAGCTAGATGGCGCAGTGGTTAAAGCACTGGCCCTGAATTCAGGAGTACCTGAGTTCAAATCCAGGCTCAGACACTTGACACTTACTAGCTGTGTGACCCTGGGCAAGTCACTTGACCCCCATTGCCAAAAAAAAAAAAAATCCCAAATGAAGTCACAGAGTCAGACAGTATTGAAAATAGACTGAACAACAAGAGCCTTCTCACTATCCCTCAATTCATATGGGCAGCCAGCTCCCTTAGTAGAGAAGAAGAAAGTGATAGAGGAGGCAAATACAAGTGTCCATACCCCTAGGTTTCTTAGGTGGATGATGCTACTATAATTTATTTTTTAAAATAGATTTTTATTGATTTATATTTGGTTTTCGCCTATGTTTCCCCTGAATACTTCCCTACCACCAATCACAGAAGTCCATCTCTTATAGAAAAGACTTTAAAAAAGGAAGAGAAAAATCAGCAAAACTAATTAACATTAAAAAAAATATGACATTATATGCACACATATAGAATTCCACTCCTACAAAGAAACAAGATGAGTTGACTTCTCATTTTTTAAAAATCTCAGTGGCTTTGCAGCTTCTCATTTTGAGAGAAATATGACATTTTGAATTTTAAGGCCTTCAGCCATCTTCTTTGGAAATGAACTTGGTCCAAAAATCTGGTGCTCTTTGATGAACTTATGATATCAATCATTTTTTTCTTTTCTTTTTCTTTTTTTTTTTTTTTTTGCGGGGAAATGGGGGTTAAGTGACTTGCCCAGGGTCACACAGCTAGTAAGTGTCAAGTGTCTGAGGCCAGATTTAAACTCAGGTACTCCTGAATCCAGGGCCGGTGCTTTATCCACTGCGCCACCTAGCCGCCCCAATCATTTTTTTCTTAATGCCAATTATGTCAAACACCCAGTCTAGCACCTCATCTGCCCTGCCAAGGCTAATGTTGTGATTTGTGGATTTTAGTTTATTTTGTAGTATGTTTGGGTTCAGAGGGTAGGAGTGAGGGGAGTCCTGAAGCTCAGTGATCAAGTAAAATCAAAGGTTGTCCAAAAGCAACCATTCCCCTGGTGGAAAATGGCTGGCAGTACCGCAGCACATTTATTCAAGTGTAATGAAAAATTTCATTAGATAATTCATCCACTTCCTAATCTTTACTGTCTTGCTGTCCCCCTGAAGATTTTATTATTGGTTCCTGATTGCCTCTCAGGTGGATCACCTTCTTATTTATGTGACTTACTGGAGGTTTATAGACCCTAGCGTATAATTCATTCTACTTCTGGCTTGTTTTTGCCTGAGTCCACACAAGGTTGCTTTCCTTTGGAATCTAAGCCCTTTCTAGATATGCTTATCTGAGCAAAACGCACAGCACCACGACAAAAGCCAGCCAAAAGGTAGCAAAGTACAGACTCGGGGCTTCTCAATGCTTATCTCTTGGCCAGTTGTGTGCTGTAGGTGCGTTTAGGGAAAGGAAGCCTTTGGAATAGCTCAGGGTTTTCAGCATTTGTCCCCTTAGAATCCAAGTTGGGATTTGTGATTTGATAGCTTTGTGGAACAGGTCATCTCAATTTTACTGAGAGGAGTTCAGTAAGCAGCAAATCTCAGGGGGGGAAAGCTTGCTCCTAAGTATCCTATTTCAGGGTGTGTGTGTGTGTGTGTGTGTGTGTGTGGCTGTGCATGTATCTCTTAGCTCCCTCCTTGACTCCAAACTCATTGGGCGTAGGGAAAAAATGTTTGTTTCCCTTTGCATCCCCAGTGCTTAGAATGAGAGATTTAGAACTCGAAGGGACCTCAAAAGCCACCAAGTCTAACCACCATATATTTCAAATAAGGAATGTGGGACTTGGAGAATAGGTATCACTTAGCCAAGGTCACATAGTAAGTACCAGAGCTCAGATTTGAACTCACTCCACTTCATCCCATGGCACTTAGTAACTGCTTGTTGATTTGTATTGATTTTTAAAAGGGAGGCAGTACAGAAAAGGGGAAAGAGTATTGATTTGGAGACCAGAGTGTGGCTCAAGTCACTATTGAACTGCACATGGTCCTGTGACCTTGAATAAATCATGTAATCTCCCTGAGCATCAGTTTGCTTATCTGAAAACTGGGGAGACAGTCATCCATAGTAGACTAAATAATCTCTTAATATCCTAGAGACATGCCAAAGATTTCTCAAGGACAATTTTGATAACAAATCTTGACAGAGGCTACGTTATCATTAACAGTCCTGCTGATATTGTGTTTTTTTTTAAATCTTGTTTTTTGCTTGTGCCTTTGTTATTTGGCCAGTGTGGAAGGTTATTGCAGTATTTGGTATCCAATGACATTTCTTCAGTGACGGAAGGGGATATTTGCTAATCTGTTAGGGAATTTCTGAGCTCTGGTGGTTTCTTTTTAAAAAATTTGTTTATAATTTTCCCCCCAATTACATGTAAAAATACTTTTCAACATCCATTTTAAAAACTTTGTGTTCCAAATTCTCTCCCTTCCCCCTCCAACCCCCCATGAATGCAAACAATTCAATATAAGTTATACATGTGTAGTCATGCAAGACATTTCCATATTAGGCTGTGAAAGGAAACAGACAAAAATAACAAGAAAAAGAAAATTTTAAAATTATGGTTCAGTCTGTATTCAGACACCATCAGTTCTTTCTCTGGAGATGAATCACATTTTTCATAAGTCCATCAGAGTTGTCTTGGATCATTGCATCGCTGAGAATAGCCAAGTCATTTACAGCTGATCATCTTACAGTATTGTTGTTACTTTATATACAGTACATTTCCCTTTGCATCAGCTCATGTAAGTCTTTCCAGGTTTTTCTGAGAGCATCCTGCACATTATTTCCTATAGCACACTAGTGTTTCATCCTAATATCATCATACAATTTGTCCCCAAATGATGGGCATCTCCTCAATTTCAATGTTTTTTGCATCAGAAAAGGGTTCCCATAAATATTTTTTATCCATATAGGTCCTTTAACTTTTTGGTTTTTATGTCTTTTTGAATAGCAACCTAGTAGTGGTATGATATTACTAGGTCAAAGAGTGTGCCTGTTTTTATAGCCCTTTGGCCATAGTTCCAAATTTCTCAACAGAATGTTTGAATCAGTTTACAACTCTACCAATAGTGCATTAATTTCTCATTTCCTCCATATTCCCTATGACATTTGTCATTTTCTTCTGCTGTCCTATTATATAATTCAATAGGTATGAGGTAGTACCCCAGAATTGCCCTAACTTGCATCTTTCTAATCAATAGTGAGTCAGAGCACTTTTTTTCATATGGTTATAGACAGCTTTGATTATTTCATCTGACAACTCTACATATCTTTTGATCATTTATCAGTTGGGGAATGGCTCTCATCCTAATGTGAACATTTAAAATCTAATGTGTGGTGGTCTATTTCTGTCCCAAGTGTAGGGAAAATTAGCTAGGGTTTATTTATAAATTAGAAGCTTTATCACCAGTTTTGAGCATTAAGCATTTATTAAATTATATTAGATATTAATAAAGAGAGAACATGTGCCTCTTAAAGACAGGAAAGCCTAGCTAGGATCTAAGGGAGAGAGAAGAGAAAAAGCCCCCTTCACCTATGAGTCTCAGGCCCCAAAGAGGAAGTTCCTGTGCCTGTCAGAGCAGAAGCTACATGTGGGTCTGGAAGAGAGGTGGTGCCTACACACTGCTCCAAGCTAATTGGCTGGTAGAATTCAAGTCCATTGATTTAATGGACTTGAGGGTGATCCCATGTTGAGGTCAAAGTCCACAGTCTCTGAGAACACAACCTCTTCTGTGTCAGGCAGGTGTGGTTTCAATCAAGTCAACTTTATGTACATTAATCAGCTAAGTCAGTCAATCCAATCAGTCCAAATCAATCCCAGCTGGGGCTTTTGAGAGTTGGCAAAGCCCATTATTTTCTTACACTAATAAATTTGACTCAGTTTTCTATGTGTTTGAGAAATGAGGCCTTTGTCAGACAAACTTGCTTCAACATTTTTCAGTTACTATGGCTAACTGTATTTTGTTCCATTTCTCCAGTACTTGCCCCATCTTCCCCTCCACTGTATAGCTTGTTCTTGCTTCTTTTATGTGAGATACTTTATCCCATTCCACTGTTCCCTTTCCATTTCTCCCAGTTCATTCTGCTCTCACCCCTTAATTTTATTTTTTAAAGATATCATCCCTTCATATTCAACTCACACCTGTGCCCTCTGTCTAAATATACTCCATCCAGCTGCCCTAATAATGAGAAAGTTCTTATGAGTTATAAGTATCATCTTCCCATGTAGGAATATAAACAGTTTAACCTTTTAATATCCCTTATGATTTCTTTTTCCTATTTACCTTTTTATACTTCTATAGAGTCTTGTATTTGAAAGTCATATTTTCTATTCAGCTCAGGGCTCTTCATCAAGAATGCCTGAAAGTCCTCTCTTTCATTGAATTCCCTTTTTCCCCTGAAAGGTTATACTCAGTTTTGCTGGGTATATGGTTGTAGTCCCAGCTCCTTTACCCTCTGGGATATTTTATCCTAAACCCTCTGATCCTTTAATGTAGAAGCTGCTAAATCTTGTGTTATCCTGACTGTGGCTCCATAGTACTTGAATTATTTCTTTCTGGCTGCTTACAATATTTTCTTTTTGATCTGGGAGCTCTGGAATTTGGCTATAATATTCCTGGGAGTTTTCATTTCAAGATCTCTTTCAGGTGGGGATCAGTGGATTCTTTTAAGGTCTATTTTACCTTTTGGTTCAAAAATGTCAGGACAGTTTTCCCTGACAACTTCTTGGAAGATGATGTCTAGGTTCTTTTTTTTTTTGATCATGGCTTTCAGGTACTCCAATAATTTTAATTTTTTTTTTTAGTGAGGCAATTGGGGTTAAGTGACTTGCCCAGGGTCACACAGCTAGTTAAGTATTAAGTGTCTGAGGCTGGATTTGAACTCAGGTACTCCTGACTCCAGGGCCGGTGCTCTATCCACTACGCCATCTAGCTGCCCCTCCAATAATTTTAAAATGATTTCTCCTGGATCTATTTTCTAGATCAGTTGTTTTTCCAGTGAGATAGTTGACATTGCCTTCTATTTTTTTATTCTTTTGGTTTTGCTTTATTGTTTTTTGATTTCTCATAAAGTCATTGGTTTCCATTTGCTCAATCCTAATTTTTAAGGAGTTACTTTCTTCAGAGAGCTTCTTTACCTCCTTTTCCATTTGGCCAATTTGGTTTTTCAAGGCATTTTTTCTTCATTGGATTTTTGCACATCTTTTACTATTTGGTCTGTTATGTTTTTTAATGTGTTATTTTCTTCAGCATTTTTTGTGTCTCCTTTACCAAGCTGTTGACTTTTTTTTCATGATTTTCTTGCATCACTCTCATTTCTCTTTCCATTTTTTCTTATACCTCTCTTACTTTATTTTCAAAGACCTTTTTGAGCACTTCTATGGCCTGAGACCAATTCATATTTTTCTTGGAAGCTTTGGATATAGGAGCTTTGATTTTGTTATCTTTTTCTGAGGGTGTATTTTGATCTTCCTTGCAACCATAGAAACTAGGGTCAGCATTTTTTTTCTGTTTGCTTATTTTCCCAGCCTATTTCTTAACTTTTTACTCTTTGTTAATGTGGGGCACTGCTTCCAGGGTGGAGGAAGGCTCGCTATCCCAAGCTTCATGGGGAGGGGAGTGCAGCTGTTTTCAGAGATACTTCTAAGAATTTGTAAGTTTTTAGTTCTTCCAAGGTGGTATGATTTAAGGAGAGGTGTGTTTACTACTCTCCTGACCTGTGCTCTTGTCTGCAAGCAACCACAAGCCTGCTTTTCTGCCTTGGAACTATAAACAGAATCTTGCTCCACTGGGACTGCAAGCTCTTGTGTGCTTGTTCTCCTCCCCCATCTGGGACTGCCACCCAAGGCTGTGACCTGGATCCCAGTATGGGCAAAACAACAGAGTCCTGCCTCAGTGCTAGCAAAGAGATCCATGTAATCTCCTTTTGGCCAATTGTTTGACCCCCTTACCTTCTGTGGGTTGAATTCCAGAAGCAGTCGATGCTGCTTCTGGTTTGCTGTGGCTGCGGCTGGGGCTGTGCTGGGGCTGTGCTGGGGCTGTGCTGGGGCTGTGCTGGGGCTGTGCTGGGGCTGTGCTGGGGCTGTGCTGGGGCTGTGCTGGGGCTGTGCTGGGGCTGTGCTGGGGCTGTGCTGGGGCTGTGCTGGGGCTGTGCTGGGGCTGTGCTGGGGCTGTGCTGGGGCTGTGCTGGGGCTGTGCTGGGGCTGTGCTGGGGCTGTGCTGGGGCTGTGCTGGGGCTGTGCTGGGGCTGTGCTGGGGCTGTGCTGGGGCTGTGCTGGGGCTGTGCTGGGGCTGTGCTGGGGCTGTGCTGGGGCTGTGCTGGGGCTGTGCTGGGGCTGTGCTGGGGCTGTGCTGGGGCTGTGCTGGGGCTGTGCTGGGGCTGTGCTGGGGCTGTGCTGGGGCTGTGCTGGGGCTGTGCTGGGGCTGTGCTGGGGCTGTGCTGGGGCTGTGCTGGGGCTGTGCTGGGGCTGTGCTGGGGCTGTGCTGGGGCTGTGCTGGGGCTGTGCTGGGGCTGTGCTGGGGCTGTGCTGGGGCTGTGCTGGGGCTGTGCTGGGGCTGTGCTGGGGCTGTGCTGGGGCTGTGCTGGGGCTGTGCTGGGGCTGTGCTGGGGCTGTGCTGGGGCTGTGCTGGGGCTGTGCTGGGGCTGTGCTGGGGCTGTGCTGGGGCTGTGCTGGGGCTGTGCTGGGGCTGTGCTGGGGCTGTGCTGGGGCTGTGCTGGGGCTGTGCTGGGGCTGTGCTGGGGCTGTGCTGGGGCTGTGCTGGGGCTGTGCTGGGGCTGTGCTGGGGCTGTGCTGGGGCTGTGCTGGGGCTGTGCTGGGGCTGTGCTGGGGCTGTGCTGGGGCTGTGCTGGGGCTGTGCTGGGGCTGTGCTGGGGCTGTGCTGGGGCTGTGCTGGGGCTGTGCTGGGGCTGTGCTGGGGCTGTGCTGGGGCTGTGCTGGGGCTGTGCTGGGGCTGTGCTGGGGCTGTGCTGGGGCTGTGCTGGGGCTGTGCTGGGGCTGTGCTGGGGCTGTGCTGGGGCTGGGTATGTTCTGCCAAAGCCTGTGGTACAACAGACTTTTCCTGCTGACCTTCTAAGTTGTCTTTGGCTGTAAAATTATTTCACCCTGTCTTCTGGTGGGTTCTGCTGCTCTAGGAATTGTCTTATGGCATTATTTGAAGGTATTTGGAAGGGTCTTGGGGGAGAGCTCAAGTAGGTCAATTCCTTTCCTCTGCCGTCTTGGCTCTGCCCCTCTCACTCTGATGGGATAAAATTACACTCCAATTCCTGGGAAAGTATCTACCATGAGGGAAAATTCATCCCATCTTGGATTGTAATAATAGAAATTCTCTTTGTGATCAGAGCATCCTTCACAATTCTTCTGTCTAAATGTTGTTTCTCCATAGGCTTAGTTGAGCTAGAGAAAAATTTAAAAGATTCATTTGATCTATTACCTATACTTCATTAAGATAATGATAATAGCTGACATCTACATAGGTTTGAAGGATTGCAAAGTTCCTTATAGATCCCTGTAACAGTTCTGTGATTCAGGTGCTATTATTATGACATCTTTTTTACAAATAGGGAAATTTAGTTTTGGAACTTCAAGTACTTGCTGAGGATCACACAGGTGGTATGTGACAGGTAGAATTTAAACCCCCATGGCCTTGACTTCAAATCCCACTGTCTGTCCCCCAAGTACCACTGCACTACCCCTCACATGTAGAGCAAATGAGTTCCTCACTGCAGAATATTACGGACATTCTTTTTGAGGTTGGTGTTTTTCCCCATCTTGCAGATGAGGAAACTCAAGTGCAGAAAATTTATGTGATTCACCCAAGGTCACACAGCTGGTAAGTATCATAGGTGGTATTTGAACCCTAATTTTTCTGGCTTCCAGTCTCTCCATGGGCTCCTGAATGACAGCACCCATAGTCCTCTGTGATAGTCTGCACTGAATAGGAATGACTGAATATTTCCTAATGCACAGCACAACTAGGAGTGCAGAGATATGGCCTTAGGTTTTCCCCTGAGCCAAATAAATAACACAGAGTAAATGTATTAGTGTGTTTTAATTCTTATCACTTAAAATATTTCTTAGAGAGGCATTATACTATAATGGATAGAGTCAGGAAAACTTGGCTTCTAGTCTTTTCTCTAACATTTGCTATTACTATTATTAATAATAACTAATATTTATGTAGCACCTACTATGTACTAGGCACAATGATAAGTGCTTTACAAATATCATATCATTTGATCCTTATAACAACCCTGGAAGGTAGGTGCTAGTATTATCTCCATTTTACAGATGAGGAAATGGAGGCAGTGGAGGTTAAATTACTTGCGCAGGGTCACATAGCCAGTAAATGTTTGAAGCTGCATTTGAACTTTGGTCTTCCTAATTCCTGGTCCAGGTCTCTATCACTATACCACCCAGCTACCATCTAGGTATATGACTGTGGGCAGGTCACATACCTTCTTCATTTGCTCATCCATAAGAATGGGATAATAATGCCTGCAGAACCTATCTTCTTTGGTGGTTATGAGATTTTCAATAGATAATGCTTTTTAATCACTTTGCAAACTTTAAAGCTTTATACCATAACATTCATTATTATTGTTCTGACATACAGTAAAACCTCATCTTTTAAAAAGCTTAGTTGGAGGAGGGGCCTGTGAAAAGTTCAGTTGTATTACTTAAAACGTATATGGACATATCATTACTTCTAGTGCATTTCCTTAAAATATGCTCCTATTGTATTTCATTACTCCTAGTGGGGCAGCTAAATGGTGCTGCAGTGGGTAGAGTGCTTGGCCTGGAGTCAGAAGAACTCATCTTCCTGAATTCAAATCCATCTTTAGACACATTCTAGCTGTGTGACTCTGGGCAAGTCACTTCACCCTGTTTGCCTCAGTTTCTTCATCTGTAAAACGAGCCGGAAAATGAAATGGCAAACCGCTCTAGGATCTTTGCCAAGAAAACCCCAAGTGTGGACACCAAGAGTTGCACACAACTAAACAAAGTATATTTTTTCACTCCTCCTGCTATAGTGCAAAGGGTACAGAACTTTGGAACAAAATGTGCCTCAGTTTTCTCTTCTGTAGAAGTGAGATGATGATATTTGCAAGTCAAGTTGACAAGTTTTTATTAAGTGCTTAATATGTACCAGTCACTATGCTAAGTGCTTACACAGCAGACTTCACAGGGCTTCTGTAAAGGAAGCACTTAGTGAACATTAAAGATCTATGAAAAAATGAAAAATGGTGACTAGGCCTGCTTTAATAAATAGAAAACTCAACTCTAGGCAATATATTATACACAAATGGATACTGCTAAGATTAAAAGTTGACATAGTATGGTAGAGACTTGGACCCAGGTTCCAATTTTGGTTCTGATGTTACCTGTGTGAGCCTGGGCAAGTCACTTAAAATTTCTGAGCCTCAGTTTCCCTATATGTAAAATGGCAATAACTATACCTGAAGGGCTGTTGGGCAGGAAAATATCTTGTAACCTCTATAGCACAACTCAGGAACTCAGGAACTGTTCAAGTATTTCCCTGAAATTATATTAATATTTTTCATTGTCCTCTGCACTGTTTCTTATTCAGAAGAACAAAGATGGACTTTATTCCTTCCTTGATGATTCCAAAATCCAAATTAATGTAGGAGAAGGACAATGGCTGCCTAGAATTGTTCCTCATAAAATTCTATTGTAGGGGGCAGCTAGGTGGTGCAGTGGATAAAGCATTGTCCCTGGTTTGAGGAGGACCTGAGTTCAAATCAGGCCTCAGACACTTGACACTTATTAGCTGTGTGACTCTGGGCAACTCACTTAATTCTCACTGCCTGGCAAAAAACAAACACCCCCCCCCAATAAAATGCTATTGTATCAATCCAACAGCAAAACAATTGGCTGATTTGATGGATTTGGTTAGCTAGCTGTTCAGTCTAGTTAAAGAGTTCACATTGTTTGACTGAAATAACCATTTTTATCTAAAGTGGCTGACTTAGTAGTCCAATGTGGACAGCATATGTGTACTCTTAATAAAGAGGAGGACTTTTGCACTGATAGCAAAGGGAGTATGGCATAGGACTCCCACCAAACAAATCAAGTAGGGTAAATAGATCACTCGGTTAATTACCAGTATTAACCGAGCAACTAGTCTGTGGGATGAGGTACAAAAGAATTGGAAATTGAGAGAATATCCATAAATTTGGAAATGGCAGAACAAGTTGGGGCACATGATTATGATGGAATAATATTGTGCTATAAAAGATGCTGAGCGGGATGCTCTCAGAAAAACTTGGAAAGACACATGAACTGATGTGAAGTGAGCAGAGTCATGAGATCGTTGTATACAGTAACAGCAATATTCTATGATGATCAACTGTGAATGACTTAGCTATTTTAAGAAATACAGTGGGGGCAGCTAGGTGGCACAGTGGGTAGAGCACCAGCCCTAGATTCAGGAGGACCTGAGTTCAAATCCAGCCTCAGACACTTAACACTTACTAGCTGTGTGACCCTAGGCAAGTCACTTAACCCCAATTGCCCCACAAAAAAAAATAAAAAATTTAAAAAAAAGAAATACAGGAGCAGCTAGGTGGCGCAGTGGATAAAGCACGGCCCTGGATTCAGGAGTACCTCAGTTCAAATCCTGCCTCAGACACTTGACACTTACCAGCTGTGTGATCCTGGGTAAGTCACTTAACCCTCATTGCCCCACCAAACACCCCCACCCCCAAAATAAAGAAATACAGTGATCCAAGACAATTCCAAAGGATTCATGGTGAAAAAACGTTTTCCACTTCCAGAGAAAGAATTGATGGAATCTGAATGCAGATTGAAGCATTTTTTTTTACCTTCCTTATTTTGTTTTTTTTTTTTGCTATGTGTTTTCTTTTATAACATGACTAATAGGGAAATATGTTTTGTGTGACTGTACATGTATCAAATTGCTTTCCTTCTCAATGGGGGAGAGAGGAGAGAGAGAATTTAGATCTCAAAATAAAAAAAGAAGAAATGCTAAAATTTTTACATGTAATTGTAAAAAATAAAGTATTTGAAAAAAATCTACAGCATGTCAATAATTATTAGTGACATGCTGAGTCATGGGTTACATGAGAGTGTCAGTTATGAAACAGTTATATGACAGGCATTATGCTAAGAGCTAGAGACAAAGAAAAAAAAATAACAAAAGCTGTACTTACCCTCAAGGAAAGTACATTCTATCAGGAGAGGTGACAGATCAATAACTAGGTACATATAAGATAAGACATATGGAGAATAGAGTGGAGGTAGTCTGAAAAGGGAAGGCATTAAACAGCTTTCCTGAAGAAATGGGCATTTGAGCTGAGTTCAGAATATGGTGGAAGTGTCCCAGAGTACTTGGGAAAGCTGCAGGGAAGATGTAGAATGTGAGTTGGGCTTTGATGGATGAGCAGGATCTTGCCAGCTGGTAAGGAAGTAAGGGAGCATTACAGGTTGTGGAAACCATCTGAGGTATGGAGAAAGCCATGAGTATGGTGTGGAATTACAGAAAAGTAATCCAACCGAGAGCACAATGTTTATGACAGACAGTTGTGGGAAATGAGAACGTTTAAGATGAGCAATACTGGATTCCAGAAAGTATTGAACATCAAGCAGAAGATTCTGGAAGTAATACTGTGTGCCATGGGGAACCACTGTAAATTCTCAAGTTGGGGAGAAACATGGTAAAAGTGATGATTTGGGGAGATGAGTCTGATAACTGTTTGCAGGCTAGACTAGAAAAAGAAGAGTCAGAGGAACAAGCTAAAGGAGGCATGAGATGATCAGGGCCTGGCCAAGGTTGACAGTAGTGGAAAGGATGAATCCAAGAAATATTTTGATCAGGTCTTTGTTTGGCAGAGGTGAAATTACATAACCAAAAGACTGAGAACATTTTTTCTGTATTTTCCCCCCAAGGTCAAGTGGTATGCGTGTTTTGTTTTGTTTTAAAAAGCTGTCCCAATCACTGGGTAAAGATAACTGCCAACTGGGAAACACCTTTCCAGGAGTCCTTTGGCAGTACTGTAGGAGCCGGCAAGATGGCAGAAGACAAGAATTCCTATTCGAGGGAGCACATGGGAAGCATAGCCATTGGATATAGAACGTGGTGGTATGCAAGGGACACTGGGGCAAATAGGGGCCAGAATTCAGCTGAATAGGCATGATGTGAATAAAACATTGCAGAGACACCAGGAAGTTCCAAACAGTGGGAGAGTGCGAGGGTTGGAGAAAGCTACCCAGCTAGTGTTGGAGTCAAATCCTGCTGTGGCCAACACAGAGGTTTGAATTACGCTCTGACTCTATAACCCAGACTGCTTTGGAAAGACATGGAGGCAAAAGCTTACTGGCTGCAGCAAAGACTGTCCACAGAAGCAAATGATCCAAGTTGGCCTAAGCTAATAATCCTCTTTTTTTTTTTTTTTGGGGGGGGGGGGACTCATTTATATAGTGCATGGTAAGGCAACTATAGTTGGATAGTAAGGCAACTATAGTGGATAGAGGGTTGGGTCTGGATTCAGGAAGCCCTGGGTTCAAATCTCACCCCTGTGACCTGTTAACCTGTAAATTAAGGAAATGATCAATATAGGAGAAAATAAGGTCTTTAGTCAGGGCAGAGGAGCTATAGCTCCTGGTATCACAAAGCCAGAAGCTAGGAATACCCAAAGATGAGACAGGGTTTTTATGGGGTAACAGAACAAAAGGGAACCAGAAGACTGCTGGGGGCGGGGAGTCACTTACAGAAACTACTACTTAATGTAAATGAACCTTTAACAAAAGAAACTATAGAAACTTCTCCAGAGTTAAGTATAGATACTACTTAATTCTAAATAGAAACTACTTAATGTAGGTGGCCCTTTTTACATAATAATATAAAGTCCAGGGAGTAAGGCCAGATCATTTTGCTTGGGGTCCATAAGCTGATCAAGAGTCTTGGAATAGACAAAGACCAGTCAGTCCCAGGCAATTCACCTGCCTGGGTAGTAGGGATTGGGTGGGGAATCAGTTCTCAGTAAATTTTGTAGTTATCAGACCTTAGACCAGTTACTTCTCTTGTCTTGACCTCTATTTCCTCCTCTGTAAAATGAAGAGGTCGGACCAGATCACCTCAAAGGTCCCTACTACCTCAAAGTCAACAATCCTATGCTCTATTAAGTCACAGACAGTTTTGACTTGCATTGGTAGAGGGAATTCACACTCTGGGAGTTCACCACACTAACAAAATCACCCATTTATAATAATATATAATCATGCCCATTGTACTGAAATATCTGGTTTATGATCTCTGTTTTCCACTTGGTGTTTTTCTTGCTTGCAAAGACCCAAAGACCTAACCTTTTTTGGCCTTGTATTCATAGGAATAGTAAAGAGAGAAGTTGAAAGAGTGTTCAAACAATATGACCTCTGAATCATTTAGACCCATGGCCGTCTTTCCTTGCAGGAGTGTCTGTGTGCACTGGCCCTGTCCCCAGACTACATGAAGTAATTATCTCTGGCTTCTCCTCTGCTTTGTCTGGGCAAAAATAGTCTAAAAGTTGTTTTCCTTCCTTCTCTTTTCTAACCTAACAAACTGAAGAGAAACTCAGTTGTTTGTTTGTTGTTTGGAAGAGTATAACTGAAGATCTCTGAGAGCTTCCCCCAACTCGTCTTTATACAACCTATAGTTTTACTTCTTCTGTACCTTCAGATTTCAAGTTGACAGGCATAATTAATCATAAGAAAAGCTGGGGCCCCAGATCCAGCAGGGACAATGCACAGCTCCCTTTGTACTGGTAATGAATGCAGCCTTCCTCAGTGTACTTTTCCAGTGGATTTCCAATGGGGCCAAGAGATAGCTCTGTCATAGCCTTGCCTGTTTCTTCCTTGGCATTTCTCCTTGTCCTGACACTCCAGATTGTTTATTGTTAATGCTTTCCAAGAAGTTTGATTTATTGACTCTGGGGGATGTGCTGACTTGTTCCATTAGGAATATGTATTTGTATTTGTGTTTACACATGTGTGCATGTATGCATATCTATACGCATATATGTGTGTACATACACATGTATTTAAACATATGTGCATGGACACACACACACATACCCCAACCAAATCCTCTCTTCTCAGATGTACATACAACTGGAATGAAACCCTCCAGAGCTACTCAGAGGGCAGATGTTTGTGAAACCAGAGTGTGGATTCTAATGGGACTCCAAAAAAGCAGACATATGGCCCCCAAATTGTATTACATTAAAAACAAACAAACAAACAAGCAGCCTCTCCTAATTGTCTTTTTTTAATCTAATACTTTAGGAAATTTTTTTCTTTAGAGGCAGCACAGTTTAGTGCTGTATTGGGAGTGCTGAATTGGGAGCTAAGGGAACCTGGGAATGAATCCTTTCTCTAACTCTTCCTAGCCCTGTGTCTGTTGTTTGTTGGTTAACCTTTCTGAGCCTCACTGAGCTGGTGCATCAGGGTGGTTGTGATCAGCAAATTAAATAATGCATGTAAAGTGTTTTGCAAACTTTAAACAGGAGTTTAACCTTTTCTTCACCTCAGAATACTGCTTTTAAATGCATGAAATAAAATACAAAGATTACAAAAGAAACAAATTAGGGAATGGAATCAGCATTTATATTGCAGATACTACAGTATATTCCAGGCACTGCTAAGAGCTTTTACAAATAGTCTCATTTGAGCCCCTCAACAACCTTGTGAGTTAGGTGCTATTATTACACCTACTTTACAGTTGAGGAAACTGAGACAAACAGAGGCTAAGTGACTTTCCCAGGGTTACACAGCCAGTAAGTATCTGAGGCAGGATTTGAATTCAGGTCTTCTTGACTGGAAGTTCGAATTCTATACCGTGCGCTCTCCTAGCTACCTTTCAGTTATATTGAAATGCAGTTGTCAAAATATTAATAAAAACAAGTCCAAAGATCCCAGGTTCAAAACTCATGCTTTAAAATGTGATAGGATAGGGAGTTTATATTACAATAGCTCAAATATTTACCCATACTCATTCATTCACTAAGCACTTAACAATTGCACTCCATCCCTAGGTTTTGGGTATTCATGCCAGGAAAGCATTCCCTCCTCACTTTGGCTCCTGGCTTCCTTTGAGTCTAGACTAAAGTACCCCGTCCTACAGGAAGCCCTTCCTAATCACTCTTAATCCTAAATGCCTTTTCCCCAGGAATGATTTCTTTTTTGGGAATGGAGGAGGAAGAGAAGTTGGAACAATTTTTTTAAAAAATTGATGTTAAAATTTGTTTTTACATATATTTTGGAAAATAAAATTCTATTTAAAAAAATCCTCTATATAGCTAATTTGGATATATTTGTTTGCTTGTTGTCTCCCCCATTAGAAAGTTAGTTCCATGGAGGCTGAAAATTTGCCTCTCTTTGTATCCCACGTTTAGCACAGTGCCTGACACCTAAGCTTTTAATAAATGCATAATGACTGACTACTGTGTGTCAGGATTTGGGTTAAACTCTGGGAATACAAAGACAAAAACCAAAGAATCCCTGACCCCAAGGAGTTTGTATAAACAGAGTTTTCTTTTGGGGCTTGGAATAGGGAAGCAATGTGCACAGATAAGTAAATTCCAAATGTAGTCAAAGCAAATATAAAGTAATTTCAGAGGAGCAAGCCTTAGCAAGGGAGGGCTGTGGGTAGTGATGGTTGTGGAGCACTTTAAGGATTACAACTCTGTGAGTGATATAGTATTACAATCATTAGCTTTAATCTTGGACCTCAATTTTTTGGAGAGGCAGCATGGAAGTAGAGAAATGGATGTTGGCCTTAGAGCTAATCTGAGTTCAAAATGTAATGGGGGAAAATGGGGTATGGGTTTGGTTAGGGGTTGTGGTTCTTAGGAATTCCTCTTTAAAGAATTATACCCTCATGCACACAAAAGTAGTTAGAATAAGGTGGTAGTTTATTTAGGGGCAAGGGAAGGGAAGGGGGGGGAGGGAAAACATGACAGAAATCTTTGGACTTCCCATGGGGAGATAGGTACAAAGAATGTGGCTCAGAGGTACCAATCTCCTAGACCAGGTGACTGGAAGGTACTTTTATAGAGGACTGATGGGGGTGGACCATCTGCCTGTGAAAAGTTCCTTTAGTGAGAGAGGACCATCCCCCACTGGCAGTAACTGGAGGAATTGGGTGAGGGGTGGCTATGGATCTCTCTTCAGGACACAAAGGCCACAGGCACACCCAAATTTATCTCCCCAGGGTAAGGGAGACCAGAATGAAGGGTGGGAATCCAAAACTAGCTCAGTCCGATTTGGTTCCACTTATCTCTCTAGGCGTTATCTGTCCTCTGGTTTAGTTTCTCAAAGAGAAGATTCCTTGATGTGCCCCAGAGAACTTCTGGGGTGCTCTGCACCCCATGACAAAAACCTACCCCATATAATGTGATCCTAGGCAAATCACTTCACCTCACACAGTTTCCTCACCTGGGGAGGGAAGGACAGGGGGAGGGAGAGAGAGGAAGATAGAGAGGGAGAGGGAGGGAGGGGGATAGAGGGGGACAGTAAGAGAGGGGGAGAAAGAGGAGAATGGGGAGGGAGAAGGGGAGAGTGAGAGAGGTGAAGAAGGGGGAGGGAGAGGGGGAGGGAGAGGGGGAGGGAGAGGGGGAGGGAGAGGGGGAGGAAAGGAGAGAGAGGGAGGGGAGGAAGGAGGGAAAGCATGGGGGAGAAAGGGAAAGGAGGAGAGACAGACACAGACAGAGAGAGAATATCATACATATATACTCCTCACTCACAGGGTCATTATGAAGAAAGCACTTTGCAAACCTTAAAGCCTTGGAGAAATGCAAATCATTGTTATTATTAGAATCACTGTTAGGTGGTTGGAACCTCAGAGACACCAATCAAGAAAACAAGTTTCCTTCATCCCAGCCATAGATCCTAGAATTGGTTCTTAGACATTCCCCTCATTCAATAGAGGAGGAAACCAAGGCCCAGAGATGGCAAGAAACTTGGTAGGGTTAAGGAAATCCCACGGATGGGATTTGAGATTTCTGAGCCCATGTTCCTTCTCCTGTACCAGGTCAGGAGCCTCCCCATTCTTGCCTTCTCCCCTCCCCTCCCCTCCCCTCCCCCCCCCTCTCCTCTCCTCTCCTCTCCTCTCCTCTCCTCTCCTCTCCTCTCCTCTCCTCTCCTCTCCTCTCCTCTCCTCTTTTTTTTCCTGTGAGGCAATTGGGGTTAAGTGACTTGCCTAAGGTCACACAGCTATTAAGTGTCTGAGGGCTGATTTGAACTCAGGTCCTCCTGACTCCAGGGCCGGTGCTCTATCTACTTTGCCACCTAGCTGTCCCCAGTCTTGCCTTTTGGACTACATAACAGCACCTTCCACAGTACTGGTCAGTATTCCCAGGGTAGCAAATGAAATTCTACATATGTGAGTGGAAAAGGGCAGGTCATTAGGTTACATGTGTTTGGGTGGCTCTTCTGAATAGACCCTAGTCATTGAAATGCTCTGATGGTGTGCTATCATGGATCAGAGAATCTGAGTTTGAATCCTGCTTGTGTGACCTTGAGCAAGCTACTTTAGCTTTCTGTGCCTCAGTTATCTCCTCTGTACAGTAAGAGGATTGGCCTAGCTGGTCACTGGCATAATTACCTCTGATTCTCTCATCAAATGATCCTTTTAAAAATTATTATTATTATTTTTTGCTCAGCAAAGTTAATTTCTGTTATTTCAACAGCAAGGCTCAGTTATATTAAAAAGCTGGACCTTCTGTTTCTGAGGGATGTGAGGTCCTTCTAATTAGTCTAATATCTATTCTCTGTGTGTCTTTATCCTGATTCCTTTTTCGGTTTCCCAGGCTGGAATAGGAACTGTGTATTTGGTACCTTTTCACCTATGTTGGGAGCAGGTAGTTAGCTCAGTGAATGGGATGCTGGACCTAGAGACAGGAAGAGCTGAGTTCCAGTTTAGCCTCAGACTCTTAATAGCTATGTGATCCTGGCAAGTCACAACCTCTGATTGCCTCAGTTTCCTCATCTGTAAAATGAAGATACAATAGAACCTCCCTCCTAAGGCTGTTGTGAAGATCAAATGAGCTCACAATTGTAAAGCACCTAGCACCATTCCTGCTATACAGTAAGTGCCATATAGTATTATAGGTGGAAATAAATACTCTAAGGCACATTGTATTTCTGAGAATCAGTTGTAAACCACCACTGACATTGTTCAAAAATGTCCAATGAATCATAATTGATGAAAGTTTCAGTGTGTTCTGCATAGAGTCTTAGGATCTTTGATTTTGAGTTGGAAGGGGTCTTGTAGATCTTGTAACACAACCCTCTCTCTCATTTTGTAAATGAGGAAACTGAGGTACATGGGGGTTAAGCGACTTGCAGAGCGTCACACATACCTAGTAAAAGTCTAAGGCAATATTCAAACGCAGGCTTTCCTGACTCCAAGTCCATCACTTTATCGATTACAACACACTACCTGTAACACTTCACAGTTGTATGGCCCCGGACAAGTCATTTAATCTCCATGTGCCTCATTTTCCTCAATCATAAACCTAGGAGGATATATTAGACGGCCTCCAAAGTCTCTTCCATATCTAAATGGAAAATCCTGCGATTCTATGCATAGCATTCTGAAACTTTCATCAATTGTGACTCACTGGGAACTTCTGAACAATTACAACATTATAGTGATGCTGAGGAGCGGTTTCCAGTTTATTTATTTATTTATTTGTTTGTTTATTCATTTATTCATTCCTTCATTCATTTATATATTTTTTTGTGGGACAATGAGGGTTAAGTGACTTGCCCAGGGTCACACAGCTAGTAAGTGTCAAGTGTCTGAGGCTGGATTTGAATTTAGGTACTACTGAATCCAGAGCCAGTGCTTTATCCACTGAGCCACCTAGCTGCCCCTCCAGTTTATTCTTGAAGAATACAGTAGTTCCTTTAGGATTTGTTTCCATGTTTCTAGCTCTCCTTGGCTTCTAGCTATTTGGCTGAAATAATTTCAAGCCATTATCACTTAAGGACTGAATTTAATCCATGGCTGCTCATTTTCTCTATCTAAATCATGAAATTCTCATGTCTCAAGTTAAATTCTGAAATATTTGTAATGCACTGATTATTCTGACCTTTTGACTAGAGTGTTTATGAAGATAATGTAAGCCACTCTTTTTCTTATCACTTCTCATCACAGGTGTTGTAAATAAAAGATGTTCGCTTCCGGGTCCAGGGAAGACAGTACATTAACCTATTGTTTTCCTTGAAATTAACCATGCCACTTAAAATGAAGCTTGAAGTGAATCCTGTAACAGATCCTAATATTAATTCCAAGTAACAGACAATCGTTCTACAGTTACAGCCCTGCTGTTGTGAGGATGTTTCCCAAAAGCAATTAAATAAGAAACTCTGGGCAGGGGAGAGGAGCCAAGGTGATCATTGATAATTGAGCAGTTAGGTGAATAGCCCAGATGACACGGCCCCCAAATGAAATACAATCAACACAACACTCAGGCTAAACTATCATTACCTTTGATTTCCCTTTTTAGTCTTCTTAATCACAAGAGCAAAGTACACCCAAAGCTCCCAAATAGTAACTTAAATATCGATAATTTGCCATGCACTAACAAAGAAGATTGCACAGCAGTCCTTGAAAATGATATTTTGGAGGAAGGCAGTGATATTTTGCATTGGAACACCATGGTTGGTTAATAAAGGTCCTGGGATGAATTTCTGGGTTTCTTTTCAATGAAAAATCATGTGAATGAATGGCAATGGGATCATAGAACCTTTGTATTAGAAGGAGCTTTGGAGAACATTTAGTCTAATCCCTTCTTTTACTGATGAGAAGGCAGAGGTTGTAGAGAAGTGACTTATCCAAGGTCACATAGTAATTATTGGCAAAAGTGGGATGGAATAGAATGTGAGCTCTTTGTGGGGGGCAAGGAATGTGTCATTTTTATCTTTTTATCCCCAGTGCTTAAGATGGGAAATACCTTGCATGTAGCTCATAGTAGGCATATAATAAATGCTTCTTAAGTCAAATTGTTTATCAGAACTTCCTCAGTCTCCTGATGTGTAATCCACTGTTCTCCCTCCTGCACCAAACTGCCTCTCTGAAAACAAATTTAGGAATTAAGAGTTAAGTGGTCATGTATTCTGTATAAACTACAATATGCACTTCTGTTCAAAGAGACACAAATAAGTTTAAAGAAAGAATGAAGTTATGAGAAACTCATGAGAAAACCATATGTTTAGCATGACTAGTCCATAGGTAGGGCTCTAGGCATTTCTTCAGAACTTCATATATATATCCCTTGAAGAAAGAGGAAAAGAAAAATAAAAATGAACTAGCCATAAACCAAAGATTAACCAGTTATACAATGAGAATGAGGGATAATAGGTGGATAGCACAAATATTTGAAGCACCAGGAAAAGTCCTTCAACATGTTGAATGGATCCACCATGGAGGGTTTTATGGAAAGTCACTAGGCTCAAACCTTAGATGAGCTCCAGATTCTCCTCCAGAATATGACTCTATTCTTAGACAATGATACCATGTGTTCTTGAGGTCAGGGCTTACCCTAATGGTTTGTGATGGTGTAGGTAGAGTGATAGACTTGGAATCAGGAAGTTGTTTTTCATTCATTCATCCATGTCTGACTCTTCACAATCCCATGGACAATAGCACTCACTCCAGGCCCTTCTGTCCTCTACTGTTGCCCAAAGTCTGTCCAAGTTCATCTTTGTTGCTTCCATGACACTATCTATCCATCTCATACTCTGCTGTCCCCTTTTCCTTCTACCTTCAATCTTTCCCAACATGAGAGTCTTTACCGAGTTCTGTCTTTTCATTATGTGGCCAGTGCATTTAAGCTTCATCTTCAGTATTTGTCCTTCCAGTCAGTAGTCTGAATTAATTTAATTTCTTGATTCTGGCATCCTGGAATTTTACATGATGTACTCTGCATATAAGTTAAATAAACTGAAAATATACAGCCTTATTGTAATTCTTTCCCAATCATAAAACAATCAGTCATTCCATATTCATTTCTAACTGTTGCTTCTTGATCTGCACATGAGTTCCTCAGGAGACGAGATGATCTGGTACTCCTATCTCTTTGAGGACTTGTGATACACACAGTGAAAGGCTTTAGTATAGTTGAGGAAGCAGGAGTAGATGGTTTTCCCTGGAATTCCCTTGCTTTCTTCATAATCCAATGAATATTGACAATTCAGTCTCTAGTTCCTTTGTCTCTTTGAAAAAACATCCTGCACTTTTGTGGTTGTCTATTCACATGTTGCTGAAGCCTAACTTGAAGAATTTTAAGCATAACTTTGCTGGCATGTGAAATGAGTGTAATTGTTTGGTAATTTTAAAGTTTTTGTCCCTGTCATTCTTTTTTTTTTTTGGTGAGACAATTGGGGTTGACTTACCCAGGGTCACACAGTTAGTAAGTGTTAAGTGTCTGAGGCCGGATTTGAACTCAGGTCCTCCTGACTCCAGGGCTGTTACTCTATCCACTGGGCCACCTAGCTGCCCCAGTCCTTGTCATTCTTTAGAATTGTGATTTAAACTGTTCTTTTTCAATCCAGTGGCCCCTGTTGAGCTTTCCACATTTTCTGGTGTATTGAATGAAGTACTTAACAGCATCATATTTTAGGATTTTAAAGAAGTTCAGTGAGAATTCTAGCACACTAGCTTTATTGGTAGCAATGCCTCTTTAGGTCCACTTCACTTGATTCTCCAGGATATATTTCTCGAGATCAGTAACCACACCATCATGGTTATTGGTAATGTGAAGATATTTATTGTATAGTTTTCCTGTGTGTTATTTCTACCTCTTCTAAACCCCTTCTATATCTGTTAAGTCCCTGCCATTTTGGTCTTTTATCTGCCCATTTTGCATGAAAAATTCCATTAATATCTCAAAAATTTTTGAAGAGATCTCTTGTCTTCCCATTCTGTTGTTTTCTTCTACTTCTTTGTATTGCTCATTTAATAAACCTCCATCTCTGACACTTACTAGCTATATGTCCATGAATGAGTTAACCTCAGTTTCTTCATCTATAAAATGGAGGTGGCACAAGAGAATGAAATGAAATATTGTATATAAAGCACTTTATAAATGCCAGTTGTCAAGTATTGCTATTGTGTAAGGCTTTCTAAACCTTCAAAGGGACCCGCCACAGGAATAGGAACTGTTTGAGAAAATGTGCACTTCCGATCAATAGCATTTTCTTCATGTCTTCATTGAGGAACAGGCCTACTGGAGCTCTCCCAGGTGCTGACTGGAGCTCTCCCAGGTGCTGACAAGAGCTTAGCACAGTAATGCTTTCATCAATGTTGCCTGGGATCTTGTTTGCCTAAGTCTCCTTCCTCTGTCCTGCCTGAAGCTTTGATTTTAGTCTCTGTAACCACAGCCCTTATTTCTTTCCTTCTTGTTACTGTGACCCATCTGCATCTTGACTGCCCACCCATGCTTGTAGGCTACCACCACCCAGCTCATCATTGCTCTACTCAGCATAGAGGACAAATATATTTTGACATAAAACTAGAGTGAAATTATAGTCTGCAAATGCCAGGGCAAAAATCAAAATGTACTACTTACTCACATAGATGCCATTATTTGGACCTCAGAGATATAAGCTACAGAAAACCACTAGAAATGGAGAGGATTTCAAAAACTATATAGAAAGTCTATGTCTTTAAAAAGATGCAGTACTCTCTAATTCTATAGGTCACAGCTCTACCCATAATTTTATTAACATGCTCAGAAGCTGAGTAGACCAAAGTCCTTTCAAACACAACTTTTTGTCAAACTCCTTACGATTAGATTTGTCACTACAAAAGGGAATCATGGGAGATTATTGTGCAATTGGTGAAATGTTGAAAATGAATGTAATCCTCCCCTTCACCCCTACAAAGGGAAAAACAATGATAATTGTTCATTATTTACAGCACTTTAAAGTGTGCACAGCCCATTATATACAGTAGTTGATTTGATCTTCACAACAATAGTCTGTGGGGGCAGCTAGGTGGCGCAGTGGATAAAGCACTGGCCCTGGATTCAGGAGGACCTGAGTTCAAATCCGGTCTCAGACACTTGACACTTACTAGCTGTGTGACCCTGGGCAAGTCACTTAACCCTCATTGCCCTGCAAAAAAACCAACAACAACGGTCTGCAGAAAGTGCCATTATTAGCTCCAATTTACAGCTAGTGCAGAGACAAGGCAGCTTAAGACAACCTTAATTTACAATATAAACTTCTTCATAAAATGATAAGTAAAAGGATGAGAGAAGATTTTAACTGTAGTGTTGGAAGTCAGTGTAATAGGACTCCATGAGGAACCAAAATGGTGTGTTAGCATCTTCCAGCATATATTCTGAGTGGACATAAAATCCCATTGAAATAAGGAGGTTTTTCCCAACCAGCAATACAGATGGCAAACTGGAAGTAAATATGTGAAGACTTGGAGTTTTTCTTCTCCTATATTAGCTGTCATGCCATCACCTAGTTTGGCTTTTTTTTAATTGAGGATTTGTCTACACACACACACACACACACACACACACACACACACACACACAAAATGACTCAGTCATCAAACATTTATTGTTTACTATGCATAAAACACTGTGATAAATACTGGGGATACAAATAAAGGCAAAAAGAGGCCCTGAACTTAGGAAACTCAAATTCCAATGGGGGCTGGGGAGGGACTTGGGGACAACAAGCAAAACCACTATGTAAATACATACACACATACAGGATAAATTGGAGGGATGGAAGGCACTAGCAGAGAGGAAAGGGCAAGGAAAGGCCTCTTAACCGGTGCTATGATTTGAGTTAAATCTGAAAGTAAGCCAAGGAAGTCAGGAGGCTGAAACAAGGAGGGAGTAGATTCTAGGCACTAGAGACAGCCAGGGAAAAACAAAAGAGTTAGGAGATCAAGTGTCTTTTATAAGGAATGGCAAGAAGGCCAGGGTCACTTGATTGAAGAGTAAAATACATGAATATATTTGAATATAGAGTGCAGTATAAGAAATTTGGAAAAGTAGAAGGAGTCCAGATTATGAAGGGTCTTAAAAGACAAGGGATTAGGGGGCAGCTAGATGGCACAGTGGTTAAAGCACCAGCCCTGGATTCAGGAGGACCTGAGTTCAAATCCGGCCTCAGACACTTGACACTTACTAGCTGTGTGATTCTGGGCAAGTCACTTAAACCCCATTGCCTGCAAAAAAAAAAGACAAGGGATTGGGGCAGCTAGGTGGCACAGTGGATAGAGCACTGGCCCTGGATTCAGGAGGACTTGAGTTCAAATCTGGCCTCAGACACTTAACACTTATTAGCTGTGTGACCCTGGGCAAGTCACTTAACCCCAATTGCCTCACCAAAAACAAAAAAAAGACAAGGGATTTCATATTTGATCCTGGAAATAATAGGTAGTTGCTCGAGTTTATTGAGTAGGTGTGACATGGTTACAATTTTTAGGAAGATCACTTTGATAGATGAGTAGAAGATGGATGGCAGTGGGGGGAGACTTGAGGCAGAGAAAGAAATCTTAAGGCATTGCAATATTTCAGGTGTCAGGTGAAGATGTAAAATGAAAGGGCAGAGCAATGGTTTAAATATATGGGGTAAGTGCAAATGTAGAGGTGAAAATGACACCAAGGATTCCATCCTGAATGATTGAGAGGATGGTAGAGCCCTCAGTGCTGCTAGGGAAGTTTGAAATATGAGAAAATTTAAGGGAATGATAATGAGTTCAGTGTTGGACATGTTAAGTTTAAGATATTTCTGGGAAAGCCACTTCATGATGTCTAGTAAACAATTGTTGGTGTGATAATGGAGCTCAGGAGAGAAGTTAGGGCTAGATAAATAGATCTGAGAATCATCTCCACAGAGACTGGGAGTTGATTGGATCTCCAAACACAATAGTGTAGAGGGAGAAAAGAAAATGGCCAAGGACAGACCCTTGTGGAACCCTATATTTTGTGGACCTGATATAGAAGAATATCTACCAAAGTGTACTGAGAAGAAGTGGCCAGAAAGGGAGAAGAATCAGGGCAGGGCAATGCTACAAATCCTAAGGAAGAAGTATCTACAAGAAAGAGATAATGGACTGCGTCAAAGGTTGTAGAGAGGTCATAAAGGTTAGGGATTCAGAAAGGTCATTAGGTATCATTAGTAATTTGGATGATGAAGTTGAAAGCCAGACTACAGAGGATTTAGAAGACAGTGAGGGGAAGTGAAGTAAAGGTACTGCTTGGCCACCTTTCTAGTTAGAAAGCAGGAAAGATGAGTAGAATTGATTTAAAATGCTTTGGCTTTAATTTTAGCCATTTTTTCTTCATTTTCACTGTGTCAGAACTTCCCTCTTTCTAACATGATTTCAGTGTCATCCCAGCTAGAACAAAGGGAATGGACTAGACAGCATCTTGGACTCCTTTCATATGAGCATGTGTATTAAATAGGTAAAGGTAGTATCTCTCACTATTAACCTTTACCAGATATTCAGTGGTTGGTGTTCTGTGGCCTTGGTCTTCTAATTTAGCTATGCTTTTTTCAAACCAAGCATTAGAAGCAGAAAAAGTCCTTTAAATACTTTTCTCCAAAACAAGATCTAACTGAACTACTCAAGAAAACTCTGCTCCTAGAAGGCATGTGTCACCAACCTTGTTTCCCCCTCATCTATAATTAGCATTGTATTTATGGAATGACAACACAGATTCGATGCAGCTACTCAGTTTGGTGACTTGTTTTTAGCATATTGCAGATGAAAGCAAACTCATCTTGTTTTAGTATGATAAATAAATCCAACTCTGAAGGTGCCTTTGAATTAGAAATTTTTATTACTCTCCAGAAATTTTTATAGCTACAAAATATCAATGTTGATAATAGAGGAATTGGTCATAAGAGGCCAGCTCAGTAAACTAGCACAATAACATAATTGTGTAGATTGAATCTTAAATTCAAGGTCACTCTCCCAACCTCCAATATCACATCTCCAACTGCCTATTGGACATTTTCAACTGCATGTCTCATAAACACCTTACGCTGAACATATCCAAAAATCGAACTTGTTATCTTTTCCCCCAAGCCCTCTCCCCTTCCTAACTAATTACTGTCTAGGGTACCACCATCTTTCCAGTCTCCCATGATCCCAACCTAGGTATCATCCTCAACTCCTCGTTCTCATTCACTCCTCACATCCAATTAATTTTCCAAGTCTTGCCATTTCTACCTTACCATCTTTTGTATACATCCCTTTCTCTCCTCTGTCACTACCACCACTGTGGAACAGGTTCTCATCAAATCACACCAAGCCATTATAATAGCCTGCTGGTTGTCTTCCCTGCCTCAAGTTGTCCCCCCACTCCTCTCCATCCTCCACTGAGCTGTCAAATACATCTTACTAAAGCACAGGAATGACCATGTCACTCCTTTACTCAGTAAATTACAGTGGCTCCATATTATCTCCTGGATCAAATATAAAATCCTGTTTGGCTTTTAAAGCCCTTTATCACCTGACTCCTTCCTACTTTGCCCATCTTCTCATACCTTATATGCCTCTCAGTACTCTGCAATACAGTGACACTGTCCTCCTTGTTGTTCCTTGCATGAAACTCTCCCATCTGTTCCATCAAGGAAACACCCAGTGTTTCTTGACGAAACAAAGGGGGTAAATGCAAATAATTAATTGTTATTTGAGGTTTTTATGACCCCATCTTTTGGCTAGAATTTAAAAAAAACCTCAGTGCACTCATTGGCCTGGGAATCTGCAAACCACACGGTGCTCCACCCACTGGTTGTAGCTGTTGCCACGGAGCTGGCACCTCACGTCATCACCACTCGCCGATGCCTACATGGGCCTAAAAATTATAATGATTGGAAGCTTAGTGAGGGCAGTCATGTGACTATCAGAGTGGCTAGCCAGTTGGCTGGGGGCTGTGTGTGGTTAGCCTGGGGTCTGCTGGGAAGAAGGGAGGTTTTTCACCATTCTAGTGTGAAGCTGGAAGGTGACAGGGTGCTGCTGTGTGTTCTCAGCTGATTCCTGGGCGGTGCTGTTATTCAGGTTGTATAATTTCCCTTTCCCTATTTTATTTCCTTTCCCTTGATCCTACTGATCCTGTTTGTGTTTTTTTTAAGTTCGTTCTTGTTAAATAAATCCTGCTCTGTTTTGAGGGAGGCTATAGGTCTCCTTTCTTGCTCTAATATTGCGGCGAGCTGCCTAGCTAACACTCCCCAATTAAAAATTGGTCCCTACACATCTCATGATTACAAGCATTTTTACCAATTACCTCTTCCCATGCCTAGAACTTTCTCCCTTCTTATTTATGCCTTTTAGCTTCCCTGGCCTCCTTTAAGTCTCAGCTAAAGTCTTGCCTTCTGCAAGAATTCTTTCCTTAGATTCTGGTGCCTTCCCTCTGAGAATACCCTAACTTATCTTGTATATTTATTTGTACATAGTTATTTGTATGCTGTCTCTCCTTTTAGACCATGAATTCCTTGAGAGTAGGGACTATTTGTTTGGGTTTTTTTGCCATTCTTCAAATCCCCAGTTCTTAGCACTGTGCCTGGCCTGTAGTGTTACATAAATGTTAGTTATTGTTATCGTTTTTATTATTATTGCTATTAAAAGCTAGTTGACAGACTTTGCATTATTATAAGTAATCTATCTTCTAGGAGGATTAAAATACTGTTAAGTATAGAATTTCTAGTGTTCTCAAATCCTTGACCTCCAACATCATTCAGCTTGTTCAAAAAACCTTGGAATGAAGAAATATCTGGTGTAGGTTAGCCAAGAGTGAACACTTCTAAATAATAATGAATTTACTATTATGGAATCTGTTAAGTTTTTTAAAATAACTTTTCTAGTTCCTACTGCTTTCCCCATTCTATAGAATTTAAGCACAAGAGCCCTGACCACTACAATTGTGTAGAAGTAACAAACTGCAGCTCTGCTTACACAAAGTCAGTAATACAGACGAATGCTGAAAAATTTGATTACCTACCCCCTCTATGAAATGTTAGAAATGGGACATCTTACAGATGAACTACACAAATTTCATTTTATGTGTAAGACAACTAAGCTTCAGAGAGGGGAACTGACTTCCTGAAATGTTAATGGCGAGGTCCAGAGTTGGGCCCCTGTCTCCTAATACCTAGTTCATTGTTATCTCCAGTATAGAAACCTGCTTAGACTACACACCGACATGTGTTTATTTGGAAACATCTGTGTAAGTGAAAACAATTATCAGTTTTCAGCTAGATTCATCTGAGTTCTGTGACAAATTATGCTTTTGATGATTTGCTTAGTGTTATGTGAGAATAGATGAAGAAAAACATAAGAAACAATGTCTATTCAAAGGACTTACAACTTAGTAGGGGAGACAAGCAACTAGGGCATGTGATCTAATAGTTAACAATCAAATACTAAAATGGATTTGTGTTCTCACAGATTTGGTTGTTCCCTGAAAAGACAAACCTAAATCCATCTCATGTAACTTTTGTCCTTGTCCTCCCATAAATTTGTTACAAGGGTCCTTTACTGTTTTTTTTCCAAACTTTAACCTGACATCACAAACATATGAATGGAGTATTCAGGCTATCTACTTGTCATTTCTCACCTTCTGGTCATCTGACCACCCTATCTTCCCTTTGGATCAACCAGTGCCTTTATTCATCTTGGAATATCCTTGTTATATTTTGGAGCCTGCTCATACCCACATGTGCCTCTCCATTGTACTTTGTATTCTATTCTTTCTCAGCTCTTCAAAGACTCTTGTTTTCCATCTCTTACAACCATATAACAAGACTTGTAGAATATTGTTATTTAAAGAGTTGACATTTGTTTCTGGAAGAAATTGGGTCACTAAAAGTGTCTTACAATTTCCTGAAGTTAATTTGCCCTGCTTTCCTTCTCCTCTTTAATTCTAGGCCCAGGGACAGCTAGGTGGCTCAGTGGATAAAGCACCGGCCCTGGATTCAGGAAGACCAGAGTTCAAATCCAGCCTCAGACACCTACTAGCTGTGTGACCCTGGGCAAGTCACTTAACCTCAATTGCCTCACCAAAAAAAATTTTAGGCCCATCTCATTTTCTATTTATATCTGTCTCAGGTGCTGATGGACAAGCTTTATATATTGTCCATCTAAAGGCATACCATAATCTGATATAGATAGCTTTCATTCATTTGGTTTTTCCTGCGTGGATGGTTATCACAAATTATTTTGAATAATGATAGGTACCTTCCAGGAGACTCTGTAATGTTCTGAGACTTGATTAAACCAACACTGTCTTTCATAAACAGAGGCATCTAGAAGATATCACCATCCATGGGGAATCCATATTTGACTTGGAATCCACTCAGAATCTTCCTCCATCCCAGTGAGGATCATCATTGGTGATCATATATCTCCCTATTTTATGCATCACTTGATGTTCATGATCATATAATCATTAAACAAGATAATTTCTATTGTATATCTTTCAAGGAATCTTCAATGATTTTGTTATATGAATGGAAAACACCATGTTGGTAGAGAACTTTTAAGGTGACATTTTGTGCTACTAAATAAAATGTTTTTATAATCAAGAAACTATTTGTTTTCATAATCAAAAATGTCTTTCAGTCAGTCATAAGATGGCAAGGATTTGTTCTATTGCTTGAGAAAGCCTCTCTCTTTACTAGTAATGCTATCATCAAGGATGCCCTTGATGCATGTATGCATTATTCTTGTATAAATGTTACACAGGATATCCCAAAAGTCTTAGTGCAGTTTTCTGTAATTAAAAGCTTAAAATTGCACTAGGACTTCTGGGAAACCCTATATAGATGGAAAAGTAGGCATTTAGGCAATTGTTGATTTTGTAGGTATTTTTCAGCATTAATAAGGTCTATGATTTTTATCCATGCCTTTGAATTCTTTCATCACTTCTTCTTCCACCTCCCTGATACTTTAGGGATTATTTACTGAACATATTCGTAATTCATCACCATTAACATGGATCTGTTCTCTGAACACATGTATTAACCCAATAGCTTTGCTCACCTTTTTTCTCTTTGGTGTCACATCTACCTTTTCTATAAGTACATCTCATAATGTTAGAATCCACATGGGATAGCTCCATGTACTTGGAGGTGAAAACTATTTGCTGCTAAAACTTTGGTAGATCGAATTTTTCTTCATGTTTGTTTATCTTTCTTCAATTGTCATCCTTAAATACCCTTGACAGGTCTTTGCTCACTTGGAACTCCCACCAAACTTTTTTTTATAAACTACTTTCCTCCTCTACTGCTTCTGTATTTTTATGATACTGTACTATCTTCTACTGTAACAGAATGTCTCAGGAAAGCTTTGATTCAGAGGATGGAGCAATATTTCTTTTTTTGTGAGGCAATTGGGGTTAAGTGACTTGCCCAGGGTCACACAGCTAGTAAGTGTCAAGTGTCTGAGGCTGGATTTGAACTCAGGTACTCCTGAATCCAAGGCCGGTGCTCTATCCACTGTGCCACCTAGCTGCCCCTGAGGCCGGATTTTGAACTCAGGTCCTCCTGAATCCAGGGCCAGTGATTTATCCACTATGCCACCTAGCTGCCACCTGCAATATTTCATTTTGATAGACCATGATAGATAGATGCTCTCCCTCCCTCTATTTCTTTGATTGTGTGCTCAATTAGGGCATTCAGAGTTGTTGTGTATCATCAGGCAGTGTAAGCAATATCCATGAGTGCCCCAGGGAGCTTTTATTCATAGGAAGGAATAAAAAACAGCAGAGATTTAGGCTAGAAGGGACTTTAGGGTTCAGTCCCCCTCATTTTACAGATAAAAGTTAAACTCTCTTATCTTGAAGATAAAGAAATTGAGACTCAAGAAGGTTATGTGACTTGCCCAAATCCACCTGGGTAATGTGTAGCAAAACTGGGATTTGAACCCAATATTTTGTGTCAAATCCTGTGCTCTTTACAGTATATGATGAATAAAATGAAAGAGAAGGTAAAGAAGGAAAGTGCGAAAGAGGGAAAATATACTTATGGGATCACAGATTTAAAGCTAGAAGGGATGTTAGAAATCATTTATTATTTCCTCATTTTACAGATAAAGAAACTGAGTCACAGAGAGGTGAAATGATTTGTGCTAAGCCACATAGATAAATGGTAGCAACCCCAGGATTTGATCCCAGGTGCTCTGACATTAAATCTGGTCTTTCCCCACTGCACTGTGGGAAATGGTAATGACAAGGTCACCCCAAATCAACTCTGAACTCTACCTCTCCACCTCCAAGAATAAAACACAGGAACAGAAAAACTCACTTTGATAGCTAGACCGAAAATTCCTCAATCCACTCTTGCACAAGGTCCCCTCTCCTCTTAATTACTATCTTACCATGCCCTTGATTCCACTTGGGATAAGTTAAGATCCACTCACCTCCCACTCCAATTTGCATAGGCCACTACTCTTCTCAATGTGAAGCACCTGGAATTTTAGAACTACTTTTTGTACCCTGAGATCTATTAAGTGTCCTTGTTGTCACTCATCATGCCACACATGCTTCATTCTCAGCCAGGACCCCATGGTGAGTACCCTCTTGTGATTAGATTAGGTGCACACTCAAGCTTTCCAAAGAGGTCATGCTTTGAATCAAGGACTTGGGGTTTTTAGAAGCTCTCCAGACTTAGAGCAAACTTTTTTTTTGCTTTATAACACCTGCAACCTCAAAGGAAATGATGAGGCCTTGCTGGCCTCCCAGAAACTTGACCTAAGTTTCCATTCTAATTGCCACATTGACCTTTCACATTACTAAGAAAGGAACAAGAAAAAATCTTGTATTTTACTGGATCTCATTGTATTAATAGAAGAGAAAAAAAGTTGAATGAAGAGAAAAATTAACAAAATCTTACATTGTACTTAAGACCATTTGATGGAACATCATATTCTGTGCAATTTGAATAGCAACATACACCAAGCAGAGTTTAATTAAACAAAAAGCATGATGAAAATCCTTAGACAATGGATCTAAATGGTATTTAATAATATCTTCACTTAAGCCTTTTTTGATTAGTTTAAATGACCAAATTCTATTACTTTGGGTCTCCACTAACATAAACGGGAAATTGTAGATGTCAGCTTGCTTAAAAGGCAGTGAATGAAATTTGCAAATTTAAAAGCTAAATCCTTGGCTTCACATTGTTATTGCTGGTATATTATTGTTATAGTCACCATTAGAGAGAAGAGAAGCAGGATGATATAGGGGGTAGAATGCCAGATGTAGAGTCACAAGAACCTGCGTTCAAGTCCCATCTTTCATAGCTGTGTGACCCTGAGCAAGTTGTTTAACTTCTCTGTACCTGAGTCAATTCCCAAGAACCTAGCTATTAGCTATTGTGGAAGAGAATTGTCTGCAATGAGCAAACTATGTAGCCTCCATCTAGTCATGCATAAAAGAATTAGGACTCAGAAGAAGTTTGTATTTCAATGCTGATGATCATGAATTATGTTGATCTTGGTTCTGGTTAAGAGAAAAGAAGTGCTAAGAATCGGTAATAGGTCATCCTGCCCATTTGCTTTGTTCTTCCAGCTTGCTGGGTACTGTAATTTGGTCATCCCCTCACTTATTTCTTTTGCTTCTGCCATCTGCACTGGAAAGAGGTTATCAACTAGCAAATATCTAAAAGGGGGGAGCCTAGATGGTCAAGTGCTTCAAGATGAAACCACAAAAAGCATTGTTTGAAGGAATGGAAACTTTTAACATGGAGGGCAAAGGCCTTAGTGGGAACAGGATAGCTGTCTTGAAGTACCTGGAAGGTTGTCATGTGGAAGATGGGGTTGAACCCCTTCTGCTTGACTCCGAAAGGCAAAGCTAAAAGTAATGAATACAAATCACAGAGAGGCAGATTGAAGCTTTAATATAAGGAAACACTTTGTTAACAGAGTTGCCAAAGGGAGGAATTGGTTGCCTTTGGAGGTGGAACATACTTCCTTGACCAGAGATCTTCAAATAAAGCTGGGATGACCACTTGCTGGGGATGCTGTAAATTCACATTTAGCAATTTAGCTATATGGCTGTTAAGGTCTCTTTCAATTCATCAATCCTGTGTTTCCATGAACACAGCAGAAAGGATTCAGAACCATATACCATACTGAGGCTGCACATCCCTATGTGCAGGTATTCAATTCAACCAAGCAATTAGACCCCTAGTGTGTGCTGCAGGGTGTGCTAATTGCTAAAAGAGATAGAAAACTATGGGCCTTGCCCTCTCAGAGTGAATTTACTAGTACTGGATAGAGTCCTCCATCATCAGTTGCCTATTGGGCATTTCAAATTGGATTTCTTGGAGACAATTCAAACTCAACATTATCTTTATTAGCACTCATTATCTTTTCCTCTAAACCTTCCCTCCTTCCAAACTTCCTTGTTTATATCAAAGGTACCACTATCCTTCTAGTCTTCCAGGTTTCTAACCTTGATATTAGTCTCAACTGCTCACTCTCCTTCATGCCATACATCAAATCAGTTAATAAATCTTGTTATTTCTACTTTCACATCTCTTGCCTCTGATTCCCTCTTTCCACTTCCACAGCTTCCTAATCAGTCTCCCTGCCTTAAGTCTCTCCCTGCTTCAGTCCCTTCTACATACTGTTGCCAAAGTGATTTTTCTTACGTGACCATGTCATGAGTCTACTTCTCCCCATTCCCAGAAACCCCACACAGCCCCCAACCAATTGTCTGGCCGCTCTGACAGTCACATGACTGCCCTCACTAGGCTTCCAATCATTATAATTTTGCCAGGCCCATGTAGGCATCAGCCAGTGGTGATGACGTGAGGTGCCAGAGCCCTGGCAACGGCTACAACCAGTGGGTGGAGCACCGTGCGGTTTGCGGAGCCACAGTCCAGTGCTCGCCGAGGCATAAAAACCTCAAATAACAATTAATTCTTTACAGTACCTACAAAAGAGAACTAGAAAAAAAGCTGCCCTGTGTAATCTGAGGGGATGTCTTTTCCATCTTGAGGGTTAAAGGAAGGCTTCATGGCAGAGGTTGATGCCTGTTCTGGGTCCAGAAGTATAGTCAGATTTTCACCAGGTAGAAATGAAGAGACGGCATTCTAGACAGGCAGAAGGAAAGACTCAGACAAAAGTTTGGAGGCTAGGAATGCTCAAGATGTATCAGGGATACATGATAAGTTGTCCAGTTTGTCTAGACTATTGAATATGGGGGCATAAAATAGTATAGGATGACAGTGGAAAGGAACTTCAAATTCTGAGGATGTAGCAGAGTGCTTGGCACAGAAAGATGGTTGTTGCATACCAATAAATTGAATTGAAGTAGGGTAGGGTGTCCAACATCTCATTTGCTCCCACATAGATATATGCCAAATAACAAGGTTGTTGTTGGTGATGATGATAAAGATAGGGACTGGATCTATGGCTCCATTGTTATGGGAACCTCCCAGGTAAGGAAACTGCCTCTACCATTGCATGTTCTCTTCAACTTATAGTGTTGGAGAGTTGCCTAGAACAGTAAGAAGTTTAGAGATTTTCCCAGAATTGCAAAGCCAGAATGTGTCACAGATGACACTTGCACCCAGATCTACCTGGTTCTGAGCCTGTTTTCTTTCTGATATATAATAATTATATTAATAGCTAACATTTATATTGTATGTTAAAGCAACTGGGTAGGCATTGAATAGAGTACTGGGCCTGGAGTAAAGAAGACTAATGTTTCTAAGTTCAAATTTGACCTCAGACACTTATTACTTGTGTGCCCCAGGGCAAGTCACTTCACCCTGTTTGCCTCGATTTCCTCATCTGTCAAATTATCTGGGAAAGGAAATGGCAAACCACTGCAGGATCTCTGCCAAGAAAACCCAAAATGGGGGAGGGGAGGCTCACAAAGAGTCAGACACTAGTGAAAAATGACTGAACAACAACCAGTTTTCAAAATACTTAACATATTATCTCATTTGATCCTCACAGCAATCCCATGAAACAAGTGATATTACGATCTGCATTTCATAGATGAGGAAACTGAGTCAAGTTAAGCAATTTTTTTTGGATCACACAGCTTCTAAGTGTCTGAAGAAGGATTTTTTGAATCCAGGTCTTCCTAATTCCAAGTACACTACTGTATCTGGTATGCCATATTGCCCAGGGAAATCAAAGATCCTTTGGAGTTTGGAGCTGGATGAAGAGTGGGTAGGGGAAGTGAGTAGGGGAAGCCAGCAGGGGTTTAGTGTGCCCAGAAGTCAAGGGAGAATCTGGATGTGGTAAATGGGAAGAAGGGATGGAAAGCAAGTACATAGAAGCTAAAGGCATGAGAGGCAAGACCAAGGCAGGCCTGAATGAAGGGATTGGTGAAGCTGGCATGCCCTGCAGCTACTATGGGTAAACATATAAAATTCCCATGTCAAATATATACATGAATGGAGGCCCTCAGTTCTGGATGAAAATCAGTCTTATAAGAAAGGTATTTTATTCCATAGGCTAGATTTTCAATGATGTTCTATCCCAATGGGTATAATAAACATTGCCCGGCAAAATGCCTATTTACTCAGGCTGATTAATTAGGAATTACACGACGGGCACGGTGTCAGTCTCAAATGTTTTCTGTCATCGGCTTTCAAAAGAACTTTTATCTTGTTCCTGTCGAGGAATAAGGAAACTCAACCACCATAAATATTTCAGCCTGCTTATAATTAAAACTTCATGTGTTTGGCATGAAAACAAGTGGAGGAAAAGGGGGCCAATTGTCTACTGATTAGCCTGTCAGTCTGAGCCCTTTCATGTTAACAGCTGGGCAGTAAACATGGTGAGGCATTGGCTCCCTGCTCAAATGTTCACAATGTGCCAGGGGCAGAAAGGAAATCTTTTCCTTTGTGTCCGAAGCATTAATATTAAAGGCAGAGGGTCTAATGCTCATCACTTATGATGAGCCAAGCTCACCTGACCATGGGGGCGGGTGAATTCTCTGAAAGGCTGCGCCATCACAATTGGATTAGGCTGAACAATAGTGCAAGGAAATGGACTCCTGGAACCCAAAGCTCTGCCTGAAGAAGAGAATGGGAGGACTGGATTCAGGGCCAGTCCTTCAAATGACTGGCTGACTATGCTCCCCTCCCTGCCCCAGTCCCTTAGATTGGTTTGGCTTCCCATGCCAGTGGGGAAGCCCTGTTTCCAGCAAGAGTGACAGAGGGGAATTTTCTGGGAAGTTAACAGGCAAACATACATATAACTAAGCCCCCATCACTTCAGCAGCCTGAAGACAGGAAGGGAAAGAGATTCTCCTAAGGAAATGTTACCAGAAGAAAGGGGGGCAGGGAAGAAACAAACATTTTGGGAATGGCCAGTGTGGAAATTTGTTTTGCTTGACCATGCCTCTTTGTTTTAAGGGTTTTTCTTCTTTTCTCTCTTTTTTCTTTCATTTTTTATGTGGGGAGAATGGTAGGGAAAGAAAATAACATCTGTTAATTGAAAAAGGAAATTTTAAAAAGAAAAGAAAAACCATTAGGGAGACCAAAGAAATGAACAAACAAAGAAATGTCTTAGTACAATAGAGAAATACACTGGGGTGAAAGAAAGGCAGGGAAAATCTCCAGAAGAAACTAACTCAGTAGGAAGAACAAGTAGAACTTCAGAAAAGATATTTGAATGACCACACCAATTCCTTGAGCATCTGGAAAGTCCAATCACAGAACAGAAGGAGAGATGGACAGGATACTAGGGGCCCAGTTTTTGAAGGAACTAGAGATGCTTACCCTGAGGAGAGGAGAGGAGAGAGTGACAGATAGTGAGAAGGGGGGAGTGGTGGTAGGAAGAGAATTGATAGTTCTCCCCCTTCAATTCCATTGAAGAAGGGAGAAATTTGTTCTCTTTGGCCCCAGCTGTTGCTGCTGTTCACTCTCTTTTTTTTTCCCAGGCATAACCAGTTCTTCATGACCCTATTTGGGGTTTTCTTGGCAAAGATACTGGAGTAGTTTGCCATTTCCTTCTCCAGCTTCTTTTACAGGTGAGGAAACTGAGGCAAACAGGATGAAGTGACTTGCCCAGGGTCACACAACTAGTAAAAGTCTGAGGCCAGATTTGAACTCAGGAAGATGAGTCTTCCTGAATTCAGGCCTGGCACTCTATCCACTGCAGTGCCACCTAGGGGCCCAAAAGGACAGAACTAAAGGAATCTTCCTTCTCCTTAGTCTCTTCATCTGTAAAATGTGGGGGTTGGGCTAGACGACCGTGGATGTTTCCAGCTATAGAGCTATGATGAGTTATTCTATGATAAGTTCCAAAGAAGCAAATTTCAGTTTAGGGTAATGAATGACTTCCCAATAATAATAACTGTCCCATAGAGGACTGAAGTACCAAAATTCCCTGGAGATCTAGTGAGAGCTGGACAGCCACTTGTTGAGTCTGATATGGAGGAATTCTTGTTCCAATACAGGCTGGAATATATGACCTGCCTCTGAGGCTTCTTCCTCTTTTGAGATTCTGTGTTTGAAAGCAAAGCTCCCAGTTAACTTAATTGACTTCTAGGTGGTGCAGTGGAGGAAGCACTGGGCCTGGAGTCAGTTGACTTCTAATCCAGCCTCAGACACTTGACACTAGCTGTGTGACCCTGGGCAAGTCACTTAACCCCAATTGCCTCAAACATCAGGGCCATTCCAATGTATATCTTGGCACTGGACCCAGATGGCTCTGGAGGAGAGAGTGAGGTTGGTGACCTTATACATCCCTTCCTCACTTTAAACCAATTCTCTGGAAGTCCTCTTCAAGAACAAATGACAATGAGGCCTCATACACTTACTAGCTGTGTGACCTTGGACAAGTCACTTCACCTCTGTTTGCTTCAGTTTTCTCATCTCTAAAATGGGAATAATAATAACACCTACCTCCCAGAGTTGTTATGAGGATCAAATGAGATAATTATAAACCACTTAGTATATGCCTAGCACATAGTATTACTATATAAGTGTTAGTTATTATTATTTCAACTTCCAAGCACTTTCACATACCATCCTAACTTGTAAGATCCCCATTTTACAAATGGGGAAACCTGATGAAGGAGAAGAAGCCAGAGCTATTAAAACACATTTCGTCTTTTCCTTTATTCTAGAGCAGTCTCCACATGGGCAGGCCTTCCTGTTTTCTGGGCACCTGGTAAAATGATCTCATTCATTTCCTTGTTCAGTCTCAAGGAACCAGTTTGCAAGAATTTCCTTTATTTTTGTGCTCCCTTTCTGGAAAAAGGTTTTCACTAAATCATTCCTAATAATATTGAGCCAAGATCTGACCAATTTACAGAGTTGTATACAGCCACATTATTGTTTCTTTCAGATCTTCTAATTATTTTCTGTGGTAAATTAAGGTGAAGGGGAAAGAGTAAAATTTGCTCTAATTCTTAGCATAGTCAGGTCCAGGTGTACATTGATTTTGTGGTATATCAATTTTCATAATTATGCTAAGTAGAAAGGTTCTGTTTGTCTTTGCTTATATAAAAAACACAGTGACCCCCACCCAATATACATGGTAAAGGTACCATTCCTGCCCTTCTCACCATTTCCCTGTCCTTTACAACAGAGCAGGCCAGAGAGAAGGGAAAAAAAAAAACTTGTATCATAAATAGCCAGTCTAATGTTAGCATTTCCTAAAGAGTTCTGTATGGATAGAATATGCATGATTGCAATGGGCTTTAAAGGTATTCATCATTATTTAGAATACGTGGAATACATTGAAAGCTTTAAGAGGCTACCATCAAAGAACTGTCAATAAGGCAGTGTGCGGTGCTTTACTATTCATAGTCAACAAGAATTTATTAAGCTATGTGCATAGTTACCATACTAGATGTTGTTCAGTCATGCCCAACTCTTAGTGACCCCATCTGGGTTTTCTTAGCAAAGATACTGGAGTGGCTTGCCATTTTCTTCTCCAGCTCATTTAATAGATGTGGAAACTGAGGCAAACATGGTGATATGACTTGCTCAAGGTCACACAGGTAGTAAGTGTCTGAGGCTAGATTTGAACTCAGGTCTTCCTGACTCCAGGCCCAGCACTCTATCCACTGCAGTGCCACCTAGCTGTCCCCTAGCTACTGGGGAATAAAAAATAAGTAAAAAGGAAGCAGCCCTTGCTCTGGAGGAGTTTACATTCCCCTGAGGGCTAAAAATATGTACATAGAAAAGCACATGCAAAATATATTCAAAATCCAACCTTATTTTGGGACTGGGGGATAAATCAGGAGAGAGTGCTGTTAGGTATTGATAATGTAGGAGGCAATGCCTGAAGATACTTGGGGATTCCAAAAGGCTGACAGCAGGAAGGAGAGCATGGCAAGAGTAAGAGACTGTCAGTGCAAAGACAGGGAGGTGGGAAGATAGTTTGCTTGGAACCTGGAGTGCATGAGAAGTGATGTGAAATCATGCTGGAAAGACACAGTGGAGTTGGATTATAAAGGGCCTTAAATGCCAAGTCCTCTGCCTGAGGGTAATCAAACAAGGCATGGCAGACTTCCTGGAGGAAGTTCATTTCAAGTTTTGAAGAAAAGTTAGGGAATGGCTTGGCGAATGAAACTCATTCAAGGAAGGTCCAGTGCTAGGGATGCAATGAGGGAAATAAATGCATGTATGGTATTGTGAAAAGACCTTTGTGGCCCCAGCCAAGTAAAGGGGAGAGGTGGTTATGGGAAGATAATCCAATGAAAGTCACTAGCCCTTGACCTGATACAAGAAATTGCCATAGAGAATTCCTACCTAAATGCTTGAAAGCGGACAGTTCTTCAGAGGACACATCTCCCAACTCCTTCATTACTTGGGAGGGTTTGGAGAGTTCCTGCAGCCAAACATATTATAATCCTGAGACGGATGTGAGGAGGAGTGTCTATGAGCTTCTCCTGTCCTTGGATAGCAGTCTCTCCTCTGGGCCTGATTTAAAAAGATTCTCCACTTAAATCCTTCTCCTTATAGCCTCATAGTGGTGATGAAGTGACCCTAGTTCTGGAAGCCTCTGTCATTGGAATACAAGCTCTGGTAGGTCCAAAAGCATCATCATAAATTGTTACCTAGTCTGGGATTGGGCACTTACTAGCCATGTGACCTTGGTCAAGTCACTTAACCTCTCTCAGCCTCAGTTTCCACATTTCTAAAAAAGGGGATAATAATATCACCTATGTCCTAGAGTTTTGTGAGGTTCAAATGAGATAATATATGTAAAATGCTGTGCAAATCTTAACGTGACATACAAATGCTAGCTCTCATCAACATCTTCTCCTCCCCTCCCCTCATCTTCCTCCTCCCTCTTTTCCTCCTCCCCCCTCTTCTCCTCTTCCCTCTTCTTTCCCCTCCTCTCCCCCTACTTCTCATTCTCTCCCCTCCTTCCCCTTCTCCTTCATGCCTGCCAACTCTGAGCTCCTGTGATTCTTTGAATTTGCTTAATCTCTCTGAGCCACAGTTCCCTCATCTTCTAAATGACAGTATTGAACTAGAAAGCTCTTTATAATTCTGCTTTTGGACTGCCAGGCTGTAGGACAGCCCAAACCTACTCAAAAATCCCCTCAATAGTGGTCCTTCAGCCTTCACCAAATGAAGCCTAGTGAGGGAGAACTCCCTTCCTGATGAGGTAGCCTGTTCTACTTTTTTGAAGCCTTAGGAATTCTTGACTGTGTTTTCAAAGGACACTCTTGTCTTGGCTTCAACTGGCTCCCCAAGCTATCTGGCAACAGGTAGTTATGGATCCTTCAGCACCCTACCCCTCTTTGTTAATGGGGAATTGATGTGAAGAAGTAGAGGCATTAAAGCATCCTCTGCCCCCCTCTCTACAAGCTTTGTGCTGCTTGCCTAATCTCCTATCCCCTCAGCTCTTTGAAGGCATCTCTTGGGTAGCTTCACAGTGTAGAGCTGGATGAGAGATGAATCTTTTTTTTCATTTATTTAGAATTTTATTTTCCCCTTAATTACATGTAAAAACAGTTTTAACATCTATTTTTAAAACTTTGTGTTCCAAATTCTCTTCTTCCCTCCTTCCCCGCTCCACCCCACCTTGTTAAGAATACAAGCAATTAAATATGTGGAGTCATGCAAAACATTTCAACATTAGTCAGGTTGTGAAAGAAAACAGACAAAAAAAACTTAAGAAAAAGAAACTAAAAAAATGTGCTTCAATCTCTATTCAGACACCATCAGTTCTTTCTCTGGAGATGGATTGCATTTTTCATAAGTCCTTCAGAGTTGTCTTGGATCATTGCATTGTCGAGAATAGCCAAGTCATTCACAACTGATCACCTTGAATATTGCTGTTACATATAGTACATTTCACTTTGCATCAGCTTATATAAATCTTTCCAGATTTTTCTGAGGGCATCCTGCTCATCACTTGTTTTGTTTTGTTTTTAGTGAGGCAATTGGGGTTAAATCACTTGCCCAGGGTCACACAGCTAGCAAGTGTCAAGTGTCTGAGGCCAAATTTGAACTCAGTTCCTCCTGACTCCAGGACCAGTGCTCTATCCACTGTGCCACATAGCTGCCCCCTGCTCATCATTTCTTACAGCACAATAGTGTTCCAGCATAATCTCATCCCACGATTTGTTCAACCATGTTGAATCTTTTTTTTTCTGCTTTTTTTTTTTGGTGGGGTAATGAGGGTTAAGTGACTTGCCCAGGGTCACACAGCTAGGAAGTGTCAAGTGTCTGAGGCCAGGTTTGAACTCAGGTCCTCCTGAATCCAGGGCCAGTGCTCTATCCACTGTGCCACCTAGCTGCCCCCTGAATGTCTTTTGACAAGGGCTCTTCCCATAGTACCTGGTTTGATGTCAACCTGCTTGTTTCCTTCCCCATCAGGCCCTAAGTTATCAGACTGTAATGGACAGAGGCCTATGTGGCCCCAATACCTGCTCCCTCAGTGGGATATATCAATAACCAGCACCTGGGTAGAAGGGTGTGGAGTCAGCCACCCGCCATCACTGGAATGGAACTTGGGGAATGCCCTGCGGCCAATTTTCCCTTCCAGTGAAGGGAAACTTCCCTGCCCCCATCTCTACTAAGTGCCACAGCACTTGAGAGGGTTCTTGCTATTACTGTTATTGACAAGTAAAATTCAGGCTGTGCTTATATGCAGAGCAGCAGAGCTGTAAAAACCATAATACCCCTCTACATATCAAGATAGAGCTATCAACCTAGCTACCTATCTAAGTATTTACATCTCTGTCAGAGCTCTTTGATCTTTGGTGGGGGAATTCCCTCCGCAAGTGCAGAGTAGAATCGTTTTGTTTACCTAGGAGTCTATGGGAGATGCCCAAGGTCCAAAGGTTTAGTGGCTTGCCTGCAGTCACAAGCTCCTGAGTGCCACAGGGAGGATTTGAACCCAGCACTCAAGCATGCCATGATGCCTCTCATGCAGTTAGCTATATACGACTCACCTTGTGGCAAGCCACCAACAGGCTTACATTCAGAGTGAGGCGAGGCAGGAAAGGCAGGAGAGGGGCCAGTTGCAGCCTGTGTGTGCATTTATTTCTCAAAGTAATAACCCCATTTCTATAGCCTTTTGAGGCTTCTAAACACTATCTTCACAACAACCCTATGAGCTAAGTCGTACAAGTAATATCATGCTTATTTTGCAAATAAGGAAACTGTTTCAAAGGTGAAGTCACTTACCTGTGGCCACACAAGCCTGAAAATGCCCAAGGTAGGCTCCCAACCCAGGTTTCTTGCCCTCTATCCACTGTGCTGCTGTTCATGTTTACACCTAATGTGTATCTTCTCAGACAATGCCTTGCACACATGAGGAATTCAATGAATCTTAGAAAATCAATTTCATTTAATTTACGCATATAGCTTTGACTTTGGGTTATAATCTGTCTACCCAACTGTGCAATGTGCTGAGAGTTAGAAGTATCTGGCTCCCCAACTGTGCCACGCAGACATCAGTTGGAAGGACTCAGGAATGCTGGGTAGGCCCACTCTAAGACTTTTATAGCTCCCTCTTCAAGCAGAGAGTTATGATTCATCCAAAAGGCAGCCTGAGCACGTGTGGGACCTCAGGAGTATTCTAGGCTTGATCATCATCTGCTAATTGGACAGGATCTATCTGGAGTGTCAGAATTAGGCAGGAATATGCAGATGAACTAGCAGAACACAAACTTTGTAGTTAAGTAGGCAGGATTATGCAAAACTAATGTCCAGAGGCTTCAGGCCAGTTCTATGGCTGAATATTTTTCAAGCTGCAAAGTGTGAGGCCCTGTAATCTTGTGCACACACAGGCTCCCTTCCTCTGAATATATCCAAAATGCACAGTTCAGGCTCCCTGGAACTGGGAGGGGGTCTGTAAAGAAGGGGCCAGAAGGAAGTAGGAAGGGAGGATGAAAAGGAAGAGGTAGGAGGGAAAGACAAAAAGAGGAAGCTAAGAGAATGAAAGAGGAGGAAGGGAGGCAAATAAAATGAAGGGAAAGAAAGTATTAGAAAATGGCCCACAAGGAAGGGGTCAGTGCCAGTTGTCTCAGGTGCTACTAAGAAAGCTAATGTGTTTCCCATATTTCCCAAATTTCCACACACACACACACACCCTCCTTTTTCCCTCTTCCAGGAATCCACACCTCTTTAAATGGCTAAAGCATCTACCTAACTGATCTTTAGTTACTTTGTAATAGTCCTAATAGTCAGAGGGTTGGTGTTACTGGTAGCAAGCAGCAAAGAAAAGGCAATGCCATTGCCTGGTAACTCTTTTCCCACCCTTTTCAAAGACACAAATAACAGTGAGGATGGTAACAGTCCCTAGGTCGAAGGAGACAGTAGGCAGGAGGAATAGAGCGGGGAGGTGACCAGAAATTACTTGGTTTTACTGATCACCCGTGCCTTGAACTTACTAAGTGCCTGTTGCTTGATTGGGTAGGCTGGATAGATTTCGAAGGGGCTCCAGGGGCCATTTGGTTCCATTTCCTCATTTTATAGATGAGGAAACTGAGGCCTAGAGAGCTTAAGTGTCTTGCCCTGGGTCTCAGGCCCCTGACTCTATGAAGTAGAAGCCTCTGGTATTATAATTTCAGCTGTTGTGGCCCCAGCTACCAGTCCCAACCCAACTCCTAGACTCAGCCCCTCTCTAAGCCTGGCATACCTGCTTGATAGTCTGGGAAGTTGATTAGAAATCTTTTCCTGGGTCCTGCTGCTTTCAGGTCATTTCTTTTAACTCCTGAATCAGTGACCTCAGAATGAGAGCTGTGTTTTATCCTTTTTTATTTCTATATTATGTGTTTTTAAACTTCACTTATTTTAATTGGATTTTATGGCTCATGAACACCTATTACATTTTTTAAGGAACAATAAAACCTCCTCAGACCTGCTGGATTAAGCCTTAATATTCTCAATCTAACGCTCTTTCCAGTGGGTCACATGGCTAGGACTTTGTGGGGAAAATTTTTCTTTAGGGCCTTAAACTGAGGCTTAAATTTAAGCCTTTAGGCTGATTGGGTGGTGCTCTCAGTGATCCCGTCCCTTGCCCCCAGATGCCCTTCTCCTTGCTGCCATTGCCATCCTCCTTTCCTTTATTTTCTTCCCTTATTTGGGCATTATGCTCTGCCTGATATTGCCAGCCAGTTTCTCAAAAGAATCCAAATGACAATTAGCCCAAAGGTACAAGCCGTGTATGTATGGTGTGTGAGGCTGTTGGCAATGCTGACTTCCGTGGCAGGCTCCATCTCCTTGAAGGTCTTCACACAGGGGTCACCTGAGCATTTGTCAAGCATGTCTGTCAAGTTAGGGGTCGGTCCTTAGGGATGTTGGGTAAACTAATCTGCTCCTGAGGTCCCTTTGAATTCTCAAATTCTGTGATTCTAGGTGTGAGAAATAACACAGAGGATATTATAGGGTATCTGAAGGACAAAGGCCCACCAGGTTATAAAGGAAGGGAATAAGTAAGGAACACCTACTATGTGCCAGGCACTCTGTTAAGTACATTTTACAAATATCTCATTTGATCCTCACAACAACCTTGAGAGGTAGGCGCTGTTCATATCCCCATTTCCCAGTTGAGGAAGCTGAAGTGTCAGAGAAAATGATGTGGGGGGTAGGTTTAATTAATCAAATTGATTGTGAGTGTCCCAAAGAATTACAAGACTCAGTGGCTCAGTTTTCCAAGTTTTACTGAAAGACTGCTGACCACAGGGAGAGCACCATGGAGGTGTCTCAAATAGGGGGAAGAAGAATAGTTATATTTATAGTGAGAAAAAGTAAGTTATCTCCTCATTATCTTAATCTCCTCCTTGTGAGAGGTTCATGGGAGGGCTTATCCTAATTTGGACTTCCTGGGGTCCTAAGGTAGGTACCTTTTTTCTTGGAGGTGTGTTTTGGGGGTTTACACATCATAAGGTGAACTTAAGGACAAATTTGGCCTTTTCTGCGCATGTTCCCAAGGATATGCTTAAACTTGTTGATCTCAGAGGGTCTCTGTGTTTATGATATCTCTTTACTTAAGATCTGGTGTCAAGGTGTCTTGTCATCTAGGAATGTTAAATGGCTATTAATGGTTAATGGTCTCAAGGGGCAGCTAGGTGGCACAGTGGATAAAGCACCAGCCCTGGATTCAGGAGGACCTGAGTTCAAATCCAGCCTCAAACACTTGACACTTAGTAGCTGTGTGACCCTGGGCAAGTCACTTAACCCTCCTTGCCCTGCCCCCCCCCAAAAAAAATGGTTAACAGTCCCTAGTTACTGTATGTTGATGGTGAGGGTTAACAGGGACAAACCCTCTTGGTTACTGTAAGAACACAAACCTTAGTTTCTCTGTTAACCCTTTTAGGTACTATGGATAGGTTATCTGTTAACCCTTTTAGCCTCCTCCATCAGCATGATTTGAACTCAGGTGTTCCTGATTATCCGGCTGCTATGTAAGAGACAACCTCAGTGCTACATTGGTACCCTCAAAGAAGGCCTCTCTCTTCTTACATGGCTATATACTCTAAACAGAGGGCTTTTGGAAAGAGATGGACAAGAAATACACAGGATAAGAAGGCATGGAGGGGATGGCATCTGTATCAGTAGAGAGAGTACCAAGAGTATGAAATCACAGTTCTATCAAAGTATCATTAGGCCAGTATAGTTATTTTAGAGAAATGAAAGCATAATTAATTTAAACCAGTCCTTCATTTCGGACCTATCAATGAGATTTGGACACTTAAACCCCAACGCTTTAACCTGAAAGAAAGGAAAAACTAAACATAAACCCATCTCTTTGTAAGTCATTTCCATGAGCTGGGTTTCCATCACCTTGTATCACAATTAGTGAGGGTAGAATTTAATGTTGCAAAATCAAGCAACTTTTATCAGGGACCAGAAGATACAATTTAAAATGAAATCTGAGTTGGAAGTCACAGCTTTCCTGGGTTCCCTTTCCCTTTCACTCATTTTCCCTGAGATGGGGTGGTGGGGTAGTTGGAATACTCCTCATTCCCCACTGCCATTTCCAAGCTCACCTTCTACCACTATCACTCAGTAACTTCTCCTTTGAGTTTCACTCAGTGCATATCCACCATGAAATCAAAATCTGCTAAATGTTGCTGTGAACCTCAAGAACATTCTCCTTTCATCCTTGGTGAGTTCAGGACCTGGCTCAGGGCTTTCTCTCCTCCTCAGCTCCTGCCTGCATGCTGGGATATATCAGCATACATATTGATGCTCCCTGAAACACTTCCCAGTTTGACAACATACTCATTTCCTGTGACCTACTCCTCTATCTCACATCAGGTACACATAGAGATGGCCATGCAATTGATCTTGTCATTGCCCACAAATGTACCACTTTGGTGTCTGTGAAATCTGAAATTCCCTTATCTGATCACAGTCTGATCAGCCTACATTTTCACCAGCTGCTCCTCATGACTAGAATTTTCTCCCTCCCTTATGTCTGCTTCCTGGTTTTCCTGGCTGCCTTCAAAAGTCCCAGCTAAAATTCTACCTTCTATAGAAAGCTTTTCCCTAATCCTTAATTCTAGTGCTTTCCCTCTGTGGATTATTTCCATTTTATCCCATCTATAACTTGTTTGCATATAATTTCGTTCGTTTTATCTTCCCCTGCCCCCTCTATTAGACTGTTCCTTAAGAACAGGGGCTGTCTTTTCCCTTTCTTTGTATCTGCAGTGCTTAGCATAGTGCCCGGCACATAGTAGGCACTTAATAAATTTTCACTGACTGATCCAGGACAATCCAGGGAAACACAGACCTATTCTATGTTAATCAGGATCACCATAGTAACAGTCCCAATTACAGTTTAGGGGTCATCTATTTGGAAATTTAAAATTAATCATGGTTGTCATTCAGTCATTTTTCAGTTCTGTCTGCCTATCCATGACCCCATTCGTGGTTTTCTTGACAAAGATATTGGAGTGGTTTGTCATTTTATACTCAGGGTCATTTTATAGATAAGTAGCTGAGGCAAACAGGGTTAAGTGACTGGCCCAGGGTCACCCAACTAGTACATGTCTGAGGCCAAATTTGAACTCCTGAAAATGAGTCTTTCTGATTCCAAGCCCAGTGTTTTATCCACTGTACTATCTAGCTGTCCCTCCCTGCACCCTGCAAAAATAATTACAATCCAGTTTTTAGAACTTCCAATGCTCCGCATACTTCCAATCACTTAAAACAATGTACTACAATGGCTACAACAATGTAAATGAAAAAAAATCAGCAAAAGGATTAAGAGGGGGGCTAGTATGGTAAAAATGCTGTATAGATTGTCAAAGCTGGTCAATATAGCAGGTGTTTTTGCTTCATTGTTTTTATTTATTACAAGAGAAGGTCCCATTTAAGACAGGCTAGAGCGGGGTAAGGAGGAAAGGAAGGGAATGGCAATAATGATGAATATTTCTGGAAAATGACTATGATTATAAAAACAAATGTCCTCGGGGGCGGCTAGGTGGCGTAGTGGATAAAGCACCGGCCCTGGATTCAGGAGTACCTGAGTTCAAATCCGGCCTCAGACACTTTACACTTACTAGCTGTGTGACCCTGGGCAAGTCACTTAACTCCCATTGCCCTACCAAACAAAAAACAAACAAACAAAAAACAAATGTCCTCAATATGTTGAAAAATAAATTAAAGAAAAACATCTGATCACTTATATATCACTAAGCTATTCATTAACTATCAATAAGCTGTATCCTAGCCCCACCTTCCCCCAAAAAGGAGTATATAACTTATGCAAATAATATACATGGGGCTACTGGATTCACTGTTTTGATCCTATTTTAGTTTTTTCTACACTCATAAATTGTTTTGGGAAATTGGATTGGCCCAACAAGGGGAAAGATAGTGATCAGATTCTCTCTTGCTCCATTCTTCCCCTAACTCAACCCTTAGAATCAATGTTTTTGTTTGATTGTTTTACATCAAGTCAAAAGTGAGGGTGTTTTTTTTAATGTCTCAGAGGTTTTTCCTTCTAGTAAAGGCAAAAAAATACTAATAGCTAACATTTATATTCCACCTACTCTGTACCAGGCATTATTCTGTTTTTTGTTTTGTTTTGTTTTGTTTTGTTTTACAAATAATATCTCATTTGACTCTCACAACAACCCTGGGAGGTATGTGCTATTATTATCCTCATTTTATAGTTGAGGAAACCAAGGCAAACAGAGGTTTTAGTGATTTGCCCAGGGTCACATTCCTATTAAGTGTCCAAGGTCAAATTTGAACTCAAGTGTTCCTGACTCCAGACCGAGCACTCTTTTGAGTCACCTATCTCAAAGAAAATGGAAAATAATAAGGTGTAGAAAATGACCAAAGTTCTTAAATCTCATTAGTCCAAAGGTATGTCACTTAAAGATATAAACAATTCTCTGTCAGTTTTATTAACACCCCCAGGGCATGTCATGTCCAAAACTAGCACCTAAGTTGCTATCTGTTGATGGGTATTCCATGAACATCTGTGAATAAGTGTATCTATCCCACTTGAGCCTTAGCTGCTGACAGAAGGCCTGAGAATATGCAGTGACTCACACTTTCAGCTGGATGGCCTGAATAATCTCAGCATTGTCTTTTGGCAATGAGAGGGGGCCTGCCTCATACTCACCAATTCAATGTCCTTTGATTACATCTTTTTCCCCATTGGAATTAAGCTGTCATTTAGGAGAGCCTCAGCAGCCATAATTTACTCAACTTTGGCGTTTTCTTGGTTGAGTTACTTGGTACAATCATAAGATAATAATGATATTTTCCATTGGAAAACAAGCCATGCTCAAAACATTTCTGTAACTCAACTTTTGCTGTGGCTGATAATGAGATGTGAAATAATGCATACAAAATTCCCCTTAAGAATCATGTGAGGGTTACCACAGCTGAATCATTCATTGCCCTTGATAGAAAATGGGTGAAATACTTCAATATATACCTCTGTGAATCTGTGTGGAGACACACAAAGATGGTACTCTATGTTTATCACAGCAAACGTTAATATATTTACACACATATTCTAATCATCTGTTATTTTGTCAGCATGTAGAATTCTCAATATGGGAAAGCCTTCACCAACCAAGACTACAACCTGTTCTCAATTTAGTAGATAATTCCTAGCATATTATCTGACACACACAGAGGTTAAGTGACCTATTCTGGGTCACTAAGCTAAAAAGCATCATGGGCTGGATAGGAACCCACTCTTCAAGCCTAAGTCCAAGACCAGCGTGCTGTCACTTTGTAACACATTCACAATCATACATGTGAGTGTATGAACATACATATAAAGTGAGAAATAATAATTAATAATAGATATCTTGGGGGACCCAGTGATCGCCCTTTCTTTCTTAGTCCTTTCTCTTCTCCTCCCCCCACACTAGAAAGTCCAGTTTTCCTTGAGAAATTCTATCAAATCTCTTCATCTAGGTCAAACCCAACCCAATCTTACAAAGAAATTTGGGTGGAGACAGATCTAGTTATCTAGATAGCTAAAAGACTTTACTGATGAGATTTGGCCTGCACAACCACACCTAGGTGGAAACTATTTTTCTCTGATCAGCTTGGGTGAGAGTCTCACATTCTCTCTCTGATGTAATTACCCAGAGTTATGTGATCTGAGTCAGTATTCCTGGAGTATCCCTCAAATGATGTCAACCAATTAGATTTGATTGTTGTTAACCAATTGGATTTGATTGCTATGTGATAGAACTCCTACAGTTAGAAGGGTATATAAACTGAGATCCTACTACCATTAGGGGTCTTTGGTCTGAGAGAGATGGCCAAATAGACCTCCTTTTATGAATAACTTGGTGGCCTATTAATAAAATTATCAAATTACCACCAAAATATGTCTCATATTTTTATTTGTTTTGTTTTGTTTTGTTTTGGTAGGGCAATGGGGGTTAAGTGACTTGCCCAGAGTCACACAGCTAGTAAGTGTTAAGTGTCTGAGGCTGGATTTGAACTCAGGTACTCCTGAATCCAGGGCTGGTGCTTTATCCACTGCACCACCTAGCTGCCCCTCATATTTTTAATTGTCACAATAGTTATGCATAAGAAGGGAAAGGAAAAAGAAAGTGAATCAGAAAGATAGAAGCTTGAACCCTACCTCTGACATATGACCTTGGGAAGGTCACTGAATGTCTTTGAAACTCAGGCAAAAAGTTTTCTGAGATTGGCTGGGTTGTGATCTTCATATATGGTACATACATGTACATATATATATACACACAAATACATATATGTATTACTATATATATATGTCATATATATACATATATGTATTACTATATATGTGTTTTATATATATATATACACATATATATATATATATAACAAATTGTCCGTATTCAAAATGGTTCTGTTATTCATATTTAGAATGCCTTAAGGTAAACCCTCATTGGCTTAAAAGATGATATTTTCTCTATACCTTAACTCCCCTTATTTAGGAGCTACAAAAATGGCTGCTTTTCTAGATTATAGAAGCTTTTAAAAAAGTCAAGTTTTCTATGTTGTTTTGCTTTGGGAATTTTCATTTGTCAGAGTCTATAATCTGTCTTTAAAATTTAATTTGAAGAAAATTATGGTATTCAAGACTTTAACTTGGAAAAAAAATCACCCTGTAATTTCTTCCTAGACTATAAATTTGTAAATGATTTTTCTCTACAAATTAGTTCTGGATTTCTCCTCCTTTCAATTTCATCATCTAAAATTGTCTGGTTCAGAATATTGAATCCCTACAAGGTGATGACATGAACAGTTAACCAAGGACATGATGCTTGACTCCCATCAGCATGAAAGGAAAACAAACTGTGCTGGCAGAAGACTGGAGGAGATGAATGGCTAAACTGGAGAGAATCTGGAAATGTTTACCACAATTCAATGATCTCTTGAATACTAGGCCCTTCCTTCCCCTTTCCCCCCCTCAACTGGCATCAGTGTATTCTAAGCATGGAAAAGCTTGGAGTTATGGCACACTCCCCAGAGGCATTATTAAAAACAAGGCCTAATTTTTCTGTCTTCCCCACCCCTCCTCCCCAATACCAGTTTGGTGGTGGTTGACGTGATTCCTGAAATATATAGGAGTTGCCCATTTTATTATTTTTTTTGGTGAGGCAATTGGGGTTAAGTGACTTTCCTAGGGTCACACAGCTAGTAAGTGTTAAATGTCTGAGGCCAGATTTGAACTCAGGTCTTCCTGACTCCAGGGCTGGTGCTCTATCCACTGTGCCACCTAGCTGCCCCTGAGTTGCTAATTTTAAAGTGAACTATTGAAAATAACTTCAAAGTTTGGAAGGGGAGAGTTTTGTTGTATACTTAAACAGAGGCAGCTAGGTGACAGTATATAGAGCACTGACCCTGGAGTCAGAATGACCTGAGCTCAAATCTGACTTCAGACAATTGACACTAACTGTGTGTCCCTGGGCAAGTCACTTAACCCCAATTGCCTCAATCATCTGGGGCCATCTCCAGTGGCCCTGGTGTATATCTTGCCACTGTACCTAGGTGACTCTAGAGGAGAGAGTGAGGCTGGTGACTTTGTAGCTCCCTCCCTCATTTAAATCCAGTTCACTGAAAGTCATGACATCACCTCCCAATGTCATGGCTTCTTCAAGAATGAAGGATAAACAACTTAGATAACATGCCAAAAAAACACAGCATTAAGTCCCCTTTTAGGGAACCATCAAAGGTACCAGATGTATTCCACCCTACCCTACCCCACCCCACCCTAAGAAAGTTTCTAGAAGACTCTCACTTTTATCTAGAGGATTTTCCTAAGGGATCCCAAGGCCAGGTTAGGAAGAGAAAAATTATCCAAATCTTAAAGTAGTATCCCAAAAGGTTTTTGCAGCAATGCCACTTTCCCTATTAGTATCTCATAGTATAGAATGAAGTTTTTAAAAATTAAAGATTTACATAATTGAGGGATATTAAAGGTTTGTGAAGAAGGGATTGACATTATCTGACCTATGCTTTAGGAATACTTTAACTTTGACAGCTGAGTAGAAGATGGTTTGATTGGAGAGGAAAGAGAATTCAAGGAGACAAATTGAAAGACAAAAGGGAATGAGGGACTGATATATCCTGTGTATAGTTTATATATACCTAGTTGCTTACATGTGATCTCCACCATTACATTGGTAACTACTCGAGAGCAGTCTGTGTTTTGTCTTTCTTTGAATCCTCATCACTTAGCACAATGTTTGGCACATAATAGTCACTTGATACATATTTATTGACTGTCTAAGTGGAGAGCATTGGATGGATGCAAGAAATGTTAGGGGATAAAATGGACAAGACTTGGCAAATGAATGAAGAGCCAAGTTTGCAACTCCAACATTGCAAATCTGAATGGCTACAAGGATATTGTCATATTTAATAGGAATTGGGCAGATAATAGGGTTTGAGAGGGTAGGGTTTCTGTTTAAGATATGACAAATTGTAGATGTGTATGTATTATCCAGTTTGAAATATTCAGTAGGCAGTTAGTCTCAGTAACTGCAGGATATTCAATTTGAAATACTCATTGAGCAGTTGAAGATGTGTGGCTAGAACTCAGGAGAGATTTGAGAGCTGGATATATTGGTGTAGAAGTCATGATAAGTTAAATGCATGGAAGCTTATAAAGTCACAAAGAGAAAGATTGTGAAGAGAGAAGAGGAGCCAGGACAGAGTCCTTGGGGCCATAGTAGGATGATGGTCTAGCAAACAAGACTGAGTGACCAGACAGAGAGGAGAACAAGTAATGTCATGACAACCCAGAGAGGAAAGAGTATTCAGGAAGAGGGCATGGTAAACAGTGTCAGCTTACTCACAGAGGTTAGGAAGAATGAGGACCAAAACACTAAGAAAAGGTAATTTGATTTATCAATTAAGGAATCAGTGGTAAATTTGGAGAGAACATTGTCAGTTCAGTGATAAAGTTGAAAATTAAATTGTAAAGAAAGGTCTGAGAAGTAAGTGACAGAAGAGGAAGTGCAGACAACAAATCTAGACAGCTTTTTTAAGGAATTTAGCTGTCAAGAAGTGGTGAAATATAGGATGATAGCTTCAAGGGATGGTAGGACAAAGTGAAGACTTTCAAAACATGGATGCTGGAGTATTTCTTGGCATCGTGGAATAAGCTTCTACACAGGGAGAGATTAGGGCAGCTAGGTGGTGCAGGATAGAGTGCTGGGCCTAGAGTCAGGAAGACTTATCTTCCTGAGTTCAAACTTGGCCTTACACACTTACTACCTGTGTGACCCTAGGCAAGTCACTTCACCCTTTTTGCCTCATATTCTTCATCTGTAAAATGAGCTGAAGAAGGATGTGGCAAACCACTCCAGTATTGTTGCCAAGAAAACCATGAATGGGGTCTTGGAGACTCAGATGTGACTGAAACAACTCAAGAGCAACAACATTATACTTATGTATACAGGTTGTCTTCTCCTCTTCCCCCAAGCCTGCTGCCAAATGTAAATTCCTTAGAGAGCAGGAGCGCCATCTTATTCTATTTTTGTGTTCCCAGCACCTAGAGCAGTGCCTCATTTAACATGGGCTTATTTTATTCTTAAAGTCTAAAGAAGTCCACAGAAAAGCAAAAGGAAAATGATATTCAATGTGGTTCAGTGGAAAGAATGTTTAATTTGGAGTCAGAGGACCTGAGTTTGAGTGCTGGCTCTACCTCTTACTACTTGCGTGATCTTGGATAAGTTATTTCTGCTCTTTGGACCTTAGTTTCCTCCTCTGTAAAACAAATTTGTTGAATTAGATAACTACTAAGATTGTCTTCTAGCTCTAAATCAATGCTTCTATTCAATAGCTCTCTCATTTCTTTCCCCAATTTTTCCTCCATCACTAATCTCTTTCTCTTACTGTTCCAGGAATTTTTGTTGGGTTTGAGTCCAATTCACATTTTTCTTTGAGGCTTTTTGATAGTTATTTTCAAATTCTTGTCTTTTTCCGAGTTTATGTTTTGGTTTTCAAGACATTGTAGTAATTTTTATGGTAAATTCTTTGTTGTTGCTTGTTCATTTTTCCTCACTTTCAGGTGGGGAGGCACTGTCCCAAGCTGTTTTCAGAGCTAGTTCTGGGGGGGGGGGGTGTCTACGAGTTTTTCCTGCTTCCAAGGTGATGTGATGCATGGAGGGTTGCAGTCACTGTTCTTGTGGTCTGTGCTCTGGTCTTTATCCAGGAAAGCCCCCATATCCCCTGAAGACACAAGTGCTTGTGGTCTTCTTTGCTTTGGAACTCTGACCAGGGCCACTACTCCCTTTTCAGTGACCACCAGTGCTACTCTCCATGCTAGAATTGTGATCCAGAACTGCATATAGGCAAGAGTTGCCAGTCAGTGCCAGCTGTACCCATCGCCAGCAAAGAGTCCCTTGTAATCTCTTTTTGACCAGTTGTCTGACCCCTTTACCATCTCTGGGTTGAGAGCTTCCAAAGCTCCTGCTGAAGCCACTTTTGCTGCCTCTGTGTGCGTGTGTGTGTGTGTGTGTGTGTGTGTGTGTGTGTATGTGTACACACATGTGCACTCTGGATAGACCTCCACCCTGGTGTCACAGACCTCTTCTGCCTACCTCTTATGTTTTCTTAGGCCAGAAATATGTCTCACCCCAACCCTGCCACTGTAAAATTTGATGTGAGGCATTATTTTAAAGTTATTTGGAGGGGAATATTGGGAGAGTTCAACTGGGTGGCTGCCCCTAACCCATCATCTTGGTTCTCATGAGTCATTTATATTTCCTTATAAGATTGTAAGCTCTCCAAAGAAGAATTTTATAAGATAAATCTGGAGCATTTCCCTCCACAGACACTCTTTCATTATTGTCATGAAAACTAGTGATTATACCAGGTTAAAGTTGCAGCTCAGTTGCATTAGGTAAGTTGCCTCACGTTCCTGAAACTTAGTTTACTCATGTATAAAATGGGATGGGGGAAAATAATATTCATACTTTCTTCCTTTGCCTCTTTGGCATCCAGCACTCTATCACTATGTTCCTATCAATACCTGATAAGTTCCTTTCTACTGAACTGTTAAGTATCTGATAAGGCTGAAAGAATCAGGGACCTTTAGCCTGGAGAGGAGAAGACTTCATTCAATTCAACAAGTATTTCTTCAGTGCCTTCCCTGTACAAAGCATGGTGTTAGGCTCTGTAAATCTGAAGATAGAAAATAATGAGGCAGTTAGCTTCAGACTGAAATGCTGTCATGTGGAAGAACTATTACACTTGTTCTGATGAACCCTATAGTGGAGAACTAGAAGCAATGGGCAAAATTTGCAGAGGCTGATTTTTACTTCTTACCCATTAAAGCTGTCCCGAAATGGAATGAGTTGATTGTTCTCCCCCTCTTTGGGGGTCTTCAAACAAGGATTGGATGATCATTTATTGGGGATGTTGTCCTTGAAGTGGGTGGTGTAGGAGTAGAGACAGAGGTGGCTGTCTCTTTCTTGGTTGGACTACATAGCCTTGGATATCCCTTCCTACTCTGGGATCTGAAAATGACATACTATACAAATGTCCTCCCTGCTCTAGAAAGTCCCTGGCTGACTTACCGGTGCATCAATTTGGGACCATGATCACTTCTTAAAAATTCAAATGCCTAAAGAGACTGGATTCTAAGTGATACCAACTCCAACAGGGGTGGAGCAGTTTTCTGAAGACACCATGCTGTTTTAAATCATCTTTTCTTTTCTTTCCCTAAAGACTCTTAAGCAATTTGTAAGTTATTTTCTTCCTTAGCAACATATGGTAAAACTCTAGTTTGGAATGTCATTTTAGGCATATTCATGGGGAATTAACGTACTAATTACAAGAAGTTTCTTTGAGAAGTATAACACATGGAGTTAATTATTATGTTTTTGGTTTTGTCTTCTTTTTTAAAAAATCATCAGCAAGCAAGGAGAGAAGTAAAACAAACCTGAGTACTTCCAGACCAGAAGCAGCCTTTGGTGGGAAACGGTGTCCCAAGTGGGGATGGTGGGAGGGGCAGTTGTCTGCTTATAAATCCATTTACACCATTAGAACCAGGAAATAAGTGTAGTGGAAAGATCTCCTAATGGAAGAGTCCAAGAATATGGGTTCAATACCATCTTTTACTAGCTATCTCTGTGATTTTAGGAAAGTCACTTATCTGGGGCTCAGATTCTCATCTTAAAATGAGGGATTATGACTAGATGACCTATCAGAACCACTCCAAGGCTAGCCCTCTAGCAACTAAAGTGCCTCTTTGTGAGCACTATTAAAAAAAAAAAAAACTTGCCCTAGAATACAGACTCTAATCCTTTTTTAGTCATGGACTCCTTTCACAGCTTGCTTGGTGAAACCTATGGACCACTTCTGAGAATAATATGTTTAAATTCGTAAAATATATAGGATTTCAAAGGAAATCAATTATCTTGAAATACAGGTTTATCAATGCCAGGTTATGAACCCTTCCTACAAGATGATCTTTTTTTTATAGATATATGCTTCCATCCCATTCTACAATAGGGTATAATGGAAAGAGAGCTGACTTTAGGGCAGGAAGCCTGTGTTCACATGTAGAATTCTATGAAACCATAGATTCAGAGCCAGAAGGGACCTTCATTAGGGATAACATTCTTATTTTTGAGAAGGAACTGAGGCCCACAGATATGAAGTGACTTCCCCAAGGTCACACAGGTAGTACCAGGATTCACACCAAGTTCCTCTGACTTCAAAGGCAGTACTCCCCCCCACCCCCGACTCCCACCTATTGAGGATGTGGTCCATTATTTGTATTCCAGGGATGCTTTAGAATCCCCTTCAAAGATAACTCAATAGCTTATAGCTTTTACCCACTTCAACTGTACATTTTGTGGACTTTTGGACTCCATATTAAAATCTATCATTCTGAATGTTTTTTTTTTCTTTAAAAGGTCCAATCCAGTTGGTAGAATGCCCTTGATCCCAAGAGGTAGATGTGGCAGACCAAGTCACATTATTTTCTCCATGTCTGTCCAAATGCAGTGTGCAGATGTTTCTTTCCATCAGCAGTATCTGGAAATAGTTCTTTAAAACATTCAGAAGTGAACTCTTTCTTTCCTCAACCAGATTTTGCTATCCTTTGTATGGTACCAGATGTAGACATATGCCTTTCAATCATTTCCATTTGAAAAATAATCATCTATGCTTTTCAGAAAAGTTCTTAAATCCCGGTTTACTTCTTTGTCCCCTTCCTTGACTTCTATAATTGCTTCCCTAAGGTGTGCTATCTTTTTTTTAATGTTCTACGATGTTTATGTGGACTAACAATAGGGGATGTACTTGTGCTTCTTTTTCCTGTAGTGGTGATGGTTTAGCCCTGAGCTATCAATACTCCCATCTGATCAGCTTTGTTGCCATCATTGCCAGGGGGCCATTGTTAGTGGATCTCTCATGCTGTGAAATAGAAAATCAAAGCAAACCAATGCTCCTGGAGATTGACCTCATATCCTTGGTATTATAATCTTTTTTTTAAATCAGTACCTGTGATTTCATTGGCTTGGAGAACTCTCATTAAGGATATTCTCTCCACTAATGCATATTGGCACCTTTCTAGTCTTAGGGTTGCCTGGGAGACTGTGACATTGTGACCATCATTATTATTTGTCCCAGGCAGGCTTTCTATTCACTGGGTTACATAGCTTTAACCAGTTTAGTTCTCCTGTCAAAAAAGGAAATGAGATAAATCTGTCATGAAATTCTTTTGAAGAAGCCATACTGACTTTTAATGAACACTGCTTCCTTGGCTCCCCCATGCACTTTATTAATGTCTTTTGTTTTTTTTACATTAAAATCCTCTTGCACAATGGACCTTAGAAATAATTTCACAAAACCCACCTCTAGGGGCTCAGCCAGGTAATAAATAGCAGTATCAGTGAAAATGGCACTGACTCTGAAGTCCAAGGACCTGAATTCAAATCACATCTCATTTACTACTTTAATGATGTTGTACAAATTACTTAGTATTTCTGGGCCTTGGTCTCCTCTTATACAGGAAAAAGTGGCAGTTAGACTAGATGGCTTCTAAGATCCCTTTCAGCTCAAACTCTATAATGAACATTGAAGACAGACTATTACTAAATCAGTTCAGGTAATAATGCTTCTTATTCCAGGTCTTGTTACTTTCTTTTTTTTTTTTAAGTGAGGCAATTGGGGTTAAGTGACTTGCCCAGGGTCACACAGCTAGTAAGTGTTAAGTGTCTGAGGCCGGATTTGAACTCAGGTACTCCTGACTCCAGGGCCAGTGCTCTATCCACTGCATCATCTAGCTGCCCCAGGTCTTGTTACTTCCATGGCCTTGGTCTTGACTGTTTGAAAGTCAGTTATTTCAGTGCACATGTATGAATGGGGTAGAGTCATGGGAGGACAGTGGGCATGAGCTGGTAGGCTGAGTGAAAACTGGTACCTGCTGCTTTACAAGGCCATCTTGGCTAGAATATAAAATCAATTATGGGGAGCAGTGGGTAAAATCCCTTGACAGGGAAGCTGGAGCCAGATTGTAAAGTGCTTTCAATGCCAGAGGGGTTAATATTGGGTCCTTGAGGTGATAGGGAGTCACTGGAAGTTTCTGAGTGGGCTTGTGACGAGGTCAGAACTGTGCTTCAGACACATCACTTCAGTAGCAGGATGGATGATGAACTGGAGCAGAGAGAGAATGGTCTAAGGAGACTAGTTAAGAGACTAATCTAGCAGCACAGGTGATGATGAGGGCCATGGAGACTGGGAGAGCGTAGTGAGGGAATGGATAGCGAATTATCATTATATGGAGCTTGAAAGTTTGCAAACCTTTTACATATGGGAACTAATTTGATCTTCATGGTAATCCAGTGAGGTAGGTACTATTTTATTCCAATTTTACAGATGAAAAATTGAGGTTAAATGAGGTTAAGTGACTAGACCAGGGTCACATAGCTAATATGTGTTTGAGGCTAGGTTTAAACTCAGGAAGATGAGTCTTTCCTGACTCCAGGCCCAGTGCTCTCTCCACTGTACCACCTAGCTGCCTCCCACCTAACTGTCTAGGTGGATGCCAAAGACATGGATATAGACTCAATAAGTCTTGGCAGTTGATTATTGGATATAAGAATGAGACATAGGAAAGAGTTGAAGATGTTCTGAGGTTGTATACCAAGGTAACTAGAAGGATGGTGGTACCCTTGACAGAAATAGGGAAGTTATACCTTGGCATGAGTTTTAGGGATAATAATAATCCTTATAGCATGTTGGGGGGAAGGCCACAAGTATCTCTTGGAAATCTTATATACTGTTGCCTGTGATGTCTTTTTACATTTTTTGAATTGATATTCATGAATGATATTGGTCTATTTTTATCTTTCTTTGCTTTATCCTTCCTTGGTTTACATATTTGGAATATATTTGACTCAAAAGGAATTTGGTAGAATTTTTGCTTTCCCATTTTGGGGAACAATTTGTCTAGCATAGCTATTAATTGTCCTTCAGTAAACTGATAGAATTCTCTTGTAAATCCATCTGGACCATGGATTTTTTTTTCCTTTGGTAATTTGCTGGTGACTTTTAATGGGCATAAGGTTGGCTTATGATTGGCCAGTATCTCTGGTCATATGAATTATATACTCAGGTGGAGGGCCTAGTAGATTTACGTGGAGGTTTGTTGCATCCCCTATCATCTTGTACCTAACCTGGAGTGGTAGGTAGTTAGAGGGTCATGATGCTATCCTGCTCATGGTAGACACTTGAACCCAGATGTATCACTTGGTGCCCGGACTAGATCTCTGACCATGGTTGAGGCCTCCTAGCTCTTCCAGAAGGAACTGTTTGGACTCATCAGCCTTCCTTCTTACATCACTTCATCTTAGTGTTCCCAGTTTATTTCCCACTTTTGGACTGTACTTTGCATAGACTTTCAGGCAAAGCTCCCCCTTTCCATAGTATATCCTCCCCAATCCAAGGGGGCAAATGGAGTACATGTCCTGAACTCTAGAACAGTATCTCTAGATAGCACTAGAATGTTGGGGCTATTTATGGAGTTTTGTTATTATGACTGGCACTACTTAACCACTTGGAACACATCTATCCAAGGGAAGTATGGTTACTACCTTCCATTTTGTTGTCCTTTTTTATATTCAATCCCCACGTTGTAGTTTCCTGTAGGCAAAAAACCACTGGGGAAGTTGGATACTGCCCAGGCTGACTTATGAACAGCTACAGTGGAATTCACATAGATTTACAACTCCCATAGCAGCACTAGGAGGCCCTTAAATAAAAGGGATCAGACCTAGCTCTTTCCGTGCACCCTCTGCACTAGTAGCTTTTTTAGAAACTGGTGGGCAGGCCAGTAGGCTCTTCCACATCATAGAAGTAGTGATGCCTGTTTGTTTTCATTTTTGGTTCCCATTCTCATTCTCGTTCTACTTCCCATTCTAAGTCTTTGTTAGGAAGCATTCATCTTACTCTGAACTATGCCCTCTTCACAGTAAGAAGATACCTTTTAGGATAACCTTGACTCATGAGAGATGATGAGGCAGCATCTAGTATCGAGTATCTAGTAATAGTATAGAACAAATGAAAGAATGTGGGAAACCAAAACACAGTGTACACACCCCAGAATTGGTAGTAGCCTTCCACAAGTGTCATGCCATTGAACTTCCTCTTGGGGATTCAGATGTTCTAGGGGAACATCGGGAGTAGGAGCTTTGTAGGTACAGTCAGTTCAAGAGGGTGGGCAAAGGGAATCTGGCTACTGACCTTGTCAGGAGATCATTGTGGTGGCCAAGGCAGTTAGAAATACAAGCAGCCCCCATACAAAGACTGAAGCTTTGGGAAGATAGCATTGACTTAAAGGACCAGCTCCCTGTCATTCTCTATTTGTAGTATTTTAGTAAGTCAGTTAAGAAGTGTTTATTAAGAACTTCGTATGGTCTTTACACCATGCAAAGCACTAGGGATATAAAGAAAGGTAATAAGACAGTCCCTGCCTTCAAGACAAGCAACTATGTGCATATAAGATATTTACAGTGTAAATAGGAGGTAATTTCACCTTCTAATTTAGCATTGATTTGCTCTTCTTCTTCCCATTCCTGTTATTCCCATTTGTGTCATTTTAACATGCTCAAAAAATTTTGGTACCAATACAGCCTAGTTTGGGATTACTATTTCTTCTCCTGATCTGGCACCACTTCTCTCCCCACCCCACCCCTGCCCCAGGAATTAATTCTCTGTCCTTTTCCTGGGTGTTGGATTTGTCCTCTAGGACACTGCCTCTAGCAGATATGTAACTGGTATGTGTGGTCATTCTGGAACTCTACTTTCCATTTATACATAACATCTGATAGCACCAGAGGAAATTCACCATCTAAAATACCATCAATGAGAGTCTTCTGTTAAGAGCCCACACAATTTGGCAACTCCCCATGAGGTCTGGCTTAATCCTTCTCTATCTCTTCCACGCTGGTGATCACACAGTTGCTCAGCAGAAGCATAAGAGAAATCTGCTTCAACTCAACAGTTAATGGGCAGCACAGGAAGAAGGAAGACAGTTGGGTACTTAAGTACAAGGATAAGCAGCAGGAGGACCTCATATGTAGTTATAGAGCATGGCCTCTGTGCTTGGCAGTCTGCCATGGGCTGGACCAATAGGGACTGGGAAGAATATGAGAGAAGAACTTACCTCTCTATCATGGGACACATGCTGCTGGAGTAGAAGGGAGAATGTTCAAATATATGCTATGTGCAATGGGATATTTACATGTGTACATGCACATGCATGTAAGTGTTTGCAGAGAATATTAATAGAAGGAATAAGAAGTGAATAGTACGCACTGGATGCACGGGAAAGAAGAGAGAGTGACTTTTAAACTGTGTGGGCAAATAGAAAAGTTGTCACTAAAAAGACATAAGGAAATGCCTCTTTCTAAGTGTTTTTTTTTTAAATATACATGCATTATAAAACCTTAACTCTTTTTTGAGTTGTATTATATTTTTATTTATTTTGTTAAACATTTCTTAATTTCATTCTAATCTGGTTCTGACTGAATGGCTTCCAGCCCAGGACTCAATTTGACACCTCTGCTGTAAACAATGATGAAAGAGATAGTTTTAGAAAACCTGAAAAGACTTACATGAACTGATGCAGAGTGATGTGAGAAGAACCAAAAGAACAACCTATACAATAACAGAAAACTTGTGAAGACAAACAACTTAAGAAGTCTTATCAGTATAGTGACCAATCATGGTTCCATAGGACTGATGAAAAAGCCTGCTACCCATTTCTTGACTAAGGGATAATGGACTAAAGATACAGAATGAAACACACCTTTTTGGATGTACTCATTGTAGAAATTTGTTTTGCTAGACTATCAAGCTCAATTGTCATAAGAATTTTGCTTTTCTTTTTAAAGTTTGGGTGGAGAGAAAATAAATGCTTGTTAATTAAAAGGAGGGTGGAGCCTGGACTTTCTGAAAAACAAGCAACTTCCCATGTTTTATGGAAGGATGAGGAGAATTCACAGATGCTTTCAATATCAAGAGTTAATCTGTAGTGGCCAGTACAGCCCTCTAAGGAAGAAACTGTGTGAACCAGACCTAAAGAAACAGGAAGTTTACTCCTTCCTGGGACCTAGATCTAAGATGTGATACAAAAAGGTAAACATGAAAGAGTAATCATAAAGGTTTAAATAAAGTTAAGCTGTTTGTATTCCTATATGAGATGATGTATATGACTTCTAAGAACATTATCATTATTATGGCAATTTAAAAGAGTTTACATAGAAAGAGGGCATAGGTGTGAATTGATTATGTTGAAATGATCTCCAAAACAAAAGAAGGGATGAGAAAGAGGTATGCACTGGGAGAAGGGTGAAAGGAGAGGTAAGAATGGAGAAATTTTTCTCACATAAAAGGAGTGTGATATATATATATATATGTGTGTGTGTGTGTGTGTGTGTGTGTGTGTATGTGTATGTGTATGCATATATATAATATATGTGTGTATATATAAATATATGTATAAATATATATGTATGTGTATGTGTGTGTATGTGTGTATATATATGTATGTGTGTGTGTGAGTGTGTATATATATATATATATATACATATATATATATAAATCTGTCTATACCTAATAGACAAAGAAGAAGAGAAGGTGATAGGAAAATGAGGTGAATGATAGAAGGAGGACAGATTAAGGGAGGCAATGGTTACAAGCAAAATAGACATTTGAGGAAGGACAAGATGCAAAGAGAGAAAAGAAGAAAAATAGAAGAAAATGTAATGGAGTTAAATATGCAGTTCTTAATCACAATTATGAAAATAAATGGCATGGATGAGCTCCCCCATAAAACAGAAACAGCAGAATGGATTAGAAACTAGAATCCAACAAGAAGTTGTTTACAAGAGACACCTGAAATATAGACAAAAAGAGTTAAAACAAAGGGCTCGAGCAGAATATAATATGCTTTAGGAGAAGGAAAAAAATGGTAGGGGTAACAACAATCATGATCTCAGGCAACGTAAAAGCAAAAACAGATGTAATTAAAAGATATAATCAAGGAAACTACATTTTGCTAAAAAGGTACCATAGACGATGAATATAAAAAAATTTTGCAGCAAGTTTCTCTGATAAAGATCTCATTTCTCAAACATATACTGAGTACAGAACTGAGTCAAAGTTACACAAATAAGAACTATTCTCCAAGTAATAAATGGCAAAAGGATATGGAAAGGCAGTTTTCAGAAGAAATCAAAGATATCTACTCTATAGTCATATAAAAAATTCTCTAAACTTTTTTTTCATGAATTCATGAAAGAAATATAAATTAAAGCAACTCTGAGGTATCACCTCATACCTATTAGAAATGACAAATGTGTGAGGGGATGAGATAAAATGAGTACACTAATGAACTGTATATGTAATGTGTAGTGAACTAGTCCAACCATTCTGGAGAACAATTTGGAACTATACTTAAAGGGCTATAAAACTATGCATACTCTTTGACTTAGTAATACCACTATTGGTCTGTATCCCAAAAAGATTTTTTAAAATGTAAAGGACTTATAAGTTCAAATATATTTATAGCAGCTCTTTTTTGGTGGCAAAAATTTGAAATTGAGGGGAAGCTCATCAATTGGGGATTCATAGCAAATGATTGTGATGGAATACTATTGTGTTATAAGAAATTATATGGGGGTATGATTTCAGAGAAAAAATCATGGGAAGTCTTCTATTTCATTAAATGTCTATTTTATCCCATGAAGGATTATACTCAGTTTTGGCGGGTATGTAATTTCTTGGTTGTGATTCTAGCTCCTTTGCCTTTCAGGATATCTAAGCCCTCTCTTCCTTTAGTGTGGAGTCTAAATCATGTGTGATCCTGACTGTAGCTCCATGATATTTGATTTGTTTCTTTCTAGCTGCTTGCAATATTTTCTCTGTGACATGGGAGATTTGGAATTTAGCTATAATATTCCTGAGTTTTCATTTTGAGATCTTGCAGGAGGTGATCAGTGGGTTCTGTTTTGGTTTTAATAGTATTTTATTTTTTAAAAAATTACATGTAAAGATAGTTTACATTTCTCAAGCTTACAAGTATCTTGTTGAGCTTGTGTCCAACTAGCATTTTTCTTTGAAGCTTTGTTTATACCTATGTTTAACATTATTGTCTTCTTCTGAGTGTAAATCGTTGCCTTCCCTGACATCATAGTAGCTTTTTATGGTCTTCTGTTGTTGTTTTCTCATTTTTTTCCCAGCATATTTATTAACTTAAAATTTTTTTGTTTAAGTTGGGTTTTGTACATTTAGGGTTGGGGAGGCACTATCTCAAGCTTCAGTCTTTTTCCTTCTATTTTAGGAGCTATTTAGGAGGGTCTGTATGTTTTCAATGCTTTCAAGATAGTGCTATCTGGGAAGAGATGTGGCCACTGCTCTCCTTATCTGTGATCTGCTCTTTTCCCAGGAAGGGCACCTGCTCACATGCATCCAAAAGCACTAGCTCTCTTCTTTGCTTTGAACCTCTGAACAGGGCCCCTTGTCCCTATGAATGATTCCCAGTACTCCTCTCTACCCTCAAACTGCAACCCAGAACTGTATATTGGCAATATAATTGCCGATCAACATTAGTTGTCCCCAGTTCCAGCAAAGGGTTCCCTATTGTAATCTCTTTCTGACCAGTTATCTGATTCCCTTACCATCTCTGGGCTAAACCCAAAGCTGTTGCTGCTGCTGTCACTGCCATCACCAACTCCTCCTCCACAGCCACCACCTCCACTACCTCTGTGGCCTTGAGAGTTGCTATAGCCACCATGTGTACTCTGGACAGGTCTCCATCCTAGGCAGGACTCAACTTCAGTGTCACAGACCTCTCCTGCCAATCTCTTAAGTTTTCTTAGGTCATAAAAATGTCTTACTATAACTTTTTGTTGACTCTGCTATTACAAAAATTGATTTGAGGTGTTACTTTAAAGTTGCTTGGAGGAGAATATTGAGAGAGTTCAGCTGGGTTTCTGCTTCTGATCCACTATCATATTAACACATTAGAAAAGTAAATTTCCTACATTTTTCCTCTTTTAATAATCAGAAAGCATTTATTATGTACCAGCTGGTAGGGATACAAAGACAATAAAGAAACAGCCTCTGCTCACAGGGAGCTCACATTCTACCAGGAAGCTGCAACATGTAGATTGTACTAAGAAGTAGTCATTGAGGGGGAAAATAGGGGAACCATGAGACTTGGAAGACTCAAGAAATGCATCTGGAGGGCAGTGGCAATTGAACTGAGCCTTAAAATAAGCTAGGGGTTCCCACACATGACTGGGGAGAAGAACTGTAGGCATGGAGCACAGCCTATGGACAGACATAGTGACATGTAAAAACAAGATTTGACATCATATTTTTTAAAACTATGTGTTCCAAATTCTCTTCCTCCATCCCTCCCCTGGCCAAGAACTCAAGCAATGAAATAGAAGTTATACATGAGTAGTCATACAAAACATCTCCACATTAGCCAGGCTGGGAAAGAAAATAGACAAAAACAAAACTTCAGATTAAGGAACTATTAAAACATTATGCTTTGATCTGTTTTCAGATACCATCAGTTCTTTCTCTGTAGATGGATTGCAATTTTCATAGGTCCTTCAGAGTTATCTTGAATCATTACATTGCTGAAAATAACCAAATCATTCACAGCAGATCATCTTACACTATTGCTGTTATTTTGTATGCAGTACATTTCACTCTTCATAAGTTCATGTGGATCTTTCCAGGTTTTTCTGATAGCATCCTGCTCATCATTTTTTTTCTTCCAGTAAAGTAACTAATAAAAGAAATTATGTTTCAATCTGTATTCAAATACCATCAGTTGTCTCTCTGTAGATGGATTGCATTTTTCATAAGACCTTCAGGGTTGTCCTGGATCATTGCATTGCTGAAAATAACCAAGTCATTCACAGCAGATCATCTCACAATATTACTGTTATTTTGTATACAGTAGATTTCACTTTGTATCAGCTCATGCAGGTCCCTCCAAGTCTTTCTGGTAGTATTCTGCTCATCATTTTTTATAGTAAACTACATTTATATAGTACTTTAAAGAGAGATTTTCTTACAATAAACCCATGAGGTTGATTATTTCAACAAAAGTAATAGATAACTTTTATATAGTACCTTAAACTTGACAAGGAATTTTTTTCACTATAACCCAGCAAAGTACCATTTGTTTTGCCATCATCATTAATCAATCATTAATCATCATCATCTATCAATCATCATCTATCACATCCTCAGTCAATCCTGATCATCATCAATCAGTCCTCAACCTCTTCATTCAGTCCTCCTCCTCATCAATCCTCATCTTCCTCCAACCATCATCATCATCACCAATCATCATCTTATATTACCCTTGCCTCTGCTTCAAAATTTTTTCATAATTACTATTGTTAACTGTTTCCCTCCATCCTATTCCCTTCCCGTGATATTTAATCTATTTTTTATCTTCTTTTACCCTGTCCCTCCTCAAGTGTTTTGCTTCTGACTATACCCCTCTCCTGTTCTGTCCTCTCTTCCTTCACACTTCCCTCCTTATTCCCTTCCCTACTTTTCTGCAGCGTTAGATAGATTACTCCACCCAATTGAGTGTGTATGTTATTCCCTCCTTAAGCAAACTATGATGAGCTTAAGGTTTTTGAACTAATTCTGATGAGTGTAAGACTCATTCACTTCTCTACTCCTCCCCCATCTCTCCCCCCACTCCATAAGCCCTTTTCTGCTTCTTTCATGTGAGTTTTCTCCCCATTCTACCTCTCCCCTTTCCCCTCCCCCAGTGCATTCTTCTTCCCCCTAAGATGTCATCATGGGGCAACTAGGTGACACAGTAGACAAAGCACCTGCCCTGTACCCAGGAGGACCTGAGACCAAATCTGGCCTCAGGCACAAGACACTCACCAACTCTGATCACTTCTTCCCAAAAAAAGATAAACAAAAAAGAAGTTTTATATATATATATATATATATATATAATCCCTTCACAATCAATTCCCACCTGTACCCTTTGTCTAAATTTATTCCTATCATCTGCCCTCATACTGAGAAAGTTCTTATATTTTTCAATGTATCATCTTCCCATGTAGTAATGTAAACAGTTTAACTTTTTAACATCTCTCATGATTTCTTTTTCCTGTTTACCTTTTTATGCTTCTCTAGGGTCTTGTGTTTGAAAGTCAAATTTTCTATTCAGTTCAGGTCTTTTCATCACAAATGCCTGAAAGTCCTCTTTTTCATTGAAGTCCCATTTTGCCCTAAAAGATTATACTCAGTTTTCCTGGGTAGGTGCTTCTTGGTTGTAATCCCAGTTCCTTTGCCCTCCAGAATATCATTTTCCATGCCCTCTGATCCTTTAATTTAGAAACCGATAAATCCTGAGGTATCCTGACTGTGGCTCCACAGTATTTGAATTGTTTCTTTCTGGCTCCTTGAAATATTTTCTCCTTGAACTGGGAGTTCTGGAATTTGGCTATAATATTCCTGGAAATTTTCCTTTTGAGATATCTTTCAGGAGGTGATTGGTGGATTCTTTCAATTTCTATTTTACCTTCTGCTTCTAGAATATCAGGGCAATTTTCCCTGATAATCTCTTGGAAGATGATGTCTAAGCTCTTTTATTTTTTGATCATGGTTTTCAGGTACTCCAATAATTTTCAAATTATCTCTCCTGGATCTATTTTCCAGGTTAGCAGTTTTTCCAAGAAGATATTTCACATTGTCCTCTATTTTTTTTTCTTCATTTGGATTTGCTTTATTTTGTCTTGGTTTCTCATAAAGTCACTACCTTCCATTTGTTCAGTCCTAATTCTTAGGCAATTATTTACTTCAGAGAGCTTTTGCATCTCCTTTTCCATTTGGCTTTTCAAGCTGTTCGCTTTTTTCTCATGACTTTCCTGCATCACTCTCATTTTTCTTTCCATTTTTTTCCTCTACCTCTCTCACTTTATGTTCAAAGTCCTTTTTGAGCCCCTCTGTGGCCTAAGACCAATTCATATTTTTCTTGGAAGCTTTGGATGTAGGAGCCCTGAAGTTGCTATCCTCTTCTGAGGGGGGTGCACCTCAATCTTCCTCTAACTAAAGAAACATTCTATGGTTTGCAACTTTCTCTGCCCGCTCATCTTTGCCCATATTTTACTTGACTTTTAATTCCTTCTTAACATGGGGCACTGTCCCCAGCTTTAGGGGGTCCAGATGGTATGATTTAATGAGGGGCAGATTTTTCACTCGACCTATGCTCTGATCTATAAATAACCCCAGGTCAACTTGCTAATTAAACAGGCAACAAAATTTTGTTTGCTGTGGTTGTTAGCTCTGATGA